>NC_089824.1:8223536-9455304 GCF_035046505.1 Tiliqua scincoides | reverse complement strand
TGACTGAATAACTCACCAGAAGCAAAGGAATGGAAGCCACAAATAAATGTTGCATCCAAAGAAAGTTAGTCATGACTAAGCCCCACTGAAATTAATGGAACCGTCAGCCCAATCCTATACAGGGCTTGTGGTGGCAGACCGCAAGATCCACCACTGTAAGCCACGGACTGGAGATGCAACAGCTACACCCCTGTTGTGCACTTTGGGGCCATTGACACAAACATCTGCTCCTAGATGCCACACTGGAGAAGGAAGGTTGGCGCGGGGGGGGGGGCAGTTCAAAGGAGGATAGTGGGCAGTTTGAGGTGGAGAGCAGGGTGGTTCAAAGGAGGTGATTCTGGAGTTGATCTCAGCAACAGTGGTGGATGCCAAGATCCTATCCCTTCTTTCCCACGCAGAATTGCCCCCAGCTCCTTGGACTTATGCCAGCAAAATACGTTCTTGGAATAGGTCCAAGGAGATCCAATGGAAGCCAGGTGGCCTAAGTAAAATACAAAGAAGTTTTACTTGCCTCTCCTACCCTCCTCATCACTCCACCAGCAGTGCTGCTGCATGCTATGGGCTGGTATGGGATAGGACTGGGTTCAAAGTAAGTCAAAAGTAATTTGTTGCATTGATACACTAGTGCATAGCCATGGTTAACGTTCTTTGGACACAACATAACATAAGCAGCAATAAAAACAGAAGCTGCAGTTGTCTATTTTGATAATAGACAAAATAATAAAAATAATGCTTTTATATATCCCCTTAACCTTCCCATCCCCCTGAAGCTTGATTTCCATTCCACCCCAGTTTTAAAAACAGTTTAGTTACACACAGTAGCCAGGTTTTAAAAGAGTTACTTCAGATCCATCCAAAAAGCTTTGGCATGCCCAGTGGGACATTACTTTTTAAATATTAAATTCTTGGGTAAAACTACAAACCAAAAAAGTAGCTTGACTGGGGGGCTGTTTCTGTCAAGCAACAGAAACTCAAAGATCCCTTGGCCACACAAAACACACTGCTTGGATCTTTAGATCCCAGCCAGTTTGTTCATGTATAAATAGTTTCTGACAAAGAAGTTTATCACAAACACTAATGTGTTTTCAAGACTCTAGAAGCAAAATGCTTAGGAACACTCCACTGGGTGCCTAATGAACTTTTCATGTCAGTCTTGTCCACTCCTGCCTTTTTAAATACTTATGCTTGAGGTTGGCAAAGAATTCTCCCTTCCTCCATCCTGAGAATAATCAGCAATTCTGTCCTCCAAGCCTTCCCCATTAGCACACGGACTATTTCACTTGCCTGTATCAGCTGAGGCAGTCTTATTATATCTGCCCCAAGAGCGACAGGTCTTAGGTCATTCTCATAAGTAGAGGGACACTCTACTTATTAGACATGTTCTCTCTAGAATGTTTGGTCATGTGCTTACATCAGTGTGGGAGAGGTTGAACAGAGTGACCTTCAGGTCTCTCTCCCACAATTTTATTAGAAATGTTTGTTCAGCAAGGAACAATTATCCTGTCAACTGGCTACTAAACAGTTGCTGTTTATTATTATATTTATATCACATTCAGACCCTGATCACTGCATCATGCCTCTTCGAGCAACACATTTGTTTTAATGGCTCTTTGGAGTATAAGGCCCACATGCAGTGCCTTGTTTTGTAGACTCCCACCAGCTTGTTTTAGATTTATAGTAATTGCTTAAGAATTGGCCAGATGACACACCAGTTTATAAAGAAGTTTTCAGAATTAGATGCAGTGGAGTAAACCAGACCACAAAATGCACACCTCATTACTAATGCCAGAGGGTGAATAGGAGGAAGAAGGGACAATGCAACAAGCACATTATCTTTGCTAGTGGCTGTTTTCTGGTGTTTTTTTCTGCATCTTTTTAGAGTGAGAGGCCTTGGGGACAGTGAACCATTTATTTGATTTTCTCTGTAAACTGCTTTGTAAACTTTGGTTGTAAAGCAGTATATAAATAATCTTAACAAGAAGAAGATGGGTCACTTCACTGTGAAGAACATATGGAAGAACAGATACCAAAAACAAGAATATCTAAAGGTAAGTAGCATTTTGATTCTGAGAAATCTCAGTGTTAGAATACTTTAGTAGCAATTCAACACAGTCCTTAACAAAGTAAGCAACATTGTACACCCATTTTTTAATCATAAGTGAAGATAAAAATCAGACCCATTAGGCATTCTTATACCAACAATTGTTCAAAAGTTAAGGAACTTGATTATCAGACAAGGAACACAATCCCTACAATTGTAATTACAATAAAGCCAAGTTTCTGGCTTGCTATATTTAGTTACTGTGATGGGAAGAGTAAAGTCCTAAGTAATGGGGCAAACTAGGTAAAAGAAGCTATAGTAGCAGAAGGCCAACTTGCTCAATCTTTTGGGGTAGGGCTTAGTCTCTATAACAGATATTTACAGCTGGCATTTAATAATATGGCTTATTAGCAGCAGAAGCACTGAAAATCTACATGAAAAGGACACTTTTGGGGACATGCAAGGAAAAGGATCCCCCCTTTTCTAGAATTTTACATTCTTTGTACAGTTCTAAACTAAATTTTCAGGTACTAAATGGAGAGTCTGCAGACAGAAACATTTTACCATACAAAGAGAGAAATATGATAGATCTGACTGCTTGTCTAGACAGGGCATTGGAGCAACCAATTGGAGAATACTACAATGGCTTTTCAAAGTATTTACATCTCTCCATATACTTTCTCTTGAAACAGTGGAGAACACAAGAAAATTGAACAATTTAATAAAAATACAGATGACAGTTCAATGGCTGTAAGAGAGCAGAAAACAGGAAGGGCCCATAGCTCAGTTGTAGAGTCCATGTTTGTTGCATTCAGAAGGCCATGGGTTCAAATCCCCAGCATTGCCATTTAAAGCACGTTAAGGAAAGAACTCTGCCCAAGGGTCTGAAGTGCTGCTGTTGGTCAGTGCAGACAATACTGGCCTAAATGGACCAATGGTTGGACTCCATATAAGGCAACCATCAATTTACACTGGCAACTCTAGAAAAAGTTAAATCCCCACCAGAGACTAATATTTCCTGTGCATACCCAGAGAAAACAGACTTTGCTTACATTGTTGAAACCAGGAGCTTAGAAACCCTTATTTCTGTAACTTATTTTTCATGAAACCTTTAGTACAGATGGTAAAAGCAACAGAGACAAACATCCTAACAGCTTTAAAATAAGGTATCTTGATAATGGATCTTTTTTTCTTCCAAAGTTGTTAATGAATAGCCGGTGGCAGCAAACATCTGACTGAAAGCTACGGTTTACAGCTTCCAGTCGGGGATGTTTACAACAACAGACTACTGTGCATCTGGAGCAAGAAAGTCACCTTTGAAGGAAGAATATTAAAAAACCCAATGAAACATTTTCATATATCCTCTGAACCATTTTATGGCACCAATTAGGAAAACACTGCAACCCATCACTCTTGATAATACAGCTGTCATGTTACAAAACACAGCAGTTGATCACAAAGACTAAGAAAGGTTTACTCAAAACATTTGCGTAAGGAAAGGTCTTTTTAAAAATAAGGATTCAGCTTCCAACATCAGGTAATGTGCTTTAATGCAAGATGCATAATGTTCTGAAATAGACCACCACAGAAACAGCTCAGCCCTCCCTCAGGTGGAAGAGGAGAAGAAAGCAAGATCATGCCAGAGTCCCTGGAAAGATGCTGAACCATGGCTCTCACTGGCCCACATCAAGCCCTGCCTGCAATATGTAGAGGCAGGTCTTCGAGCAGATGAAAAGAAACAAGTAGGAACCAAGTAGAAATCACACTTCGTGCCATGACTGCAATTTTTGGCTGATTAGTTAATTAAAAATATGCCCCCAGTTAATCAGGCAGCAGACTCCTGTGACACTAGCTGGAACTAGACCCCGTGAGTCTTATGATGACAAAACGAGCACTGCGGAGTGGAAAAATTCCCCACTTCTGTATTTTTCCATTTCTAAAAACACAGTTTCATAACATTAATGAGTAACATAATGAACTGCTATCACACCAGTTGAATTAGCTAGCTTCAAAGTTACACAATTATTTTCAGACAATATCCCTAGGAAGTATGCACACATGCCTTCTTTTCCATCTATCATCCAGAATAGTTATTGGTAAACAGCTGGGGGCCGGCGGATTTGAGAAACCACCTCCTTCCATATAATCCAGCTGGTTCAATCATCTGAGAGGGCCTTTTTGGATGTGCTGCCATTGAAAGAGGTTAGAAGGGTACTGGCCAAAAATAGGGCCTTCTCAGTAGCGGCGCATTTTATGGAATTTTCTCCCTTTTGAGTTGAGAAGCCTTCTGGCAAGGCCTGAAGAACTTTCTATTTAAAAAAAGCCTTCAGATGGCTTTTAAGGGCATGCTCACTGGCTGCAACTGGTGTGTGCTGGATTTTTAATTAAATATTTAATGTTTTTACTGCTGTTGCTTATTGCTGGTTGGCTTTTAATATGATGTATTGATGTATTTTATAGTTATGTCTTTGTGAGCCACCTTGTGTGCCCTAAAGGCAAGATATAAATCAAGCAATAAATAAACTGGAGGGAGACAGGAACATAAGAGTAAAATTTAAGCAAAGAACACAAAATGAAACCAAAAATAAAGCTGCAAATTCACCTGATTGGCAGCAAGTAGCTGCCAATTGGCAGCTGACTGAGACATACAAAATTATACATGGGAAGGATAAAGTGGATAGAGAGATGCTCTTTTCACTCTCACATAACATCAGAACCAGGGGACATCCACTAAAATCGAGTGTTGGGAGAGTTAGAACAGACAAAAGAAAATATTTCTTTACTCAGCGTGTGGTTGGTCTGTGGAACTCCTTGCCACAGGATGCGGTGATGGCATCTGGCCTGGGTGCCTTTAAAAGGGGATTGGACAAGTTTCTGGAGGAAAAATCCATTATGGGTTACAAGTCATGATGTGTATGTGCAACCTCCTGTTATCAGAAGTAGGCTACCTCAGAATGCCAGGTGCAAGGGAGGGCACCAGGATGCAGGTCTCTTGTTGTCAGGTGTGCTCCCTGGGGCATTTGGTGGGGCCGCTGTGAGATACAGGAAGCTGGACTAGATGGGCCTATGGCCTGATCTAGTGGGGCTGTTCTTAAGTAAAATCAAAGCAAAAATTCTGATTTTACCTGACAGGTTGAAAGTAAAAGCAAAGTTGAATCTGAGATATAGCCACATTAAGTATATTTTATTGACCCCCATTTTAATCACTGGAAAAACTTCACATATTTATAAAGCATGTGACTTGTTAAAGTTTTATTTACTAAATCAAGTATGTGTGCTAAATATATATGCTAAATCAGTTCCCAAACAATTTTAAGTTTCAGAAATCTTCCCAATCCAAAATTGTTATCCAAATTGTTATCCATACATGCACCATGCAAAAGCAGCAATAGTAAACTGTTTATCTTGAATCCCAAAATCAAAACAAAAAGTTGACACACAAAAACTTTCAGAAGCACTAAAAAGAAAAAGTCAGATGGGGGGGGGGAATGACAATTAAGAGACCAAAATCAGCTGAATCTCGACTCACAGGCACTGGCTATAACATAGTTGAACAAGTCAGCAAGATTCAAGAGAAAAGGATTTGTAAAAGGATCAGGTAAGGGCAATCAAGCATGACCAAGTCCAGGTGCAAGCCAGAAACAGTATCTTCTGGAAGCACTATACTGTATCTCCTATTCGAACAAGGCTTTAGTCATTGAAAATGGAACTAGTTTGGCTTGCTTTTGAATGGCAGTGTTATTTTAATATCCTGTAACTTTAAAAAAATGGCATTAACTAGTTAGGCAAGATTATCTTTCTATCACAAAAAAGGGTGGAGGGGGAAATGAAACAGAGATTCATAGTGGCCGCTCACAGTGAAATCTCTTCCCAAGTTACAACTCAGTGGTTGTTTGGAATCCTCACACAGATAGGAAGAAAACCAGTCAAGATCCAAAATATCATCTCACCCAGCCATTTTCAACCACTCTGCCATGGCGCATTGGTATGCCATGGTCTCCAGGTGGGCCGCAGGAATTTGGTAGAGGGTCATTTATTATTTGGTTGGGTCATTGGGGGATGTGAGCCCCCCCCCATTGGCAGCACAGTAGAAGGCCTGAGAAACTCACCAGCAGATGTTATCAAGTGAGCAAATATAATCTGATTGACTTCAAAAATCATTCGATCATAATGCTGCCCAACAGTGTGCCGACTATATCTGCACAGAAGGTTATGTGATCTTCAAAGTGGGCTGTGGGAATGAAGATGGGCTTGGTCCATTCCAAGTCTGCACCTTAACAGCCCCTCTGAATCTTTTTTTTTTTTTTTTTACACAGTTCCCAGTACATGGAAACTTTGGCAGTAGGGCTTCATTATAATAATTGGCAGAAACGGAAGTGTTCACCAATAATGTTATGAGGGTATCACAGCTCTGAGTCATAGAACAGATGAATCATTTCTTCAACAGTAACCTACTAAGAAGTTTACAAGTCCTGCATGATTTATCTACAGAGAACAAAAAAAAAAAAAAAAAAAAACACTCAGAGACCAAGGATTTTTCTGGCAAGTGATCATACTGGCATTAAGAGCAAGCTCACTAAGGAACAAAGATGGGGGTTGTGCTTTTAAAAAAAAACATGGAATAAAGAGATGAGATGCACAAGTTATGAAATGGAACAGTCGTTTCTCATTTTAACAAATATTCTGTTTAAAAACATTTCCTGCAAGGAGTTCTTATTGGAGCACTATCTTTGTTTGAATGAGGAAACTTCATGCAATCTCTATGAACACACTGACCTTCACACACACACACACACATACCCTCCCCCGGCCAGGACAAATTGTTAAGTAGTTATTTGCAACTAGACACTCCATGGGCAATTCTAGAACTGGAATGGTATTTGACTAATTAAGCTGCTGAGAATGAAGCTAGAGAGAGACATTATAATAGCTTTCTCCTTTAACATGAACAATGAGAACGCCTAAATCTGATGGAAGAAGCAGTTGCCACCACTCTTATAATCCTTTCCTTTTGTTAAGGCTGCAGTCCTATGCACAACCCCAATCAAACAGAATGGGACTTATTCCAAGTTTGTGTGAACAGAACTGCACTATACACCTGAATACCAGGTCTCTGTACCAGCACTGTGCACATAAAATATCGCTATTAGAATATGCAGTTCTTCTGCAACTACAACATCAATTAAAAATATTTACAGGTTCTACTACCAACAGTCCACAACAGCAATCCTTGGCATACTTATTTCAAATGATGCTCTATTGAATGCAGTGGGTTTACTTATAAAAATGCACATGACAGAGCTTTCTTCTTCCTATGTTATAAAATAAGTTAGAGGAAAATCAATTAAATCGTTAGGCAGATTTTTGTTTTCCTGTTCACAGTTTAGTAAACAACCTCCAAACACAACCCTGAGCAAGTTCCACTGTGTTTCAATAGGTTTTTCTTAAATGGTAACTGTACAGAGGATTGCAGCCTTAGCTAGTCATAAAGGGCTACTGACAAAAAGTTGAGACTGCTGGTTCCTCGTGCTGGGCTGCTATAAGACACTGTCGCCACAAGCAGCTGCAGGAAACTATGGAGGGCATGCTATAGAACCTTGTGATATCTCTGGCTTTGGTACACAACTCTGTGCAATGAGGCAGGGTGCAAGACAAGGGACTCCTTTCCACACTATGTCACATGTGTGATTCATCCTTATAAACTCGTTCCTCCTACTGAAAAGCAATCACCAGAAGGAGATGCAAAATCCAGATTGAGATTATAACACAGGCACAGGACAAATGCCCCACCATCCCCAGAGCCAATCCAGTTCAGCTTCTGTTCCCACAAGAGTGACTATTTTGGGAGAAAAAACATAAAAGGGCAAATCATATGCTTAATGTCATGTATGGTTCAGGCCATGCTTAATGTATGCTCAGAAAAGCAGAAATGAAGTCATAAATTAAATACTGATTCTGTAATTTCAGCATTTCTCAGGAAGTGATTCAGAATATACATGCTGTAAAATGAAGTACTCAAATCTGAATCAAGGATTAGTGTTAAGATTTGTGATTCAGAAGGTGCTGTGGTTCAAAGAGCACTACCCAACACTAACATTGAAGAGGAGTAGCACAGTCCCTCTACAACAGTATTTCTTGGCTCAATCACAACAGAAAAAGAATTTTCTGTCATTTCGGCATGTTTTATATTTCAAGTATGGAGATCATCTTTTGCCAGATGCACAAAAGCCTTGCAAAACATTCTGTAGGCTGAACTTCCTCCTCAATGGCCAAAGAGTTCTTGAAGCCCTCTCCTGCTAAGAATTTTACCCTCGAAGAAAGCAAGTTCCTTTCACATGAAAGGATGTTTGCAGAACACTCGTAACGTGAAAGATGCTTCACAGATAGAAGTGCTTCAGGTAACATTTACACAGTGATGCAAAATCTTAGTAATTTTTTTTCAGGGGTTTGAACTTGCAGCACTTTGCTTCAGATTAGCAGGCTTCTCGTGGTATAATCAGGGGACAGGGAACCATATTTTCATTTACTTTGTTGTATATGTTGCTTTGAGAACATTTTTGTTGAAAAGCAGTATATAAATATTCTAATAATTATAATGATGAATCATGTGCGTGTAAATCCAACAATACAGAATTTTTAATGTTTAGATTGCCTCCCCTCTCTGCTCAGCATTCATTGTGTCAGGGTAGAAGATAGCTGTTGTACCCAATTGTGTTGTTTTTTTTTTTGCAACTTGTCTGCATCACAAATTTCTGGAACAGGCAGTTCCTACACATGCATGTAAGGTGTTGCTTGATTGCTGCAACAATCAAGTGATGACTTACATGCCTGAAGCAGTCATAGTCTAAACATCGCAGACGTAACTTTCATGTCATGTCACTGCAAATGCAACACTTCAGAAGGAAACACCACAAGGCATTCATCTGCATGTTATATTTACAACCCACCTTTCTAGTTCAGAAACGGGACCATTTAACATGGGCATATAGGAAGCTGCCTAATATGGAGTCGGTCCATCAAGCTCAGTAATGTCGACTCTGACCAGCAGCAGCTTTCCAAGACTGTAGGGAATTTTTGTCTAGGGATGCCAGACTCTACTGGCATATACCCTGCTAGCTGGAGAAAGAGGTAATTT
This sequence comes from Tiliqua scincoides, assembly GCF_035046505.1. Taxonomy (NCBI): domain Eukaryota; kingdom Metazoa; phylum Chordata; class Lepidosauria; order Squamata; family Scincidae; genus Tiliqua; species Tiliqua scincoides. The sequence goes on along the minus strand of NC_089824.1, from coordinate 9,446,128 downwards.
TTCAAGCAGTGTTCCTCTATTATTTAGCAAGAAGAGAATAACTCTCTCTTTCCACCCCAGCACAGTAGCTTTTCTAATGACTTTTGCTGGTGTTCTTCTGCCTCTTCTAAATTGTGAGCCCTTTTGGGACAGGGAGCCATTTCGTATTGGATTTTCTCTGTACACCACTTCATGAACTTTTTTTGTTGAAAACCACTACATAAATATGCTTAATAATAATAATGCCAGAAACTGACATTGGAACCTTCTGTATGCAAAGCAGGTGCTCTATCACTGAGCTATGTTCCTTCTCTTAAGGTCCCAAGATGGTTAACAGAATAAGAACAAAGTAAACAACTTTAAAAATGAGAAACAATAGCAAACAAACTATAAAAATAAACACACAAAGACCAGAACTCAGACCAAAATCTTGACAAAACAAAAAAGGTTTCACAGTGCGGTGGGTGGATCATGGATCTCCTAGGGCAGGAAATTGCAAATAGGTGCTGCTACAGAAACGACCCACTAAGCAATCCATGTTCACTGAAATTGCTTGTTAAGAGCACTCTCACACTCTGAAAGTGATATGGGAATTGGCCACACTAAAGGATAAAGTTTGTGTCAAATAGGCTTTGGATCACAGAGAGGCTTAAATATTAATTTTGATTACTTATATATCACTTTTTCAACAAAAAGTTCACAAAACAGTTTAGATGGAAAGGTTCATAGATTTTCTTGGGAAAAGAGCTGAACGTGTTATGTGAATACTGTCTGACACTGTTTACGCAATCTGTGCAAAGTTTACCTAAAGAGCAAGGTTTTCTGTCCAAGCGTTGTTAAGAAATGGCCAACAGGTGGCCCTTAAAAGCAATTTTATACAATATTTGGAAGCCCTGCCAAATTTCAGCTATGTGTGGCAAATGCTATAGTTGCAGGGTTCCACTTCTAAAGAAAATAATTAATGTTCCCAAGTTGTAAAACAGAGATACTCCATACTTTAATGTTGTATCTCTTAGATTTAAAGTGTTCATATTTGTATAAGGTGCTTCTCCTGGCTGCATGCACTCCTAGGCTGGGAAGCCTCTACTGGCTAGATGCCTTCAGCTTTATAATGATGCCCAACTACTCACAAACCCATTTGTTTGTACAGCAGACTATACCCCTGGTCCCAACACACTGCTGGAGAATGATTTTTTTCAGAATTTCTCCTTGGTTATCGTCACGTAGCATGCGTGCTGTTTGGACCTCATGGCAGATTAGGTAACTGTAAAGCCTAGTCATGTCTAGGGGCGGTGCTCATCTTCATTTCTAAGCCAAAGAGCTGGCGTTTGTCCATAGACAGTTTCTGTGGACATGTGGCCCACATGATTAGACGCCTAAGCGCACGGAACGCCATTACCTTCCCACTGAGGTGGTACCTATTTACCTACTCAACATTTACATGCTTTCGAACTGCCAGGTTGGCAGGAGCTGGGACAAGCAACAGACGCTCACCTAGGAGCGCGGATTTGAACTGCCAAGCTTACGGTCAACAGGCTCATCAGCTCAGCAGTTTAACCCGCCGCACCACCATGTCCCATGGCAGATTACTAATGGTCTCATTTGTTAGTCATCAACATTCTATTTTTTAAAAATGGTTACAACCTGCTTCTGATATTAGCGATCAGGCTGGGATGATGAATCTTGATCAAGGATGATCATCTTGGTAAGCTCTTAACCTGTGTATTTCTTTGTACTACCTGTGTTTCAACAGTCCAGGCACTCATGCTTTGTGACACTAAAGAACAGGTTTTTTCAGTGTAGTGCACCTCACTTACTTACCTTTCCCTTTATAGGTCCAATGGTTTGCTAGAAGGAAAAAATAGCATGCAGGGGCTCAATCAGTACCCATTCTGACGCAGCCCACATGCACTTGTAAATAAACTGTTCCAGGAGATGAGTCAACTATGTTCCGGCCAGGGATACTGATCTGAATTGCAGCTGAAATGCATCTCTGTTGTAACAGAAGGAAGCAGCCCTTCAGCAGCAGCAGAACTGAGGCAGTGCTCAAGTGCCGAGTTCCGGTAATTCAGCATCAAAGACTACTTGAATGGAAGTTCTGAAGAGATCAACACATATGCATCTGTGAGAGACATTAACATGATAAAAAGATGCTGGAAATGTCATTATACCCAAACACACCAATTAAAATCTTGCTGGCTTCAATTAAGGCAGCTACATTCAAAGAGGGGCGCAAGGCACGTTCATCTATTTCTTGCTTTCCACAGCAGGCAAAATTTCAATCAAGGCTCTATTCTGTCAGCTACCAGACAAAAATTAAAATGTCTAAGAAGTGTGTAATTCAAAGACATGGGGGGAGAAAAGCACACAGGTACTTCCTGCATTTTCTTAAAGGAGCACAAACAGTGCTGAAAAACCTGCTAATATCCTAGATCACTGGTCTTCAGCCTTTTTCATGCCATGCACCAATCAATCAAGAAAATATGAGGCTGGGAACCAACCGCTTATCCCAGCCCAACCCCGCTCCCATCCTGGATGTGGATAATGGTGTTAAATAACAGAGAGTGGAGTTTGAGCCATTTTTGTTCCTGTAAGAGGCAGGTTTTGAAAGGTAGCCACAACCCCCTCAAATAAGGCTTTGCAATCCCCTCAAGGTTACAATCCACAGGTTGAAGAACACTGTCCTAGATTATAAATTGTAATCAGAGGAATTGAGGTAGGTTATTCAATTACCCTCTGTTGAGAGTATTTTGCTTCAAAAGTCCTTGAGTACCACTAATTATGTCAAACCTGATAAGGAAAGAGGTTGCCTCAATGCTTTTTTTTTGCCAGCTTTTCAAACACATGCAAATATCTATCTCTGTTATGAAAACTGAAAAAATACCGATATATCAGTTTTAAGAAGTTGTTTGACCACTCCTGGTCAACTATTTATTAAAATACATTCATGTTTACACTGTTCGTAAAACCTTGAGATGTAGAGCTCAAGCTATATTGCTAGCTGCTGTAGAAAACACAGAGCAGGACCAGATGCACATAAGAACATCAGAGCCCTGGGCTGATATTGCTGGACGTTCTTATGGCTAGGTAGGGAGTTGAACACTGGACACTAAAAGAAAGATAGCTACTTCAACAGATAGCTGAAGGTTCAATCATGGAAGGACTCATTATTGGAAGAAGAAAGAGGAAGGAGAATCACTCTGCTTTGTTTGTGAGAGGTCCCAGGTTTAATTCCTGGCATCTCCAGTTAAAAAAAAAAGGTAAGCCAGGAATGACCTCAACAGGAGATTCTGCAGAGCCACTGCCACTTGGATAACACAGTATCAAGCTACATAGACCTGATTCAGCAAAAAGTAGTCTTATGTCCATAAATTCTGCTTCATTGTTCTCCTGTCTCTGAGTTACCACTGGAGAGGTTCTCACAAAGACAGCTACATGTTGGTTTGAGTTGAGAGATTCTGACCCTATTCAGTAAATTTCAGAGGTTTTGCCCTACACCTACAATTTCTAGATTACTTACAGAGAAAAGAACCCAATAACATTTGTCCAGATAATTCAGGGCAACTCATCAAAAATATGCAACAACCCTCTCAGCCTACCAACATTCTGGGAGGATTAGTCTTGAGACTTAGATCTTCTTTCGGAAATTGCCAAAAAGGACATTCAAGGTATCCATCAAGTCAGCATCCTGCAAATAGATGAGAGGAGGAAAAATATGCATTAAGTGCTATTTGCCTGTCTTTAAGGGGCTTCCATGTGAATCTAATTGTGGCAAAGCTACATACAACATTTTCACAATACAGTTTACCCAGCAGCTTTGTCTCATTGTTGCATCAGACATCATTCCAAAGTTGCTTAAGCCACCACAAAGCTGTTGAGAATATCCACTCAACCCAAATGAATCCCAAGAAGTATCATGTCACTGACACATATAAAAAAAAAATCTCTGCAAGCATACACTACAATCACTACAAACATATACTATACTCTGCAAACATACACTACAACATATAAAGATCTTGCGTATGCACACAATCCTTTTATCCAGCAAGAAAAATACACATATGAAATGCATACTTGTTTTATTTACCTAGGGATTCATATCCTACTGTTCCACCCTGGAATGGCCCTCAAATCAGCTCACAAGAAAAAAGTAATACAGGTGGAGCCTATTTATCTGCGTTAGTTCCGTTCCATGACTCGGCACGATTAACAAAAACGTGTTGTGCTAAATTCCATAGAGTTTCACAAATACACTGCAGCCTGACACTTCCAGATGGAAGGAAACTAAGGCAGCTGTTAATAATCCCCTCCCCTCAGTACTCAGCCCTCTCCTCCCCATTGCCAGCTGCCTGGCTTCTTTCACATGAGATGTTGATCTTTTAAGAGTCCAGCCCTATACGTTTCTACTCAGAAGTAAGCCCCATTGTAGTCAACTGCAGTCAATGGGGCTTACTCCCAGGAAAGTGTGGAGAGGATTGTAGGCTAAATCTCATGCTTTGCTTGGTGGGAAGGCTTGCTTGTGTCCATGATAGCCTCCACCATGGGGGGGGTTTGCTTGTGTCGGTGATTGCCTGCACCATCTCAATGGGGGGGGGGGATTTGGCAAACTCTCTCTGGGTTTTTTAAAGCAATCCCCTCTGTTGCTACCACACCTGCCCCTGTGCGAGTGAGTGAGAGAGCTCCACCTTGCTGCACCTGTTCTACCTACAGAGATTTTCGCCCCCCCCCTTCCCCTCTTCAGCCTCTTTGCCGGCTCAGGGGCTCCAGGAGTGTTACTGTTCCTTTGCAAGGGGAACCTCTTCCAGGGCTATTTCCCTGCCTGGGCAAGGCAGAGCCTTTTTGCAGTGTTTTGGGCTGCCTAGAAATGGATGGAGGTGCCAGTGGATGCCAATGGATGCCAGTGGATGCCAGTGGTGCCAATGGATGGAGGTGCCAGCAAAGGAGGAAAAGGTGTGTGTGACTTTTGGTTCCCCCACCCCATTCTGTATTGAGACAAAAAAAATCTGTGGATAAATAGGCTGCACCTGTATTCCTGTCAGGGTCCTGGGGGGCAAGACCCCTTAATAACTACCCCACTGCCACCAGCCCAAGAACCAGTATTACTAGAGGGATTCTCTGGTCTAAATTCCTCTTCCTTATTACATACACTAATTAGTGCAGAGGTTCTCAACTGGTAGTCATGACCCACCCACCCATGTAATGCTTCCCCCATCACTTTAAAGGGTGGGGGAAGGGGAGGGAGGCAGCGACGCAATCTCCAGGATCGTATCGCTAAGAGGGGGTGTGGGGGGTGCTTTGCACTTACTTTCAGAAGGCAGGACTGTAGCAGGCTGAGGAGGTGCGGGGAGCCCTGCGCACCCCTCCCCGAGGCTTGGAACTTTCACTAAAATCAGTCCCACAGCACTTCTGTTTTGCAGGAGGTGCTTTGCACCTGCTCTTAGTGGAAGTTCCAAGCCTTGGGGAGCACTGTGCAGAGCTGCTAAGGGTTCCCTGAACCTCCTGCAGCCTGCTGCAACCCTGCCTTCTTGAAGTGCAAAGCACCCCCCCTTGCCCACCTTAGCAACGTGATCCTGGGGATCGCATCGCTGCCCTAGCCCCTCTCCTGCAAGAACTTACTGTGGGAGTAAAGCTCCCTCAAAGTTTGAGAAACGCTGAATTAATGGGTTCTCTTTAATTCCCCTCTTTTGCACCCTAGAAGGGAAGAGAGTAATGATTCCCAGATACCTCAATGAGACCCAAACGAAAAGGAATAAGAAACACAGAGTTTATTAAGATTTATTAATTATTACAACTAATAAAAGGGGCTTCTGCACAATCCAGATGCAGTTGGCTAAAGGTACAACAGTTATAGGAAGTTCCCAAACCTGTAGGTCTCCCCCAAGGCAAACCCTTTTGTGAACCTGCTAAAAACAACTACCAAGAAGAGATAAAAACCTAACTTCTAACTCTTTTGCTGACTAGTGAGATTTAATTTAGCTCCTCTCATTTACTCACACCACCAGAGTGAGGCTAACTCTCCCTTATGTCTCATTCACCAGGAAGACAACAAAGTTCACTTTTCTAAAGGTTTTTATCCTGTAATGAACCCAATCATTCTCACCTTAAGCTTTTACACCCAAGGAGCCCCAGGAACTCTAATACCAATGTAAGAAAATAAGAACCCACATGAAATAACAGCAGAACAACAGTTTCATGACAATTCCAATAAAATAAATATAAAAACAGAATAAAACAAACCAAATGCAAACTACCTGGAATGTTTTATACATTAAGGACAAACTACATTTGCCTCTACCCCAGACACACACGAATCCTACTTGAGGGACTATGACAACTATGCCATTAATTAGATTTTTTTTTAACCATAATATCAAGTTCTGCCAATATATTTTAAAAATGGCATAGTACTGCCATATGAGGGTCTCACCTTTTCTGTTTAGAGAAGGCTCTCAACTTACTGTCAGCTTACCACTTAGGGGAAGTCGTATAACAATGGCCATACAAGGGTATAATACTCTCTAAAGAGTTAACATATACAAGGTCAGGGATGATAGCTGCTGGTTTTGCTGTAGCTGTCTTTTGTTACATAAGGTAGTTCTGCATTAGAGTCGCAAAATTTTGGGAGAGCAGTTAATAGTAATGTCAACTTTTTTGCCTGTCAACACAACAGTGGAACCATTGGTTCTGCCTACATACCAATTACTGTTCCAGTTAGATGCTACGGCATGGCTTAAACTCTCATTACTTGAAGGAGAGCATTTGCCAGACACTAGAAAGCCAAAACAGGCCCATACCCCAAGAACGGATGGAGAAGTTGTGGGGAACTTTCAAGCAGGGCCTATGAGAAGAATTTTAGCAAGGGGTACAAAGTTTCTTCTGGGCCCCTTCCCAAAGAGGAAGGGGGGCAATGGGGGCAGGCAGAATGGGGAGGGGGAAATAGGGTGGGGGATGGTGCTGACAGCCACAATAGTCTTTAGAACTCAGGTCTACTAGGCTTCTTGATGCCGAGTCCAGGTCTACCCGACCATGCAGCATTAGCAGCTAGATAAAGTAATATGGAAAACCAAACACACTCCCAAGTCTCTCCAAAATTTTTGAAATATAGAAAATGAACTGCGGAATATTAGCATTATCTTATTTAGGCTCACACTAGAACGGATCAAAATGAACTTCTGCAGCAGCTGTAGCTCCACAGCTGGGTCCCTGAGCTTCTATACACTCCTTCATGATCCACAAGCCAAAGAGCTACCGTAGCAGGCCATATTCCTCCCAGATTTGACACTGTGTTAAGGAGGGTCATGGATGCTTTCCTGGGCCTGGTGTGTATGACTTGTAGCAGCAGTTAACACTGCATGCACATGGTTGTGCCCCAGCATTATGCCCTGGCAGTGAGTTCAGGTAAGATAGGAAAATGTCAGGTCCCAGGAACTTTCTGGGCCCCCTCTTTTGACTCCTGGGCCCCCTTTCTGACCCTGGGTCTGGGTACAAATTATCCCCTTTACCCCCCTCTCCTAGGCTCTGCTTTCAAGATATGCAGTTTATTTTACAGTCTTAGAAAACTGAGGGACTTTTGGCCTCCAGTAGTGCTATTTTGCAGAATGTTTTCTCAATATGCCAGAATGAACTAGAATGGTTAAATCGGTACAGGAAGATCTAGAGATTACATAAATACCACACAGTTGTATATTAATTTTGATATGGTGGATTTTAAATATATGTGTTCTTTAGCAAGTCTGAATGTTATGCAACTATAAAATATTTTACATGCATTTAACCAGATTTTAATCTGAAAGTAACTTTTACTACTGCTCTAACTTAGTGGTTTAATTAACTGTATCTATATGATGCTTTGTTTTACTGAATTTTTATAAGACACTCTTGAAAACTGTTAGCAAGGAAAAATAAAGCTCTACAAAACACAAAATCAGAAAGATGCAACAATGTGCAACTCAATTTCTTATGATTTTAAATATATGTTCATGTCTAGTAAAATTTGTCAGGGCCATCTGGAGTTAGACAAAAGCACAATCAGGGCCAGATATGGACTACTGACTGGTTCTCTCAGTTCTAGAAGAATGTGTTATTTTATCTTTATACCAATATGCATAATTCTGATAACCATATTACCCAAGTCCTGAGGGAGGGTACTGTTTTCAAGAGGAACAACTTTCTGACAATTGCTATTTCAAAGACATTGGACCCAACATTTCAGGAGGAACAAAATGAAACCTAGACAAACTCCACAAAGACCTATACACAGGACTGTGAAGTAACAAGATTTTATAAGGTGCTATTGCAGATGGAAAGTGTTATTGTTCTCCTGATCATGGCAGTTAAAAAACGAAACAAAAAACTACCTAATACCAGTAGTAAAATTACAATTAGTGGAGAACCCATTACAGAAGTAGGTAGTTTTATCTTACTTAGGAGGTATCTGAAACATATGCAGCCCGGAAATAATTAGAACACCTTTCAAGAAGCATGAAAATTAGTTTTTAAGACAATTATTCTTACTTTAATATATGACTGCAAGACCTGGACTCTAAAGAAACATGATCAACAGCAAATAGATAGTTTTGCCACCCACTGTCTATGTAAACTAAGGAAAGTTAGGTGGTGGCAACGATGGAGAAATAAAGATGTACGGACTCAAGCAGATGAGAAACCACCTTCAGTGCAGGTTTTAAGATCTAGGTTGCACTGGTTTGGCCACATACAGGCATATGAACAACTCCCGTCTAGTCAAGCAAGTATATGATGCCAAAAGTACTACCACCAAAGCTGGCTTAACAACATCCTAGAGGACTTGAAATATGCAAAATGAGGTTTACCAACTGCCACACAACTTTGTCAAGACTGCACAAAATGGCTTAATATAATCAAGAATGCTGGTATATTGCCTCAACGGGAACTTATTTTAGAACATGGCCATTGACAATATGCAAGGAGAGAGATTATTCTGCTGTTTAAAAAATAATTTATTTTTTCAAAAAATAAATGTTAGAGCATCAATTTTACAAACACACCATACACAGTTTTCTTGGACATATATCAAACATGCAAAGAAACAGTGTATCATTCAAAACACAAGTACTTAAGTTCAGATCCTTGTGCCTTTCCACACGACCCTAGTCAGCTTATCCACTGGTGCCTAGACAGTAGCATGTCTGTTCCCTGTGCAGTCTTCTCACCTCCCTTTCAGAAGACTGATCTGTTGGAGAAACAAAGCAAAGTTAGCATGTGTACAGCTGAATGGCCCATCCACAGTTCAATATTTGTATGTGTGAGTGCATGCATGCACATAAAATACCACAGTTAAAGCAATATTTACTATAGTGCCATCCTATGCATGTTTGTTCAGGAGTCCCACAATTTTCAGGTGTCTTTATTACTAGAAATATGTGTAGAATTGCTACCTTGGTCACATATGGTTAACTTGGGTAGTCTGTTTAAACTTCCCTTTCAGATGTGTGTGTGTGTGGAATAATAGAGCATTACACATGCTTTGTGAGTTTCGTTGGAGGTTTCCCTGATTTACTCTCCTTTTTGAAGCTGGTGCCAAGAAGAAGGGATCCAGTTTGGAGGGACTCCCAAGTAGCATTTTTCGGTTTTGAACAGCAAGGCTTAGGTGTGTTGAAGGGAGACTGATAATGTAATATATCCCCCCAGAATACTGTTTCTTAACTTGTTGCAGGGGTTCCCTCCTGCCCTTGACAGTGCTATTCCCTCAAGGAAGTCAGGGGACTGGGTTGGATGCCTGGGTGGTGCTAACACCGTGTTCTGTGGATTAAGAACAGACTAGGTTGAAAGAACATTCTTTCAGAACAAAAAGATCATTTACTCTAATGGTTCCCAAACTGTGGGTCAGGACCCATTGGTGGGTCACAACCTGATTTTTGGTGGGTTGTGAAGGGCTGAGCAGAGCCTCCAACATAAACACAGGTAATGGCAAGAATAGATAACCAATTGCCTCAGGCCCTGAAGCTATTCAAAAATCAGATAGCAGCTTCTTCCCCTGCAAAGAGCTCAACTCTTGGGGTTTGCAAGCATGTATAAATATAGGCAGAGAAATGTGTCTTAGCTGAAGCCCCCAATAAAGAATTTATTATTATTATTTTTCTGGGAAAAAATGTGGGAAAGGAAGGAGAGTATTCACTGAAGTTCATTAGGGCTGCTTCATTATGAGAAATGGACCAAGTTTTTTGTAAATAAATATACAAATAAAAATATTACTACTTTAAGTAATAAATAAAAACATTTTTCTTTCTAGATCTCCTTTTTTTAAAAGTGTCATAAACCTAGGTGGGTCCTGATAGGAGTGTCATTTTAAAAAGTGGGCCTGGGAACTGCTGATTTAGTCCATAGTTTATGCTCTTATGCCAAGTCAAAACCAAAATGAACTAACTGTTGTGAAACAACGGGTTCTTTGGTGGCCAGGAGGACAAGCTTTCTTCTGCCATGAGGTTTGCCCCTCTACTAGTAGGGCTAATGGACAAGTAGTGTTTGTTCCCGCCCTTGCTAACAAATCACATCACCATGCTATGTAAAAGCATAAGCTGTCACCAATACAGTGGCATTCTGGAATATCCGACTGCCTGTTTAAGTTATTTCTGCCAATGTTGCATATATGCTACAGGGATCAAATGTGTACACCTGTGGGCTGGACAGAAATGAGTTAAGAGTTGCCAAATGACAGGCATGTCAATCATTTTTCACCCATCCCCTTTATTAGTGAATAAAAACTTTTAAAAAAATACAAAAACAAACAAGGAAAAAGGGGGAATACATAAAATGAATAAACACATAAAGATGTATAAGCAATCTTAATTGTTTAACATATGAATAAGTCGTTGGCAACCTTCAGTCTCGAAAGACTATGGTATCGCGCTCTGAAAGGTGGTTCTGGCACAGCGTCTAGTGTGGTTGAAAAGGCCGATTCGGGAGTGATAGTCCCTTCCACACTGGGAGCAAGTGCAGTCTGTCCCTGGTCTGTCTCCCTGGCTGTGGGCCTTCCTTCTTTGCCTCTTAGCCTCAGACTGTTGGCCAAGTGTCTCTTCAAACTGGGAAAGGCCATGCTGCACGGCCTGCCTCCAAGCGGGCCGCTCAGAGGCCAGGGTTTCCGACTTGTTGCGGTCCACTTCTAAGGCCTTCAGATCCCTCTTGCAGATGAATATCTGAATAAGTAATCTATGCATAAATCTCTAAAAAAAAGTCTTCTAAAGACCGCTAAAGACCTTCTAGAACCTCTGCTAACTGAGTAAGAGGCACTTCTTCAAGTGGGTGCTCCTCTTTTTTTAGCAGGGGGAGAGTAACTGGCCCTCCTCATCCCAGCAGTGTCTTTTCTAGTGGATGTATGCTGGTGCTCTTTTGCATCTTTTAGATTGTGAGCCCTACTGGGACAGGGAGCCATTAGTTATTTGATTTTCTCTGTAAACTGCTTTGTGAACTTTTTGTTGAAAAGCGGTATATAAATACTGTTGTTAATAATAATAATAATAATAATAATAATAATAATAATAATAATAATAATAATAATAATTAATGTCCAAAATAAATCCATATGTAGTCGCCATCTATAAGCCTTATATTTAAATGCTGATAGTTGAAAGGTTCTCAATCCATTGAATAATAGTTTATCCTTCCAACGCTTCACTACAAGTCTTTTAGAACAGTAATGGCACAAAGAGCAAATTTACGCTGTCCTGCAATTAACTTCCATGAAATAGGCGATAATTCAAAAGTGTCTACAAATATCAATGTTTTATAATGAAAAGTTATACAGCTAGTAACTTCTCTCCAAAAGAATTGTATCATTATACGTGCCTAAATGATACTTCAGGCAAATTGCAACACTAGTAATTGGATTCTTTGGTCAATCACTTCCTATAAAGGTGCTGTGGAGTCCAGTAAACTCTAAAACATTTTTGCTATTACAGTAGGTAGAGTCATTTCTATTTATTATACAAGGTAATCCAACTCTGTACAACTCTCTCCAAGGCTTTGAATATCACACTTACTAAGATATCAAGAATCTATAAACTAATATTGTAGGCTTCTCTCTCCACTTATTCAATAAATATTTTTAAACGTGTAGGAGATTCAGAAGCTGATAAGGATGCTGGAGCAACTTTAGATACTAAAATGTGTTGTAATTGTAAATACAATAATGGTAAACCATAGCCTTCAACCTAGATAGGCATGCCAACCTTAATATAAATAGCTGATATAAATAGCTTGCATATTTTTTCTTGTATACATTTCCTTCACAATGTGGTTCCTGTTGTGCAGAACAGGAACATACAAGCATGTGCACACATGAGCTTATCAATTCTGGTACATGAAATAAGGAGATGCGAAAAAATCTAGATGTGAGATCCTTGAAGGTTTAGACTCAGCCCTCTGATACACAACAGGGAGTAAAAAGAAATGTCTAGGTGAGGTAACAGGATAAGAACTTCACTTGGCCTCATCTCACCTTGCGTTTCACTGCTATATGGTGTGGGCCCTGAGTGGGTTCCAGCAAGACACAGAAATCTTGTTTACCCATAAACATACACTGACTGAACAAGTCCCAGTTTGAACTCAGCCTTGTTTTGCAAGGAAACAAGCATGGCACACCCTATATTTGGCAGTGTTATTGGTACTAACCTGCCCATCTGGTTCCTGGCCTTCTCATCGGTAAAGAGGATACTCACCTTGAACCAGCTGCTATCTCCCACTTTCAGTCAGCCTCCTGGTCAACAATTAGGGTCATCAGCATCCTTCCTGATTAACCTTGGGAACAAAACACAGGAGAATTTTAGAATATGAAGTAGGTTCTGTTGAAGAGTGGCATGATCATAATTTTGGGTCTTGCCTCCTTCCCACTGTTTTTCCCCCTGTGGATCATCCTGCATCCCCAACAGTGCTCTCCCTGGATCTCAGAAACATTTCCAGATTTCACAGAGCCAGTGATGCAAAGTAGTTTAAAAATTGGAGAAGTCCAAGTCCTAGCCTCGAAGTCTATCTCTAGCTGTCATGATCACTAAAGGAGATCTCAGGCAAGTCACACAGTTCCTCAATTTCCATCTGTAAATGGAGCAACCTCTACTGTGTTTGCTCTGATTATTAATGATAAGAATTTGCCCAGCTTCAGATGGCACACCAGCTGCAACCATACATTCAGATCTAACCACAGCAGTCATGCCTTGTTGATGTCTCACTTTGATTACCGAAAAGTGCTTTAGAAGGGGTTGCCCTTGAAGACTGTCTAGAAACTGCAATTAGTGCAAAATACAGTTGACCTCAGCCATTACGCCTGCACTTACATTGGTTGCCAGTTTATTTCCAGGCACAATTCAAGGTGAAAGACTGACTTTACTTTAAAGTCCTTTGTGGCCTAGTGACCTTTACTTTACTTTAAAGTCCTTTGTGACGACCTCCTTCCATACATACCAGCCTATCCCAAGACCACCTGAGATAGCTGTCCTCCCACCTAGACTGCAATCAAGAGCAGTACATGTAGGAATACACAGAAATTTCTAAGAGATGCAGGGACTTCTTATAAACTTATACATACATGTTTTATTATATTTACTGTTTTGAGTGAGTGCGTGAGTGCGTGAGTGAGTGCGTGAGTGCGTGAGTGAGTGCGTGAGTGCGTGAGTGAGTGCGTGCGTGAGTGAGTGAGTGAGTGGCCTTGATCTTCCCAATGCAGGGGGAAGGACAGGGCAAAAATCTGTTAATACATTTCAAGCACTTTGCACAGCAGAAATTCTGTATAAAGCACCCATTATGGTTTGTGTTGTCCCTCCTGCACAAAAAACCTGCTTAGGTTTATTTAGTACTAGAATGAGGTCAAGTTTCAAATTTATTGTTAAAACACAGGCCTCATTATATTCCCAAATACTAAAATCACCAGACCCAACTTTTCAGTTTAATATTCGGGGGGGGGGGGGAGAGAGAGAAGACAATTTCTTAGAACTGCCACAAGGACCCATGCAGTCATCACAGCAATCTGGCTTCATTGAGCCCTGCCAGCAGGTTCCTCTGCAATAACTATGCATCTTTCTTCAACACCCCGTTCTGTCCTTCAAGACAGTTTTAACATTAACAGGGGGAGAGAGAGAGAGAAAGAATACCACCAGTGTTGTACTATGAAGAGTGAACACAAGGCAGTCTTCATCTTCTTTCTATCAAAAGCTATGGGCATGTAGATGGAAGAATGAGCACACACTGCACATTTGACACTGTGTGAGTGTCTGGTTAAACAAGGCACCACTGACTCTGCAGCTAGTCCCACAAAAGCAGGGTTGGCACAACAAAGGCAGGTGCGCACAACAGAAGCACAAATCACAATAGCAAGCACAGAAGGTGGTAGATACCACCACAGAATCTGTAAGAAGTTGTTGCACAGACTGAACAGGTTTACCACTCCTCCTACATCCACCTAAAGGTACAAGCTTCTGCCCACACAATCTCTCCCATCATTTGAAAGAGAGAAATTAGAACATAACATATACATAAATCCGTCAAATAAACTGGAACTTGCCAACCTCCACATAAGGGTTGGCTAGAAGTTATTCGCTCCACCAAGAGCAAAAGATTACAGTACGTGTGAGCCAAGCTATTGGGGACTCACACAGACTTGAAAAATACTCAAGGAATGAAGTCACTCTGTTGAACCCTTTTAAAGTTTTCCAGAAACATTCTGCTAAGGGAAGAGATGCTACAAATGACATTTCAGGCAAGAAGCTCATTTGCAGAAAGGGAAAGAGGGAGAAAAGATGAAACAAAGAACAGGTCTACCTCCATGACTCACCAAAATCTAGTGGCCTAGACAGCATTCACACAACCAAGACACTGGAAAGGTTTCAATAAGAATAAGTGCTTTTCTTCTGTACTGTTTGCATCACACTGCATTCTTCAGTTCTTTCTCAAGGAGAACAGATAAATCGAGTTCTCAAACTCTGCCACTGCAACTTCTCCAAAATACAGGGGGCCCCCACATTCACAGATTCCATATCCACAGTTTCAGGTATCCACAGATCAGATCTGCAGGGGACCCAAGCACATGCCCCTGTGTGCTCCCTCTAGACACACAAGCAACTTCTATGGGCCTCAGACGACCCTCAGAAGGTGAGGAGAACCCAGCTCCTCTTGCCTCTGGAGAGTGAGGGAGCATCCCCTCATATCCATGGTTTCACAAAACCATGAGGAATTCCGGAAAGGAACCCCACAGATACAGGGGGTACACCTGTATATACATTTCTGTGACCCTCCCTATTAAAACTAGTTGCAACCCACACTCTGAAAACACCTGGTGTAAGACAACTGGCCCTTGTAGTTCAGTGTTACCTACACTTACAGGCAGTGGCTTTCTGTGGTTTCAAGCAGGCATCTTCTCCAGCCCTACCTGAAGCTAGTTCTTCAGAGATTTGTGACTCCCCTTCCAAACCTGTTCATGACCTACACTCCAAGAACCTGAGTTGATTCACCTGGGAATACTCTAGAGCAGGGGTGTCCCAAGTTTTTGGCAGGAGGGCCACATCATCTCTCTGACACTGTGTCGGGGGCCGGGGGGGGAAATAAATAATTTACATTTAAAATTTGAATAAATTTACATAAGTTTACATAAATGACTATATTAAAGAAGAACTTATATGAATGATTGAAGTTCTTGAAATAGCTCGAGGCCTATAAAAGGCCTTGCACAAAGCAAGACTGGCCTTTCCTTTGCTGCCGCTACTGCATCACAGAGTGAAACAGCAAGCAGTGGAGGAAGCCCTCATCCTACAGATCATGTGAGAGGTCAAACAGTTGCCCTTATGCTGAGAGCAGATGCATCGGGCTAGTGCAGGCTCCAACAAATCTCCAGAGGACCAGAGGCTCATTGGAGACTGGGGGCTCCCTGAGGGCCGCATTGAGAGGCCTCGAGGGCCGCAAGTGGCCCCAGGGCCAGGGTTTGGACACCCCTGCTCTAGAGTTCCACTCTGCTGCTTTTCTACAAATTTTACAAGCCTTCCCAGAATGCACTTACCAAGATTTCAAGAACCATAATAAAGCATTGCTCCCTAGAAACAGAAGTAGCCATTCTCTCTATGGTAGTCAAAAACTCTTGGAATATGCACAAAAAAATCATACACCGTAAGTTGCCACAAATCAGAAACAGAGGAAAAGTTTGCGTCTAAAATACACACTCCAGTTCTTCCCTCATGTTAACTTCTGAACATGTCTTGTTACCCGACTAGTCTTTTACCTTCATACATGCCAGGGAACATGTGCGTGAACATGTATACATGCTGCTAGGAAAGTATAGCCCAGGTAAGTAACATGATTTAAGACTGATGACAAGAAACCTCAGCTCAACAAACCAAGAGGAATCCACTTTTGATCAGGGCAATCACTTCCCTGCTCCCTTTGATGGAGCCTTGCCTGTTCCAAAGAAAATTCCATGGATGACCACATTTTGCTTGCACAGCACATTTGACCCTGTGAACAAAAGCCACCTCCCTGGAACTTCCCAACTTGGGAAAAACAAGTTGTCAGCAAAACAAAAGAAGGATTCCCAGTTCTGGCTGTCTTTAACAACTCCATGGCCAAACTCAATCAAGGAGGCATGCTAATGAGACAACTGGCCTCCTGATCTAGCTCCTGCACACTCTGCCAAATGCAAGGGGGAAAGCAGCACCCATTTAGGATCAGAGGTAAGCCATGAAATAACAAGGAAGGTTCCCCAAGACCCCAAAGGTATAACAAGTTGGGTTACAGAACCCCTTTTGCCTTCATTCCTCTGCTGCATCCTGCCTTGCTGTTGGTTTGCTGTTCACTGACCTGCTGGTGCTATGTTAAGTCACCTCCATTCCAGCCACAATCCCAAGAATGACCCTGCAAAGCTGTCACCCAGGACTGGTAACCCTCCCTTTCTCCCTCCTCTCCTCAAGCACAACCAAAGCCACAGTGCCAGAATGGGCTGGACAGCAATTCTTGTGGCCACCTCACAGCATGCCTCTTCTCCCTAGGAAAGTAGCAATGGCTCTCCTGCCCTGCTTCCCTATCTCAAACTAATTAAGATTGCTGCCTAAATTTGGGGGGTCTACTTCAAAGCCCTCTTTCTGCCTTAAACCCCACATGACTCAGGCTACAGTTAACTACACCTCAGCCACAGTCTCCAGCACAAACCCCAAAAAACTCTCTCCTTTCTTTTTCCTCTGACCTTCCAAATTTCCACTTTCCTTCCCTAAACCCTAAAACCCCAAATTTCAACCCCAGGTCTCTCTGCAAAACCCACATAATTTCTCTACATCCTTCCCCCCCCCCCATTATGGCACCATTATGCACCCCTCCTTTCTCTTCTCCTCTTTGCTTTCTCTTTCTCAAAATTAATGACAACAAGGCTGGAATCCCAAACACACTTACCTGGCTGTATATCCCACTGAATTCAGTAGGATTACTTCCAAGTAGACATGGCTGAAAAACTAGCATGTTCACCTGCTTTCACAAACTCCCCCTTTTCCTTTCTGGGTCAGTGAGGGGCTGCTGCAGACACACACACACACACACATCTTGAGTATCTACTGGAGAGGAGGACATGTGTCCTCTGTGATGCTCCCCCACTTCAGCATGCAAGTTAAAAGTCCCCTCTCTCTCTGTCTCCTCCTTCCCCAGCCATGCTGTTCTCACTACTAGTGAGACCTACTCCTCCTTGCCAGCAAGTCTTCAGTGATGAGGAGGCAGCAGCTGTCACACTTCACAACAAAGGCTCCGCCCCAACCAGCTTTGCAACCATTCCACAGGCACCACAAGGATGTTTTGGGATGTTTCTGGACAACCTGAAATTTGTCGAACTTCGTTCCAAGGGATTTCTTTCAAGGGCTTTTTAGTCCTTCTGTTGCTCTTTGAGACCACTTCAACTTGCTTCCCAGGTTAACATCCCACCCTGTCCCGCCTTTCTTATGGCTTAGGAATAAAGTATCTCAGGTTGGCTTCAAAAGGATGCAAGTGTCCATTCACAGGCCAGGTTTTGATCAGACATACAGAAAGCCATGAGCTAGAACCACAGTGCAGCTCCCAAAACACTTTTAGCTTCTGGACACATCCCCAAAGAACTGGTTTGAAGAAAGCACATTTTTCAGATGCATTCACATGAGAACTTCCAGAGGAAAATGGGAAAAAAGTACTTGGAACTTTGCCATGGAAGTTCTACAAGCAGTCAAGGTTTCCCCAGAACAGTTGGAGTTGCAGGAGGACATCCCACACAGGACTTTGAAGTGCTGTGAATGTTTTACCATGGAACATGTACAAACACATTTCTTGCAATTAGCCGGAAGCACCTGAGGGAGCAGAAAGAAAAGAGAAAGTCCTTTCCCCTCTCCAGAGAGAAAACGGTTGTTGGAACAGATCCCCTGCTAACTGCTTGTGCTATCCACATGGGAAGGGCAGCCCACATAGCTACACACTACTCTTTTCATTCTATGAGTATACACACTGCCTTCTCCTGGCAACCGGAACAAGCAACAGTGGATGAGAGGGATTCTAGGTATTCATCCCTCTTCCTGTCTCTGTACAGAAGCACTTTTACTCTCCCTAAGATACTGTTCACACCATGAAATATTTCACTGCAGTACAACAGCTGTGTTTTTTTTTAGGATGATGTATGTAAATGCAATTAAAATATGCAACACAAGTGGAAAACTGCATGAGATCTACAAGATACACACCACAAACAAGCCAACAACACGGTACAACAAAGTTGGCCAAAGGCTCCCAAACTTTTTACAGTTACATTTAGCTATGCCAATAATCTCAGACGTACCTCAGCTCCCAACTTCACATGGCTCCAACTTTAGCTGCTGGAACCTGCTTTCACCCCAGTTTATTCTGTCAGCAAAGTCAGAGAAACGTGCACCCCACTGTAGAATCTTTGAGGCACATCCCACTATTCAGGCGCCTGATGACTGCACAGCTTTCCCAGAAGCATCAACAGCAGGAACCTGTGCAAATGCATTAGTACCCCTGGTGAAAATCATCAAATCAGAGCACTGCTACCTTTACTCTCAAGAACCATGATACCTGCTTAGTTTCAAAAAATTAATTGCAACACTTCATATACAAAGTACAGATCCCATGAGGTCGGGAACTGTTGTGTGCTAAAGTGACCTCTGCAATTCCACCGAGGTCATTAAGATCTGAAATGATCTGCTGACTAAGTGCTGCTTGCATACACTTTGAGATGCTGACGGTAGCTAAGAAACTTGAACCGTGTTTTCCTGAAGCACATTAAAGAACCCTTATGTTTCATTTTCAATCCAATTTGTTAAGTCAGTGGCATCCCCACTTTTGTTTTCACTGCCCTTTTTGAAACTATGCCTTCATCATCTGAGTTGTAATCAGAATACTGTTCAGTGGTTCTCAGACTGTGGATTCATAGCCCACCAGAGGATCAAGACACAATTTTTGGTGGTTTATGAAACTGACAGGGTAGGTTAGACTATGTGCACCAAGGATTAAACAGTCTGCTACTTTGGAGGGAGCACTGCTGTCCAATCACCATTATAGCCACAGAGGCTTGGAAAGCTGATAAAGTGGAACTTTTTTTAGGTTGGTCCCAATGCTAGAAAGTTTAAGAACTGCTGCTGTATATAACACCACAACAAACCAAAGCTTTAAGGGTAAATGTAGCCACTCCCTATGCTTATCTATCCTCACAAATAGATCATCCCCCGCAAAAAACTGCTTGCAAAGAGGTAATCAGGTTTCAGCAGAACTGACAGAAACAAAGCCTTTAGGAATAAGCAGTCGCGCCAGCAAACTAATGAGGTTTTCTTACTTTATGCAGAAACTGAATTAGTTCATCAGGTGTTGATCCTTACTCAAATCAACAAATTGCAGAAGTCTCCCCAGGAAACCCAACTGGGAGGAAGAATTATTTGCCCTGTAGTAAAAATACTAAGATGTTTATTTTTCATTAGTAGGAGAAAATGTTGCTGTCACTAGCATTCTTTATTGCTGTCATGCAAGTGGGGTAGTATGGAGTAGCATACTGATATCTCTAGCAGATACAAATAAGTCTGCACTGCAAGAAGTTATCAGCCAATTACAGAGAAAAAAAAATCCCATCTTTGTCAACTGCAGCTGACTGCTGTTCTCATTCTGGAAGTTTCACACTTTTCCAAACAGTTATCTACTTAAGTACACGTATGCTTTCTTCATTAAGCCCCCCAGACTCTCCAGCAGGAAGAAAGAAACAAGTTCTAGCAAACAGGTTACCAGTATGGTTTCTTGTTACAAAACAATAGATGCACATATACTGGTGGCATCACCTCCTTCTTAAATGCAGTATGTCAATTACACAATGCCTAGGTACAATACATTGTAATGTACATTTAAATACATTTACTACATTAGTAAATACATTTACTACATATTTATTTATTTTTTAATTCTGAGCAGTAAGGCTGTATCAAAACTCAGATTCCCCAGGAAAACTTTGCTGTCAGCAGGAAGTTTCTGAAAGCAGAACCCAAGTTTCCAATTCAGTTTGCAAACCTCCTGTTGCTATGCATGATAGCCTAAGACTTCTCTTCTCCTGCCTCACTCTCACTTTCTAGCATATTAACATGCTTGCCTTCAATCCAGCCAGTTTTGCAATCCCCTGAGGAAATAAAGCTGCTGTTTGAGTTCTAGTCCCTCATCCTTAGACATCATGGACTTTAAAAAAAATCTCATCTCATACACTGTCTTCCACCAACAATCTCCCAGAATCATGAACTTCGCTTTCGATCTTACCAGGAACTCTCAAGTAGATAAGCAGGGAAAGAATAGACAAGAGAGCTATACAAAACTCCTATTTGTTGTCTGCCATTCATCATGTCAGTTCTCCTGGGCAATTTGAGGGAAATGCTTCCTGTGTCCCTTGCTCCAAACAGTTTGCCACTTCCTTAAAGGCAAGATACTAGATAGAAAAGGAAAACAATACAATCTGAAGGGTTGTATTCTATCTTCACAAGTACCTATTTGCCCTTAAGTACATAAGAGAATCAAACAACAGCCTACTGTTAACCTTGGTTACACAATAAGATGAACATGTCAAAGAGGAACCCCATTCCTTCAGCTCATCCTCTACAAAGAATGGGGGGGAAGATGGAGGACAGATTGAAAGAGCATGGGAGGAGAACAGAAGTCCATGTCCAAATTCTGAATGCAAGGACTCTACAGAAGACATAGGGGCTTGGAGCAGCATCCGTTTCCATACAGGTGAATGCTTCCCTGGGGAAAGCAACAAATTCCTCTGCCTCTCTATCACATGCACATACCCATGGTTCCTCTGCTGCTGCCACCGCTGCCATGCTGCTGCCACTCTCATCTCCTTCGCCCAGCAAAAGGCAGAGAGTGATGACAAGGCTCTCTACCAGTGTTAAGCAGCTGGGGCAGGGGTGGACCCTGTGTAGCTCATCAGCAGGTCATGTTGGAACCAAGCATGCTGCCCAGAAAGATGACAGCCCAAAGGGGCGAGTGATTCCTCTGCCTCTGCCACTATCAATCTGCTGCTGCGGCTCTGCTCTCCCTCCCTTGGCAAAAAGTGGAAGGTGATGGCAAGGCCCTCTGTTAATCTAAAGTAGCGGGGGGGGGGCAAAGCTGGTAACAGGCACCCCACTCCTTGAAAAACAACAGTTCAAGGGGGTGAGCTTTGATCACATCACGTCTTTCCCTCCATACCATTATCACCCAATATTATCAGAAAAGGATCCTCCAAGGATCCTGCAAGGCAAGCCAAGATCTCTGTGTGTGTGTACACACACACACATATATGTGTACACACATATATACACGCACAGCTAGATATGGGAGGACCAGAAGCACAGGGGACGGGGTATACCCAGAGGCACAGTATTCTAGAGGTAGAGGTGTAACTAGAGGCCCTGGCATCCAAGGCAGTCACATGACATCTTGATGTCACTTCTGAATTCTCCCTGGAGGAGGAGGTGCTGGCGGCCGTTTCTTCTCTTCTACGCCCCCTCCCCCGCCATTTCTTCTCTTCTACGTCTTCTTGCGGGACGTAAAGCCACCAACACCTCCTCCTCCACGGAGAACCCAGAAGTGCCTGCCTTGTGCCACTGCACCCCCCAGTGTTGCGACTGGGACAGGTGCCCCTCAGGCTCCACCCTAATTGCGACACTTGGTCACACTGACACAGAACAATATCACAGGGCAGGAAGAATGGGGGGCAGCACATCAACACAGGCACACAGATGGGGGACATTTTGGGGGAGGTGGATGGGGGAAGGAATTTGCAGGCCACCCACCCTACAAACACCAGAAGAACTGGTGCGTGAGGGCTTGTGTGTGTCCCCCAAGGGCAGGAGGGAGTTTATGAGGGAGCATATGTGGGACTCTCCACTATGGTGCACCCAGAAAGATACACAGGGGAGGGACATTTGGGGGGGCTGGATGGGAGGAAGCATTTGCAGCCCCCCTACCAAGCGAAGGGCAAAAGAACTGGTGTGTGTGGGGAGGTTACCACTTATCCCCTCTAGGGGCAGGGAGAGCATATGTGGGATACTCCACTATGGGGCACATAGAGAAACAGGGAATTCCCGTTGGGGGGGTGGAGGGAAGCATTTGTAGCCCCCCACCATGCAAGGGCCTGGTGTATGTGGGGGGGGGGGTTACCAATTGTCTTCTCTAGGAGTGGGGAAGCATATCTGGGGCTCTCAACTATGGGGCACCCAGAGAGAGGCACAGGGAAGGAACATTTGGGGGAGTGGATGGGGGAAGCATTTGCAGCCTCCCCCACCATGCAAGGGCCTGATGGGTGGGGGTTACCAATTGTCTCCTCCAAGGGTGGGAGCTTATGGGAGGAGCATATGTAGGATTCTCCACTATGGGGCACCCAGAGAGAGGCACAGGAAAGGAACATTTGGGGGGTGAATGGAGTGAAGCATCTGCAACCCCCCCCCCACTATGCAAGGGCCTGGTGTGGGGGGGACACCATTTGTCTGCTCAAGGGGTGGGGGAGCTTATGGGGGGAGCATATATGGGACTCTCCACTATGGGGCAACCAGAGAGAGGCACAGGAAAGGGTCATTCGGGGGTGGATGGAGGGAAGCATCTGCAGCCCCCCCACTAAGCAAGGGCCTGGTGTGTGGGGACAGCATTTGTCTGCTCTAGGGATGGGGGAGCTTATGCGGGGCTCCCCACTGTGAGCCCCCCAGAGGCAGGCACAGGGAAGATGGGCCCCCGGGGCACCCCCTGCAAGCCAGAGTGGGGGGAGGGGTGCCCACTCATCCCCTCCCCCAGCAAAGGACCCAGGCTGGGCCCCCTCAGCCTCGCCAGGCCCTCTCCTTTCTCCAGGGAGGGCAGCGGGGGTCCCTCTCAGCCACCCTGAGCCCCTACCTGCATCCAAGGGGAGGGGTCTCGCCCCCGCCGCTTCTTCTCCTCGCCTTTAGTTTGACCTTTTCCGTGTCTCCGCTCCCCCTCGTCCCTGGCTCTGACGTCACCGCCCTAGCAACCAATCCCCTTCCGCCCCTTCCTTCCTCCTTCCCCAGCTCGCACGCCGGATGGGAAGAAAGAGGCGGGGCCAAGACCTGGCA
The DNA here is from genome assembly GCF_035046505.1 of Tiliqua scincoides. Classification (NCBI taxonomy): domain Eukaryota; kingdom Metazoa; phylum Chordata; class Lepidosauria; order Squamata; family Scincidae; genus Tiliqua; species Tiliqua scincoides. The sequence continues at coordinate 9,422,576 of NC_089824.1, read as the reverse complement.
AGCCCAGCCAATCAGAAGCGCCGAGCAGCAGCACGCGCGCAAGGCGCCGAGGGGAGGGGGGAAAAGGAGGACTTTGGGCGCGCGCGCGCCGCTCAGAACTCACAGGGGCCAGGTCGGGACGGAGGAGGCGTGCCTGAGGGCAGTGCGTGCACAAGTGAACGCTTGTGCAAAGATGGCAGTGCGTGCACAAAGCGAGCGCTTGTGCATGCATTGCCATCTTTGCACAACTGTCCTATATATACACAACACACACACACTACTATAGATATATATAGGATTGCAATGTATGCACAAGTGTTTAAGGACCCAATCCTATCCAATTTTCCAGTGCTGGTGCAATTGTGCCAGTGGGGTGTACACTGCATCCTGTAGTGGGAGGAGGGCAGTCACAGGGGCCCCCTTAAGGTATGGGAACATTTGTTCGCTTACCTTGGGGCTGCATTGCATCTGCACCAGTGCTGGAAAGTTGGACAGGATTGGGCCCTAAGTTGTGCAGGTGTTACATATTGCAAATAATTTGGAGTTTGCAAATGTATTGCTTGCAATAACACACAGAAGAGCATCGCACACATCTCTGCAGCCCTGGTTAAAATATACCAACATATATATATAAATACATTTTTTAAAAATTTTAACGAGTTAATATGCAATGCTCTTCTGTGTTATTGAGATGCTTTGCTAAACTGGGTTAGACTGCAATCCTATTCACACTTACCAGGGAGTAAGCCCCATTGACTATAATGAAACTTACTTCTGAGTAGAAAGGCATAGCCATATCTACTCAGATGTAAGTCCCATTTTAGTCAATGAGGCTTAGACCCAGTTGTGAATAGGATTGCAGCCTTACACGCCCCCTTTTCTGCTCCAGTGCAGCACGCAACTTTTGAGTTTGTTTCCCCTTCCTCCTGCCCCAGCCAAGAAGAAACCATTTATTTGACATCAAAAGTATCTATATCTATTGCATAGTAGCAGCCCAGTTATAATACTAAGGTTGCAATCCTAAACACACTTTCCTGAGAGTAAGCCCCATTGAACAAAATAGGACTTACTTCTGAGTAGACCTGGTTAGGATTGTGCCCTAAGGAGAACAAAAGCGAAGTGACTGCTGGTGGCTGGAAAAATAAAAGGCCCTGGAGCAGAGACTTGAAATGTTTCCTGCTGCAAAAGACAGCGACTAAAATGATTACTGGGCTGGGGCACCTTCCAAAGGCTACAGCATTTGGGCCTCTTCAGCCTCCAAAAGAGGCACCTGAGGGGAGACATGATTGAGACATACAAAATTATGCCTGGATGGTACAGAGTGGATAGAGAGATGCTCTGTACCCTCTCACACAACATCAGAACCAGGGGACATCCACTAAAATTGAGTGTTGGGAGAGTTAGGACAAACAAAATATTTCTCTACTCAACACGTAGTTGGTCTGTGGAACTCCTTGCCACACTGTTGCAAGGTCAAGAGTAAAGGTCAAAAGCAAACTCAGAGCAATGAGAGCTATGTGGGAACTCTCAGAGCCCTCAGAGAAAGTGATTTTCCAGTGTGAGCCTCTCACTTATATTTGATTCTGGCTCCTTTGTTTGAGGAGTCTTACACTTCTCATTGGCTGATGTGTGACATCAGAAATGGGGGCTTTCTCAGGGTTGGCCACAGATAACTTTACAAGCATTTGATTTGTTGGTTTCAAGTTACAAGTTCCAAAAAAGGCAAAAACATACATTAGACATATAGAAAACATTGTTTCTAACAACCACTAGATGGCACTCTTTACTCATCTACTGGCTTTTGGTATGTTTTGTGCTTATTTCTGACCCTGACAGAGCCACCAGTGTTATCTTTCTAAATTCCTTTCTGTCCGGTCTCATCAATCACTGTGGGCTTTCTGCCAACCTCTGTTTAAACTAGGCCTTTTTGGTCTTCTCTTGATTCCATGTGTGATTCTCTATATGTGACCTGTTACTGTGATGTATAGTGGTATAAACATATATTTAATACAAGACAAACTAACTTCTTATTGTAAAAAGAATTTTAAGAACTCTTTCTAACTAAATTCAGCTTTTTCTGTCAGCTTTCAGCTCAGACAGAGGCTCCCATTATGTTTTGGCTTAATTAGGTGACTTTCTTAGGAATGTTCTTGCTTATCTGTTCCAGTCTAGCTAGTTTCTGCAGGTGTCTGTATCTCAGAAAATGCTATTTTAATTGGCAACAGATAAACCGACCTTGCCAAGGCCTTTCTTATCTAATGTTGCTAGTTTTCCTCATTAAAATGTTTCTAACCTGTGTATAACCTTTAGTTGCTTCTTGGTGCCAAGAGATATAACTCTTCCCAATTAACTGTTGCAAGTGCATCCTGCTTCCTCCCTATTTGCTATCTAAATCTGTCTCTCTTTGAGTTGTAACTCTTTAGTTCCAATTAAAGTGTCAGGCAGGACCTTGAGTCTACAGGAGATAAGAGTCTTATCTGTGAGGAGTAACTTTATACCACATTCCAGAGTTTCCTTGTTAATTAACTTTTGCCAGATATCTGCTTTTTAAGGTTGCATTTGAATTACTTTTTCAAACTTGTGACTTTAAGCCTCTTTTAATAGTTTTTTCACCTTTCTGTGTATTATATGCTTTGATCAAATTATTTTAACAGCTAAAATTCACTTTAAGCTAGCATATATTGCTACTAACATTAATTTACACTTTTAAACAATAACTATTAAATATTGAAGAATGCATGCAAACTTAGTAATTTATTTGACACTTCTGTGATGCTCTGGTGTAAATAACTCTCTCAGTGCTTACTAGACTGTATTTTTGATTTACCACTTGTTTTCATTTGCCATACTAGCAATTAAGCTTCAGATGTAAATTCCAGCTTCATACTCCCTTTTTTCATGAAGCATTTTCCTTATCTGATGCTTTGGCAGTTTGCCAAGAAACATTCCTTTGCTAATTTACAGCCAGCTTGCAATTTGCAGACAGAAACCAAAATTGCTTTTTTGGTATTGAACATATAAGCATGCTAAACATATAAACTTTTACTTTTAGTTGAAAAGCGGTATATAAATACTGTTAATAATAAACACTTTTCCCTATTTCCTGAACATATAAACCAATAATTTGTTTTAAACTAATTTAACTATAAACACCCATAACATAGCATTAACATTTGGTTCATTTGTTTTAGCATAAATGACTTGTTTTCATGGCCTTGTCTCAACAGGATGTGGTGATGGCGTCTGGCCTAGATGCCTTTAAAAGGGAATTGGACAAGTTTCTAGAAGAAAAATCCATTACGGGTTACAAGCCATAATGTGTATGTGCAACCTCTTGATTTTAGAAATGGGCTACATCAGAATGCCAGATGAAAGGGAGGGCACCAGGATGAGGTCTCTTGTTGTCTTGTGTGCTCCCTGAGGCGTTTGGTGGGCCGCTGTGAGATACAGGAAGCTGGACTAGATGTGCCTATGGCCTGATCCAGAAGGGCTCTTCTTATGTTCTGGTGTTCCTGTTATCGCCCTTACCACCAGGTTGGCTCCCAGAGTGGCTTGCTGTAAAAGGCATCTAAAGACACAAGGAGAATAGTGATTGACGGGTGGATCTGTTGCAAAATCTTCTGGTTCCGACCCGGTTGACCTGCGTTCTGGATCAAGCACGTTCCCTTTCCTAGGCTGCAATCCTATCCACACTTACCTGGGAGTAAGCCCCATTGAGTATAATGGGACTTACTTCTGAGTAGACATACATAGGACTGGGCTCTTAGCCATCCAAGCAGGTCTCCATCCCCCTCTGGAGAATGTGTTGTAGGAGGGAACCACTGAACTACCAGACAATAAGTGCCACCAGAGTGAGGATCTTGGGAGTCCGCCACCCCCTTTTTTTGTCTATCTGCCGCTGATGGATATTTTAAGGGTTAACCTAACTTCTCTCAGATAAGAAAAACACCTGAAATTAGGAGCCAAAGTAGTGACTAGTTTTTCTGTTAAAAACAGGATAGAAAAGGTCATTATGTCAAGATGACCTGCAGAGAAAAACATGTGCGTCATAGCTTTCCCAAAAGGAAAATTCCAGCGTCTTATGTAATCAAAGTTGCAGGCCAGAAACTTCTCCATACATGGCTAACAGACTTCCCAGTTAGGGCTGGAACCATGCACCAGTATGCCAAATAAGGAAAGGGAAATGACATGCAATATCACATGGGTCAGTTGTTTGTGACAGAGTACAAGTAAGAAGATTTGGGTGTGGTTCTCTGAGAAACCAAGATCCACCATGGGGTAACTTCGAACCTGTATCCATCCTAATCTATTCCTAATCTGTAAATAGCCTGTAAATAAACATTCTATATGCTTTTAAAGGAGTTTTTGCCTGTTTAGCATTGACTCAGAGACCGAATCCCAGAAATCTCTCTATTACCGCACAGGTGTGTGTCCACCTGGGCCTGGCCTGGCCAGGCCAGTGGCATAGCTAGAGGGGGCCAAAGCACTAAGTCAGTGTTTCTCATACTGTGGGTTGGGCCCCACTAGGTTAGTTGCAAGCCAATTTCAGGTGGGTCCCCATTCATTTCAATATTTTATTTTTAATATATTAGACTTGATGCTGCCATGGTATGTGACTGCATTTGGGGGAATATCACAGATCTGTACTTTAACAGGCTACTGTGTATATGCTTTTAACAATGAGAGTAGATGGGGCTTACTCCTGGGTGAGTGGGTAGGATTGCAGCCTAGGATTGTTAAAAATTTTCCTGCTTGATGATGTCACTTCCAGTCATGACATCACTGGGTCCTGACAGATTCTTATTCTAAAAAGTGGGTCCCAGTGCTAAAGGAACAAGAACCACTGCACTAAGTTTTGCAGGGAGCCTCACTGCAGTGTGCAAGCAGCTCCTTCCCCTCCCCTTTGAAGCCATTCCTAATGGGGTTGGGGGCAGAGAGCAAAACAGGCATTCTCCTGGATCCAAGGGGGAGGGGCTGTTTGCATGCTGTAGTGAGGCTCCCTGCAAAACTTAGTGCTTTGCCTCCCCCTTCTAGCAATGCCACTGGCCTGGGCTGAGTTTCCAACCTGAGATCCATACACCCAGATGCCATGAACTGGCTTCCAAGCAGTGCCTGTATCACAGTTTTGATCACAGTGCCTTCTGCCTACCAATCAAAGCCATGTGGGTAACCCAGTGGTGTAGGCAGAGGGGGTGCAAAGCACTACATTTTGCAGGGAGCCTCACTGCAGCATGCAAATAGCCCCTTCCCCGCCCCTTTGGCGCCGTTCCAAGAGGTGGGAGCAAAACGGAGGTGTAGCCTTTCAGATCTAGGTCTTGATTCTAAGGTAACCTCTAATGCAAAATAAACCGCCACTGATTTTTTTTTTTAGGGTTGATATACTTCCACGTGAAATGCCCCAATACTTTGGGTGCTGGTGGGGCTCCTTGATTTACAGCCTAATCCTAACTCCCCCTCCCTCTGCCAATCAAGTCATGCCATTGGAGCTCATGCAACATCGTGGGGCGGGGGGGGGACGACAGTCCCTGAGGCCTTCTCATGGTAAGGGAACTTTCGTTCCCTCCACTGCCCCATTGGGTTTCCTTAGATCTGCACAAGCCATTTCACTGGCTCACAACTGAGGAGGGTAAAGGAGAGGGAATGGGAGAAGGGAAAGGGATAGGATCCTGGCGCATGTCAGTGCTGTTAGGATCCACCCCCCCCTTCTCCCACCCTCTCCTCTGCTGTTCCACCTCCTCCCCACAGAGAAACTCTCCTGTTCCTCTTCTTCCCCTGTTCTACCCCCACCCTCCTCCAGTGACAGCTTGCCTGCCTCAGTGTTGCTCACTGCTGCAGCGCCAACGGCTGCTAAGGTCAGAAGACATGAGCACTTTCATACGAGGGTCACCCAGAAAGTAATGCACCACATTTTTTTTCTTCAACAATTATTTATTGAACACAATGAAACTTGCACACAAGAAAGAATGATGTTTCTTCTACACTCCCTATTTCTCCACGTAATCTCCGTCCAGTTCTATGGCCTTCCTCCAGCGAGACACAAGGGCATGTATGCCCTGTCGGTACCACTCCTTGTTCTGGTCACGAAGCCATTTCTGCACTGTGCAAATCACCTCTTCGTCATCCTCAAAACGTCTTCCGCGAATGGCATCCTTTAATGGCCCAAACAAGTGGAAGTCTGAGGGAGCTAGGTCAGGGCTGTAGGGTGGATGGGGTAACACAGTCCAACCCTGTTTAGTGATGTGTTCCGAAGTCCTCAAACTTGTGTGAGGCCGAGCGTTATCATGTTGAATCAAACATTCACCTGGGTTGTTATGGCGCCGAAGTCGCTGGAAGCAGTTCTTGAGTTTGGTTAATGTCTTCACATAAGCTTCAGAATTAATGGTGCTGCCTCTTGGCATCACATCAATGAGAATGACGCCCTCACAGTCCCAAAACACAGTGATCATGACCTTACCGGTGGAAGCAGTTGCTTTGAATTTTTTCTTCTGTGGAGATTGAGGATGACGCCATTCCATCGACTGTCATTTTGTTTCAGGCTCAAAATGGTGAACCCAGGTTTCATCACCTGTCACAATCCTGGACAAGAATGCTTCCCCCTCATCTTCAAAACGTTTCAGCAACTCAGAAGAAATGTTTTTTCTGAGAGATTTGTGGTCCACCATAAGACAGCACGGAACCCATCGTGCACACACTTTTGAGTAATCAAGAGCACGGATGATTGCATCCACACTTCCTTTGCTGATTGACAGCTTCAGCGCCAACTGCCTAGTTGTTATGCGTCGGTCCTCGCGAATGAGCACATCAGCAAGCTGCATCTTGTCAGGTGTGACAGCCGTGGATGGCCGCCCCGAACACTGCAAATCTTGGAGCTCTGCCGAACCACCTTCTAATGGCCTCACCCTCTGTGCCCAGCGACTAACCGTACTTCTGTCGACTGCAGATTCTCCATAAACTGTACACAAACGTTTGTGAATGTTCCCAACAGTATCTTTCTCCGCAGTGAGAAATTCAATGACGACACGCTGCTTGTAACGTACATCACTACAGATTCCATTTTGAAACACTGCTGCAGCTACGCTATCTGTCTGAAGAAACCAAAAATTTGTGTGCGCACTCCTGAAAATTCAAATAATGTATATCTAAAGTTTCGCATTCGTACCATTACTGTAGGCTGAGAAAAAAAATGTGGTGCATTACTTTCTGGGCGACCCTCGTACATGCCTTTACAGCATCACAAAGTCAGATAAGATTGGGCCCCCAGTCTTGGGGCATAGCTCAGTGACAGACCACCTGCTTTCACTCAGTCCCTGGCATTTTAAGGTAAGGCTGGGAAAGACCTGTGTTGGAAACATTGGAGAGCCAATGCCAGTCAGGGTAGACTGTGAGCTAGGTGGACCAATAGTTTGACTCCATAGAAGGGATCTTCCTATACTCCTGTCTTTGTGATTATAAGGGTGCAATCCCAACCAGTGCTAGAACAGGCAGGCCTCCTGGCCTGCCGTATAACCAGCACAGATTTGGTGCAGGCTGGGGCTCAACTTGGTGTAAGGGGATTTCCTTCCCTTTAACCTGAGCAACTCTTCAGGCAGTCCTATGGGGCTACTCAGATCTGTGCCCACAATTTCTGGGTTGCAAATCTGAGCGACCCATGTAACACAGCTCGAGGGGTGAGATCTGGCCTGCACAGCAGCACTCTCACCCCACCCAAAAATGCCCCTTTCCCACCTCCATTCCTCCCTCCTACTGCCCTTTCCCACCCCCTGTTCCAGTCTGTCCTGCACTGGCCGGCATAAACCTACCTCCGCTGGTCATGGAGTCAGCTATGTGAGGTCAGCACGCATCTCAACTCTGCACTAACATGTTTTTCAGTACGTTTGCGACAGCTGGGAGCCAGTATATTTGTGCACAAGTGAAACAAGTGAAATGCCAAATCATTCCCCTCCCCTGGGGTTGTCTGGGGTCCAGTGGTTTCAGGTGGAGTTGGACTTGAGGCCCCCACATCCCCACTTCTACTATCCTCTCACAAGGGAAGGCTTTTTCTGGCACCAACCATCAGCCCTAAAAGAGCATTCAAGAACAGGTTGACTGGGCTCATCCCTCTTGGGAGTTGGGATGGTTTCTCCCTCTTCCCTACAACGTGACCATTCCCATGAGGTCAAGGCTTCTCACAGGGGACTTGTGATTGATAGAAAATTCTCAGACAACTGAGGGCCCAATCCTATCCAACTTTCCAGCACTGATGCAGCCATGCCAACAAGGCATGCGCCGCATCGTGCAATGGGGGGGCAGTCATGGAGGACTCCTCAAAGTCTGGGAACATTTGTTATCTTACCTAGGGGCTGCATTGGTGCTGGAATGTTGAATAGGATTGGGCCCTGAGTAGCTAACTTCAGGTTAGGCAGTCTGTTACACAGCACCAAACTTCAGGTGGTATTATAAGATGTACCTGGTCTAGTGCCACTGTTGGAAGAATCCTTGTCCCCAGGACCTTGTCACAATGGTGAGACTACCCTCCAGTGATTCACCCATCAAAACAGACAGACACAGAGTGAACAGTTAAGGAATTTATTAAAGAACTATAAGAATCAACAAATGCAAGATGGAAATGGTAAGTTTCAATAAACACTTCCCCTTAAACACCCTGTGCCGCTTTGGCAGATAGGTAAGCAATAAGGTACGAAGGAAAGAATTTCAGCCTGCTAATTATCACCTTTCCTAATCAGTAACTCCCTTTCTTTCTAGTGGTCTCCAGAGGAAAGCAGCATCAGTGGCGTAGCTAAGGAGGGCATAGTGGTACATTGCGCTGGACACCACACCTTGAAAGAGTGCCAACCTGAATCGCTGATGGCAGACCAGAGGTGAAAAAGTGACTTTCTGAGGCTCAGGGAGACTACATGTGGCCTCTCCGAGCCTCCGAAGACGTTCTGAGGGCCACAAAGGAGAGAACAAATCTGGAAAGGAGGCTCTGTATAGGTAGTTTAGCTCTTTCTCGCCAGGTAATAAGGTAGAGAGACTCTCCTCTGAGGATATATGAGCATGTGTGTGCATCAAGACACTTGTTACTCACTATGCAAGCACCCTCCCTCTCTATAGATATGGTTATCTATATCTAAGTGCAAAATACTGCAGGAGAAGCCACTGGGAGCTCACTTCTCTGCAAGTCTACTTAGAAGTCCCATTATTGTCAATGGAGCTTACTCCCAAGTAAGCACGGATAGGAATGCAGCCTGGATTTGGGAAGTGGCAATGCTAATAATGTTTATCTAGTTTCTGTAGTAATTCTAAACATGGAGATTTTCCCGATCAGTGCAAGTCAGGTGGGATCTACCCTTTGCCTGAATGCTGTGTTGGTTTTGATAATGCATAAATTTGATGGGTTAAGATCAATCATCAGATATACCAAGCTTCCCCCCTTTCCTACCCACTGCAACTACAGAGCCCACATAGCAATTCCTTCCTCATAAATGATGCACAGTTTATGCTTTTTCTTGTGTAGCTGCCCATTCTCAAATCAAAGACATTCAAATGCAGTTTCTCTTTTGCTGCCTGCAAAGAGTACAGGGCTTGCATTCATTAATAATACAATAAACAAGCACGTTGACATGTGCAGAGCAAATCTTCTGTTAGATGTGCTGGCTGGCCAGTGTAGATATACCACAAATGTGGACAGCGGAGGTGATGAATGCTTTGCTGAGCGAGGAGCAGGTTCCAACAACTGTAAGTTGTTCTCCCCTGTTGAAAGAGAGGACCTCTCTTTCCCTGGACCTCTCCAATAGTGGAAAGTTTCATCCAATGCCTAATACAGGCATCCCCCATATCCATGGATTCAGTTTTCTGCGGATCTCGGGGGGAGGGACCATTACAGTGTTGCAAGGTGCAAGAAAGCAAGACTCAGTACTCCAGGGTGATCGTTTGCAGGCTTTATTTCGTTGCTAGCAACGGGCATCTCATGGGACTAATGTTCAAAGCATTGAGAGCAATTGTCAATGTTAACTGGACCCTTTATAGCATTCTGGGTTCTTTGTTTGAAAATCTGAACTTCTCATTGGCTAAAGTTTGACATCATAGATGGGGCTAACTTTTAATAGGCTGTAGATAACCTTAGAGACACCTGATAGGTGAGCTTCAAGTTACAGGTTTCCAAAAAAGGTGAAGTTAAACATATTGAATTACAAAGTTTTCAAGAACCAGCAGGGGTTGCTATAATATCATTTTATCCAGTACTGACCCTTACTCGCATCCAACAATCCAATTAGGGACTTCCTTGACAGGTCTCCGTACCATCCTCATTAAGGCGATGACACAATGTACTTCCACTGGCACTGTTATCTCTTCCCTGCATGCCTTTCTCCTATGCTAATGTCAACATAGAAACACCTGTGAAGCTTTCCTGCAATGTTAAAGCTTTTGTCTGTTCTTAAGACTTTTCTAAAATCAAGCAAACCTTTGGTTCCATAAGAACTACTTTTATGCCTAATATGTTCCCATATGTGAATTACAATTCACCACACTGGGACAGGGACACACTGGGACAGGGTTGTAATCATGGGGGACTTCAATTATCCTCATATTGACTGGGTCAATTTGTGTTCTGGTCACGATAAGGAAACCGGATTTCTTGACGTGCTAAATGACTGTGGCTTAGATCAGCTAGTCAAGGAGCCCACCAGAGGACAGGTGACTCTGGATTTAATTTTGTGCGGTACGCAGGACCTGGTTAGAGATGTAAACGTTACTGAGCCATTGGGGAACAGTGATCATGCTGCGATCCGTTTTGACGTGCACGTTGGGGGAAGAATACCAGGCAAATCTCTAACAAAAACCCTTGACTTCCGACGGGCGGACTTCCCTCAAATGAGGAGGCTGGTTAGAAGGAGGTTGAAAGGGAGGGAAAAAAGAGTCTAATCTCTCCAGAGTGCATGGAGGCTGCTTAAAACAACAGTAATAGAGGCCCAGCAGAGGTGTATACCGCAAAGAAAGAAGGGTTCCACTAAATCCAGGAGGGTGCCCGCATGGCTAACCAGCCAAGTTAGAGAGGCTGTGAAGGGCAAGGAAGCTTTCTTCCGTAAATGGAAGTCTTGCCCTAATGAGGAGAATAAAAAGGAACATAAACTGTGGCAAAAGAAATGTAAGAAGGTGATATGGGAGGCCAAGCGAGACTATGAGGAACGCATGGCCAGCAACATTAAGGGGAATAATAAAAGCTTCTTCAAATATGTTAGAAGCAGGAAACCCGCCAGAGAAGCGGTTGGCCCTCTGGATGGTGAGGGAGGGAAAGGGGAGATAAAAGGAGACTTAGAGATGGCAGAGAAATTAAATGAGTTCTTTGCATCTGTCTTCACGGCAGAAGACCTCGGGCAGATACCGCTGCCCGAACGGCCCCTCCTAACCAAGGAGTTAAGTCAGATAGAGGTTAAAAGAGAAGATGTTTCAGACCTCATTGATAAATTAAAGATCAATAAGTCACCGGGCCCTGATGGCATACACCCAAGGGTTATTAAGGAATTTAAGAATGAAGTTGCAGATCTCTTGACTAAGGTATGCAACTTGTCTCTCAAAACGGCCACGGTGTCAGAAGATTGGAGGATAGCAAATGTCATGCCTATTTTTAAAAAGGGAAAGAGGGGGGACCCGGGAAACTATAGGCCGGTCAGCCTAACATCCATACCGGGTAAGATGGTGGAATGCCTCATCAAAGATAGGATCTCAAGACACACAGACGAACAGGCCTTGCTGAGGGAGAGTCAGCATGGCTTCTGTAAGGGTAAGTCTTGCCTCACGAACCTTATAGAATTCTTTGAAAAGGTCAACAGGCATGTGGATGCGGGAGAACCCGTGGACATTATATATCTGGACTTTCAGAAGGCGTTTGACACGGTCCCTCACCAAAGGCTACTGAAAAAACTCCACAGTCAGGGAATTAGAGGACAGGTCCTCTCGTGGATTGAGAACTGGTTGGAGGCCAGGAAGCAGAGAGTGGGTGTCAATGGGCAATTTTCACAATGGAGAGAGGTGAAAAGCGGTGTGCCCCAAGGATCTGTCCTGGGACCGGTGCTTTTCAACCTCTTCATAAATGACCTGGAGACAGGGTTGAGCAGTGAAGTGGCTAAGTTTGCAGACGACACCAAACTTTTCCGAGTGGTGAAGACCAGAAGTGATTGTGAGGAGCTCCAGAAGGATCTCTCCAGACTGGCAGAATGGGCAGCAAAATGGCAGATGCGCTTCAATGTCAGTAAGTGTAAAGTCATGCACATTGGGGCAAAAAATCAAAACTTTCAATATAGGCTGATGGGTTCTGAGCTGTCTGTGACAGATCAGGAGAGAGATCTTGGGGTGGTGGTGGACAGGTCGATGAAAGTGTCGACCCAATGTGCGGCGGCAGTGAAGAAGGCCAATTCTATGCTTGGGATCATTAGGAAGGGTATTGAGAACAAAACGGCTAGTATTATAATGCCGTTGTACAAATCTATGGTAAGGCCACACCTGGAGTATTGTGTCCAGTTCTGGTCGCCGCATCTCAAAAAAGACATAGTGGAAATGGAAAAGGTGCAAAAGAGAGCGACTAAGATGATTACGGGGCTGGGGCACCTTCCTTATGAGGAAAGGCTATGGCGTTTGGGCCTCTTCAGCCTAGAAAAGAGACATCTGAGGGGGGACATGATTGAGACATACAAAATTATGCAGGGGATGGACAGAGTGGATAGGGAGATGCTCTTTACACTCTCACATAATACCAGAACCAGGGGGCATCCACTAAAATTGAGTGTTGGGCGGGTTAGGACAGACAAAAGAAAATATTTCTTTACTCAGCGCGTGGTCGGTCTGTGGAACTCCTTGCCACAGGATGTGGTGCTGGCGTCTAGCCTAGAAGCCTTTAAAAGGGGATTGGACGAGTTTCTGGAGGAAAAATCCATTATGGGGTACAAGCCATGATGTGTATGCGCAACCTCCTGATTTTAGGAATGGGTTAAGTCAGAATGCCAGATGTAGGGGAGGGCACCAGGATGAGGTCTCTTGTTATCTGGTGTGCTCCCTGGGGCATTTGGTGGGCCGCTGTGAGATACAGGAAGCTGAACTAGATGGGCCTATGGCCTGATCCAGTGGGGCTGTTCTTATGTTCTTATGTACAATTAGGGCAAAGACTATTTTGCCCTAGCTTTTGCCTATACATATATATGTGCCTTTTGCTCTGAAAGCCTGAAAGAATAAAATAAGTGAGCACTAGCAAGCAAGCATAATGATGTCCTTGGCAAGACGTGTACTTCTGCCAAGATGAAGCCTATCTCTTCGTTGCCTTAGTGGCACTATCTTTTCTACATTCCAAAGTGTATTAACACAGCCTTTGAGGCCCCAAAGTCCCAGCTTCTGTGAAACTAACAAACAGCTTCCAAAATGATTCTTTCAAGCAGCTTTTACTATTCTGTGTGCCTTTCATGCTTTAGCAGTGTGGCTTTTAAGCTTTTGCCCCAATGGCATATTACCCTGGTTATTCTGTCACCTTCCATCAACAGTACAGTGCACCTTCCTTATTGGTGAGTTCAGGACTGCAGATTTAACCCAGTGCAGATCCTGGCCCACATCGAGAGATCTTCACTGTATCTCCTGGACGCGTCCAGAAGAGTCTTCTTTCCCCAAAACCTGAAGTGCCTTTCTAAGGCCTTCAGAGGCTTTCACCTGGGCCTCAAACATCTTCCTGATGTGGGTAGATGCCCCCACCTGCTGATTCAATTATCCACAGTTTACTCGATCTCTCAGATACCAAGGGCCAACTTTCATTTTCATTTAGTAGAGCTTGAAACATGGGTGTTTCGTGCTTAATCAAGCACATTCTTGCTTCCCTAAAGAACATGACATGCAGGCAACTAGCCTACACGCTAGAGGGGGCACTAACTGAACATTAACAGGAAGCAGGAACTGTCCTCCCTTTCCTATTAATAGCAGGAAAGCAAGATACAGGGATCACCAAGGTTCTGGGCACCTTGGCATTGCAAGTGGACAAACAATCCCCTCTCCCTGCTTTCCTACCAACATAGGGAGAGTTGAGGCCAGCCTAGGGCTAATTAGGGAGAAGGGCGGGATATAAATAAAGTTTATTATTATTATTATTATTATTATTATTATTATTATTATTATTATTATTATTACGTCCACTCACAGGCAGTTCCCCAGTCACTGAGGTAAGCAGGATAAGCACAAATCGGGAGCCCCAATCAAAGCACATTTTAGGGGTGGGGCAAACTTAGCCACATGCAATGAAGTCTGAAATAAGAGTAACAGTATATTTTACATTAACTCTCCCATCCTGAATATATTTTCTCTGAAATAAGCACTATTGATTTGGACTGAGTTCACTTTCGAAAGAGCCTGATCCAAAAAGTCTCTTCTTGTGTTATATTCTTAACAACCCCTGAGCCCTCAGTACTGGTGGCAGAACTGCCAAATGCACTATTAGAGGGCAGCAGTGGACTTGGGGCAATGCAAATGGGGCAAATGCCCCAGATGCTAAGTGTGCCCAACTCCAGGACTGCACAGGAAGCCTTCTGGTTTTCTGGAAGTAAGGTTTAAGACTGTGGGAAAGCCTCAGAACACTTCCCCAGTCGGGCCTGAAGTCATCCGAGGCTGCATTTCGTTGGTAAGCATGGGGGGCAGCGTGGTGTGGGGGGGCAGCATTGTGGAAGTTTGCCCCAAGGTGCCTCAAGGGCAGGTCCATTACTGTTAGAGAACATGCAGGACTTTGCTCCAAGGCCCCCAGCAATCTGGTACCAATACTTAGGTCAGTGGTACTCAAACTTTCAACTTTAGGGATGCTGGACCTTTAACAAGTGTATAGAAGAGAGAATTTCAGCAGGTGCAGCTTGTCATCTGTGGGATGACAAGTTGCACCTGCTGCAATTCTCTCTTCTATACACTTGTTAAAGGTCCAGCATCCCTAAAGTTGAAAGTTTGAGCACCCCTGACTTAGGCAGAGACACTTGAAGAGGGCCTCTGAAAATGACCTGAGTGGGTAGCACACAATCCTTTAGCTGGACTGTACCACAAAGTTGTGACTCTGCACCCACCATGGTCACTAATCACGGCCTATCACTTTGGCAGTTCCTCCACTTGCTTGTCATTTATTTCTTGACTTTTAACTTACAGCCCACATTACTTCCATGGAACTCCAGGGGGATTACATGGGATTCCTGGGCAGTCAAGCAGGCATTCAGACACGGATCAAACCCAGGTTTGCTCAGCAAAGGGGCTACATCACGTGACCTCAGACTGCAACTTTCAGCTTGTGACATCCAAGCCCCTGATTTTTAGCAGCAGCACCACCAGATGTTCAAGAATTTTTATACATGCAGAAGAATCAAGGACCCCTGGATGCATAAGCACAGCCAGCCCCACAGAAATGAAATCCACAGCACAAAAACAGAGGAACCAGCGATGTGAAAGGGGCTCTTTACATAGCTCTAACTCATTGCAAGGAAGCTGGTGCAGGAAAAATTGCCAGTGGATTGTAGTCCATGATACAGCCCAATCCTAAACTACTCTTGCGCAGCAGGGCCACATGGTCTCTGTGCTGCATGGTCTCTGCTTTGAAGCAGGCTGGAGGTCTCCCAGCCAGGGGAGCCGCGGAATCCTTGTGAAAAACCCGCCACCCTATACAATGTATAGGATTGTAGCCCTTATGAGGAGCTGCGGACAGTGGCCTAGTAGGTCTAGGGAGCTGCAAGTTGAAAAAGTTTGGGAACCACTGGACTAGAGTGCTGGACAATGTTCAGTGCATAAACATTGCTCAGGGCATCAGCATTGTATCGCTCCATTGTATCCTTCCTCCTTTCTCTACTGCCCCATGGCAGCACCAGGCAAGGTATGGGCCATCCTCCTCTCTTCAGTTCACTGAGGCTGCAGTGGAGCTATGCTGGCAGTGTCCCCTGCTTTTCCTGTTTCTAACTGGCTCCATGGGAAGGGAGAAGAGGGAGAGAAATGCACCCTAATAAGCAGAAACAAGCAGTGGCATAGCTGGAGGGGGTGCAAAGCACAAAGTTTTGCAGGGAGCCTCACTGCCGCGTGCAAGGGGCCCCTCCCTCTCCCCTTCAGAGCCATGCCTCTGTTTTGCTCCCCCTGCCCAGAATGAATGGGAGGGGGAGGGATCCCTTGCACACTGCGGCAAGGCTCCCTGCAAAACTTGGTGCTTTGCACCCCCTCTAGCTACACCACTGGAAACAAGAACACAGAGCCTCCTTTAAGATCCAGGTCCTGGCCCACACTGCTAGCCTTTGATGTGTCTCATAACATGAGTTTCTGATGTTCAGCTGATTTCATTGCATAAAGTAGACATTTGCTTCACAAGGGTATGTGCTCCCTTTGTGAGAGAATCTGAGCTCAAGAAAACAAAGTTATGGGTCTCCCTCCACTCTGTTACAGGTGTTATAAAACTGGTATTTAGATTGTGCTTTTGGCTTGACAGGCCAGGGAAAATATAAAAATTAAAAACTCTTAGATAAAACCTGCTGCCATTTTCAGGCAGTATGAAAAGGGGGGAAAAAAGGAAAAAGAAAAATAGAATTTTTGGTCCATTGATGTTACACTAAAAAGGAGAATAAGTGCAGAGATTTTCCCAGTTCACTTTGGTACCCCTTTCTGTCATTTTTGTGGGGCTCTACGTTACTAAAGTGCTCTGTTCATGTAGTTTAGAGATAACCATCTATCAGCATGGCCATTAGACACTCCATTTTTATACTGAGGATAAAAAGAAATGCTTGCGCTCACCTCGTCTTCTAAAAAGGTGTTTTGTGCTTCTTTGAAAATTGGGATGCTATATTTGGGAGATGTTTTATATACTTACAAGAGCTGCTGGGTCTGGAACTCGGGACTTCTGGACTCTACCTTCGGTGGCAAGTTACCAGATCCAGTAGATGGGACTTCATTTTAAATAAATGTAATTTTAACAGTTTATGTGATCCATTGGGTTTTGTTTCATTTTTATTGTCTTAACTGTTTTTAATGTTTTATTATTTTGTTTTAATGTTGTAAGCCGCCTAGATTGCCCTCACTGGGAGAAAGATGGGATATAAATTCTTTAAATGAATGAATTTTTCCTGGACTCCAGTGAACCTTTGGTTCCATGCTAACAATGCCCACCCAAGGAGCCCATTGGCTTCCACCTGACATTGAAGTCAAGGCCTGTGCAGGGGTGACAACAATATCCAATGAAGAACCAATAGTGATAACATGGCACAGGTCAAACCTGGTTCTGCTGCTGGTACTGGTCCATTGGTGGTCAAACTCCAGGGCAGCACAGCACAGCACAGCACAGCACAGCACAGCACAGCCTTCTTTTCTAAGGGGGTTTTGGTCAGTGCTCCAGAATGAGGCTTGAGACATAAATACAGAGGTTCTGAAAGCTTTGTTTTGATTGCAAAAGGCATATAACTAATTATGTTGGCTTTACTAATTAGTCCCCATATTAATTTGCTAATCTCATCCTTATCCAAGCACACTTAGACAAGCACATGACCAGAGTAGCCAGCTCAGTCTCTGAGGTGGGAGTTCCTGACATCCATGAGTCACCTCATTCCTTTGGTTAGCTGTCTCTCATGAATTGTCCTCATGGATTCTGTTTTGCCCCTTTGGGCCAATTCTTGTTTTCTTACTCCTTGCATCATTCTCTCCTCTTCCTGGATGCCATCAATCTGCAATCCAGTGTAATCATTTCCTTCTTCCTTGGATAGTTTGATGACCCTCCAACCTGACTGGTCATCTACTATGACCTTACCCTCTCTAGTCTCTGGTCAGCCTTGGTGCCATGATGTTATGGTACGATTGATGTTAGGGTACAACTGATGGACAGGGGATACATGAAGGCCAAGCAAGGTCAGTTTGAAGTCTTATACTTTGCCTGAAGGTGGACATTCTCAGATCAACTTCATCCATGTCAGAATCTCTCAGTCTGCTTCTGCCATTTTTTTTTTATTTTTATTTTTTGCAGAAAAATATACATAGAAACTCATCTAACACCTATTCACAATTTTAAAAAAAGCACCTCAAAATAACCAGTTATGCCGTCCTGGCTCTCCATTAAGTGTCCGACCTGTTTGCAACTATGTCAGGTCCTTAAATTTCTTTAGGTATGAACCTAAAAATGCAATGTGTGAAGAAACAGGCAAAATTCCAGGTATCTTATTAGATGCTCACAGAGATCAATCCAATTAGATCTGTCTGCCGGGACATATCCACTGTCCTTCATAACTTCCCTGCTGATCTTGACAACTGTTCCGATCTCCAGCATACTTGAATTGCTGGAGAAATGCTAGTTCTCTCTCTCATGAGCACAGTTAGCAATTGTTTCGCATTGTGTTGGTCCTCTTTTATAGAAGACGTGAAGTTGATTGTGTGGAAGCAGAAAGAACCAGAGGGGAAGTGATGAGGAAGTAAGCACCACCACAAACAGTTCACTCCCTTGCTACACTCAGGGTGCAATCCTAACCCCTTATATCAGTGCTTTCCAGCACTGACATAAGGGCAATGCAGCTCTGAGGTAAGGGAACAAACATTCCCTTACTTTGAGGAGGCCTCAGTGAGTGACACCCAACTGCAGGATGCAGCACATGTCCCATTGGGATGGCTTTGCCAGTGCTGGAAAGTACTGACATAAGGGGTTAGGATTGCGCCCTCAACTGAGAAACTCAGAGCCCTTCAGAGAGGGGTACGGAGTGGGTGGTACAGAGGGTAATTTTTACCCAGGCTCAGGGTCAAAAAGGGGGGTCCATGAGCCAAAGGAGAAGGCCACAGAATTTCCTGGGATCTTACATTTTCCTATCTCATCCAAACTCACTGCCTATGCGGATGCTAGGGGCACTACTGCAAGTGCACAGTGCTGGCCACTTTTGCACGCCATACGCACCAGACAGAGGAATGCATACATGCCAGTCCTCAGCATGGTGTCAGATCTGGGAGGAAACTGGCCTGCTACAGTAGCTCTTTGGCTTGTGGGTTCACTCACCACAAAGGAGTGTACAGGAGCTCAGGGACACAGCTGCAGGACTGCAGCTGCTGCAGAAGTAAGTTTTGGTATGCATAGGACACTTTCCATTCTTGTGTGAGCCTAAATATGATGATGCTAATTTTCTGCAATGATTGTCTATATTTTAAAGATTTTAGAGAGACTTAAGAGTGTGTTGGATTTTTTGTATTAATGTATCTAGCTGCCAACAGCATGCAGGCAGGTAGACCTGGGCTCCACATTGGGAAGCCCCTCTGCTACAAAGTCTTATCCAGCTGTTTTGCCCCTTCCCACCCCAAAGGCATTTTGCTCCCACTGCCTGGAATGGCTCCAAAGGGGAGGGGCCGCTTGCATGCTGTGATGAGGCTCCCTGCAAAACTCAGTGCTTTGCACCCCCTCTAGCTATGCCACTGCTGTTGCCCCTGCATCTCCTGATGAAAACTGCTACCAAAAGAAGAGAAGCAACTTTCCCTAACACTGCAAAATGGAGGGCAGGTTATGGAAGGGATGGATGTCAAGTACTGTCCTGGCAGGTCACAGCACCTGGCTGGCAGGTGGGCTGCATTCACTGTGGGGAGTCACAAGTTCTGTAGGCCCTATTTAGACTTATATGCTGTGGTCACCCAGCCTTGTTTTTCCTCTGCCAATCGACAGCTTCATCTGTCCAGCTTTGGGGATTTATGCATTCAATTTGCCACTGGGCTGTGCTATTACTCCACGTATTCCATGTGCTTATTGCTCAGAGACTGTATCATGATACATTATTCAGCGGAATGAACACGGCTTAGGCGAGGTGGAAGCTGTACAATGTCATAAGAAAATGCTCAATAATTAATGCCAAGGTAACTATCTGAGTTTCATTTCAGTGGCAACTTTCTTTATCTAGAAGCTTGAAAACTTTACTCACTCACTCTTACACACACACACACACACACACACACACACACACACACACACACACACACAAACAGATTCACAAAAGGTGGTTAATTCCAACTCCAGTTTTACCTTTTGTTTTCAGTATATAAATCCTGGAGATCTATTTATAACACCTTAACCTCTCAGACTGAAAAAGACTAGCTTTAAATAAATCTAAATTTCTTTCTTTATTTAGTCCATTTATATCCTGTCTGTCATGTCACATGGTCCCAAGGTGGATAAATACATCCATTCAGCTCAATTTTAATTTATTTATACCAAGTATAGAGATGTGGCCTGGAACTCATATTCCTTGGCTTGGAATGAGAGCATTTGCAACCTGTAGTTCTGACCTTAAGCTGAGGTGAGCATTGCAGCCCCTTAAGTTCTTCTTCATCTCAAACTTTAATCCAAACTAGAAAAAAGCTCACCAGCTCCCTCCTACTTGCTCACAAATGTAGGAGCCGCTTCTGCATGGGTTCATCCTGTAGTTATAATATTGGAAGATCTGTCACCATTCAGCCAGGACCAATGACAGAGGTCTGCACAATGCAATTGGCACCTAACTGGGACTGAGAGCAATGACTTGGTGGCGATAACGACCTTTGTGATTGGTCCTGCCTATGGGATGGTGGGCCTGTAACATGGTGAGCCTAGTTACAACAGCACTGTGAGATGAAACCCCAGCAAAGGGGACATAAAGCAGCATCCCATGCTCTGAAATGGTACCTAAGTGTTGTGAAAACTGTCCTGTTCGACTATGGTAGAACTCCTTGAAGACCTCAGCTTGGCTGAAATGAATTTTGCTAAACATGAATAGGTAGATCTAAAGTCTCATTAATAGATCTGATCTTAGCTCAGAGTAATTCCTGTTCTCAAAAAGTCTACTTCTTTGACACACATACACACACACACACACACACAGAGAGAGAGAGAGAGAGAGAGAGAGAGAGAGAGAGAGAGAGAGAGAGAGCGCAGACAAGGGCACTGAGATACCCTTGCCCTGACTTCACAAAAAAATGAGCCTCCTTAGAGATGGAGATGAAACACCTGAACACCTTTGCTTAAAAGATATGCCTACATTATAAAAATACTGGTTTTCCATGGGTTTAACTGTTAAGGTTTGCCCCAGAAAATTGTGGGAATTGTAATTATCTGATGGGGCTTGATTTTCTTAACAGCAGGATGGTTTTATACAGTATACTGTATCCAGTGCTGGTTTTCCACTGTGCCCTGGGTACATTCTGTAGAAAGGTGGCTAAATACAATATTATTAGGGACCTGTCTTTTTATTCAATGCAGAGTATCATGTTCACTGATGGTGCTGTATAGCTAACTACTGCACATAAGAGAATTAATAAAATAACAGACTTTCTCATAATCCACACCAAAACTACAGTTCCCAGGTTTCTTAAACCACTGGAATTACATGAATCTAGTATTATGGTTGTTTTGTACCATGGCTATAAGCAGCAATAAGGCACAACCCTCTCAATAACCTTTGCAGGAGTACCTGTTTGCCTTTGTTTGAATGAATGCAGCTGTAGAAACTAAAATGTTATGGATATAGAATGATCATCGTTATATAGAAACGTCATCTGCTTCATGTATGATTTTAATCTCTTTCCCTCCCTCTTAAGCAACTGATATTATTTGATTTAGAAGTTGCTTTTTATTTCCCTTGCAAATTGGCTGCCTGCCAATTTTAAAAATAGATAGCATTTTATATATTACAGGCTTTTAAATTAATTACTTGGATGTTTCTTAACAAGCTTATGCATTGTAATACATGCATAAAGGATGCCATGATCAAAACAGCTTTGAAGGACAACAAAAGGATGTCACAGGCTTTGTGAAAGATGGCAAGCACTCACTGCTACCCCCCCCTCCACAGAGGAAAACATCTGTAGCTCAGGGTATAACTCAATGCAGACGCAATGTTTTGTATGTAGAAGGTTTCTCTGTTCAATCCCTGCCATCTCCAAGAAGGTTTGAAACCCTAGAGGGCTATAATCAATGTAGAGAATATTGGGCTAGACCAGGGATCAGCAACCCTTGCCAAACCCTTTTTGTTTACAGGGGTAGAATGTTTGGCTGTGACATCACCACTAAACGTCCAAGTTGCTGAGCACCCAGAAATGGCTGCACGGAGCTCAGCCTGGGATGCAAAGCCTCCTACCCAGTTTGCCATGCGCTGGATGGGGAATGGCAGAGCTGCTCGTCTGGGCTTGCTGAGCCCTTGTGCCGTGCATTAAAGTATGTATATCAGACCTTGTGGACCCTCAGAGGGCCTGTGAGATGGCTCATGAATATCCACTAAAAGTTAAGCAATATGCCATCCATCAGACAACAACATTAAACAAGGAGCTGAACTAAGAACCAGAAGCCCAGTCATAGAAGGGGTAGAAGGAAACTAAAACAAATGAAGGTCAGGCTGAAACAAAAAGGGTTTGGCAAGACACTAGAACGCCAATCAAGAGGGACGTCAGTCAGATCTTTGAAGGGGAAAAGTTCCATAACCTGGCATCACAACTGGTAAGGCCTAACTTGATCTCCAGTTTCAATCAGTCATGAGGCCGGATCCCTGATGATGATCACAGTAAATTCCCCTGCCTCCGGTCTGTCCATTAGCTGGTGGAAGTAGTGTCTCACCTGGGGCTGTTCCTCAACCTTTGCTCCCTGCAATCCTCTACCACAAATGGCAACTACCAGCTTAGCTGATGGCACACACAGCCCACAATGTTCCAGCTGGTCTTCTAGAGAAGGTGTGGGCCAACTTCAGATGCGTGTGGACCATTTTTCCCAAAACTAAAATCTTCTGGGGTGTGTTAAAATTACGAAGCAAGAGTGCTCACATTCAAGATCTCTTCAACTGATAGGTGACCCTGAGCATGCACTCCTGAGTGCTTGGTCCAGCTTCCTTACAAGAACCTCAGCAATCAGCAGACATGTGTTTGCCAGAAATTGGTCAGTGATTCACTAATGGGTCATGATCTGCTATCTGCCCACCCCTGCTGTACTGCTGTATCTGGCTTCAAAGCCTGTACAACTCATTGCCCAAGCAGCAACCGCTACCAGGTTGCCCTCCACTCTTGCCACTGCCAACTCTGATAACTAGGTTGCACAGGGCAACCTGGAAGCATGGAATGTGCCTTTGGCATGCATGTCTAGATCATAGGCTCTTTTAATTATAGAACGTAAAACAATTATCATGCAGTGGGTAGAACTGGCAACATGGCCAGGATTACCTATGCACCTAAAGAGTCATTTCACATGGTCTGACTTTTTGCATAGGCTACACAACGAGACCATGCTGTGTGAGAGTTTTGTTTACAGGCATGTTTTGCCTTTGGGCTTTTAGCCGCTAGCACAATATTGCAGTACTTAAGAAGCAAAATCTAAACTGCTGTTTTCAATGACCCCCCCCCCCCCAGTTAAAAGCATTTCTAGCCATTTATTTATTATGGTATTTTGCATACCCTGAACTCCCAAAGGCAGGCATTTGAAAATAAATGACTCTTTCAGCAATGACATTCTTCTGTTGTCAAATCAAATGCATTTATCTCTTTGGTCAAAGTCATATCCCAAGCTATGGCCCTTCTTCTCCAAGGGTAGGGAAGGGAATGCATATTTAAGCTGCACCCACACACAGACTGAGGTGTGAGTGCTGAAGCTACAGCTTTACAGGGTCTGGTAAACAGGGATTGGCTCTTGGATGTCAGCAGATTGAGTGCTCAGGTAAACTGCTACTGCAGCCTAGACAGCATCCTCAGAGTTCAGAGTTCTGCCTGCTGGTTGGTGATGGTGGTATAGGTTTCAGGATCCATTACAACCACAAGCAGAAATATCTGGTGTGCTCCCTGGGGCATTTGGTGGGCTGCTGTGAGATACAGGAAGCTGGACTAGATGGGCCTATGGCCTGATCCAGTGGGGCTGTTCTTATGTTCTTAATAAGAGTGGAGACAACTATGGGCCCAATCCTATCCAATTTTCCAGTGCTGGTGCAGCCATGCCAATAGGGCATATGCTGCATCCTGTGGTGGGGAGACAGTCATAGAGGCCTCCTCAAGGTATGGGAATATTCGTTCCCTTATCTCAGGGCTCCATTATGGCAGCACTGGTGCTGGAAAGTTGGATAGGATTGGGCCCTATGTTGGGTTAAACTCAGACCATGACTTATGAATTAAATGTAACAAAGATTTGCAGCATAATAACCCAATTATTGCTCACCTCCAGTTTTGGAACAAATCCTGGAGGCTATGCAATTCCATCCCTGTGAAGCCTGCCCCCCTCCCCTTGGCTGAGGCACCCAGGCTCAGAGACCAGGAACCGTCACACAACCGCTTCCACCTCCTCAAAGCTGCCCAGACAATTGTGTTGAGGGAGACAACTGCCTGAAAAACAATCCCTCCAAGCCTTGAGGGGGTGGGACAGGCAATTCCCTCAAGTGGTTTCAGTCCCGAGGGGCTGTTTCATGAAATCTCCCTTTCACCCCAACAGTGTCTTCCGATGCACAGCAATGGGGTTCTAACTTTGTCTTCTTGTATTCCCCTCCACCCACATTCACATGCTGTTGTGATCAGAGACTATACTAATTAAAGCACCATGTACTGGTTGGCAACCTTCAGTCTTGAAAGACTCTGGTATCACACTCTGAAAGGTGGTTCTGGAACAGCGTCTAGTGTGGCTGAAAAGACCGATTTGGGAGTGACAATCCCTTCCACACTGGGAGCAAATGCAGCCTGTCCCTGGTCTGTCTCCCTGGCTATGCCTCTTAGTTTTTGCCTCTTAGCCTCAGACTGTTGGCCAAGTGTCTCTTCAAACTGGGAAAGGCCATGCTGCACAGCCTGCCTCCAAGCGGGCCGCTCAGAGGCCAGGGTTTCCCACTTGTTGAGGTCCACTCCTAAGGCCTTCAGATCCCTCTTGCAGATGTCCTTGTATCGCAGCTGTGGTCTACCTGTAGGGCACTTTCCTTGCACGAGTTCTCCATAGAGGAGATCCTTTGGGATCTAGCCATCATCCATTCTCACGACATGACCGAACCAACGCAGGCGTCTCTGTTTCAGCAGTGCATACATGCTAGGGATTCCACCTCGTTCCAGGACTGTGTTGTTTGGAACTTTGTCCTGCCAGGTGATGCTGAGAATGCGTCGGAGGCAGCGCATGTGGAAAGCGTTCAGTTTCCTCTCCTGTTGTGAGCAAAGAGTCCATGACTCGCTGCAGTACAGAAGTGTACTCAGGACGCAAGCTCTGTAGACCTGGATCTTGGTACGTTCCGTCAGCTTCTTGTTGGACCAGACTCTCTTTGTGAGTCTGGAAAATCATGCACTATAAATGCCTGTATCAGTGTGGAGCAGCCTCTAATAATGTCTGAAGAAAATTCCTACTTGGCCCAAAGGTGACAGGAAGATCTCATATTGAAAGAGGACAGGAGAATGGGTGTCGAATGGGGTCCAAAGATGATCAGCCGCCACCACCTTAAACAATGCCACACTGCCACCTGTGACTTGCCCATGGCATGAATGTTGGCTCAATGATGCAGCAAGCTGATTTCATGTCCTTCTGCCAGACTCAACGCCATCCCCTGCCCCGGTCACCAAGACCTGAAGGGAGCTGAAGAATCCAAGCAGCATTCTGTGGGTGGAGACTTTGGGCTCACTGAAGTTTCTAATTAGTATTTATCTCATGATGCACTGTAGTAGATCTCTCTTGGCAATCGGTTTGGGAATTACTGGCTTAAACACACAAGCCAGCCTTGACAAAAATAAATATAAAAGCACAAATAAACTTTGTCCCTAATTGGCTTTTCCCTTATGCTGAAAAGAGCTTCCGAAATATGAACAATCCACCATGGACAGGAAGTCGGCCGCCCTGGGTGTGATTCAGAGCACTCTCTAAACTCCACATGCATTTTACACTCCATGTGGTGGTGTAAAATAGGGCCATTGTACATGCAATGCGGCTTACAATGATATTGGTGCATGCTATTTTGGCTCAGTTGAGAACAATTTTAGCTTTGATTCCTACCTGTAGAAGGAAGCCAGAGAGACAGAGTAACTTGCAATTAGCAGGCCTGTGAATGTGCTTCACATGACGGAATGAATGAGTCCATTATGACTGGGTGTGACTCCATTCAAAAAGGCCGACAGAACAAAAGCGAGCTACTAGTGATTAGTTGTAGTGGAGGAGCTGGAACTGTCTCCTACTCTCCTGAAAATAGCACCGTCCTTTTACAGCTCATTGTCTACATGCATTCAAAAGGCTCACATGGCTCCAGCCAGTGAAAGGTCATTCATTATAAGCCTGCGTTGACGGTTTTAAATAGGACAGGTTGCTGGGGGTGTGATCCTTGGGGTATGATCTGGAGCCAATGTGCAGATAACCTTTACATTTTAACTGCCTAGACCTGCCATCTCTTCTGGACAAGAAACAACTACTGTGTATGAATCACCAACGTCTTCAAGAGACTAATGTTATGTAATAAGAGCTCTGCTGGACCAGACCAAAGGATTAGTTGCTCAAGAATTCTGAATCCAGCTGTGGCCATTTGGATGACTCCGGGAAGCTCACAAAAAGGGCACCAAGGCAATGGTCTTTACTGGTTGCTTGTGCCCATCAACTGGCAATCAGAGGTCTTCGACTGTGGAAGCTTCCTTTGAATATCATAGCTAATAGCTGTGGATAAGCATCTGTCGTATGCATTATTCACAAACCCAGCGCACTCCTTCTCTCACTGCCACACTGCTGTCACCAGCAAGGACCGAGACCTTAAAGGAGCGCTGATTCTACCTGCTGCAGCACCGCCTGGTTCACTCAGGAGCATCAGTACTTACTTTGGTAAACCTTTATTGGAATCCACAGACAATAACGAATATAACATAGCAAATAGATGCAACTTTACCAAACATTAGCTTCTGGCCTTTGCCATAGAAACTACCGCTAAAAATTCCACCACCAAATTGGTGATGGAAGGGGAATAGTCACTAAGAAGATTGGGAAAAGAACAACAAGGGAAACGGGAAGAGAAGAAAGAAAAGGGGCAAGTAGTATCAGTATCAACATCACAACAGCAGCAGCGATCAGCACAGCAGCAGAACTGGGCTCATACAACAGAAGCTGTAGCAACCCTGGACACAGCCACAGCTTTCCTATCTTCTTATTTAAGCTTCTACCACTCATTTTGACTTTTTGGTTATTAATTGCTGCTCTCCAAAGTTGGAACTTGTTATGGTTTTCCCAGTTCTGTATGCTCGCCAATGTACATCTTTATTCCCCCCCTTCTCGGAGAGTTAAGAAGACCTGTTTTCCTTTTACTTGTCGTAAGAGGCGACTGAACAGCCACCGGGTAGATGGGACTCGTCAGCCTGGGAAGGCAGCTCATCTGAGAGAAGGAAAATTCTGATCCCAAACCTCCACTGCCTTGTGGCTACATCCAGTTGTGGAAAAGGCTTCAGGAGTCAACCTCGAGGCAAAATCCGGAGCCGGAGTCCCTGAGGCAGTTCATGGCTGAACACAGTCACGTTCTGGCAACTCCTGCGACACCACTGGAACCAACCGTATTGGCCTCTGCCTTTCCACTGGACCATTTCAGCGACGTGGAGAGGGGGGATTTGCTGCATGGGTAACAGCCTATCCTCCATACCTACTTTACCCAGGCTTCGCGCACTGGAGAGGACACTCTGTTCTAGAGCCACCATTCAGAGCATGACACCATGGTCTTCCGAGACTGAAGGATGCCAACATGATTTCCTTTTACAAGTTTGCACCTTCTCTTTCTCTGGTCTGATTTGTTTTCCTTATTCTCTCTGGTCTGCTGCTTGCCTTATCGCACTGTTAATTCCATAACCCCCCCCCCCGCGAAATTTGTCTATGTTTGTCTAGAGCAGGGGTGTCCAAAGTTTTTGGCAGGAGGGCCACATCGTCTCTCAGACACTGTGTTGGGGGCACAGTGTCTCAAACACTGTGTTGGGGGGAAAAAAGAATTAATTTACATTTAAAATTTGAATAAATTTACATAAGTTTACATAAATGAATATATTAAAGATGAACTTATATGAATGAATGAAGGTCTTGCAATAGCTCAAGGTCTATAAAAGGCTTTGCACAAAGCAAGGCTGGCCTTTCCTTTGCTGCCGCTACTGCATCACAGATGTGAAAAAACAAGCAGTGGAGGGAGCCCTCATGCCACAGCTCACGCGAGAGGTCAAACAATCCCCCTCAAGCTGAGAGCAGTTGTGGTGGGCCAGTGTGGGCTCCAACAAATCTCCAGAGGGCCAGAGGCTCATTGGAGACTGGGGGCTCCCTGAGGGCCGCATTGAGAGGCCTCGAGGGCCACAAGTGGCCCCAGGGCCGGGGTTTGGGCACCTCTGGTCTAGGGTATTCACACCATATCTCAAAGCCAAGGATCGCTGAATGACCATCCCCAGCTTCTCAGTGTCTTCGCCCCATGACAAAGGGAGGGGATGAAAGAAGCTATAGATTGCAGATACAGACCAAGCAGCAAAGCCTTTGGGCCTGACTCTGCAATCTTTGCCCAGAGGGGCTGCATCCAGCATTCCAACCTGCAAATACTTCTGGGATCGGTCATGGGTCCCCTTTAAACCATCGGCTAACCTCAGGATGCACACTAGTCCCTGTTCTTCAAGGTTCTCAGTGTGGAACATCCATGCATTGACAGCATGATCTGTATACGTGTGGTGATGCCCTGATGCTCAGATAAGGGACCTTGGCATGGCAAGGTCCATGTGAGAGGGGATATAGTGGGTAAATTGTACTTGAGCCCATGGTCAAAGTGGGGGCCTAGGAACCAAAGGGGGGGCAAAAGAAATTTCCTGGGATCTTGTATTTTCTGATCTCACCCAAACATGTAGCACACACATGATACCTTCAGCTTTCGCTGTGTGACTACTGGCAACACCATGCCGTCTGTGATCCTGACTGCTGCAAGTCATGCTGGGGGCTACTGCAGGCCACACATGGCAGACACTGCTACAGAAGCTATTTGGCTTGGGGATCTACTTAACATGAAGGAGTGTGCATGAGCTCAGAGACAGCGGTGGGACTACAGCTGCTGCAGAAGTAAGTTTTGATACCTGGACATTTCCTAGGATCTCAGCTGGCCTCAAGGAGAGCAAAACTGTGTGCAGCCGAGAGGCCGGGTTTACTGGGCAGGTAGATCCAGGCCCCAGAGACTTTTCCGGCTCCACCTTTCCTGTTCCCTGTTTCACCCCTTCCCTGTCTCCAACCCACCTGCCTTGTTTCTCCCTGTTTCTTTGGGAAGGGGCCTGAAAGAAACTTTGTACAGGGCAACCAGATGACATAACAGCAGAAGAGGACCAGGCACCCCAAAATGTTGTACATCCGTGAAAAATGCAGGACATGACAAAATAAAAGCTAAGAACACTCATATATTGATTCCATGGGGTTAACGTAAACACTATATTATCAAATTTAAAATTATGTAATTAATGTAAGGAGTCTGTGGAACTCCTTGCCGCAGGATGTGGTGCTGGCGTCTAGCCTAGACGCCTTTAAAAGGGGACTGGACAAGTTTCTGGAGGAAAAATCCATTACGGGGTACAAGCCATGATGTGTATGCGCAACCTCCTGATTTTAGAAATGGGCTATGTCAGAAGGCCATATGCAAGGGAGGGCACCAGGATGAGGTCTCTTGTTATCTGGTGTGCTCCCTGGGGCATTTGGTGGGCCGCTGTGAGATACAGGAAGCTGGACTAGATGGGCCTATGGCCTGATCCAGTGGGGCTGTTCTTATGTTCTTAATTGTAAGAAGGCACGCAATGCCTGACTGCAGGAGAATGGAAGACATTGAAGTTCTTTTCCAGGACACGAGGCTAAAAAAGAGGACATGCCCTGGAGAAAGAGGACACCTGATCATCCTGACATTGTACTCCCCCCCTCCCCATAAAACTTCTCTTGGAGACCCAGTAGGGCATAGGGGATTTGCAGCAGCAGCCAGAAATTGAAGTCTGAAAGTGGAAGAGCAGGCAGGCAGGCAGCAAGCAGTGAGTCAGGCTGAAGGACTTTGCTGGCAGAGGTCATGGAGCAGGGCTGTGCTGGGGCACCCAATCCCAGGAGAGAAAACTTCTGGTCTGAGCAATGAGAAGGACACTCTGTGCAGGAGAGATGGAGAAAAGGGGGAGAGGAGACGAATGGCAGATACAGGGTTGTGAATGATGTGAAATGCACCTGCAGGGTGCAGGGACCACATTTCCCAACAGGTCCTTGCAGGGACTCTGACCCCGAAGGGGGAGGAGGAGAAGGCCCAGCTAGCGGCTTGGAAAAAGGGGGGAATCAGGAGGGCTGAGCCAGAGAGAGAGATGCTAGGAATGATTCCCCCCCCCCCCCCACTGCATCCATGTGCTTTTCTGCCCAGGAACCACCTTCAGGGTTGCCACTTTCTGGAAAGTCAGGGAAACTGTGATTAAAATATATTCAAGCAGTGGATTTTTGACCTGCTGCTGCAAGAGCACGATCTGTTCTTGTGGCCACTGGAGTAGAGAAGAAGCAGAAGACAAGGAAAACTTCCTTATGCCCTTTCCCAGCTCCACCTTTTTCTCAGCTCCACCCCAGCAACCAGCCTAATGTCCCTGCATGATTTCCAAGGTCTGCCAGTGGCGTTTGCAAAGCAAGGCTCATTGAGATGTTGAGCAATATACGTACAAACTTGAAACATCTGTTTTCATCCCTACCTGCTACTATTGCATTTAACACATATCAAGACAAGCATGTTTTTGGGTCATGCTTGTGTAAATTTTGCAAGTGTGATTGCTTGTTCCTGCTGGATGTACAGAGTGCTGGGTCTCTCACCCTCCTTCCTGACTTCTCCCATGCATAAAAGCTGCAGATGAGGGTTGTCTCTTCTCTAGATTGCAGAAACTCTTGCTGCTCATCTGCTCCTTGCACTTTCTGGAACCAGAAAGTGATGCTTTCCCACCTTTGGAAAGTTCCTACTTGCCAGAAAGCAAATCTGCTCACATCTTGGTGTCAGGCAGGCGGTTCTGTGTAAGGCTGTATCTGAAACCACATTTTGAAGATGGCTTCCAAGAGGACAGTTTTTAGTATGCAGTGGCTGGATTTCAAACTTCATCCTGACTTCCTTCCATGGCGATTACCAGTTGCTGGAGACAAATGCAAAGGTTACTGTAAAGTGTGCTACAAAGCTTTGAATTAATATAGGAATTAGAGCTGTGGAGTCTCATGCACAATAACCGTTACATCAGAGGACTCTGAAAATTAATCAACAGTCTATCACAATATGTTTGTATCTTGGTGTGATTTTTGGTGCAGTTGCAAAACAGATGTTGCTGCAATTCATGTTGAAAGAAGCTGATATGAAACCTCTGATGAATATTTTTGCGGTTGAGACTTGTGCAGTTGTAGAGTGGAACATTCATTAAGCCTTGCATTAATGCAACACCACCTATTCATTTTTTCACCTGTGGTTATCTTTGAATGGTGGTCAGGGAAATGGAAAATAAAATTTCAGTGGCAACCCTGACTTCCTTCTGCCCAGAGACAGTCCTTCCTCCTCCCTGAGGTTGATACATGGTACTTTCCCTGGAAGTGAGGGAGGCTGAGCAGGGGACCTGAAGTGGCAGGTTCTTGATTGCAGAGAGGAAGGAAGAAGATCTCCTGTGGATTGAGGCCTGACTTGGACTGGCAGCCACAGGTATCTGGTTGAGGCCCTTATGCAGCCCCCTTGGGGTACCTATGGCCTTCTCAGCAGTAAAGTAGCTATAGGGATCAGAGCTGTGGCTCTGGGGCTGCACAGGCTGCAGTAGGGAAGGCCAGTAAAGAAGGGCCTAATGTGTGATAAAAGCCTCTGTGTGATAAGGGCTCTGCTGAACTGGCAGCCACAGGCATCTGGTTAAGGCCCTTCTGCAGCCCCCTATGCATCCACCCAGCAGTAGTGTAGCTAGAAGGGATCGAAGCTGTGGCTCTGGGGCTGCACAGGCTGCAGTAGGGAGGCTGGAAAAGAAGGGAGTATGTTGCAATGCTTTATTGGAGTATGTTGGAGTATGTAGCAATGCTTTATTCTTGCATCTGATCCAGCAAGGGGCAGTAAGCCTAGTGGTGGGGGTACTCAGTAGTGGTAGAGATTCTCTTTTTTCTGGAAATGCATGCTCTTAGGGTACTCAGAGTGCTATTCTTAGAGTGCCTTCCTTCCTCCTCCTCCCACCCGCCTCTCCCCTTTCCAGGGCTGGGCTGTCCATGAAAATGGCACTGCATCAGTGGCAGATTGCAAGGGGCCCGGGGGGGGGGTGGCAGATTCAGGGTGAAGGAAACCCCAGGTCTGCAGCTGCTGCCTTCCTCCTGCCACTGCTACAAGCCACAGTGATCTGCCTCCCTCTTGCTCCAGTGAGAAGCAGAACATTCACTTCTTTGTGCTTCTTTGCTCACACTGTCCCTGAAAAAGCTCCAGAGGCCTGGATTTGATGAGAGCATGCAAGGGGCACAGTAAGGAGGGAGGGATTGGAGAACAGAGGCAGCAGGCACAAGACAGCTCTGCATCGCTCCACCCCATCCAGGGAGCCCAGGGAGCACATGCAACAGGTCTTTGCAGGGACGCTGAGCCTGAAAGGGGGAGGAGAAGGAACCCTTCCTATAGGCCTAGAAAAAGGGGGGAATCAGGAGGGCTGAGCCCAGAGAGGCAGGGGGAATTAAGTCAGATAGAGGTTGAAAGAGAAGATGTTTCAGACCTCATTGATAAATTAAAGATCACTAAGTCACCAGGCCCTGATGGCATCCACCCAAGAGTTATTAAGGAATTGAAGAATGAAGTTGCTGATCTCTTGACTAAAATATGCAACTTGTCCCTCAAAATGGCCATGGTGCCAGAGGATTGGAGGATAGCAAATGTCACGCCGATCTTTAAAAAGGGAAAGTGGGGGGACCCGGGAAACCATAGGCCGGTCAGCCTAACATCTATACCGGGTAAGATGGTGGAATGCCTCATCAAAGATAGAATCTCAAAACACATAGACGAACAGGCCTTGCTGAGGGAGAATCAGCATGGCTTCTGTAAAGGTAAGTCTTGCCTCACAAACCTTTTAGAATTCTCTGAAAAGGTCAACAGGCATGTGGATGCGGGAGAACCCGCGAACATTATATATCTGGACTTTCAGAAGGCGTTCGACACAGTCCCTCACCAAAGGCTACTGAAAAAACTCCACAGTCAGGGAATTAGAGGACAGGTCCTCTCCTGGATTGAGAACTGGTTGAAGACCAGGAAACAGAGTGGGTGTCAATGGGCAATTTTCACAATGGAGGGAGGTGAAAAGCGGTGTGCCCCAAGGATCTGTCCTGGGACCAGTGCTTTTCAACCTCTTCATAAATGACCTGGAGACAGGGTTGAGCAGTGAGGTGGCTAAGTTTGCAGACGACACCAAACTTTTCCGAGTGGTGAAGACCAGAAGTGATTGTGAAGAGCTCCAGAAGTATCTCTCCAAACTGGCAGAATGGGCAGCAAAATGGCAGATGTGTTTCAATGTCACTAAGTGTAAAGTCATGCACATTGGGGCAAAAAATCAAAACTTCACATTTAGGTAATGGGTTCTGAGCTGTCTGTGACAGATCAGGAGAGAGATCTTGGGGTGGTGGTGGACGATGAAAGTGTCGATCCAATGTGCAGCGGCAGTGAAGAAGGCCAATTCTATGCTTGGGATCATTAGGAAAGGTATTGAGAACAAAACAGCTAATATTATAATGCCATTGTACAAAATGATGGTAAGGCCACACCTGGAGTATTGTGTCCAGTTCTGGTCACCACATCTCAAAAAGGATATAGTGGAAATGGAAAAGGTGGAAAAGAGAGTGACTAAGATGATTGCTGGGCTGGGGCACCTTCCTTATGAGGAAAGGCTACAGCGTTTGGGCCTCTTCAGCCTAGAAAAGAGGCGCCTGAGGAGGGACATGATTGAGACATATAAAATTATGCATGGAAAGGATAAAGTGGATAGAGAGATGCTCTTTACACTATCACATAATGCCAGAACCAGGGGACATCCATTAAAATTGAGTGTTGGGAGAGTTAGGACAGACAAAAGAAAATATTTTTTCTGGTGGTTGGTCTGTGGAACTCCTTGCCACAGGATATGGTGACAGCATCTGGCCTGGATGCCTTTAAAAGGAGATTGGACAAGTTTCTGGAGGAAAAATCCATTACGGGTTACAAGCCATAATGTGTATATGCAACCTCCTGATTTTAGAAATGGTCTATGCCAGATGCAAGGGAGGGCACCAGGATGCAGGTTTCTTGTTATCTGGTGTGCTCCCTGGGGCATTTGGTGGGCCGCTGTGAGATACAGGAAGCTGGACTAGATGGGCCTATGGCCTGATCCAGTGGGGCTGTTCTTATGCTCTTAAACTACAATTCCCAGAATGCCTTGCAGGTCTTGTTGTGTGGTGTGTTCCCTGGGGCATTTGGTGGGCCGCTGTGAGATACAGGAAGCTGGACTACATGGGCCTATGGCCTGATCCAGTGGGGCAGTTCTTATTTTCTTATGGGGTTAGGAAAGATTTTCCCCCACTGCATCCATGAGCTTTCCTGCCCAGGAACCACCTTCCTTCTGCCCAGAGACAGTCCTTCCTCCGCCCTGAGGTGGATACATGATACATTCCCTGGAAGGGAGAGAGGGGGAGAGCAGAGGACCTGAGTGGGAACTGCGTTCTCCAGTCCTCCTTCGCACAGTCTAGAGAGCTGGGTGCACACCGAGGGTGCCGAGAGTGGAGCGAGAGGGCCGTGTGCACAGAAAGGAGGGGGCTGCTCAGAGCCTTGGATTCTCCAGGTGTCTGGTTGAGGCCCTTATGCAGCCCCTTTGGGGTTCCTATGGCCCTTCTCAGCAGGAAAGTAGCTAGAGGGGCTCAGAGCTGTGGCTCTGGGGCTGCACAGGGGAAGCTCAGGGGAGAAGGGCCTGCTGCACTCTCCTCCTGGTCCTGTGCAGTGAGCCCTGGGTTGGACTAGCAGTCCCAGGTGTTTGGTTGAGGCCCTTCTGAAGCCTCCTTTGGGGATCCTGTTATGCCCCCTTTAGCAGTAGCATACCTAGAGGGGTGCAAAGCACTAGGTTTGCAGGGAGCATCACTGCGTGGAAGCTGCTCCTCCCCTTCCCCTTTGAAGGCATTGCCTCCATTTTGCTCCAGTGGCCCAGAATAGCTTCCAGGGAAAGGGGCTTCTTGCATGCTGCAATGACACTCCATGCAAAACTTTGTGCTTTGCACCCCGTCTAGGTATGCTACTGCCCCCCGCCTCCCACCCCCCCTTTCCTATCCTATTAAGCCATCTTTTCTCATGAGCCAGATCTCAGGGTAATTGCAGGAGTCCCCCCATTGTCAGTGCGGAGAGGCCAAGCTCCTCTACCAACCCTTCTCCCAGCCAAGGCTGCCTCTGCGTTGCAGGTTAGCAGCTTCTAGCCATCAGGACGAAGAGCCATCATTAGGCTCCTCCATGAACCTGCCCAGTCTCCTCTGTGACATCACCTGACTAGTGGGAAGGAATTCACACCTGTGCCTGAAGCAGGTAGACAAGGTCAAAAGCCTCATGCAGGTCTCCTTTCTCTCCCTGACAGATAGCAGAGAAACGGGATCTGAAGCCAGGCAAATCTTTTGAAGGAACAGAAATGGCTGCTGCTCCTCCAGGCCAGGTAAGGGGGATGTGCAGGGGACAGCTTGAGCCTCTCCCCCTGTTGCATCTCAGCCGCAGCCTTTCTGCCTGTCTCAGCTATTGGTACTGCACTTGTTTCCTTCCTGTTAACACCCCTCCATTCCCTGCACCCCCCAATCTTCCCCTCCTTCTCCAGGGTTCCCATGCAAAGCCCAGCTGATCTCCTTGCACTCCTTCTCCCACTGCAGTTTCCCCTTCTCTGCTCTGCGCTTCTCCTTCATATAAAAATTAGTTTTGTGTGAGGTTCTTACAGATAAGCCTCCAGTGGGCAACAAGGCACGGCCAGCAGCATGTGCAAGGCTGGCGCAGCAAAGCCCGTGTTGCTCCCAAGCAACTCCAAGCAATTCTATGCTTGGGATCATTAGGAAGGGTATTGAGAACAAAACGGCTAGTATTATAATGCCGTTGTACAAATCTATGGTAAGGCCACACCTGGAGTATTGTGTCCAGTTCTGGTCGCCGCATCTCAAAAAAGACGTAGTGGAAATGGAAAAGGTGCAAAATAGAGCGACTAAGATGATTACGGGGCTGGGGAACCTTCCTTATGAGGAAAGGCTACGGCGTTTGGGCCTCTTCAGCCTAGAAAAGAGACATCTGAGGGGGGACATGATTGAGACATACAAAATTATGCAGGGGATGGACAGAGTGGATAGGGAGATGCTCTTTACACTCTCACATAATACCAGAACCAGGGGACATCCACTAAAATTGAGTGTTGGGCGGGTTAGGACAGACAAAAGAAAATATTCCTTTACTCAGCGTGTGGTCGGTCTGTGGAACTCCTTGCCACAGGATGTGGTGCTGGCATCTAGCCTAGACGCCTTTAAAAGGGGATTGGACAAGTTTCTGGAGGAAAAATCCATTATGGGGTACAAGCCATGATGTGTATGCGCAACCTCCTGATTTTAGAAATGGGTTATGTCAGAATGCCAGATGCAAGGGAGGGCACCAGGATGAGGTCTCTTGTTATCTGGGGAGCTCCCTGGGGCATTTGGTGGGCCGCTGTGAGATACAGGAAGCTGGACTAGATGGGCCTGTGGCCTGATCCAGTGGGGCTGTTCTTATGTTCTTATGGCCTGATCCAGTGGGGCTGTTCTTATGTTCTTCCCTCCAGCTGTGAGCTCTCCTCTCCAACCCTGCCAAGGGAATGTCCTTGCCACGCCCTCAGGCTGCAATCCTACCCTCACTTTCCTGGGAGTAAGCCCCACTGACTACAATGGACTTACTTCTGAGTAAACATGCATAGGGGTGGGCTCTCAGCCTTCAATCCTAGCCACACTTTCCTGGGAGCAAGCCCCACTGACTCACTGTGTACACGCTGGGCAATTACATGCTGGGTAAGTGGGTGTTCCTCTTTTATTGAGTAGAGGGAGAGTAACTGGTCCTCCACACCTCTGCAGTGTCTTTTCTGGTGTCTTTCCCACACTGTGGCCCCAGCACTCTGCTCGCCTCCAGCTATGCCATGCTGTTAGCTATGCTCCCCTCCAACCTAGCTCCTCTCCAACTCCACCAGGGAATGTCCTCGCTACACCCTCAGGCTGCAATCCTTCCCTCACTTTCTTGGGAGTAAGCCCCACTGACTACAGTGAATTTACTTCTGAGTAGACAGTAGGATTGGGCTCTGAGGCTGCAATCCCAGCCACGCTTTCCTGGGAGCAAGCCCCAATGACTTTAATGAGACTGACTCCTGAGTAGACATGCGTAGAAGTGGGCGCTCAGGCTGCAATCCTTCCCACACTTTCCTGGGAGTAAGTCCCACTGACTACAGTGAACTTACTTCTGAGCAGCAGCAGCTTTGCTGAGCCCCCACCTTCACGCTGAGTGCGAGTCTCCCGCCTTACCCCAGACAGGGGAGGGAGGAAGGGAAGCGCTCCCATTGGGCTGCTGGGGGTGACTCTTCCCTGGGGGCCTGGCTCTTCCCCCTGCTGTCTGTTTTGCCCAGGCTGCTGGTGCCTTCCAGGGGCGGTTAGCAGAGGCTTGCACGTGGCAGCTGGGGCTTGGTCATCATGGCTTGGCGTGCCCAGCAAAAACGTGCTGCGTGCCCTCTGTGGCACGCGTGCCATGGGTTCACCATCATTGAAATAGATTCTCCATACTACTCTCCTGGTCTCACTTTAGAACAGTGATTTTCAACCTTTTTCATCTCACGGCACACTGACAAAGCACTAAAATTGTCAAGGCACACCATCAGGTTTTTGACAATGGACAAGGCGCACCATGCTGCCTGCGGGGGATCTCACATCCCCTACTAATAAATGACCTTCCCCCAAAGTCCTGTGGCACACCTGAGGACCATTCACTGCACACCAAAGTGGCCCAGCACAGTGGTTGAAAATGGTTGTCTAGAATTGTTATTCCCCTGCAAGCAGTAGCACGGGGGGGGGGGGGGCAGATTTGTAAGTGCCACATAGCTCCGAAACTTGCCATGTAAGCTGCCCCTCCCTCTTACTCTTGGGGCCATTCTGAGGAGTGAAAGCAACAGAGAGGCATCTCCTCTGCATTGCTTTTACCCTTGGACAGGCTCCGAGAGTGAGGGGGAGTCAGCCTACACTGTGTGTTTCGGAGCTGTGCAGCATTTACAACTCCATTCCCCTGGCTCTGCTACTGCCCGCAAGCATATATCTCAGTTCCCAAACTCAGTAAGATGCTGGAAGGGATCAGTGGCGATCTTTTCTTTCACCTGAGACCTCGCAGACCACTCCTCAGGGTCTTGCAAACCACCTATGGTCCATGGACCATGGGTTGGGAACCAGTGCTCTCTAGGCCAGGGGTTCTCAAACTGGGGCATCATGACACCCCAAGCAGGGAAGCCCTGCCTCTTCACCCTTAAGGGGTGGTGAAGGAGAAGGCAGCGATACGATCCCCAGACACCAAGCTGGTGAAAGTACACATGGAAAGTGCACTAAGCGTGGGTTAGCCAGTCGATCTGGCGAGGAAAGAGGGAAGGAAGCTAGCCTGGTGAGTTTGGTGGAACTATTGTATATGCAATCCGTCATTGGCCAGAGTGTTGCTATGAGACACATACCTGTACAGGATTGCAGCCTGGGCTCCCATTTGTGGCAGAGCATGCAAATATCAGAGCTACCTGCTTTTGTGCTGTTGCATGATCTCATTTGTCTATGTGACCTGTGCATTCAGCATCCACACCTGGCTCTCCAGGAGACAGCTCCTCTCATACACTCCAAACTGAATTAGCATTACCAAATTAACAGAATAACACGGAGGACTGGTGGCAGCTGCTGCTGAGTGACGGAGAGATTCCCAAAGGGAATGACATGCACGTGAGCACAGACCCGAGCAAACAGGCGGTTTCTGATGAGACTGTTTAGGTCCCAGAAATCTGGAGCTGGTTAAATTAATTGCCCAGATTTATAAGATCCAACTAATTTCCTGCACAGTTGTCTAATTTGTTTCTTAAAAATGTGTATATGTCTCTTGCGTTCTCCTTGAGTAAATCAAAGCAGCTAGCACTAAAACAATCCAAGCAAGTGAAAAAAACCATAAACACTACCAGCAACAGACATAAAAGGGGCACTCTATAAAGCATCAGGAGGTCTCAATCCAGGTGCCCAGCAAGGAGGCTCTGGTGCCCAGTGGCATAGCTAGAAGGCGTGCAGAGCACTAAGTCCAGGCATAAGCCTCTGTTTTGCTCTCCCTGCCTGGAATGGCTGCAAAGGGGAGTGGGAGGAGGAGGGGCCCCTTGCATGTTGCGGTGAGGATTCCTGCAAGACTTAGTACTTTGAACCCCCTCTAGCTGTGCCACTGCTGGTGCCTTACCTCCTCCACATAGATATGCCAGCAGCATCCTGCTTAGCTTTTTCAGGTCAAGATGACAGCTCAAACCTCCTGACCACATCTCCTGCCATGACTTGATGTCATGGCTGCTTCTGACCTTTCCACTCTGCTGCTGCTGCTTGTCTCAGGACTTGATCTTTCCCTGTCCCTGGCTCCTTAAATCTTGACCTACCTTTTCTTGGAATTGACCAGGCACACCCAAGACCAGGTTCACCCCATGGATTGATGCCCAGCTCCCTCAGTCTTGGACCCAACAGATAGAGGGAATCCATTGCCCCTGCATGATAGTAGGGAGAAAAGCAGCAAATGCATACAGTAAAAAATGACATAGCCCAGCAACAGCAATGGCATAAAAACCAATAGGCTGTCTCTGGAAGACCCAAATCTTGGCCAAACATCATAAAATAGTTACCAGTGAGGCCAGTCACAAGGTTGGCTCATGCATGCGGCCAACTGAGGCAGTTGCCTCAGGCAGTAGATTTGTGGAGGGAGTCCATCTCTGTTTGTCTGCTTGCCTCCATTGCTTCTCTCTCTCCTTCTCCTTTCTGGATTGGAAAAGGAAAAGGGGGACAGAAGAAGAGGAAGTGTGGAGAAGCCAGATCACTGAAGAGTAGGAGAGGCAGAAGCTGGCACATTATCGGGTAAGGGGGGCAGCATTTGGCTTGGGCTCTCTCTCATTCTCTGTGTAGATGTATGTATAATTCCAGTATCTAGAACCCATGTAAGTCAATGGAAGTTTTCTCATCAGGTTCAGTAGGATCAGATTTTGATAGTAAAACAATTAATTAACATTCATTAGATAAAAAAATTACTTTAATAAATTGCATGAGTTAATTACTGGTATTAATCACAATGGTACCATTAAGAATGGTTATTACTAAGTACCTTTATTGCATCCAGGATATTAAATTAAAAATGATAAGAGATCATGCTGCCTCTTTCAGAACCATAAAGAATTATCTGCTCTGTGAGTTAAAAATAAAACACATGGGGAAGTTCCAGCTACAATTTCCTTTAAGTCCCATTTATTTTAATGGGTCAGATTTAAGTACACTGCATGCTTCAGACACCCCAAATAAGTCCGATTTAAAATGGCCGGGAGTGCAGAGCCGTGTGCGGAGAGATGCTTCCGGTGAAGAGGCTTCCTTGAAGATCACCCCAGAAGGTCAAGACAGCTCATCTGTGTGTGGTTCCAGATATTCAATACTATGATCAAACTGCTGGCCCTTCTATCCAGTGCATACTGAAAGCATGTTTTCTCTTTACAAATTTATTTATTTCTCAGATTTTTCCAAACTTTACTTATTACTCAGTTGTTCCCCAACTCTTTATCCCTCCAATACATTAACTCTCTCCCCAATCTCTCCAAATTATTTATTTATTTATTTATTTATTTATTTATTTTATTCACATTTTTATACTGCCCTTCCTCCAAAGAGCTCAGAGCGGTTTACACAGCTGCTCCTCCCCTCCTTTTTGTCCTCACAACAACCCTGTGAGGTAGGTGAGGCTGAGAGAAAGTGACTGGCCCAAGGTCACCCATGAAGCTTTGTGGCTGAGGGGAGATTTGAACCTGGATCATCCAGGTCTAAGTCCACCTCCCAAACCACTACACCATCCTGGCTCTCCTTCAATTTCCCCTTCAAAATTATTTTTCAAAAATATTTTCTACCATATTCCTCCTTTCAAAAATTTATTCTCCCCAAATTAATTTTCCTTTTCAAAATCCATTCCCCGCTCTTCCTGTGCAAATTAATTTTGCCTTCTGCTCCCCCCAGTCACTTTTCAAAATCTATTCCCCTGCTGTCTCTAATGTATTTATTATTTATTATTTAAATTTATTAATTTTCCAGCCCTCAGCTCCGTGTCGGATATACGATGCGGCCCTTACGCTGAGGAGTTTGAAGACCCCTGGGCTAAAGGATGTTTCAAGTCATGTCTAGTTGGCTCCCAGTCAACAGCATAGCTGCTGCATTGAAAAGTACAGCTCCATTAGGAAGCAGTGATGAGTGAGATTCTGTTTTTAAAATATCCCTTTCCCCGGTGCGCTTCCTCAGTCACTTGTGCGAAGTTTTACCCTTTTCAGTAGAGGCGGAGAAACACTAGCAATGTCACACTCCACTTCTTGCACGTTCCTTCTAGTTAACTCTTCATTCCAGGTGCCGGTGATGTTTTAATAAGCACGAAGAGTGGTACTTGATTTCCAGGTAGCAGCCTGAGCTTACAGCCCTGGCACTTAAAATAAAAACACCCGGATAGACTTGAAGACTTGAGAGCAAATTTGGAATGGAAATTGCAGAGGCAGAATAAATGCGGCATACCAAGATGTCACTTCTTCACTTCCCTTAATGATAACGAGTATTTAAAGCACAGAATTGCTGGCAGTCACATCCTTTTTCAGGCAGCCAAGCCCTCTCTAAAGTGACAGAAAAGCTTAAACTGGCAAGCATTCTTCCCCTTGTTTTGGG
Source organism: Tiliqua scincoides (assembly GCF_035046505.1). Taxonomy (NCBI): domain Eukaryota; kingdom Metazoa; phylum Chordata; class Lepidosauria; order Squamata; family Scincidae; genus Tiliqua; species Tiliqua scincoides. The sequence continues at coordinate 9,380,749 of NC_089824.1, read as the reverse complement.
TATGCAGATTTGATCTGAAAATCACAAGAGGACCCTGGGGAAAAGGTGGCTTCCGGGGGCATCCAGAGGATCCTATTCAGGGTATCCTAAAGGCCCAAATCGTAACCAACTTCCCACTTTGACATAGCTGTGCCAATGGGGCATGTGCTGCGTTGGGGGGCAGTCACAAAGGCCTCCTCAAGGGAAGGGAATGTTTGTCCCCTTACCTTGGAGCTGCATTGCTCTTAAGTCAGTGCTGGAAAGTTGGTTAGGATTGCGCCCAAAGTGTGTTGGGCAATGCGCCCAGGATGGATTCCACCTGAAAGTCCAATGTCCTAAAAGGAAGTCTTTCTGCAAGAAGTCTCTACAGTTTGCATTTTACCCAATCATGTTCATCCATGCACATGAAGTAAGAAGTAGGATAATTAGCACCCTAAAGTAGTGTTCTAGTCTAGTCGCAACTTTGGACATCTGTGATTGGATCTCCTACCTGTTTTATTATTTTACCAAAAGTCTGCTTCTGGAAGTGGTGAATCAGATGTGGTAGTTTGGCCTTGTCATTCTCACAGTGTAGCCCCCTCCCGCAATTCCAGCAAAAATTGCCTGCACTATATATGTTTGTAGGTTTTCATGGTCAGCAATAATCCAACAATTCGACATATAGTTATTCAGGTTAGAAGACCATGGTTGTGTCAAAGAATTAGAATCCATGTTGTTTAAAAATCCGTTTCATTCTGTTTTTCTCAGAACTTCATCAGGGAAAACACACCTAGACAGGACATGTTGCTAGAGAGAAGCCAGAAACAGCAGTTAGAAAAAAAAGTACCCTCTAACAGAGATGGGATACTGTGATTAGGCTGAGTTTGCTTTAAGAACACAGCAGTAAAACGGCACTCTAAGCACCTGGCGGGTACTTTTTCAGACCCTATACTCCCTGCACTGCAAAAAAAAAAAAAAAAAAAATCAAAATGGCTACAAAAGCATGGAACAAGAGTGCTACTAGATCAGAATGGTGGTCTGTCTAGCCCAGTACTGTCACTTTCACAGTGGCCAACCAGATGCCCTCAAGCAAGGTATGAAAGGCAGTGGATATCCCCAGCTGTTGTCTGCATTGCAAGTCCAGCTGTGGGAAGTAGGCAGCCTCAAAGAGCGTGGAGAGCAAACGACAGGATCTTCCTGGATGGATGACAGCATTTTTATCTCAGTAATGAGGGAGATGGGGGTCCCAATGAAAAACTGGACAGTGGGATAAGCTAAAAAAAATAAACACAGAGCAGAGAGTACTGATGGAACTGGCAAAAACAGAAAGGACATCAGTCCTGCCGTCTAGGCCTATTAGCAGCGTGTTAAACTGGAAGAGGAGCCAACGCTCCCCGATGTATTGTTCTCTTCTCATTTGTTCAGTAGCTTCGTGCTCTTGTAGAGAAAGAAAGCGGAGCCTAGAACATAAGAACATAAGAACAGCCCCACTGGATCAGGCCATAGGCCCATCTAGTCCAGCTTCCTGTATCTCACAGCGGCCCACCAAATGCCCCAGTGAGCACACCAGATAACAAGAGACCTGCATCCTGGTGCCCTCCCTTGCATCTGGCATTCTGACATAACCCATTTCTAAAATCAGGAGGTTGCACATACACATCATGGCTTGTAACCCGTAATGGATTTTTCCTCCAGAAACTTGTCCAATCCCCTTTTAAAGGCATCCAGGCCAGATGCCGTCACCACATCCTGTGGCAAGGAGTTTCACAGACCGACCACACACTGAGTAAAGAAATATTTTCTTTTGCTGTCCTAACCTTCCCAACACTCAATTTTAGTGGGTGTCCCCTGGTTCTGGTGTTATGTGAGAGTGTAAAGAGCATCTCTCTATCCACTTTATCCTTTCCATGCATAATTTTGTATGTCTCAATCATGTCCCCCCTCAGGCGCCTCTTTTCTAGACTGAAGAGGCCCAAATGCCGTAGCCTTTCCTCATAAAAGAAGGTGCCCCAGCCCAGCAATCATCTTAGTCACTCTCTTTTGCACCTTTTCCATTTCCACTATGTCCTTTTTGAGATGTGGCGACCAGAACTGGACACAATACTAAGCAGTGTGGACACAATGCCCAAGCAAACCTATAGCGCAAGGTGAAACCTACTGAAAAAAATTGTTTTGAATATCCTGGAAAGACTGAGAATACTGTAATGTGCTCCCCATGAAGGGAAGTCTCAGTATCCACCTCTACAAGATCAAAAGCCGTGTCAGAGATGATATCAAAGTTGAAATCTTCTTGTGTGCTGAGTGGGAAAAGAAACAAGAGCCGCAACAGCACCGGCATCATCCACAGAAGCCTTCCAACAAAGCCAGATGATTCGCTGACATGCCACTGATGGATCAAGAAACAAACCAGCCTTTCACGGAATCGCTTCGATTGCTGCCGTCAACAGCCTGCTGTCAGTTTCAAGTCACCGACGGAGTAACTTCAGGAAGAGTCACCAAAATAAAAAAGTAGCCCAAACCAACCCAGAGTGTGCAGGGTTGCTGATGGAATGTGTGCTGCCTGCTGGGGGTTGGGGCAAGGACCAGACAGCCCAGAAAAGGTAAGTAAAATTTTTTTTACTTACCTCTCCATAAGCCACTTGGGGCCCGATCCAGAACCCGGCACACTGCCTTACCGCCAGCACACACTGTTGCAAACATGCTGTAAGGCACGTTTGCAAGCCTTACCATGGGCCCAGTGCTATAGCTAGCCCAGTACTGGATCCATGTTGCACCACCCGGCTCTCACCCAGACTGTTGGGTGGCAGAGAGGTGAATGGGAGCATGGAGGGAGGCGTTCCAAGGTGGGGGGAGATGGGGGAGGGGGAGTAGGCATGTTATGGGGAGGGGGTGGGACCAGTGGAGCTCAACTCCACTGGATCCTGAGCCCTGTGTTGGGCCAATGCAACAGCCTGCCTTCCTCCTTCTCCTGAAGATGATTTCCATCTCCTATCAGGGGTTGCTTATCTCTTTGAAGAATGACTTTTATCCCTTTACCTTTGTGCCTGAAGAGGAGGTATTTACACAGCTCTGCTGACTCACTGCTTCTCTTTCTTGGGTGCTCTTCTGCATTGTTCTAGCCAGGGCAAATGTCGGCAGTTCATTTCCTAGCCTCCAACAGATGTTTTAAAGGTGACCTGCAAAGTGGAAAAGTATTTGTGTTTTTTTGTTTGTTTGTTTTCATCTTCAATATATATATTTTTTTTTTGTTAAAAAGGCCTCCAAAGGTTTTACAGTTAAAAAAGGAAAAAAAAAAATTAGAAATGTCAGGCTTTGTCTAGGAACAGACTGGTATTGTGGCCAATCCTAGCAAAAGCACAAAAAAACAGGGAAGGCAATAAGTTGGCCTAAATGCTACTGTTAAATACTTTGTAAGCATTCAAGCTCGAGTATACCTATGTCATTGAAACGCCACTCACTCTGTCCTCATCCCTCCTTGCTCCTCTAGCCAAGCACGATCCTCTGACAGCTTGTGGGCCGAATGCATCCCCCCCCCGCCCAAAAAAGCGGATTTAGCAACCTCCTAGTAATTTTACCAAACCTTAATCAAGGTACAGCACAATGCGAGGAGACCCAAACTCATGGACGATGAAATCTGCTTCCCAAATATCCTGCAATGATTTGTCTACTGAGAAGGGTTGGCATGGACATTTTGGAGAAGTAAATTTCAAAATGAATTCCAGGGTTCCTCCCAAGGAGAAACTTCTGAGCATGCTTAAGGGGAGCCAAACAAGTTTCTGCAAGATAAGTGAAATGTCTCTGGGGGCTTCTGCAGAAATGCTACGCAGCTCCTGCATGTCTGCTGTTGGTATTCATTGCATAGGATTCCAGGCAATCAAGTCAAACAGTGTGTCAGAGGGGGCACAGCTGTCTTGCTTTTGTGACTGTTGTTATTAAATAGTAAATAACAGCTTGATTGGGACCATGGGGTGAGGGGAGGGGGCTTCAATCCTGCCCCCTGTGACTGGTGTTTGTCCTAGCAAAACACGTGCGTTAAAGACAGCTGATCTCCAGCTGCTTCACTTGGCAGCCCTACCAAATTTGAAGATTTTTTCCCCTACCTAGACAATTAGCAGCCATGCATGGAAAGAGGGGGCAGAATTCAGATTGGGACCACGGCAGGGAGAGTGTAAAGCTGTCCTCCTTCACCACTGAACTGATCTGCAGGGTGTCTCCCACTCCAGTTGCTATTTACCATTTTAAAAAAAGCAAAGCAAATATAGAAGCAAGCACTTCCTGCCAATGGCATAGCTAGAGGGGGTGCAAAGCACTAAGTTTTGCAGGGAGCCTCACCGCAGCATGCAAGCGGCCCCTCTCCTTTGGAGCCATTCCGGGCAGGGGGAGCAAAACAGCAGCAAATGCCGGAGAAGACCCAGAGAAGAGGTGAATGCCTCCATTTTGCTTCCCTGGTCCGGAATGGCTCCAAAGGAGAGGGGCCGCTTGCATGCTGCGGTGAGGCTCCCTGCAAAACTTAGTGCTTTGCACCCCCTCTAGCTATGCCACTGCTTCCTGCTGACCTTGATCCTATTGCTGGAAACTCATGTCGTATATGGTCATTGCGCATCTATCACTGAGGCAAGCAGCTCAAGAAGGCAGAAGAAGTCTGGGACAACCAAGAATACCTTTGAGAGAGTCTACTAGCTCACTCCAAGAGCCGGCTTTTGTTTCATAACCTCCCTCTTACCTGAGCGAAGCTGTTCAGTTTTCAAATAGTTTTCAGGTTTGGAGTTTTCAAATAGATCTTTGACAAGAGAATATCTTGCTGTCTCTCAGAGCTGTCCCTCAGGAAAACGAAACAGAACTTGCAGTTCCACCACCATGCACAAAAATGAAATCAAAATGCCATACAGCAAAGGAAAGCCCACCGATTGCTTGCGCTCCAAGGTGCTCCCCCCCCTCTCTAAATTTAAAGGACCTGCACAGGGGTTGCAGGAGGACAGCCGGTCACCTGAGAAAACAGTCAGCACAGAGTTGGTCTTAGAATTCATGACAGATAAGAAAGGAACCAGCAGTAATTTTGGTCTGCTAGTCAAATATAGTCATGCCAGAAACGTGTTCAGCTTACGAAGCCAGGCACAGAACTGGGAGGGAAGTGGAAAGCCGAGCTGTCTGTTGACCTTAGGTTTCCTGACAACGAGATGAAAATGGGAGGCCAGTGCAGTTCAGAGCCAGCCAAGTGGGCCCACTGCGGTTGAATTACCCTCAGACATGCTGAGTTGAAAGGCATTACCATACAGGTGTGTGGCCCTGCAGACTGACAGGCAGGCAACGGCGAAGGTAGATGGAACCTTTCCTTTGAAGCGCACTATTGATCGACAAGACTTTTCGGGAGGCTGTGACCTTTTCATTTCCATACGAGGCAGGCAGACATTACACTGAGACCTTGGGGATTCTCTATTCTGAATATGTAGAGCAATGTTCTAGGAGATGTTAGCAAAGAGCAAAGAACAGTCAGGAATCCCCGATGAGCTGTCCTCTGACAGCAGAAGTTTAACCTTTGCCGATTCATCAGATGGAGAGGTTCTGGGCTCCAAAACTTGATACCTTCATCTCAGTAGGCATTGGTAGGAAAGTTTCAGTGAGGGTGAAGACATGCTTCACAGCCAAGATGACCCTCCCTTAACCTCGGGGCTACCCCTCCCTCTGGCTGGTCTTTCCCCTGAGTGCCCCGACCTGGTCTTTCTCACACACTATGAGAATCTCTAGAGGCTGTGCCCCTACCTGGCATGACCTGCAAGGGGCCACAGACCTCCATTAGCCTGGCCACACCCAGGCTTGGCAAGGTTGATGCTTGGCAAGGTTGTGTGAGAAGAGTCGAAAGCTTGGGCAAGGAAGAGGTGTGTATCAGCATGGGCTGAAGTGCAGACAGGCCAGGGGATTACAAGCACCAATGCGCTTGAACAAGGCTTTGAATGCTGCCACTCACTGTCATCAGGCCCAGTGGGGAAGAGGAAGACCACAGGGTGCCAGGTAAGCCTGATAGCAAACAATGGCTGGCTGATGTGGTCCCATACCAGAGTGCCTAGCCAGATGCTTCCATGAAACCCACAAGCAACGCATGGACATTATTGCACTGTGTTTTTGAACATGTGCAAAATGCTTCAACTGCATTAATATAATCTTTAAATCAACCCTTAGATAACTGTGTTTATCCCCATATTGCAGCCAAACCCCCTAAAACAGGGGTGCTCACACTTTTTTGGCTCGAGAGCTACTTTGAAACCCAGCAAGGCCTGGAGATCTACCAGAGTTTTTTTTACAATGTTCGCGCCATCATAACATATAACATTTATGTGTACAATGTATGTTGGTGTACCTTGAGCCCCACTGAGTATAACAGGACTTACTCCTGACTAGACATGCCTAGGATTAGGCTGTGAGGCTGCAATCCTAGCCACATTTACCTGGGAGTAAGCCCCATTGAGTACAATGGGCCTTACTCCCGGTGTTTCCTCCCAGATGCACCTGAAGGGGGGGGTCGGCACTCCGCGATCTACTCGTTTTGCCTCGCGATCTACCGGTAGATCACGATCCACCTATTGAGCACCCCTGCCCTAAAACTATTGAAGCTCAAAGGCATCACTGCCTCTTGTGGTAGGGAGTTCCACAACTTAACTATATCTGTGCTTGCGCTGGCACACACACAAGCAAGCAAAATAAATATGCCAGCATGCACTCAGCCACTTAATCTCAAGCCAACCCCCCTCTGGCCCTCTGAACAGCATGAGACACAGCCCTTGGTTCAGAGTCTGTCTGAAAGGGACTGACTCAGGCTACTGGTGAAAATGTCCAGCCAAGAAGATGACTGGTTGGTTCCTGGCCTTGAACGACCCTTTCTATTTGCCTATGTAGCTTCTGATATTGTTGGGCTGCGTGTTAACATTCAAAGCCTCAGGATTCCCGTCCATTGAGTGGGTGTTGTAGCTTCATGGGTGCCTAAAGCATCATGGTTTTTCTACAGACAGCCTCAGATTAAAATTGCTGAAACTGTTGCCAGGCAGGGCCAGAAACTTTATTCATGTAATTTTTATTTCCCTTTTAACCACTCTCCATCGCTCCCCAATGGAAATAGCTGCTAGGGGCCTCCTGCCGAAAGTGCTAATGAATTTTGCATTGAATTCTGACTCTTGGCATTTAGGGCTTAATAAAAAAAAAAAAAGCCTCCTTTGCCTTTATCTGGGGGATTTTGTTTCCTGCTAATTGGTGTCAACATCAATCAGGATCACGGACACCAGCACTACTCTTTTCAAGGCTCTTGTGTTAATTTCCCTCTTTCCCCCCTTGAAGTGCTCCATGGTGCTCTGGGCAGCTTACACAGGAAAGCATTGATAAGTGTCCTTCCCACCCTAAACCACACAAATCTAATTGAGGAAGTTAACACACTGGTAAACAGGAAGCTGAACCCAGAACATTTTCCTTTAGATCATTTGCTCCTGCAGGGAAAGTCATATCCTTTTGTATCTTCGCACTTCTCGGAGATCGCCACTGCCAAGCCTGTTTCAGTGCAAGGAGAGAGCACCAGAGACCTGTGACGTTTTCACAGTTTATGTTGATTTACCAAAATATATATAAGTTGAGCAAAGGGAAGCAGACATGCACTTACCCTGCCAGTGCTAATTTTTCAAACAGCATCAGTGCCTTCCCCTAAAAACAAGCAGTTTCCCCTGAAGACACCATAAAGGCCCCTTCTTACCAACTGCAAATCTCAAAACTTCTATTTCATTCAATAGCTGCATCCAAACATCCAAGCTGTTTCTCTCCAGCCTCAACGAAAGCAACCAGAGTGTGTTACACAGTTTGTAGCTGTCCATCATCCAAAGCTAGCGGTGCTAATCTCAGCAATTAATTGGGGAGGAAGTTTCACAGATCCCTCTTTTTGCATGCCCTTCTTATTGCTCTTCCCATTTCGTTCTCAGCATTCCACCAAGAGCAGGAGCCTTCTGTTCAATCTTTCTCAATGGAAATGGCTGCACAAAGTCTTAGATCTTGTGCAGTCAGATCTTCGAGCCACTCAGTGTGAGAAGAGAAGCATTCAAAGAGTCCTAATTCAAAGGAGAGAGGAGAGGCATTCAAAGGAGTCCTAATTTAAAGGTGTTGTGTTGTTAAATGGATATCCTATTTTATCTTACAATTCAGCGTGATCTCTTTGCAGCCCCAAACGTGGCCTTCAGTTCTGCACACTTCAGTTCTGCACAGTCCTTATAGTCCACTGTCCCATGGTACAGCAGTGCCGAAATGGCTGCCACTGTATCCTGCAGGGCCAGGGAGGCAGCCAGATGTCTCCTCAGGGCAAAGGAACTTTAGTTCCCTTGCCCCATGTCAGGTCCTGGCAGTTCCTATGGGTCTTCTTGGAGCTCCACCAAATATTTTGCTGGCACAGAACCAAGGAGACCCATGTCAGGCTCTGAGGCCCAGGAGGGGGATAGGATTCAGTGGCAGCCAAGGCTGCCATCCTTGTCCCCCAAACCTAAATGGCCCCCCGGCCTGCCCACCCCCTGTCCAGTTCCACCCCCTTCCTGCTGTCCACCTACCACCCAGGAACACCCCCTTGCAGTTTGGAGGGGAACTCACTGCTCCTGGGTGCAGATGGGCCGCCGACTGGAGTGGAAGCCCAGTGCCAACTGGTGCTGACCTCCCCACCAGTGCCTTTCCCCTCCCAGCTGCTGCAATGTGCAACATGTTTGTGATGGCTGTTGCCATGGCAGCCTGCAGGCCACCGATGTTGCCTGGAATTAGGATTGGGCTGCCCCTTGCCATTGCTCTTCTTCACAATGTGTCCTGGGTCGTCCTTCTGACAGTGGCATGGTAGCAGGTCTTGCCTGAGCCCTATCCATTAAAAGATTGAATGGGATGCTGCTGCGGGTAACAGGATCAATGGCAGATTATTTGACCCTGTTAAAACCTCTTACTTACTTAGTGAACCAGGTCAAATCAGTTTTTATTGTAAAGGTAAATTGGCGCGTTAAAACGTTTTGATGAAAATGTAACAGATCCACTGGTATGAACCAGTGGCATAGCTAGTGGGGGTTCAAAGCACTAGGTTTTGCAGGGAGCCTCACTGTGGTGTGCAAGAGGCTCCTCCCCCTCCCCTTCAAAGCCAGGAGTACACCTCCATTTTGCTCCCCCTGCCTGGAAAGGCTCTGAAGGGGAGTGGGAGAAGCCCCTTGTATGCTTCTGTGAGGTTCCCTGCAAGACTTAGGGCCCAATCCTATCCAATTTTCCAGTGCTGGTGCAATTGTGCCAGTGGGGTATGTGCTGCATCCTGTAGTAGGGGCAGGCACTGGAGCCTACTCAAGGTATGGGAACATTTGTTCCTTTACCATGGGGCTGCATTGTGGCTACACCGGAGCTGGAAAGTTGGATAGGATTGGGCCCTTAGTGCTTTGCACTCTCTCTGGCTATGCCACTGGTATGAACAGGGAGGAGGTAGTTCGCATGGGAGATTTGTTGTGGCCACACGGCCACACTACTTAAGAAGCATTTAAATTCTTAAGCACTCATCATGAACATTAAACTTACATTGTTATCCAGTGGACTCTCAGTTCATAACTTGTAAATAATTATAAGGCTTGGAAGTGTCTTTTATATTAATTGTGATGCCATAAAGGAGCTCGGCCAACTTTTCCAAGAGCCGCAAGTTATATATCAAAGAGCCGTATGTGGTTCTCGAGCTGCACTTTGGCTACCCCAATATAGAACTTTAAAAGTAATGCCCATACTTTGAGCTGAGCCTGGAGACAGTTCAGCACTGATGTGGTCAATCTCGGCTTTCCTGTTCTATCCATTAGACAGTTAAATTGGATAATGCAGACAGCTGATAGCAGCACCAATAACAGCTTATGTGGCGTTGTATTAGGCCTATTACTTACTTAGTATGCTGCTATGGATTTGGACACTTCTACCCCGGTGAACAAGCGACTGCCAGATGCTGACACTGCTTGCCATATAACAAATATAAATAGCCTCGGAGTGGAAAGGTTGAGCTTTGAAATGATAGCGCATCAATAAGTTAAGGCATCGTGTGCGTCTGACATGAATTACCTTGGCCAGGATGCCACAGGACAATCAGAAACTTCTATTGCTAGTGGCAAGGCTGGGGCGAAATTGACCTTCAGTAGCAGAGCAGTGGCATGTTTAGGGACTCAAAAGGCCACCGGGGATGGAGACAGTCACTCCCAGCACCAACAATATGCTTGTCATCAGAGTGACATGTTGCCTTAGGGCAGCGTTCCTGGATGTGAAAGAGACGCATCGCAAGGCCAAGAGAACCTTTTAGAATTGCTGCTTGGGGAACATGGGAAAAACACTTTCCTCCAACCAGCACTCCCTGCAATGCGATTTCTCTGCTCCGCTTTTGAACTTGTGCTTTCCTTGAAACAAAGTGCTGTCTGCTTGCACGTTTTGTATCAAGTCCTTCTTGCCAGCAAAGATGCCATTGTGGGAGGCCAGAGGTGATGTCCCTTTCCCACCAACCTGGAATGGTGAGGCTAGATTCCATGCTGTACTGTCCAAATCTGGGGGGGGGGGGCTATCCAGAAAAGCAGGGAGCACTGAAGTAGCAGGGGAGTTGCTAGCTTAAGGAGCCAGACCAGAGCACCAAAAGCTGGGCAGAAGGAGCTGTGGCACCACCAATAAGCTGGGCAGTAACTGAGCAATTTTATAGCTGCCCCATCCTTTCCTGTGGCATCAAGAGGATTCTGATCTGGACTATACCTCACTTCCTGCTTCCTTCTCCTGAACAAGGGTCAAAGATGGGACGCATAGCCTTGACAGCTGAGCTCTGCTTCTTCTGGTATGGGCTTCAGCTTTGACTTACCCCAACTTTACACCCGAGCTCCTGAGGTTGATGGTGAAGGATCTGAAACTGAGGCATATGTGCAGGTGAAGTGCACTGGAAAGTCGCTCAACTGTAGACTTCCTAGGTGTGGTGCCTTCTAGTGCCTTGGGTACTCATCAGAGCATGTGAACTCCCCTTGATCTCTGATGGCGTATGTTCTGCACTCATTCTTCTGTGGCATCCCTGATAGTGACGGCCAAGTCACGCAGTGTCAGAAGTGGGGACTCATTTTGCTCCCATGCCAATATTGTCCCCAATGCAATTCTTTACGTTCTTCCATAGCATGCAAGCGAATAGGAACTGTTCAGTAACTTATATGGGAGAGATGACAAGAGGGTGTCCAAGGATACCATGGAGGTGGGAGCTAAATTGCATTCTGTCCCTGGTGACCCCAACAGTGAGAATCAGCTTTGTTTTCATTTCCATACATGTCACCCTGGAATCTGTTTCTTGGGCATGTTAGACTTGGACAGAATTGTGGAAACAGATGTCTGTAAGTGGGGTTGTGCCCAGCATCCTTTGTTAGGGAGTTTGCTACCAGGCAGTGGTGTAGCCAGAGAGTGCAAAGCACCAAGTTTTGCAGGGAGTCTCATCGCGGCATGCAAGTGGCCTCTCCCCCTCCCCTTCTGAGCCATTCCAGGCAGGAATGGCTCTGAAGGGGAAGGGCTCTTTGCACACTGTGCTGAGGTTCCCTGCAAAACTTAGTGTTTGCACCCCCCGATAGCTATGCCACTGCTACCAGATCCAGGATACGGTGGCATCAGTACTAGATCTGAGCTGAAATTCTGTCCCCATTTTTGCTGCTCCATTTGTGGTGGTGGGGTTTTGACAGTGTTGGGGAGGGGATTGAAACTGAAGGGCATGAAACTCCCCAGTCAGAATGGTGCTTCTCCCAGTGACTGCCAATCTCCACTCTGCATGCTACAGCAATGTTTTCTGGAAGGGTCTTGAAAAAAATAGTAGCTGCCGGTGGATGTGCTACTGCCACTGTGAAACTGGTGGAAATTACTAAAATACTTGTTCCCAACCTGTGGTCCATGGAGACCCTAGTGGTCCACGAGACCCTAAGAAGTGGTCCTCGAGGTTTCAGGGGAAAAAAAGATTGCCTTTGATCACTTCCAGTGTCTCACCGAGTGCGTACTCCCTCATGGACCAACGGAGAAGGTGGCAAATGGACCACCCACAGCCACAGTTGGCACTGCGATTGTGGGTGGTTCATTCTTTGCCCTCTCTAGTAGTCATGGGGGAGTGCTCACTTGGGAGATGCTTCCCCATGGACAACCAGAGAGGGTGAAGAATGGACCCCACCCACAACTGGCGGTGTATGTGGTCCACAACAATTCCATTTTTTGCTTCAATGGTCTGTGGGCTCCTAAAGGTTGGGAACCACTGGATTAAAAGGGAAAGAAAAGGATAGTTTTAGCCCTCTTTTTGCTTCTGACACCTTCAGTGGCATATTTAGGGGAAAATGGCACCCATGGCAAGCACTAAAATTGCACCCCTGTCCAAACAGAGAAGGGGAGATCATGGGATGAGAAATCAGCCCTTCCCCACCAAATGAATTTATTTATTGAATTTATTCAGTTTCACATCTGCAGGTATATGGAAACACCTTGATTTTTTTCTGCAGATTTTCACCTCTTTTGGGGGGTTCCCTGAAATTGGTGCAAAAAACACACCATTGACTGTGGTGCAGAAACACACCATTGGTAGAATATGGGTAAGTCCGTGCCTGGTACCCCCTTCAAGTGGTGTCCAGGTGTCCCTGCTTGCCATAGCCTAGATAGGCCGCTGGACACCCTGTTCAAATTTTGAGTTTCATGTCTTCATTTGAGAACTCATGGCTTATCCCTGGAGTAGCTAATGATTGTGTAGCCTGATGCCAGACTCAAACTCCTGAGCCTCCACCATGCATACATGGGCTGTAGGGGAACTTGGCTCCTCCCCCCCAGCAGCTTGCCACCCACTTGCTCTGCAGCTCCGCCCCCCTGTCAATGATATATAAAATGATAGCATTAGTTGTACATACCAAGGTTCTCACAATTTTGGTCACTAGTGTCCAGCTCAGTTTTTTGCACCCCTAAAGCTTGTTGCCCGGTGTAATTGCTACTTCTTGCACCCCCTTAGCTATGCCACTCACTAATATTGAGTTACATTACAGGTTGATATAAAGATGACTGAGATAATGTGGGGGAATTGCCTTGAACACTCTGAAGAGGCTGCATTAATTCTGAATGCTGCTATTATATGTTCATGCATGGCAACGTCTAAGATTAAAACATGTCAAATGTGTTTTGATCAGTCATCAGTCTTAGCAGTCTTATTGCTTTGATTTCTACCAGCATGTTTTAATTCTTGATACTGGACTGAGCAAATGGATGGGCAATATTGCACACATTTTGAGCCCCCCAGTGCCTTTACTGTGTCCAGTGTAAGCTGGAGGGATCATGCCCGTTGTCCCTGTTCCTGGCTTCCAGCTTCTCAAGAGAAAACCCGAAGGAAGCCCTGTGTGCAGGGAATAAAGGCCCAATCCTTTGCCCTCACAGTGCTGGCACTGAACTCCAGGGCTGGTGCTGGTTGCCATAAACATGCCATAAGCACATTTACAGCACTGAGCTAGGAGCGCCAGTGCTGGGCCCAGCACTGGGAGGCTGACACTGGAGAAGCACCATTGTAAGGCGCACCGCTGAGCGATGGTGTGGGGTTTCTGGGCAGGAGGGGAGGCATTCCCGGGTTGCGGAGGGTGGGGCAGGGGGAGGAACTGGGAGGGAGTGGAACCAGTGGAGCAATGCTGCCGGATCCTATGCTCTGCGTTGGGCTGAAAAGTCTGACACAGATCTCCTCCTCCAAAATCGCCAGCTCAGACTGGAGGAGATGCATTGCTGCCCCTGCTCCCTTACTTGGGGGAAAGGAACAAAAGTCCTCTTTCCCCAGAAGACCTCCGGTGGCCTCAGCAGTGCTGCTGGATGCCGTGGTAGCCATTTTGCTGCTGCTGCACCTGGTGGATACACCGCCTGTAGGACTGGGCTGCCCATCGCATGGTCCTTGGGTCCCTTACAATCTTCATGTCGGACCCAGCAGTTGAAGCACTGTACAGTACTTAGGCACTCCCAATCGGCAATTTTGGGGCTAGATAGTCAAAGTTGGCCTTCCAAGGTTGTTCAGGGGATCTGGTGTGCTCCCTGGGGCATTTGGTGGGCCGCTGTGAGATACAGGAAGCTGGACTAGATGGGCCTATGGCCTGATCCAGTGGGGCTGTTCTTATGTTCTTAAACTACAATTCCCAGGAAGCCTTGCAGGTCTCTTGTTATCTGGTGTGCTCCCTGGGGCATTTGGTGGGCCGCTGTGAGATACAGGAAGCTGGACTAGATGGGCCTATGGCCTGATCCAGTGGGGCTGTTCTTATATTCTTAACTACAATTCCCAGGAGGCCTTGCAGGTCTCTTGTTACCTGGTGTGCTCCCTGGGCATTTGGTGGGCCGCTGTGAGATGCAGGAAGCTGGACTAGATGGGCCTATGGCCTGATCCAGTGGGGCTGTTCTTATGTTCTTAACTACAATTCCCAGGAGGCCTTGCAGGTCTCTTGTTATCTGGTGTGCTCCCTGGGCATTTGGTGGGCCGCTGTGAGATGCAGGAAGCTGGACTAGATGGGCCTATGACCTGATCCAGTGGGGCTGTTCTTATGTTCTTAACTACAATTCCCAGGAGGCCTTGCAGGTCTCTTGTTATCTGGTGTGCTCCCTGGGGCATTTGGTGGGCCGCTGTGAGATGCAGGAAGCTGGACTAGATGGGCCTATGACCTGATCCAGTGGGGCTGTTCTTATGTTCTTAACTACAATTCCCAGGAGGCCTTGCAGGTCTCTTGTTATCTGGTGTGCTCCCTGGGGCATTTGGTGGGCCGCTGTGAGATACAGGAAGCTGGACTAGATGGGCCTATGGCCTGATCCAGCGGGGCTGTTCTTATGTTCTTATGAAATAACGTATCTGAGCAGAGCTTTGAACACTTAGTGGGGAAATGCTATAGAAATACTCTGTATGATTATAAACAGCTGCCTCAGCAGAGGGGCTCAGAGGATCAAGCTGTAAGAGAGAGAATTTGCTTTATGGTAAGAATATAATATTCTTCTGTCCCGTGTTCTTATGTTTTATGGTGTTTTAACACTGCACTCTAGCTCCGAGAGAGAAACGACTGTTTACTCTGTTCTCTCATCTCACTCTTTCTCCTCTCACCGCTGGCTCGCGCGAGATAAAGTCGACTGGGATTCGGAGAGAAATAATGTACCCAGAAGTCTTTAAGAAGTTAAGGACATTGGTCTAATACAGCTTTCTGTTTGCAGAAGTTTCCTGGAGCTCAGAAGCAGGGTCTGAAAATGCTAGCTTCACCTTGTGGCTTGTCCCCACACGCTGGCTTTTTGAGGCATGCTTCCTCTGCACAAAGAGGTTCAGTGTAGCTGTCATGGCTATTAGCATGGCTACATCAGCTCTCTATGAATTTGGTCCCGATCCTATCCAACATTCTAGTGCTGATGCAACCTTGCCGATGCAGCCCAATGGGCTCAGTGGGGCAGCCTCACTCAGGGTAAGGGCATGCATGTTCTCTTACCTTGAAGCTCCACTGTGCCTTCATTAGTGCTGGAAAGATGGATAGGACTGGGTCCTGTGTCTATTCCTTTTTAAAAAATCCATCTAAAAAATTGATGGCTCCCACCACCAGTGGCATAGCTGAGGGGGTGCAGGAAGTGGCGATTGCACTGGGCAACAAGCTTTAAGAGGGCAACAAGCTGAGCTTGACACTAGTGGCCAAAATTGTGAAAACCTTGGTATGTGTAAATAACACCATCATATTATATAGCATTGGAAAGGTGATTTAATGCAGAATGCAATGAAATAAACTGCATTGGAATATCTGCATTCGATCAAAAGTTATGGCCAATTAACCAGAAAATGAAAACACAACTGCGTTATGGAACAAAAAGTGGATTTTTAAAAACTCAAAACTGACCTATGAGGCTGATAGTTCCAACAGTCAATTAGGTGTTATTATGACACAGCAGGGAACCAATAATGTTTCAACTCTCATTTCCATGTATCATAATACAGTTACTCCTGCTAACTGGGTAAAGAGGCACTTTTCCAAGTGGTACTCCTCCTATATTTAGCCGGGGGAGAATAACCATCCCTCTTCACCCCAGCACAGTGTCTCCAACCAACAAGGGACACACTTTTTATTTATTTACTGAATTAAATTTGATTTTGTTGTACAAAATCGTCTTTGACTCTAGGTAGCAGATAGATGCCTAAATTATGACACTGGCTGAGGGGAGGTGGCAGAGAAAGCGGGTGGCGAGCTGATAGGGGGAGGAGGCAGGTTTCCCCCATTTTCACTTTTTTAAAAGCCCAGGTGTGACGTCACTTCTGGTTGTGACATCACTTCCAAGACATCATTCTGAACTCCGCACTGGACTACATGATCATTAGCTACGCCACTGCCCACCACTTTCATAAGTTCACCATGCATTTGTGTGAAGAAGTACTTTCCCATATCTGTTCTGAACTGACTACGTATGGAGTTCATTGGGCAAACCCTGAGTCTGAGGGTTATGAAAGAAGGAGAACATAAAGTTCCAAACCCCACCAAAATCTCGTGTGCCAGATTTAGGTGCCTTTTCTCCAGCTTTTCTAGTTCTGTAAACCTAGGAACAAGCCAGGTTTCCATGTGGCCTGACTTGAAAGAACAATGCTGATAGTGGCAGCCACTTCCCTGGTCTCTCACCTCCAGGCTTCACCTTGTCGTGACCTTGGGTTGGAAGCAGCGTGAAACCATGACAGGAGCCTGGAGACTGACTTCAGTAACGTTCAAGCCAGCTTCGAGTGTGAATTTAGAATATAATGTATGCTATAATCCTTTGGGCAATGACTGCCAGAGGGAGCCTATTAACACATAAAGCTACCAACCTATTTTTGGGAGGCGGGCTCAGATTTGGGACTGTCAAACAACTGACACAGGATACAGAGGGAAAAGAATTTTGACAGCTGCTGCGTGCAATGTGAATGCATGGACAGAGAGAGGAGATGGCGGTTTATGGGGCTGTTTGCCCGTCCTCAGCAAGTAATTAGAAGGTTCGCCTGATAAGAGGAAGGCAGAGAGAAAGTCATAAGCTCCATGCCAGGCCCTGCAACCTGATTCAATGCTGATTTATCAAGAACAGTAGCTGGAGTCTGCATTAAACATCAACAATGTGCAGCGCAATCCTATCTTGCGCTGGAACAGGCAGGCCAGGAGGCCTGCGCTGTATCCAGAACAAGATAGGTGCCCAAAGTGGCTCAGCCGGAGGTAAGGGGAAAATCTCTCCCCTTACCCCCAGGTAAGCCACTGCACCCTAATGGGTCTTCTTGGACTTGCACCACCTCCAGAGGTGGATTAAGTCAGAGGAGAGCAGAGCGGCTTAGAGCTGTTCCGTGCTGCTCAGGAATGGGGGTTGGGATCTGGCACAACTGCTGGGTCCCAGCCCCACCTCCTGCTCCTCGCCCACCCGTTCCCAGGACCGCCCTCTGCCCACTCTACACCCACCCCAGAACACCTCCTTCCCACCTCTTCTCTGTCTTCCCCAGAGTCTTGTGTCGGCCGAGCTCATGAAGTCAGTGCGGAGGCTGGATCAGTCTCTATGGGCTGGTGTGCGTCCCTGTGCTGGCCCAGCTGTCTCCCAAAGAGGCACAAATGTGCCTCATGGCACGTTTGCGACCCTCCTGGGCCCAAGGGCACCTCAGGATTGCGCCGATAGTATATTTTACCTGGGCTACTTGTCATCTGCTTTCGGTTTGTAATGTAGCAATAGGAAGATGTGATGTGGTATTCAGGTTTAGAAGCACAAGGCCATCATTGAGACATTGTCATTAGGGAGAACTTTTAAATGGCACAGTCCTGCCCTTTTCCTCAGTTCCATAAGCTGTATTCAAAGTTACAATGGCACAGGGACATTATGATGGTGTGGCCATGGTGTTAACATAAGAACATAAGAACAGCCCCACTGGATCAGGCCATAGGCCCATCTAGTCCAGCTTCCTGTATCTCACAGCGGCCCACCAAATGCCCCAGGGAGCACACCAGATAACAAGAGACCTGCATCCTGGTGCCCTCCCTTGCATCTGGCATTCTGACATAGCCCATTTCTAAAATCAGGAGGTTGCACATACACATCATGTCTTGTAGCCTGTGATGGATTTTTCCTCCAGAAACTTGTCCAATTCCCTTTTAAAGGCATCCAGGCTAGACACCATCACCACATCCTGTGGCAAGGAGTTCCACAGACCGACCACACGCTGAGTAAAGAAATATCTTCTTTTGTCTGTTCTAACTCTCCCAACACTCAATTTTAGTGGATGTCCCCTGGTTCTGGTGTTATATGAGAGTGTAAAGACCATCTCCCTATCCACTCTGTCCATCCCCTGCATAATTTTGTATGTCTCAATCGTGTCCCCCCTCAGGCATATCTTTTCTAGGCTGAAGAGGCCCAAACGCCGTAGCCTTTCCTCATAAGGAAGGTGCCCCAGCCCCATAATCATCTTAGTCGCTCTCTTTTGCACCTTTTCCATTTCCACTATGTCTTTTTTGAAATATACTAGCTCTGATACCTGGCTTATGTGTTCAACAGAATGAGGTGGGAATGAGATGATGGCAGAATGGGCTGCACCACTTTGGACAGCAGGCAAGCTATCACTTTCCCTTCCCTTGTACATCTAAGCAAACTCCCTGCATATAGAAAACCAGCACAGCAGGTAATTAGGAGAACCGTGGGCTATCTACCAGCAGGGACCTTCATGGTCTTCAGTAAGGGAAGTGTAAATCAATCTGCTAATGGAGCAACAGGACGCATGCTCCCTACCTTACACCTCCCACCATCACGTTCTTTTTTTGTAATGGTGAAGCCTGCAAATTTCAGAAGCAAGACATCCAAACTGGAGAAAGTCACATTGAGCGCAGTGCCTGGTCACCCCCACTCGGGATCCGAAACACAATGTTTGTGTACTCCAGTAAGGAATCCTAATGCTAAAAGAATATCTTGTGCAGAATTACATTATACGTTTATGCGCTGGCCTGAGGGTAACCCTACCATTTGTATTAGAGAACTGCTTATAAAACAGTTCTGATTTGTGCTGTCAGATTTTGAAGTCCAGCTAAGCCGCTTTAGTCCAGATGAACTGTGAATACGAGACATCCTTTTAATAGAAACAGAGGCACGAGGGGACCATTCGGCCTTTCTTGAAATGTACCAGCCTAAGAAGAATGGACAGGCAAAACAAAGGGAAGTTTACTAGGAAATAAATAATTGAAAATTTCTTCTCCTTGGAGGAAGCTTTTAATGGAACTGTCCAAGGCACTGTTCCCACTTTGAGGTTTACGGTAAGAACAAAGTGCACGGGGTATAAATATCAGAAGACTAGCAGAGCAGGGTGATCAGGATTTTTTAAAATGAAAGCTGAGGATTTTTCTTCTTCTTTTTGGTTTGGTTTTGACAATTTCATCATATTTCCTTGTCTTGGGATTTCAGGCTTGATGACAGAACCACCTCCTGAATCGACTGGTATGGTGCGGGGGGGGGGGGAGTCCCACAGGCTTGGTGGGGGGAGAGGAAGCGACTGGAACGTATGTGGAGTGGGCAACAATGAGAATTTCTGCTTCGAGAGAAAAGATACCTAGGGTGGGCCCCAAGTCTTGATCCAATAACAAATCTTCGTCATCCTGTACAGAGCCTGCCTTCCGACTGGAAGCAAGGTTTATTTGTTATTGCTTAGGGCTAAGAGACGGAAAGAGTTATGTTTTTGGCCTGCCTCTTTAGCTCTCATTCCTGACTGCCACCTGGATCAGCAGGAGGGACAGTTTATTACTGCCAAGCAGTCCGGGCACTTTCATCACCAAAAGATATGCCAACCCCCAGGACTTGCTGCATTGTGCTTTTGACCATAATGAAAAGCGGGGCAAGTACAGGGCAAGTTTTACTGACTCTCCTAGTTGTACCTGCGCTTTGGGTCTTGGGAGACCACCTCTGAGTGCCTGGATTGAGCCCTGTGATTGGTTGGCAACCTTCAGTCTCAAAAGACTATGGTATAAACCTAGAGCACCCAGTATTCCCAGGCGGTCTCCCATCCAAGTATTAACCAGGCCTGATCCTGCTTAGCTTCCAAGATCAGGCATGTGCAGGGTAACAGTTACTGGTTGTTGGCATCCTTCAGTCGCGGAAGACTATGGTGTCACGCTCTGAATGGTGGCCCTGGAACAGAGTGTCCTCTCCAGTGCGCGAAGCCTGGGTAAATTAGATATGGAGGATAGACTGTTACCCATGCAGCAAATCCCCCCTCTCCACGTCGCTGAAACGGTCCAATGGAAAGGCAAAGGCCTATACGGTTGGTTCCAGCGGCGTCGCAGGAGTTGCCAGAACGTGACTGTGTTCAGCCATGAACTGCCTCAGGGACTCCGGCTCTGGATTTTGCCTCGAGGTTGACTCCTGAAGCCTTTTCCATAACTGGATGTAGCCACAAGGCAGTGGAGGTTTGGGATCAGAGTTTTCCTTCTCTCAGATGAGCTGCCTTCCCAGGCTGACGAGTCCCATCTACCCGGTGGCTGTTTAGTTAACCCTGGGGGCTGCGGATAAGAATAGGCCCTCGGTTTGGCAGTACTTGTCTTAACAGTTACTACCCTCTGATTATATTGTAGAAAAGGGAGGGGATTCTGCTCCTGAGTGCCACCCCCTTGTTAGGCCACAAAGACTGGCAACTGCTCTCCTCTCTTCTCTAGCTTGGACTTATGCAGAACTCTTCTGGCTGCGTGTCCTGAGGTGTGGGTGCCATCCTAACTCCCTTAGCTGGCAGGTGTTCTTGCATTGCAGGGCTCAGGTTCCCCTATCTTCCACAGCGTCAGGTATGGCTAGGGCTTCCTTCTATCTTCCTGTCCTTCTACTTTCACTTTACTTGCCTCTATTTCCTTCCAGGCTGTTGATGCCAACTCACCTTCCTTGTTTCTCCCCCTCCACTCCCACTCTCCTCCCATCACTGTGTTGATCAATCTGGGCCTTCTTTCCGATCTGATCCTTCCTGCTGTCTGCTGGCATACTCACATACACTCCACTAAAATTGAGTGTTGGGAGAGTTAGGACAGACAAAAGAAAATATTTATTTACTCAGCGTGTAGTTGGTCTGTGGAACTCCTTGCCACAGCACATGGTGATGGCATCTGGCCTGGATGCCTTTAAAAGGGGATTGGACAAGTTTCTGGAGGAAAAATCCATTACGGGGTACAAGCCATGATGTGTATGCGCAACCTCCTGATTTTAGAAATGGGTTATGTCAGAATGCCAGATGCAAGAGAGGGCACCATGATGAGGTCTCTTGTTATGTGGTGTGCTCCCTGGGGCATTTGGTGGGCCGCTGTGAGATACAGGAAGCTGGACTAGATAGGCCTATGGCCTGATCCATTTTCCCGGGTTTCCCCCTCTTTTCCTTTTTAAAGATAGGCGTGACATTTGCTATCCTCCAATCTTCTGGCACTGTGGCCATTTTGAGGGACATATCTTAGTCAAGAGATCAGCAACTTCATTTTTCAATTTCAGTTCCTGGTTCAATTCTGACCAGGGCAGAAGGCAGATAGTTGAGAGCTTGTGAGTCTGCTTCATGCTACATGAAATGAAGGA
Organism: Tiliqua scincoides; assembly: GCF_035046505.1. NCBI lineage: Eukaryota > Metazoa > Chordata > Lepidosauria > Squamata > Scincidae > Tiliqua > Tiliqua scincoides. Next base: position 9,359,230 of record NC_089824.1, on the reverse strand, counting down.
CATACAAATTCTTTCACTCATGTTCATCCTTTGCTACCCTTTCCTCACTCTCTGTCGTGTGTGCTTCCTTCGGCTTCTGTCTTCATTTAGACTGTATGCTCTTTGGGGCAGAAAGCTGTGCTTTTGCTTAATTCATGCTGTAAACTGCCACAGGCACTGATGGGAAGAAAGAACAAAAAAAGTTTTTTGTTTTTGTTTTAACTCTGGCTAATGAATTAACCATCTTGGTGGAATATCTTGAAGACTCTTATTATTCAAAAATAGATTCTTGCTACTAGAAGAAGAGAAGAAGGAATGTGCTCACATTCTTGGCTGAGTCTTGACAGCCAGGGGGTGTATTGGGGAAGCTCAGGTGCTACAAGTGAGGCATCTCACAATGACATTTCAAAAGTAGAACCCAAGAAATTCATATTGGAATATTCAATGTTTCACTTTTTTTTCACAATGTTTTCACAAAAACATTCTGGTCAACATGATTATATAATCATTACCTGCTAAGGATAGCTAGTCGGAGGTTGGTGATGGTAATAGAAGATCCTGACTTTACTGCAGTGGCGTACCTGGGGGGGGCATGGGTACAAGTGACCCCCAGGCAGCATGGCTGGGGAATGCCACTGCCACCCAAGCCGTGCCACCCTGAGGGTCACCTATGCCTGCTGCCTTCCCCCAGAGGCGTTCTGAGGGCTGGAAAGGCAGTGCATGGCCTTCCCAGGACTCAGAAGGCCTTCTAAGACTTCCAGAGGGCATTAAAACATCACTTCCAGTTTTTCAGCTGGCACCTCCATGTGGCACCTCCAGGCATTCCTCCGGGTACCACAGTGGCAACAGATTCCATCCAGACCAAAATGGAATTGTGTTGAGGGTGGAAATAGGTTGCAAGGAGAAATTATGAGACCAGCTGAATTCCAAGGTCATATCTGATGATCAGTGAACACAGTACTGAGCTAGATGTATGGTGGTCTGACTTAGGTAGCATCCTGGGTTTGTATTCTCAAAACATTACACCAGTTCTGATTGTGTGGACTGGGCCCAACTGATGAGCTCGTCTCATGGCTGCTGTCTCTGTGTTCTGTGTACATCAGGATTTCTGTGGGAAACACCAGCATTAACTACCTGCTGAAAACACACTGTATATGTCAGGGCCTCCTCCCCAAAGGGGAGGGGAGGGACAAAACAGGGCGTGGGTGGGTGGCAACAAGGGTGGGTGTTATAGGGGCAAGGAGGTGATGAAACGGGGCAGGTGGAAGGTAGTGATAACTAGAAAAGTCTCTGGGGACCAGGTCTACCAGGCTTCCTGATTCTGAGTCTACCCACGCAGTAGACCTTGCTTCCTCGCCAGCCCAGCCTCTAGCTTTTGCTCCCCATGAGGCCAGCTGAGATTCCATGAAATTTCTGGCTCCTCTCCTTTGGCACCTGGGCCCCCTTTTTGACTCTGGGCCCAGTTATGTTGCACCCCTTCATCTCCCTCTCAGAGGCTCTGGCACACATGCCTCTTCAAGCCATTTCTGCCCGACGTTGCATATATGCAACAGGGACCAAATGTGTACACCTGTGGGCAGGGCAAAAATGGGTTAAACATCTTGAAATCCTGGCCAAGGCAGTGCTCTCAGACACAGGCACCATGGGTGTTTAAAGATACCAGAACGTATCTCTAGGATAGCCATACTTTATGTCTTTGTTGTGGGGCACATCCATGTACCACCACGGCATCCCACAGAAATTATAATGTATACAGCTTCCCTAATATCACTCAACTCAAGCTCTGTGTCAACATATTTACTGCATTTGCTACTATTTAAATGCAAATATGTACCTTTGCTCTTCCGTCTAGCCATTGTTTGTTTGAACTGCCATGACTTTTGTTGCCATCTTTCAATACATGAGTTTCCATCTGGGAGTCAAGTGCCTTTAAAAATAATAAACAATGGAACTGGAGCCTCAGAAGTCAGCCTTTGTAACAGGGCTCTGTGGCTCTTAAAATGAATTTCCTTTAGGCTGATGACTTTGCAGACTGACACACAACTATGGGATCACAGGTTTCAGATGAAGCAGGGAATACAAGAAGCATGGATGGGACAATCTCCGGAATATTAAGTGTCTTCACTTAGGCAAGAAACTGCTTTCTGAACAGAAGTTTTGAAGAGGTGTTACTTATTAACAGTTCAGCAGAGAGTACAGAGGAATCTATTCATCCTCATGAAGTCATTTTTCTGAATACCCAAAATGCACTAGAAGAGCTTTGACCTCTCGGATATTCAGCTATGGCCTCTGTTGCACTAAAATGTACTGGATTTTTATGACTCCTGTTCTCATACTGTGTTGCATTTTGCAAAGTGCTTAACTGTCTCTGTTGTGTTTCTCTCAATCCTATGAAGCAGATCACGGATACTGCAGTTTTGACAGTGTCAAGTGGAGACTGAACACCTGAGCGATTTGCCTACTAGAGTGCATGGCAGAGGTGGGACTTGGACTCTGAGAGCACAATCCTATCCTGCACTGGAACAGGCAAGCCAAGAGGCTTGCGCTGTATATCCAGCGCAGGATTGTGGCCTGAAGTGGCTCAGCCAGAGGCAATGGGGAAACTTTTCCCCTTGCCCCTGGGTAAGGGCTGCTGGCCCCAATGTGTCTCCTCGAACTTGCGCCACCTCTGGAGGCATTTTGGGCTGACACAAGGGACTTGTGCTAGCCGAAGACCAGACTTGGATTGCACCCAAAGTTATATTAACAGCCCAATCATAATGGGCTGATCCACTGGTGGAACAAGTGTTCTGCCAGCAGAGAGTGGCAGTTGCAAAAGCTTCTCTGGCATTGCATGGTGGGGTGGTGATGGGGGTGGGGAGAAGGGTGGATTAGTTCAGGGAATTGAGTGGGTGGCAGTGATGTTCACCAAATCCATACACCTTTCTGGACCATATCCCCTGACCTGGGTCTACATGGACTTACCAGCAATTTCTCTAGTGCAGGTCTGAGTAGACAAATGTTCCCTTAACTGAAGGAGACCTTTAAAACACCCCCCCCCTTTTTGGCATGGCTGCATCAGTAGTGGGGACGACAATAGGATTGGGCTATAAGCATGTTAAAGAAAGGTTTCATCTCAGACTTGAGAAGTTACTTGTTCTTTTGGAACAAGTTCTTTTGTTCTTCTTGCCAGGAGAGGTTGGGAATGATGTAGACCAGGCAAGAGTCAAATTACACGTTCTGTTAAGCCCGTCATTGACCCTGATGCTCTTAACTTCTGTTTACTAAATAGCAGCCATGCATATCCCTGATACCGGCTTTACAACCGAACACAGAGGAATTCCCACCCCCTGGAATTCCTCCCATCACCCTGAAAAACTGCGCCACCACTTGGTGGTTTTACTTATTCCGGTGGCCATGTGTTGTCCTCCTGCCAACATGCCTCCTGCCTCCTGCCCAGTGCCAACTGCCAAGCTCCCTACTCCAAGCATGGCATAAATGTGCTTTACAGCATGTTCACAGCACCTAGTGCCCGCGACGGGTTGATTGGATTGGGCCCTAAATCAGAGAGGTTAGCCGACCCCCCTCAGCGTTACTATTGTCCCTAAGATGGATGTTCCCAAACCCAATGGCACTATTAGGTTTTCTGATTCAGGTGCCAAACCACTGGCGTTCGGGGGGGGGGGATACTAAATGTTGCATCCTCCCAAACACCGGTGTAAAGCAGCCCTTCCGCCTTGCCTGCAGAACCAGTTGCAACTGGCTCTGCAGGCAAGGGAGAGGGGAGGGACCTACAAAAGATGTTTGGACATGCTAGCAAGCAGGTCGAACCGGGGAGCAGGTGCTTCCATGTTTGTTTGCATGGGTTGGTGCACTTGCAGGCAGCCAGATAGTTTGTGGCTTGTGATCCTTCCTCGTTGTAGCACGTGCAGGTGTAGGGCAACAGAGGGGGACGCAAGGGCTGGATGGCAACGTTAAGAAACATCCACTCCCCCAACTTCAGATGCTGCGGTTGCTGCTCCATCTCATTTTGGCTGCCGCTTTGGCAGTGCAAATGAGGACGTACTTCATAAAGATGCAGTGAGCTGATTAGAAAATAATAATGGCTCTCAACTTAATTAGTCCTGTCCAGCGCACTGAGTGGAGAGAGAGAGAGAGAGAGAGAGAGAGAGAGAGAGAGAGAGAGATGCCACATTAACTAAGCTCGAATCCCTTTTCTGTGGACTCCCCAGCAGTCTTCCAATTTGCTAATATACTCCTTGAGCTGGCCTGGAGTAGCTGTCCCGATGCCGACTTCCATCTCAGGCCTTCTTCTTCCTGACTCCTTGCAGCTTTAGCAGAAATATCAGATACAGATCATTAATCACAACGCCTGTACTGTCCTTGAATTATTTAATGCAATATTTGAGGAACTGTGAATTATTTAAGGCAGCATGCGAAAGGTCCTCTCCGATAGACATGCAGCGATTATTAAGAGCCGTGGCTAAGTCTGATTTATTTTGCCACAGCTCAGTACTAGTGCTGAATGTTTCATAAACAGGATCTGCCCCTTTAGTTTGCTAAGCCAAAAGGAGAAAGGGAGGTGGGGGGACGGGGACGGCGGAGAGAAGACCTGTCATGGGACTTTTTTCAGTTCTGCAGATGTGGGATTGGGGAAAACATAAACAGCAAGTTTGATGTGTGTTTAATTACATGGACTAGGAAATATTTGGGATGATAATGAACAGGAAACAGAGAACATGTGCAGGGAGAAGGGACATGGGGAGGTTAATGGGGCTTTTCCAGAGGAATCTGGGAGAAAGAATGGAACAGTCTGAGGTCCCAAGGAGAAATAAGACAGAAGAAAAATGGAGACATTCATGGGAAAGAAAAGAATGGTTGTAGTGGTTCAAGCAGAGCAAAAGGCTGTGAACCAAAGGCTACAGGCAAGGGTTGAGCCTAGAAACAGGCCACTTTGCTCATTTGCAGAGAGGGAGTTAGTCTTTCCCACTGAACAGACACTCTTGACGGATATGCCTAGTCTCCGAAGGGAGATCACAAAGGGCATGTGAGATTCTCTGTGCTTGATGGGTGGTTCAAGGGAGCTTGTTTGAGGAAGGAGACTCAAGGCATATATGTTTTGGCCCCATCAAATCCTATGGGATTCTGGGTAGGGTTAATGCAGTCAGGGCATCCTCTATTTGAGCACTCCTGCTGGGTTCTGCCTTATTCTCCCACCCATTTAAGGGTGTGATGGCTAGCGGATGTCCACTGGCTTGTTCCTAGATTGAGTTTACTCAAGGGGTTGGTGAGGATTGTTGGAATGTGAAAAGTTTATTTTGTTTTACAAAGTGGTTTTTCCCAGACACAGGATTCCAGTGAAGTGGCTCTGGACCCAAGGCAGTAAATATGCGATTCCCAAAGGATGGAGCTGGAAGACTTCATCTGCATCTGGGAGGCAGGGGAACTTCATTTGAATTTAAGGCATAACCAGGTCTCTGTTTGCATTTGGAGCATTGAACTCCGTGGATCAATTAAATTGGGTGTGTGTGTGTGATTACCTATTTAGTGAAACATGTGGCCCTCCTGGATGGAGAATCTGTGGCCTTTTGACATCAGTCTTGTAAATAGTCACATTACTGGTCTGCCCTTTGCTCTCAAGGCAGGCATTGAGCACCAAGTACATGGTGCGTAAATGCATTACTACTGCAGGCCTGAAATTAAAAGGGAATAAGCAAAAATAAAATATTGACCACGTATGAGCACATCAGAGGGAAAGGCATAAGGTCCCTCCACTGGAAACATGTGTATAACAACCACTAGCTCCCCTCCTTCCAAAACTGTCTTCATCAGCAGCCATTCCACCTGGCCATGATGATGTAACAGTATGAAAGAGCTGGCACTTAAAGCTCGCTAATTTCATCTTCCCTCCCTCTTCCTATTTTGCGCGATGACTGTTAGATTGTGGGTTGTTATTTTAAACTGGGAACTGCCTTGAGCACGTTGGCAGAAGGTAGTGTGTCAATGTACACAATAATCAGAAACCAGCCAACATTATATAAGTACAGCCAGTAAAACCATCTGGCTCTGGCAGGTTAAATTGCCATGTAGTCCCTCCTGACCCAGAACTGTCTCCATCAGCGGGACACAACCCCACCCAGTCACTCCCCTTGCTGCTGTACTGCTCTCTGTTGCTCTTGAAGACAATGATGTTGGCTTTATGAAAGGATCTATTGTACAGTGCCCTGGGCTTCCGGAGGCACCACTCGTTGATTTATTTAGACCCAATCCTATTCCCCCCCCAGCTGATGCAATAGTGTCAAAATGGCTACTGCTGCTTCCTGCTGGGGAAACAGAGGTGTCCTCTGAATAAGGGGACAATCATTCCCTTATCTGGGGTAAGCCTCTGTGGTGGTGGTGGGGAATCTACTCCAGCCTGCACTAGCTAAACAGCTGGTGCAGGTCTTCATGCACCCATGCCGGAGGTTTGGGTCTGTGAAGTGGGTTAGGATTCGGCAGCCATCACTGCCACCAAACCCACCCTGGACCTGATCCGCCTTCCCCCGACCCATTGCCACCTCATTTTGCCCTCCCTGCCCTGTTCCCTGGTGTCAGTGGGAAGGTTCCTGCCTTCCTGCCACCATCCCCAGCAGCATGCTGAGTAGTGCGCTGCCAGAGCACCTTTCATGAATTGTCGCTTTTACGCTTTTACGGCAGTCAGTGCCAGCAGAAGAAGCACTGTGACAACAGCCAGTCTGGCATTGCAATCTGCATGGCAGACGTACCAGCCAACGGAACACTCTTTCACCCATCAGCCTTGCCCTATCATGTTTCAGGCAGGCTGCTCTTATTTATTTACTACTGGTTAAGCTTCATTTATCTATTCACCTTATTTGTAAAAGCCTGCCAAAAGAGTTTCAACACTGCTCTGGAGCTGTGTTTAGGTTCTTTCCCATTTAAGCTCCACTGCTTTGAAAAGCTGCAGAGCTCTTTTTAAGAGTTTGCTTCAGAATAGTTTCCTGCTGCAAGCCATGAATTGGACTAGATAGCCCCAAAGGCCCCTTCCAGGATTCTATGAGTCTGGAGCAATACAGCTATTTTCCAAGGAACACAGCCTCTGCCCCTCTCCCAGCAGAACCCCATGTAACAGGTTCCAGAAGAGTAGTTGCATTAATCTGTAGCAGCAAAAAGGACAAGGCGACCCAAGACACTTAATGGCTGACTAATTTGTTGTCGCACAAGATGCTGTGATGTCTGACCCGTACTACACAAATGCCTTAACTGCATGCAGGCTAACAGCAAATGCATCAATCACACTCCTCAACCCCAGCTTTATCTCTTGCTCTGGCAACTGACCCAGAGGACAAAATTCCAGCCAGGCCAGTAAAATCCTGAGCAGTTGGCCATGCCAGTAGTCAGCACATCCTGGGCTGGGGGACGGGATTATGGGCAGTTCCCAGTCTTGGCTACTCCAGTTCCCAGATTGACAGATGAAAGCAAGGCAAACATTTGCATTTAGCCTAAGGATTCTAGCTGGGAGTTCATTTCTACAAAAGTCATTCTAAGGACACAAATTAAGGAAGTTAAGGCTACCTTTTGCCAGTAACTGAATCTGTGAATAGTCATGCAATTCCTAAGAAATCAGCCTGTCTCACCAATGCAGGGAAATCTTAAGCTTGGTTCCCTAGAACAGCTCCTCATTCATGCCAAGGACTTATGTTAGGGAGTTGTAGCACTTGTTCCAGTTTGATATTCTGTCTTCACCAGACAAGCCTGAGAGGCTGGGCATTGGGACTCCCATCTGTCAAGTGGGAAATTGATGCTCAGTGATGGTGGCTTTCCCAAAACCACATACTGATTTTCTAGGTCACATGCAAATACAAGTCACCTTCAAGGTGCTCCATAAGAGCATCACCTTCTGCAGAAGTGGCACAAAATGGTTACAGTTTAAGTCAGGGGTGTCAAACGCATTTCATATTGAGGGCCGAATAGCATTCATTATACCTGCTGAGGGCCAGAGGTAATGTCATTAGGCAGGAAGTGATGTCATAAAACAGGTCATAATCAAAAATAAGCACTTTTTATCACTTAAGAACTCATTAGCTGCAAATGACAGAAGAGAAAATATGCAAATCTCAATCATATTTCAAGATGTGGGAGAACCCAATTTTCATATGGGCTCCCCTTTCAGAGCCCGAGGGCCAGATAAAAAGCTTCCAGGGGCCACATCTGGCCCCCGGGCCTTATGTTTGACACCCCTGGTTTACGTAATGGCATGTAATCTAATAAATGCAATACAAAAGGAAGATGCAGTGGCGGATTTCGCATTATGTACAATGGGGCAAATGCCCCACCCCACAGAAGTCTCTCTGAGGCTCTCGACGGTGTTGGAAACTATGCTTCTGGAAAAACCAAAGCACAGTTTATAGCCTCGGGAAAGCCTCAAGAAGGTTCCCCAGTGCAGCCTGCAGTTGTGCAAGGCTCCATGAGCCTCTGGTGAGTGGGTGGAGGGCAGGTTTGCATGCAGGGGAGTGCCATCATCCCATGGGGGGGCGCTATCTCAGACCTTTCCCTTGGGGCTCGAGGCTGGGGAGGTCCGACACTGGAAAATGCAACTCTTAACACCCAAGGCAGCATGTCAAATGCCAGTCTCCCTTACTCAATTACATGCCAACCTCTGCTTCTCCACTCACTTACATTCTAGCTCAGCACTCTCTTCCTTTCTGCATTTTTTGCAATCCAAGGAGAAGGAGTAGGATGAGAAGTGGAACCAAAAAGGACAACAGAAAATGATTGTTCCCCGCCCATCTGCTGCCTAAGGCAAATACTTCAGTTGGCCTCATGGATGGACCATGACTGTGTCCAAAATACAATATTCTTACTGTGAAATTTCATACTGTCAATGTAATGAATTCAGTTCAATGCAGGATTACTCTTTTCTACCAGTTCTGTATCCTATTATTATATTCCTCCCTGTGCCCTTAGTCAGTTGTTGGGGCGGGGGGGGGGGGGGGGAGGTTGGTTCATTTTTTTTTAAACATCATTTAAAAACCAGACAACAGGTTCAAACCTCTTGATGTCTCCTGACTTTTGGAGGAGATAAAAATGCTTGTTCCTTTGACATCTTTTCTCATCTTCACAGTTCTTTGAAACGCTTGATCAGGATTTTTAAGTTTAAGGCTACAGCTTTCAAGTTTGGAAAATGAAAAAAAAGAAGACGAAATGGTTTCAATCAGCCATGTATATTAATCCAGAGTCTGCAGTATTCACCATAAAATTATCCTTTGGATGTTGGAGATATCCACATCAAAACAAAGAGATGAGATTTTCGTAATAAAGAAAAGAGTATTTTGTTCAAGTTTTGGTTTATTTTCTCAATTGTCTTCTATGACAAAAAGAAAAACTTTTTTGTTTTGATAACTCAGGATTGCTGTTTTTTCCCCCTCTGCTTCTCCTCCAGATCCTTTAAGGTACACAAAATAATAAAAAATGTAGATAACAATCTGAACTTTCCCTGTGATTTTTCATAAGTTGTCAGCCAAATTCTATGCAGGATTAGGATCCGCTGTTGCAAAGTGGCCTCCAACAGTGTGCAGAACTCTTGGTGGCCATTTTGGGAGTGCGCTCCCCGTCTGTCGCCGGATCCTGCCGCGGTTTCCCGAGCAGGTGAAGTGGAGCCCACCCACCCTCTCTTGACTCTTTTTGGCTCCAACTTGAAGCCATTCTGGGAGTGGGCATGTATGTGTGTCAGACGCAAGTGTGAAGTGACGCGGGGGGGGTGACTTTATTTGTCACTGCATCACCCTAACCTGGGACGCAGGGGACGTATACCCAACCTGGGGTGACAAAAGCATGTGAGAAGCATAGTAACAGGCATAGCCAAGGCATCTGCTTCTGGGGTTCAAAGAAGATTTTGCTGCCCCCCTTCATGACAAAATCAAATTTAATTAAGTAAATAAATAAAAGTTGTGTCCCTTATTGGTTAGAGATACTGTGCTGGGGTGAAGAGGGGTGGTTATTCTTCCCCTGCTAAATATAAGAGGTTGGTTGGCAACCTTCAGTTTCGAAAGACTATGGTATCGCACTCTGAATGGTGGTTCTGGAACAGCGTCTAGTGTGGCTGAAAAGGCCAATTCGGGAGTGACAATCCCTTCCACATTGAGAGCAAGTGCAGTCTGTCCCTGGTCTGTCTCCCTGGCTATGGGCCTTCCTTCTTTGCCTCTTTGCCTCAGACTGTTGGCCAAGTGTCTCTTCAAACTGGGAAAGGCCATGCTGCACAGCCTGCCTCCAAGCGGGCTGCTCAGAGGCCAGGGTTTCCCACTTGTTGAGGTCCACTCCTAAGGCCTTCAGATCCCTCTTGCAGATGTCCTTGTATCGCAGCTGTGGTCTGCCTGTAGGGCGCTATCCCTGCACGAGTTCTCCATTGAGGAGATCCTTTGGGATCCGGCCATCATCCATTCTCACAACATGACCGAGCCAATGCAGGCGTTTCTGTTTTAGCAGTGCATACATGCTAGGGATTCCAGCACGTTCCAGGACTGTGTTGTTTGGAACTTTGTCCTGCCAGGTGATGCCGAGGATGCGTCGGAGGCAGCACATGTGGAAAGCGTTCAGTTTCCTCTCCTGTTGTGAGAAAAGAGTCCATGACTCGCTGCAGTACAGAAGTGTACTCAGGACGCAAGCTCTGTAGACCTGGATCTTGGTATGTTCCATCAGCTTCTTGTTGGACCAGACTCTCTTTGTGAGTCTGGAAAACATGGTAGCTGCTTTACCGATGCGTTTGTTTAGCTCGGTATCGAGAGAAAGAGTGTGGGAGATTGTTGAGCCAAGATACACAAAGTCATGGACAACCTCCAGTTCATGCGCAGAGATTGTAATGCGGGGAGGTGAGCCCACTGCCTGAACCAGTTAGCAGGGGTTAACTGTATTATGATACATGGAAATGAGAACTGACTCATATTAACACCTTATTGGTTCCCTGCTGTATCATAATAAAACCTAACTGGCTCTTGGAACAATCAGTCTCATAAGTCAGTTTTGAGTTAATAAAATCCAGTGTTTGTTACATAATGCTGTTGTGTTTTTATTCTCAGGTTGTTTGGCTATAGCTTTTGATGGAATAGAGATATTTTACTGCAGTTTGTTTAATTGCATTCTGCATTAAATACCACTTTGAATGGTATATAACGTGACGGTAGTATTTGAAAATGAAAAGGTTTTCACAAGTTTGGCCACTAGTGTCAAATTCAGGTTGTTGCCTCTCTAAAGCTTGTTGTCTGGTGCAATTGCTATCCCTTGCACCCCCTTAGCTATGCCACTGGTAAGGAGCTTCTTTTTCTTCTTCTGCTTAGAGCACCACAGCAGGGGGTGGTGGTGGGCCTGGCATTCCAAGTTGCATCGTCCCTGAACTAGCCTGGAAGAAAGCTAATAAAAGACTTTCCAGCCCTCTTTTCCTCACCACCAGAGCCAACAGTGTTCAAGGAAACAATCTCAAACATGAAAACAGACCAGTGCCAAGGCAGGGAGAAGAGAGAAAGGAAGAAAGCAAAGAACCAAACTGTGAAGCGGCTTCGATGGCGTCACTAATTTGATTATCAACCATCTCTGAACTTCACAGGAGGCAATTACGTTCTTAAAAAGAAAGAGCTGGAATTAATGTTACAGTAATTTCCAACCTGCCTTTCAAAATGAAACGTCTGAAACGGAGAGAAGATACTCAAGCTTTTATGAGCATATCAATGAAAAGAAAAAAAAAACCACACAGGAAAAATGCAGACTGTATAAACTTCCAGACAAATAAACCAACTAAGCACTTTTCCAGCAAATCTTGCTGTTTCAAATTTCTTTATGGCAGAGGAGCTTCTGAAATTAGAATGTTAGTTCTTCTCTTTGAGGTGTAGTGGGGTTGCCAGTCCTCCAGGGTTGGTGTGGAGTCTCCAGGCATCAGCACCAGTCTCAAGGTGGCTCCTGAAAGCAATTGCAGAGATGTCAACAGGGCCACTGGGAATGCCCAACATTAATCAGGTTGAGGGAAGGAATATCCAGGAATAGTTTCGGTCTGAGTCTGCAATCCTAATATTTGCCTGAGCTAGCGCTAATGTCCAGGGTACACATCACCAGTGTAAAATACCAGAGCTTTCTGATTTCAGTAGAGTAGCTACAGGGTGGTGATGGTGTGAGTATTGCAGTCACCACAACATGCATGTAAGTGGCCCCTCCCACTCTGGGCAGCAACCGCAGCACTTATCCAATCCACCAAAGTAAGCCCCCCCCCATGAACCTTGTGGGGGGCACCCAGGTTTTAAAGTGGCAAAGGAAGCCCTTTTGCCAAGAGCTGCCTGAAATCTGGAGTCAGGCCTGACAGCACTGCTGAATTAGAAGGAAAAAAGCAACATTTGGGCAGGGTTATGATCAGGCAAACTCACATCAGTAAGAAATGGACAGAAAGGTGAGAATCAGGTTTCAAAGCGAGTAACAGATTTGGGAGAGATGCTACAAGCACAAGGCAAAGCAAATAGGAGAAGAAATCTAACAGTTGCTTTCAGTGCAAGCCTAAGAGGAAGAGTAGCCATGGAGCTCAAGCCATGAGTTCTTGATCAGTTTCCCATCTGATCCAGCACTAAAGGGAATATGTGCAGTCAAACAGTGTCAGGCAGTGGCATAGCTAGAGGGGGTGCAAAGCACTAAGTCTTGCAGGGAGCTTCACCGCAGCGTGCAAGTGGCCCCTTTCCCACCCCTTCAGAGCCATTCCCGATGGTGGGAGCAAAATGGAGGCATTTGCTTCTGTTTTGCTCCCCCTGCCCAGAATGGCTCTGAAGGGGAGGGGCAACTTGCATGCTGCAGTGAGGCTCCCTGCAAAACTTAGCACTTTGCACCCCCTTTAGCTATGCCACTGCTGCCAGGTGAACTTGCATTCCAAGTCAGAACACAGTTGAAGAGGAATGAGTCTTGATGCTATCCAAGGAGTATTTTCCAAACTGGCTTCTTGGTCTTTCATATTTAAAAAAGGAGTCTAGAATTGGGGTCTCCTGTGCTCATCCAGGAAGAACTCAGGCAGACTGGAATCAAGATTAAATGACAGGCAAGAAAGACAACAAAAAAAAAAAAAAAAAAAAAAGGAGGACAGGTGAACCAGCCTGTTAAGTTCCTGTCAAAGTTCATTCAAGCCCGAGGAAAGTTTTGTTACTCTGTCTTAGCCAGATGAGCACATGCGACCCTCTTGCAGAAACCTGTGCGGGATGGCCCAGTATGACAAAAGGTGGATGTTTTTAATTGCCTTTGCATGGTTTCCCCTGTTCATCTTTCTCTCCTTGCACGTAACAAAAATGTGGCATTCTCATAGAACTGTTGTGTCCTTGGAGTGCACAATTATGCTGCACCACTGGCAGCTTATTAGAAGAAGAAGCACAATTTGTTAAAGGTGGGGGTCAGGCAGTAGTGTTAAGGGTGTGTGTGTGTGTGTGTGCTTACTCCCTATTTGGCTTTTGCCTGCCAAACTGAGAATAGGTCATCTCCCAAGACTGTCTTCTTCATCAGCGATTCCACCCGAGACACCTTCACTCAATCACGCTCAGGAAACCCCTGGCTGCACACTCTGAAGATGTCCCAGATGCACTGGGTCCCCACATTACAGATGTCCAACTTACAGGTGTCTGAATTGCAGATGGCTGTGGTGGGGCTTTAGTGCAATGCAATAGGCAGGAGGTGTGGTCTGATGGTTGAGTTGCTCCACTGCCTGAAGAGCTAAGGAGGAACAACAGTGAGAGTACAGGGGCATGCGTGAGGAGGTTGGCCAGCAAAGAACAGAGAATAATCTTGAGAACCTGTATGGGCTCGATACATAGCTGCCTCTGAAGCTTGATGGCACACAGCCAGAAGAGGTAATCCACACTGTGAAAACAGCATCTCTCCAACCCCTTCTAAAGGCTCCACGCTCAGCACCTGTTTCAAACCTTTCACTAATCTTCTCTCTTGCTGAACCATCTTAAGCAGAGGAGCAGGGCCATCTCTCTCTCTCCCTCCAGCCATCCCTTTAATTTTAACCCATGCTTATCCAAACAGAACCATTTTCAATTATCATTTATCCACAACCACTAACCTTCTACTATGCAATTGATCGTATACCACCTTTTCCTTGTTTTTCTCTATCTTTCAATAAAATCCATGCTCTTTTTTTGGAAACTCTGTCTCATGGTTACCATTGGCTTAGTTCAGCAATTTTCAGCATTTTTCTTCTCACTGAATTCTTATGGTCCTCTCTATGGTCATTGTCTCTTGTGATGTCACTTCTGACTTCTGGGAGACTTCTCTAACCCGGGCTACTCAGAGGTAGGTCCTATTTTGTTCAGTGGGGCTTATTCTCAGGAAAGTGTGGTTAGGATTGCAACCTATAGGATTACTATAGACAGTTGCCCTAGAAACAGAGTCGCAGAACCTGAGTTTTTCAGCTTTTTCATGCTCCAAACTCCCACAGCACACCTGTGGACCTTTCTCAGCACACCAATGTGCTGCAGCACACAGGCTGAAAATTGCTGACCTAGTTAGAGGCACTTTGAGGTTGCTTATTCCGCTATCCAGTCAACGACCCAAAACAGCCATTCACTTCATCCTGGCCTCTCTGGTTATTGAATGTAAATTTCTGCAATTTGATTTTAATTCTGGACTGGGAAAATCCACACATGACACTGTGTGTTTATATGTGCAGTGGTAGAAATGTGTGTGTGTAAAAGAGCAGTGTTGGCAACACTTGAGGCTCTCATTGTTAGCTTCAGCCTGGTTTTATCTCATTGGTTCTCTCACCCCCTAAATGACAACCTGATTCTCAGGGACTGATTTTGTTACATAAAATGAGGGCCAAAAAAAGAAAGAAAGAAAGTTTGAATATATTCAGTGCCCATTTTTGGATATATCTCAACTCTTAGTATTAAAAATACATTTTAAAAATGAATAGAAAAAACCAGCCAAAACATATTTTGGAACCAAATTTTACAGCAGAAGGGATGAGGAATAAATGTTAAGAGTCAGTCTAAGAATAACAAGATATAACCATTTCAGACTTTCCAAAAATATTTCCAAAAAACAATACATTGCCCAAATATGTAATTGAAAATATTAAAGAGCCTCCCGTCAGCCGTAATTAGAAAAAAAGACTAATTAATCAATATTCAACTACAGAAATTAAGCTTGCAAGAAACAATTACTTAAAGTTCAGTGACAACTTCCATATCAAAGTAAATTAAGCACTAATTAAGAAAACTGCACCATATTCTCATGATGAGATACTTTCTTGACCACAGTGAGTGAAGAGCCCAGATTTCTTTCCTCATATATGTAGTTAATAAAAGCCACTGGTAAGGAGCAGCAGTCCCTTTTCAACTGAAGAGGTTTCAGATTGGGTAATACAGCAAATAAAATGAGGAAATGAGGTTCCTGTCTCAATGGGGTTCAGACTTTTAAGAGAAGCTCATGGGCAGTGGAGTAGCTAGAGCGGGTGCAAAGCACTAAGTTTTGCAGGGAGCCTCACCCTTCCCTTCAGAACTATTCCAGGCAGGGGGAGCAAAATGGGGGCATTCCCCTCCCTTTTGCTCCCCCCATGGCCATGAAGGGGAGGGGCCTCTTGCACACCATTCTGAGGCTCCCTGCAAAACTTCAGGTTTCAATTATTTATTATGTTTCTTTTTTTATAAAAAAAACAAACTAGAATGTCAGGATCTATCAACCAAAGACAAGTGTAAAATGGAAACTTTGAATGGAGTCAGATGCAAAAAGGATATTTCATGGGGCAAATTACTACTGAAACCAGTGAGGCATACTGGCTTGGAGTGAAAAGAGCATATAAAACAACATTGACTCCCTAAACATGTCTAGCTACAAATAGTCCCTATTGGTAGCTGCATACATTGTCCCAGGAATCCCAGTCCCTGCACTTACCGGAGAGCAAATGGGTGTGCGTTCCATGACCCAATGCTAGGTATCACAGGAGACCTGACAGAAAAAAACCTAAAATCATCTCTGGGCTTGGAATTAAACAATGTAGGTATGATGATGTCATCAAGTTACCTGATTAGAAGAGTGGAATCCCCCCCCCTAGGCTATCCATCCCACCCTTGTACCTAGACAGACAGGTTTGGCTGCCCAGTTGGTAGGTGCATGCCAATCTCAGTATGAGCCTTGGCTACTCCAGGCATGAAGAAGGACCACCAAAACACACAGCTGGCTGATAATCGCTTTTAAGAACATAAGAACATAAGAACAGCCCCACTGGATCAGGCCATAGGCCCATCTAGTCCAGCTTCCTGTATCTCACAGCGGCCCACCAAATGCCCCAGGGAGCACACCAGGTAACAAGAGACCTCATCCTGGTGCTCTCCCCTACATCTGGCATTCTGACTTAACCCATTCCTAAAATCAGGAGGTTGCGCATACACATCATCGCTTGTACCCCATAATGGATTTTTCCTCCAGAAACTCGTCCAATCCCCTTTTAAAGGCGTCTAGGCTAGACGCCAGCACCACATCCTGTGGCAAGGAGTTCCACAGACCGACCACGCGCTGAGTAAAGAAATATTTTCTTTTGTCTGTCCTAACCCGCCCAACACTCAATTTTAGTGGATGTCCCCTGGTTCTGGTATTATGTCCCCCCTCAAGCGTCGCTTTTCTAGGCTGAAGAGGCCCAAACGCCGTAGCCTTTCCTCATAAGGAAGGTGCCCCAGCCCCGTAATCATCTTAGTCGCTCTCTTTTGCACCTTTTCCATTTCCACTATGTCTTTTTTGAGATGCGGCGACCAGAACTGGACACAATACTCCAGGTGTGGCCTTACCATAGATTTGTACAACGGCATTATAATACTAACCGTTTTGTTCTCAATACCCTTCCTAATGATCCCAAGCATAGAATTGGCCTTCTTCACTGCCACCGCACATTGGGTCGACACTTTCATCGACCTGTCCACCACCACCCCAAGATCTCTCTCCTGATCTGTCACAGACAGCTCAGAACCCATCAGCCTATATCTAAAGTTTTGATTTTTTGCCCCAATGTGCATGACTTTACACTTACTGACATTGAAGCGCATCTGCCATTTTGCTGCCCATTCTGCCAGTCTGGAGAGATCCTTCTGGAGCTCCTCACAATCACTTCTGGTCTTTACCACTCGGAAAAGTTTGGTGTCGTCTGCAAACTTTGCCACTTCACTGCTCAACCCTGTCTCCAGGTCATTTATGAAGAGGTTGAAAAGCACCGGTCCCAGGACAGATCCTTGGGGCACACCGCTTTTCACCTCTCTCCATTGTGAAAATTGCCCATTGACACCCACTCTCTGCTTCCTGGCCTCCAACCAGTTCTCAATCCACGAGAGGACCTGTCCTCTAATTCCCTGACTGTGGAGTTTTTTCAGTAGCCTTTGGTGAGGGACCGTGTCAAACGCCTTCTGAAAGTCCAGATATATAATGTCCACGGGTTCTCCTGCATCCACATGCCTGTTGACCTTTTCAAAGAATTCTATAAGGTTCGTGAGGCAAGACTTACCCTTACAGAAGCCATGCTGACTCTCCCTCAGCAAGGCCTGTTCGTCTATGTGTTTTGAGATCCTATCTTTGATGAGGCATTCCACCATCTTACCCGGTATAGATGTTAGGCTGACCGGCCTATAGTTTCCCGGGTCCCCCCTCTTTCCCTTTTTAAAAATAGGCGTGACATTTGCTATCCTCCAATCTTCTGGTACCGTGGCCGTTTTGAGGGACAAGTTGCATACCTTAGTCAAGAGATCTGCAACTTCATTCTTCAATTCCTTAATAACCCTTGGGTGTATGCCATCAGGGCCCGGTGACTTATTGATCTTTAATTTATCAATGAGGTCTGAAACATCTTCTCTTTTAACCTCTATCTGACTTAACTCCTCAGTCAGGAGGGGCCGTTCGGGCAGCGGTATCTGCCCGAGGTCTTCTGCCGTGAAGACAGATGCAAAGAACTCATTTAATTTCTCAGCCATCTCTAAGTCTCCTTTTATCTCCCCTTTCCCTCCCTCACCATCCAGAGGGCCAACCGCTTCTCTGGCGGGTTTCCTGCTTCTAACATATTTGAAGAAGCTTTTATTATTCCCCTTAATGTTGCTGGCCATGCGTTCCTCATAGTCTCGCTTGGCCTCCCCTATCACCTTCTTACATTTCTTTTGCCACAGTTTATGTTCCTTTTTATTCTCTTCATTAGGGCAAGACTTCCATTTACGAAAGGAAGCTTCCTTGCCCTTCACAGCCTCTCTAACTTGGCTGGTTAGCCATGCGGGCACCCTCCTGGATTTAGTGGAACCCTTCTTTCTTTGCGGTATACACCTCTGCTGGGCCTCTATTACTGTTGTTTTAAGCAGCCTCCATGCACTCTGGAGAGACTGGACTCTTTTTACCCTCCCTTTCAACCTCCTTCTAACCAGCCTCCTCATTTGAGGGAAGTCCGCCCGTCGGAAGTCAAGGGTTTTTGTTAGAGATTTGCCTGGTATTCTTCCCCCAACGTGCACGTCAAAACGGATCGCAGCATGATCACTGTTCCCCAATGGCTCAGTAACGTTTACATCTCTAACCAGGTCCTGCGTACCGCACAAAATTAAATCCAGAGTCACCTGTCCTCTGGTGGGCTCCGTGACTAGCTGATCTAAGCCACAGTCATTTAGCACGTCAAGAAATCCGGTTTCCTTATCGTGACCAGAACACAAATTGACCCAGTCAATATGAGGATAATTGAAGTCCCCCATGATTACAACCCTGTCCTTCCTTGTCACCTCCCTGATCTGTTTCCTCATTTCAAGGTCCCCATCAGATTTCTGGTCTGGAGGACGATAGCACACCCCCAGTATTACATCGCTGCTCAAGCCTGGTAATTTAACCCACAGAGATTCTACGGTGGAGTCGGACCCACCTTCAATCTCTACTTTGCTGGATTCTATCCCTTCCTTAACATAAAGGGCCACCCCACCTCCAACACGCCCCTGCCTGTCCCTCCTGTAGAGTTTATAGCCCGGGATTGCGGTATCCCACTGATTCTCCGCATTCCACCAGGTTTCCGTTATGCCCACTATGTCAATATTTTCCCTTGTCACCAGACATTCCAGTTCTCCCACCTTTGCTCGTAGACTTCGGGTATTTGCATAAAAGCATTTATACACGGAATGCCCCAGGACGGGCTGCTTATTCGCTCCTTTGTCCCCGCATCCTCTCATTGTGCCAAACTGTCTGTCACATCCCATCTCCCTACCTTTCCCAATTTCTTCTCCTACCCTGCCTTTGTCTTGTTGTTCTCTAACCTCCCCATCCTCATCCCATAGGGATGAGGAGTCCCGAACCGGATGCCCCTCGGCTCCTGTCGGCCTTCCCCCAGGGATCAGTTTAAAAGCTGCTCTGTCACCTTTTTAATGTTATGCGCCAGCAGTCTGGTTCCATTCTGGTTCAAATGGAGCCCGTCCCTCTTGTACAGGCCCCGCTTGTCCCAAAACGTTCCCCAGTGCCTAACGAATCTAAACCCCTCCTCCCTACACCACTGTCTCATCCACGCATTGAGACCCCTGATCTCCGCCTGCCTAGCTTTTCAGACAAAGGATGTGTAATGGAAGATCAGAAGATCATCAGGTGGATGATGTGGTGTTGACAGCAATTCCCTGTTTTGACAGCTGGTTGACAGCTCTGGGAAGGGCAGGGCTGGCTCCACAGCTGTAATCAATCAAGGCCAATGGAGACCTGGTTGGACACCTGAGCTTCATTTGACCTTGATGGAACCCGAGCTAACGAGGTAGCTCACAGCTGAGCTGCATTTGGACTTAACAAGGGGCTGCAGGATAAAAGGCAGCTTCAGAAAGAGCAAAGGGCTGACTAGAGTGGGACGCTAACCCAGCCAGGAGCAGGACGCTGACCAGAGGGAGGACTCTGACCCAGAGGGACACCTGGATGGACTCACACTAGGAGAGGGGGACTGCTGAGACTCTGCTGGACGCACACTCTGCTGCATTGGACTGCTACTGGGAAGATTGGACTGGGAATACTGGACTGGGAAGATTGGACTGCTTTGGAGATTGAACTGTGGACTTGAACTGGAGGTGTCAAACCTTCACCCACTGAGTTAAGTGGAGTTTTGGGGAGGAAAAGCCTCTGGACAAGAGGACTTGCAGGGAGTGTCTGTGTTTGTAGCAATAAATTCTTGTTAATTGCTATAGATAAGGAGTACTGTGTTCATTCCTTTGCACACCACAGCTGTTGTTTCTTGGAAAAGGAGGGTGTTAATTAGCCAAAAAGCGGGCATTAGAAGGGAGTTGGGATATTTGGACAGGACAAATTGGCGTAGTCGGCAGGATTTGAAAATTAGGATAGGACAGGATGAAGTCTACTGCTGTTTTTAAGCAGGTGAATCAACATAGAAGTTTCTGGGGTATCCAAAAATAAGGAAAAGTAGGCAAAAAATGGGGAGGGGGGAGGCTGAACAGGGTATCACATGAAAGACAGTTGCAGTTTGTCTTTTGTTTTGTGCTGCGCAGCTAACGCTTGTTCTGAAACTTATTCCAAACTTCGATCAAGGCCCCATGCATCATTTAAAAGCCGCGTGGAATGATGCAGGCCCCAGGCTGTGAACAGGACTTTCTCTGGCTCGCTAACCGTGGAGTGAATGCAGCCCTCGGCCTCCACCAAGAGTACTGATCTTTCAGGAACAATCTTAATAGATCTGAAGCAGATCAGCCTGCTTTTAACTTTTCCTTCTTCTGCCCAATGCGGGCCTTTCAGGACAATGAGCCTCTTTCATTTTGATCCCCTTGTAAACGGGAAGGCTGTGGAAACCTTGCCCTAGTTCAGGCTAATTGAAACAAATCAACTTGTTCTAATTTTGCCAATCTGAATTTTAAAGCGTTATGGCACCACCAAGGGGGGCTTGATGCGATGCGTTTGCTTAGGAAAAAAAAGGATGTTTCCTTGTTATCCACATCAAAGTCCCGTTTACAAAACAGGAGAGGAGAGGAGCTCATGCTGGTATTGCTCCTGGCCAGTGAAAAGAAAAGAAAAAAGAAATACATAAAGCCAAAACAAGTTAATGATACATTTTTCTATATACTTCCACAGGAGAGGGAAGATCATCTGGTTGGCAATCTTGGACTGAATGTCGTGGTTCAGGCCTAACACCAAACCATGGTTGCTAAGTGAGCAAGCGTCTGAACTATGGTTTGGTATTATGCGTGAACATGATTAGTAATCATGCATCTTCTCACTGCTGCCAGGGTGTATGTAGTATTTGTATAAAGAAAAAAAAAATCTCATGTGATACACACACTTTCCTGGGAGTGATTGGCAACCTTCAGTCTCGAAAGACTACAGCACCCAGTATTCCCAGGCGGTCTCCCATCCAAGTACTAACCAGGCCTGACCCTGCTTAGCTTCCAAGATGAGATTGGGCATGTGCAGGGTAACAGTTGCTGTAAGCTTCACTGAACACAATGGAACGTATTTCTGATATGCATAGGGTTGCATTGTAAGCCACCAACGTACAGTCCAATCCTGAGTTGCCTGGCGTGCTGGGCTGCCATGGTACCAAAATGGCTGCTGTAGCATCCTGAATGTGCCAGGCAGCCGCTGGCTGCTCCTCAGAGGAAGGGGACATTCGTCCCCTCTCCTATAAGGAAAGTAGCCCCGCAATGGTGGTACTCAGCTCTGCACTTGATATTTAGTCAGCTGAGAGGCCTGATGCAGAGCTCTGGATCCACGGAGCTGAGCCCCACCGGTTCTGCCTCTTCCGCCCCGCCCTTTCAATGCCTTCCCCCCACCATTTCCCACTTCGGGGCGCCTCTCCTCAGGCTCCCACTAACCTCTCCACCTCCTGGTGCTCCCATGATGCTCTGGGTGGCAGTCACCCGTCCTCCGCCTGGTGCTGGCTCATCACGGACTTGCACTGAGCCAGTGCCTGCATCGGCTGGGTGGGACGTGTTGCAGGCGTGCCTTATGGCATGTTTGCGACACTGCGTGCCGGCTCTGAGCCAGTGCATACTGGTCAGGATCAGGCCCTAATCAGGTTGGTGAACTGATATTTGTAAGATTGCATTTATGGTAAAACTTAAATATTGCAAAAACCCGAAAGGAAATGACACAATAGTAGAGAGATTTGTTCATAAATGGGTTGGACTTTTTTTTTTTCCTCGTTCCACATCAGTGGTGTTCAGGGTAGAGTTAATCCACAGACATTGTTTTCAATAATAAAGGGATTGCGGCTGAATGTGAAGGAGGTATTTATGTTTGGTTTCTACATGTAAATTATGTTCTATGTTTCGAGCGCTTTTGTACCACTTTCCCCCTCTAAGCAGAAATTAAAACAAGAATGAGTAATGAGGAGATGTCTGCTTAGGTATTCCCTCCTCCCATGCCTTTTTTGCAGGACCCAAGCAGGTGGAGTGAGGGGAAGGGGAGACTTTACTCAGATCCAGAGGTTGTGTGTGGAGGGAGGGGGGCAGCTTGAGTCTAAATTGCAAATCATGTTTTGACATTTTCAGGATGTTGATGCACAGTTTTCTTTTCCTCTCTGTACATATGATGTCCTGATCTTGGAAAATATTGAGAGATAAGCTGGAGTCAATCCAAAGCATCATCAGAACAAGACAAGCAACAGCAGTGGCATAGCTACGGGGGGGCAGCATGGTACGTACTGCAGGTGCTGCAGCACACTATGTAAAAGGCCTCTCCCGCTTGCCATTCCAGGCTGTGATGACAATGTGCAGAGTGGGAGGGGCCACTTACACAGCGCATTGTGGAGCCAGCAGTACGTACTGTGCAGCCGCCGCCCCCACAGCTACGCCACTGAGCAACATACTTAATGGGGAACTGCCAGCCAATACCCTTCCCTAGAGTAAATTGAGACAGAGAGGGAGAGAGAAATAGATTATGCCTTTACAGGAAACCCTAGGACTTGTAATCAGAGACACAGAGAAGTGTATCCTCCCGTACTGTGACATGTTCTCTCGAGGAAAGAAAGTTCCAGAATTTCTTAGTTCCATGTTTTTCAATTTGTGGGTTGGGACCCACTAGGTGGGTCGGTAGGACACGTTGCTCAGCCGTCATTGAAAACACAGAGCTGAAATTACAGGGTACAGAGCTTCTGGACAGGATGGGCTCCCGGTGGGGGAGAGGCATGGTGCTTTGCCCTGAATTGGTGGGAAGGGGGGATGCTGAGATCCTGGGAAGGGGGGAAGGCTGTAGTTGAAGATTCAAGTCTGTGTTCTGCTTTGACTTCCGAGCTGGAATGTTTGAATTCCAAGCTAAGGAAAATAACAGCACGAGTGCGCTGTGTAATGGGACTGTTGGCTGGTCGTGGCTTAGGTTTGGAGCCCATGTTGATGATGTCACTTCTGGCTGTGACATCACTTCCAGGTTAATGACACCACTTCCAGTGAGTCCCAACTGCAAGAGGGATCTGAAGGCCTTAAGAGTGGACCTCAACAAGTGGGAAACCCTGGCCTCTGAGCGGCCCGCTTGGAGGCAGGCTGTGCAGCATGGCCTTTCCAAGTTTGAAGAGACACTTGGCCAACAGACTCTCCCCTGGGGGCTGGGGATAAGAATAGGCCCTCAGTTTGGCTGTACTTGTCGTAAGAGGCGACTAAACAGCCACTGGGCAGATGGGACTCGTCAGCCTGGGAAGGCAGCTCATCTGAGAGAAGGAAAACTCTGATCCCAAACCTCCACTGCCTTGTGGCTACATCCAGTTCTGGAAAAGGCTTCAGGAGTCAACCTCGAGGCAAAATCTGGAGCCGGAGTCCCTGAGGCAGTTCATGGCTGAACACAGTCACGTTCTGGCAACTCCTGCGACGCCACTGGAACCAACCGTATTGGCCGCTGCCTTTCCATTGGACCATTTCAGCGACGTGGAGAGTGGGGATTTGCTGCATGGGTAACAGCCTATCCTCCATACCTACTTTACCCAGGCTTCATGCACTGGAGAGGACACTCTGTTCCAGAGCCACCATTCAGAGCGTGACACCATGGTCTTTCGAGACTGAAGGATGCCAACATGCCATGGCCAACAGACTGAGGCAAAGAAGGAAGGCCCATAGCCAGGGAGACAGACCAGGGACAGACTGCACTTGCTCCCAGTGTGGAAGGGATTGTCACTCCCGAATCGGCCTTTTCAGCCACACTAGACGCTGTTCCAGAACCACCATTCAGAGCGCGATACCATAGTCTTCCGAGACTGAAGGTTGCCAACATTACTTCTGGCCGTGACATCACTTCCAGGTTAATGACACCACTTCCAGTGAGTCCCGACAGATTGTCATTTTAAAAAGTGGGTCCTGGTACTAAAAAGTTTGAGAACCACTGCCTTAGTTCATGCTAGTCTCCCCTTAGCGCAGGCAAAGAAGAGTCAACCAGTGTGGCATACAATGGTCAGGCTCCCTTCTCCTGAGAGGTTCTCTTCCCGGACAGAATCAGCAGCTGAATGAGAAAGAAATTTTGTAGTTTCTGTCTGCTGCCACCATTTCAGGCTACCAAGATCAGGCAGAGAAGGGATATTGGGGGGGGGGAACTATCCAGGACAGCACTGAACTTCAGGGGTTGTTATTAAAAAGTTAAATCCACAGGGGCTCAGGTGCACCCTCTTTGGTGGGGAACTGGCCACACCTGGTCCAGTAGCCCCTGTTGCAGTATCAGAAACGGGACTAGCAAACCTGGAGTGAGACGGGGGGAGAGGGAGCAGCCATCATCATTGGGGTTGGGACATCCTCCCCTTCAGGCCTCACGGGTATAAGAACCCTTCAGGAACCATGGATATAAGCATTGGTTCTGGGATGCTACTCAAGAAAACAGCCCATCCACCATCAACTGAGGGGAAGATTTGAACCTGGATCTTCCAGGTATAAGTCCACCTTACCTCTTCCAGGTACAAGTCCACCCAAACCCCTACACCACCCTGGCTCTCACCAATGCATTGTGCTAGCTGCTAAAGCAGTGAAGTTTACAACTTGGCATGAAGTGAAAGAAAGCAAACAAAAGCAATATGAATTCTTTAACACATCAGGCTAAGATTACCATCCCTATGATTGGCAATTCTCATTTTCCCAAGAATCCTCAGTCCCTGCACTTACTGGGGAGTAAGTAGAATCTTCCATGACATTAAGTTCCACGGCTGACTGGCTGAAAAACACACTGAACTTTCTTGTGCTCGGACATAGGTTTGATGGTGTCATCAAGTTACCAGACTGATGGAGTGGAATCCACGTTTCTTCATCCCAGCCCATTACCTAGATCAGGGGTCTCCAAACGTGGCCAGAGGGCCGCATCAAATATCGGGCATGGTGTTGAGTCAGTCAATATAAAATTTAAATAAATAAATTAGAGATGGAACTTAGATGAGTGAATCAATGAATGAATGGGCTTTCATTCAACCTCTCTGGCCCTCAGAATACCCTCCAGACACAATCAGAGCACAGTTCTGGTCATGTTCAGTTAAGTGGGCCAGAGGCTTTCAGGGGACAAGAGGTTGGCCGCAGGCTGGAAAAAGGCTTGCTGCAGGTTGCTTCTGGCCCCCGGACCAGGGTTTGGAGACCCCTGACCTAGATAGATAGGTTTGGCTGTTAGATACGTTTTACCTAGGTAGATAGGTTTGCCAATCGCTCAGCAAATGATAATCTCAGTCCTTCCATCAGGGAGACGTACTGTGAATCTACAAATACACATGGCTGGCTGATAATGGTGATTCAAGGAGCAAGAATGCTGCAGAAGAATTTTCCAGCAGTGATAAGGCTGCAGACCCTGCACAGGAGCTTTTGGGGAGTTCAAAAATCAGAAAAACAGGCAAAAAACAGGACTTTTGATGGCTTCAGGTAAGCCACTCAGCTTCACCTAATACCATACAGGATATAGAAGGTCTGGCTGAGTGGTGGAGCTGCCACCTATGAAACCCCAAAGAACAGCCAGGAATGCAATTTGAAACAGTCGGAAATATCCCTGAGCTTCTGATGGTGCAGGCGAAATGAGTCATCCCAGCTGGTGAGAAGAGCTACTTGGTCACCTTCAGTGAGAGTGAAAAAGTTGCCATCAGATTAGTGTGGGAGGCAAATGCAGCCAGAAAGATACCAGACTGAGAAGGAATTCACCTGGAATGAAGGTGTTTTATGGAAGATTAGAACTTGTAATTGTATAAATCCCTTAAGGGGATTTAGAAAAGCGTGTCTAGGTAAAACACCTTGGATTAGAGTCAGAGGAGAAATCCAATGACAAAGAAAGGCAATATATAAATACTGGTATTATTATTATTATTATTATTATTATTATTATTATTATTATTATTATTATTATTATTATTATTATACAGAATTCTGAGAGTTACAGCAAGATGTTTCAAGTGCTTTGAAAGCTCATAAAGCATTATACAAAGCTAACAGCCCAATCCTATTGTTTATCCAACCATAGCATTCAACTGCACCACAGTGGTCTGCATTACATGCTATGGTGGGGGGCCAATCAAGGAAATGATTTCTCCTTGACTACTAAAAGTTTTCCTTAGACCTGCGCCAACTCTTTAGCTAGTGCGAGTTTGTGGAGACAAAGGGGGCCTGTTAGCTCCCTCTGGAGGGGACAGCATCTGGCACTAGTCACCCACTCTAGGTTCAACCCCTTCCTAATGCAAGGGAGGGCACCAGGATCCAGGTCTCTTGTTATCTGGTGTGCTCCCTGGGGCATTTGGTGTTGGAGGAATTTGCTGAGACTGGTTTCCTCCTTTAGGGCGGAAGCAGAGTAGCTTCAGCAGCAGACCCCCCCACTTGCTGGGAATCAACCCAGGGAGCCTCCCACACCCGGCTGACTGCTAATCAATAAACACAGACAACAATGGCTGGTTGAAGTTTCAAAGGAGATTCATTTACTCACGGTTCCATAGAAGCATATGGTTACAGCATCTGAATATGTTCAGAGGTACACTAAACTCAATAGACAACAAGGCCGTAAAGCTGCCTCGTTCTGCGTGTGCCATGCGGTCAAGATGGCGTCGCCAGCAGAGCCCTGCTGCGCGACATCCCAAAGGGTCAGTGGTCAGGGAGGAAGAAGGAAGAAGAAGAACGTGCCCCGGAGGAAGGGAAGGTTATATAGGGTCTGAGACACCCCCCCACATAGGTCATCCAAAAAGGGACAGGTAAAGTGTTGTGTCACTGGGTCATCACTTAACCCTTTCAATGCATAGTATCCTGCCACCTCTTGGAAGCAGACGGAGTTGTACCAACTCCAACATTTGGTGGGCCGCTGTGAGATACAGGAAGATGGACTAGATGAGCCTAGGGCCTGATCCAGTGGGGCTGTTCTTATGTTCTTACATCCCCCGGCCCTCCCCATTTCACCCCAATCCTCCTACCCCACCCGGTTACTCCCACTCCGCTGACTTAACAGCATTGGCAGGGCTCTTCTTTGTCACTCCCATACGCAGGGTCCTTCCTGCAGTCTGCGGCTTCTGGAAGGTGCTTTGTAAAGCATCTACCACTGCTGAAGCACTAGTACATCCCGATAGGGCCCTAAATGTTATTTACATTTGTGAAGTGTTGGAGGGTATGACATGATCATTTTCTACATGCACATATTTCTTTATTTGTTTAGGTATTGACCAGCATCCATCCACCCAGGAAAGCCCCCACTTGCAATCGGTAGTGATGCAAATCGCATACAGGGTGACCAGTACAGTGAGAACGAGGCCCAATGGGTGTATGTCTTCATGTGGGCTCGCAAACAGACAATAGCTAATTTCTCAAGTGTTATATGTATAACCTTTCTTCAGTGACTCTAGCTGTAACACACAATTGATTTTGCACTGCTAGCCTGGAAGATGACATGGCCATACAGAGGGGTGATCCTGTATTTTTATTACCCACCATAAACTGGGAAGGCCTCTCATCATATTTTTGTCTAGTTAGATGGCCCTTACCAAGCTGGATGGGTTAGCAATTAAACCCTTTACTCATATGCCGATAAATCTTTCCAACAATAAATATCTAATCACCTTTTGCCTTTTGCTTTGCTCGTTAAGTACTAATTCAGAATGCCTGCACGTGGTTTAACGTGCATAATTTGGTAACGTATAATTATTTGCCTTCGCTACCTCTGTGACAGCAGAATTGATCCCCCCCCCAAATCTTCATTTCTTTTTAATAGGCAGCCACATCCGTCTATGACGGCTGCTTCCATTAAAGCAAAATTAAATGCTTATCTGTGATTCTTAACTTTTATGTGTTTCCAAACAGGAGGAGGTTAGATTCCAGCCCAAAGCAGTCCAGTGATGTCCTCAGGGACTCATTGCTCATGTTGTAATCTGAAGAGCTGTTTCCAGAATGCCTTTTTGGAAAGAAGCTAGAAAGAAATCTTAGAAGTTCCTTTTTAATGGAGAAAATAAGTCTTATTGTGATGCCTTCAGTAGAACTAATGTGATTTATTCTGAGAAGGGGGATGTGCAGAATGCCCCCCCCCCAAAAAAACTTACAGAAATTCATGTGACTTCTGTGAACATGTTTTGCGTTGAAATCCATTTCAAATAGCTGGGGGAGGGGAGTGCAAAGCACCGCAGTGTGAAAGTGGCCCCCTCCCCTTTGGAGCCACCCACCACCCAGAATGGCTCTGAAGGGGAGGGGAAGGGGCCCCTTGCATGCTCTGCTGAGACACCCTGCAAAACGTAGTGCTTTGCGCCCCCCCCAGCTATACCGCTGTCTATAAGACAACTGAACATTCTCAAAGAGGTTTCTGCACATCCATAGGATTGGCAATGAAATTGCACACAAAATAAAATTTGATATGGATCTCAAGGCAACATATGCCTCTGTTATGCACCCCAGAATGGGTCTGAAGGGAGGGGGAAGGGCCACTTGCACACTGTGGTGAGGCTCCCTGCAAAACTTGGTGCTTTGCAACCCCTCTAGCTACACCACTGGATGGGGATGGATCCCAACAGCAGTGACTTGCACTAGGATACTATTCCCTCTTTCCCAGGGCTCTCTGTCCTTATCCTTTCCTTGGATGTATGCCAGAAGAATGGCTGGCGTAGGTCTGAGGAGAACACAAGTATTGAACACAAAAAAAGCATTAAGCACACTCATTTCATAGTGAGTCCTTTGAACCGGAGATCTCAGAATTGACATCATCGCTCATGTCGATACATGTGCACCACTCTTAAGGCACCAGCCTGCCTTTTCACACACTGCAGTTGCTGAGGGATATTTTAAACTGCTGATTGAGAAATATTATATTTTTCTAGTACGGTAAGTCATGTGTGTAAGAGCAGATACAGTTGTGCGCCACTTAATGACAGGGATACGTTCTCCTATCCCCGTTGTTATGCAGTTAGGTCATTAAGTGAACATTCAGTCCAATCTATTGCCTTTGTTGTGTAAGCAGACACTTCCTGCCCGACTCTAGCTGGTTGCACAGGCTACTGGAGATAGACTGCCTCTTCTTTGCGTTAAGAGGCTCTCTGTTGTGTAAACAGACCCTCAGCTGCAGGAGATGCAATTGCCTCATTAAGAGCATCTTTATTATGGTTTGACCACTGTTGTACATGCGATCCGTTGTTAAATGAATGGTTGTTAAGCGGCACACACCTGCACTCTTCTGGTTTATAAATCTATGAGGAATAGGCAGTTGCAGCATGCAGAAGGTGGTGTAGAGGCCACTGGTGTGTCTTGGTGTGAGTGTGTGTGAAGCAGTGATCCTTGGTTTGAGAACTGGGGTGTTAATGAGCACATCCCTATATTTGTTTGCAAAAAGTCAGCTGCTATGCCATGCATGAACATGTGTGAATGCGAGATGAGTGCATGGGCTGCATCTTTTTTGCTAGCATCACAACCAGGCGGAGAAACCTGTATCTGCTCCAGAGCTGATGCTTCCTCTCAATAGCCCTGCTGTATACTATTGTTCAGCAACTATTGTTGAATAGTGACAATAACCAGGAAGCTGATGTGATGCTTGAATTTACTCCTCAAGAGGTCAGTCCAAGCAGTGGCATAGCTAATGATTGTGTAGCCTGGTGCCAAGCTCAGAATGTTGCTCCAGAAGTGATGTCACAACTGGAAGTGACGTCACACCCAGGCTTTTTAAAAAGTGAAAATTGGGAGGAACGCACCTCCTCCCCCCAGCAGCTCACCACCCACTTGCTCTGTTGCTGCCCCCCCAGTCAGTGGCATAGCTAAGGGATCTATCTACAACCTGGGGTCAAATAACATTTTGTAGCCCCCTGCATGACAAAATCAAATTTAATTAAGTAAATAAAAAGTTATTGGTTCCATGCTGTATCATAATAACATCTCATTGACACTCAGAACAAACAGTCTCATAGGTCAGTTTGGAGTTAAGCAAATCCACTTTTTGTTCCATAAGGCAGTTGTGTTTTCATTTTCTGGTTAATTGGCCATAACCTTTGATAGAAAACAGGTATTCCAGTGCCGTTTGTTTCATTGCATTCTGCATTAAATTACTTTTCCAATGATATATAACATGATGATATTATTCATGTATACCAAGATTTTCACAATTTTGGTCACTAGCGTCAAGCTCAGCTTGTTGCCCCCTAAAGCTTGATGCCCAGTGCAACTGCTACCCCTGCACCTCCTTAGCTACGCCACTGAGTCCAAGATATTCATAAGAGATATAGAATTCAAACAGAACTGCATTTGAACGGATTTGCCTTATCTCTTATTTGGTTGCTTTCTTTCCTCCCACCCTGTCTGTCAGACTTCTTACTAAGTGGCATGGGTGGTTGCTTAAGAACAACCGGAGGCCTGCGAGAAAACAAAGGCTTGACTGAGCAGGCGCAGCCTGTCATTTCAGTGATGAATTCTTTGGAACAAATTGCAATCCAGGGAGATGAGGTGAGGCCTGTTTTGAAGGACAAACTGGGGGGAAAGGAATGGGAATCACACTGCTAAGAATTGTGGTCAAAATTCCCCCCCCCCCCCCAAAAAAACACCTTAGGATCGGCCTAATGAGATGTGAAGGTGTCCTGATCTCTTATCTTAGAATGTGGGTCCTGCTGTGCAGCTCTAAATGGGAGGAGCGAGATTAAGACAGAGGACTGTGAAAAAGAAGGGGTTTTTAAAATCCTTCTCCCACCTGCCACCTTTGTTTCTGAAATGGGAACCTGTTCTCTTAACCAGCAGATGTAGCCCAGCCAGGAGACAAATAGCTGGGAGGAGACAGGTTCAGGGAAGAAAATAGTTGAGAGGAGGCAGTTTCAGGGAGGAAATATGGACCATAAAGCAATTTTCACCACCACCACACCCCCCCACTACTCTTCTACTTTAAATTCCTCTCCCACCCTTCCCTGAATCAGCCATGTTGTGTGATTTAAAGCAGCCTTGGATCAGGAGCTATTAAGAGCTACTTTCTTGAATATTATTGTTATTATGTGCTAGTTTGTCACAGTCTATGCTGGGCTCGTTACAATCTTTGGGATCTAACCAAGATCCTGGGAATTGCAGAGATCTTTCTGTAGGATTCTTGCTGTTCTGATCAGTGTTGATTTCTGGGGCTGAGCTGGTATTATTTGTTCAAGGCCAAGAACGAGAAGGCCACCAAAAATAGAGGGTGCAATGATAATGATGACGATGACGACGACGTCAGCAGCAGCAACAACAACAACTACTACTATAGTATTTGTATACCACCTTTCTCATAGACTGGAGTCTCAGAGATACAAGCCCATTTACATGAGCGGTCTGATCATGAACCCCATTTTTTCAAATGGAGTTTTTACAAGTGTTATTCTATGAGAGAAACTTCATAGAATACTCCATTTCTCCAGATGTTTCATGGTGCAATCATCGTCCTGGCTGCCCAGCTCTTGTGCTTTCCAAGCTTCCACAGGGAGCTGCAAAACAATTTTATAATAAACCATCCAATTTCTGAGATCAACATCTGGGAGCCTGCTCTCTGTCCCATCACCATCAGGTGTTCTGTACATAGGGGTATGGGGGTACTTTTCTGCAGTTTAATGCTGCCCCTCCCTCCCTGCCTAGAAGCCCCATTTATCTCCACCATTGGTTACTTTGCACAAGGCAGTTGGGAACTTTCTATCTCAACAAGCATTTTGTTTCTGAGCTGAATGTGACTGACTCTTATACCCCTCCTGGTGCTTCAGTATTAAGAACATAAGAACAGCCCCGCTGGATCAGGCCATAGGCCCGTCTAGTCCAGCTTCCTGTATCTCACAGCGGCCCACCAAATGCCCCAGAGAGCACACCAGATAACAAGAGACCTCATCCTGGTGCCCTCCCTTGCATCTGGCATTCTGACATAACCCATTTCTAAAATCAGGAGGTTGCGCATGCACATCATGGCTTGTACCCCGTAATGGATTTTTCCTCCAGAAACTTGTCCAATCCCCTTTTAAAGGCATCCAGGCCAGATGCCATCACCACATCCTGTGGCAAGGAGTTCCACAGACCAACCACACGCTGAATAAAGAAATATTTTCTTTTGTCTGTTCTAACTCTCCCAACACTCAGTTTTAGTGGATGTCTCCTGGTTATTGCTGGGCTGCATCTGTTTGTATTTGTTTATCAGAACTTGTTTTATGAATGCTTGTCGAGGCTGTTGAGCTGTCATTTGGAAGCCGGTTGGATAGCCACTGATAGAAAACGGGGTAAATGATTTCAAAATTAATAAGTAAAATAATGAGTTACAAAAGACATCTGGACTGCAATTGTCATTCAAGTGCACCCCATCAGCCCCTGTGAATGACTTCTACGAACAAGGAGCGATGTGCTGATGTATGATATACCCTTTGTGGTGTGTCTGCACAAAGGAGGAGTGGAATCCCTCCAGTATGTTCCATTATTGTTCCAATGTGACGAACAAATAAAAATATTGTATTGGCAACCTTCAGTCTCGAAAGACTATGGTATCGCGCTCGGAAAGGTGGTTCTGGAACAGCGTCTAGTGTGGCTGAAAAGGCCAATCCGGGAGTGACAATCCCTTCCACACCGGGAGCAAGTGCAGTCTGTCCCTGGTCTGTCTCCCTGGCTATGGGCCTTCCTTCTTTGCCTCTTAGCCTCAGACTGTTGGCAAAGTGTCTCTTCAAACTGGGAAAGGCCATGCTGCACAGCCTGCCTCCAAGCGGGCCGCTCAGAGGCCAGGGTTTCCCACTTGTTGAGGTCCATCCCTAAGGCCTTCAGATCCCTCTTGCAGATGTCCTTGTATCGCAGCTGTGGTCTACCTGTAGGGCGCTTTCCTTGCACGAGTTCTCCATAGAGGAGATCCTTAGGGATCCGGCCATCATCCATTCTGACGACATGACCGAGCCAACGCAGGCGTCTCTGTTTCAGCAGTGAATACATGCTAGGGATTCCAGCACGTTCCAGGACTGTGTTGTTTGGAACTTTGTCCTGTCAGGTGATGCCGAGGATGCGTCATAAATAAAAATATATGTTACAGCAAACAACATGTAAAAAGTTCCAGAAGTATCAACAACTAGGCGTGAAAGAATTCTGTGCCACTTCTCCTCTGATGATGGAGGTTGGCTCTTCACTCTTGACATAGAGAGGGAGGGAGCAGGGTTTAAATGGTTTCATTCATCAGTGCAAGACTGATCAAGCTGAACTCCGTGCACCACTTGCTCCAGATGACAACAGGTGTTGCTGATTCTCCTCCACACGGCTTCATCAGGAGCGCATTGCTTTGAGGAGAGAGATGAGAAGGGCAAACCCTGGAGCATTTCAATGTTTCTCCGTACTGAAGCTTGAAATCTTTTGCAGCAGTTTGTGCCTACTCCGCTGGAACAACTCTGTGGCTTGTTGACAGCTGTTGTCAGAAAGAAAGAAAAAAAAATGCAGGTGCTCACAATCAGGAATGATACATGGAGATTGCAAAGCTTACAACCAGCTTGGAGGTAGAGAAGGAGAGCTGGTGGGCACCAATGGGAGGAGGGATCCACTTTGGGACAGTACATTTTAGACTTTCTATTCCTGTCCTTGGAACCTTCCTTCCAGGCAGTAGTGTAGCCAGAGGGGGGATGGTGCGGTAAATATTGCAGGTGCAGCAGCACGCCGTGTAAGTGGCCATTCCCACTTGCTGTTGGAGCCATTGAGACAGTGACGAAACATGCAGGTGCTCGCTGAACAGTGTTGCTGTCACTGCCCCAATGGCTCTGATGTTGAGTGGGTGGGGGGTAGTCGCTTACATGGTGCATTGCCACACCTGCAGTAATACAAGTTGAGCCTCATTATTCATGTGGGTTCCATTCCAAGCACTCCCTTGGATGGCAAAAAATGCACTATAGCAAATCCATTTAAAAAACAAAGTTTCTTTGCTCCACTGATTGAAAAACAGCCTTGCTGACCTTTGTGATGTACGACAAGAGTTGTTAAGAAGACAATCCATCAATCTGTCCTCCTCCAAGCACTTACAAAGGTGCTTCACTCAGCCCCTCCCTTCACCAATGCAAAGTGATCACCTTTCTTTCACATGCTCAGGGGGAAGGGAGAGGTAGCCTGGAGAAAGAAGGATCAATGGATTGTCAGCCAGCTGCCCCCCCCTCTCTCTCATTAACAAGGCTATTGTTAAAGGACTGTTCAGTTTTTTAAACTGATTTTAAAGGGGTGCATTTTTCCCTTTCTCCAGGGATCAGCACATTCCTTCTCATTTGCAGGGGCCATTCATGTTGAGTCAAATCCATGTATAAAAAATCCATGTATAAATAGGCTGAACCTGTATATTGTTCTGCTAGGATGAGTTTGTGCAGTTTTTACTGATGCACTCGTGATCCACTGCACATTAATAAAACACTATAAGAATCTTGATTGTGAAATCACATCGAGACTGCTTTTTTGTGGTGTTTTATCAATGCACAGAGCTACATGAGTGCATTGGAAAGACAAGACACACAAAGAATTTTGATGCAATCTTATGTATGTTAAGATTGGAGTTTTTTTGCAGTGAGCATACGTGCATATAGTTGATGTAGAGTGGAGGAAAAACTGTGAATGGGCTGAAGGGATGGAAAAAAGAAGCAAGCTTAAGAACATCCCCACTGGATCAGGCCAAAGGCCTATCTAGTCCAGCTTCCTGTATCTCACAGTGGCCTACCAAATGCCCCATGCTATATAAATAATAATAATAATAACTTGGTATTTATATACCAACAGTCTGAGGCTTGGCCAACAGTCTTGGCCAACAGTCTGAGGCTAAGAGGCAAAGAAGGCAGGCCCATAGCCAGGGAGACAGACCAGGGACATACTGCACTTGCTCCCAGTGTGGAAGGGATTGTCACGCCCGAATTGGCCTTTTCAGCCACACTAGATGCTGTTCCAGAACCACCTTTCGGAGCGCGATACCATAGTCTTTCGAGACTGAAGTTTGCCAACACAACACATTTATATACCACCTTTCTGGTCATCGGATTACTCCTCTGACTTTATTCAAGGCAGTTTACATAGGCAGGCATTTCTAAATCCCTCAAGGGGATTTTTACAATCATAGAGGTTCTCTCTTTCAAGAACCAACAACATTTCAGAGTGGATCTTCCTGGTTTGGTCTCACTTCTGGCCTCCAATTCTCCCACGCAGGCTGGCAAGCAGCTCCATCTCTCACATGGAGGGCAGCCAAGATGCTTCTTGCTCACAGCAAGAGCAGGTGGAATCACTCAGCTCGGCTTGTCAGCTGCTTCAAGGTCTCGCCATTCTCAGCCATTTAGGGAGCTGCCGGTGTCCTCAAACTGGCAACCTTCTGATGTTATCTTCAGGCTAACGGAGGCTCTACCCTCTAGACCAGACCTCCTGCCCAAAGTGCAGTAATATACGCACAGTGCTTTGTTCCAAATTTGGAAATTTAAAAAAACAAAACAACCCAAACCACAAGGGAGGATTCCAAATCTATCAGTTCCTCTTTGGAAACAAAACTAGACCACCTGAATCGCCCAAATCCTGGAAGAAATATGTACAGTTGTTGGCATCCTTCAGTTTCGGAAAACTATGGTATCACGCTCTGAATGGTGGTTCTGGAACAGTGTGTCCTCTCCAGTGCGCGAAGCCTGGGTAAAGTATATTGTATTGGCAACCTTCAGTCTCGAAAGACTATGGTATCGCGCTCTGAAAGGTGGTTCTGGCACAGCGTCTAGTGTGGCTGAAAAGGCCAATCCGGGAGTGACAATCCCTTCCACACCGGGAGCAAGTGCAGTCTGTCCCTGGTCTGTCTCCCTGGCTATGGGCCTTCCTTCTTTGCCTCTTAGCCTCAGACTGTTGGCAAAGTGTCTCTTCAAGCTGGGAAAGGCCATGCTGCACAGCCTCCCTCCAAGCGGGCCGCTCAGAGGCCAGGGTTTCCCACTTGTTGAGGTCCATCCCTAAGGCCTTCAGATCCCTCTTGCAGATGTCCTTGTATCGCAGCTGTGGTCTACCTGTAGGGCGCTTTCCTTGCACGAGTTCTCCATAGAGGAGATCCTTTGGGATCCGGCCATCATCCATTCTCACGACATGACCGAGCCAACGCAGGTGTCTCTGTTTCAGCAGTGAATACATGCTAGGGATTCCAGCACGTTCCAGGACTGTGTTGTTTGGAACTTTGTCCTGCCAGGTGATGCCGAGGATGCGTCGGAGGCAGCGCATGTGGAAAGCGCTCGGTTTCCTCTCCTGTTGTGAGCGAAGAGTCCATGACTCGCTGCAGTACAGAAGTGTACTCAGGACGCAAGCTCTGTAGACCTGGATCTTGGTATGTTCCGTCAGCTTCTTGTTGGACCAGACTCTTTTTGTGAGTCTGGAAAACGTGGTAGCTGCTTTACCGATGCGCTTGTTTAGCTCGGTATCGAGAGAATGAGTGTCGGAGATCGTTGAGCCAAGGTACACAAAGTCATGGACAACCTCCAGTTCATGCTCAGAGATTGTAATGCAGGGAGGTGAGTCCACATCCTGAACCATGGATAGACCATTTCCCATGCAGCAAATCCCCCCTCTCCACATCGCTGAAATGGTCCAATGGAAAGGCAGAGGCCAATACGGTTGGTTCCAGCGGCGTCGCAGGAGTTGCCAGAACGTGACTGTGTTCAGCCATGAACTGCCTCGGGGAATCCGGCTCCGGATTTTGCCTCGAGGTTGACTCCTGAAGCCTTTTCCATAACTGGATGTAGCCACAAGGCAGTGGAGGTTTGGGATCAGAGTTTTCCTTCTCTCAGATGAGCTGCTTTCCCAGGCTAAGAGTCCCATCTACCCGGTGGCTGTTTAGTCACCTCTTACGACAAGTACAGCCAAACTGAGGGCCTATTCTTATCCCCAGCCCCCAGGGTATGTATGTACAGTACAGTAGACTGTATGTATATGTACAGTAGACCAGTGATTTTCAGTAGACCAGTGATTTTCAACCATGGTACTGCAGCCCACTGGTGTGCCGCAAATGGCCCGCAGGTAAGCTGTGGGAGTTTGGGGGTGGTAATTTATTGGTAGAACTATTGGGGGATGTAACCCCCACACACACAGGCATTGTGGTGAGCTTTGACAATATGAGTGCTTTGCCTGTGTGCCGCGAGATGAAAACAGTTGAAAATCACTGCAGTAGAAGTATAATTATTTAAGCAAAACTGGCTATTGGGGAATTGGATTTTTGCACTCGTTCACTCTGCGATGAAGCAGAAACACCAACCCAGGTGCAGCTGTCTTCAGCCTCTAGCCCAACACTTGCCAAATATTCACCATGAGATATTGGCCCCAAAGCCAAACAGGAAAATGTCGATCTCTTCTCTTTTGTCAAAGCACTTGTTGAAAGCACTGCTTGAGCCTGCCCTCTGCTTTTTAAATGGCTTCGGAAATCGCTAAATCCATTGATCCCAAGGATTATCATCATCAGGTTTCCAGACAACATTCTCATTTCTCCAGCAAGGGCTTCCTCTCTCTCTCTCCCTCCCTCCTCCCTCTCTCTCTCCCCCTCCCACCCCTGGCCATTAGCTGCTGTATTGATCTTGGCCTAACACATGAGACATCCTACAGCAAAGGGAGCCCTGGGCTGAAAAGAGGAGAGCAGTTTAATTGGAATGGCTACAGGATCATGATTTGCAGGAGACCGAATGAGAAAATTCACGAGAGGGCTGTTCCTTGTAGCCTTCTTTTCCATCCAGTCTTGCCAGCAATCTGGATGGTCACCCATTGACTCCTGCTGCTCATCCACATGTATGTATGTATGTATGTATGTATGTATGTATGTCTCTCAAAGGGCTGTTCAGATCCTCTCTGCCATGTGTAGAATAAAGTGTGGAGGGTGAAGCAGGGCTGTGGCTGTGTATTTGATGCAGTGTCAGAAAGGGCGCCTGCACATACCATAGGCTCTTCTCAACAGTGGGGATCGTGCTCAGCTGGAGTTCACAAACATTGGCATGGAGATCTGGTGCATGTGGAGCTCTGCTGGCATAAGAAGTGGTGTAGCTAAAGGGGGTGCAAAGCACTCAGTTTTGCAGGCACCATGCAAGAGGTTCGTCCTCCTCCCCTTTGGAGTCATTCTCGGTGCTGGGAGCGGAATGGAGGTGTATGCCCAGAAGACCTCCCTGGAACACTCCCAGAAGGCATTTGCCTCTGTTTTGCTCCCACCACCGAGAATGACTCCAAAGGGAAGGGGCCACTATGCAGCACATTCAGGTGCAATCTTGTCTGATCTTGGAGCTAAGCAGGGTCAGGCCTGGTTAGTACTTGGATGGGAGACCGCCTGGGAATACCGAGTGCTGTAGGCTTATACCATAGTCTTCCGAGACTGAAGGTTGCTAACCATAACCAAAACTTAGTGCTTTGCACCCCTTTTAGTTATGCTACTGGGCATAGGTGTGCCTTTCTGGCATTCCACTGAATGCATAGAGTTTGGGATTCAAATCTCCCTCAGCCATGAAGCTTCCTGGGTGACCTTGGGCCAGTCACTTTCTCTCAGCCTCACCTACCTCACAGGGCTGTTGTGAGGACAAAAGGAGGGGAGCAGCTGTGTACACTGTCCTGAGCTCTTTGGAGGAAGGGCAGTATTTAAAAAAATGTGAAAATAAGAACCCCCCACCCCCACCCCATCATTAAGGAATCTAACCTTGATTCACCTGGACTTGGGAGGGACCAGGACACGCTCACATCCTCCTGAGTGCACACAGCTTTCAATATGTGTGGCTGGTCCGGTGATAGAAGTATTATGCAAACCAGTCTTTTTTTTTCAATGGTTGGGTTGGCAACCTTCAGTCTCGAAAGACTATGGTATAAGCCTACAGCACCCGGTATTCCCTGGCGGTCTCCCATCCAAGTACTAACCAGGCCTGACCCTGCTTAGCTTCCAAGATCAGATGAGATCGGGCATGTGCAGGGTAACAGTTGCTGCTTTTTTCAATAAATAAAATAGTTTAGACCTGATATATAAAAGTAGGTGCCCAGTGAGTCACAGAGCCATCAAGCCCCTGCTCCAGGTAGCCACCCCCCTAATTGCTGAAGGTGATCAGGCCCAAGGTTGATGACAAATGTATGCACTGGTTCACAACAGAGAGGATGGTCTTCCACCAATGGGAAGAGGTGGGAGAAATGGTGATAATTAAATAAAAACTCCTAACACTGCTTTCTGCACTTCTCATTTTTGTAAACAAACAAACCCAAAGTCTGTGAAAAAATAAAACTGTTTTATTTGGTTTTTATTTATTATTTAATGGTTGCTGCATGGGTAATGACAGTGGTTGCATCTGCTGACACTAAACCACCTATATCAGTAAGTCTGCCTGATCTTGTCGGATCTCAGAAGCTAAGCAGGGTCAGGCCTGGTTAGTACTTGGATGGGAGACCGCCTGGGAATACCATGTGCTGTAGGCTTATACCATAGTCTTTCGAGACTGAAGGTTGCCAACCACCTACCTACTACACCGTTAAAGTGATTTTAATTATAATTAAAGCCTTGAATAAAAACACATAATACCACTTTCTGCACTTCTGACTTTGGAAAACACCAAAATCCATGACAAAATAAAACCCTTGTCTCCCACCTCTACCAATGGGTTTTCCCATGGGTGGGAAAACAGATAGACAGAGGTTCCGGGTTCAAATTCCTACTGAGCTATGAAGATCACTGGTTAACCAGAGGCCAGGCACGCTTCTCTGACTAGCCTACCTCACAGGGTTGTTGGAAGGATTAAAAAGTGAGAGGGGTGGAACTATTTTCATTTTCTTGCTTAATTTGGAGGAATAAGATAAAAATATAAAGATAAATGTCCTGATCTGGTATGCTGTTGGAACCTGCTGCTCCAGGGTAGCAGTTCAAACACATAGTATTCCTTACTAAGAGATCCGTGCCCTTCCTATGATCATATTCTACAAGTTAAAATACAAGTTTAAATAAAATAAAATTCTACAAGTTAAAAAAACCTTGTCGGCTCCATATTTTTAGAAACCGCCTTAGAACCAATGCTTAAAGTTTGATCTTTGCTGTTATTTTGAGCCGACGAGCACCATAGGAATGGGGAAAGATGCTGTCTTGCTCACACTTTCACAAAGCTGTGCTCAAAAATTCTTAGTAAAGACAGCCGGGAAGTTCTTCAGGTCTCTGCATGGAATTTCAGTGATTCATCAAGCTCCTATTGAAGTCAGTGAGCGGCATGGTCAAAGTTCTCTTTCTGGAGCTAAGCTGGTAACCTTCCGTTGAAAAGCCAAGCACTTATTGAGGATGACATGAATGCCACCACACCTCGTAAAGGACAGCATTGAGCCACACACATTGAAAGTTTAATGGAGGGCCTATGGAGTTCAGGCTTGAGGATCAACCAGTTCCCAGTTCTGGAAATAGAAAGAGTTTCTGAAAGTACAAAGAAAACAGTATTCAAGAGGCCTCGCTTTACACACCACATTCCAATTTTTGCGCATCATACTGCTTCCCTGCCTGGAAATGGGTACAGGGTTTTCAGAATAAATCATGATGAACATCATCCCTCTGGCTCATGTTGGATTAGCTCAGGAAAGAAGCCAAGTTTAAAAAATGAAAATAGCTCAACTGCTTTATTTTTCTTTTTTAAAATCTCAGCTTGTTTTCTGAGTCTACTGACTGGCCTCTGAGCTCCCATCCACCCATCTGGTTGACCCCTGGGCTACCAGTTACCCCCCCCCCCCAACTTATAATGTGTTTCAACCAAGATGCAAAGCCATTCCTCCAAGGAAGATGTCCAGACAGACTGTTTAGAAAGTTCTACTGTACTTTTTTTTTTTTTTCTCCAAGCGATATTCAAACATGATAAGCCATGATATTTATGCAGCTGAAGTGATGGATTATTCAAAATTAAGGACAGGGAGGATGGGGTGTCACACTGGCATCTATCCTGGGAGACTGTGATGATTTGGGCGAGAGGGAGGAAAAGGAACAGCAAATTGGGACATCTTAAATTAGTCACTGGTGCCTGCAAAAGTAGAACAACACTCCAGACACATAGCAACGCACGGAAAAGAAGGGGGGAAAATGATCTCCCTAGAGCAGTGGCAGAATATGCAAAAGTAAATAGAAGCTTTGCTTGGTGATGTTCATGTGGAACATTTGTGTGGGGACTTAGGACTCCTCTTTCACACTAATGCCCGCACTGTAGCTGTGACCAGTGGGTATGTCCTTATTGGGGGCATAGCAGCAGATCCCTTCTGGTTGCCCTTTGTTCAATATGGCAAGGCCTCATGAGCCGTGTTGCCTCTAAGTTAATGCCATTTTCTTTGGACTCCTTGCATACCTGACCCACTAACTGTATAAGACCATAAAAACATCAGAAGAGCCCCGCTGGATCAGGCCCAAAGGCTCATCTAGTCCAGCTTCCTGTATCTCACAGTGGCCCACCAGTATGGGCCCACAGTGGCCTTGGGGAGCACACAAGAAAACAAGAGACCTGCATCCTGGTGCCCTCCCTTGCATCTGGCATTCTGAGTATTGCACTCAACCCTATCCACTTCCCATGATTCTTTCTGTTTCTCTTTTCTCTCTTTGCTGTCTGGAGGTTTCCCAAAGAAAATGGTTTTCCTGCAACATGCACACACTTGCAATGCCCTTATCTTTCCTCCTTCTAAATAGCCAAAAGGGATCTTGACAAAGAATGGTCCTTAATTTCCAGATCATAGATTTGCTTAATTATCCTAATATATGCTATATTGGAAAGAAAAAACTGGGTTTATGTAGGTCTTCTTTTGGGAGGTCTGGCTTGCTGGAGAAGGAAGAGGCTAATGCATTCATTTCATGAAGCAGCTGCCAAAGTTTCAAACCATGGGAGACATCATTCTCCCTATTTCGAGACATGTGAGACATGTGAGAGCTGACGAAAAACAAGGCCAAACTGGACATTACAGTAAGAAAATGGTTGCCTGACATGTCTAAATTCACTCAAAGAGTCTGTTAATTGAAGCAATGGACTTCAGAGCTAGCTAAAAGTTCACTGTGCCAGGTGCAAACAATAGAAGGACCCAATTAGGGAAAAGCAGTCAAGGACCATCAGGACACACAATAAGATATTGCTACTTTATGCCAAGTCAGACCATTGGTCCATCTTTTTGGTGTAATGTCTATAATGAGTGGCAGTGGCTATCCAGGGCTCCAGGCAAGGTTGTTCCCCCCCCCCAAGTCTTCCCTGGGGATACCAGTAATGGCATGCCACACTGCTCTGGTGTCTGGAGCAATGATTTTTAACATCACATGATAGTGACATCACTTCTGAGTTTTCCCTGTAGGAGGGGGCCCTGGTGGCTTCGCACCCCCTGTTCATTCTCCTGTGGAGGCACCCCTTCAAGTGGACTCTCGACAAGAGAATGAACGGGAGCGTGAAGCTGCATGGGGGGGGGGTGTGGAACCAGAAGTGACTGTCTTGTGCCATTGTGACATCCCTTCTGGGTTCTCAATGGATTAGGGGGAGCAACGGGGAGCCATGAAGCCACCAGTGACCTGCCTGGAGTGCTGCGAATGGGATGCACTGCCACTACTGTTCGTCACCAAGTAAGCCCATGCCTCGCACCCACTGTGGCATCCAGGGAACCTGCCCAGTCTCACTACAGCCAAGATATGCCCCTGGGTACCAGGGACTGAATCTGGGACATTCTCATGCAAAATATGTGCCCTACAACCAAGCCACTGTACTTAGCTTGGTGAGTCATATGTTGTTTAGATCTGCTTTAGAGCCAGTGTAAAGCACTTGCCTAGAATAAAGTTGAGAATATTTACTCCTCTGAAGGCCAGAGGGGACCAAAAAAGCTTCCCTCCTTTGGTGTCGAAGTAGTGTAGTGAGAGTATAATTAAGGAAAGTTGGGGAATATCCACCCACTCACTGTCTGTGTGCTGCAGATGGCTCAGTGACGCCGATGGAACGGCATGCTGAGGAAGACACAGGACAGAAACGCGGCTCACAAGGCCTGACTCAGCTCCCCGCAGAGAGCAGTTCTGCCTGCTATTCATCTCAAACTTCAGAAGCTCATGTATTTAAAGGAAAGAAGTTTGTTCTCGCTTCTCATGTTGTCTTGGTAGTGATCTGCTGGATAAAAGTCCAATGGCTGCTTCACAAACCAGAGAAGAAGGGAGGCACCCCAAGCCACTAACGTCTTTGAGAATCGTGCTGAATATGACCTCTAAAGTTCTACATGTTTTGGGACCAGGATGTCTTAAGGACAGCCTGCTCCCAAATGAGCTTGCCTATACACTAAGGTCAATGCTGGAGGACCTGTTATTGGCAGAGACTTGGCACATGGAATGGGGCTTGCTCAGTTGGGGTGCCTAATCTCTGGCATGTCCTCCTTTGGAAGGCCCTTTGACTTACCCTCTGCAAAGACTTGGCCCTGTCCAATTGCCATTAGACTTGATTTTGACAGATTTTGTGATTCCCACTAACTTGATGTAAGGACTGCTTAATCTGATTGGGCACCAGAGGCGAAGTGCTAAATGCTGCCCTGACCTCTGCAGGCTTTGAA
This sequence comes from Tiliqua scincoides, assembly GCF_035046505.1. Taxonomy (NCBI): domain Eukaryota; kingdom Metazoa; phylum Chordata; class Lepidosauria; order Squamata; family Scincidae; genus Tiliqua; species Tiliqua scincoides. The sequence continues at coordinate 9,315,413 of NC_089824.1, read as the reverse complement.
GGGGAAGATGGGCAGGAGGGGAGACAGATGGCAGCTTCGCTACCTTGTCTGGTGCCCCTTTCCAAGCTTACAAGAGCCAGATCCAAGCCCTTTGAAATGGAAGTAGGGGGGAAGGTCTATCGACACCACTCCTGTGACTGCTGCATGGGCTGGTACCATCCTCTTCCTCCTTCTGGAAGAGGAAATGGAGGAGATGGGAGTGGTGAGCATTTGCATGACTTTCTTCCTCTTTGGGAAGGAAAGAGAGCAGCCATGAAAATGCCTGGGGAGCTCATGCTGGGAGAGGTGGCCATCATGGTAAGCAGGTAGATGGAGCGGTGCCCGTGTGGTTGGCAGGAGTGACACCTGTCATCTCCCCACACTTGCAAACTATGTGATCCACTACTTTCCTCTGGCCTCTGCCTCCTCTATTTGACTGAAAAAATAGAGAAGTATATTTATAAATAGTTTTTTTAACCTATTAGAATTACATATAAGAAGAAAGATGAATGAAAATGACATCCAACTTCTTCTTTGTGAATGAAGCGGGTTGGAAGGGAATAGGACTCTGCCCAACCCGTGATGGTGCAGATTGCTTGTTCTGAAACCATGAGTCATGGGTACCATATGTATTGACAACCTTCAGTCTCGAAAGACTATGGTATCACGCTCTGAAAGGTGGTTCTGGAACAGCGTCTAGTGTGGCTGAAAAGGCCAATTCGGGAGTGACAATCCCTTCCACACCGGGAGCAAGTGCAGTCTGTCCCTGGTCTGTCTCCCTGGCTACGGGCCTTCCATCTTTGCCTCTTTGCCTCAGACTGTTGGCCAAGTGTCTCTTCAAACTGGGAAAGGCCATGCTGCACAGCCTGCCTCCAAGCGGGCCGCTCAGAGGCCAGGGTTTCCCACTTGTTGAGGTCCATCCCTAAGGCCTTCAGATCCCTCTTGCAAATGTCCTTGTATTGCAGCTGTGGTCTACCTGTAGGGCTCTTTCCTTGCACGAGTTCTCCATAGAGATCCTTTGGGATCCAGCCATCATCCATTCTCACGACATGACCGAACCAATGCAGGCGTCTCTGTTTCAGCAGTGCATACGTGCTAGGGATTCCAGCATGTTCCAAGACTGTGTTGTTTGGAACTTTGTCCTGCCAGGTGATGCCGAGAATGCGTCGGAGGCAGCGCATGTGGAAAGCGTTCAGTTTCCTCTCCTGTTGTGAGCAGAGAGTCCATGACTCGCTGCAGTACAGAAGTGTACTCAGGACGCAAGCTCTGTAGACCTGGATCTTGGTATGTTCTGTCAGCTTCTTGTTGGACCAGACACTCTTTGTGAGTCTGGAAAACGTGGTAGCTGCTTTACCGATGCGCTTGTTTAGCTCAGTATCGAGAGAAAGAGTGTCGGAGATTGTTGAGCCAAGGTACACAAAGCTAATGGGTACCAGCTAATACACATACCCCCCTTTGAAGAAGCATAGCTAGAGGGGGTGCAAGCACTAAGTTTTGCAGGGAGCCTCACTGCGGTGTGCAAGAGGCCTCTCCCTCTCCGCTTTGAAGCCATTCCAGGTGGGGGGAGTGAAACGGGGTGAAGGCCTCCATTTTGCTCCCTCCACCCGGAATGGCTCCAAAGGGGAGGGGGAGGGGCCACTTGCATGCTGCTGGGAGGCTCCCTGCAAAACATAGTGCTTTGCACCCCCTCTAGTTATGCCACTGCCCCGATGTGCCAAGCCTTACACTAAATCCTACAGGGGAAAGCAACAATCTCTAAATTTGTAACACAGCAGAATTTGATATGCCTTAATAAGAGGAAAAAGTGGCATTCCCGCTACAGGGAGAGATTATTCTTTTCTTCAGTAATTAAAGCATAAATCTGATAGAGTTATTCAGAAATAAAAACAAACCCCACACACTTCAGAATAGATCAGTTGAGCCCCCCCTTCTCCCCCGATAAACATCTCCATTGGCCTCCTGTTGCAGCTCACATGGGCGTCACATGGGAGATCAAAGCGCGGCATCCGAATCCGGTGTGGAAGCCTCTGCCTCTCGCCAATAAACAAAATACAATTTGCAGATAACATCGGTGGTTTTGATCAAAACAGCCGCTTTCCCAATTAGATTTAAAAGAATTCTTAATTGTGATAGATCTAATCTGGTCATGCACAGACAGGGTTAAGGTTTCTTTCTTTTTTTCCCCCCTCCTGCTTCCATTTCTCAGCCTTGGGCCTGTTTAGGGAATTTATTTCCCCAGAGAGTTTAGGTGACAGACAGGTTTAAACTAGCCGCACCTGCAGCCTCAGTGACAGGGAGGTGCCAATACAAGCAGAAATCTGTGCTCCAGACAGGTTAGAGAGCATTCTGGGCAAGAAGCATTGAGAGCATTTAGCTGCTCGCACATCTGGAACTGATAGGAAAACACAGATCAGTATGAAGACTTGGGTGTATGTCCAGTGGATGAGTGTATGCCCAGGACGTGACTGGACTTTGGTGTCAGTCAGTGGTGTAGCTATAGGGGGGTGATGCGATGCCACGACATACCATATTGCCACAACATACCATATTTCAAAGAAAATATTTCTTTACTCAGCGTGTGGTCGGTCTGTGGAACTCCTTGCCACAGGATGTGGTGCTGGCGTCTAGCCTAGACGCCTTTAAAAGGGGATTGGACAAGTTTCTGGAGGAAAAATCCATTACGGGGTACAAGCCATGATGTGTATGCGCAACCTCCTGATTTTAGAAATGGGTTATGTCAGAATGCCAGGTGCAAGGGAGGGCACCAGGATGAGGTCTCTTGTTATCTGGTGTGCTCCCCGGGGCATTTGGTGGGCCGCTGAGATACAGGAAGCTGGACTAGATGAGCCTATGGCCTGATCCAGTGGGGCTGTTCTTATGTTCTTATGTTCATACAGGTGGCCCCTCCCACTCACCATTGGAGCCATTTTGGGCAGTGACAGCAATGTGCAGGAATTACTATTTGGTTTGAGTGCCTACACATTGCTGTCGCTGCCCAGAACAGCTCTGATGGTCACTTACATGGCGCTTTGTGGCACCTGCAGAACTTACCATATTGTCCCCCTCTAGCTATGCTACTGGTGTCCTGTGTCATGTTCTTCTGTCATGAACCTAGCACTAAGTACATGTGTGTGCACTCATGTTTATTTGCACACATTATACATCCTTTCCCTGCCTTGCGTATGAAAAACACTGCTTTTCCAGTGGGGCTTTGCTTTGAGTATAGGTTTCAGTTTGATTTTTGCTAGGCTGCATGGTCACAATCTGATTTTTTTGGTGATGTTCTGTTTATACAAGTAGTTTTGTTAAATTGGTTTTCAATTATTTTAATGTTGATGGTTTTATTCCAATTGTTCTAAGCTGCCTTGGAGATCCCATTTTGGGAACCAAAGAACTGATAATTAAGTTTTAAATAAACAGAAAGATAAATAGACTTCATTTTCCACTTTTATCTGCTGTTCTACTTTCTAAAAGAAAAAGCTACAGTAAAGACATTTCTAAAATATTGTGCTTTCTGCTTTGTTGCTGTGAGTGGGTGCTGATAATTTTGTGACACACTGTGGGAAACAGGATCTGTGGCCTTGTAAAGTCAGGTAAATTAGTACGGGAAAGGGGGAGAAAAAGCCTCATTTTAAGCAGGTGACGTCCGAGATCGAAGAACCCTATGCTGCAAAATGGTCCCAGCCCAAATGACAACAATAGAGCAAAAGAGGAAGCAACTATTGAAGGGGGGGAGAGAGAAGAGGAGAAATTTCAAAGCCTTTAGCATGAGGGAATAGAGGGATTTATGCTGTTGGGCAGCTGTGACAGTAAGGAAATGAACTTTGAAAAAGGTGCTAATTGGAAACGGATAACTCATCTTCTCCTGCCCATTGATGGGAACTCTTTGTGAAACAGCTATCCTGCAGTGCTACCTGCCTGTAAAGCATATCTGATCTAGTGCTATTGTCCTCCTTGGTTAGAATCTGTTCTCATCAACAGGCAAAGCAGACAAAACTCAGTCACCCTGTTGCATGCTCAGTACTGCCTGTGATCCTATACTGCATTTGGTTGGCATCTGGCTACGTTTGAACAATGACTCGGGAGGAAAACACCAGAACTCTGCTGGCTTTTGCTCACAGCTGTCCATTGGTCAAGTCCTCCAACCTAACCATGGTTGAGGACAAGTCCCGGGTAGACTGAGTTCCCCACCACTGGAGTATCCAATGGGAAAGGTAGGAACTTGATCACCCTAAACCCCATAAAAGGGGAGGGCTGCATTGAGAAGGTGCATGTTTTTGTCCAGCCCTTGTAAGGATACCTGTGCATTGCTATCATGCCCCTCTAGACCCTGGAGGCAAGCAAAAGTATGGCAATTAAGTATATGAGTCTAGCTGGGAAAATAGTCCAAGTAGCCTGCCAAGTAGAATCTAGTAGGATTCTACTAGAATCCTAGTAGAAAAGGATTCTAGATCTTTTGCCTACTTTGGAACATTTTTGAACCTTGCCTACCTTCCTTTGTAATAAACTGCTCTCCATGTTTGAAACTCCTTCAGCCTGTTTCAGTCGGATCAAAGCAAAAATATTGCCCCCTGCTTTCTTACAAATTGCTTGTGGTTAAAGCTGAAAAGCTGTATGCATAAGTGCAGAGGAACTGGGCTTGGCCAGCTCTCTTGGTTCTGTAGCAGCCAGCTTCCATGTTGAGAGGAACCTCAGAAACTGGGCCCACTCCACACAGGAGAAAGGTGTGGTAATGCTTCCCACTTTTTTGTTTGTTTGTTTCCCCTTCCTGATGGGATCAACTATCCTTTCTGGAATTGTCTATGTCAGAGTGTCATGTCCTGTCTCTCATAGTCACTCCCAAAGGAACCAGGGTAACTTGTTTCTTCCCCTATCCCAGTGTTTCTCAAACTGTGGGTTGGGACCCATTGGGTGAGTCAAGAGCCAATTTCAGGTGTGTCCCCCAGTCAGTTCAATATTTTATTTTTAATATTAGACTTGATACTGCCATGGTATGTGACTGCATTTGGGGTAATGTTACTATACTTTTGTACTTTTAACATGTACTTTAACATCTGTACTTTTAACAGGCTACTATGTATATGCTTAGTAGTCAATGGGACTTACTCCTGAGTGGATAGGAGTGTGGATAGGAGTACAACCCAGGATTGTTAAAAATTTTACTGCTTGATGATATCACTTCCGGTCATGACAGATATCACTTCTGGTGGGTCCTGACAGATTCTCATTCTAAAAAGTGGGTCCCAGTGCTAAAAGTGTGAGAACCACTGCCCTAACCCCACATGATGGGCCATGGTGTCCTCACCAGATCACTATCCATGCTTTCATGCACCTGGCAAGAGTTTGGCAGACAGGAATAGGACTGAAATAGAGGGGAAAAAAATCCAGTGTATTTTAGGAAACCTAGAAATTCTAAGTTGAAAATGATGGGGAGAATTTATAGCCTGGAGAGAAGAAGACAGAATGTAATTGAATTTGCCAGCTAGTTTTCTGAAAAGGCTGGATAATTCAAGCCTCAACACCTTAGAGCAGTTGTCCCAGCAGAGTCAGTGGCCTCCAGAGACTAGCCCATCATCACCAATGATCTCCTGAGTGGAATGTGCAATATTAGTCAAAATCTGATGGATTCCCAGATGGATTCCTGATGTTTGCTTGAAACTCTGATGTCCTTGGGTGGGAATTTTCTTCTAAGGTAAAACTGAAACTCTGCATCTGCTTCTCTTAAAATGCCAGTTGATCAAACTCAGTCAGAGAAGTGTTAATTTGCAAGGTGAAACCATGGTATAAGAATGGGTATATCATTCTGTGCCATTGTCTTACTTTCATTCACAGTAATTGTGTAGCAAATCTACACACAAACCCCCCCCCCCCGTTTCTCAGCCTAATTCAGTTACTGATAGGTTAAAAGGGCAAAGGGAAGAAGTATGCATATAAACCACACTCAGTGGCATAGCTAGAGGGGGTGCAAAGCACAAAGTTTTGCAGGGAGCCTCACTGCAGCTTACACGGTGCCCCTCCCCCTTCCCTTTGAAGCCATTGGGGGCGGGAGCAAAACAAAGGCATATGCCTGGTTCTGAAGGGGAGTGTGCCCCTTACACACTGTGGTGAGGCTTCCTGAAAAACTTTGTGCTTTGCACCCCCTCTAGCTATGCCACTGACCACACTCAGTCCTCAGAGTAAGAGTGTGAGATAATGCCATCCATGTAAAAAATAATACAGTCATACTGGCTGCATAATGAGCTTTTGGAGGATCCTAATTTTCATTTTAAAAAAAGAAAACAAGTTTCTCTTGTTTTGAAAACTTTGATGCTATGAATGAGGATGTAGTGGGGGGGGGGGAGACATGTGCAAGAGTGATGATGTTATCAGCAGGAGCACCCAGGTGCTGCCTTGGAAACCTTTTTTCAAATGACCTTATAGGAGAAGAAGCGTCAGGCACAGTAGAAGGTAAATTTGCCTAGGGGCATATGTTAATGTTCAGGCCATCATCTTTCCCAAGGGCTGTCTGAGAGACAGCATGGAGCTCATGTTATATTAAGGCTAAGATTTTGTGCTTGTTCATCTGGGACTTGCTTCTGAATAACCATGCATATAGACTAGCTCTCCAATACAGCTTTCCTATTTATTTGGGATATTACTTAATCCCATTTTTCAATTTTTCTATATGTGTTTTAAAATAATTGCAACCCACTGCATGAGTTTAGGATGAAACAAGCTATTTAGAAGAAATATAAGAGGTACAGCTTGCTGTATCTCACAGTGGCCCACCAAATGCCCCAGGGAGCACACCAGATAACAAGTGACCTGCATCCTGGTGCCCTCCCTTGAGGGGAGGGCAACTAACAGCATGAAAAATCTTAAACAACCAAACCTTCTGCAACACTCCAAGATTGCATTATATTTTAAAACATAAGAACTAGAACAAAAGTATATGTTACAAAGAACATCAGTTGACTGCCAAAAATAGCAGTCCTGTGTTAAGCTTCCCTTTCGCTTCTGAAACTTCTAGTTCAAATTCCCCATGTGTTGACATAATTATGCAACATTTTCCAGCCCTTCCTCCACACCACTGCCTGACACTTGTGAGAACAGGCAATGCACCTTGTAATAATATCAGGATAGGAGTTGGTTAACTAAAGGCTATGGAGAGTAATTCAATATGAGGCTGCCATCTTTGTGACAGTCTCATTTTCTTTGTAACATGTAGATACTCTCTAAAGTTGGGTGTTAAGTTTTGATGGAGGGAAACTAGGTTCTGGCTCCAAGTCCTAGGTCCTAACCTCTCTTACAGTGTTGCTGTAAGGAAGAGTTACAACAGGAGAGTTAGAGAGGTAAGGAGAGTTAGGACAGACAGTGGCATAGCTAGCAAGGGGCAGGGGGGCGGTACGCCCCAAGTACCAGCCTTGGGGGGGTGACACCACAAATGACCCAACATTGCTAACATCGCAGGGGTTAGGAATAACCCCTTCGTGCTATATACCGTTGAATGTGGAATTTCCAGCTGAATGCAATGCAAAAAACTGGATTGAAATATCTCCTTTCCATCAAAAGTTATGGCCAGAACCCCAGAAATAAACAAAATGCATTGAACCCTATGGAAAGTGAAACCGAGCCACATTTCGTGTTTACTCGCGAATAGGCGAACCTGCCTTAGTCCATCAGAAACGGCAGGCTGAGAGGAATCCAGCGACACCAGAATGGTTCCTATCGAATGAAATCAGCCCCCCCAAAACACCCAAAAAGGAAGTCCCTCCCTCCAAGCTACTGGTCCAGAGGTCCCCCGCCTGGGCTGCCGCCCTGCCCTCACCCCCCGGGGGGCAAAAGTGACCCTGGCAGACCCGGGGCTGCCCGGGGGCCGACACCCGCCTGCTGCGGGGCGGCGAGGGCCTGCTAGCCTGTCCCCCTGGAGGGGGCGCGCAGAGCTGCAGACCCCACGCAGGGTCCAGTCGCATCCAGGGAACTTTCTATCTCTGTCTCACCTACCTCACAGGGTTGTTGTGAGGACAAATAAGGGGAGGAACCATGTACACCACCCTGAGCTGCTTAGAGGAAGGGTAGTATAAAAATGTGAATGAATGAATTAATAATTCATAAGTTTTTGTCACCCCATATGACATGATTAATTATTCAATTATTAATTAATCAATAATTAATAATTAAATAACTAATTATGTCCTGGGGTGACAAAAATTTATGGGCCCCGGATGTCAGATGACCTAGCTATGCCACTGGGTACTCTACATGGCACTTTCTGAATAAGGCTAGAGCAAGGTGGGACATGTCACAGCGTAGCAGAGTCTCACTTACAAGCATCCCACTTCCACCTCAAAGAGGCTTCCTGAGTTCTCCTGAACCACTAAGCCAGGGGTGCCCAAACTCCAGCCCATTTGCAACTCTCGGGGACCCCCAATCCAGCTTGGGGGAGCCCCCAGTCTCCAATGAGCCTCTGGCCCTCCGGAGACTTGCTGGAGCCCAGGCTAGCCCAATGAGACTGCTCTCAGTGTGAGGTCCGACTGTTTGACCTCTTGTGTGAGCTGTTGGCCACAGGCTCCCTCCGCTGCTTGCTGTTTCATGTCTGTGAAACAGCAGCAGCAGCAAAGGAAAGGCTGGCCTTGCAAAGTCTTTTATAGACTTCAAGCAATCAAAAGACCTTTATTCATTCCTATAAATTCCAGCTCTAATTTATTCATTTATGTAAATTTATTCAAATTTAAAATGCAAATCAATTTTTTTCCTGGGGTTCCAACACAGTGTCAGAGAGATGATGTGACCCTCCTGTCAAAAAGTTTGGATACCCCTGCACTATGCCAGTATGAGCTGGGTGAGGGACTGTTGGAAGACTGATGAGAGGTCTGGGTAGGTAACGTGGGCTGTAGGTGTGTAGCCTGCCCCAAATACTTGCCCCTTTCCAAACTTCACAGAAGAATCAGACTGCAGGGCTGCTTTCACCTAATGAAGGGGATTGGGTGTCTTTGCATCAGCCACGACCCCATTCTGCCCTCCTCTCTTTCTCTGGTCTGCATTCGTAACAACCGAGGGAACCAAGAGACACATGCTTAATCCATGCAAATAGCTGAACCCCTTTCCAATCCTGCTGACCTATTTTCAAGCCCTTCTCCTCAATGATATGGGCTCAATATGGAGGTATTTATAAATGAAGGGATATGCAGACCCCCTGCCCATCCTTAGAATGTGTTAATGTGCTAAATTCCGTTTGTGTGGACACACAGAACTGCCAGCCCTTGGGGTACCCAGCTACAAAGAGCGAACAGAGCCACCTGCCTTACTAGAGGAGGTGAGGCAACAGCTGCTTACTCAGTCCAACTAAGCATTCCTATGTCATTTCATAAGGGAGGCAAAGCATCTCGTTGGCAGGTGCTTTTTATCTGGGCTAGAGTAAGGAGGGGGAAAAGTGCCTTGCTTCACAGTTCAGGGAAGCTGTGCTGAACTGACAGAATGACATACTCAAGCCAAGGTGAAAAAGGAACACTGTCAGGTGATGTCCACTAAACTGCAATCTGTGTTTTTCCCTTTTTCTCTTAATATAAAAGGGGTGACCTTGGTGAGTCCAGGAATGCTTTGACTGAGTCAATATATGTGGTGAAGCAGCACAAAAAAAACTTCCTGGTATACGAACAACAAAATTTGATTTAGAGGAAGGGCTGGCAACTGGCAGCCCAGGAGGCTGAACCTGGCCTCCAATCCCAAGAGCACGCCCCTTGGCAGTGGCGTCGCTAGAGGGATGCGGGGGTGTGTGCGGGCCACACCGGGTGATGCGCCCTGGGGGGTGACGCGCTACAGTCATGCCTTTACAAGCTACCGCGTCATGCCATACACCGTTGGATGCGGGATGACCAGCAGAACACAATGCAAAAAACCCCGTCGAGATATTGAAATCGCTCCTTTTGTTCAAAAGTTATGGCCAAAAAACCAGAAGGAAAAAATGCATGGAGCCTCTATGGAAAGTGAAAATGAGCCGTATCGTGCATTTACTCATGAGGGGCAGGGCAGGGCAGGGCAGGGCATTGGAAAGGGCAGGCTGAGAGGAATCCAATGACACCTGAATGGTCCCGATCCAGTAAATGCAGCCCCCCAAAAACACCTGAGAAGGAGGTCCCTATTCAGCCCTATGAAAAGCAAGCCAAACCAAGTGGCCGCATTTACTTGCGAGTAGGTGCACTTGCCTTAGTCCGTCAGAAAGGGCAGGCTGAGAGGACTCCAAGGATGTCAGAATGGTCCTGATCCAATGAATGCAGCCCCCAAAAACACCCGAGGAGGAGGTCCCTGCCCCCCCAGCTGCAAGTGTATGGAGCCCTATGGGAAGTGAAGCAGCCTCACATAGCATTTACTCGCGAGTAGGCAGACATGCCTTGGCTGGTGGTCAGGCCAGGCAATGAATGTGAAGACACCAGAATGGCCCCGATCCGATGGAGCTGGAGTGCAACAAAAGCCCCAGAAGGCAGCCTCCCCCCCCACTAGAAAGGACCAACAAAGAGGCTTGAACTGGTAAGGGGAAGGTTTTTTATTTTGTGCTTGCAAAGTTTCCCTCATAGCCCAATCCTAGCCCCACTTTCCTGGGAGTAAGCCCCATTGACTATAATGGGACTAACTTCTGAGTAGACAGGCATAGGATTGGGCTCTTAGACATGTAAAGCCAGGTGGGTCTTTGTATTGATGTGCTTGAAATAGAAGGACTTTCAATTGGGCACTGGGAGGGCTGAAGCTCTCACTGATTCTTTTTTTTTGGGGGGGGGGGTGTTATTGCAGGCAGACTACAGAGAAAACTCACTTGGTGGAACAGGATTGGCTCTCCCTTATTTAATTATTTCTTTTATTTTAATTTAACTCTTTATAATTATTTATTTTAATTTGCTTGATGATATCACTTCGGGCCATGACATCACTTCCAATGGGTCCTGGACAGACTGTCATTCTACAAAGTGGGTCCCAGCTCTAAAAGTATGAGAACTGCTGCAATAAGGTGTTAGTAAGAGTGTGCGTGTGTGTGTGACTCCACAAGTTTTCAAATAACTAAAATCAGAATTTGGAGGAATAATCCCTTCATGTTATACATCAATCAATGTGTAATTTCATTCAGAATGCAATGAAACAAACCACATTGAAATATCTGTTTTCTATCAAAAGGTACTGCCAAAAAACCAGTGGGGGTGGGGCGGGGGTGATGGTACATCACCATGCCTACCATCTGGGGTGTTGCCCCACCCACTGCATGGGGTGACGCGGAGGCCTCCCGCACCGGGTGACGCGAATCCTAGTGACACCACTGCCCCTTGGCCATTTCTTCCCATGTGAACCGTCTGTTTCAAGGTCTCCTTCACTCCTTCCTCTGCAGTACGGACAGCCACAAGGACTTTGTCAGCGTCCTCCGTTATTACATAGATTGCTACTCCGTGCAGTGAGCTCAAACCTACACAAGTGGAAGCAGGTGGCAGGGTTGCAGAAGGTGAAAGCACTGTCAAAGCCATCGTTGCAGTTCTTTGTCCTGCAGAGCCCCCTGCCTGTGTCTGGCTCGGGTGTGAGTGCCTAAGGGCTTGGGTCAAAGCTGCTGGCCTTTTAGCCTTTAGCTAGAAAGGAATACTTCTGCTGAAAACTGGAGATCTCTCTACCTCTCTTGCCAAGTGGAGGATTGCAAAGGCACCCTGCAACAGACTTTGAAAAGTGGCTGCACCAGGGCTAGTCTGAACACATGAAGCTCCTTTCTATTAGACTATAGGTTCTTCTAGTTCAGTACTGTCTGCACTGACTGGCAGTAGCGATCCAGGGTTTGAGACAAGAGTCTTTCCCACCCCTCTCTGCAGATGCTGTACTGAGGTACAGCTTCATCTAGTAGTGTAGCTAGAGGGGGTGCAAAGCATTTGCCTCTGTTTTACTCTTGCCACCAGAATGACTCCAAAGGGGAGGGGTCCCTTTCACAGCACGTTCAAGCACTTGCAAAAACTTAGGGCTTTGCATATCTTCTAGCTACACTACTATATCCTCAATATATTCCAATTGTGTTAAAAAATAATCATCTTCATTGTTTTCCAGGGTATTCCTGGGCACAACTGAGGGTGCTGGCATTGACTTATAAAGATGGATCAGGGTATCTGAAGGATATATGAAGGACTACCTGCTCCCAAATGACACTGCTTGTTTTCTGAGAACTGTTCTTAGGTTCTGTTCTCCAGAGGTTTCCTCTTCTACGTTCCTCTTCCAGCTCCTTGTCTTTATAGTTTAGGTGGGAGGCAGCCTGGGAAAGAACCTTTGCTAGTGCAAAGGCAACCCCTCCCTTTTGCAGCATGAATGCCTTTCCCAGGCAGATTTATGATGCACCAACATGATTATCTTTCAGGTGGCAGATGAAGACCACTCTGTTCTCCAAGGCTTTTCATGGGTGATCTGCAGTTCTGCTGCTTTCATCTTAAATTTCATCTGATTTTTATTTGATTTTTTTTTAACTGGCTGCAACTACTCCTTATATCAACATTATCTATGTATATCTATTGTTTTGGCTTTTAAAATAAATTTAAATTGCTTTGAATATTTTTAATAGGAAAGCAGCATACCAGTGTTTTAAACAAGTGATTAAAAACATGTCTGCAGCTATATGCGGTACCCAGACTTCTTCCTCTCTTGCCAAGAGAAGAGGAGGATTGTGTTAAACATAGCAGCAGCAGAACTGCACAGAACCTCTTTAAAGCTGCCGTTTCAGGAAAACATCTTTGCCGCTGAAGATGCTTGTCATCTGATTTCCTGTTCCAGGCAGGGACCCACAGTGGCATCCTGGCTATGCTTGGCAGGACACCAGAGTAGTTCAGAAAATTGGGACCATGGTTAGCTCACTGTCGTGCTTGTATGTGGACAAAGTTGAACCCAAACCAAACTTAGAGTCTAGTTCGCTTGGGGTGGGGAGAAGACTAGTTCGGGTCCAGGAAGGGGGCGGGTTTGGGCAAAGTCCCTTCCCAGACCCAATCCGCCAACCCTGGTCCACACGGATGTGCACAAGCTATTTTGTTAGTGCAGGTCTGAGTAGACCTGTCTAGGCCTTAGGGGCTTACTTCAGGGTGCAGGAACAAATGTTCTTTGCCCAGAGGAGACATCTGGAACTTCCCTCCTTCCCGGATGCAGCATGTACTGTGACAGCACGGCTGCATCAGTGGGAGGGGGCAAGTGTTAGGATTGGGCCATTTATGAATGTAGTCCAAAAATGGGGCCTCCATGCTGAATGTGAGTGCCAGAGGTGTGAGGGCAGATGTGTCACACTGATTCCTTATCCTTAACCCTTTTAATATCCTTAACCCTTCATCCATGGCACCTTGGGGGATTATCCAGCCTGGAACGGGTTTAACATGTGGTTTCACTCAAGTGAATCAATTGAGATTTTTTTTTTAAAGTGCCCTTTAAGAACAAACTCAAAGCCAGTGGTGTAGCTAGAGGGGGTGCAAAGCACTAGGTTTTGCAGGGAACCTCACTGTGGTGTGCAAGCAGCCCTTCCCCCTCCCTTTGGAACCATTCTGGGCAGGGGAAAGAATTTTGCTCCCCCCTGTCCAGAATGGCTCCGAAAAGGAGGGGTAGGGGCAAAACTTAGTGCTTTGCACCCCCTCTAGCTATGCCACTGCTCAAAGCAGAATATTGTCTAATGAAATCAGTTCATCCAGCCATGCTCCCATCTGTAGCATTTCTTTGATGTTCAACAACCTTCCCCTTGGAGCAATGTGAGACCAAAGGGAGCTATGACATCACTTCCAATAATTTTTTCAGTAACTCGAGTGTAATGAGCATAAGATTACTTTTCCCCCTTTTTGAAAAATAAATTTCCTCCCAGCTGTTCAAGTATTTCCAAACACAGCAGTCCCTATCAGTCATGCGCCTAGGCCTGGGCCAAAGCGCACTGCGCACCTGGACAGCAGGGACTCGAAGAGTCTGATTGTTTCTCTTACACTAATTTAATGATACTGAACATGTGGCTTTCACCATGCCAGATCTTTTGGTCAGCCCAATGGCTGACAAAAAGATGCCCCACAAAGCGCAGCATCAAAGATTCATAGCTTACCTTGCATCACATATGGCAGCGAAGCATATCTTCGAGCAGCAGCCTGGCCTCCCCAGCTGTCATGCAAATGATATGCAAATGATGTTAATGATGCATTCATAAAAAACACACACTCTATCGCATCTCATCTGGCTTGGAGCCACAGTGGTCCTCTTTGTGATTGGAGTGTGATTGGATTTGGTCCCATGCTATGGGGAGCACAGACCGTAAAACTAGGGTCTGGATGTGGAACCTTCTTGCCTTGTGTGATGCTGATCAGCTACATTAAAAGTAGTGAATGTGGCGTAAAAGCTGTCCAAGGAAACCTCAGTGTCAAGCAACTTTGCTCTTATCAGCCATCTGTCACCACCTTGAGATTCCAAACTGCAGGGCTCCTTTTGATGGTAGGTTTTGCAATTTCCTGAGTGCATTCACTCTGTGAAAGGCTGCAGCTACTTAGAACAGCTCTGCAGGTTCCCGCCATTGTATTCCCCAGAAGTTTTTTTGATGGCACGACTCTTCCTCCCCATTACAAGCAACAGGATGTATTCAGTCATTCATTCTGAGAGCATCATTAAATGGATTTTGATGTCACTGTGAGCCTTTTCAGGATGCTCCACAAGCATCTGTAGCAGGATACACTGGGTTATATCACCTAAGCATCTAAGCAAAGGAATCTTCTATTGTGTGTGTGAAATGGCATCTGCTCAGTGCAGAAAGTTTAGCACTTAAGAAGCAGGTTGGACTGGACTGAACAAATGCAAAGATTCAAGGTGAACATCGAGGTTCATGTAAGATGAGTAAAGCTTTCTGAGTGCAGCCCAAAGAGCTCTGATAAGATTATTTACTCGTGGGCCAAGATGCCTCCTCCTGTTTCACAATCCCAGTTTCAAACTGGGAAGGCATTCAAGTGATTTGGTGGGTTGAGGTGATCTTCACAGCAGGGTTCAACTTACAGTGTTTGCTAATTGTAAACCCATCTTTCCATTTACTGTGCTCAGGGCTACTGACGACAGTAGTTCAGATGACGACAATAAAATAACTGTGATAAGAAAATAAACATTAATAGGAGAGCAGAACAGAACCGATCAGGACAATAACAGTGTCACCCTAGATTAAGAGCTTGATGATAAAAGATGAGTTCTTGCACAACAGCAAAAAGCCATCAGAATAAAAGCGAGACAGCCTCCCTTAGAGGGTTGTTGTACCATGGGTGTGCCGTTACAGACTGTTTAAATAGTAAGTTGTGTAATAGACAGGAATAACACACACACATATACAGGCTGGACCTCGGTATCCAAGAGGGATTTGTTCCTGGACTCCCCACAGATACTGAAACCCGTGGATAATTAAGGCTGCAATCCTATTCACACTTACCTGGGAGTAAGCCCCATTGACTATAGTAGGGCTTACTTCTGAGTAGGCATGTATAGGATTGGGCTTTAAGAGCCTGATCCTGTGGTCCGCGCCTCCACGGTGCGGACCAGTCGCAAACGTTCCATAAGGTACGTTTGCGGGGCTTACCATTGGTCTCCCACCAGAGCTAGCCCAGCTCCAGCTGGCGCTGAGCCAGTGTGCGGCAGGTGCCCGGACCTCCGGGCTGTGGAATGGAAGATGGGGCATGGCCGGGGGCGTGGGGGAGGCGTGCCGGGGAGGGGGATGTGGCTGGGGGTGTGGGGGAGGCATGTCGGGGGGGAGGGGGAGAGGCGGGTCTGCGGAGCCGAGCTCCACAGGATCCAAGGCGCTTGGGTAGGGCTGCACGCCCTACACGAGTGCCTTTGCTTTAGCAGCGACCAAAAGGTCGCCGCTAAAGTGAGCAGCCCCATTGCAGGGCCGTTTCCCTTACTTGGGGGCAGGGGACGAACGTCTCCTTCAGGATCTGGTGGGAGCGCTCTGTGGAGCTGCCGTGTCCCAGAGCTCCAGGCAGCTCAGGATTGGGCTGTAAATCAGCAGGTTGCCGTCCAACAGGGCCTCCTGACATGACTAAAACAAGGTTTCAGTTTCATCTGGGAGGTCCTCAGTGGGTCCTCCAGCCACGGATTCAGAAGCTGCAATGGGTCAAATCCATAGGTTCCAAATCTGCGGATAAAGAGCACCCACTGTATATCCAAAACTGCTTCAGCATAGGCTGGAGTGACTGAGAGACTGAGGCCCATTCGTATTCAAGTTTCCACTGCTGATTCAGCTGTGCCAATGGGGCGTGAGCTATATCCTATGATAGGTCAGCAGTCATGGAGGCCTCCTCAAGATGAGGGGATGTTTGTTCCCTTACTTTGGGGCTGAATTGTGGCTGCATCGGTGAACAGTTGGAGAGGATTGTGCCCTACATTGGTAAGGTTTATTTTCCCCCTGGTTTCCCCACAGCTAAAGAACAGTGCTGTATCCCCCAACTAGGATTGACAGGCAGGCAAAGTCTAATGATTTGTTATATTTTCGTACATTGGAGGGATATGTTAATACAGTGAATAAGGTATTATTTGTTCTGTGCCTGTGGGCAGCTCAGGTAATTATAATTAATGCAATATTTTTATAAGTAATTACAGCTACAGGCTATTGCGAGGAGAGTGGGAAAGTGACTCTACTGTCTCCTCTGCATTCTGAGATCCAGGTCATGCAATTGCTGGACAGAAATCATGTTGGCCGTGTGCATGGACTGTGAAATGTGCCCTGTGGGTAATAGAGGGGGTCAAAGCACTTTTACAGGTGCCTGAATGCACCATGCAAGAGGCCTCTCCCCCGCCCCTTCAAAGCCATTCCCAGTGGGAAGAGCAAAATGGAGGCTAATGCCTGGCTATTAAGGGGAGGAGAAGGGCCCTCTTGCACGGCACGTTCAGGCACCTGCAAAACTTAGTGCTGTGCACCCCCCAGCTACGCTACTGCATGTGAGGTATGGATATGCATAGCTATGTCGGCATAGGCCAAAAAAGAGGGTGAAATCATTGGAAGAAATATCAAGTATTCATTCATACCTGTATACATGCATCAAGGACATCTGCAAGAGGGATCTGAAGGCCTTAGGCGTGGACCTCAACAAGTGGGAAACCCTGACCTCTGAGTGGCCCGCTTGGAGGCAGGCTGTGCAGCATGGCCTCTCCCAGTTTGAAGAGACACTTGGCCAACAGTCTGAGGCTAAGAGGCAAAGAAGGTAGGCCCATAGCCAGGGAGACAGACCAGGGACAGACTGCACTTGCTCCCAGTGTGGAAGGGATTGTCACTCCCGAATTGGCCTTTTCAGCCACACTAGACGCTGTTCCAGAACCACCATTCAGAGCGTGATACCAGAGTCTTTCGAGACTGAAGGTTGCCAACAACAATGTTCCATGAAGTAGAAAGTACAAACCTGATGCTGATATCCATTTCGTGTACCGGATTTGTGGGGCATGTTGTGAAATTGAAGTACATGTCTAAACACTGGTTCCACATGCTTGGGGCAGGCCATTGTGGTGGATGCCCTCTGGTTTCGGTGTTGTGTGAGACAAGAAAAGAACTTCCCTCTGTCCACAGTATCGATGCCGTGCATCATTTTATATGTCTCAATCATGACCCCACCCCAGGCACCTTTTTTCTAGACTAAAGAGCCCCAAATGCTATAGCCTTTTCTCAAAAGGGAGGTGTTCCATCCCATGAATCATTTTGGTCTCACTCTTCTGCACATTTTCCAGTTTTTCAATTGTAAACAAAACAGAACCATTGGAAAGAACTTGTGCAGACCACTAACTCCTCGAAATGCAAAGGACTTCCACAATATCCCAATACCTATCTCTCCCTCAATCTGCCCCATTCTGAGTTGGGGAGAGACAGAACACCTGACCACCAACTCATTCACCTTGGGAGGGCCCAATCCTATCCAATTTTCCAGTGCCAGTGCAGCCATGCCAATGGCGTGTGCACTGCATCCTGTGGTGTAGAGGCAATAACAGAGGCCTCCTCAAGGTATGGGAACATTTGTTCCCTTACTTTGGGGCTGCATTGCAGTTGTACCAGTGCTGGAAAGTTGGATAGGATTGGGTCCTGAGTCTCCATCACTTCCAGCTTCTGCACATAGCTATTCAGGGGCATCAGGTTTGGATGCATGCATAAAAATACCATATGTGCAGACCTTAATCACACAGTTGATTTGCCAGATAAAATCTGGAAATTGTGGAAAGTTGGTCTACATAGGATGGATTTTATGCATGTAAGGCCCAAATCCTAACCAACTTTCCAGCACTGGCATAGCTATGTCAATAGGACATGTGCTGCATCCTGCAGTTGGGTGGCACTCACAGAGGCCTCTTCAAAGTATGGGAATGCTTGTTCCCTTACCTTGGAGCTCCATTGCCCTTATGTTGGTGCTGGAAAGTAGGTTAGGAGGATTACTCATTAGCTACTCATTAGCTACAAGTGACAGAAGAGAAAAATGTGCAAATCTTGTTCATATTTTCAAGGTATGAGAGTGCCCAATTATCAAGCAGGGAAAGCCCAATTATAATGGGGGCAGAATAGGTTAGAATAGGTGCTGGAAAGTAGGTTAGGATTGCCCCCTAAATCATATTAGAATGCTATATCTCTGCTATACATGAGATGTGGGGTAGTCACACTAGGGAAACATGTAGTGTGCTTTCACCCCCCTCCACGGGTCAGATCAGAGGATAGGTGTTGTTCAGTTTGGGCCTTGGTTATATGGAATAAAAAATGGTAGATATTTGCAGTATCCCTGCTCATGCTTGCTTAGAGGAGAACGTGTGACTGCAGAAGGTTAGAGAATCTCGCTGCAATGTGATGGAATTGCATGAGGATGGTATCAGGAGAATGTCTGCTTCAAGTCATGGTGACACGCTGCATCCTGCAATATCCACTGTTTAGCATGAGGACTTTCTAAGAAGTTGTGGTCTTTGAAGACTCTGAACTTTGGTTGCGGAGGAAAGTGTGTACGAGTGAAAGAGAACACGGCTGTTTCTTCTTAAAAGCAGCGCATAATGTTTGCAGGATTAGCTATGCTGACTGATTATCAGCGAGCCAGATAAAATGGGGGGGGGGAGCGAAAACAGAAAAACACCCAACAAGAACAAGAACAAGAACAAGAATTATTCCAAATTCAAAGTCATATGGGGGGAGGAAAGGGGGGGAGTCAATTTAGCCCTAAGGAATGGATTAGATGAAATAACCAATTGCTGGTAAAGCTTGTATTTCGTTCAGAGGAATCTTTCAAATAAAAATGCCATCAAAAAACTTGGTTTTTCTACAGCTGTTTATTATTCCCCTTCTCTCTGGACATGACTTTCAAAGTATGATTAAAGGCAAAGTGAACTACATTTCCTTGTGGAGAGCGCAAGAGCTGTGGCGCTCTGTGTCCCCGCTGTCAGTACTTCATCATTGCCGCACATGGGGCCTTCCCATCCAGTAAGGCAAACCAGGGCTGGCTTTAGATGCTGCGGGGTCGAATGCGAAACATTTTTTTTTGGGTCCCCCACCCCCATGGGCCCCCAACTCATGAGAACAATCAGCGGCGGCGAGCCCAGGGCTGATGGCACCCTGTGCAAAGTGTGGCACCTGGAAGTAGGTGGTAATGACATAAACCAAACTTGTCTCCTGTGTGTTGCTGTCACTGCCCCGAATGGCTCCGATGAGGGGGAGGGGTTGCTTACACAGAGCATTGCAATACTTACCATTTTGCCCCCCTCTAGCCATGCTACTGAGCATGGAGCATGGAGGAAAGTGGAAAGAAGAGGAGGCACAACGGAAGTGAGTGGGGATAAGGGTGTGCAGAACAGTTGTGGGAAGGGGGCAAAACATGGCAGGGGGGAGAAGGCAACAGCCAGAAATGTTTTTGGAGGCCAGGTCTACTGGTCTTCCCTGGGCAGAATCCAGGTCTACCTGCCCATGCAACGCTGGCAGCTAGATACAGTGATACGGAAAACCAAGCACACTCTTAAGTCTCTCTAAAATCTTTTAAATGTAGAAAATGGTTGCAGAAAATTGGCATCATCGTATTTCGGCTCACACTAGAATAGAAAGTGTCCTGTTTGCACACCATAGTTCTGCAGCAGCTGTAGTCCAGCAGCTATGACCCTGAGTTCCTAGTCACTCCTTCCTGGTAAGCGAATCTACACACCAAAGAGCTACTGTAGTAGGCCAATTTCGTCATAGTTTTGAAACTGTGTTAAAGGGAGTCATGTATGTATTCCCAGCACATACAGCCTTCAGTAGTGGCAGCAGCTGTGCATCCAGCAAGCTACGCAGGCAGCAAGTCCAGGTGGAATAGGAAAATATAAGTTCCCAGGAAATTCCTGGACCATCCTTTGGGCCTGCTTTTTGACCCTAGACCAGGGTACAAATTATCCCCTTTCCCCCCTCTCATGGGCCTGATGGATGAGTTGCTAGTGGGGAAGGGAATCACATTTTCAGTGCCCCCCCCCACATGTTAAATCTCTCTTGGACATTATGGATGTTACTTCTTGAATGGCCCTCTGCCCACGAAATTAGCAAAAGAAGGAGGGCAAGAGCAAGCACCCTAGAAGGAGAAGCAAGATGTTCATTGCATGGAGACAGGCTGCTTTGTTAAGTATCATCTGAACTGGCCCTCTGTAAGACAGCACAGAAAGGCAGGGCTAGAAGCTTTGTTCCTGTGGAGCTAGTTTTATTCTGCGGGGAGAGTTGGTGACCATCGCTGAAGAGGCTAGGCCGCAGATCAGGAAGTGCCCAGGATTTCACGTGTACCATAAACTCACAAGCAGCCTAATCCTATGTATGTCCACTCAGAAGTATGTACCATTATTGTCAATGAGACTTACTCCCAGGTAAGTGTGGACTGGACTGAGGCGTAACAGCCCAATTCCAAGCTTCTCTAGCACCCAGGGCTACAGCGGTGCCAAAACAGCAACCACTGTATCCTATGGGGCAGGGAAGCAGAACCAGGTTCCTCAGGGCAAGGGAACAAGCATTTTATCACATGTAGCACCCAGGTGGCCCCAATGGGTCTACTCATATCTGCACCTGCTATTGAGCAGGGGCAGAAATGAGGAGACCCATGTTGGGTTTCCTGGCCTGGGAGAGGGGTCAGCATAAGGTGGCAGGCCCCCCTCCTGGACCTGCTCTTCCCCTTCCCCCAACATCCTCCCCAGTTCTGCCCCCTTCCCACTATCCCCCCCCCACCCCAAACAGCCCTGCTGCCAACTGGTGGCAGTACTTACCACCGGGAGCACTCAGCAGCCACCCTCCAGCACTGCGGCCCTGCGTTACCTGACACTGGACTCAGCGCCAATGGTGCTCCAGTATTTGTATTGGCAACCTTCAGTCTCGAAAGACTATGGTATCACGCTCTGAAAGGTGGTTTTGGAACATCGTCTAGTGTGGCTGAAAAGGCCAATTTGGGAGTGACATTCCCTTCCACACCGGGAGCAAGTGCAGTCTGTCCCTGGTCTGTCTCCCTGGCTATGGGCCTTCCTTCTTTGCCTCTTAGCCTCAGACTGTTGGCAAAGTGTCTCTTCTAACTGGGAAAGGCCATGCTGCACAGCCTGCCTCCAAGCGGGCTGCTCAGAGGCCAGGGTTTCCCACTTGTTGAGGTCCACTCCTAAGGCCTTCAGATCCCTCTTGCAGATGTCCTTGTATCTCAGCTGTGGTCTACCTGTAGGGCACTTTCCTTGCACGAGTTCACCATAGAGGAGATCCTTTGGGATCCGCCCATCATCCATTCTCACGACATGACCAAGCCAACGCAGGCGTCTCTGTTTCAGCAGTGCATACATGCTAGGGATTCCAGCTCGTTCCAGGGCTGTGTTGTTAGGAACTTTGTCCTGCCAGGTGATGCCGAGAATGCGCCGGAGGCAGCGCATGTGGAAAGCGTTGCGTTTCCTCTCCCGTTGTGAGCGGAGAGTCCATGACTCGCTGCAGTACAGAAGTGTACTCAGGACGCAAGCTCTGTAGACCTGGATCTTGGTATGTTCCGTCAGCTTCTTGTTGGACCAGACTCTCTTTGTGAGTCTGGAAAACGTGGTAGCTGCTTTACCGATGCGCTTGTTTAGCTCGTTTTCGAGAAAAAGAGTGTCGGAGATCGTTGAGCCAAGGTACACAAAGTCATGGACAACCTCCAGTTCATGCGCAGAGATTGTAATGCAGGGAGGTGCTCCAGTATCGCTAACTGAAAGTGCCTCATGGCACGTTTTTGTGACAGCCAGGCCAGCGGCACCAGCCAGGCGCCAGTGCTGTGACCCATAGGATTGGGCCCGTAGTGGTCTTGTAGGAAAGCCATTCCTTCACCCTTAGCAAACATACACCTTTCATTCTGCAATATGGGAATAATAATACTGAGCATAATTCTCTTGCTGTAGAGCTCACACCACCCCTGTAAGGTATTATAGGGGTGGTGCGAAGTCTACAGCAAGGTAATGTGAGTGATGTGCTTTGAACCCTCGGACAGCACTACATAATGTGACGTCTTGGTGTTGTGTAAGCCCACTCCCCATTGTCTGCCGTGCCCTGTGCAGGCCATGGAGCAGACAGCAGGTAGGTGGCAGGGCCTTTTCATTTTATACGGAGAGCTCTCAGCTTTGGTTCCCTGAATTTCCCATTATTCCCTGAATGAGCTGTCCCAGAGTTCCCTCTGTGGAGACCAATTTTGATGACTGCCATCAGGGAGTGAAGAAAGCCTTGAATTGCTTTGATTGCCTTGCAGCAAATATTGCTGCTGTTCAAGAAGGACTGCTTTTCTTTCCCCCCTCTCATTCACTGAACACACACACACACACATATATTTTTCTTTGCCGAGCAAACACAAATATGACTTCTGAAAGCAGCAGAATTGGTTGCAGCCATGGCTTGGGGTGCAAGGAGATCTTGGTTGGCAGAGACCACCTGACATTGACAGAAAGGCAGCAAATGGGATTATGGCTAGAGCCTCGAGTTCAACAGATGTGTGTCCACAGTAAAAGAGCAACAGGGGCTTATTTATTTATTTATTTATTTTTCACATTTTTATTCTGCCCTTCCGCCAAAGAGCTCAGGGCCCTTTTATCCTCACAACAACCCTGTGAGGTAGGCGAGGTTGAGAGAAAGTGACTGGCCCAAAGTCACCCAGGAAGCTTCATGGCTGAGCGGGGATTCCAACCTGGATTCTTCCAGGTCTAAGTCCACCTTCCAAACCACTACACCACCCTAGCTCTCTTCCTTGTTTTCCTTTGCCCAGTTCCCAAAATTCAGAGCTGGAGTTGAATGTTGTGGGGACTGGGAAAGGCTTCCCCTTCCAAGGCCGTAGTGGACGGCCCTTCTCCCTGAATTCAGCCCAGAGTTTGGTTGGTTTGGTTGGCAACCTTCAGTCTCAAAAGACTATAGTATAAGCCTACAGCAGCTGGTATTCCCTGGTGGTCTCCCATCCAAGTACTAACCAGGCCTGACCCTGCTTAGCTTCCAAGATCAGATGAGATCAGGCACGTGCAGGGTAACCGAATTGTGAACATAGAAAACTGCCTTATACTGAGTCAATTCATTGGTCAATCTAGCTAGCAGAGTGTCAGATGGAGGGAGCAGCCCTAGTTGGAGATGGCATGGATTGATTCTCACACAGTCCTCACACAAGGCATGTGCTATGCCACTGAACTATTGCTTTTGGCAGAGAAGGGAGCGATACTGTGTGGCACCAGTGCCTGTGATTGGCGAGCAATATGAAGTCCCTGGACTGGTTAGGTTGGAGGTACATCTTACATGTACTGGGAGGATTGGGCTGGCCTTCTTGCTTGACTGACAGAGCAGAGGTTTCTATCTTCCGGTGCTGCAGTTTACCACTAGGATTCTGGGTTGGAGGACACACACCGGATTTGGACCTACTGCCCCCTGCTTGACTCTCCACTTGTATATGAGTCAAAAAACAGCTGCTCAGTTGCCTGTTTAGCCAACCCTGCTGTGTAAGATCTGCAGGAAAACCTGGGATACACCAGGATGCTTTGCAACTGTTCAAAGTGTACCTTGGGAGCTGGGGTGTATGAAGTGGGAGGTTGGGAGGCTCTGCTGTAGTGTGCACAGCTGGCATTTATCTACCTATTTACTAAAGCAAGATATACCGCCCCCAACCCAGAGATTGCTAGTCCACCAGTACTAGGACCGGGAACCATTGGCTCTGTGTACAGCTGCTCTGTGGGATGCGTTTCCTGGACTGGAAGGTGGAATATCTTCCTGAGCAATAAAGCATTATCAGCATCTGAACTAGCCCTACCTAACGGTCCTTCTCAGGCAGCAAAGGTCACCAATGGCGAGGCAGTGGGGTTGTTCCCTGACCTGGGTGATAGCTGTCTCTGAGGTGGTTTTGGTTTGCTCTCTTGGGTCTTGCCCTTTGGCTTCACATTCCCTGATGGCTGCCCACACCTCTGCCCTGAAAAAACTCACAGTAAGGCATCCTTAACAGGCCACCACCAAGAGAGAAATAGCCCAATCCCAAATACCCCGCCCCCTGGCCAGTGCAGTAGTGCCAAAATGGTGACCAATAATAATAATAATAATAATAATAATAATAATAATAATAATAATAATAATAATAATAATACAGGTATTTATATACCGCCTTTCTTGGTCTTTATTCAAGACTTTATTCAAGGCGGTTTACATAGGCAGGCTTATTTAAATCCCCGTAGGGATTTTTTCAGTTGAAAGAAGGCTCTATCTTTCAAGAGCCACAACAATTCAGATGTTTCGTTCTGATCTGGTCTCCATCCTGGCCTCCATCCTCCCACGCTCAGAGCAGATGGAATAACTGGGCTCAGCTTGTCAGCTGCTTCAAGGTCGCACGGTGCCGGTGGCCTCGAACTGGCGACCTTGTGGATGTTATCTTCAGGCAAATGGAGGCTCTACCCTCTAGACCAGACCTCCTGCTCACCACTGCATTCTATGCCGGGGGGGGGGGCAGTTGCAAAAGTCTCCTCTGGGTAAGCCTTAATGGCACAGAGGGGATCTCCTTGAACTTGTGCTAGCTATATAGCTGGTGCAGGTCTACATGAACCTAAACTGCAGGATTGGGTCTGAGAGGGGGGATAGGATATTGGCAGTGCCGATGGTGACCCAATCTGCCCATCCGTACCCCTGTCACCACCCTGCCCTGCCCTATTTTGCCCCTCCCCATCCCCATTCCACCCTCTTCCAACCCTCCCATCTCTCTCACTGACCTCCCTGCTCTGGCAAGGAGCAGGATAAGTGATGGAGAGGGAAGGAGCAGGCCTTCCTGTTGGCACTCCCAGCAGCACACTAAGTAGCATGCAGCAAGCACTTTTTATGGCTGGTGTTGACTGCTTTATGGCAGTCAGCACCAGTGGAGTATGATGCATGACTTCGGAGGTTGAGTATAGTACTGGGCTTAAGAGGAAACAGGAACCCTGATTTTGCAAGGCCAGGGAACGATCTGTTAGGACATCTGGAGCACATGCAAACACATAGGTCTGCAGTTTATTGTACACAAACAGCCAGGCAACCCAGGTCAGAGCATCCTTACAAAACCTGTACTGCATCACCCAGTAGCATAGCTAAAGGGGGTGTGAAATTCTAAGTCTTACAGGGCATCTCACTATGCCATGCATGTGGCCTCTCTCCTTTGGAGTTGTTTTGGGCCGCTAGAGCAAAACAGAGGCATACGCCTCCGGAGGGGCCGCTTGCACGGCACGGTGAGACACCCTGCAAAACTTAGTGCTTTGCACCCCTTCTAGCTATGCTACTGGCTTCACCTCCATACTGTAGGAGCCCCTTTGGTATTTTGCTTTGAATAAGACGAGATGAACTCCAGGCCTCTCTCTGCCACACAAGCCTGAGAGGCTCAGATGCAACCATAAATTGACTTTCCTCAAACTGAACTGAAAGGAAATATTTATAGCTCTGTAGGTTACACTTGTCTTTGTTTTCTTTTCCCCCCAAACCTCCCCTCCCCCCAAAGCTGCAGTCGCTGGAGTTTAATGGAGCCGTTTTTCAATCACTTACATCTCAACAGGTCATAAAGGAGAAAAACAACAGCATTAAGACCCAACATGGCTCCGTTATATTATAGCAACCCCCACATTCTATATCTTTATAAAGCAACCACTGCCAGAGAGAGGCTCTGGCAAAGAATACATCTTGGCACGCCTGCTATATTTCTCTTCTTTATTTTTCTTGGCTTCCGGAAATAGCCAGTTGCGTTCGTTATTATTAACACAAATGAGTGCCGGAGGAGAGGACTGGAAGGCCCTCCTAATGGCCAGGTGGAGGTGAATCAATCTGCCTCGATGATGGCAACCTCTCTGCTCTGTATCCTCCCCAGTCGGAAGCCCTGCAGACTTTATTATATCAGCCGCACTTTGATTCTCTTTGAAATATTATGACGGCTTAATAGCACTGGGTGCGGTGGCCGCAATGGACCAGATGGCCTCTCATGAACTACCTGCCTGACATTCATTCATTAGGGGATGTTTGCCAAGCACACTTTGAGCAGGAACAACCTGTAAGTTTATGCAGCCCAGCAAATTAACACGCTGCTCTCATCCTGCTGCACTGCCTTCCAGATGCCTTCTGGGGAGCAAAAGCATTCCAGGGGAGCGACAATGACACAGCACTAAGTTTTGCAGGGCACCACAACCCACCATGGATGCTGCTCCTCCCCCTTGCCATGGGAGCAATTACAGGTGGCAAGACCAAAACAGAGACTAGAAGGTGTGGTCTGATGGTTGAGCTGCTCTCCTGCCTGAAGAGCTAAGTAGGAACTATCATGGTCTCGCTCTGGATGGGAGACGGAATGCCAGGCTGACAAGTTGCTGTTCTGTTGTAGCAGGACGGAGTTCGCTGCTGAGTTGATGATCCACCGCAGTGAGAGAGCGAGCGAGTGAGACAGATGAGGACCTGTCTGGGTTTGATATATGGTTGTCTGCTGAACTTTAGAGATGATTCAAACCGTGGAGGCAACATCTGGTGACTGTGGATTCTGTGAGTCTTTTCTGCAGAACATATGGTAAAACTCCCCATTTAAACATGGTGGCTAGATTAACCTGCCTGTGTAAACCACCTTGAATGCTGTGTAAAAACAGAGAAAGGTGGTATATAAATACCTACGTATGTATATGTGGTCACTCCCTTACTCTGCTGTTTACTGATTACCATGGTGGTTGGCAACCTTCAGTCTAGAAAGACTATGGTATAAGCCTACAGCACCCGGTATTCCCAGGCGGTCTCCCATCCAAGTACTAACCAGGCCTGACCCTGCTTAGCTTCCGAGATCAGATGAGATCGGGCATGTGCAGGGTAACAGTTGCTGTGTGAAGGGCCCAAACATGAACATCCGTGGGGCTGGGGGAGTACACCTTAGCTTTTCCTAGAAGCTGAGAGGAGCCTAGCCTGGGCTTTAAGTCCATAGTAATGGAGGAACATGAGTCAAATGTGTCATCAGACATCAGGTTGGGTAATCAATTAACCAAACCACCCAACCAGACTAACCACCTACCTAAGCAACCTGCCACCTGAATTCCACCACACTCTTTACTGTTTGGCCACTACAGGTTCTCCCCCATTCACTGATGGGGAGAGTGGGAGGAGCCACTGCTTATTGCCATCACTGTCCATCTTCGCTACCAGTAAGCCAGTGGGTTACCAGTGCAGGATTTTTTTTTTCCCCAGAGCAAGCTGGCCCTGGCATTGTGTGGGGTGGCAGATCTCAGTGAAGTATCACCTGCTGTTTGTTTCCACTTCTGCTCTGTTTATACGGTTGTGAGTATGGCAAAACAGACAACAAATATTGTCGTCTGATCCAAAAAGTTGTGCTGTCCTAGGAGGGATGTCTCACTGCCTGGGCTTAGTAGTGAGTGTACAACCCCTACATAAAACCAGCCAAAAGGCAGCCCTGGGAAGGGCTTTAAAGCTGTCCCTGATTTCAGATGAGTTGTACAGATTGACGACATGTTGTATCAAGTGTGTGTGTTTATATCATCCAGGGGAAGCCCTAGATAGAGGACGGGCTACAAATCCTAATCTGCAAACAACCGTCTTGCTGTAACTTGCATTCTTTGCAGGGACTGTTGTGATGTGGAACTGTTCAGGCACAAAACCCAAATACATTTGGAGTCGGTTGCTGGGCAATTAAAGCACCTTAGATGGCAGGAACGAAGAAAATGTCAGAGAGGAAGGATGAGTAGCAACCCTATTGATGGAGAGCTGAATAAAAAGGAAGAATGCACAAGTACTAAATCCTGAAATAGTTTACTGCTCTGCTGTGTTCCACCACCACTGACACTGTTGCCTGCCATTTTCAGGCAGGCACCGAGATATAATTTAAGCCTAAGAATCAAAGCTGTCAACGTTTCATGGCCCCGGAGATGGCAGAGAGAAGGCGATTGCTAAAATAGTTTTCACCTCCTCCTTCTCCAACTTTTTTTTCCCCTTGGGCAAAAAGGAACGCTAGAAACTTGTACTTAAGTTTTCTGACTGCACTGTTTGTTTTATACACAAAACAAGACCAGAGGTGGAAACTTAAGCATAGCTTAAAAGTGGAGCACAATGTCATTCATGCTTGTACTTCCAGTGGCGTCACTAGGGCTTGTGTCACCTGGTGCCAGACGCCAGCACATCACCCCCCCCCCATGATGAACCTCTTCCCATGCAGTGGGCGAGCTAATGCCCTGGGCAGCGGGTGTGATGATGTTCCATTGCCCAACTCCCTGCTGGTTTTTTGGCTATAACTTTTGATAGAATAGAGATATTTCAACACAGTTTCTTCCATTGCATTCTGCTTGAAAATACACATTGAATGATATATAACATGATGGTATTATTTGAAAATACCAAGATTTTAAAAATTTTGGCCAGTAGTGGTGTCACCCACCCTGCACGTCACCCGGTGCAGCCCGCAACCCCTGAGCAATGCCACTGCTGGTAGCAAATGATAGAAATCAGTGTTACGTTCCATGACTAAGGGATTCATGTGAATGATCTTCCACAGAGTGAGAAGCCTCCTGGTGAATCTGGGCCCAATCCTATTCAACTTTCCAGCACTGATGCAACCACAATGCAGCCCCAAGGTAAGAGAAGAAGTGTTCCCACACCTTGAGGAGGCCTCTGTGACTGCTTCCCCACCACAGGATGCAGTGCATGGCCCATTAGCACGGCTGCACCGGCACTGGAAAATTGGATAGGATTGGGCCCTGTAGTGTATCGGTGCAAACAGGATTGGGCCCTGTATCAGTGCAAACAGCTGCAAGAGTCATTCCCAGGGAGTCTCTTTAACCCACTCTCAGTGCTGCTGCCAGCCACCAGCCTGCACACTCTTGGACAACATCTGGCTTCAACTACCAGCAAAAGGAAGTGACAAGAAGGGTGATGTCATGATCAAGGGTTTTCTCCTCTCGGCTGCGGATTGAAGAAGCTGAAGCTAAAAATGTGAAACAACTCTCATTCATAGTTGTGACCCTATTTAGTATCAGTTCAAATCCATACTAGTTTAGACTGATCCTCCAAATGGGTTGCTGCCAATTAGGTTTCCCCCAACTCTTTCTCTGCCCTTCACAAGCACAGAGACCACATTTCTGACGTGGCAGTTCTCTTGAACTGAACAGAAAATGACACTTCTGAGCAAACACTATTTTAAGCACCACCCAACGATGACCCAAGCATGATTTCAGCTTCTGGATGGGTAGGCTATCAGCCAGAGGGTGGGCTAATTGGCAAGGAAGGGGAAGGAAAGTGAAGGGTAGGAAACCATCCTTTAAGTACTCACAAAACCCTTTGAGGAGGGGAGCAAGCAAGTCCTTTCAAGCAACCAGGGACCTGCAGTGGGTGAAAGGTGAGGAAGATTCTGATGGGGAGGCTCTGCCTCACCTGCCTCCCCACCTGAATGACTCTACGAGTAACCCATGCAAGCCTCAGGTGGGTTGCTGAGGTGTGTAGGGTGATGCTCGACCAGCCCTCTTCTCAGATGATCCAGGGTGCAACCGAAGTGCCCAATAATTGTAGTGATGAGCACAGCATAACCTCAGGGGGTGGATATCTGGGAGCACCAGCAATGTTCGTCTGCTGTTCCTAGAACTCATTCCGTTCAGACCCCTCATCCTTAATAAAGACTAAGGGCAAGTTAGGCAGATTGAATTCCCAATCAGCATCAGGGCTGTTTCCCCATGCCCTTTCATGTGATGCCATGGGAAAACAGGTCCGTAACATGTCCCTGTGTCTTCATCGAACCCATATGTGTTTGTGGCATCTTAGCCAGAGATCACTTTCATTCTCTGCCATCTGATGCTTTCAAACTGAACTCTTAGAAGGACCATCATTACATGAGTGCCTTTGCTTTCCATGTGTGCTTTTAAATATATTTAACATACACATTAGGTCATCACTGCTGGACTTATTGCAGGATGTTCTTTTTTCAGTTTCTAGCTGCTGCTGTGGAAAGATTGTTCAGAGTTTGAATGGAGCCTCTTTTGAGTAAGTGTTAATGGGCAGCACTTAGATTGCAGCACTTGAATCCTCTTGTTGAAGTAAGTGCCTTGTTTGGTATGAATGCAAGTAGGTGAGTGTACACTATATATAGCCAGTTCTTTTGAGAGTGTTTGCAAATGCTATAACATGCATTTAGCACATTCTCTGGGCAGTTTGACAACTGTTATTTACAGGTGTGTGTATACATATAACAAACTCCCTGCTTATCACCTCTGAAATGTCATCCCGACAGTGTCTGTGCCTCGACACAAAATGCCTTTCATGTTTGGCAGAGAACTGGAAATTAGACAATCTGAGGAGGGCCCACAAAAATAAAATGAGCATGGTGGAGACCTGCCAGCTGCTTTCTGCCAATGTGACCTTGGCTGCTTCCCTGGCGTCACTGTCTGACTGATGGATAGGATGCTTTTGACAGTGACTTAGCACGTGGTCACCCAGGGAAGGTCAGGAACAGCCAGGAAAAGGCATCCAGTATCCAGGCATGTCTCTCAAGTCACCTTTGAAGGGACACCAGGTAATGTCCTGGGGGTGCGGTGAAATAAAACCTCAGGTTCTGCAAGACTTGTCTATTAGTGAAGATTCCAGGTCCACACTCGGTGGAGCTGATCCCACATGAACATAATAATAATAATAATAATAATAATAATAATAATAATAATAATAATAATAATAATAACTTTATTTCTACCCCGCCTTTCTCCCCAAAGGGACTCAAGGCGGCTTACAACATATTAAAAACAATTTAAAAAACAAATAAAAACATATTAACACATACTAAAAACAGCAGTCAGAGTAAAAAAATAGGTAAAAAGAGCATAGAGCAGCAGCAAGTCATAAAAGAATCAGGCCTGTAAAAAAAAATATTAAAAGATGTTAAAAAGATGTTAAAAGGCTAAGAACTCAGAAGGCCTGTTTAAACAGAAGGGTCTTCAGGCCTTGCCGAAAGGTCTCAAGAGAGGGAGCCATTCTTAAGTCAAGGGGAAGGGAGTTCCATAGCGTTGGTGCCACTACTGAGAAGGCCCTATTTCTTGCAGCCGCCCCACGTACCTCCCTAGGCGGCGGCACTTGTAAGAAGGCCTTCTCTGATGACCTGAGAACATGTCTCATTCTTTGCGCCACTCCATCCAGGAACATCTGCTAACATACCCCATGGACAAGCATCACTGCATTTTGAGTTTTCTCTCCTACACAAATCGCCAGCAATGAACTGGAGCGGGAGCTCACAACCTGATAGTGCCATGCCATGCCCTTTGCATTAAGAGACATTTTGATGGAAAGACGAAGGGTGGGAGACTTGGGTCACTGCCTTTTGCAACAGGATAGGTCCAATCCTATCCCCTCCAGTCCATAGCATGCAGTACCACTGATAGAGTGTGCACTGCCCACTGCGAGAGTGTGACCAGGCGGCCCAGAGGAGGAAGTAAAAATCTTTTTTACTTACCTCCCTGTAGGCAGTCTGGACTCCAGTTTAGCTGGCTGAAATCCAAGGAGACTCAGGGGTTGTTCAGGGCAAGGGAAGGGGGATAGAATCATGGTATGTGCCGCTGCTGCCAAGTTCTTCCAGCCCAAACCATCCCCTGCCCAGCCTGCTCCCTGCCCCAAACCACCCCAGTCCTCCCCCAAACAGCCCCTGCCACTGACCTCCCTGCTCCGGTGGAGCATCTCGGGCGGGGGGCTGCTGTTATGCATGTGGGATCTCCAGCCATTTTGCACAGGAACTTATGGTATCAGATGACAAGTTCCACCACTGTACGCCCCGGATACGATTGGGCTGTAAGACAGGTGTGAGATACAGCCTAAGCCAAAGCCTATGCCATTGGCTAGCTGGAACAATTTGACTCCTCCCTTCCCACAACAGCCTCCATCTGTGATTGTTCCACCTGACTGTATCAGTGGGAAAGGTGAGGAAATGAAGCCTCCTCCATTGATGGGGCTGGAACCATCCACCAAGTAGCCTCTTCTCTTTCTTTCAAAGACCTTTCCACCTGCTTGGTCATAACAGCTATTATGTTTGCATAAGAAATGGCACCTGAATTTGTTTTTTGCCCTCTTCCCTCTTCATTCCTTTTTCCTTTTGTATTGTGTGGTTTTGATTATATGCCATTATTTTAAATCATGAACTGTACTGAGTGTAATTGATGGCAGAACAGTATATAAATAAAGGAAAGAAGCAAAAACATGTACTTCTGAAATGCCAAGTCCTGGTTCCTCCTCATACTTCCAGTGCATAATGTGTTTAACCCCTTATGATACTGCACACAGTTTTTACATTGTACGTAAACAGAAATACTTGTTAAAACATCAGAAGACAAGTCTGCTGATGGGGTATTTCCAAGTCCCCGGGAGATACCCGCTACATGTCCGGAGAGTTGGCTGCATTGAAGCATAATGAGGAGTTATAAGCAAAAGGAGCAAGTGTCACAGGGACCAAAATATTAACTCACTCCACAGCTGAACACTTTGAGGAAAAAGATGAGAAGGCGCCCACACAATGGGCACTGGAATTTGTCAGACCATGGGCTGCTCATCACCACCTGCTCCCCACTGGAATCCCACTGACAGCCCAATCCTTTGCTGTCTACTCAGAAGTAAGTTCCATTATAGTCAATGGGGCTTACTCCCAGGTAAGTGTGGATAGGATTGCAGCCTGAATGCAATTCTCCCCTTAGCCAGGAATGGACTGCTTGCTTAAACATCTACATCCAAGAGAAGAAGAGGGTTATCAAATATTGATTGGTCCAGTGGAGCATCTATGAACTCCAAGAGGAGCCACATGTCTCAGTGGTAAAGCAGGCATCAGAGGTTGACCAGGCACACCAGGTCATAGATCCCCATGTCTCTGTGCAAGCCTCACATGCCCAAAGCAGATAGCAAACTTCTAGGAGGTGCCTGGCAGTGATGTCTTCACCATGCGCCTCTGAGACATGGCTGGTTGACCATTGACTGTTCACTGCCAGCAGCTGTGTGCTGGTACCAGTCCTTAAAAAGGGTTGTTAGGAGAGAGAATGAGGAGGCAAGAAAGGGGGAGAGACCAGAAGCCACCCGGGGGAGATGAAGCCATGTGAAGAAGGAAGACATGGAGGGAACTGACATAACTGGAACTGGGCAGAGAGAGGAAGCCAAACAAAAGGGGAAAGGAAGTGGCTGGAAGGAAGCTGATGAATATGGAGAAGGCACAAGAAGAGAGGCTGGGGAAGAGAAAGTGGCATGTTCAGGAGGGGCAGACCATTTGGGGCAGGCAGTCCTACAGGAGGGGGCCAGGTAGAAGGTCAAGAAACCCCATTTTGAATGGGAGCACCCCTAAGGGCTATTGCCAAGAAGTAAGGAAGACTCTGTTCCTGGAGTCCATCTGGTTTCCTTGAAATTTCCCTGAGTCCACCCTGAGGTGTAAGGTCTCCATCTGAGCTGCCAATGAGATGGCTATATTCCACCAAGTTAGAGGTGAAGCAACCTATGCCTTTGTGTTCTCTTTTGCTTGTTTGAGACTCTGTTTCAATCACATTAAAGACAAAGATACAGCATTCTGACTTTCTTACCTGTGTCTAAAAGTACTTAAGAACACCATTCCCGCAAACTGAAGATGTCAACCTTCTTCTCAAGGACAAGGGTGTGGGCATACCACACCAGGGTAGGTGGTGGGTGAGGGCCCATGCACTCCTGCAGTGACCCCAGAAGTCCCCCTTTGTATGCCCATCTGCCCACTTGCCTGGGCAGCAACCAACCCACCAGCAAGCTGGGGACAGGACAGGGGAGTATGGGGGGAAAGCCTAGCTCAAAGCACATGCACAAGTGCCCATCCCATGATATATCCCTGAGCCTGGCACAAGACAGCACAACCCTTGCTAGTAGCAGCAGATATTTGGCATGAAGAAGGTCCTGGCTTCAGTTTCTGGCATCTACAGGTAAAGTATCTTAGATAACAGACCTGGGGAGGCCTTCTGTCATTGTCTGGAAAGCCACTACCAGGCAGAGAAGTAAATAGTGGCCTAGTTGGACCCATGTCTGACTCATCAAAAGGCAACTATGTATGGTCATATCCCTCCAAGTCTGGAAGCCCTTCCACCACCTGTGCGTGAAACAAATGTATAGTTCTTAACTTATTGGTTGCAGGGGACCTGGAAGTCTTTTCTCAATTGAGTGTTTCATCGTGAGGGACACGGCACTTTCACAGCACTCAAACAGCATTATTTCATCTCTGGAGCAAATTCAGTCTTCCAGGTTTCTAGCACTGCAGTCGTAAGTGTCACTTACCAAGTGTCACCAATTGGTACCCGTAATGTGTCACGGGTACCAATTGGACAGTGCCTGTGACATCATCACTAACAAATGTCACCGTTTGCTCCCATGATTCTCTCACTGAAAAATGATGTTCCCAACATTCTCTGCCCTTTCCATCTGTTAGGAAAAGACAGCTGCATCAAAGATAACAAAGAAAGAACAATCTGGTCAGCAGTTCCTTTCTCCCCTGACAAGGAGGTGCTTCTGCTAAAAGCAAGCAGCAGGGGCTCTCTAGTGGCTAAGAGTGCAAGACAGAAAAAGGGCAAAGAAGGACTTCAAGC
Source organism: Tiliqua scincoides (assembly GCF_035046505.1). Classification (NCBI taxonomy): domain Eukaryota; kingdom Metazoa; phylum Chordata; class Lepidosauria; order Squamata; family Scincidae; genus Tiliqua; species Tiliqua scincoides. Next base: position 9,280,436 of record NC_089824.1, on the reverse strand, counting down.
AAGCACTGATCAGCGTGTCCTACCAGTAGGAAAAGCCCTTAAAAAAATATTTACTTGCTGCAGCTGGGATAGGGTCCAATCCTATTCAGTGCATGCGGGCTCACAACCCGTGTGCACTGTCGCAAACGTGCCATAAGTGTGAGCCTGCACTGGGACAGAACCAGTCAGAGACTGGCAATCTGCTGCCAGGTGCTCCATGAGAAGCACCTGGTGGTGGAGAGGTAAGTTGGGGCATGGGTAGAGAGCAGGGGAAGATGTGGCAGGGGAGGGAGTGGAGCTAAACTCTGCCGGATCCAGAGCCCTACGTTGGACCTGACATGAGGCTTCTTGATTCTGGCTGGCTAAAGAGCCGCCCCAGAGTTAAGCAGCCCCATTGCAGAGCTTCTTCCCTTCCTTGGGAGAAGGGGGGGCAAATGTGATTACAGGATACCGCAGCAGCCATTTTTGGTGCTGTGGCAGCTCTGCACACCGGGCAGCTCAGGATTGGGCTATTAGACGCTGCAATGAATTTTCATCTATAGGTGTCCACAACAGGAACTATGTAAACTGCCATAAGATACAACTTTAATAAGCAAATGCCTAAACAACTTTATCCAGCAGTCTTGAGGCCCATGTGTGCTTAGGAAACGCCCACAAATTACCATTTGCTAATATGTTTAACTAGTAAGGGAATAATAACAAACTATCATCACACGTGTGATCACTTATAAGTGAATCACGTGAAGTGGGCTTTAGTCAAAACTAAGTGCTGCTGGGTTGTGTGAGCAAAGTGGATCTGGCCCCAGTCACACACGCCTTTGTCATTTCCTGGGCAGGTTACTGATCACTCCACACTAGGCTGCTCTCAAAGACACTTCAGAAATGGCACTGTCAAATTCAGTTGCAAACCTAAGATCATATCATATTACTCTGACCTTATAGCATCTTCTCTGGAGTAACATTTTTTCCCCAGGCCCAATTCAAGATGCTGGTTTTGACTAAAGCCCTAAGTGCCATAGAACCAGAGTAGCTCATGAATTGCCTCCTTCCATGTTAACTTTGTCCAAGAACTGACATCCACTTCTGAGGTCCCAATCAACAGGGTGGCAGCTGGCTGAAGAGGTAGGGCCTTTTTTGTGGTAGCACCTAAAATTTGAGACGTTGTTTAGATGCTTTCTAAACTGGACATGCCCTGCCCAACAGGATAGTGTGATGACTCCTCTACAGGGGAGAGGAGGCTGTGCTTTACATGCAGAAGGCTCTAGGTTCAGTCCCTGATATCTCTGGGAAAGACAACTGCACAAAACACAGGTGAACTGCTGTCAGCCAATGTAGACAATCCTGAGTTAGATGGATCAATGGTCAGTCCCCTGGGGGCTGGGGATAAGAATAGGCCCTCAGTTTGGCTGTACTTGTCGTAAGAGGCGACTAAACAGCCACCGGGTAGATGGGACTCGTCAGCCTGGGAAGGCAGCTCATCTGAGAGAAGGAAACTCTGATCCCAAACCTCCTTATGGCTACATCCAATTATGGAAAAGGCTTCAGGAGTCAACCTGGAGGCAAAATCCGGAGCCGGAGTCCCTGAGGCAGTTCATGGCTGAACACAGTCACATTCTGGCAACTCCTGCGATGCCGCTGGAACCAACTGTATTGGCCTCTGCCTTTCCATTGGACCATTTCAGCGATGTGGAGAGGGGGGATTTGCTGCATGGGTAACAGCCTATCCTCCATACCTACTTTACCCAGGCTTCGCGCACTGGAGAGGACACTCTGTTCTAGAACCACCATTCAGAGAGTGGCACCATAGTCTTCCGAGACTGAAGGATGCCAACAAGGTCTGTCTCAGAAGAAGGCAGCTTCTGAGGCTCATGAAATGAAGACTGCTTCATAAGTGTGGTTAGTGATCATCATGCTGTGTTTATAGATTCATTTTATTGAATGTCTTATTGTGTGTGTTGAATAATAATTGTTTATTCTTTGTGCTTTATAATTTTGCTATTAAGCTGTCTTGAGAATCTGACAATAGAAAGGCCAGATATTAATGCTAGCAATAAATAAATAAGCACAGAATACTTGTTTCCGATATTTTTCCTCTCTGTCTCAGTTGTGCATTCTTTTATTGCTTGCTATGCCTTATGGGACTTGATCTGAAGTCCACACTAATGAGAATCCCACAACTCTCTCCTGCTGCTTATTCTCTAGGCTTCCTAATTTTTTTGTTTCATTGAACTTGTAGGTCATTTTAGCCTCACAGCTGCTCCAGTGCATCCCTCTTCCTCTTTGAAGCCAATAGGAGATTTATCGTCAAAGGATCCTTGTCAAATTAACTCATCCTGGGTCAAACAGAAAGTCATTGGCATAGCTGAGAATCAAGACCGTGGGATGTTGATGTGCAGTCCTTTCCTCAAACCACAAGCCAGGAACACTTCCATTTCTTACCTTATTATACAAACCAGATGCTCCACCTTGCTGAGGGTCAGTCTTGAAAAGAAAAATGTGTGAGGAAACCAGAGTGTGAATTGGTTGAAAACAACACAAGCTTGTGAGGAGACGTTCACCCAACCTGATCGCATAGTGCGATAGAATTTAAGCATTCCTTGAAAGAGGAATCAAAAAAGAAGCACAGATCAGCAGGCAGAAGGAAGGGTTCAAATGACAAAACAAAATTTAAAAGACCACTTTTAAAAGGGAGACTGTTGGTATACAAGGAGAGGTTCCAGAGAGTGGGAGAACTGATGCCTTGAGGTTTTTGGGGACTTGTGCTTGTCGCTTAATAGGAACGCACTCCCGTCTCCTTCCTGCTTCAAAAATGAAGAAAATTTTCCCTGCAAAAGGACAAAAGAAGCTCAACAGCTTTGAAGATCTGAAAATGTGCTTACCTACTGGGAAGGGGAGAAACAGGAGGAGACAGGAAGAGTGTGCAAAGCATCCATAAACAAAGTGCTCTCAGTGCTGCAAAGCAGACCAGGGTTTTCATTGTCTCATGGAACAAATTGTTCTACTAATCTGCAGGTTGTTTCCATGTATCCAGCTTGGTCCAAAAAGGATCCTGTGGGAGTCCCTAGAAAAGAATTCTCCTTAAGCCATTTTGGCCCAACGTTGCATATACGCAACAGGGAGCAAATGTGTACTCCTGTGGGCCAGGCAAAAATGGGTTAAAGCTGTGGTCAAATAGGAGGCAAGTTTCCAACTAGGGAGGAAGATGGGGAGGGGGAACATACCGTGTTTCCCCAAAAATAAGACCTACCCCCAAAATAAGGCCTAGTGTGTTTTTTGAGAATTGCTGAAATACAAGACCTACCCTGAAAATAAGACCTAGTTGTGATCAGGGCCAGGAGGAGGGCGGTGGGAGGGGTCCTCGGGCGTGGCACATGGACAACCGGGAACAATGCATTCCCGAGCGCCATTTGAAAGTGCCTGCTGTGCTGCTTTGGGCAGGAGGAGGAACTGAGGCGGGAAACAGCAAGGGAGGCAACCCTGCCTACCAGGCTCTGAGGCTCTCCACACCTTCTAGGGAGTAATTCCCATTAACTATAAAGGGACTGAGTAGACAAGCAGACAGGGATCCTCCTGGGCGCTTAGGGAACACCCTCTCCACACCTTCAAGGGAGTAAGTCCCATTAACTATAAAGGGACTGACTTCTGAGTAGACAGGCAGGCATCCTCCTGGGTGCCGAGGGGATATTTTTGTAAGGTATATTTTTGTACATGAATGACTGTGGATTGCTGTACATTAAAAAAAAATAAGACCAACCCCGAGAATAAGACCTAGCGTTTTTTTTTTGAGCCAAAAAAAAAATATAAGACAGTGTCTTATTGTCGGGGAAACATGGTACTTGCAGGGCAAAGGGGGTTGAATGCCGTACTTGACTGCTGCCTCTTAGTCCCTTGTTGTAGCTAAGAACCATTGCTTGGCAGCTGGAGAGGTAAAGTCAAGGTGGTAAACCAGTCACACTCAGCAACATCCAGTGGTGGGGCAGGCCAATTATGTAATCATCCCCCCCCCCCCGGACTCTTCTAGCTCATCTTGGCTCCTGCACTATGAAATATGGGCTCCTCTGCAGGTTTCCCCTGACAATCAGATGATGCCCTCTGCAAGGTCCCACTACCCTTGGTTAGTCGCCATTTTGTGGTAACGGCCAAACTGTGTATTCAACCCTCCCTTTCTGGCAATGCCAACGAGAGCCATAAATCTTGCCAAAATGTGCTTGCAAAAGTCGTCAATGCAGGTGCATGACCTCCTCATCTCCTGTGCCCTGCAGTTTGTATGCAAAGTGCTGAGGCACACAGACAGGAGAATCACAGGTGCAGCTCTTGCAGCAAGTCAGACTGCAGGTGGGGATGACTGAGCAGCATGTGCTTCGAGTATGCTTTAATAAAAAGAGAAAATCCTCTCCTTGAACACTTTGCCCAAACAGTGGGCTTCCCTCTGTTCTCCCCTCCTTTACATTTTCTCTTCCACTCCATCCCTCTCTTCCTTTTTGAATCAAGAGAATGGAAGGAGGTGTGGCTGGCGCTATTAGGGTATCTGCACCCTGGATGATTGTGTCCTGGTCAAAGGTGTCCCAGTCATTGACACCCCTGGACATTTGCACCTGGTTTTCTTTTGCAACCTGGTGATTGATACCCTACTATAACTTGGCAACAAACCCCCAGTTATATATCCTAAGCCTCTTATCCCAGTCCTAACCTTAACTCTAACCCTACCTTTGCATTTTAAAAATAAAAAAGTACTTTGAATGTATACGTACATAGGGACACGAATGTCTGGGATGCAAAAAGAATTGATGCAAATGTCCAATGCTGGGATGCTTTTGACCAAGACGCGGTTGTCCAGGATGTAATGGTCCTGTCATTGTGGCAGGTGTATCACCAGCTAAAGGAGAACAGCATTTGCTTGCTGCCTTAGGTTCCAAGAGATCTTGGACCAGGCTTGAACACAACAGAAGTATAACCAGGATGATTCAGACAAAGTGCCCATCTAGCCAGCAGGCAGTTTCCAAAAGTGGCCAAGCAAATGCTTTGGGGAAGGAACCCATGTGCTTCAGCTCCAAGTCAAGGGTGAGAGCTTGATACAAGATGAGATTTCTTTCAACCATCCAAAGGGCATTTATAACCCTGTATGGCAATTAATTTAACCTTGAAAGAAAGAGTGTTTTGTGGCAGTGACTGAAGGCAGCTGGGGACCAGGTGGGACTGCTTGAGGGCCCCCATTTGCCTGCCCTACACCAACCATTGCCAGACTGTAACTGTTTAAGTTATGCTTGACCATGGACTGCTATTTAGAGGAACATCTTATCAGCATGGAAAGACTACATAAATATTATTCTTCAGGAGAATACTGTCAGCCAAGTAGCTTCCTAATCACACCCCAGAGAGAGAACTCCATTCCTGAAATCCTTAAGCATTTTTAAACATTCATAAGTTTTGCTTATTCACTGGTTAATTAGACGGTCTGGTTTTCCATGCAAGGCAAGCCGTATTACTATTCATTGTTTGCCTTGAGGAAACAGTGAATTGAGACCTCAGGACAGTTTCGGTAGGCATTGTCAACACACAGAGCAAGATGGGACCTTTCGCAAACAATTGAGGATCAACTGAGCCCCAACCGATCCTGACAGTCACTGGGTGAGGGACACATGAAATGTAAAAGCAAAGTCAATGAGGATTCTGCACCCACCCTGTCTGCAATCTGATGCAATACAGACGAATCCGAGGCTGTAATCCTAGCCACTCTCATCAGGCAGTAGGCTTATTGATAATAATAGGACTTACTTCTGAGTAGACATGCTTATGATTGGGCTCTAATGCTGGTTCAGCTGGGAGGCTTGCTGCCCCCATGCTCTGCTTGTTTGGCCCTATTTTTTTTAAGTCTTTAAAATTCCTTTGTATTTTTTTTTTAGTTGAAAAAGCAACCAGAAATGTACTTTAAAAAAAAAAAAAAGCACTCAGCAAAACTGCTTCAAGGTTTGTGGCAGTAGCATAACTAGAGGGGGTGCAAAGCACTAAGTTTTGCAGGAACCTGAACACTCCATGCAAGTGGCCCCCTCCCCTTTGGAGACATTCTGGGCAGTGGGAGGAAAACAGAGGCATTTGCCTCCGGTTTTGCTCCCACCTCCTCTAGCTATGCCATTTGTGGAGGTCATTTAGTGATAGCACATCACCACCGCCCAGGTGGCTTCTGTTGCAGATCAAATAATTTTTTCAGAGCTCAGCCTTGGAGGGGAGAAGCCCTGTTCAGACAGCCAGTGAACATGTAGAGTGAAAAGTTGTGGCTGTGCATAGCCTTTGTTAGGGCAAATGTGCAAAATGTAACTGTTGATATTTGATAAGGCCACGGTGTGCGGGGGGGGCCCCCCCCATCCTGTTGGGCCCCTTCATTCCAACAAAGAAGGCTGCGTTGGGGAGGTGTTGACCAAAAACACCTGTACCTGAATAAGTTTTCAGATTCTGCTAAGAGAGGGTCTAATCAGACTAGCAATTTAGCACTGGTATATTGCTGTAGTGAATGATGAATGCATTCCTCAGGTTTGCACATGACCAGTTTGGTAGCAATTACCAATGAAACATTTAACCCGTTGTCTAAGGTACTAGTGTAATAGGAGTGGTAGGGGAAAAGAGACTACCACCCTGATAAATTAGTGCTGAGTAGTACTCAGTACTGGTCATGTCGTGAGAATGGATGATGGCCGGATCCCAAAGGATCTCCTCTATGGAAAACTCGTGCAAGGAAAGCGCCCTACAGGTAGACCACAGCTGCGATACAAGGACATCTGCAAGAGGGATCTGAAGGCCTTAGGAGTGGACCTCAACAGGTGGGAAACCCTGGCCTCTGAGCAGCCCGCTTGGAGCCAGGCTGTGCAGCATGGCCTTTCCCAGTTTGAAGAGATACTTGGCCAACAGTCTGAGGCTAAGAGGCAAAGAAGGAAGGCCCATAGCCAGGGAGACAGGCCAGGGACAGACTGCACTTGCTCCCAGTGTGGAAGGAATTGTCACTCCTGAATCAGCCTTTTCAGCCACACTAGACGCTGTTCCAGAACCACCTTTCAGAGCGCGATACCATAGTCTTTCGAGACTGAAGGTTGCCAACTCTGCAACTCTGCACTGCTTGTAATGTAACCCCCACCCACAATGGCATCGCTAGGGGGTTGTGGGTTGCACTGGGTGATGCACATGGGTGAACCCTACTACTGGCCAACATTTTAAAAATCTTGGTACTTCTGTATAATATCATCATGCTAAATATCTTTCGATGCGTAATTTCATGCAGGATGCAATGAAACAATCCTCATCGAAATCTCTACTCTATCAAACATTATAGCCAAAATACCAGTGAATGGTGAATCACCTTGCCCATTGCCTGGGGCATTGCTCCCCCCCTCCACTGCATAGGATGATGTCCATAATGGGGGTGACACGCTAGCCTCCCACAACAGGTGACGCCGACCCAGATCCTTAGTTTAAAAAAAAAAATCCAAAACAAGATTTTTTTTTCCAAGATTTAATGGATGTTGGTGTTTGATCTTCCATTAGCAAAGAAATGGGAAGAATTTTTTCTCAAAGCCCTTCATATAGTAACATTTGTGACATCCCAACATCCCAAGCCATGGCTCAGAATAAGAGTGGAGAGGCAGCTTCATTCCATCCCTTCCTGGGCACCCCAGGAGCCTTTTCAAAGCCTCATGCAAATATTCTGAATGGATCAAATGGAGAATTCACACAAACCAAAAGGTCTCCAAGCTGCAGAAGGCTTTTAATCCAGGACTGCATGTAAGGAGATACCTTCCAATTACACAGCCCTACAAAATTGAGGGTCAGAAAGGTTTTTCCCAAATTTTATGGTGGTTTGATATGAATTTGGGGTGCCGATTCCAAAAATGGCATCCGTTTTGCCCTATCGCGTCTAGTTTTGGAGATATAGTATAGCCTCATTAGTGAATGGTTCAAGCAGCTTCCTCATGATGAAGCCATGGTGTAGGGGTAACTCACCTGTTCAACTTGCAGAGGTCCTCCTTCCTCCCCACTCCTGCCAGCAGCTTCTCCAGCCACTACAGCAACACCTTGGTCCTCAGCAAGTCTTGGCTGCCAAACACCAATCTCCAGTATCTCCAGATTCCTCCAGTCCCTGTTCCAGCAAGCCTCAGTCTATTCACCCATCTGTCCATGAGTCAGTCCATTAGTCCATTTATCCATCAGTTTAGTTCTCTGGCCTCCAAGCAACTTCCTTCTGCACTCTGAGGCCCAATCCTATCCAACTTTCTATCACCAGTACAACCTCAATGGAGACCCAAGGTAAGAGGAAAAAAATGTTCCTATAACTTGAGGAGGCCTCCATGACTGCCTCCCCAACACAGGATGCAGCACACACCCCATTGGCACAGCTACACTAGCACTGCAAAATTGGATAGGATTGGCCCCTCAATCTCTCCAAACTCCTTCCTTCTACACCCACAACACTTTTCCTTCCTGCAGGTGCTGCTTTTAACCCTGAGGGTCTTTTTGCCTCCAAGTGGTTGCAGCTGTGCTCTTTTCAGACCTTACAATAAATACATGAAGATCCAGCATGTGCAATCCCTCCCTCTTCCCTCCTCTGTGTGTTAATATAACATCTGAAAGGGGTTCTTGAATAGAGTCTAGTCACATAGGTAACACCTCTTAGCTCTGAGCTCTGCTCAGATCTTCAGCTGAGCATGCGGAGGCTGGAAAAGTGGGCTGCAAACACATTCATGATGCCTCTCCCTCTGTGTGCTCACTCAGCAGCTGTAGAGGAGCTTTTCATACATTCCTGATGGTGCAGGGAAGCAGAGAGTTCTCTTGTAAATAACATTATGTTGAGGGTAAATCCTGTCTTGATCCCTTAGGAAACATTATACTTTGCTCCTTCTTTTAAGGGAAACGAATGAGCAGTGGAATAGCTAAAGGGGGTGCAAAGCACTAAGTTTTGCAGGCACCTGAACACCCTGTGTGTGTTCAGTCACCTGCAAAACTTAGTGCTTTGCACCCCCTCTAGCTATGCCACTGCTAATGAGATAAAAGGCAGAGAAGAAATTGGGGTTAGTGAGAAAGGATTGGGACTGCCCATCCCTACTCCTCCTTTAGCCATCAAGTCTGGTGGGTTTTAGCAATTGGTAAAAGTACTGTACAGTGCAGTCTAGGAACTGGACAGTATCATGTCTGTATCCCCCTGGTCCACTACTGCTCTCTTGCATGCTTTCAACCCAACTGGCACTGAGCTAGACCCTTAGGCAGTGTTACAGGGCAGCTTCAAGTCAAGGTGAAAATTCCATTCCTGTTTCTTTCATTAACCCTCCCAGGCCTGTCATTAAATATGGCAGGCTTAGCATTTTTCACTTCAAATGAAAGAGCATCGCTGCATCTCAGGAGACCTGTGGAGTTGTTCCCCCCCCCTTTTTCCCCTCTCCCATCCCACTCCTTTTCCAGTGCCCACATTGATGAACAAGACAAGGTCAGCAATTTTCTGCTTATTGACAGAACTCTATTTATCTTTAGAAGTATTAAAATAGTATTTTGAGATTGCCTAGAGCAGAAAAGGAGACCAAACTAGAAAGAACGTATGGGGTGGGGGGAGGGAAGAGGCTTATGGGACAAATCTTTGCAATACTGCCAAAAAAAATATGATTTGTTTTTGGAAAGGTGAGGTATGTGTGGGGGGCAGGACATATTTTGTGTGGCTAGAGAGGCTTCTCATCAAGAGAAGAGAGTTTTAAGAAATGCAACAGAATCATGACAGGTAGACAGAATGTGAAGAGACAGAAATGTGGCTGGACACTCAGCAGTCAAAAGTGGAGACGCAGATAAGATCGGACTCACTTTTCATCCCATGTGTTCCCTTTGATGTTGAAATTAGATAAACACTAGGGTTGGAGTGAATGCTGCAGAGGAGGGAGCTCAAAAGGCAAACTCCCTCACCTTGATTAGGGTGGCCCCAATTCTAGATGGATCTATCCTCCTTCATAAGAACATAAGAACAGCCCCACTGGATCAGGCCAAAGGCCCATCTAGTCCAGCTTCCTGTATCTCACAGTGGCCCACCAGATGCCTCAAGGAGCACACAAGACAACAAGATACTTGTATACTGTTGCTACTCCCTTGCACCAGGCATTCTTAGGCAGCCTTTTTCTAAAACCAGGAGGTTGCACATACCTGTCACGGCTTGTAACCTGTGATGGACTTTTCTTCTAGCAGTTTATCCAATTGCCTTTTGAAAGCATCTAGGCCAAATACCATCACCACATCCTGTGGCATGGAGTTCCACAGACTAATTACACATTGGGTAAAGCAGCAATTTTCAGTCTTTTTTCATTACAAGGCACATTGACAAGGGGCTAAAATTGTCAAGGCACACCATTGGTTTTTTGACAACAGACAAAGTACACCGTGTTGCTGGCCGATGGGAGGGGGTGGCAGCTCACATTTCTCAATGGCCCTAATAGTAAATAGCCTACTCCAAACTCCCATGGCACACCTGTAAACCATTCAAGGCACACCAGGGTGCCATGGCACAGTGGTTGAAAATTGGTGGGGTAAATAAATATTTTCTTTTGTCTGTTCTTCATGATCAGCTCCAACTGTAGTTTGCACCTGACCTCTACCTTGCTCTTTGCTGGTTGGCAACCTCCAATCTTGAAAGACTATGGTATAAGCCTACAGCACCCGGTATTCCCAGGCGGTCTCCCATCCAAGTACTAACCAGGCCTGACCCTGCTTAGCTTCTGAGATCAGATGAGATCGGGCATGGAAAGACTATGGTATAAGCCTATAGCACCCAGTATTCCCAGGCGGTCTCCCATCCAAGTACTAACCAGGCCTGACCCTGCTTAGCTTCTGAGATCAGATGAGATCGGGCATGGAAAGACTATGGTATAAGCCTATAGCACCCAGTATTCCCAGGTGGTCTCCCATCCAAGTACTAACCAGGCCTGACCCTGCTTAGCTTCTGAGATCAGATGAGATCGGGCATGGAAAGACTATGGTATAAGCCTATAGCACCCAGTATTCCCAGGTGGTCTCCCATCCAAGTACTAACCAGGCCTGACCCTGCTTAGCTTCTGAGATCAGACGAGATTGGGCATCTTCAGGGTAACAGTTGCTGTTAACAGTTGCTGTCAACAGTTGCTCTTTGCTGCATGTTACCCTTTCCCCAGTCAAATGATTTGTATTTCAAGAGCTCCCATCCTGAGAGGAGAGACGCTGTAGAAGACCTCGTAGCTCTCTGCAACTGATACATGATCATGTGCTGCTGATGGCCATCATGGCCCCTTTGTCCCTGGCTTCACATGATGCACCATGCAGCCTCTGGGGGGCCACCTCTTCTACCAGGATGGAACCCTCTATCACCTGTAGCTCCCTCCTGTTTCACAACATAAGGGTTTTTCAGTTTGGGAAAGAGGGGGTGGAATAGGGAAGAGGGAGTGTGGATTAAATGAGGTTTTTGAGTGTTTCAATCAAACGCTCCAAACATCCTTGAGATTTTCTGAATGTTTGATTGGAGCACTTGAGAAACCCAATTAATTTTCAGGGCAAGCGGGAGGGGCAGGCAACCCACACAGGTATCACTTTATGCACAAATGGGAGAGATATACGATGAAACACATGCAGTGGTTACAGTCACATCTAGTTTGGCCATGGGGGTGGGGAGGTCAGTTTTTTTTTTTTTAATCTGTAAGGCGAAGTTTAATAGTAAACCATCTTGTTGGGTATCTCGAGTGTGCTGTGCAAATGATTGGCAATGCTAAAGTTCTGTTAAATGCAGAGTTCCAACACTTTTAGCCAAAGGGACAGAAGCTGCAGCTGTTTGAAGTACATCCAGCTGTAATTTTGTTCTATAAAAGGAAGTTCGTCCAATAAGGTAGCTGGTAGCTGCTCTTGAGGTTTTTGATGCTACTGTGGGTTTTACACTCACACACCGTTCTTATAACCTTTTCTTCACCGACATGATTGACATCAATTTGCCATTGTCTTGATATCTTCAAGTTGTTTCTTTGCAGGACTTGCCTCGATGTCAGTTTGTTTCCAGATAATATCCCGAGACGCCTTCCCACATTTGTTCTGACAGTTCATGTTGGGGTTGTCATCACGCCCCTCTCTACAGACCTGAGCTGGCACGCATCATAAAGTTGGTGGATTTAAATTATAAGTGATGCTGCTATCCTGTAAATGACATTGAGTCACGAGGTTTGCTCCAGCTTTCATATTTCAGCTCTTTTTTTTTTTTATTGTACCATTCAAGCCTCCATCTCCTGTCTTGCCCCCTCAAATACATCTCTTGAAAACGGCAGTGATTCAACACCAAATTCCAATCTGGGCACAGAGAAGCAAAAGTGAAACCATAAATACAGTGCATGTTCATCATAAATTTGAAACAAATACACATATTGGCTGTACAAAAAGTAAGACTCCTGCAATGCAGTTATGAGGAAGAAAGTCCTATTGAAGTTGCCTGGCTGATTTCATTGTATTCTTCCTTTCCTGTTATTCATGTGGCTTATAAAAAAAAAAAAAGCAGCCACACAGCTTTGCACATATGCCCCTCCTTTTGCCATGCTGCTTCTTGTCAACCTCACAGGGTCTTCTTGTTTAGGGTCAGCCTGGATGGGTGGAACCAGGGAACCCTTGTAGCCACCAAAGACTCCAGACTGTAGCCTGGTGTCTCACAACATTGGACAGCTGCACACTGAGTCGAGGATTCTTGGTTGTATATCAAGTGGACTCACATTAGACCAGTGATTTTCAGTGTTTTTCTTCTCATGGCACATGACCTCTATGGTCTTCTTTATGGTCTTCGCCTCTTGTGATGTCACTTCCAGCTTCCGTTCTGGGTTCTGTGGCTCTGTTTCTAGGGCAATTGTCTGTAGTAACAAATTGTCTGTCCTTCTTCCTTTGTTGGCTGAGGGAGGAAGAGGGACAGACAATTTGTTACTACAGAGAGTTATCCTAGAAACAGAGCCACAGAACCTGGATAAGTTTTTCAACAATTTTCAACCCCTGTGATCCGAACACCTGTGGCATCCCTGCACACCCTTCATGGCACAGTGTGCCATGACACACCAGTTGAAAATCACTGCATTGGACAGAGCCATGTGAGTCAGATGACCAATGGAAGCTGCAGTGTACTAGCAATGCTATGCTGAAATGATTTTTTTCATGCTGCATTGGTAGAGGCGTTTGTTTTCAGTGGGTAAGATAGGATAACAGCCTCTTACTGAACACAATGGGGCTACTTCTGAGTAAGGTAAATAATACAGTTTTCAACCACCTCTATGCACTGGTAGCATGTGAAAAAGCCTTCAGACAAGGCTTCAAGAGTTCTGAGTTTCCTTTTATGTTTGTGGCCAGTGTGAGAAATCATGCACCCCTCCCCGGTGCATCTAAAATGAACCAATATCAGCACATGCCTAGCTGTGATTAAAAGGCAGCAGTCCGACATCTCCAGGCTAGCTGTGTTGGTGTCAAATCGCCCCTCCAGTTTTTCCAACCTCCAGTAACTCATTAAATCTGGAGGGGCACTTGGCACTGTAAAGTTCTCCCAGATTGAATCCGAATGGTGGAGTTTCTGTTTTGCAGCCAGGCCTGCTGCTGGTCTCTGATTAAGAGAAAATTAAGCTCCTGGGGCCAGTGCAGATAAGTGGAATGAAAACATGGCAGCTAGTGCCAGGGATTCTCGCATGTCCACCAGGCTCTGCTGGACCTTCATTGCATCAGGCACTCACACCTGCTCTTCCCAACCGAGCTGTTCAAGGCCCACAAGAGCTTATGAGAAGGAGTGAAAAGAGCTCCAGGAGCTACATTCATTCAGGCTGCATCTGTCAAGCAAAAGTCTTTATCCTGTGTGAGCTAAAAGCTCACAGTTCGATCCAAACCATATTTCCTCAGCAATAAGTCCCACTATTTTCCAAGATTGCAGGTTTAAAGGCACAGGAGAGAATAGGCAAACAGGTTGGTTCGAACCCAAGGATGGGGCCGGCTTTAAGCCAATTGGATCAGTTGTTCCCAATTGGATCCTGCACCTAAGGGCCCCCCGTGATAAGACAGAAATAAAAAATAAAATTGATATTTTACTAGATCATTTCACGGTCACTAAAACAAATGGTTTTGTACCTCTTTACTTTTCAAAGGTAATCTACACATTTTGTGGACAACCTATACCTTTCATTTGTTTACTTGTGGACTTACGTGTGTGCAATTTTATATTAAAATGTGCTTCAATCATTTGGTCCATTCATCCTCACGCACTTTTTAAGCGCACATTTCGTTTGCTTTCCATTCTACCATAGAGATATAAAGTCTACAATCAATTTTATTTATATCTCTAAGATTCTACAGATCTTGGCTATGAACCTGGGGCCCCACGAAAAAATGTTTCCATTTGGACCCCACAGCTCCCAAGGCCAGCCCTATCCAAAGAGAACAATGAGCAAATTCCAAAGGGTTCATAATTCAAAGGGTCCCTGGTCTTAGAATCATTTGGGAGCCTGAGAGGTACCTGGCCTGGGTGCTCTGCAAAGGAGGGAAACATGATTGCTCCCAGATTCCACCTTAGTCATGAAGGAGGCGCTAGTGGCTTCACATGGCCCAGTCCTTCTCCTCTGGAGACTGGGAACACTTCTGGATTCTCCCCAGAAGAGGGGCAATGGGGATTTGTATGCCCCACTCCTCCTCTGGACACTCCCAGCCTTCACAGAGAAGGAACAAGATGCAGTGCCTGCAATCCTTACTGCGTGGCCCCTCCTTTAGCTATGCTACTGTCCAAGGCTCATTCTCCTGTTGGCTGCAGTAGACCTTTACTTGATTTGAGCCAGAGAGGAATCTGGAAGCTTGTAAAGCTTTCCTCTACTCTGAACGAGTTTTTACAAGCCCCCAAACTTCTTTTCTAGCTTGGCTCAGGAAACCTTTGCTGGCATCTCTGATCCTAATGAGGGTAGCCCTAGAAATGCAACTTCTGCTTTGTTTGGGTACCCAGGAAATAAAAAATGTACATCACCGGACTGAACAAAATGGTCCACAATTACTCGTAGAGTGCTTGAATGATGTGGGTTTTTTTTTGGTCCTGCCAACGTTATAGGAAATTAATTTCTATTCACAATGCAGATCTGATAAAGAAGATGGAAGGGAAATAAATTAATTTGGCTGATTATATTCTGTAGTCTAATCCCGGCGCTAATCTCTTTTGTAGTAGAATGGACTGGAGATGGTCTTAGGATTCAACATTAATACAGGGGAAATTGAAGTTTTGCAAGATTAACATTTACACGGAAGCACATACATGCGTCTACACACACAGTTTCTGGAGGAAATGCAGTTTCATTCTCCAGTAACTGGAATGTAATTTCAGATCATGCACTGGTCTTTCAGGCTCAAGTCACATTCCAAGTGCTGGTAGTGACCCGTGAAACCATAAGTGACCTGGACCCAGAATATCTAAGATCCTGCCTTCATACTTGTGTTCCAGTGTTGCTACACAGCATGCTCAGGTAGCTGGCAGTGCCCCAATACGCTAGCAGGGCCCACCTGTCCTTGCCTCCTTTGAGAGGATTAAGCTTCAGCAGCCCCAATTCAGTTGGCAACTTGCAATAGGCCTGTCATTAGAGGTTAACCAGGTTAGGCCCCCCGACGACCCCATCCTGTAGGGCACATGACCACTGAGGTTTTCAGCCTTCTTTTTTTTTCAGTTTTTGCAGACATTTCTAGTGGAATTGCATTTTTCCCCCCTATGAGACAACCCAGAAAGAAAGAGGGATGTTCCCTTGCAGGAGAGCTATTTTAACCCCAAATAGCTTGGCTCGCGTTAAGATCACGTTAGGAAGTTAGATGGGGGCGGTACAATAATTTTGCCAGTTGCAGTTGATGCACACTGTCAGAGGTTGCTAATTGTTGTTTTGCACCAACCCATGTGTGGACTGTTTTTATGTGAGCTGGAATTTTAGAAGAGAAATTATGACCTGCTGAGTGTTGGAATCTGGAGGCAACACTGCCTGGAAGACTTTGGAGGACAATGTACTGTCCTGTAACCTGAGACCATCTACCTGTCCCTCCTTGTTGTTCTTGCAGGAAGTATGGTCCTTAACAATTTCCTTCCTCCCTCCTTCTCACACACTGCTTTCTCTCCAGATATCACAAGAGAAGGATGTGCCCAACTGGAGCTGCTCATGGGCCCATCCTCACCACACTTGCACACAAAGGAAACAGATCTAGAGTTTCCTCTTCTCAAGCACTAGAACCTCTGATCCTAATCAGAAGATGTACATACGCAACTGTATGTTTCTTAATAAAATCTTAAATCTCTGCTCCTCTCTGTGTGTGTTATTGGTAGCAACTAACCTGGATGGTGGATTCAATGTTGGCAACCTTCAGTCTCGAAAGACTATGGTATCACACTCTGAATGGTGGTTCTGGAACATCGTCTAGTGTGGCTGAAAAGGCCGATTCGGGAGTGACAATCCCTTCCACACCGGGAGCATGTGCAGTCTGTCCCTGGTCTGTCTCCGTGGCTATGGGCCTTCCTTCTTTGCCTCTTTGCCTCAGTCTGTTGGCCAAGTGTCTCTTCAAACTGGAAGAGGCCATGCTGCACAGCCTGCCTTCAAGTGGGCCGCTCAGAGGCCAGGGTTTCCCACCTGTTGAGGTCCATTCCTAAGGCCTTCAGATCCCTCTTGCAGATGTCCTTGTATCGCAGCTGTGGTCTACCTGTAGGGCGCTTTCCTTGCACGAGTTCTCCATAGAGGAGATCCTTTGGGATCCAGCCATCATCCATTCTCACAACATGACCGAGCCAACGCAGGCGTCTCTGTTTCAGCAGTGCATACATGCTAGGGATGCATGTATCCTCTTACCATAGGAAGGGGGCATTTTTCTGACTACTATGCTATTTCTCCTTCCCAACACCAGGAGGCCTATACCTTCTGTGTCAGGAAAAGAGGACTACTTCAGCTGCTGGCCTTTTAGTATTCCAAGTAATAATTCCAAGTAAAGGTGTTTCATTCCGATCTGGCTTCACATTCTGGCCTCCATCCTCCCACGCTCAGAGCAGATGGAATAGCTCGACTTCAGCTTGCCAGCTGCTTCAAGGTCGCACGGTGCCGGTGGCCTCGAACTGGCGACCTTGTGGATGTTATCTTCAGGCAGACGGAGGCTCTACCCTCTAGACCAGACCTCCTGCCCAGTACAGCTGTATCTCTCATTGCTTCATTCATACCACTGGGCTCTTGGAGTTCCTTGTGGAACTGGAAACAGCAGGCTCTGATGGACAAGAAAAGTGGTGTGTGGGCGTGTTTGCACATGAGATTCTGTTGGCTGGTAATATAAATGAAGTTTAAAAGAATGTATTTCACTCCACCACTCCATGCAAGCCAGAGTTAAGGGATCATCAGTATCTTTTATTACGGCGATTATTATTATCACACATCGGGTAATTTTTCCCCTTCTATTTGACAAAATAAAGCAATAATCACTTCCCTTTTATTGACTCAAGAGTAGCCACAGATACGGAGAGGATTCATTATCATGAAAAATTGCTCTGAAGCACAGCTGTTTGGGGCCGAGTCTTAAATTATGAAAACAATTCTCCCAAATCAAATTCATAAGTCAAAAATATGCAGCCAGTGCAAAACAAAAAAAGGGAGAGAAAGGCGTGGGAGAATGGGAAGGAAAAAAAATAATCAAGATTTCAATGAGCATATTGGGAAACGATTGCAGGCAGTTGTGGCTAAAAGGCCTTGGGGACTTCTTGGTTTAACAGCTTGCTGCTTTGCCATTTGGTATTGAAAGTACGGCACACTGAGGAGGAGAAGAACGAAGGATAACCCAGATAAGAAACAGGCAACCTCTACATTGTGTGCAGGTCCTAAAGCAGTAGCGTAGCTAGAGGGGGTGCAAAGCACTAAGTTTTGCAGGGAGCCTCCCCACGGTGTGCAAGCAACCCGTCTACCTCCCCTTCAGAGCCAGGGATTTGCCTGCGTTTTGCTCCTCCTGCCTGGAATGGCTCCAAAGGGAGGAGCCGCTTGCATGCTGCGGTGAGGCTGCCTGCAAAACTTAGTGCTTTGCACCCCCTCTGGCTATGCCACTGTCCTATGGACTCCTGTGTGGAGTTGTCCTTATTCTTACAAACACACGAAGATGCCTTATACTGAGTTTATGTAGCCCACTACTGTGTGTCCTGAACTCCAGGGTTCTTCCAGGCTATCTGAGATCCTTTTAGCTTGTGATGGTGGCACTGAACTTGGGCTTTCTGCATGCAAAAGATCTTGTCCATCTCTGAACTGTGTCTCTTCCATAGCCATACTTTACAAGTGCTTAGGGCATAGGGGCATGATGAGCTGCCTCTTCATTCATCAATGAGCCAGTTCTAGAATCTAAGCAAATCAGAACATAACAACATAAGAACAGCCCCACTGGATCAGGCATTAGGCCCATCTAGTCCAGCATCCTGTATCTCACAGCGGCCCACCAAATGCCCCAAAGAGCACACCAGATAACAAGAGACCTGCATCCTGGTGGCCTCCCTTGCATCTGGCATTCTGACATAACCCATTTCTAAAATCAGGTGGTTGCACATACACATCATGGCTTGTACCCCGTAATGGATTTTTCCTCCAGAAACTTGTCCAATCCCCTTTTAAAGGCATCCAGGCCAGTCACCATCACCACATCCTGTGGCAAAGTGTTCCACAGACCAACCACACGCTGAGTAAAGAAATATTTTCTTTTGTCTGTTCTAATTCTCCCAACACTCAATTTTAGTGGATGTCCCCTGGTTCTGGTGTTATGTGAGAGTGTAAAGAGCATCTCCCTATCCACTCTGTCCATCCCCTGCATAATTTTGTATGTCTCAATCATGTCCCCCTCAGGCGTCTCTTTTCTAGGCTGAAGAGGCCCAAACGCCATAGCCTTTCCTCATAAGGAAGGTGCCCCAGCCCCGTAATCATCTTAGTCGCTCTCTTTTGCACCTTTTCCATTTCCACTATGTCTTTTTTGAGATGCGGTGACCAAAACTGGACACAATACTCCAGGTGTGGCCTTACCATCGATTTGTACAACGACATTATAATATTAGCCATTTTGTTCTCAGTACCTTTCCTAATGAAGTCAGTGTTAATCCATCTTACCAGTCATTATCTTCACTCTTCAAGTGTTTCTTTGACTTGGTTTCAGAGTTCAGCCCTTATTTAGGGTCTTTAGGGGAGGCAAATAAGTTTTGGGGTGAGGGGCAGAACCCAGAAAGTAGAGTTCCTCATAGTCCATCTCTGTTTTCCTCCTTTATTTCACAGCAGCAGATTCCAGAACCCAAAGAAGCCTATTGGGCTTGTGTGTGGATATTAACTTTTGGAGCCTCTAATGTTCACCTCAAAGATTATTCCAAGGCTCCTGAACAAATCACCAGCTCAGATAAAAATCTTATCTGTAGAATTACTGGGTTACTCACCAAGCCCCCATATCCCTCAAGCCCATCTAGCCCTGCAATGCTCAGATCACCGCCTTCCCTTTAAAGAGCACTTAGCAGTTCCACTTTCTATTAATAAGCAAAGTATGAAGAAAGTGGACAGAGAGAAGATTTTGTCCCTTTTCCATAACACCAGAACCTCTGGTCATCTAGTGTAACTAAACAGCAGGCCATTCCAGTACATTTCAGAGAGATAAACCTAAGCCGTTCTCCACATAGCTGTAGGCCTCTGAATGGCAGGTATATGTATTCCTCTTTTTTCTAAGAGGGATCTCGTTGGCCACAGAGGGAAACAGGTTGCTGGCCTGCTCAGGCAGGGGGTCTTCTTTATTATTAGTGGTCATGCTGCATCTCAAGGACTTGACTACCATTCTTGACCTTTGCACTGAACAGGTCCTTACATGCTTCCAAGTAACATCAGGTTATCCAGGACACAGTTTGGAAACGGCTGATATAGAGATCAACATTCAGAGTTGAGGTTTGTCACATAAAGGCTTAAAGTGCCACTTTGATGGCATTTTATCCTTGTGTGATCTGTTGGGCCATTTCAAGATGGGAAACATTTTCTATCATCAGCGTCTCCTGGGTAAATTGGGAATAGGAGCACTTCTCTACCTCTCAGAAGTGTTTTGAGCCTGACAAGCGTGTCCAAATAGTGCTCTAATGGAGGCGATGCCTTTGTCGGAATTTAGGCAGTAATTGACATCACCTGCCACAGTTGTTTGGGAAAAGAAAACAGGAGCACTTTATGAAATTTGTCACTTTTCTCTGGATGCAAGTAACGTCTTGATTTGGGGGGAGGGGGAGAGATTTTGGTGGAGATCAGTTTCACTGGAAGAAATCATACTTGGATGTCCAGAGGGAAAGGCCATATTTTAGCGGTCAAGCACCTACCTTACATGGTCAGGTTCAGTTCCAGCCTGAAATCTCAAAGCACTGCTACCAGTCAGTGTAGGCAGTCCTGAGCTTGGTGGCTCAATGGTTGGACTCTGGAGAAGACGGGATCATGTATTCAAACTAGACATCAGACGAGGCCATGAATGGTGTTTGACCGGGGAAGGACGCAGTTTGACCACCTCCTTTCTGTCGGAGTCTCTGAGACTGAACAAAGAATTCTAGGATCTTTAATTGAGGCATAAGTAAACGAGCCAGTGGCATAGCTCCTGCGCATTGCCATTGCAGCCCGGAATGGCTCAGATGGCAAGTGGGAGGGGAGGCTTACCAGGTGCATTGCAGCACCTGCGGTACTTTCCACACCACACCCTCTTGTAGCTGTGCTACTATCTGTGCCCAGGTCTTGGGATTCTCTTTGGGTGCAGAAGTGGCTGGCCAGTGTAAGACACAGAATTCTGGGTGTGATGGGCCTTTTGGGTCCCCCAGTTAGACTCTTCCTGTGTATTTATAAATCTTGCAGGAAGCAAAAACGATCACTCAAAGAGGTTTCAGGGGTTGCTAGTTCAGACTTCTGGATTCACCCACCCTGGACTGTAAACATTAAAGAATGAACCCTGAATCAACCCTCTATCTGAAATGGTGGGGCTACTTCTGCCAAGAGGAAACACTTTTAATTCCCATTGATTTCAGGGAAAGAGATTTAAGAAGGTGCTTGACTTGCACATCAAAATCAATGGTACTTAACAGGATCATGGATCACCAAGCCTGATGCTCAATACCTCTGATCACATAAATAAGTCCTCCAAGCAGGGCCAGAAGGTAGAACTAACTGCACATACTTTTCTGAATTATTTTGATTGACACTCCATTCTTGTTTCCCTGTCTATCCTTTCCACCAGGGAGGTTAGGGGAGCATATGAGCATCTCCATAGCCCACTCTGTCCTCACAAGAACCCTGTGAGGAACATCAGGCTTCGAGTAGAGTACTGGCCTGAGGTCATCCAGAACACTTCATGGCTGAATGGTGATTTGAACAAGCGTCTCCAGTCCCACAGACTAACCTGCACACCACTGTGGCTGTCCTTAATGTGGGCGGGGGGGGGGGAGATTAACAGCCCAATCCTATCCAGGATTGGGCTATCCTGTGGAACCAATTGTGACAGCAGAAGAGACTTCCACTGCTGCTGTTGCAATCGGCTCGGCAGGGTAGCCCAATCCTGGATAAGATTGTAAAATGTTGTAAAATGGCACAAGGTGCAGCAGCGCTTTCACTCCACCACCCGACTTTGCTGCACCCACTGGACGGGGGCAGAGAAGGGGTGAAACTGGGAAGGATGGTGAAAGAACGGGGGTGGGAAAGTGGCAGGAGGGGTAGATCCAGCAGCAATGGGATGCACCCTCTGTTCGGAGGTTCTCCACTCCTTTCTTGTAATAGCACTTGTGCCTGCTACAGAGCTGATCTAGGTCCAAGGAGCCCCATTGGCAAGCAGGAGGCTTACAGAACAGTAAGGGGATTGTTTCCCCTCCCAATCCACCCCCCCCCCGGTGGATACAGTGTACTGGGGAGAGGAAGAAAGGCTAGGCTTGAGCTCATGGCACTGGTGTAGCTTGAGGGGGTGCAAAGCACTAAGTTTTGCAGGGAGCCTCACCACAGCGTGCAAGCGGCCCCTTCCCTCTCCCTTCAGAGCTATTCTGGGCTGCTAGAGCAAAATGGAGGTGAAGCTGCTCTAGCAGCCTGGAATGACTCTGAAGGGGAGGGGAAGGGGCTGCTTGCATGCTGCAAGGAGGCTTCCTGCAAAATTTTGTGCTTTGCACCCCTACTAGCTACGCCACTGACTCTTATTTGAATTATTATTCAGTTATTTGAATTGAGGCCAACAGTTCAAATAAGCGTCATTCAAAAGCCCATTTCAGTGTTGCTTCCTCTGAGACTTTCCACTGGAAGTTAAAATAGACTAGTGAGATCTCTCACTGGGGTTTCTGGACATTCTGAATTATTATATTCTGTGCATGTCCACATCCCTAGACTCCACATCACAGGTTGAAAACGTATTTTTTAGAAAATTCACATACTCTGCTGTAACCTCATTCGCTCACACCCTGCCATTTTCACAGTGTTTGCTTTATGCCTGCCCATTTATGCCAGTTTAGGCAATTTATGTAAGTTTGGGCAACGAGTAAAATGTGCACGTATTTATACTGTTTTGTCACTGTGACATCTGCAGACCCATGGATTTTGGTATCTGAGCAGGGTTCCAGAACCAAACCCCTGCGGATATGGAGGGCCCACTGAACCTCTGAGATACAGTTACTGTATACAGGACAGCCGCTGCCTGCAACTCTCAGTGTAAATGCTGTGTTATTTATAAAGCACTGAATGTTCTCTGTGAACAGAGAACGTTCTGGTTCTCTCTTCCAGAACCACCATTCAGAGCGTGATACCATAGTCTCTCGAGACTGAAGGTTGCCAACATGACGTCCACTCAAAAGTCCAGCAGTTTTCAATGTGACACTCTCAGGAAAGCTGTAGTGATGCTTTGGGCCCAATCCTAGTCAACTTTCCAGCACTGATGTTGATTTGATTGAACTGAGTTATTTGATTTTTCTCTGTAAACCGCTTTGTGAATTTTTAGTTGAAAAGCGGTATATAAATACTGTTAATATAAATACTGTTAATAATGCAGCCACACTGCAGCTCCAAGTTAAGGGAACAAATATCCCCTTATCCTGACGAGCCTCCATGACACCCCGTCCACCACTGAACAATGCAGCTCATGTTAGGAGATAATGGGCAAAACACAGAGATAGCAGAAGCGCAAGCCTGCAGCTGCAGCATGTGGCACTCAGAGCACAGGGAAGAGCGCCAAAAAAAAGGAGGCAAGACCCAGGGAAGTCCCAGCACCAGAGTCTATTTACAGGCAGTATTTACAAGTAGAAGGCAGTTCCAGAAATCAGCAAGCAGAGGCAGTCTAGCAAACAGTCCAAGTGGTCAGCAAATCAGGCATCAGTCCAGCAGAGATTCATGCAGCAACTCACTCCTACAACCCACACAGTGGAATGTGCTGGTTGGACATTTATACTCCTGTCAGCCAATGGGAAACACCATGACCTCATCACTGAGGAACGTCATTGCATCATCCTGGGCAGGGATTGCATCAGCTTTTCCCATCTCTCCTTGTTCTGTGTAGTGACTCAGCACTTTGGCCTGATTGGCCCTTGCCCCATTGTCTGACAGGTAGGCTTACATCTGCTTACATACAACAGCAGTCTGGTAGGCCTGCCTTATCCAGCCACCAAATTGCCTTACTGTATGGGGCACATGCTGTAACAGCTCACGCCTCATTGGCATGGCTGCATTGGCACTGAAAAGTTGGATGGGATTGGGCCGTTGACAGGTAACGAGAACAATTCCAGGTTGATCCCATCAGTGCTCAGATTAGGACAGTGTCACGACACACGCAAACACCATAAAACCATAAAACCTGAAGACCTTGTTGTTTAACCAAGCCTTCTGACGTTCTGGCCTTTTTAACATCTTTTATATATCTTTTAGTTGCTTTTTTACAGGCCCGATTCCTCTAAGAACTGCTGTTTTATGCTCTTTTATTCTGACTCTTCTGACTACTGTTTTTATGGGTTCTGCTAATGTGTTTTTTAATATGTTTTTATCTGTGAAATTATGTTTTAATTTGTTTTATATGTTGTTAGCCGCCCTGGGTCCCTTTTTGGGAGAAGGGCGGGATAAAAATAAAGTTTTATTATTATTATTTATTATTATTATTATAAAACCACACATGGGGCACTCCATTCAGATTTGAGGTGAGTAAAATGCACTTCGCCTGTGTCCCAGTCAAAAAAATGTGCCTCACAAAATCCCAGACACTGTCCCTTTAAGAATGGTTTGGAAGAGATTGGTATTGTGCTCCATTATGTACACAGCCTGTGGAGTCATACAGTACCTGGTCAAAGCGCTCTCTTGTAAAGGGATCTGAGGGCATCTGTACAGCTTCCCAATTATAGGAGTGATGTTAAATCCAGGTAATGCGTGAAATAAAGGTAAGGGGAATTTTGCTGAAATCGTAATTAGGTGCAGAGACATTACATGGGGTTAATGGCTTGGAGTTATATTTAGCTTGCAGGATAATAAATTGACCGTCCTTATCTGGATCTTAAAAAAAAAATTAATTGGAAATTTATTTCTCTGGCAATTAAGACTGAAATCTTTTGCTGTCCCTGGGAGCTAAGCACTAAGACTCTGGACGACGTAAGACAGCACATCGTCTGGTCTCATTTTTCCCCAATTTGATGCTGGTGCTTTTGTGCAGCTATTGTGTTTTTTGGTGGATCAAGACCTGAGAGAAGACAAGTGTCATTGCCAGCACAGTCACCACCCAGGACAGATGTCACCCACCCCGTATGCTGCACAACACCCCCCCCCACACACACACACACATATTCACACAAATTTAGAGACATGCAGCACCTGGAAGTGGTTTGCAAGTGATGTGATGACATCACTGTGTCATCATACCACCATTGCCCAAATTCTTCCTGGAGCTGCTATTTTTGGCAAATCAAAAACTTGGGGGAGGCAGAGGGCTCATCTGCCACCAAATGTGGCACGGGTCCTCACTTGGCAGAGCTTGGGTGGCGTGCCCATCACCCCCAGGGCGCATGATCCGAGGCGGACTGCCCCCTGCCCCTGCTTGCTATGCTACTGGAGAACCCACTGCTTAGTTGTAGAGCTCGTGCTTGATACACAGTTGGTCCCACATTCAATCTCCAGCACCTCTAGTTAAGAAGATCAATCAGATCATGAAAGTGGCCTTTCCCCAAGATCCTGGAAAGCTGCTGTCAGTCAGAAGAAAGCTAGATAGACCAATGGTCTACTTCATGTGCTCATCTCAAGTGAACTCACTAGGATGCTTTGGAAACATGGGAGAAGCAGCATGGTGGAGTGGTTAGAGTCGTGGACAGAATTGGTAGGAGTTGGGTTCTAACCCTGTCTCAGCCATGATGCTCGCTTGATGGACTGTATCTGGCACTAACTCTGAACTTAACCTACCTTATAGGATTGTTGTGAGGGCAAAATGGAATCATTTCCATATATAACACCCTGAAATCAAACACAGTTTGAGTTATTTGAAAACAGTGTTATTTATTTTACTCAAAAGTAAGCCCACTGTGTACAGTAAGACAGGCTGTAATCCTATCTTAAGGAAACAAACACCTCTAAACAGGTGGTAACTTGCAGGTAAATAATCAACAATGATACAATGCTTTGATACAAAGAAAGGCATTAATATTGCATTGGTCTCATCATTTTTCTCCTTAGGAGGTTCTATAAAATGTTAGGAGTCAGAATCAGGTGTTGACACATTCCTGAGAGCTGCCTTGGTTCCGTCACTCTCAATCCCGTTCACTTTTTGGTACAAACATAGACTTCCAAAACAGAGCAACAATAATTAAAACACCTGAAAACACAAGAAGCTGCAACAGAGAACAATCAACAACTGTAACAACAGTACACAGTAATAAAAACAGCCAGACAGCATTAAAATTATTCATTGAAACTTCAGAGGAATAAGTTTAGCTTCGCTTGGTGCCTAAAGTGAACCACATGGGTGCCTGATAAATGTCCCTATGGAAAGTGTTTCACAATTGGGGGCCCTCACCAAGAAGGCCCTACCTTCCATCAACACCCCTCCCCAAAGGTGGGGTGGAGTCTCTGGTGCACTTCTTAATTACACACTGTTGTTTGGGGGCGAGAATGGGGGGAGGAGGAAATGGTGGCCACTGAGAAAAATTTACATGCCTCTGCTGCTGTCACCAGTGAGTTTTGTGGTACCTCATCTCTCCTTCCATCCACCCTCTGCCAAACACCTGGAAATGGGGGTGTAAAAACGAGAGGAGGAACTTTCAGTCCAGTCCTTTCAACCAGCTGCATCCTGGGGCCTAATGGTGCCATGACAGAGTGATGTGGTGATGTGGCAACATCACTCCCAGCATCACTGTGTCAACTCTGTCTCCATTTTGGAGCAAAACAGGAGCAAGGGAGGGTGGGTAGGCCCAACTTTGCAGTGATTGCCACTTTAAGCAATGAGTACTGCACACGCGCACGCACACACACACACACACAAACACACACACACCCCATAGAGAGCCCAGGAAAACCCAGGAGCATCATGAAGGGGAGCATACCACCCCAGTCATTCCCCCCCTTTGTCAGTGGCAGAGCTAGAGGGGGGTGCAAAGCACTAGGTTTTGCAGGGAGCTTCACCGCAGCAGGTAAGTGGACCATCCCCCTCCCTTTCAGAGCCATTCCAGGTGGTGGGAGCAAAATGGAGGTGAATGCAAAGGCCTTCTTTTTTACCCCTCCATCCGGAATGGGTCTGACAAGGAGGGGGAGGGTCCGCCTGCATGCCGTGGTGAGGCTCCTTGCAAAACTTAGAGCCCAATCCTGGGCCCGGCGCAGTGGCTTCGTGCCACCGCGCACTGTCGCAAACGTGCCATAAGGCACGTCTGCAACACTTACCGCCGGGCTAGTGCGGGGCAGGCACCCAGCTTCCGCTGCTCTGTGGTCTCACAGCACGGTAAGTGGGGGCAAGGAGGATGCATTCCGGGGAGGGGGAAGTGTGGGGAGGGCGGACAGAGGGCGGGCGGGAGGCGTGATGGGAGGCGTGATGGGGGAGGGAGCGGGGAGGCAGGAGGCGGGTCCTCGGCACCCTACACGAACGCCTTTACCACCGACCTTTTGCACCCTCTCTAGCTACACCACTGCCCTTCATACGCTACTGCACAGTGCCCTCCCTCAACTGGCGCCCGAGGCAGATATCCCCACTTCCCTGGATACACCACTGCTTTCAGCCCAGCCCAGCCCAGCCCAGCCCAGCTCGTACTGGAGCTGCAGTTGTCGCTTCTTCTGTTTCAATAGGTTTGAATAGAGCTTTAAAAGACAATAACAGGGCAACAGAAGTGAGCAAGAACTACAGCACCAGCGTCGTCTGTCTCCAGACATGGCTGCAAAAGCACTTTTCTTCATCTGCAACTTTTCATTTCTTTCCGAAGCCTTCAGACAAACCTAAGCCCCTGAACCTTTTCTGAGCTCGGAATTTTATTTATTAATTTCCATTAACATCCCTCCCCATCCTCACCCCCTCCCTTCAGTCATCAAAATGCTTTTTAGACATGACAGGTCTACCTGTCTTCCCCCCAAGACTATCAATCTCCATTTTAGACAATGTTGCGGAGGGGAAAAAAGATTTATGCTTCCTCTCCAACGATATTTCAAAGGGGAATTACTAAATCATAACGGCTCTCGTCTCCCTGCACATGGACATGCTTACGGCTTCCCAGTTAAACCAAGTAAATGGGTTTCTTCTTCTAGGGTTGGGTGTGCTGTTTGAGATTAAAGGGACTGCTTTGAATTGTGGCACCGAAGGCCAAGTTTGCTGAACCATTGATTTGACCAAGAGACGCATGACACATTAGAAGCTGGGGAAATTAAAATTGGATTACTTGGCTCCCCTCTCTGGAGCAGAGCTATTTCGGTGTCTGGAGGATTGTTAATATTTCATTTGTAACTTGCCTTTCACATGGTCAGTTGTAATGGTGAGCGCCCCCTCCCCATGGGCCTATTTTGGATTTGGGGTGGGGGTGGTGATTCAACAGGAAGTAATTACCTGCGTGCATTTAATTCTTTTCAGAATGTACGCCCTGCCTTTCTAAAGAAGATTTGGACAAAGATACAAAATTTCAAGTAAGATAATTACAACATTTATTAACAGCAAAGCTAAAACAATACAGTCAAACATTTAAAACAAACCATCTACTCAAAGCAGGCGAGAAGCAACACCAGAAGGATGTGCAGGGCAAGGAGCCCTCTGGATAAGTAGCTTATCCCCTGCCTGCCCATTGCTGGAACCCATTGCTGAATCACACATTTGAAATTAATGGTCCAGTCCTAACCAAAGGAAGTGCTTGTAGAGTGTAACAAGGCCAGAGCCTGAGGGGCACCTGCCCTGGGTGCTACAACTGAGAGGGGGGGTACAATGCTTTTTCAGAAAGTCAGCTTCTGCCCATCCACAGAAGACCTCCAAGTGCAGAGCTGCACCTGGTGGTCTGGCATGGCTCAGCAAAAGGCAAAATTATTATTATTATTATTATTTATTTTATTAATTTATACCCCGCCTTTTTGCCCAACGGGCACACAACACTTTAAAAATACAAAAAAAAAAAAAAAATACAACATTAAAAACAATCATTAAACAATTTACAATAATTAAAAAATCTAAAAACAAACAAACCCCGTGGATTTTCATATAAAAGCAAGAATGCCAGCCAGCCTGTCAACAATTAAAAGCTTTTTGAAATAAAAAGGTCTTCAGTTCACGCCGAAACGTTAGCAGTTCTCAGTTCTAAGGGGAGGGGATTCCACAGTTCGGGGGCCACCACCAGGAAGGCCCTCTTCCTGGCCGCCGCCCCTCTCACATCTCTTAGTGGCGGCACAGTCAAAAGGCCCCCCCCCAGATGATCTAAGAGCACGGGCAGGATTGTAGGGAAGGAGGCGGTCCCTCAAATACCCCGGACCCGAGCCGTAAAGGGCTTTAAAAGTCAAAACTAGCACCTTGAATTGGGCCCGGAACAGAACCGGCAACCAGTGTAGCTGCCGGAGCAACGGCTCGACAGAGTCAAATCGACGTGCCCCAGCAACCACACGGGCAGCCACGTTCTGTACTAGTTGTAATTTCTGGACCGTCTTCAAAGGCAGCTCCACGTAGAGCGCATTGCAATAATCTAATCTAGATGTCACTAGGGCATGGGTTATTGTGGCCAGGTTGTGGCCAGGGGGCCGGTTAAAGTTGGCCAGGAAGCTGCCTTAGAGGGAACAGAGGCAGCAGCCCCATTGTGGAGCTGCCACCACCCTCTTCCAAAACAGAATGTGACATCAAAGCATCACATGATGCCACACGACACCATGACATCACAGTCCCTGGGTACTGCTGCCCCTTGCTCTGCTTCTGGCTGGCAAAACACATGCGCCACTGATTCTGAAAAAGTGCTTTGTGGCATGCAAGCAGCTGGTGTGCGGGTGGGTGGATGGATTGACAGAGGTAAGCATGTGCAAGTGGAGGGTGTGGAGAGAGTTGAATGGGGAGGGGGAGGGTGGAATGGGATCAGGAGGGGGGTGGGTTTTCTGAAGACAGCTGCAGCAGCCAAAATTCCCCCACTGAGTGCAGCAGAAAACACACTCGAGTTGCTGCATTGCCGCTCACGGATTTGGGTAGGTAGGATTGGACTGCAAATCATGGTTGCAGTCTTGAATATGCCTCCTTGCACACAAATGTCTCAGCCCCATCAGGTACTTGTACTGCTGTGTTCAGAACGAGTGGTCTGACAGTGCAAGGCCCTTTATGGCGACATGAAAACAGGCTGTCATCACATGCTTCTGGGTCTGAGCCACCCCCTGACTCTCCTCAGACTTATGGAGAGATGTGAGGAAAGCCAGAGGGCATCAGGGGGCCTACTTAGGCCTCCTGATCACCCCCCACACCACAGTATGTAGCAGGAACGTGTGGTGGGTGTGGAGGCAGGTGAGGCAGAGCCTCCCTGCTGGAGTATTTTGAAAAGCACTGCTGTCATGTAAGGCATGCAAGTACTCACAACCCACACGCTCCTGTGCATGAGTTGTGTGCTTGTGCGCCTCACACAGCCATGGCAATATTCAAAAGACTTCAGTGGGGAGGCTCTGCCTCACCTGCCTCCCCACCCACTGCACATCCCTGGTATGTGACATGGAGCCTCCATTGTGTGCTGCATGGTCTAGTGCAGGGGTGTCCAAACATTTTGGCAGGAGGGTCACATCAACTTTCTGACACTGTGTCGGGGGCCGGGAAAAAAAAAAAAAGAATTAATTTACATTTCAAATTTGAATAAATTTACATAAATTAATATATTAGAGATGGAACTTCTATGAATGAATGAAGGTCTTGCAATAGCTCAAGGACTATAAAAGGCCTTGCACAAAGCAAGGCTGGCCTTTCCGTCGCTACTGCTGCATCAACACAGACGTGAAATAGCAAGCAGTGGAGGGAGCCCTCATCCCACAGCTCACATGAGAGGTTGAACAGTCACCCTCACACTGAGAGCAGTTGCATCGGGCCAGCACGGGCCCCAGCAAGTCTCCGGAGGGCCAGAGGCTCATTGGAGACTGGGGGTTCCCCACGGTCCAGACTGGGAGTCCCCAAGGGATGCAAGTGGCCCCAGGGCCTGGGTTTGGGCACCCCCGGTCTAGTGTGGGCAGTCAGCATGCAGCATAGAGGTCTTCTGCAACTTTTCCAGGTTTCAGCAAAATTGCTGGTATCAAATGAAAACACTTGTTTTGTTTTGCAAGTCTACACTCTAGAAAGGCTGGACATCAGGAATTGTTTTGCTGCTCTCAAACTGGAGTTGCACATTAATACAGCCATCACATTGAATGTTTTTAAGTGCACATGTGCTCTTTCTCACACACATAAGTAATCTACCTGACATTTCAGAAAAAGATTGGAGGAGAGTAAAATTTCTCCCTTCCTAACCTGGTGCTCAGTTGATAGAAAGCTGATATTTAAAAATTAATTGAGTGGAATACATTTGCTCTGCTTGTTTCAGTGAAAGAACATTTTACAATTTGCGATGGTTATCGTTTGCCTTATGTTTAGCTCCTTTCTTGACAGCGCGTTTTGGAGTGGGGTGCATGCGTGCGCATGGGGGGGGTTAATTTTCTGAGATTGAAGACGTTCAGAACTGCAGCAAAGGTGGCCATTAGGATAAAGTCTATCCTGCAATGAGTTCATTCCGATAAGGGCACCGCATGCGGCCTTCATGTGCAAGCAGGGCACAATGAGTGTCGGGACTAGATAACGTAGTTTAAACAAATTCTGATTGCTTTAGAAAAGCTGGGCAACCGGAAAGGTTGCAGGAGCATTTCTAATGAAGGGGTGTCGGAAGTGGATGATGGGAACAGAGATTTCATTTCATTCCTTACAAGTGGAAACTTGCATGGATTCACAGGTGGGTTGCCATTTTACCTTAAATGACACGAAACGAGAGACAACAAACTTAGGCTGGGACCTATTTCTGGCTCTCTCTTAGAATGGGCTCTTCCCTTTCCAAATGCAGCGGCATAGCTGGGAGGCAGTGGCATAGCTAGAGGGGGTGCAAAGCACTAAGTTTTGCAGGGAGCCTCACCGCGGTGTGCAAGCGGCCCCTCCCCTTCAAAGCCTTTCCCGGCAATGGGCTTCCTGCAAAATGTAGTGCTTCGTAGCTGTGGTGAGGCTCCCTGCGAAACTTAGAGCTTTGCACCCCGTTTAGCTACGCCACTGCCGGGAGGTGCGGTGTGGTAAGTTGTGCAGGCACCACAACATGCTGTGGAAGTGGCCCCTTCCACTCACTGTCGGAGCCATTCTGGGCATAGACAGCAACACAAGGGCACTCGCTGTTTGTTGCACCGTAACTGGCACAGACTGAGTAGCCCATATAGGACTTTCAGGCACAGTAGGGGGAATAGGATGCAGTTGCAGTAGGGACCGAACTATCACCGTACCGACTACCCCACCCAGAAACACCCCCTCCACACCCCATTCTGCCCTCTCCCCACCTCCCCCCTGCTGGGTGCTGCACATACCTGGTCCGGTAGCTGTTCTTTCTCAGTGCCTGTGCCAACGAAGCCTGGGCCATTATGAAGTGCTTTGCAGCACTTTCGCCATGGCTGTTGCCTGAACATCATGTGCAAGAGTAGCACTGCCAGGCATAGGATTGGGCTGTCAGACACATTCACAGTGCAATCCTGTGCATATCTTGTATGTTGGCAACCTTCAGTCTCGAAAGACGATGGTATCGTGCTCTGAAGGGTGGGTCTGGCACAGTGTCTAGTGTGGCTGAAAAGGCCGATTCGGGAGTGACAATCCCTTCCACACCGGGAGCAAGTGCAGTCTGTCCCTGGTCTGTCTCCCTGGCTATGGGCCTTCCTTCTTTGCCTCTTAGCCTCAGACTGTTGGCCAAGTGTCTGTTCAAACTGGGAAAGGCCATGCTGCACAGCCTGCCTCCAAGCGGGCCACTCAGAGGCCAGAGTTTCCCACCTGTTGAGGTCCACTCCTAAGGCCTTCAGATCCCTCTTGCAGATGTCCTTGTATTGCATAGAGAACATTATATATGCATATAGAACATATGCATAGAGAACAATTAAAAAGGGTAGAATATCACCCCTGCTAACCAAGAGGCTCCTTTAACGTGTGTCCTCTTATGTTTAGCAGAGGGAGAGCAACTGTCCCTCTTCACCCCAGTATGGTGTCTTTTCCAGTGGCTGTTACTTGTGGCTCTTTTAAGAATAGAGCATCCTGCTTGCTAAATCTGTCCTGAAAAATCCATGTAGATTTGCAATTCCCGTGTAATGTTTCCCACAATCATTCCATTACTGGAAAATTCCCAAAGTGTCTTCACAGAGGCAGACTTTAGTCAAATTTAGCTCCTGGGAAAAGAAGAGGATGAGCAAATTCAGGTGAAATCCTCCAGCCCCTACTAAGCGCTGAATTACAATGCGTGCTCCTTTTGTATTTCATTTTTAATTTCCTATTGCCTAATGAATGAGGAATAAATGATTGCATCCGACCCATCACAAAGCATCCATACAACTCCGCTCAAGCCGCCTGGCGGCCTGCAAAGCCAAGGAGCAGAAAGAAATAGGTTTCTCAGGAGCAGTGTGGGTAATATGTCTGGCGGGGCCAGCGCAGTTAACTGCACAGTAAGTAAGGTCAAATTATGTGTGAAGCAAAGACATTTAGCATAAAAACAGTATTAATAATTCAGCGGGCGAGCGGGCGCGTGGAATGAAAAGATACCGAGATGGAAAAATGCAGCAGGCTGAGGAAATGAAAACAAGGGGACACAAAGTGGGGTGCCAGGCGGAAAGAATGACTGGGAGTTTTCTAGTGAAGTGGAATAGGGTGCGGGGCTTACAATCGCCTGCAACATTGTGTATCTGTTGGTCTAATCCAGAGGTGCCCAAACCCCGGCCCTGGGACCACTTGCGGCCCTCGAGGCCTCTCAATGTGGCCCTCAGGGAGCCCCCAGTCTCCAATGAGCTTCTGGCCCTCCAGAGATTTGTTGGAGCCCACACTGGCCCGACGCAACTGCTCTCAGCGTGAGGGTAACTGTTTGACCTCTCGTGTGAGGGCTCCCTCCACTGCTTGCTGTTTCATGTCTGTGATGCAGTAGGGGCAGCAAAGGAAAGGCCAGCCTTGCTTTGTGCAAGGCCTTTTATAGGCCTTGAGCTATTGCAAGACCTTCATTCATTCATAGAAGTCCATCTTTAATATATTCATTTATGTAAACTTATGCAAATTTATTCAATTTTTAAATGTAAATGAATTCTTCCCCCCCGGCCCCCAAAACAGTGTCAGAGAGATGATGTGGCCCACCTGCCAAAAACTTTGGACACCCCGGTCTAATCCAAAGTCACAGCTGCTATGCACCAGGAATGCATTCCCCAGTGTGACCGGCGCTCACTGTTCTGGAGCGCCGCAGGTCTTCTTGTCCCCAGATCGGGACGATGTGATGTGATGCTCTGGCCAGTTGCTTGCATGGTGCAATGCCCCAGCAGGAATTGTGACTGGATTTCCGCAAAGATGCGATGGGCCAGAGTGTTGCATCGTTGTGATCTGGGGACAAGAAGAGCTGTGGTGCTTCAGAATTGTTAGTGCCAGTCACCAGAGGGAAGGATTTGGTCGAACCCCGGATCTGGCTCTCGGGCTGGGGTTCGACCAGCCCTAGTTTAATCTAATGGCAATCTCTACCTGTTGCGAAGCAGATTTCAGAACCACACCCACACCATGCAGCCCCCTCATGTGGGTTGTAGCAGTGGTGGACTGCGAGTGGTCTGAAAGAGTGGTGGATTTGGGGTCCCTTCACCCAGAGTCTTCTGCCGCTGCCTCCCTCCAACCTTCTGCCAGTGTGAGCCACACTGACCCGGTTCCTGTTCACTGGAATGAGAAGCAGAACATTCTGTTCACTGGAATGAGAAGCAGAACATTGGGCAGGAGGTCTGGTCTAGAGGGTAGAGCCTCCATTTGCCTGAAGATAACATCCACAAGGTCGCCGGTTTGAGGCCACCGGCACCGTCTGACCTTGAAGCAGCTGACAAGCTGAAGCCGAGCTGTTCCATCTGCTCTGAGCGTGGGAGGATGGAGGCCAGAATGTGAAGCCAGATCAGAATGAAACACCTGAATGTTGTGGTTCTTGAAAGATAGAACCTTCTTTCAATTGTAAAAATCCCTACGGGGATTTAAATAAGCCTGCCTATGTAAACCGCCTTGAATAAAGTCTTGAATAAAGACCAAGAAAGGCGGTATATAAATACCTGTATTATATTATTATTATTAGAGACTGGTCAAGATTTTGGTTTTGGACTTTTGTAACAAGGAGGCGGAGGATCAGACAACATCACACAAAGTTCTGGGTCATGCACACACATTATCTCGCTAATCAGCAATGCGGCAGGGCTGTGCCAATATTTTCTAAATCTGATATTAGTGTCAAAAATAGTTTCAGTGCAGCCCCCCCATATCACCCAGAATCCTGTGCATACTTAGTGCTTTTGGTGCGGTTCTGTTTTGCTTTTGTCTCCTGCTCCTTCCTCCCTCTGCCCCTCTTCCTCCTCCTCCTCCCACTTTCTCAGTTGCCCCCACTGCTCCATTCTATTGGATATGGCAACCTGCACAATTTGGTTTGCAAGCATCTGTGACATCGTCGGTGTGAACCATATCACATGGGGTCACCACTGATAAATGGCAGCAAGGGCGAATGAAACTGGAGACTTTGAGGAAAGAAGGAGAATTTTTAATTCTATTGGCTATGGCACCAGAAAGAACATAAGAAGAATCCTCCTGGGTCAGACCAGGGATTATAGCTTCTAGTTGCTTCAAAGACAGACCCCCTCCCCCTTAGGTGGGAAGTTCAGAGCTACACTCATGTTGGCATCCTTCAGTCTCGGAAGACCATGGTGTCACGCTCTGAATGGTGGCTCTGGAACAGAGTGTCCTCTCCAGTGCGCGAAGCCTGGGTAAAGTAGGTATGGAGGATAGGCTGTTACCCATGCAGCAAATCCCCCCTCTCCACGTCGCTGAAATGGTCCAATGGAAAGGCAGAGGCCAATATGGTTGGTTCCAGCGGCGTCGCAGGAGTTGCCAGAACGCGACTGTGTTCAGCCATGAACTGCCTCAGGGACTCCGGCTCCGGATTTTGCCTCGAGGTTGACTCCTGAAGCCTTTTCCACAACTGGATGTAGCCACAAGGCAGTGGAGGTTTGGGATCAGAGTTTTCCTTCTCTCAGATGAGCTGCCTTCCCAGGCTGACGAGTCCCATCTACCCGGTGGCTGTTCAGTCGCCTCTTACGACAAGTACAGCCAAACTGAGGGCCTATTCTTATCCCCAGCCCCCAGGGGATAAGAGCTATACTACTTGGGCCAGTTTCCTGTGGAAGAACATGGACGACTTTTGGTGTCCTTGTACAAACATGCTCATTTATTTATTTTTCACATTTTTATACTGCCCTTCCTCAAAGGCGCTCAGGGTGGTGTACATAGTTCCTCCCTTCCTTTTGTCTGGGACACATTTGACTAGGACACAATGACCCTGTCACTGAAAGAGCCCTGCTACGGCATTTCCCATGCCATGAATGGAACCTGAGAAGGGAGGTGGGTGGGCCACAAGGATGTCACAACAAAATATCATGGTTTCTGGGCCACTATCACTTTCTGGAGAAACTCAAACCATGAGAGAGTGACTTGCTAAGGGGGCATTCCGCACATCCCTTGGGTTGCATACTCTGTGGGGCAATTTCTGCTCCTATTTTCATACATGAGCATGCTTTAGTGCTACGCCGTAGAACACTTTGCTTTCCACCCGCATTTCTGTAAATCAGAAGTGACAGAGAACCTATGGCCTCTCTCCAATTAACACCAGCGTCTCCTCCTGACACGGCGCAATTAATGTCACTGTGTTTGATGAAGAAAATGCAATATTTATTAATGCTGGAAAACAGCCTTGTGGCACTGAGCGTGGGTGGACCGAAGCCTGCCAATATGCTGAGGACGTGTGGTTCCAAAGGTGTCGGGCATTGCTGGCTTATTGATTTATTTATTTTACCTGGTGAATTTCCAGCCCATTTTTGAAGAATGGCTCTCATGAGAAGCTACAGTTGCAAGAGAGATAGAGACGATATCAGTAAAATTGTAACAGTCCTAGTGAAACATTAAGGGCATTGCCTCCGTTTTGCTCTCATGGCCCAGAATGGCTCTGAATGGGAGGGGGGGGGCCTCTTGCATGCTGCCATGAGTCTCCCCACAAAACTTATTGCTTTGCACTCCCTCTAGCTACACCATTGATTACGAGCCCAATCTGAATGTACATTCCAGCAGCACATCAGCCTTTTTGGTGGCGCAAAATGCTGCATGTTGTTGTGTGCAACTGGGCCACTGCTGGAAATGGCATCCAGCACTGTGCATGTGACAGCAGCCCATGAAGATGCCCCAATGCTGAGAAGTTGGCACAGGGATGAGTGGGGGTTGGCAGGGTTCAGAACAGGTCGGGGAGGGGAACAAATGGTTTTGGGACCAGGGATGGGGGTATGCTCAGGACAGGAAGGGGTCATTTATCGGTGGCAGAGGTTCCACCAATATCCTATCCCCCTTTCTGGCCTTGATCCACCTCCCTGGGTCCACTCAGAGTTGCATCAACCAAAGAGCTGACACAG
Organism: Tiliqua scincoides; assembly: GCF_035046505.1. Classification (NCBI taxonomy): domain Eukaryota; kingdom Metazoa; phylum Chordata; class Lepidosauria; order Squamata; family Scincidae; genus Tiliqua; species Tiliqua scincoides. The sequence continues at coordinate 9,243,321 of NC_089824.1, read as the reverse complement.
GTCCAATTGGACCTTTCAGGGAAGAGGATGCTTACCTTGAGATATGGGAGCAAACACTGTTGTATCTTGAGGAAGCCTCTGAGACACCCCTCCCTCTCAGGATATAGCATTCGTTCTGTTGGCATGGCTGCATGGGGGGGGGGAGGAAGATTAGTTAGAGCTGGGCTGTAAGTAATAGCATTCGTTTAAAAGAGAGAAGCATACTTTACGATCTGTATAGTAGCTATGTTTATTTTAACAAAAGAAAAAAATCAATAAAAAGCATTAATAACACAAAGTACAGGTCTCTGCCCTGATGAGTTTACAATCAGGCAGTTCTAAGCACAAGCAGAAGCAACAGAAAAAAAGGAAGGAAGGGTCAAGGGAGTTTGATTCAACTACACATACTCAGATTTCCTTGCATTGGTGGATGTGATTGAGCGGAGTAAACCAAAATTTTGACAAAAATGGGGGGCTTGTGACAGGGGTTAAACATGAAAGAGCTGGCTGCATGAGTATCCTAGATGGGAGCTTCAGACATGTGAGGCAGCAAGGAAGATAGATAGATAGATAGATAGATAGATAGATAGATAGATAGATAGATAGATAGATAGATAGATAGATAGATCTAATGTATTTTTAACCCGCCTTTCTCCCAAAGGGGACTCAAGGCAGCTAAAAATGTGAACATAAAATCAATACAGTATATTAAAAACAATTAAAACATTAAAACAAACACCCTGGATCACAACAATTAAAATATAAATCACCAAAAAGCACCAGTCCCCAGTATCATTTGAAAGCCTTCAAGAAAAAGAAGAAGGTTGTGTCCCAGTCCTGCTCAGGTTCTTAGCAATTGTGCTAAAATAGCTCTCCCAAGTGCCAGGCTTCATGGTAACTTTTTCTGCTCTTTATCAAGAATTCTTGGCTACAGTGAACAGTGCTAGGGGAGCGTAATGGGGGCAGGGAGTGCATGGCAATGGGGGTGGGCAGGCAGAGTCCTGGGAGAGGGCAGGATTGACATGGGGTCCCCAGTCTCATTATTTATATATTGGGGTGATGGCACAAAAGCAGTTAAGGATCACTGCTATAATTCATTCTGAATCAGGACCAACTTCTCTGATGGAAAGACCTATTCAGGTGGACTCCCACTTGTTCCCCAGTTGTGCCCAGGTGTTGATCTTAGCAAAATATACAAACAGCTGATTACAGGCAGCTTAAAAGCAAATAATTTCCTAAAGCATACAGATTTCAGTGTTCCCTAGCTATACTTCCCCCTGGGGGCTGGGGGATAAGAACAGGCCCTCAGTTTGGCTGTACTTGTCGTAAGAGGCGACTAAACAGCCACCGGGTAGATGAGACTCGTTAGCCTGGGAAGGCAGCTCATCTGAGAGAAGGAAAACTCTGATCCCAAACCTCCACTGCCTTGTGGCTACATCCAGTTATGGAAGAGGCTTCAGGAGTCAACCTCGAGGCAAAATCCGGAGCCGGAGTCCTTTAGGCAGTTCATGGCTGAACACAGTCACGTTCTGGCAACTCCTACGACGTTGCTGGAACCAACCGTATTGGCTTCTGCCTTTCCATTGGACCATTTCAGCGACGTGGAGAGGGGGGATTTGCTGCATGGGTAGCAGTCTATCCTCCATAACTACTTTACCCAGGCTTCGTGCACTGGAGAGGACACTGTTCCAGAACCACCATTCAGAGTGCGATACCATAGTCTTCCGAGACTGAAGGATGCCAACAACAAAGCTATACTTACTCCAACATCCATCTGAGGCGTTTGTTATACCTCTCAGTTCATTTTACCACCAGACCTCAGGCTGGGGAGAATGACTACTCACAGATGCTTTCTCTGGGGAAGCCAAGCCAGAACACACATGAGCATTCTTGGGCTCAACCTTAGGAAACGAAGGTCTGATCATGTCATTATCTGGTCCAGCTGGATGTTTTGCAATCACCGTGGCATCAGGGCCTAGGAGAGGGGGGTAAAGGGGGTAATTTGTACCCGGGCCCGGGGTCAAAAGGGGGGACCAGGAGCCAAAGGAGGGGGCCCAGAAAGTTCCTGGGATCTTACATTTTCCTATCTACTCAGACTTGTTGCCCACACGGGATGCTGGCAACACTACTGGGAATGCTGGGGACACTACGGATGCCACATGGGTTGGTAGACCTGGGCTCTAAAGACTTTTCCAGCTGTCTCTACCCTCCCCCCCACCCTGCCCCAGTTCTGCTTGCTCATCATCCTCCTCCCCTGCTCTTTCACCCCTCCCCCTTTGCAAAGGGGTCCAAAAGAAACTTTGTACCCCCGAGAAAATTCCTCCCAGAGGCACTGCTTGGCATCCCTACCTTCTCTCCAACCTGGTCAGGTGACTTTGGATGCCCAAATCAGCAGGCACATTCCAATCCCAGCAAGTGGGTTGGCAAAGATCTATTGTTTTGGGGTGATCCAAAGAGAGAGAGAGAGAGAGGGGGGGGGACTTGGATACACAAAGCAAATGGTCTGTTTGGCTGTGCAGTCTTTCTGCAATGGCACTGACTTCAAAGAGATTCAGCGAAGCTTTTCCTACTAAGAGAAACATGAAGAAAAGAGGGGAGTTTGTTGCCATCATACGGGCTGCACAAGTTCTTTCCTTCTATTTAGTTAGTTCCATGAATTAATCATGGGTCTTACCACCTGTGTATTCCTGAGTTATTTTGAGCATCAGTCATATCTGTCCAAACATCAAACAGAGAAGACCCCAATCACAAGAACGTGGCAACTTTTCTGATACAAATGAACGAAATATGCAGTCACCCAACTGGAACAATCCAAAAGCCTTAGTGACAAATGTTCCTAGTGCCTGCTTTTCAAACCATCAACAAGACAATCAGAGTCAAGCAATCAGTCAGTCAGGAAGACAATAAGGGTTAAGCAATCAGTCAATCATGAAGACAATTGGGAAACCAACGTCTAGCAATTTAATGTGGGTGTTGCAATACTTATCTTTTGAAAAATGCAAAGTTTGGGTCCAAAGTCAAATATCTGAGGGTGGTGCAAAAACCGTTATAAAGGAAGCAGTTGGCTCACCCCACTAAGATACATTTCCTTGCCAGCAACCACACTTGTCACAGTGAGTGGTCCACCACCCACCACCCACCACGGGGCCTGATTGGGATGAATCAGTTCAATTAGTCTAAAGCTGGCCCAGGAGGGGGTAGAATTAGAATGCTTATATAGTGGCATAGCTAGAGGGGGTTGAAAGCACTAGGTTTTGCGGGGAACCTCACTGCGACGTGCATTCGCCTACGTTTTGCTCCCCCACCCAGAATGTCTCCGAAGGAGAGGGGCCGCTTGCACACTGCAGTGAGGCTCCCTGAAAAACTTAGTGCTTTGCGCCCCCTCTAGCTATACCATGCACTTACATAAGCCAGAGCTTCATCTATGGCTGCCATCCCATTTGGTGTGAACTAGATACCTCTGAAGAGAAACCCAAAGCTTTTTAAAAATGCTTTTCTTTCTCCACTTTGACTTTGTGGGGAGGGGAGAGCTGGAATCTATTTCTGGAACTCAGGGGGGTTTCTGTAGGACCTGAGACTGTATCAATTGCGAGAAAGAAACCCTCACTTCTGTCACTTTCCAGGCGGCCGAGTATCAAATTAATCCTGACTTCGGGAGAATCCGATGACAGAAACACTCCCCTTGACAAAGTGCTTTGTCTCCATTCTGACTAGTGAAGAGTCTTCAGTGCCTCAGTTCGGGTGGAAGTGGCTGTGCGTGATAAATCAGCCTGGGCAAGGATCTCTCTCTAGCTCTCTCTCTTGCCTCCACTACATTAATATTGATTATTTAGAAGTAACTCCATCCCAGGGAGTGTGAATGGCTACACCTCATTGGCTCCAACAATCCTACTGGGACAGTTCAGGGCACATTTTACTGTACATGCACACAGACACCAGATAATGTTCCTTCACTTACTCTTGATGAAAGGAGGTAACCTGAGCAACTCCAGCTTTTTAAAAACAAAACATTCATTTTGCAAGGCGGCCTGGATTTATGAAGCAGGTGGCCTGCTGGAACATCTGTACTCTGGGTGGCCCGCTCGTTTTTAACGGAATTTAATAAATGGGAATTGACTCCCTTCCTTTATGATCCAGCCCCTGTGCAGCCTTTCTTCAAGTGGCGTCCCCTCTGGATCATGCTGGTATGAAAATGCCTCTTCTGTCAGCCAGGATATACGGCACAATGGCTCCCCCAATGATCTTTTGGCTGCAGGAAGAGTCGGTTTGCAAATAAAAGTGCCTTTGAAAAAGTTGCAGAAGGTCAAAGAGTTAAGGATAATGCAAGTGTGTGGAGCCAGTAGCATAGCTAGAGGGAGTGCAAAGCACTAAGTTTTGCAGGGAGCCTCACCACAATGTGCAAGTGGCCCCTCCCCTTCAGAGCCATTCTGGGTGGGGGGGGCAAAACAGAGGTGAAAGCCTCCATTTTGCCCCCCTGCCCAGAATGGCTCTGAAGGGGGGGAGGGCCCGCTTGCATGCTGCGGTGAGGCTTCCTACAAAACTTAGTGCTTTGCCTCCCCTCTAGCTACGCCACTGAGCGGAGCAAAGCCAGGACATCACCTGGTCATTAGGCAATAAACCTCACTGCAGGTTCAATGCATTATCATGAAACACGCTGAACTTTTCTTGGGTAAACAGCAATCATGGTGAGGCCTCATCCAGTTTGGCACTGGCCTCTCTAATCTGTGGCCCTTAAAAAAAAATAAAAAAAATCCAACCTGAACTGTTGAAGTTCATGAACTGAAGTACAAAATTATTCTAAAATAAAATGAATGTGGTAGAATATATGACGCTGTTTCATATCCAGAGCTGGCCCAAGCCCTCCTGATGCCCAATGTGGCCTGTCAAATGCTGACCCCTTACCCGATGAGATGCCAGTCTCTCCTCTTTCCACTCTCCAACATCCTAACTGAGCTATCTTCTCCCTCCAGGGAATGAAAGAGAATACCTCTGACCCCTAATTTCATTGACAGCTCAATCAGAGCTCCAAGCTCACCAGGCAAACGAGAAGTATCCAGTCACTTCCTTGCCAGGATGTGGCGCAATAGAAAACGGCCATCTTTTTCAAGGATGGGCAATAGAAACCTCCAGGACCATCTTCAGGCAGAAGGACGGCCTGGAATGAGTTCATCCCACAAAAGACTCTATGTTAGCCTATGGCCATAGGCTACCACATTCATTTTATTTTAGAATAATTTTATACTTCAGTTCATGAACTTCAACAGTTCAGGTTGAATTTTTTTTTTTTTTAAAGAAGGGCCACAGATTAGAGAGGCCATATAGTCTACATGTGCATTTCTCCTGCCACCTCCCCGGGGCTGGCCCCAAACCCTCCGAGGTCTTGCCAAGTGCTTTCCCCCTTACCCAATAATGTGTCTTCAGAGTTTTGATCCTCACCTCCCCCTTCGCTTCCTCTCTGTCCCCCTCTTGCTTTTCCATTCCAGTGAGTGGTACGAAGATGAGGAGCAGTGGAGGCTGGTATGCAGACAGAAAAGAGCACCTCTTGCCATTCTGCTGCCTGATGAAACAGCTTCAGCTGGCCTCATGGATGGGCCAGCCCTTTTCATACTCTCAGATCAGTGGTTCTCACACATTTAGCACCAGGACCCACTTTTTAGAATGAGAATTTGTCAGGACCTACCGGAAGTGATGTCATGACTGGAAGTGACATCATCAAGCAGGAACATTGTTAACAATCCTAGGCTACAATCCTACCACACTTACCCAGGAGTAAGTCCCATTGACTGTCATTTTTAAAAGAGTATACAAAGTAGCTTGTTAAAAGTACAGGTCTGTAACATTTCCCCAAATGCAGTCACATACCATGGTAGCATCAAGTCTAATATAATAAAAATAAAATATTGAAATGAATAGGGAACCACCTGAAATTGACTCATGACCCACCTAGTGGGTTCCCACCTAGTGGGCTCCACCTAGTTTGAGAAACACTGCCTCAGATTATTGGTCCATCTATTAGTGGCTGTCCGGGCAGTCCCCCTTGAAGGCCTCAGGCAAAGAACTTTTCTAATCTAACCTAAGCCCCATGCATTGGAGATGTCAGGAGCTGATCAGGAAATTTTATGTATGGAACTATCTTGAGTGTTCAACTTATTTGGAGGAAAGGAAGGATATAAATCATTTCAACTAATAATAAATAAGTAACTGGGTGTGGCTAAGCAAGAGGAGATGAGGCTATAATACCAACAGTACCAACCAGAGACTTTTCTCCCTATCTATTTACTGCCACAAATCTTTGGAATGGGGTTTGTGCAAGCAATGAGCTACTCAGAATTAAATGCTGTCCAACCGCATGCTGAGAAGAGCCAAATAAATATCATTGGCTGCATATATAAAAAAGACAAGCAATTAATCTTTCTTTAAATTTAACATGTACTCATTGACTCTGATGCTGATTAAATTAATATGCTTCTTTGAGTAGTACCTACTTTCTAAATGAAATATTCAATATTCTTCTCTTGCCACAGCCTATTTATTCAGAGTTGATTAATTAAGTTATTTTTTCAAAAGATGAAAGGTTGGGGCAGGGTGAGTGGTGATATTCTGGAGAGACCTGTTGTGTCAAACGAGAGGGAATTTTGCATAGACAACTGTGAAACCAGCACTCAAACTGACATTAAATTCAAGCTCGCAGCCTCCTACACAAGGACGTAACTCTTTCACAGACTGGTAAGGGCATGATCTCTGTGTGGTGGGAGCAGCAGAACAATCTAAACCTGTTTAACTAGCAGCTCTGTATTGTAATCAGCTGTCTGGAAAATCCAGGGCATGTGAAAATGGGTGCATTCAAAAGAACAACTGGCTTTTGCAGCAATTTTAAAAAGGTTTCTTTTCCTGGCACTCTGATCTCTATGGTCTTTGCCTCTTGTGTTGTCACTTCTGGCTTCTGAAAGACTGTTATGGGTTCTGAGACTCTCTTTCTAGGTCTGTAGTAATAATTGTCTGTCCCTCTTCCTCTGCTGGCACCTTAGAGCAGTGGGGTAGCTAGAGGGGGTGCAAAGCACTAAGTTTTGCAGGGATCCTCACTGCAGCGGTGAGGCTCCTTGCAAAACTTAGTGCTTTGCATCCCCTCTAACTATGCCACTGATTATGGGAAGGAAGCACTCTGTCAGAAAACCCCACCACTGCTACAGAAATTCATTTGGCCGCCAGATAATCCATAACAGTGTTTCTCAACCTGTGGGTCAGGACTCACTAGGTGGGTCACGAGCCAGTTTCAGTTGGGTCCCCGTTCATTTCAGTAAAAATACATTATTTTTAATGTATTAGACTTGATGCTACCATGATATATGATTGCATTAGGGGAACTGTGACAGATCTGTTCTTTTAACAGGCTACTGTGTACATGCTTTCAACCATGATAGACAATGGAGCTTATTCCTGGGTAAGTGTGGGGAGGGTTGCTGCTTAGGATTGTTAAAAATTTTCCTGCTTGTTGATGTCACTGCCAGTCATGATATCACTTCCGGTGGGTCCTGACAGATTCTCATCCTAAAAAGTGGGTCCCGGCATTAAAAGTTTGAGAACCACTGATCCATAAAACTGTGTTTTATATTTATGTACATTATTTATCAACTGCTACCCTGCCTCTCCCCCCACCACACACACAATGGGGTACCCAAGGCGGCTTCCAATGCATAAAAATCACAGCAAACATAATGACACACAATAAAATAATAAAAGCAATGCAATAAAAGCAGGAGGTGACAAAATCAAACAGCAGCATAAAATACAAACAAAATGCAGTTAATGCAGCATTAAAAAAGATACAGTGTAAATAATAAAACATCCAACCATAAAACCATAGAAACAGTTAAAACAGCCACAATCAAAAGAGCAGTATATATCTCCCCCCCCCCCCGAAAACACACATAGCCAAACACACATAGACATACTATACCAAAAAAAGTCAAACAAAATATTTCCCACTTTTCTTCAATCATGGAACTCAAGTTGGTGTACATGGCATTCTCAGGGCTCCCCCCCCACCCAATCCTGGAATCAACCAGCTCTAGACCTACACAGCCCAATCCTAACCTGCACTGAAACAGGCAGGCCACTGTGGTCTGCACTGTATCCAGAAGAGGTTAGATGCAGGCTGGAGGTCACCTTGGGCTAAGGGAATATTTTTCCTTTTGCCCCATGTTGAGCCACAGCCACCCCATGGGGCTAGTTGGATCTATTTAGCTAGTGCAAATCTGAGCAGCATGTGTAAGGCTGCAAGACCCAGAAGTGGGGGTTAGGATTTGGTGCACACTATGGCCACCAGTTCTCCCCCCCCCAAGCCTGATCCACCTCCTGTTCTGTCCATCCCCCACCCAAAAACGTTCTTCCCCACCACCAGAATGCCTTTCCGCTACCCTCTCCCACCCGCTGCACCGCCCGCAAACTTACCCTGTCTGGCCAGCACAGGGGATGGATCTGGCTCTTTTGAGCCAGCAGGAGCTTCCATGTTGGCCCAGCCAACTTTCAAGTCAGTGCAAATATGCTCTACAGCACATTTGTGACACTCAGGAGCTGACGCAGGGGGCCTGTGTTGGCTCAGGTTACGCCCTTAGTTTCAGTCAAGTGCCCTCAGATTATGCCTTGGGACCAGCTAGAAATTTAAGAACATAAGAACAGCCCCACTGGATCAGGCCATAGGCCCATCTAGTCCAGCTTCCTGTATCTCACAGCGGCCCACCAAATGCCCCAGAGAGCACACCAGATAACAAGAGACCTCATCCTGGTGCCCTCCCTTGCATCTGGCCTTCTGACATAGCCCATTTCTAAAATCAGGAGGTTGCGCATACACATCATGGCTTGTACCCCGTAATGGATTTTTCCTCCAGAAACTTGTCCAATCCCCTTTTAAAGGCGTCCAGGCCAGACGCCATCACCACATCCTGTGACAAGGAGTTCCACAGACCGACCACACGCTGAGTAAAGAAATATTTTCTTTTGTCTGTTCTAACTCTCCCAACACTCAATTTTAGTGGATGTCCCCTGGTTCTGGTGTTATGTGAGAGTGTAAAGAGCATCTCTCTATTCACTCTGTCCATCCCCTGCATAATTTTGTATGTCTCAATCATGTCCCCCTCAGGCGCCTCTTTTCTAGGCTGAAATTTGAAAGATGTGGAAGAAGAAAGAGAAAAGCAGAAAAGATGAAAATGAAAATGGGGAGTGTGGGTGACATGTCAAAATTGCAATTCTGAAAAAAAAAAGTTTTAAACTTTCAAATCTCCTTCTAAGACTCTATTTACAGAGACCAGTTTGACCTTAACTTTGTAGATTGTTCGAGATCTTAAATGGATTATGGCTAATTTCCTCCAAACATTACTGGATTGGATGCTACCCAAAGGAAGTGATTAACAAGACAAATGATCCAATTTATTCTGAAAACAAACCCTTCCTTACATTGTCCTTAGGTTATTCTTTTCTCTTTCCTGGATATTGTGGGTATTCTGGTCTCTCTAGTACTGTACCAATAATTAAAGCAACCGTGACATTTCCATTAAGGAGCTTGCACAACTGTATAAACAGAATTTATATCTTGCTTGGTTGGAAGTCGGAGCTCACTGTACAGGACTGTAACAAATACTTCCCTCAAGTTTAATGCAGATGGCTTTAGAATAAGGGAGGCATTCGTATCCACGTGCGAATCAGATTTCTGCAGATAGATCTCTGTTCTAAGAGCGAAGGACCAATAGCGTAGCTAGAGGGATTGCAAAGCATTCCTTGCAAAGCAGTCCTCCTTCACATCATGCCTAATTAGTTGATGGACCCGATTGCCACAAAATGGTGGTGTCTACTAGCTTAATTTGTTGGAAAAGGGGATGACACTGCCATACCTGAGGGAGGGTCAGTGGGTGCAAGTGTTTCTGGGTAGCACAGCTGTGGGCCACCACTGCCACCACTCCCTTGCCCCCGTGGTGATCCTGCCCCCCCCAGCCATGCAGCCTGGGTCTGTGCCACACTAAAGACTGCCCACTGCTTACACTTTTAGAAAAAGGCAGAGGAGGCAGGTGGCTCCCAGAGCAGCACCCAAAGGTGCCAATAATACCATGCCAATACATGATGATGTCACCACAATTACTTCCAGTCAGGGGGGCAGCATTTCTACGCCCCTGTGTCAGCACATGGACTTAGTGGGAATGCGTAGAATGCAAATACCAAATGCATGCGTGGGGGACTGCGTGGGGACAGGCAGCAGGTACATTGGTGTCAACAGCTGCACAGCCATTGTATATGTGTGTATACTGCATAGGTAAACAACTGCACTGCTCAATTCTTCTTTCTTTCAGTTCTTAATATCAGTCGCCAGCCAAATATGCAACGTATATCCGTTTTCATTATATGTTTCCACTCTATCTGTGCCATCGACTATTCTCAAACTAATAACAGCAATTTCATTACACATTCATGTGGGGAGGGGGGGAGAGAAAAAGGAGGAAGCCGAGCTTTTGTCGGGAGTTAATAATTCCCACTGATTAATCAAAGGTAATTACATTATGAGAAGTTATGTCTTCACGTATCCCAAACCATAAAATGAAATTCTCATTAAAATTATATTGCATTCATTACCTGCGTATACCCAGATTCCCAGAGATATACATTATATAAGAATCTCCACTCCAATATTGTTCAGAAAAGCTCATTACAATGATTCAAGGCCAGCTCCCATGCTAGAAAGACACTTCTTTGGAGAAGCCCATGTGGAGCCACTTCCGATGTTCTGCTTCCAGAGGCTGTGAGGTTCACTTGATCCACAAGTCCACCTGCTGTTCATTCCTGTCAAGGAAAAATCTATTAATTGAGAGACAATCAGTGCTATGATTCACCCTTTTCCTCTGTGTTGTTTGGATTTAGCACATCTCTCCTCCACAAGCACAGAGTCCCAAAAATTATACATATTTGGTTGGTTGGCAACCTTCAGTCTCGAAAGACTATGGTATAAGCCTACAGCACCCGGTATTCCCAGGCGGTCTCCCATCCAAGTACTAACCAGGCCTGACCCTGCTTAGCTTCCAAGATCAGACAAGATCAGGCATGGAAAGACTATGGTATAAGCCTACAGCACCCGGTATTCCCAGGCGGTCTCCCATCCAAGTACTAACCAGGCCTGACCCTGCTTAGCTTCCAAGATCAGACAAGATCAGGCATGGAAAGACTATGGTATAAGCCTACAGCACCCGGTATTCCCAGGCGGTCTCCCATCCAAGTACTAACCAGGCCTGACCCTGCTTAGCTTCCAAGATCAGGCAAGATCAGGCATATGCAGGGTAACAGTTGCTGCATATTTACAGTGGGCCCTTTGTATCCACGGGGGAATCGTTCCAGGACCCCCTGCAGATACCAAATTTTGTGGATGCTTATGTCCCAGATGGGGTCAGGGTCCCGTGCTGCATTCATTTACTCTGATGCCACACTGGTCATGCTGGTCCACGGCCCACTCTTTGGACCTCCCCGCCTCCTCAGAAAGCCTCCCAGGCACAACTGGAACCCACTTCCAAGTCACGTCCATAACTTCTGGTCACGTTCAAAAGGTATTCCAAGGCTGGGAAGGTCAATCGAGTGGGCCGCTGGAAATGGCTTCCAGTCGCGTCCTAGAGGCCTTCCGAGGTGCAGGGAGGTATTCAAGGATGATGGAATTTGTGGATGCCGAACGTGTGGAGAAGAAGGGCCCAGTGTATATATTATGTGTAATTAAATTAATATAATTTGCAAGTACACACTGGTTTTTGGATAGAAAGCCCCCCTCCCTCAAGCAGTCTACAGCAGAGGTCTCCAAACCCCAGCCCGGGGGCCAGATGCGGCCCATGGAGAGCCTCTATCTGGTCCACGGTCAGCCTCTGGCCCCCTGAGAGCTTCTAGCCCACTTGACCAAACACAACCAGAGTTGTGTTTGTGGGGTGGGGAGATGGGGGGTCTATTTAAGTGTGCGTTTTATTTCTTGGGCTGTGTTGGTGCTTGGAGAAATCCTAGACATTTGAGCCCATCCATTCATTCATCTAAAGTTCCATCTCTAATACATTTATTTGAATTTTATATTTAATTTTTTTCCCCCGGCCCTCGACACTGTGCCAGATATTTGATGCGGCCCTTCAGCCGAAACGTTTAAAGACCCCTGGTCTACAGCAATAATTTCAAATTCATTTTTGTTTAAACCATCTGAAAACAAGAAACAATGAAATCAAACAACTAGAAGCCGAAGCAATCCAAGAGATGGAAACACAGGACAGGACTTCTGAAACTGAGCGGGGAAGCAAAACGAAGCATCCTAACGAAATAGAGACAGGTTTTGTACATTCTTTGTTTCAAGCTGTCAGTAGACTGATGTGGAAGGGCCTTTAAAGGTTTCTGAGAATCTCCTCCCCAACACACACACACACACACACACACACACACACACACACACACACAGAGCGCTGCAGTCTTGTAGACCCCCTCCTAAAATTTGAAATGGTTTGGCATTTAGGAAAGATAAACTTTGCAGGATGCTAAGGATTACAATCAGCTCAGAGTAACATTTTGCCTGCTACGGCGTTAAGGTTTGGTCATAAATCAGTGAAAGAACATTCTGATCTAAAGCACCACCACTTGCCCCCCTCCAATCTTTTGCTACTACACGCCTGTAACTTCATAGCTGATAGCGTATAATTATCATATGAGAACCTGTTGGCTCCTTTAAAACATAATTGCCAGGTTGGCGCATTACAAGATTCCTTCCCTTAATTCTTTCAAAGCACCTTTGATAAGACAGACACAGATCTGCTTCCTGCCTTTGGGAAAGCTGCAAGCTCAAGGTTCGTCCCTATTGGATGGCACCTCTAAAAAAGACATCAACAGGGACCAGGTAAAATTGCTTTGGGGGTCAAATTTGGTTACTGAAAAATGACAGTTGTCCATTGGATCCTCCCTTTAAATAATCTCCCCAGATTTTTCTCTCTGTCTTTTCTTAGGTTTTTAACCATTTCTATGGGAGACTTAAATTTCCATTAATGCATATATATATACACCTGCCTTATTCCCTGAGAAGGAAAAAAGAAGTCAGTTTTGAGATGATTCAGCTGGAGATGGCTAATCAATGAATGAATGAAGTAGATGGGCAAAGCTGTAAGGATTTCAAGGGGACTCACTAATTATATTTCACACAGAGCTGTTCTTTCTTCACAGACAATCATGCTCTGTTGTTTTATCTAGAATCATGTCACTACCAGCCCAATTCTACCCACATCCCTCCACCGACCCAGGTGTGCCAAGGAGACAAGTGTTGCATCCTCTGCTGGGAGGGCAGTTGGAGACATCTCTTTGGTGTACATGAACTTTTGTTCACTTGTCCTGGGACCTGTGGCATAGCTAGAGGGGGTGCAAAGTGCTAAGTTTTGCAGGGAGCCTCACTGCAGCGTGCAAGCAGCCCCTCCCCCTCTCCTTTGGATCCAGGCATATGTGTCCGTTTTGCTCCCCCCGCCTGGAATGGCTCCAAAAGGGAGGGGGAGGAGTCCCTTGCACACTATGTTGAGGCTCCCTGCAAAACACAACACTTTGCACCCCCTTCTAGCTACGCCACTTCCTGGGACAACCTCCCAAAGTCTCTATGGGATTCCTCAGTTCTGTGCCAGCCATTCTACTGCCATAGAACTGAGGTATGTAAAGGCAACAGAAAGGGTTATAGGTTTAACTGTGCGCTTGCGAACCCCAAACCACTCTCGCCCTCCCTCGTTCTGCCTCCCTCTCTACCCCCTCCCCTCCAGAAACTTCCCAGTTTCTCCCTACACTTAGTTGTTCTGTCTGTAAGCAGGACCAATCCTGCTGAATCTCAGATGCCACAAGTGCAGCATCACAAGGGGCCCCAAGAACTGTCTGCGATGTGCAGGAATCCATGTGAGGTGCTCAAGGATTCCTCAGTGGACAGTGTCATATGGAAAGCATTCCCTGAGGACAAGAAGTGCGAAAGCCACTGCACTGTCACCAGTGAGGCAGTGGAAAATTTTGCCATTCAGAAGCACACGATGAACTCCCTCCATAGCCACACATCACTAAAAATAGTTGAATTACTTCAATAGAATTATTTCTCTTCCTGCCACTTATTTCTGCTTTGAAACTTACGATAATTCATTTACAAGATCTAGCTCATTTTATTACATATTCTTTCAGCAAGTTTAAAACAAAGACATAAAAACTGAGTAATGCATAAATATACATTTATAAATATACAGGTATACAGTGGGCCCTCCTTATATGTGGGCTTCGCACCTGTGGATTTCAGCATCTATGAATGCCAAATCCATGGCTGGAGGGCCTCAGAGGATCTCTTGGACACAACCAGAAGTCACTTCCGGTTCATGCTGGTGACTTCTGTGCCTGGGGGTGTTCTGAGGCCCTCCAGCTGTGGATTTAATTATCCACAGAATTCAGTGTCCATGGGGGATTGTAGAATGGATCCCCTACAGATACTAGGGCCCACTGTATTTGAGTGCCAGACCATGCATATTTGAGAGAAATAATCCTCACACTGCTCAGTAGAACTTACTGTCAAGCACATTTGCACAGGATTGTACCTTTAATATGATGCAAACTACATACTTTCTCTCAAGCAGCCCTTGGGAAAGATGGCTTGGATATTAGCATAGGCTCTTAGGCAAATTTCTCAGTCTGCTTCCTTATGAGCCTGAAATTCTTCACTACGGTTCTTTGAAAAAAGTCTCAAAGGTAGTGCTCATCACTCATGCCACAGGAGAATCACAGGAGAATCTCAGTGTTACACTCCCCTTCAACCACATCCCATCAAGGTATCTAGTTTCTGGGCAGAATAATGTCATAAGGGCAGGCTTCACAATGAAAAATGTGCTTCGCTTGCCAGAGAACTGGATCTCTGCATTAGAACTTCCTGGAGGTGTTTCCCAGCAGAAGGAGGCCGAGGCAAGGAAATCTTGCATTTGCTGTTTGGGCTGAACTTGTATAACCAATAAAGAGAAGTCTCCAGTCTCCTAGGTTGTTAATCTGGGAACTCGGCACAAAAGTCTAGCATTTTTACAGTGCACAGATTCTCTGTCTTCTTTAAGAGCATGTTCAACTTGCCTGAAATTTTTTTTAATGTGTCCCTTGGCTTTGTAACAGAGAAACCTAATGAGAGCGGAGCAGCCAGGAGCCTTTTATGGCTCCGTGTACAGGCTGAGACACTTGCTGTGTACTACGAGCAGCATGAACTGCTGATGAATAGGTGCTGTAAGGCATGGGGGCCTCAAATGGGAACTCCCAGTGTCTAAGCTCCAGCACCGTGCCTTCTACACCAGTGGCAGCATATCCGCGGATGGCTGAACTGTGCTACCCAGGGGCACAGCTAGGCAGCATGACTCATGCTACTAGCAGACTTGTCAGGTGGCTCAGGGGACCAATAAAATTGCTACAAGAAGTGATGGTGGCCTTTGGCTTAGATATCCTTCCAGTGTGATTCAAAAGTACCCAATTCCTGCAGTGCAGTTCTCAATGCTCAATGCTGATCACACAGAATATACTTGGTTGCAGGTTGTAAACCTGGAAGTCTAAATAGCAACCAGTTTGCTCCTGATTACTATGAGGTGCTGTGGGTAAGAGTGAAAATATTTGGTGGGTCATTGTGAGATACAGGAAGCTGGACTAGATGGGCCTATGGCCTGGTCCAGTGGGGCTGTTCTTATGTTCTTAACTACAATTCCCAGGAAGCCTTGCAGGTCTCTTGTTATCTGGTGTGCTCCCTGGGGCATTTGGTGGGTCGCTGTGAGATGCAGGAAGCTGGACTAGATGGGCCTATGGCCTGATCCAGTGGGGCTGTTCTTATGTTCTTAACTACAATTCCCAGGAAGCCTTGCAGGTCTCTTGTTATCTGGTGTGCTCCCTGGGGCATTTGGTGGGCCGCTGTGAGATGCAGGAAGCTGGACTAGATGGGCCTATGGCCTGATCCAGTGGGGCTGTTCTTATGCTCTCAGCCTGGGTATGCTGGACGAGTGACAGCGTGCAAGCTATACCTGTGCAGTTAACAGTGGGCATGAGCAGATGTATCGATCCCCACCAGTAGGGGGGAGCTGTTACCTATTTGGTTCCTCATTATAAATTATTATGCATTACTTGCTCCACTTCTCATTAGCTTATTATCCCATCTTCTTGTTTTATGTCTCCCTGACTAAGTGGCCATGACCAGTTGCTTCTCTTGCTCTTATTTTGCAGTATGTATATAAAAATGCTTTGGGTAACTCGGCCCTGCTGTGAATGAATTGATTCCACCCCCCACCCCCCACAACTCTGCTAACCAGTGGAGTAGTTAGAGGGGTTGCAAAGCACTAAGTTTTGCAGGGAGCCTCACTGTGGCATCTAAGCAGCCCCTCCTCTTTGGAGCCATTCCGGGCAGGGGAAGCAAATCAGAAGCGAATGCAGGATGGGCAGTAAAGGTAAAATGCCTCTGTTTTGCTCCCCCCTCCTGGAATGGCTCTGAAGGGGCTGTTTGCACATCGTGGTGAGGCTCCCTGCAAAACTTAGTTCTTTGCACCCCCTCTAGCTATGCCACTGCTGCTAACACAACCCCTTTCCTCAAATATTGCTGCATTTTCAATATAAGAGGATGGTTTCATGATCTTCTTGTTTTCCATTGAATTTGTTTCTGAACTGGGAACAGCCTTGAGTATTCTGATAAGGGAATGGGATGCATTAACTGTCTTCATTTTAAGTGATTTGTTGAGTGATACAACTTACCCTTGTTGCGGCTACACAAATTGGGCCACACAAATTCAGCTTTAGGGTCAGCCCTGGAATCAGGTCTTTCTCTGACTCCAAGCAAAGATAGTGCAGTCCAAGAACACACTTTCCCCATGCCGCTAGGGAAATGTTGGCTTGAAGAATCTGGCTAAACCAGGTTGCTTAGATCCAGAGATTGCAGCAGGCTCATGAAGGGCAAGGGGAATGTAGCTCACACAGGTGATCTTGAAGACTTCGTTCACCCATTTTGTTAGAATGTATTTAAAAATAGGCATGGCCTGATGGATCGATCGGACATCACTACCTCATCCATCAATTGTCTGTTGACTTAGAAGGAAACACAGCAGGGATTGTCATTTATCACTGGAGAGGATCTTTGGTCAAAATGAAGGTCAAGGAATAGGAAAATGTGTTTATATGGATCCCTACAAATGGGTTTTGATTGGCCCCAAGAACTTGCTGGAAGAAGAATTAATACAGGTGTTCCTTCCTTCCCAGCTTGCTCTTTCACTGAGCCTGGCCTGACCCATCATTCTGTCTTCATTATCCAACTCTTCTTCCCCATCACAATGTGAAGCAGCCGTGAGTGCGACTAAATCAGTCAGGTCTCTTCCACATGATCACTGACCAGGCAATGACTGACTGAAAATAACTACTACAATTGACCCCATTCATGGGGTTACGGCATTCACAAACACCCCTCAGCAGTTATGGGATTGTATTATGGGATGTGGCTGTCATTCCACTGCAGAGTCATGTGAAGGAGCTTACAGGGTGATTCCCTTCGGAATATCCTGACCTTCATTTTTCACCCTCTGTTTAGACACAGTTGGTGATGTCCGAACTGCTTTAGGACTCAGTGGAGTCACTAGGGTTTGCATCACCCAGTGAAGGAGGCCAGCGTATCACCCTTATGATGCACCTCTTCCTATGCAGTGGGCTGGGCAATGCTCTGAGCAATGGGCATGGTAATGTGCCAACGCCCTATCCCTGCTTGTTTTTTGGCTATAACTTTTGATAGAATAGAGATATTTGAATATAGTTTGTTTCATTGCATTCTGCATGAAATTGTGCATCGATTGATATATAACATGATGGTATTATTTGAAAATACCAAGATTTAAAAATTTTTTGGCGAGTAGCAATGTCATCCCCCCCATGCATGTCACCCAGTGTGGCCTGCACCCCTAACCCCCTAGCTATGCCAGTTAGGACTTAAGATGGCTGACTTGATCCTGGCTAGCTGGATCAACTAGAGACCTCCAGCAGAGGGCAGTCAAGATCTTCTGCTGGGAGGAAGAAAGACTGGGTGCTTTGGAAGGAAGGGCATCAAGCACCTGCTTGTTCAGGTGTCTGGGTCCACTAAGGAGAGACAAGCAGTGATGATCCCCTTCTTCTTCTTCTTCTCCTTGTAGCTGGCTTCTTTCTTCCCCAGCAGTATCTGAAGTCTCAGACTGCTTTCTAGCCCAAGAGTTGCCAGTCTGATCAAAGTAGAGACCAATCTCCTCCAGCCTTGCTGAACCTCTACCTGGCTGTGGTTTCCTGCTCCAGAACCCAAAGAGAGTCTCTGACTCCAGGGAGCCCTCCGTCACAGTCAGAAATGGGCTCCTCTCCACTTTGTTCACATGTAGAATTTGGCAGTTCTGGAGACCCACGTTTGGTTATGAGGAAACTGCAGAATTGAGGAACTGGTCAGATTTAAACCTCAAAAATAATTTGCTTCAGCACTAGCTGGAAGGAGGATCTTGATATATCCCGATTAATGGATGATAAATGATTCAGAATCCACTGCAAATGTAGCTGCGGGCGATCTTGAATTCTCTAGAGAGGATTATCCAACAAAGATATTTCACTTGCCATTTCTCTTTTTTTAAAATTCTCTACGTGACCGAGAATGAATTCTTAGCAGGCCATGGGAAGGGGTGCTGTACTTCTCATTTTCCCCATTCAGAAACTTCAACTGGTCCAGAATTCAGCAGCCAGGTTGTTAACTGAGGCCTGCTGCACTGAACATGGGCGTTAGGGATGAGCTCAGTGAGAGAGCATGTGCTTTGCATACAGAAGGTCCAGGATCAGTCCCTGGCAGCAACTTGTTAGAGAGGAATTTACCTTTTCCTGGTTCTTTTTTTGAGCAGCCAAAATGAACGACAGAGACTTGTACTGTTCTTTAGTCCATCTTTATTTCTCCAGCAGATTTACCATTCAGGACAGAAACAAGACCGTCTCAGGACATAAGACCAGCCCCCAAGCAACCTCCCTCTGCTCACGGTTTTATAGCATAGTGTAAACAAGTACATCCCTTATCCAATGAGACCCTCTTATGCGAGCTTTGGCTTTCATCCTGGGACTTTCTGCAATTCTCAAACCAGGAGGTCACTTCACCCTGAATGTCTTGACCCGTTTCTGTATTTATTCTTCTAGATATTGTCAGAGCAAAAAGTCCCTGGCCCCCAGCCGACTGAGCCCTTGGTCATAAACATGTTTTTCACTTTATCTGCTGTGTAAGCAGGCTTAAAGCTGGAGCGGCAACCCTCTGGCTGCAGCCATGACACTAGGCCTCAGCTGTCCTATCTGCAGAGTAGTATTCATTCCTGGCTCTTTACAACTTAGAATAACTCACTTTGTGTTGGCAACCTTCAGTCTCGAAAGATGATGGTATCGCGCTCTGAATGGTGGTTCTGGAACAGCGTCTAGTGTGGCTGAAAAGGCCAATTCGGGAGTGACAATCCCTTCCACACTGGGAGCAAGTGTAGTCTGTCCCTGGTCTATCTCCCTGGCTATGGGCCTTCCTTCTTTGCCTCTTTGCCTCAGACTGTTGGCCAAGTGTCTCTTCAAACTGCAAGAGACCATGCTGCACAGCCTGCCTCAAAGCGGGCCGCTCAGAGGCCAGGGTTCCCCACCTGTTGAGGTCCACTCCTAAGGCCTTCAGATCCCTCTTGCAGATGTCCTTGTATCGCAGCTGTGGTCTGCCTGTAGGGCGCTTTCCTTGCATGAGTTCTCCATAGAGGAGATCCTTTGGGATCCGGCCATCATCCATTCCCACAACATGACCGAGCCAATGCAGGCGTCTCGGTTTCAGCAGTGCATACATGCTAGGGATTCCAGCACGTTCCAGGACTGTGTTGTTTGGAACTTTAGATATAGGCTGATGGGTTCTGAGCTGTCTGTGACAGATCATGAGAGAGATCTTGGGGTGGTGGTGGACAGGTCGATGAAAGTGTCGACCCAATGTGCGGCGGCAGTGAAGAAGGCCAATTCTATGCTTGGGATCATTAGGAAGGGTATTGAGAACAAAACGGCTAGTATTATAATGCCGTTGTACAAATCTATGGTAAGGCCACACCTGGAGTATTGTGTCTAGTTCTGGTCGCCGCATCTCAAAAAAGACATAGTGGAAATGGAAAAGGTGCAAAAGAGAGTGACTAAGATGATTACGGGGCTGGGGCACCTTCCTTATGAGGAAAGGCTACGGCGTTTGGGCCTCTTCAGCCTAGAAAAGAGACGCTTGAGAGGGGACATGATTGAGACATACAAAATTATGCAGGGGATGGACAGAGTGGATAGGGAGATGCTCTTTACACTCTCACATAATACCAGAACCAGGGGACATCCACTAAAATTGAGTGTTGGGAGAGTTAGAACAGACAAAAGAAAATATTTCTTTACTCAGCGTGTGGTCGGTCTGTGGAACTCCTTGCCACAGGATGTGGTGCTGGCGTCTAGCCTAGACGCCTTTAAAAGGGGATTGGACGAGTTTCTGGAGGAAAAATCCATTACGGGTTACAAGCCATGATGTGTATGTGCATGGTGTGCATGATGCTCCCTGGTGTGCTCCCTGGTGGGCCGCTGTGAGATACAGGAAGCTGGACTAGATGGGCCTATGGCCTGATCCAGTGGGGCTGTTCTTATGTTCTTATGGTCTGTGGAACTCCTTGCCACAGGATGTGTTGACGGCATCTGGCCTGGACGCCTTTAAAAGGGGATTGGACAAGTTTCTGGAGGAAAAATCCATTACGGGGTACAAACCATGATGTGTATGCGCAACCTCCTGATTTTAGAAATGGGCTATGTTAGAAGGCCAGATGCAAGGGAGGGCACCAGGATGAGGTCTCTTGTTATCTGGTGTGCTCCCTGGGGCATTTGGTGGGCCGCTGTGAGATACAGGAAGCTGGACGATGGGCCTATGGCCTGATCCAGTGGGGCTGTTCTTATGTTCTTATGTTCATAGTAGGTATGAGCAAGCTCTTGGTTTTAGAGGCAGGCTACCTATAATTGCCAGATGCAGGGGAGGGCACCAGGATGCAGGTAGTGTCTGTTGTCTTGTGTGCTCCCTGGGGGACTTGGTGGGCTGCTGTGAGATACAGGAAGCTGGACTAGATTGGCCTTTGGCCTGATCCAGCAGGGCTCTTCTTCTTATGACATGACCGGTGGCACCAGGCTGTGCTTGACTCAGTGGGTCACAAGTGGTGCTGGATGTGAGGTGGAGAGCAGGCTGTTAGAATTCCGCAGGAAAACTTTGCTTGTACTATCTGGTCACAGCCAATCCAAAAGAGACAGGAATGATGCCAGCTGTGTGATTTCCCTGATCTCATCTAAGCATAGCTGAAGAAGTGTCGGAGAAGAAAAACTCTTTGTGGTATTCTTGTCCTTGGGAATTCAGTCCTTAAGAAATATTCACAGGAAACGTTTGTTTGGAGGGAGTGAATCCAGTTTGCAACTCAAAGATGAGAAAGTACAATGACTTTGGGGGCGGAGGTGACAACCAGGATCTTTGGAAGTGGCTACAGGTTTGCCCTGTTTGTTGTTGATGGACTGGAGGTGTTTCCCCACAGAAGCATAGCTAGAGAGTTCTGTGCAAGCGGACCCTCCCATTTGCTGTTAGAACCATTCTGGATGTTGTCATTGCTTCCCCAGTGGCTCCAACGGCAAGTGGGAGGGACCACGTACACACTGCATTGCTGCACTGCAATATTGACTGCACCATTCCCTCGAAACATAAGAACAGCCCTGCCGAATCATGCCAAAGGCCCATTCAGTCCAGCTGCCTGTGTCTCACAGCGGCCCACCAAATGCCCCAGGGAGCACACCAGATAACAAGAAGACCTGCAAGGCTTCCTGGGAATTGTAGTTTAAGAACATAAGAACAGCCCCACTGGATCAGGCCATAGGCCCATCTAGTCCAGCTTCCTGTATCTCACAGCAGCCCACCAAATGCCCCAGGGAGCACACCTGATAACAAGGGACCTGCATCCTGCTGCCCTCCCTTGCTTCTGACATAGCCCATTTCTAAAATCAGGAGGTTGCACATACACATCATGGCTTTTAACCCATGATGGACTTTTCCTCCAGAAATGTGTCCAATCCCCTCTTAAAGGCATCTAGGCCAGATGCCATCACCACATCCTGTGGCAAGGAGTTCCACAGACTAACTACACACTGAGTAAAGGAATATTTTCTTTTGTCTGTCCTAACTCTCCCAACACTCAGTTTTAGTGGATGTCCCCTCTGGCTACATGCCTGCTTCCCTAAGCTTTACTCAGTAGCTCTGCAGCACTCCCATGGCATCCTGTGTGCTATACTAGCCTTCTCGCCACTGCGCCTGGACCGTGTGCTGTTGCAAAGCACTTTACCAAAGTGCAAAGCAAAGCACTTTACTGTGCTTTCGCTATAGGACGTGCCAGCAGAACACCTGTTATGCCAGTGCAGGCCCCCAACAGGATTGGGCCATTAAAGTATTCATGTTTTCCTCCACTCAACATTTTACATATATATAAAAAACTTTACTTAGGGGACCACAAATGTCATGCACAGGGGTATTAAAAACACACACACATAAACATTATGAGCAGAATTAATGCTTTCTTGAGAATCTGCTGCAATATATTATTTAGCTAGATATCTCCTGTGATGGCAGACTATGCTTTTTTATGAATATCACAGAACACTTAATTCTTGGAGACAATTTAAACATTAAAAATAAATGGCAAAACCCCCAGTGGGTTCCAGCATGTTGACACATTTTAAATTAAGGACAGTTATGGGAATGACTGCTCACTTTTTAAATGAGGAAAGAGCAGTCATTAGTAAGATCTGTTTTTGGCAACACAAGACAAAAACATGTTTGTTAAAGCACAAAAAGCCCGTATGCACCTATCCAGTAGCGTAGCTAGAGAAGGTGCAAAGCACTAAGTTTTGCAGGGAGCCACGTTGCAGCGTGCAAGGGGCCCTTGCCCCTCCTCTTTGGAGCTAGGTGCACACCTCTGTTTTGCTCCCCCCACCTGGAATGGCTCTGAAGGGGAGGGGCCGCTTGCACACCATGGACAGGCTCCCTGCAAAACATAGTACTTTGCAACCCCTCAACTACGCTGCTGCACCTGTCAAGTCCCCCCCCCTTTGCTCTTGTGTCCTTGCCACATGAAGATAGCAGCTGAGCGAAGGCAGGCAATGCAGGTGGGTGGAGGCCAATGCAGGTGGATGCTGGGCCTCTGCACCAGTTGGAGAGGCATTGAGTACGGATGGTGTTAAGTTCACCACTGAGCAGTGTTGAGGCATTCTGGGGTGGGGAAGGGGAAGGGAAGGGGGTGAAACAGGGAGGGTGGTATAGGGGTGGGAGTACCAGGCCCAGG
Organism: Tiliqua scincoides; assembly: GCF_035046505.1. NCBI lineage: Eukaryota > Metazoa > Chordata > Lepidosauria > Squamata > Scincidae > Tiliqua > Tiliqua scincoides. Next base: position 9,219,949 of record NC_089824.1, on the reverse strand, counting down.
AGGGGGCAGGGACGGCATCAGAAGCTGCTGCAGCATCCTATTCCCCCCTCCCGATCTGCCAACATGGGGCTGTTCATTCCTGTGCCCGCACTTTTAATGGCACAGGATCGAGTAGCCCCTAGCGACTGCTGTGCCTTACCCCTGGGCAAGGGGGCAAACGTCCCCTTACCTCGGGGAGACCTCCATCAACCTTGTTGCCTGTGGTGGATACAGTGGTGGCCATTTCATCATCACATGGGGCGCAGTTTGGTTAGGGTTGGGCTGTTAGTTATTTTAAATTGTGCTTTATTGTCGTACGCGGCTTTGAGCTATGGAAAAGGGGACAGAAACCTTTTAGATAAGTCAATGTGCCCAGTGTCCCTAGTGCAGCTGAACTCTGTGTGTGTGTGTGTGTGTGTGTGTGTGTGTGTGTGTGTGTGTGTGTGTGTGCGCGCCCTTCAGAACTAACCTTGTACAACTCTGTGCATCCCTCAAGCTATTCCTTGTAACTCATTAAGCTACTGGGTGCAGAGATTAAAATCCGCCATTTCCCAAACATTTTTCTACCTCAGTTGTACGCCTGTTTGGAAGGCACATTTTGTATTTTAAGAAAAGTGTGAACACTACCCCTCCTTTTCCCCTTTTTAAAATGTGCTGTTTGTTCAATTGGTCTTGTAGTCAGTCATACATCTTGAGGTCAAACTGCTCTCCATTTCCTCCAGTCAGAATGGCAGGCACCAGTTCGCTGAGGAGAAGACAACATTGTCCCTCTCCTCTCCCCAGCTGGAATTGACTAGAGGAAAATGCCTTGCAAATCATCCATATATGATCATGGCCACCTCCTGGAGTGTGCATGAGGAGAGAAAAATTCATTAGTTGTGACCCTCAGCAAACCCCGAGACCTTATGAGCATTCAGTGAGTATCAGAACATAAGAAGAGTCGAAGGCCCGTTTCGTCCAGTAGCCTGTTTCCCATAGTGGCCCACAGGCTGCTTCTGGGAAGCCCACAAGCCAAGAGAGAGGCGTCCATCTCTCCTGGGGTTTCTCCTCTGTAAACTGGTATTTGGAGGCATATTCTGGCTGAACCTGCATAGGCATCACAAATAGTAGCTATTGAATGGCCTGTCCTCCATGCAGTAGCATAGCTATGAGGGGGGGTTGCATGGTAAGTATTGCAGGCACCGCAATGTGCTGTGTAAGCTGCCCCTCCCACTCACTGTTGAAACCATTTTGGGCAGGGACAGCAATGCAATGCTGCATATTGCTGTCACTGCCCAGATTGGTTCCGAAGACAAGTGAGAAGGGTCTCTTACACAGCACATATGCCCCCCCCCCACACACCCATAGCAATGCAACTGCCTCCACAAAACCTGTCTTCCAATGTGAGTTGACAGTTCTGGGAAAGACTAAGGGTGGTGGTGGTGTCTCTGTCCTGCTCTCTCCTGATTCCCTCAGGGTCAAATGACATTCAGTACACCAAACACCTTATAAAGGATCCCATTTAAAATAAAAATAAAAATTTTAAAAATTAAAATAGCAGCTGAGAGATTATACTGATTGCAGAGGGAATGGGTTAAATACCTCCTCCTTGTGCTGTGCTCGCGATCCTGATTTTCCCCCATTTGCATGGCCGACATTTTATTTTATTTTAAACTACAGAACAGCTAACAACAAATCTAGTGTCATATGTGGTTTGACATATGGGATCAAGAAAAGAAGCTGGTTGGCCGTAGGCTCTAGACCAGGGGTCTCCAAACCCCGGCCCGGGAGCCAGATGCGACCCGCGGAGAGCCTCTATCTGACCCGCGGCCAGCCTCTAATTCCCCAAGAGCCTCTGGTCCAGTTGACCAAACATAACCTGAGTTGTGCTTGTGGGGTGGGGGAATGGGGGTCCATTTAAGTGTGTGCTTTATATCTTGGACTGTGTTGGTGCTTGGAGAAATCCTGGACATCTGAGCCCATTCATTCATTCATTCATTCATTCATTCATTCATTCCAGTCATTTATCTAAGTTCCATCTCTAATGTATTTATTTAAATTTTTATATTTATATTTAATTTTTATATTATATTTTAATATAATATTATATTATATTTTATATTATATTTTTATTTATATTTAATTTTTTTCCCGGCCCTTGACACCGTGCCAAATATTTGATGCGGCCCTTCAGCTGAAAAGTTTAGAGACCCCTGCTCTAGACCAGGGGTGCCCAAACCCTGGACCTGGGACCACTTACAGCCCTTGAGGACTCCTAATGCGGCCCTCAGGGAGCCCCCAGTCTCCAATGAGCCTCTGGCCCTCCGGAGATTTGTTGGAGCCCACACTGACCCAACGCAACTGCTCTCAGCGTGAGGGTGACTGTTTGACCTCTTGCATGAGCTGTGGGATGAGGGCTCCCTCCACTGCTTGCTGTTTCACATCTGTGATGCAGTAGCGGCAGCAAAGGAAAGGCCAGCCTTGCTTTGTGCAAGGCCTTTTATAGGCCTTGAGCTATTGCAAGACCTTCATTCATTCACATAAGTTCATCTTTAATATATACATTTATGTAAACATACCTAAGTTTATTCAAATTTTAAATGTAAATTAATTCTTTTTCCCCCTGCCCTCCAACACAGTGTCAGAGAGATGATGTGGCCCCCCTGACAAAAACTTTGGACACCCCTGCTCTAGACAAAGGAAGGTCATCCGAACACACAATGTATTTAACTTACTTATGGAACTCACTGCCACATGATGCAGTGACTATGCACTAGCTTTGAAAGCTTTCAAGGGAGATTAGACAAGCTCATCAGTGGCTATCAGCCATGATGGCAACATGGAACAGAGGCAATGTACTCTGCACACCAAGTACTGGGTACAAGCAACAGTGGAGGGCCATCACCTTGATGCCCTCCTTGTGAATACATGGATGGAGCAGCAATTCTGATCTCCTCCTTCCCAGTCCAACCCTTAATCCAGTGTATGGCCTTCTGCAAAGAGCAAGTTGCCTTCTGGATTTTCTCCCCACAGCTTTCATGGTTCATGACATGATGGCATGAATCTGTAACTCCACCCTCCCTCCATGTTTATGCCCAAGTACTTTGAGGCTTCTTGAGTCAGAGACTAAGACAATCCTAGTCAGTGAAGTGCAGCAAAGCTGGGGCATTAACCACGCTGACATCCCTGGGGCCTGAATCCAAGTGAAAGTGCAGGAAAGTATCTCAGCGCAACTGGGTTTTGTTTTTTCTCTCCAGCATGCTTCTAAGTAATCAGATTTTTGTATGGGAAAATCCGCCGGGGCTTTTATTTGTCAAATTGGATGTAAAATATATACCAGAGGGATCCAAGCAGCATCCCCTTGTGAATTCAGCTGCTTGAAACCAGCAGACACCCTTTCAAACTTACTCAGTGGGCAAATAAATCTCTTACTTTGTGTAATTTGATTGGAAGCTTCTTCTGGGCCTAATAGGAACCTTGTTGTGCCAACACTCAGTTTTGTTCAGGTAGTTTGCTTTGTGGGGTCATTTTCTAAAGCTAATTCCAGGCCTTTGCTACATGATTTTTCCTCTCTCTTTCCTGCTGTTAGACAGAATGCCGGTTCTGTCCCCCTGAAACACTTATTCTTTGTTTAACTACTGCTCCCAAAGTTAAGAGCGCCAGCTCTGCATGTTGTCCCTCGGATTGTTGGACCGGCTGCAAGACCCAGAAATTCCAATAGCCGTCATCTCCTCTGTTCATCACCATCATCCTTCATCAACCGCTGTGCCTGAGATCGCAATGCTTCTCTCCACCCCATAGCGCGGGGCAGGTTTGGCTTCATCCAGGCTGCTGGTTGATTTAAGACTACTGAAATATAATACTTAACTCCCTGGGTTTCTGAGTGAGTCGAAACTGTACCTGATTGACTGAATAACTTTTTCGTGGTCTCCTACAGGGCTTCTCCCCATAACGTAATGGAATTTTTTTTTTTCTAGTCTGTCACACTGCCAGAAGCTTATAACCATGGTATATTTTATTCTTGATTCCTGCCTTCTCCCCAGTAATCCTAGCTGCACTAGAATTAGCATTTTTGTCTCACAAATTTGCGCTTCCACAGGGATGGAATGCTTTGTGTAATCAGCTGGGGGTGTCATGTCTTCCCTTCACAGCTGTGGGTATTCTTGCCATTGAGCGCCAGAACCCTGTCAGCAATCTTTGGTCAGACCTTGGGCTGCTGTCTCCAGTTTCTCCCTAGTCCAGTGAGTCCCACTCTTTTTAGCTCTGCAACATAAAAACATAAGAACAGCCCTGCTAGATCAGGCCATAGGCCCATCTAGTTCGGCTTCCTGTATCTCATAGTGACCCACCAAACGCCCCAGGGAGCACACAAGACAACAAGAGACCTGCATCCTGGTGCCCTCCGATGTACCTTCAGTGCAGAGCTCGACAACCTGGGAGTTTTGGCAGTGACATAATTATGTGATGATGTCATCACATCACCAACAGAACATCCAGGTTGCCAAACTTTTGCATTTTTTATGCGAAAAGTCCACCTCAGAAGTGTGTTTTCACCAGCGAGAACATGACACAACTGGAGTGGGCCAAAGACTGTTGACCATTCTGCTTGGCTCTCTTTGACCCACTTCAAGCCAAGTTGTATCAAGTTCTACATGGGGCTACCCTCTAAAACAGTTTGGAAACTGCAATTAGTGCAGAATGCGGCAGCTAAAGTGGTTATGGGGTGGTGGTGGATGATATGACTTGTTTGAACCGCTGTTTCAGGAGCTACCCTGGTTGCCCATTTGCTTCTGGTCCCAAATCAAGGTGTTAGTTCTAACCTTTAAGACCTTCCATGATCTGGGTCCAGGTAATCTAAAAGATTGCCTCCTTACATACTTTCCAGCTGTCCTCTTAGCTCATCTGAGGGGGGCTCTTCTACAAGTGCCACCTCTGTCCCAAATGAGATGGGTTGCAGCCCAGGGACAACCCTTCTGTAGTGACACCAAAATGATGGAATTCCCTTCCAGGGCAATTGAGAACTGCTCCCTCCCTTACGTCTTTTCAGTGAGGGCTCAAAACATTTGCTCTCTGTGCCTCTGAAATACATCTGTGACTTGATTGCTTCCCTGGTCTAATTTGTTCCCCATTGGCCCAAAGATACTTGCTAGATTTTCTTCTTTTTTGGTTTACATTTCACTATAAAATGTTAAAATTAGAGCCCAATCCTAAGCATGCCTACTCAGAAGTAAGTTCCATTATAGTCGATGGGGCTTACTCCCAGGTAAACATGGATAGGATTGCAGCCTTAATGTTTTAATGCCTTGTTTGATGTTTCTCTTTTTACCTATTGTGATACTTTTACTTTAAAATGCCTGCCTTGGACATTTGCTTTGGCATGGGAAAGGCGAGATATAAATTGCTTAAGTAAGTAAGTAAGTAAGTAAGTAAGTAAGTAAGTAAGTAAGTAAATAAATAAATAAATAAATAAATGTTCTGACTGATGAAAACATGCTCATCAACAAAAACATGCTCTGGACTTTCAGCATTAAAAAAAAATGCTAAAACTCGGCAACCCGGAATCTTGGGAGGTGCTCAAATGGTGCAGCCCACTTGTGGATCACAACCCACAGTTTGAGAAACACTGTCCTAGTCTGTTAATTCTTACTTGGTATTTCTCCACTTGTGGAGTTGGTTACTTGGGAGTGACACACGGCTGAGTGAGGACTTGGACCCTGGTATCACTGCTCCAACACTGCTCCTCATGGGACATGCAACACACTGGAAGCACTTCCTGTGCAAAGTGTCCCGTCCCCCCCCCAAACCTCACATGAGTAATTTGACCTCATCCTCAGTTGCATAAGGAGGTCAGAATTGCCTTACTGAATTAGATCACACAGCCATCTCTCTTGGCACACAGCCAGATGCTCCTGGGAATCCCACAGCTGGGTCTTGCTGGAGTGTTGCTGTCTGTTGGCAACCTTCAGTCTCGAAAGACTCTGGTATCACGCTCTGAAAGGTGGTTCTGGAACAGCGTCTGGTGTGGCTGAAAAGGCCAATTCGGGAGTGTCAATCCCTTCCACACCGGGAGCAAGTGCAGTCTGTCCCCGGTCTGTCTCCCTGGCTATGGGCCTTCCTTCTTTGCCTCTTAGCCTCAGATTGTTGGCCAAGTGTCTCTTCAAACTGGGAAAGGCCATGCTGTAAAGCCTGCCTCCAAGCGGGCCGCTCAGAGGCCAGGGTTTCCCACTTGTTGAGGTCCACTCCTAAGGCCTTCAGATCCCTCTTGCAGATGTCCTTGTATCGCAGCTGTGGTCTACCTGTAGGGCGCTTTCCTTGCACGAGTTCTCCATAGAGGAGATCCTTTGGGATCCGGCCACCATCCATTCTCACGACATGACCGAGCCAACGCAGGCGTCTCTGTTTCAGCAGTGCATACATGCTAGGGATTCCAGCTCGTTCCAGGACTGTGTTGTTTGGAACTTTGTCCTGCCAGGTGATGCCGAGAATGCGTCGGAGGCAGCGCATGTGGAAAGCGTTCAGTGTTGCTGTCTAGGGTCTGGCAATCAGAGTTGCTTTGCTGTGAAAGCCTGAGAGCCCTGCTGTTCTTTTATGTTGCAAAGCGGCTCCCTCTCCCGAGGCTTGGCTTGGCATTGCTTGGTCTTTGATAGCACACTCTAAAAAGCCATTTGGCTGCTCTTTGACTGAGTCGTTTTGGAACATGCCAGGTTCACACCCACCTGTCTAAATAGAGGCTGGCATTTCCTTTGGACCCAGGTCTGAGGATTTGGAAAAAAAAAAAGGGTGCTTGTAAAGAGAGCTGGATATTGGAATTGTGGTTGGAAGCATTGCTAAGAGATAACCGGAGAAAGCAGCTGTGGGGAGATTCCAGAGTGCTGAAGTTGCTCTGTAGCTAGGACTGCCTGTGAAATGTGGACCTCTCTGGTCTTTGCCTCCTGTGATGTCACCTCCAGCTTATGTGGCTCTGTTTCTAGGGTAACTGTCTGTCCCTCTTCTTCTGCCGGCATTGTGGACCTTTCATGGCCTTTCATGGCTCTGATCCATGGTCCATATGCCTGATGCATCTCTGTCATATGAGATGATATCTTTGCCTGCACAGATCTGCACATCTGGATTAATGCATGTCTTATTTAAACACATAAAATATCCCCCCCCCTCCAATCTTAGAGAAGCATTTCACTCAACTGATCGAGGCTGGGAAGTGGGATAGTTCCCAGTAACCTCTCAAACCTGGGCAGTCGCCTGCCCTTAAATCTGGCCCTGATTACTACACGTTATTGCACGTGCAGGTTTGGCATATGCATCTGTTTTGCTCCCACTGCCTGGAATGGCTCCGAAGGGGAGGGGCCCCTTATATGCTTCGGTGAGGTTTCCTGCAAAACTTAGTGCTTTGCACCCCCTCTAGCTACACCACTGCCCTGGACGCACCTGCTGGACACTCTCACAAGGGCCTCACATTCACATCTGTGAGGATGGGCCCAGCTGCTACGAGGAGCTTAAAGAGATGGAAATAGATGCAAGAACCAGTATGCTGCGCAGAAGTAGCTTGTTTGCAACATCCCCTTAAAATATGTATCCTCGGCAGACGAAGGAGGCAGAACACAGCACAGAAGAGATGTCAGCCATGACCCAAATAAGCTGTGCTTTGTTGAGATGAAAATGAAATCTGAATGCCAAGTGGAGGCTCCATGTTTGTAGCCCTGAGCTCCTCGGCGCCACAAATGGAGGTCGTCACTTTGAATTTCCAAATCAAAGTCACTCCTTCAAGAGAGCGGAGAAGCAACAGGAGCCAAAATGCTTGCGCCTCTCTTTACGGGGCCTTCCTCTGAGCAGAATGCTGGGGAGCGAGGCAGGAATCATTATCGCAAAGCTAGATAAGAAGGAGGGAAGCCAAACTTCGGAATCTGCAAAGGAGTCAGTTTTCCCTTGTCTGTTCCCTTGCCCCGAAACGATTTCTGTTCATTATAGAAAGGAGAGACAATGCGATCCCAGGAAGCATGGAGATCAAATGACACTTGCTTTTAAACACGTGATTGGGGCCCACATGCATAGTTAGAGGGGGTGCAAAGTACTAGGTTTCGCAGGGAGACTCACCACGCCGTCAAGTGGCTGCTCCTCCTCCCCTTCGGAGCCATTCTGGGTAGGGGGAGCAAAACGGAGGCAAATGCCCAGAAGGCCTCCCTGGAATGCTCCCAAAAGGTGTATACTTCCATTTTGCCATAGTGGCCCAGAAAGGCCCTGAAGGGGAAGGGGAGGGACAGCTCGCACAGCGCAGTGAGGCTCCCTGCAAAACCTGGTGCTTTGCAGCCCCTCTAGCTGTTTCTGATGCCTGGTTTTTATTCAGCGAATAGCAGTTGGATTGGGAGTGTGGTGTGGGGGGGAGGAGGATTTACTTCCCTGACCCCACCACCATTCCAGTTTGGATTCTCCCTCCCTTGCAGCTGCTATTTATCTATTCCAGCTCTGTTGCAGCACTTAGGGTGGGAGATCACGAGATCTTGGGACCATTTGGCTTGGGCTGTTAGGTCGCAATCCTATACACTTTTGCCTGGGAGTAAATCTCATTTAACTTGGTGGGCCTTACTTCTGAGTAGATTTGCATAGGATCGCTCTGTTAGCGGATGGCAAACTGGACGTGAGCAGCAGTGTGATGTGGATGTCAGAAAGGGAATGTGATGTTAGACCTCGCTAGCAAAAGGCACAGAATCCAGAGCACAAGTTGTAATACGTAATTCTCCCCTGTACTGCTCTAGGAAGATCTGACTTGGAATATATCCAGGTTCCAGCATCGCATTTTAAGAAGAGCACTGATAACCTGGAGCAGGTTCAGATGAGATCGACCAAGATGGGGAGGAACCTGGAAACAAAGTTTGCATGACAAAAGAGCTTGTTACCTGTATGTTTAGCCTGGAGAAGAGAAGATGTGGGGCGATATGATAATCATTGAGTATCTGAAGGGCTGTCATACAGAGCAAGGGAAGGGCTTGCTTGTTGTGGCTCCTGAGGGCAGGGCTAGAGTCAGTGGGTTGAGACTACAAAATATATTTAAGCTAGACTTGAGATTTCCCAATTGTAATAGCTATCTACCTGTGTTGGCTCGGTCATGTTGTGAGAATGGGCGATGGCCGGATCCCAAAGGATCTCCTCTATGGAGAACTCGTGCAAGGAAAGCGCCCTACAGGTAGACTACAGCTGAGATACAAGGACATCTGCAAGAGGGATCTGAAGGCCTTAGGAGTGGACCTCAACAAGTGGGAAACCCTGGCCTCTGAGCAGCCCACTTGGAGGCAGGCTGTGCAGTTTGAAGAGACACTTGGCCAACAGACTGAGGCAAAGAGGCAAAGAAGGAAGGCCCATAGCCAGGGAGACAGACCAGGGACAGACTGCACTTGCTCCCAGTGTGGAAGGGATTGTCACTCCCAAATCAGCCTTTTCAGTCACGCTAGACGCTGTGCCAGAACCACCATTCAGAGCGCGATACCAGAGTCTTTCGAGACTGAAGGTTGCCAACAACAATAGCTATCTAGCACTGGAACAGCCTGACTCCTGCAGTTCTCCCTCATTGGAGGTATTCAAGCAGAGGCTGGAAGGCCATCTGTCAGGGATGCTGTAGTTGCCTGAGCCGAGCAGGGGGTTGGACTAGATGACCTCCAAGGTTCCTCCTAACATTCTATGATTCTACAGTGTACCTGGCTCTCTTTGTCTCAATCGGGTATGAATATTAACAGGCTAGATATGATCAAACTCACTCAGGGTGAAGCAACAGTGGGCAGTGAACTAGCCCTCCCTATTTCTACTGCTGAGGTGCTGATAATGCAGAAGAAATGGGGGTTAGAAGGATAGGACCCGGGGAGAGGGAATCTCAGTTGCTCATGACACTCTTATCATTTTCCTCCCTCTGGACCAGTGTTATGCCATCTGAAGCACTTCTTTCCTTTGGCCTTTGATTTTTGCTGCCCTCCGATTTCTCCTGCTGTGCTCTGACGGCAGGCTGCGGCTCGCGCAACTGATCTCATGCTGGGGCAACTTTCCTTCAAGCATCATTCTGCTGGTAGCAGATATCCCTGTGGAGGCCAGCTTTCCCCGGAGGGAAACTGTTTCTGCCTCTCTCCAGTTATTCTGACTTAGGAGCCTCTGAAGAGCCCCTCTCTCAAACAGGCACAACGAAGCCTTTGATTTTTTTTTTTTTAAACTGAATAGCAGAGCTACAGAGAGGTATAATGTCTTGCCCCAAGGTTCTCTGTATATTCCTACTGAACTGCCAGGTTCTGATCAGGGCAGGCAGGACCGAAAGGTGCATGAGGAGGGTCACATCAAACGGTTTAAGGCCTAAACAAGGTAAACACAAAGTTTGTCAAACACAAAACCACAAAGTTTGTCATTCACCAGCCAGTGCTTGAATTGCAGGGGCGGGGGGCAGAGTGGCCTGGACCCCTTGGCTTCTGTAAAGGCCCCCTTAGCTGTCGTTTTAGAAGTTCACAAAGGGCATAATTTGGCTGAACCTGGAAGGAGAATCAAGAGTTGGGGCTTGTAGATTTCATTAAGGGTTCCCACTTTTCTCCCCTTATAGGTGGGGACCCATAATGAAATCTATAATGAAATCTCCCCATATAGGTATAGCCTGCCACCTGTGTATTGTGACGACAATGCACTTGACATCAGTGCTCATTTTCCTGAAAGCATCCTGCACCCTGTTTCTGGGCTGCAATTTGGGTCACAAATTGTACAGGGCTGGCTTAAGAACTGTGTAGCCTGTAGCTGGGAAGTCCCCACAGTCCACAAACACCAGAGATAGTTCCTTACTTGCAAATAAGTATGGCAGCTCCAGCTTCCCTTTGTTCCAGTCAGTGCCTATGAGTCCCGAGCATGTGACAGGAAGCAAACCTTGCCAGGGCCAATGTGCGAAAGGCAAATGTCATGGGCCCCTGTGAGACACACACTTTTCAAATCAGTTATAGCAGCAATTTTCAATCAGTGGGCTGCAAAAGGTTCACAGGTGTGTCACGGAAGTTTAGAGCACAGTGGTTGAAGATTGCTCTTCTGGGTTCTGCAGCCCAATTCTATCTTTCCCCCACCCTCCACCGGTGCAGCCATGCTAAAATGACTTGCACTGTATCCTATGGGGGGCAGTTGCAGAGGTCTCCTTTAGGTAAGGGAATGTTTTCCCAGGGGTAAGCCCCTGTGGTGTGCAGAGAAGTCTGCTCAGACCTGTGTTCATGAAATTACTGGTACAGGTCCACGTGGATCTGGGCCATGGGGTCGGGTCCAGGAAGGCAGTTTTCTGGACTCAATCTGCCCTCATCGCCTCCCCCATCCTACCTGGTAGGTTCATGATGAATAGCCTGGCTGGAAGCAGCATTTCATGTCAGTATAAGAAGTCCAATTCATGCATTACAGCAGCCGCTGAATTCCTTTCCTCTCCTGGTCATTCTGCTGACTTGCACATCCATATCCAAGTGCCCAGTAATGTAAGCTATAAGTAGAATTACCAAGTGCCTCTTTCCTTAATGGCAGCGAGACATTTCCGCTACCTGCTCTCAATTCCACTTGCTTGTAACTCTGCATAACCTCCTCTAATGCAGTTGTTGAAATGGTCCCTGCCCTGGTTCTGCCCAAGGCTGGCAGCTAAGGAAGATTTCAGTTAACTGTTTTGGCCAGCTCAGCAGGTAGTAACGAAGAACTCTCTCTCTCTTGCTCGTGTTGTTAACACACATTGCAACAACTTTCTCAAAGGTTTGTTAACCTGTAAACAAAACCTTGTGGTATCACAGCAGAGTCAGGAGTTAATGTCCATTTTGAAGGATGCTTCTCTGCTCTAGACTTAAGAGGCAGCTCAGCATGTGGTGAAATTATTGTGGCAGCATACAGGTAGCTCCCCCTGAATCTTTTGTGCCCTGGAATTCAGGGCTTCTTTGAAAACTGAGTCTCATCATTGAAAGGAACTCCCCAAAACAAGACTAGGTTGTGGTCTTAAATACACATCAGCAATAGTGCGTATTTTCAGGAGTTACTGTGACTGGAGGTAGAAATTTGTGGTTATTATGACGTGCTTGGACATGTGTTATACGAGTAGTTTGCCCTCTCCACAATATCCTCTCACGTTCATTTAAAGCAGGGGTGTCCAAAGTTTTTGGCAGGAGGGCCACATCATCTCTGACACTGAGCCGGGGAAAAAAGAATTAATTTACATGTAAAATTTGAATACATTTGCATAAGTTTACATAAATGAATATATTAAAGATGAACTTCTATGAATGCATGAAGGTCTTGCAATAGCTCAAGGCCTATAAAAGGCCTTGCACAAAGCAAGGCTGGCCTTTCCTTTGCTGCCTCTGCTGCATCACAGACATGAAACAGCAAGCAGTGGAGGGAGCCCTCATCCCACAGCTCACGCGAGAGGTCAAACAGTCTCCTTCAAGCTGAGAGCAGTTGCGTTGGGCCAGTGCGGGCTCCAACAAATCTCCGGAGGGCCAGAGGCTCATTGGAGACTGGGGGCTCCCTGAGGGCCGCATTGAGAAGCCTTGAGGGCCGCATGTGGCCCCAGGGCCGGGTTTTGGGCACCCCTGATTTAAAGGGTGGAGAGAGGAGAGGATATTTTATCTTATGACAGTAAGACTTATGCCCCCCCACCATTACATTGGTAATTACATCCAACTGCAGACTGAAGAACTGAACAAAAAGAGAATCATCCCCCCAGCTCTAGCTGATGCATCATGCATGTCACAGATGAGGAGTGGGATATGGAAAGCCACAAATATAGGAACGGTTTACAGCCCAGTTCTAATTTGTGCTGGAACAGGCAGGCCGAGTGGCCTACACTGTATCCAGTGTAAGACAGGAGCCAGCTGGAGGGCAACTTGGGACAAGGGGACATTTCTCCCTTTACCCCATATTGCACCCCAGCCACCCCAATGAGACTACTTGGACCTGTGCCACTGATTTTGCTGGCACAAATCTGAGCAACCCATGTAAGGCTGCAGGGCATGGAAATGGCAGTCAGGATTTGGCCTGCACTGCTGTGGCCTATCCCACCCCTCTCCTGGGCCCGATCTGCTTCTTGGTCCGCCCTTGCCCACCCAATAATGCCCACTCCCTACCTCTGTTCCACCCACCACCCTTTCCCACCGCTTGTGCCAGCCAGCCTCAGCTGGCACAAACATACCTCCCTGGGTCTGGATTTGGTCTTCAGGGGCCAGTGTGGACCTCCAAGCTGGTCTAGCCGGCTGAAGAGTCGTTGCAAATATGCTTTATGGCAAGTTCGCAACACTCCTGGGCTGGTGCAGGTTCCCTGCATCTGCTGATCATGCACTCAAGATTGCACTCTTACACCACGCTCTGCCTGCCTCCCCTGCCCCGGAACGCCTCCCTCCTGCCTCCATCCCGCCTCCTCCCCACCCGCCACAGAGCCTTGCCTCAGCTGAGCTCAGCCGACACAAGGCTCTCCATCGAGGTGGGCGCAGAGGATGGATTCCGCCTCCAAGGGCTGGCCCAGCCAATTCCCACGTCCCTGCACTGGCCCAATTCCCGAGGGGGCACAAATGTGCTTTATGGCATCTTTGCAACCCTCCTGGGCCAGCGCAAGGGACTTGCGACGGCCCAGCTAGCTTTTTGGATTGTGCCCTTAGAAATATAAATAAAATTTATTCTACACTTTATATCTCTGTGGTAGAATGACAAGCAATCAAAATGTGCGCTTTAAAAGTGCATGTGAATTAATGGACCAAATGGATCTGAGCATATTTTAAGATAAAATTGCATGCATGTAAGCCTACAAGTCAACAAGCAAAATGTGTAGATTACCTTTGAAAGCCAAATAGTTATGAAACCACTTGTTTTAGTGACCGTGAAATGATTTAGTAAAAAATATTGATTTTATTTTTTGTTTAGAAAAAAAATTCAAAGTGTCCTTTGCAATGTGTTGTGTGTATATTTGATAATATTAGAGTCATGCAGGGGTCCCTTAGGTGCAGGGCCCAATTGGGAACTGTTGGTCCAATTGGCTTAAAGCCAGCCCTGGACGCTGATAGGCTGAGTGAGGGGAAGCAAATGGCCATGACAATGGCAGCAGTTCTTTGTGTAGCACTGAATTCTGATATATTTTTGTAGACTGCATTTGCAATGCCGGTGGAGGAAGGACAGGCTATTTGTTCAGTCCCAGAAACAGAGCTGCAGAATTTGGAAGAGTTTATCAGCAATTTTCAACCTCTATGCTCCAAACCTCTAGGGCAGGGGTGTCCAAAGTTTTTGGCAGGAGGGCCACATCATCTCTCTGACACCGTGTTGGGGGCCGAATTAATTTACATTTCAAATTTGAATAAATTTACATAAATGAATATATTAAAGATGAACTTATATGAATGAATGAAGGTCTTGCAGTAGTTCAAGGCCTATAAAAGGCCTTGCACAAAGCAAGGCTGCCCTTTCCTTTCCTGCTGCTACTGCATCACAGACGTGAAACAACAAGCAGTGGAGGGAGCCCTCATCCCACAGCTCACTCGAGAGGCCAAACAGTTGCCCTCACGCTGAGAACAGTTGCATTGGGCCAGTGTGGGCTCCAACAAATCTCTGGAGGGCCAGAGGCTCATTGGAGGCTAGGGGCTCCCTGAGGGCCACATAGAGAGGCCTTGAGGGCCACAAGTGGCCCCCGGGCCGGGGTTTGGGCACCCCTGCTCTAGGGCACACCTGTGGATCTTTCACGGCCCACCATTGTGCCTCAGCACGTTGGATGAAAATTGCTGCCATAGTATGACACTACAAGCTTTGGGGAAAATAGTTTGGACCTCTGAGACCACTTCTTGGCGCAAAGTGGGTGAATTCACCTCTCACTAGCCATCTTAGTCTACAGCAGGGGTGTCAAACATAAGGCCCGGAGGCTGGATGCGACCCCCAGAAGCTTTTTATCCATCCCTCGGGCTCTCAGCCACTGAGCAGTGCTGAAGTGTTACTGCTGAAACAGTGGCCCACCTGAAAATTGGGCTTTCTCATATCTTGAAATATGATTAAGATTTGAACATTTTCTCTTCTGAGTTTTGCAGCTAAAGAATTTCTTTCGGAGAACAAAGTGCTGATTTCTGGCCATCAGCTGCTTAAGGATGTCACTTTCTGCTTAATGATGTCAGTTCCGGCCCTCAACAGGCACCCTGAACACTAACCTTGGCCCTCTGTATGAAACGAGTTGGACACCCCTGGTCTAGAGGGACCAGTGGGGTAACTCCATATAAGACAGATTTCATGTGCAATGCAAAATTCAAGAAAAGGGAAGTACATGGGGGAATTTCATCTCTAATGAGAACTACTAAGATGGTTGGTTCCCCACCCCCAGTGATGTCAATAAATCTCTCTTTGGGGCTAATGGGATGCCTTATGCTCTTCCCCCATTCCTGTTGCCAGGAAACCAGGCCATTAAAGACCCAGGAGGAGTTTGGATGATGCACTGAATAGGTAATGCTGGTTGCTGCCTTCTCTCTCTGAAACCTTCCTTATTTCCAGGTCCAGATCGCTGTGCTTTAAATCAAGCTGACATGCAGGCACCATAACATTTACATAAATAAAGCTGACCTGATATGACATCAGCAGGCTTATGACCCCATTTTAAGTCATTTTAAGTCACACACACAGAGTTAGCCAAAAGGGTTCTTTGCACCGAGTTAGCTTAGCTACAGGCAGCTGATCGGATCAAGAATGAACTGCATTATGATTGTCAAGGAAGGGCGTGCTTTTCAGTTTGAGCTGGGTCAGTGCTGTTGGTTCCAACTGGTTCAACACAAGAGGAAGTTGGAGGAAGGAGGTTGGAGGAAGGCCTGCAGTACCTCATTGGACAATCCATCCAATAAGAAACCATTTGGATTGCTGCTTCCCCTCCCCCCAACCCTGCCCCTGTGCTTGCAACGCTAACCTGCAGAAATGAAGCAAGGGAAACTGTTCCCGAAATGATGTTCAAGCGAGGCCGGTATTCTCCAATCCTTTATTGCCTCTGCTTTGTTTCTGCCTGCTCCGAAAGGCCCAGGAGCACTCCTGCCTGCTGGTTCAGACACAGTTTACCTCTGAATATCAGTTGCAGAGGGGTCACAGGGAAGGAAGGCTATTACCATCTTGCCCTGGCTGTGGGACTCCCTGAGGGATCTGGCTGGCTACCGTGGGAAGGAAACTGGATGTGGACTTGCTTAACCTTTGGCCTGATCCGGCAGACTTCTCCATATGTTCTCAGCCCTGAATGCAAGCAGGACAAGTTCGCTGTTACAAAGAGCTTCTGAAAGGCGCCGGGGGGGGGGGGGATCCTGTGCTCTTTTGCATCCCATCATCCCAAGCCACGGTTTTTCAATGGAATTGTCACCCACTTAATGGCTCTGCCCTGATGCCTGTCAGGCAGAAATGAGGCAGGTGTAGTTTCCGGTGGCATTCTGATGAAACCCTTCCGAGATCTGCACAGCAGGTTGCTGTTTTAATAGCACCCGGAGCTGTTCCCAGAACAAAGCAGGCAACTGTACCTTTCAACAGGAACAAAACCAGATTTGAGATTGTTGTGTAGATGTGTGTTGCTGTCCTTCATGATCCCTAGCCAGCTATGTCTATGGGGATTTAGCAGCAGAAGCAGAAGAAACAAATCAAGAATCAGAGTTAACACATCTCTCTTACTTCCATGTCCTTATCTTTTCTCCCTACTCCTCCCCACTCCCAATATTTATCTTGTAACTTTTTCCCAGAGGCATATTTTTTTCTGTCTTTAAAAGCAATAACACTGTATTAGTATCCCTGTAACAAAAAAGGAAAGAAAAAGAAAAAGAATAAAGAAAGGAACTTCATAAATATTGAGAACTGTTTTAATTTGCAGTCTTTACACAGGGCAATGAATCATACTTGACTGTCTTCTACCCACCACAAAATAAACAGCCCCTCTGTCTACAGCACAAGATGTCTTCTTTTCAACCTGGCCTTGGCATTAGAAATACCAGACAAAAGTGAGCTCTATGGAAGGGAAAAGGTGCTGGAATGAATGAATGAATGGGCACTAGTCTGCAAGCACTCCTTTGTATTCATCATCTTTTCACATGATTTGGTTCTTTTGTAAAGCGTCAGAAGGCTTCAATGCCTCATTGCCTCTGCTGAATTCAGGAATAGTGTCTGTGCAGACAATGGAGATAGAGAGTGTATGTGTGTGTGTTTAGAATTGCTCCTGCATGAAAAGGAAGTATTACCTTCCAGCTAAATCCAAACACACAAAATGGTGAAGCTTGATTGTGCCTTTGCGTTTGAAGAGCAATGAGCAAGAGGCTCCTTTAAACTACTTTTAAAAAACATACAGACACACCTATGAGGCGCTAGCTAGAAACTGTATAAAAATAGTCTCTGCTGTTGGCTGGTTCTCTCCAAGCCTCCGTTACTTCTTTATCTACTTACAAATATTGTTTTAGAGTACAGTAGTCCACGCCCCATATCAGTGCAGGATAGGTTCCAAGACCTACTATGGATGCCCAAAACTGCGCATAGTAGCGAACCTTACATACTTCTTTTTCCATTTACAGACATACCTATGATAAAGTTATTTTTACAACAACACTGTGATAATGTGGTAATGGATGAGGACAGCGAGAACACTAGAGGCTGACTGGACATGAGTAAAGTGGGTACAGAGTAAAGAGGACAAACAGAAATGAGGCATGAGCATGACAGAGCAGGAAGATTTCACTGTGTTACTCAGAATGGTGCACAATCTGAAACCGTGGTTATCTGAAACCGTGGTTATCTGAAACCATGAAAACCAAATCTGCGGATATGGGGGACTACTGTATTTATCTAACACCTGAACTATTAAAAGGGCAACTGCTGCTGCCACAACAGCCAGCTCATCCAGGCTAAGCTAAAATGCACCCCACCCCCATTTCTCCACCATATTCAAGGCAGTGCAATGAGGGTATTTCACTGATTTGTCATGGGATAGTGAAACAGGGGTTTACCCTGGCCATGATGACTTCCAGCCACTGACGGCAAAAGCAGTTCATGCCCTCCCAAACACAGTGACTCCTGTAAACATTATGCAGTGCTATTTCAGAACACTTGGGGGAGATAGAGGATAGAGGGGGGGATATAGAGCAGGAGGATAGAGGCTACCATGGTGATAGGAAAAAGGTAGCAATAGGGGTGGTGACAAAGATGAAAGGAGTAGGTCTGTTTGCCCCCTTTCACTCTTGTACAATCCCAAAATGTGAATGAAGTTCCTTCCAGTAGAACAATTTTCAACATTTTTCTTCTCATGGCACACTGACCTCTGTGGTCTTCTCTATGGTTTTTGCCTCTTGTGATGTCACTCCCAGCTTTGGGAAGACCCTTCTGGGTTCTGTGGCTCTGTTTCGAGGACAGAATGAATGGTCTGTCCTTCTTCCTCCATCAGCTCCACCCGCGGAGGAAGAGGGACACATGCTAGTACAGACAGTTGCCCTAGAAACAGAGTCAATGAACCTGGAAGACTTTTTCAGCTACTTTCAACAGCTGTGCTCCAAACTCCTGTTTCTAGGGCACACCTGTGAACCTTTTGTGGCACATCAATGTGCCGTGGCGCACTATTTGAAAATGGTTGCAGTAGAACCTTCAATCTAGCCCTACTTTAAGCTGAATCTCAGAGGTCGTGCTATGGGGTTTCTCATGACTGAAATATAGGAGGGTGGTTCCCAGGACAGGACCTTTTCAGCAGCACCACCAAGATTCTGGACACTCCTCCTGGTGGACATTTGCTCAGCTCCCCCTTAATGTTCCAATGCCAGCTTAAGGCAGATTTATTCCAAGCAGCTATAGGAATTCTCTGAAACCGAATGGCCCCCTGGCTATTCTGTTGTATCCTGGTGCTAAGTGCATGTTTTTGATTTGTTTCTGTTTCATTTTTATTGTGAAGTAGTGTGCACATTTTATATATTGTTTTCTAACTTTGGTCTTGTTAGCTGCTTTGAAGGCCTTGGCTAAAAAGGTGGGAGAGAAATAGTTTACATCAGTAAATGGTACGTGAAATAAAATTGCTCAAAGTGGCATTAAAATAAACATAATTTCCCTGAGCCAGCAGGAGAGATGTGACATGGAAGCAACCTCCTACACACATTACTGATGCAAATCCCCATCCATACTGCACGCTCATCTTGGCCCTGTTGAACCATCTAGATCTGTCCTTTGATTCAAATGAGGATGGACATCTGTGTCTGGGGCCACCAGGCATCCTGCATAACTCATTTATCCATGACTATAGTTGGAAAAAGGCTACAGCTTCAATGAGTCTAAATTCACAGCTTAAATTAGTTTAAATTAAACTGTTGTTGTTGGCAACCTTCAGTCTCGAAAGACTATGGTATCGCGCTCTGAAAGGTGGTTCTGGAACAGCATCTAGTGTGGCTGAAAAGGCCGATTCGGGAGTGACAATCCCTTCCACACCGGGAGCAAGTGCAGTCTGTCCCTGGTCTGTCTCCCTGGCTATGGGCCTTCCTTCTTTGCCTCTTAGCCTCAGACTGTTGGCCAAGTGTCTCTTCAAACTGGGAAAGGTCATGCTGCACAGCCTGCCTCCAAGTGGGCCACTCAGAGGCCAGGGTTTCCCACTTGTTGAGGTCCACTCCTAAGGCCTTCAGATCCCTCTTGCAGATGTCCTTGTATCACAGCTGTGGTCTACCTGTAGGGCGCTTTCCTTGCACGAGTTCTCCATAGAGGAGATCCTTTGGGATCCGGCCATCATCCATTCTCACAACATGACCAAGCCAACGCAGGCGTCTCTGTTTCAGCAGTGCATACATGCTAGGGATTCCAGCACGTTCCAGGACTGTGTTGTTTGGAACTTTGTTCTGCCAGGTGATGCCTAGAATGCGTCGGAGGCAGCGCATGTGGAAAGCGTTCAGTTTCCTCTCCTGTTGTGAGTGGAGAGTCCATGACTCGCTGCAGTACAGAAGTGTACTCAGGACGCAAGCTCTGTAGACTTAAACTGTAATAATTAAAATGATAGGGAGAAGTAATGGAATGATTGGTGGAAATTCTGGGTCTACTGGTTAAAAGTGCAGGCATATGTGTGGTCATTTGCAAGAGAATGCCTAAGATCATGTGCAGAGTGCCGGAGTTCAATGGTAGAGCATCTGATTTGAGTTCTAAGTTCATTCCCTGGTATCTCCAAGTAGGACTGTGAATGGCCCCTCTGTATGAAACCATAGAGAGCTGTTGCTGCTCACTGTAAATAATATGGGGCTAGATGGACTAAAGATCTGACTTGGGAGGAGATAGTTTCCTATGTGCAACCACTATGTTAGGAATCCACTATTGTTCTAGGTTCTTCAAATTTCTAAATGTTGTACCTGTGGCATAGCTAGAGGAGTTGCAAAGCACTGAGTCTTGCAGGAAGCCTCACCACACATACAAAGGCCCCTCCCACTCCTTTCAAAGCCATTCCAGGCAGTGGGAGCAAAACTGAGGCATACGCCTGACTCCGGAGGGAGAGGGGCTCCTTGCGTCTCGGTGAGGCTGCCTGCAAAACTTAATGCTTTGCACCCCCTCTAGCTACGCCACAGCAAATATATATTCTTTTTTTGCATCAGAGGGGAAAATCACAGGCATCTCCAACATCCCTAATTATTAGCAATCATTTACATACAAATCATCGAGTGTAATTTCCTTCCAGACAATGCAAGGCAGAGTGAGGAAAAGTTTAATTATATCTATATATGAAATGAATGAGAGACTGGCGACAGAGACAGCTCTCAAAAGCCTGCATTTATACTTGTCTTCCAAGACAGGGCAAATAAAGTAGCTTTTTACTGGATCAACAAATACCGTAACAGTCATTAAAGGTCAAAATGGATAAATATCAAGCTACACAAATCCCATCCCTAGCTGAAGGCAACTGGGGAGAAGAGTGCTGTTTTATGATGACCCATCTTCTGACTTGCTGCTGCCGTTGTTGTAAATCCATCACAGGGATATTGCCAAAATCATACATATTGAAGCCTATCCCCCAAACAGTTAAAATATAGAACCACAACAAGGGTCCCTTCAGTGGTTTTTAACTGTTCTCCATTATTTTTCTTTCCCCTGAGGCTGGCTGAATTAAGCTTCTATTGATTTTCCTGTTAAATACGATCAGATCAATATTTATCGCATTGACCAAGGTATAAAAACATATGAGTGGGACCCTGTACTGACATTGGATATTTGGTGGTGCTTCTTCCAAATGGGTTGTTTTTCCCTTTGCCATGATAGACATTGATTTGACAATTTCCATTTCTAAAAGACGGTTGTATTTCTGTGCAGAAGCAAAGGCAGGCAAACTATGAATGGGTTTGGGGTATTTTGATCAGGGAAACCTCCTATTCTCTCTATGGACACCATGATCTTGTTGTCACTGAAGAGGGAAACCACTCCAGGCTACGTATAAGGGAAAAAGAGTTGAGCCTCCTGAGTAAAATGGGATGAAGGTCAAAGTGGATGTGCTTGACCATGAAGAAAAGG
Organism: Tiliqua scincoides; assembly: GCF_035046505.1. Lineage (NCBI taxonomy): Eukaryota > Metazoa > Chordata > Lepidosauria > Squamata > Scincidae > Tiliqua > Tiliqua scincoides. The sequence continues at coordinate 9,198,529 of NC_089824.1, read as the reverse complement.
GATAGGGTAGTAGGTGGGTTCCAGTGGTGCTGATTGGGCTGGCTCAATAGTGCTCTTTCATCTTTGCTGGCGCTTTCCATGACTTGCTACTCAGTCATCCTTTCCCAAGAGAGGCTTTTTTTTTCCTAGAGGAAGGAACTGTAGCCTGGTGGAAGTACCCCTGCTTTGTGTTCACTCCCAGGTTCCCTCTCTGGCATCTCCAGAAAGGACTGGGAGAGATCTCTGAAATCCTGCAGGACCACTACCAGTCCATGCAGTTAATGCTGAGCTAGATGGACCAAGGGTCTGATTCAATATGTGGCAGTTTCTTATAAGGGGAACAGGAAGGAGAGGATGATCTGCAATTGTGCCTTCTGAGCATAATTGCCAAACACTTGAAGAACTGCCTCTAAGATTCTGAGGGTTTGAGGTGTACAGTGGACCAAGCTATTTGCCCATCTCTGTCTCTATCTTGCTAGTACTCTGTTCCTGATATGAAAAGACCACTCACCACCTGAAGCATCAATGTTCAACCGGTGTGCGATGGCACACTGGTGTGTGGCAAAAGGTCCACAGGTGTGCTGTGGGAGTTTGGAGCACAGTGGTTGAAAATTGTTGAAAAACTCTTCTGGGTTCTGCAACTCTGTTTCTAGGAAGTGGTGCAGGAAGAGGGTCAGACAATTAGATACTTCAGACAATTGCTCGAGAAACAACCGCAGAACTCAGAAGAGCCTCCTGGAAGTCAAAAGTGACATCACTTTTGTAATGTCCTTTACCTTTTGTAAAGGTAAAGGTCATAGAAAAGACCATAGAGGTCAATGTGCCATGCAAAGAAAAATGTTGAAGGTTGCTGACCTAAGTATATCCACTCACAGTACTCATCCCATGAGTACATAAGAACATAAGAACAGCCCCACTGGATCAGGCCATAGGCCCATCTAGTCCAGCTTCCTGTATCTCACAGCGGCCCACCAAATGCCCCAAAGAGCACACCAGATAACAAGAGACCTGCATCCTGGTGCCCTCCCTTGCATCTGCCATTCTGACATAACCCATTTCTAAAATCAGGTGGTTGCGCATACACATCATGGTTTGTACCCCGTAATGGATTTTTCCTCCAGAAACTTGTACAATCCCCTTTTAAAGGCATCCAGGCCAGTCGCCATCACCACATCCTGTGGCAAAGTGTTCCACAGACCAACCACACGCTGAGTAAAGAAATATTTTCTTTTGTCTGTTCTAATTCTCCCAACACTCAATTTTAGTGGATGTCCCCTGGTTCTGGTATTATGTGAGAGTGTAAAGAGCATCTCCCTATCCACTCTGTCCATTCCCTGCATAATTTTGTATGTCTCAATCATGTCCCCCCTCAAGCGTCTCTTTTCTAGGCTGAAGAGGCCCAAACGCCATAGCCTTTCCTCATAAGGAAGGTGCCCCAGCCCCGTAATCATCTTAGTCACTCTCTTTTGCACCTTTTCCATTTCCACTATGTCTTTTTTGAGATGCGGCGACCAGAACTGGACACAATACTCCAGGTGTGGCCTTACCATCGATTTGTACAACGGCATTATAATACTAGCCGTTTTGTTCTCAATACCCTTCCTAATGATCCCAAGCATAGAATTGGCCTTCTTCACTGCCGCCGCACAATGGGTCGACACTTTCATCGACCTGTCCACCACCACCCCAAGATCTCTCTCCTGATCTGTCACAGACAGCTCAGAACCCATCAGCCTATATCTAAAGTTTTGATTTTTTGCCCCAATGTGCATGACTTTACACTTACTGACATTGAAGCACATCTGCCATTTTGCTGCCCATTCTGCCAGTCTGGAGAGATCCTTCTGGAGTTCCTCACAATCACTTCTGGTCTTTACCACTCGGAAAAGTTTGGTGTCGTCTGCACCCACTGTACCCACTGACCATATGCCGAGTGGCAAAGGGATTTAAATGAGGGCTTCCAAAGTGGAACATGTTTTCAACCAGGTGATCCTTCAGCTATCCTGGTCCCCAGGAAGGGAGTTTAGGGCTTTCAGGATCTGAAGGAGCATCTTGAATGGAACCCCAAAGCAAATTGGTGTCCTGTCAAGCTGGTGGAGGGTTAGTGTGGCCTTATTATTGTTCTATAACTAGGAAAGCTGCTTTGGGCGCCATTTTATGGCAGAAAGGTGGGGGAGAAAATTCCATAAATAAATAATTAGAGGCGTGTGCAAACTGCATGTCTCTATCATTCAAGAACCTATCCATCTATTTACAGTTGTAGTGTACTGCCGGGTAGATGGGACTCAATAGCCTGGAAAGGCAGCTCATCTGAGGGAAGGAAACCTCTGATCCCAAACCTCCACTGCCTTGTGGCTACATCCAGTTGTGGAAAAGGCTTCAGGAGTCAACCTCGAGGCAAAATCCGGAGCCGGAGTCCCTGAGGCAGTTCATGGCTGAACACAGTCACGTTCTGGCAACTCCTGCGACGCCGCTGGAACCAACCGTATTGGCCTCTGCCTTTCCATTGGACCATTTCAGCGACGTGGAGAGGGGGGATTTGCTGCATGGGTAACAGTCTATCCTCCATATCTACTTTACCTAGGCTTTGCACACTGGAGAACAGTAATGCCTCTTTAAGAGACCAGCCCTCAAGCTGAGACTGGCCATGTGAGTTAAGTGGAGGAAACCATTACACTTTTGCAACAGAAGCTCTTGGATGAGACTGATGGAGCTCCTCAGGGGTTTGAACATTCCCAGGCCCAGGTGGGCCAGTAACAGAGATAGTCCTTGGATAAGTTGTCCTCATTCCTCCAGTTGACTCCTGAAGCCTTTTCCATAACTGGATGTAGCCACAAGGCAGTGGAGGTTTGGGGTCAGAGTTTTCCACAGTCATGTTCTGGCAACTCCTGCGACGCCGCTGGAACCAACCGTATTGGCCTCTGCCTTTCCATTGGACCATTTCAGCGACGTGGAGAGGGGGGATTTGCTGCATGGGTAACAGCCTATCCTCCATACCTACTTTACCCAGGCTTCGCGCTCTGGAGAGGACACTGTTCCAGAACCACCATTCAGAGCGTGACACCATAGTCTTTCGAGACTGAAGGATGCCAACATTCCTCCAGTCTAAATTTTCCAGTCTGGGTCTCTCCAGTGAGTTGTAACAATAAGTAGCTGAGTTACTAAAATAAGTCTGGTGCGCAGTGGTATCACTAGGGTTCATGTCACCCGGTGCGGGATGCCAGCACGTCACCCCCCCATGCAGTGGGCGGGGCAACACCCCAGGTGGTGGGCATGGTGATGTACCATCACTCCACCTCCACTGGTTTTTTGGCTGTACCTTTTGATAGAACAAAGATAGAACACATGCTGCATGAAATTATGTATTGATTGATATATAACATGCTGGTATTATTCCTCCAAACTGTGATTTTAGTGATTTTGATCACTAGTGGTGTCACCCCCCTGCAAGGGTGTCAACTTACTAACACCTTATTGCAGCAGTTCTCAAACTTTTCGCACTGGGACCCACTTTTTAGAATGATAATCTGTCCAAGACCCACCAGAAGTGATGTCATGGTGGAAGTAACATCATCAGGCAAATTAAAATAAATAAGTAAAAATAATTAAAGTAAAACAAATAATTAAATAAGCAGAAGCCAGCCCTGTTCCACCTAGTGAATTTCCTCTATAACCTGCCTGCAATAAGATCCCCCCCCCTCCAAAATCTGTAAGGTTTTCAGCCCTACCCAGTGCCCAGTTCACTTTAACAACTTCTATTTAAACCAGATCACTGTCAGGATCCACCTGGCTTTGCAAGTCTCAGAAAGGTTCACCTTATCAGCTGAAGCCTCTGTTCTGATCATTTTTAGTGGGGGGGGGGGGGCTGGCTGCCTTCTGGAGCACTTGTTTAACTCCAGGTGCATAGGATCAGGACCATTCTGGTAGCCTTGCACTTTCCTTCACCTGATCTTCCACATCAGCAGAGGGATGTTTGCTTACTCGTGAGTAAACGTGACCATGAGGCTTAGTTTTGCTTTCCATAGGGCGCAATACATTCATCTGCTTGGAGGGAGAGACATACTTCTCAGGTGTTTTTGGGGGCTGCATTCATTGGATCAGGACCATTCAGGTGTCGCTGGATCCCTCTCAGCCTGCCCTTTCTGACGCACTAAGGCAGGTTCACCTACTCACGAGTAAACGCATGATACAGCTCACTTTCACTTTCCATAAGGATCCATGCATTTTTTGTTCTCCAGTTTTTTTGGCAATAACTTTTGATAGAAAGGAGATATTTCACTCTGGTTTTTTGCATTGCATTCCGCTTGAAATTCCATATCCAACGATATATAATATGGTGGGGTTACTCCTAACCGCCACGATTTTAGCATGTCACCTCCCCCAGTGCGCGTCACCCCCCTGTGCGTGTCACCGGTGAAGCCCGCACCCCCCCCGCACCCCCTAGCGACGCCACTGCTGGTGCATGTGGCTGTTGTCACTTATGCAGTAATATCCTCAGATATTCAGTGGCATAGTTAGAGGGGGTGCAAAGCACTAAATTTTTTCAGGGAGCCTCTGCACGGCATGCAAGCGGTCCCTCCCCCTCCCTTCGGAGCCAGGTGCATGCCTCTATTTTGATCCCACTGCCCTGAATGGCTCCAAAGGGGAGGGGAAGGGGCTTGCATGCCATCATGTGGGCAATGTCTGGCTGCAGTCACACCACACTGGGAAGAAATGAAGAGGAAACTGAATTCCTACTGCCGTCCCTTGCGGGCAGATCCTGGGCTGCGTACTGTAACTGGAGCAGAAATTTGCATCGTTATTTCCGAGGCCTCACACAACTTTTGAATATGGATGAGTCCAGTTCATACGAGTCTGTGAAGGAAATCAAAACTGTGTTTCAGCCTCCCAGCTGCCAAGATCCAAAGGTCAGTAACTTTGCACTGCATTGCCCAGATGCTTAATCTCCCTTCTCTTTGCAATCTCGGGTTCTGTGTTTTTAATAAAGCAAGTTTAAGTGAGTTTTCCCCCTCAACTTATATCCAGATGACCTTTCTGGGCTCCTAAATTTTCGACATTGCATATTTATTAAGGAAAGCAATAACTTGTGACTCCAAAGCTTTGCTGATACAGTCATCCAGAAACACCCACATGCCTTTCTGACCGTGGGAGCTTTGGTTATGGTCTGCAAACAAGCAAACAACCTTTCTGATGATCCACTGCAGGCAAAATCCACAAGGTGAACTGGAGACAGTAGAATGGGGGGGGGGGGAGGAGCAATGGACCCCATTGACACCCAGCCCCTAAGCTCCCTCAATATGCATGTCAGTCACTAGAATACCAGAAGAAGCTCCTAAAGAGCCGAACTGGCATTTGCAGATGGACTGCGCAGGTGTTACTTTTGTTTTATTGATTTTTTAATTTCCCTTTTTTTTAATTTTCCAGGAACACAATACAAAGTGAACAGAACATTTACAAACAAAAACTAAGATCTATCTAGTTTTCAAAACCAAAAGAAGAACTAAGATACATTTTTACAAAAAAGGTTTAAGATATATGTAAAGATGTTAAAACAGCAGTTCCCAAACTGTTGTCCATGGCCCACCAGTGGGTCAATGACCCAATTTTTGGTATTTCATGAAACTGACAAGGCAGATTAGGTTATGTGCATCAAGGGTTAAACAACCTGCTACTTGGGGGGAGCACTGCTGCACAATCATTATAGCCCAGTGGCGTATCTAGAGAGGGTGCAAAGCACTAAGTTTTGCAGGCACTTGAATGCGCCATGCAAGCAGACCCCCTCCCCTTCGGAGCCATGCCTCTGTTTTGCTTCCAGCACCCAGAATGTCTCCAAAGGGGAGGGGTCACTTGCTCGGCGCGTTCAGGCACCTGCAAAACTTATTGTTTATCACTTCCTCTAGCTATGCCACAGAGGCTTAAGCAGCATGTAAAGTGAAACTTTTTTTTAGGTGGGTCCCAATGCTAAAAGGTTTGGAAACCACCTTATTTAAGCAATCTATAGGATGACATGTATCACGAACTGTATGTATATATTGAGGGAAAGCTTCCAAGTATTCAGAAATGTGCGTAGTTGTCGCCTGTAAGCCCTTTGCTCAAAGTTCGATAAGGTTCAAAGATCTTCAGTCCATTGAAGGCACTTATCCTTCCAGCTTTTCAGTAGATGTTACTTTTGTTTAAAGTTTAAACTCAACAGGAATACAGAGGCAGTGGGAGTCAGTAGCATAGCTATGGGGGGTGGCGTGCTAAGTATTGCAGGTGCCGCAATGTGCCATGTAAGAGGCCCCTCCCACTCGCTGTTGGAGCCATACCAGGAAATGAAACAACATAAATGCTGTGTGTTGCTATCAGTGCCCAGAATGGCTCCAAAGGTACTGCAATACTTACCATGCCGCACCCCCATAGCTACCCTACTTGTGGGAGTTCACCTTCTTTCATGTGCAGTCAGCAGGGCTGGCCCAGCAACAGGGGAGGTGAGATGAGCTGTCCTGAGCCACTTCTGGAGCTGCCTTAGTCCCACATTTGTCCCTTGACCTCTTTTCCTTCACTCTAGTGCTCTAACTCAGGGGTGTCCAAAGTTTTTGGCAGGAGGGCCACATCATCTCTCTGACACTGTGTCGGGGGCTGGGGAAAAAAAAGAATTAATTTACATTTAAACTTTGAATACATTTACATAAATATACATAAATGAATATATTAAAGATTAACTTATATGAATGAATGAAGGTCTTGCAATAGCTCAAGACCTATGAAAGGCCTTGCACAAAGCAAGACTGGCCTTTCCTTTGCTGCTGCTACTGCATCACAGACATGAAACAGCAAGCAGTGGAGGAAGTCCTCATCCCACAGCTCACACGAGAGGTCAAACAGTCACCCTCACGCTGGGAGCAGTTGCGTCAGGCCAGTGCGGGCTTCAACAAATCTCTGGAGGGCCAGAGGCTCATTGGAGACTGGGAGCTCCCTGAGGGCCGCATTGAGAAGTCTCAAGGGCTGCATGTGGCCCCAGGGCCGGGGTTTTGGCACCCCTGCTCTAACTACAGAGTGAGCCAAGACAAGGAAACTGGGAGAAGCGCCGTCTCACTTCTGCTCCTCCCGGCTTTCTCACTCTGGCCCTAGTTTGTAGCTTGATCATAAAATGGAGCAAGGTGGAGGAACAAACCAGTTGTGCAACATCAGGGCAGGGGGTTAGGCAGTGGTGAATATAACATAAGAACATAAGAACAGCCCCACTGGATCAGGCCATAGGCCCATCTAGTCCAGCTTCCTGTATCTCACAGCGGCCCACCAAATGCTCCAGGGAGCACACCAGATAACAAGGGACCTCATCCTGGTGCCCGCCCTTGCATCTGGCATTCTGACACATCCCATTTCTAAAATCAGGAGGTTGCGCATACACATCATGGCTTGTACCCCGTAATGGATTTTTCCTCCAGAAACTTGTCCAATCCCCTTTTAAAGGCGTCCAGGCTAGACGCCATCACCACATCCTGTGGCAAGGAGTTCCGCAGACCGACCACACGCTGAGTAAAGAAATATTTTCTTTTGTCTGTCCTAACCCGCCCAACACTCAATTTTAGTGGATGTCCCCTGGTTCTGGTATTATGTGAGAGTGTAAAGAGCATCTCCCTATCCACTCTGTCCACCCCCTGCATAATTTTGTATGTCTCAGTCATGTCCCCCCTCAGGCGTCTCTTTTCTAGACTGAAGAGGCCCAAACGCCGTAGCCTTTCCTCATAAGGAAGGTGCCCCAGCCCCGTAGTCATCTTAGTCGCTCTCTTTTGCACCTTTTCCATTTCCACTATATCCTTTTTGAGATGTGGCAACCAGAACTGGACACAATACTCCAGGTGTGGCCTTACCATCGATTTGTACAACGGCATTATAATACTAACCGTTTTGTTCTCAATACCCTTCCTAATGATCCCAAGCATAGAATTGGCCTTCTTCACTGCCGCCGCACATTGGGTCGACACTTTCATCGACCTGTCCACCACCACCCCAAGATGGTGGCAGTGGCTGCAGCCTGTCTTGTTGTGGCTGTCACTGCTACCAGGAGGGGGGAGGGGCAGCATCATCTCTGTACCTTTGTCTCTTCTGCTGAACCAAAGCAGGTGGGGGTAGCAGTGGGCAGCGGCATTTCAGCACTTCACTGCCCTTTCTCCTTGGGCTGGGCCTAGCAGACTGAATGATTGCTGTGCAGAACCTCCACTTGCGGCTTGCTCTGCGCACGGAGGACTCCTGCAGGAGGAAGAACCAGAATCAGTCCGGAAGCCCACTAGCCCACCACCCTTCTTCCCACAGTGACAAACTAAAGGCTTCTGGGTAACCCAAAACAGGACACAGAGTTTGCTGCTTCCCCCACCTGTCGCTCCAAGCAGCCATCTCAACTGGTCTCATGTGTGGCCCGCTCTCCCGGCCACCCTGATTTTTTTCATGCAGGGAATTGAAAAGCACATTGGGGAAGCGACATTGCCCTGGTTGATCCTTCACGTGAGTCAGTTCTTACGCAAACAGCTTTGAAAGGGTCTTATGATGCAGCACTGATGACTTCAGGCTGGCTGCCACTCACACGCACACCATTCTAGGGGAGAGTAATGATTTTATTTTACTTTTTCCTGAAATGAAAATGACATTCCAGCTAGCAACCAAGGAACACTCTTGTAACTAGCTTCTTTCTTTCAATCAATATGCCTTCAACGGTGTTTCTGAACACAAAGGCAAGGAAACAGCGGAGTGCCGACATGGCACGAGCTCAGAGCACAACTCTGTGTAATTAATTAATTAGTGTAAAGTTCTTCAGGGGGACAACATCCCAGGGAGGAGTCCACACCAGGGCTGCACTAGGCAAGGCGGGGAATGTGATCGAGCATTTGTTACTCTTTAAATATTTCCTTTTTTAAGAGCAGCCGCAGGGGAGGGGTGGAATCCTGATCAAGACTGCTGCATACACAAGGTTGACCTCTCCCATGCCATTTTCTTCATGAAAACTCTACCACACCACACACACCCCCAGAGCTACTTGCCCTAGATCAGGGGTACCCAAACCCCGGCCCTGGGGCCACATGCGGCCCTCGAGGCCTCTCAATGCAGCCCTCAGGGAGCCCCCAGTCTCCAATGAGCCTCTGGCCCTCCAGAGATTTGTTGGAGCCTGCACTGGCCCAACGCAACTGCTCTCAGCGTGAGGGTGACTGTTTGACCTCTTGCTTGAGCTGTGGGATGAGGGCTTCCTGCACTGCTTGCTGTTTCATGTCTGTGATGCAGTAGCGGCAGCAAAGGAAAGGCCAGCCTTGCTTTGTGCAAGGCCTTTTATAGGCCTTGAGCTATTGCAAGACCTTCATTCATTCATAAAAGTTCATCTTTAATATATTCATTTATGTAAACTTATGTAAGTTTATTCAAATTTTAAATGTAAATTAATTCTTTTTCCCCCCGGCCCCCGACACAGTGTCAGAGAGATGATGTGGCCCTCCTGCCAAAAACTTTGGACACCCCTGCCCTAGATGAAAAAGAACAGTTGTGTAGCTGGGGGTAGCTGGTGCCTGTGCATTGCTGTCTATGCCTGGAATGGCTCTGACAGTAATTGAGAGAACACGTTTACACAGTGCACAGTGGCATCTGTAGTACTAACAGCACCACCACCCCTCTGGCTATGCTACTGGGAAGAACCATAGGGTAGAAAACTGCAACCTCCCTCCCAGAGCAAATGTTTTCTAGAGGTTGATTTTTTTGCACAGGGAGAAGACATAGATGAAAAGGGTTAAAATCCTTCTCTCCCACCCATACCGTAGTCCCAGTCTGGAATGGGGAGCCCACAGATACAATTTATTTTTAAAAGTTTAACAAGACTGAAAATGCAATAACACATCTCTTGACTTGTTTATTCGGACTTGTTTAGTCTTTTCAGAATAAGAATACAAGCCCCTGCTCCGAGGAGCTCGCAAGGTTGCATGGAGAGTGAGAGTACGAGGGAAAGAGGCTGTACTTTAAAGAAGGGCTTTTAAAACACTGAAGGTTCTTTTCTAAGCTCAGCTCTTGGGGACATCACTGGACAGTGAAGCATTAATTTATGGCATTTGGTGGCAAAAGATGTAGTGATACCAGTCTCAGATGGCTTTAAAAGGAAATTTGATGCATTGAGTATGAACAGCCCAATCCTATCTTTTCGCTCCCCTGCCAATGCAGTCATGCCTCTGGAGCTTATACTACATCCTGTGGGGGGGGGGGGGGTCACAGAAGTCTCCTTCAGGTGAGGGAACATTTATTCCCTTACAAATCTACTTGGACCTGCACCAGCTTGTTTGCTGGCACAAGTCTGAGTGGAGCAGGAAGGCGAATTGAGGCCTGGAAGGGGGTTAGGATATCTGTAATGACACTGTCATTGATACCACATTCTTGTAGGTTGTTATCCGCCTCCCCGTTCCACCCCATATCCTCCCTGTTCCACTCCCTCCCCTTCTCCCTCCCAAAACCTGCACTGACTTACCAGTGCCAGAGGATTTCAAGGGTGCCCTCGTGGGCCACCGCTGTCTGCAGTTTGTGGTAGTGAACCAAATACGAAATCTTCACAAATGATATTATCCTTGGGATATGAAAGCTGTTATAATTTGGGTGTCTTCATGTCCAATTTAGGGTAGGGTTGGCGAATAACTTCTGAGCCAGGGATGCTGATCACTCAGGACATTGACTGACCTGTGATCAATATAGCACCTCAAGATCCATTCCTGATCGCGTGTTATGTGCAGGTTTTCCCCAGTTTAATGCTCACCAGTGTTTTGCTGAAAATGATCAAATTAGACCTGAAATGTTTACTATGTGCAAGCTAATTCTGGTCCCCTGGCATCACATATGCCAGGGGTAAGCCTGATTAAAATGGACAATTGACTTTTTGATTTATGCTGTTCTTCGAGGGACAATGTAACGGCCCCCAACGGATAATTAGATGAAACATACAGAGCTCCATGCGCAGAAAGAAAAGGATCCTCCTGGCCACTCTTGCCACTTAACATTATGGAGCTGAGCAGGGGATGGAGAGAACTGTCACCACAGAGGGCTTTGGAAGTTAAAAAGTCAGGGAGGTAACAGGCCCAGTCCCCGGGTGCTAAAAGATGACCTTGAGACATCTCCTGTAAATGCCAAGCAATCTGGCTGTATCTGTTGACATATACAGCTCGCTGTATTGCCTGCATTGTAGAATATAATGCCTGAAATATTGGTTTTTGCCTGCAATGTTTCTATTTAAAAAGAAATCCAGCAGAAAAGCAAAAAGTACTTGCATGCACACCCCAAGTTCAGCCTCTGTTGTCTGCTGCTGTTTCCAAAGAATGTCCAAGGATTCCCGTGGAGCTTCCAAATGTTCTATGCCACCCTGGCATTTAAACCTTGCACTTAGAAATTCCAGGTTTGGTGACAAAAATTTGCTCATAAGACCCATTATGCAAAGAAAGATTATACTTTATGAGGGTCCCTCCCTGTGATGTATACAGTGTTTCAACAAATCCAGCCAAGCAGAAGCTGTAGCCAGCTAAATTCTTGATATCTTTATTTAACAAGCAAAACCAAACTGTGCCCCTCCTTTTAAATCCAGATTTCCAGTGTGGCTACAGCAGAGATTAAAACCATTCAGTTAATATAAAGATTCCCAATAAGCCACAATAAAATAGCAAGCCAAGGTAAACAAGGTAGCAGGAAACAGCAAAATATATAGCAAGGCAAAATAAATAATATAATTATTTAAAAAAAAAAAAAAACATGAAAGAATAAGCTGGATTTTACCTGACACCTAATGGTACAAGACAAGGCACCAGTTGAATGTTTGCGACTGGGGAGCTAGCAGTAATGACCCCATCTCCTGTTGCATTGCACTTTAGCAGGCACCCTGAAAAGAGTGTCCAACAATGATCTTGCAGAGCAGACAGATTTCTATCACAGCAGATGGTCCTTCAGACACTGTGTCCATTGTCCTTGTTAAGTAGGTTACCAAACTAATGAGACAGGTGAGGAAGAGAGGCAAGGAAAATGTGTGTGTGTGTGTGTGTGTGTGTGTGTGTGTGTGTGTGTGTGAGAGAGAGAGAGAGAGAGAGAGAGAGAGAGAGACATGATTAAGGTAATACAGGAAGTAAATGGCAGAGGTAGAATCTGAACCCACATCTCCCAAATGAAAGCCTTTCATGCTAGCAAGTGGCATAGCTAGAGAGGGTGCAAAGCACTAAATTTTGCAGGGAACCTCAGTGGGGCATGCAAGTGGCCCCTCCCTTTGGCCCTTTGGAGACATTCTGGGTAGGGGGGAGCAAAACATGCGTATGCTCTATTTTGCTCCCTCTACCTGGAATAGCTCCAAAGGGGGGGGCGGGGCAGCTTGCACACTGCGAAACTTAGTGCTTTGCACCCCCTCTAGCTATGCCACGGATGCTAGCTCCTAGCCCACGTTTGTCTACCTTTTTTTATTTTTCTCTTACTATGGCCATTTGCGCACTGGGACCTTGAAAACCAATCAAACTGGGCTGAAAATGTACATCTTTGGGGGATTTGAGACATACATTCCATTTTGATACAAAGTTCTTGAAAATGAAGCCGGGTCCAGCACTCCTTTTACAAGAGGGGGCACAAACATTTGATTCTTTAGATATTGCTACAAGACTGGAAGACGGGCAACAACCTTCAAAAAAACAATTATACAAGTGCTTGGATAAAATCCCCCCCCTACACACACACACCTTCCCAATTTAACACCTTGCATGTTGGGCCATTTGCATGTAATTGCCTAGGACAGGTGGCTGTTCCTGAACCTCCTTTTAACAGGTGAATGAAAAACTACTTTATAAGAGTATTTTGTTCACACATTGACGGTTTGGACAAACTGACACTCCTGCCTGCCCCCCCCCACACACACACAGAGGCGCACAGTTGGTGCAATTATATCACATCGCACATTATTTTCACTAGACTTTCCAAGAACGAGAGGAAAACTGTGTGGCATGATGGCAATTCTGGGTCTCTTGTAGCTTCTCATTTGGCCCTCGGTCTCCTTGGAAACCACCGCGTTATAACCTTGCTGCTCTAATTCGTGTTGCCAAGAGTTTGGTCTGGCTCCCACTCACCAATCCAATGTGCAAATGCTGTGCATCTGAACTGAGCAGCAAAAATAATTCTCCCAGCCTGCTTTCGAAAACAGGAAAGGAAATAAAAGTTGCAGACTGGCTGGGAGCGACTTGCAGAGGACTCGCTGCAGAGCCTTTCCCTGGCTCATTGCGATTCTTTCCTTGGCCCTTGTAAGTTTCGCCATTCTGTCTCAGGCAGGGTTGGCGTCAGAAGGGTGCAGCCTACTGGTGGGTCCTTCCTGGCCCCAGGGACAGAGGGGAGAAACTAAGAGGGGGTCAGAGGCCCAGCAACCAGGATCCCCAAACAAGGCTCAGAGCTCAGTAGTGGAGAGGAGATTGCTTCACCTTCCTCCTCCTCCTGACTCCCTCCCTCCTGCAGGATTGATTGATTGATTGATTGATTACAGAGAGTTCAGTCATAATGAGTTTCCAGCTGCAGTTGTCAGCCTAGACACAGAATCATCATCTCACCAGCCTCTTCCCAATTTGATGCAATATAGCACTGAAGGTGAACTTAGAGTGTCTTGCTCAAGATAAAGCATAGAGTTGCCAAATTTTTCCTGGCTCCTGCTCCTGTGCCTCTAAAAGCCACACAAGACATTTGCAGGTGATTTATCTCCATTCCATTCCATGTAAAGCTTCACCTGTGATTTGTGCATATCAGACTGGTCCTAAACCATTTTTGCCTGGCGCACAAGTTGGTCCCTGTTACGTATTTGCAACGTTGGGCAGAAATGGCTTAAATGCACAGGAGCAAGGAAGAACAGGGTTGTCTTTCTGATTTGCTGGCATTATTGCTGGGCAACTAAACTTTGCTGAGAATCTTGCGCTTCCTCACAAGAATCTTTTTGCTTCCCCTGCTGAAATTCGACATGGTGTCCCTGCTTAAAGGATTATGGCCACTCTCTAAGAAAGAAGCAGTAACTTATATGATGCAGAAATGGGGCTATCTATGAAAACCAAACTTTCTCACTCTTTGACCTTGTGCCCCGTTGTGCAAAGATTCTGTACTTCATAAGAACATAACATAAGAACATAAGAACATAAGAACAGCCCCACTGGATCAGGACATAGGCCCATCTAGTCCAGCTTCCTGTATCTCACAGCGGCCCACCAAATGCCCCAGGGAGCACACCAGATAACAAGAGACCTGCAAGGCATTCTGGGAATTGTAGTTTAAGAACATAAGAACAGCCCCACTGGATCAGGCCATAGGCCCATCTAGTCCAGCTTCCTGTATCTCACAGCGGCCCACCAAATGCCCCAGGGAGCACACCAGATAACAAGAGACCTCATCCTGGTGCCCTCCCTTGCATCTGGCCTTCTGACATAGCCCATTTCTAAAATCAGGAGGTTGTGCATACACATCATGGCTTGTACCCCGTAATGGATTTTTCCTCCAGAAACTTGTCCAATCCCCTTTTAAAGGCATCCAGGCCAGATGCCGTCACCACATCCTGTGGCAAGGAGTTCCACAGACCAACCACACGCTGAGTAAAGAAATATTTTCTCTTGTCTGTTCTAAATCTCCCAACACTCAATTTGAGTGGATGTCCCCTGGTTCTGGTGTTATGCGAGAGTGTAAAGAGCATCTCCCTATCCTTGGCTCAAGGAAGAGGCTTGGCAGACACCACCTGCTATTAACGTAGCTCCTGGCAGCATTTTCACAGTCTCTTTAAGCTCTTCTGGTTTTTAACCAGCTCACAGGGATAACAGCAGGTGCAATCGCCTGATGCCATGAAACTGCAGCTGAACCAGGTTGAAATTCCAGTATCTCTGGCTCTCATTGCCGTGTTTTGATTCCAGTTGTCTGTCTGGGTTGGCCCCAGGAGCTCCATTTTCTCTTAATCAGAATCTAGCAATAGTCCTGGCTCAGGGAAAAAAAAAAAAAATCCACAGTTTGGATTCAGTTTGGGAGAACAGCCGAAATACTAAGTGCCCCTCAAGACATAATGAGTCACTAGAGGCTGAAAAATTGGAGCAGAGATTTAGCGCAAGAAGAAGTTTTGCAGGAGAGTTTGAGCCATTATGTACCTTTCACATAGAACCATGTGCCCATGATTGGGGGGGTGGAGATACGGAGCAACGGTGCAGCACAGAGGGGCATCTGCATTCATTTCAAGGACAAATAGTGAAACACAATGACCAAGATCTACTTATTTATGTTGGCAGCTGCAAGAGGTGAAAGCGATGGTCGTAAGGCCAGGTGCCCACGGCAATGGTGATCTATTTGGGTGTCCAGATCTTATTGCTTTTGCTTTGGTGCCTCCACCCATGCCATAGAGAACCTTTAAGTCAGCAAATCTTCAACATTTTTCTTCTGGTGGCACACTGACCTCTATGGTCTTCTCTATGCCTCTTGTGATGTCAGTTCGGGCTTTTGGGAGACTCTTTGGTTCTGTGGCTCTGTTTCCAGGGTAAGTGTCTTTAGTTATGAATCGTGAAGAACCAGTGGAGAAAGAGGGACAGATAATTCATTACTACAGACAATTGCTCAGAAACAGGGCTGCAGAACCCGGAAGAGCTTTTCAGCAATTTTCAACCACTAGGCGCCAAACCGCCACAACATACCTGTGGAGCTTTTGCAGCACACTGATATGCCATGGCACACCAGTTTAAATTCAGTCTTTTAAGTGAAAGAGAAGAGGTTCAGGTCCAAGTTGTGCAGTGACTCTAGATTTTTCAACTCTGGTGTCCTTATACAATTCCATGCTATGTATAGACTGCTGTGAATTAAGAACATAAGAACATAAGAAGAACCCAGCTGGATCAGGCCATAGGCCCATCTAGCCCAGCTTCCTGTATCTCACAGCGGCCCACCAAATGCCCCAGGGAGCACACCAGATAACAAGAGACCTGCAAGGCCTCCTGGGAATTGTAGTTAAGAACATAAGAACAGCCCCACTGGATCAGGCCATAGGCCCATCTAGTCCAGCTTCCTGTATCTCACAGCGGCCCACCAAAAGCCCCAGGGAGCACACCAGATAACAAGAGACCTGCAAGGCCTCCTGGGAATTGTAGTTAAGAACATAAGAACAGCCCCACTGTATCAGGCCATAGGCCCATCTAGTCCAGCTTCCTGTATCTCACAGCGGCCCACCCAATGCCCCAGGGAGCACACCAGATAACAAGAGACCTCATCCTGGTGCCCTCCCTTGCATCTGGCATTCTGACATAGCCCATTTCTAAAGTCAGGAGGTTGCACATACACATCATGGCTTGTAACCCATAATGGATTTTTCCTCCAGAAACTTGTCCAATCCCCTTTTAAAGGCATCTAGGCCAGATGCCATCACCACATGCTGTGGCAAGAAGTTCCACAGACCAACCACATAATTGTGTGGCACGATTGTGTGGCAGCTCCACAAGGGAGCAAATCCCTCAAGGCCTCACCTGTGGTACCACTCCTGGAGGAGCACAAGATGAACCAACTCCCTTCTACTAAACTGCAACTTCCTCTCCTCCTAGGTTTGCTACCAAACTTGCACACAAAGTGAAATTCAAAGCGAATTTCTAAGCTTCACCCCCATGTTGAAACTTCTGATGGTTTTCTAGGGAAGCTCAACAGGTTTCTGCAAAACAGGTGAGCGGGGTTCTGCATGGTCTGACTTCTGAGAATGAAGACTTTTGAAGGCATAACTTTTTTAGAAAAGGACTCTCTACACATTCCTACATACCAATCAACTGATTTAATGAATAATCGTATTCTCCAACACTTGCATGCATTTATGAATAAATCAATTAATGAACTCCTCTGAGCTCTACATTTACATGTCTCTAATTCACCTGATTATACTAGGTTCTTAGTTCAAGTTGATTTAATAATGGTGGTAATACAAATAAATAAGGACAAGGTCTGTTGATGTTTATATGTTTTAGTGATGACTTATTATTACTTCTCCACACAATCCTAAGCTCTATACCACTCTGTCTCTCCAGCATCTACACTCTACACCGAGCATATAATTTCCCAGCCTGATTCAGCAGTGTTATGGACATAGTCCCATAAGGTATGGGGACGGGGAAGGGGAAGGAGACCAAGAGGTTTGATGAAATCCATCCCCAAACAGCAGATCATCAGTGTGATCACCACTCTACTGATGAAGCTACATACCTGAAGCTCCACACAAAGTTGCATAATGGCTATGCAACAGTTCTATGCTATGGCTGTAGGTACATTCTTGCAGTGCTTCTTGGGAAATGTAGTAGAGTGCACTGTCAGCATCAACAGCATGTTGCCTACAACCAAGCCATTGTGCAAAGCTCTCCTCCACTGAGTCTCCTGATTTCTGGCTCCAGAATGGCTCCTGGAGCATGAAGAAGGCCGTAGCATTGAAGTTTCAGAAGCCATCAGTGTGAAGCTATCACCCTAGAGCAGCGGTTCTCAGACTGGTGGGTTGCAACCCAACAGTTCATGTAAAGGTTCCCCCATCCCTTTAAGGAGCAGGGGAAGGGGGGAGGCAGGGAAGCAATCCCCAAGATCGTGCCCATATTGGGGGGAGTGAGGGGGGTGCTTGTGACTTACTTTATGAAGACAGGGCTGCAGCAGGCTGCAGGAGCTGCGGGGAGCCCTGTGCAGCCCTCTGCACGAGGCTTGGAACATTTGGAGAAAGCAGGAGGTTTTGCAGGAGGTACTTTGCGGCCACTTTCTCTAAACATTCCAAGCCTCACAGGGCTCCCTGCACCTCCTGCAGCCTGTTGCAGCCCTGTCTTCATAAGGTAAGTCACAGGTACCCCCCTTGCCCCCCCTTAGCAGCGCGATCCTGGGGATCAGGTTGCTGCCCTAGCCCCTCCCCCACAAGAGGGAGTGAAGCTCCCTCAAAGTTTGAGAACCACTGCCCTAGAGCAAGGGCATATTCCAGTGGCATGGCAGGATGGATTCCAAGTCAAAACAGGACTCATGGGAGAGAATGGGAGGGCACTGATTGGACTGAGAAACCACCACCCCCTTTGAAAGTTTCCACGGCAGCTTCCACCCCCTCCACTTCCTCCAGTAGCGCTGCAAGGAGTAGGAGGTTGTTGCTGCTGTGATCGTCTTCTTACTTTCTCCCAGCAAGTCAGAAGAGGATTGGAGCACCCAGTGGAGTGGCTACAGACAGATGGACTGGGGCTCGTCCATTTCCATCCACTCCAAGCACTGTACACTTCAGGTGGCCTCATGGTTGGGCCACCCCTGGAGGGTGTTATAAAATGAAAGAATCCTCCGCTTAAAATATGGCTCATTATTCTTGAAAAACAGAAGATGCATTTCAGAATAAGGATGCTTGACTCATAACGAAAATAAGTATTGCAAATGGTGGCTATTTGAATTATTAGCCCACTGTTTGCAAACCTTGTCAATATCACTGTTGTCAACTACAGGTTGAGCCTCATTATTCAGGTGGGTTCTGTTCCAAGCACTCACTCATAGCAAATCAATTTTAAAAAAACAAAGTTTCTTTGCTCTGGTGATTTAAAAACAGACTTGCTGACCTTTGCGATGTAAGATAAGAATCATTAAGAAGAAAATCCATCAATCAGTCCTCCTCCAAGCACTTAGAAAGGCCCTTCACTCAGCCCCTCCCTTCACCAATGCAAAGTGCTTGCCTTTCTTCCACATGCTCAGGGGGAAGGGAGGGGTCGCCTGGAGAGAGAAGGATTGATGGATTGTCAACCAGCTGCCCCCCCCCTCTCATTGATGGGGCTATTGTTAAAGGACTGTTCAGTTTTTAAAACCGATTTTAAAGGGATGCATTTTCCCCCTTCTCCAAGGATCAGCACATTCCTTCTCATTTGCAGGGGCCATTCATGTTGAGTCAAATTCATGTATAAAAAATTTGTGTATAAATAGGCTGGACCTGTAGTTTGGTATACATTGGAGAATATATGGTTGTACACTCCCCTAGCACATTCACGGCTTCCTAAATAAAATGTATTTAAGTATTTAACAAATTGTATTGTGTATGTATTTAACACATGTATTTCACCGCTACCCTTCAGCCAAGGAGTTCAGGGCAGCGTGCAAAGCAGAAATATTAAAAAATAGAGTCAAAAATCAATAACAAGAACCGGAGGAAAAAAATCAAAACCAGGCAATCAAAACATCAGGAGAACCATCTGCTTCTGAAAATGTAACCTCCATCCACAGCTGCTATTATCGCTTAAGAATATGTGCTGTATGTAGGTATGAATTTAGTGATGTTTTTGAATTGTATAGTTATTTTTTTTACATGCTCCCTTAGGGGCAAAGCAGCTGCTTCAAGCCATTTCTGCTCAACGTTGCATATATGCAACGTGTACCTAATGTGTACACCTGTGGGCTGGGCAAAACTGGTTTAAGTTAGTTGAATTTTCTGGTTACCAGTTGTTAGTTATGCCCCAGCTGCAGCCATAAGAGGTCTTTCTTTGGGTATAACAAAATTCCAAACAGTGTTATATTGGATCCTTGTTGATTTATTGCAGCAATAAAACCAATTTTGAGAATAAGAGCCCTAAATTTATTTATTTATATATTTCAGAGATTTTTATCCTGTCTTTCTATCCCATGAGGACACTCAAGGCAGCTCACTAAAGAGGCATTACATGATTTAGAAGAACAAAAATGTCTTGGCCAGGCTTCTGAAAGGAACACACCCGGTGAGCCTAACTTGGAAGGAAGTTCTATGTGCAAGTTTTACACCAAAAAAGGCTCCCTCCCTGATAGCCCCTCACTTCACCAGGAATGCCTGGCTCGTTCCTAATGTCCACAGACCATTTCAATAAACCATGGTGTGTTCTTTTAGTTGAGTGAAACAACATATTCAAACTTCAGGCTACATTTGAAAAGGATTTATTTAATGCCGGATGCATTTAACTGTGTGCTTGTGGGTGTATTTGCGCTGGAAAAATCTCCCACCACAGTCCAGCTGTTTCAAAGGATTTCAGGGATTTGGCGACAAGGATATTTAAATGTCAATTAATTGTGGAATGCAAATAACAGTAGCGGAGAAATTTCACTTTCTGAAATTAATTTGAATTGGTTAAACAAAATCCAGTGACCAAGAGACTATTTACAGATCATAAATTGATAATTGCAAAGCTCAGTGATCCACAGAAGGTCCTGATGTGTTCACTTCTGGGAAAATAGAACAGCAAGTCCATTCATTTGTTGAATGAACTCAAAGGCCACTGAAATGATTATTTTATGATGTGAGTTGTGGGGAGGGGGATCTATATGTTTCATGTGACAGGCAAATTCTATGACCTGTGCCTTTAAGAGGGGATTGGACAAACTTCTGGAGGAAAAGTTCACTACAGGTTGCAAATCATAGTAGGTGTGTCCAAGCTCTTGGTTTTAAAGGCAGGCTGCCTCTGATTGCCAGAGGTAGGGGAGGGCACCGGGACGCAGGTTGTGTCTGTTTTCTTGTGTGCTCCCTGAAGCATTTGGTGGGCCACTGTGAGATACAGGAAGCTGGACTAGACGGGCGCTTGGCCTGATCCAGTGGGGCTCTTATGTTCTTTGA
The DNA here is from genome assembly GCF_035046505.1 of Tiliqua scincoides. Classification (NCBI taxonomy): domain Eukaryota; kingdom Metazoa; phylum Chordata; class Lepidosauria; order Squamata; family Scincidae; genus Tiliqua; species Tiliqua scincoides. The sequence goes on along the minus strand of NC_089824.1, from coordinate 9,177,975 downwards.
CAGAACAGGCCCCAAGGGAGGCACAGTGACTGTTGCCCTGAAGTGGAATGGGCTTGAAACACTTAAGGCTGGCTGATCATGGGTAAGTCAACACAATGATTTTGACTCAACAGGCAAGGCAACGGAACTGATCGTTTCATGGAAAGGAGTTGACCAGTGCTGACATTTTTGAACTGAACTGAGGCACTTTTGCAAGCTGCCTCTCCAGGGATTGCTGACACTGGAACCCTGCCTATTTTGATTGCAGCAAATTGACTGCTAGCTACTTCCCTGTGTGTGTCCACGCGCATGCATGCTGCTTAAGTGTGCAGGGAGCAGCACAGAAAAGAAAGCTACTTTTTCCTTTAATTTGTTGAGTCTGGTGAGACCCTGCCTCCCCTATTTGCATGGTCCTGGTGACTTGTGTCTTCTGCTCTTTCGTGCCACCACTGTTGATAGCCAGAAGGTGCTATTACAGCTATAAAAGAACTGAGCTGTGGGTAGCCAGCCAGTGGGAGGCTGGGCATCAGGAGGTCAAGCTGGAGGAGAGGGTCATGTCAAGGGTTGAAGTCAGAAACCGAGAGCAAGCTGAGAGTTAGAACCAGGGAACAAGTCTGAGCCAGGAAAGGCTGTCACAGCCCAGGTAAGGACCTATCCTGATCAGGAAGTCTTTATAGCCCTTGCAAGTGAGGAGAACCATTATCAGTCCAGAGTGGGTAGAATCATCCCAGTATTCTGTCCTTTCCTGCACAGGGAATCTCCCACCTTGGCTCTAGTGTCTCACCACCCAAGGCAACTATGCAAGAGCCATGGGTTCCGAGTTTAAGCCTTGGAAGTCCTGAAAATCTGGCAGCTAAGGAGTGGCCTAGCTCCCCCTATCATCCACTTCAATCATACTATCAACATTCATCTTCTTCATTTTAAGCAAGTTTTTGTTTATAGAAAAAGAAAGTTTTGTTTTCCAGACCTTCCTGCTGAGGACTAGAAGTGCTTGAAGCCCAATTTCCTGGCCGGCCTTGATGTTGTTCCACTTTGTGTCATTGTCCTCTGCTTGCTTAACTGTTCCCCCTGATAAAACTCAGCTCCAGCCCGGAGCCATGTAGCGTCTTAGCTGAAGCTGAGACTTGAATCGAGCAACTTTGCCATGTGATGTGCTCCTTATCACCTCCGCAAAAGTTTGAGGGCAGGGTGCGGGAGGGGAAAGCCTGGCAGAATGGGTAGAGAATCAAATGGCTTCCCCGTGTCCGTGCGTCCTTGGATTCGTTCTCCCCGGTGGAAAGGTAGCGAGTGCTGAAAGAACAAATATTGGCGAGGACGCTGGAAGGGAGCATTTATTTATGGGGATTACATTGCTCTTCTGTAGTTCTTTTCAGTCTGTGCTTTACAGAGCGAGATGCCCTATTTTCGTAATCCCCTTAATTTCAAGGAATGCACGCAATTGTCCCTTCCCCCCTGCCCTTACTCTGCTTCTTAATAAATCACTCATTTCTGTCCTACTGGAAATTCTGAACACCTCCTGACATTCGCCGTTAGCCTTCTCCATTTATGCAGTAACAAATGGAGGAGGTGTTTTTTCTCTTAATTGCTTTTATTACTTCTCTATAAGCAGGTGCAAGAATGATTGTTTCACACGAGCAAGGAAATATCAATCGACTTAAACGAGGGGCTTGCATCTTCTGCTTGACACCCTCTGGTAGACTTTTCACACTAAAAAAGCTAATAATTAATCAAAGAATCATTAGAAAGCAAGCTCAGGGAGGTCTACGTGCAATCAGGGAAGTCTCTTGTGTTGTGACCGACCTACCTGGGTGCCTTCTTTCAAAGCATGAGGAATGGCCAGAGCCACTGAGAGCTGGCACTGGGCCCAGGGCAAGATGCCTGATTGTGCCCCCACTTTCTACAGTCTCCAGAATGCAATGCACTGGCCTTTTTCTGCAGCGTACCTGCTCTCTGGAGAACTCGTGGAAGGAAAGCGCCCTACAGGTAGACCACAGCTGCAATACAAGGACATCTGCAAGAGGGATCTGAAGGCCTTAGGAGTGGACCTCAACAAGTGGGAAACCCTGGCCTCTGAGCGGCCCGCTTGGAGGCAGGCTGTGCAGCATGGCCTTTCCCAGTTTGAAGAGACACTTGGCCAACAGTCTGAGGCTAAGAGGCAAAGAAGGAAGGCCCATAGCCAGGGAGACAGACCAGGGACAGACTGCACTTGCTCCCAGTGTGGAAGGGATTGTCACTCCCGAATCGGCCTTTTCAGCCACACTAGATGCTGTTCCAGAACCACTATTCAGAGCGCGATACCATAGTCTTTCGAGACTGAAGGTTGCCAACAACAACAACCTGCTCTCTCCCTGGGGGACTCAGGTCACTCTGGATTGCAGAGGTTGATTAGCTGAGAGAGCCTAGCCCTGATCATGGCGATGACTCATGGTCGCTGCATGGGTTCTCCATCTTCAAAGGTGGAGTGCTGTGGTGTACCATCTGCTGGTAGAGCAGGTGTGCCACCTGCGGACTTCAGGCCTTGCTGGTGGACTTCCTGGTTGACCACCTTAGGAACCAGGATGTTAGACAAGGTGGGCCTTTCGTCTGATCGGAGCTCTTCTGACATTCCCATCTATAGAAGGGACTATGGAGGGCATGCTCTGGCTTCACAGCCAAGTGTGTTGAGTCTTTGACTCCTGGGCTCTGTTATTTGATCCTCTCGTGAAACGGCATTGCAGAGAACTTGCAGAGAACATCCGGATGAGGCTCCCTTTGATATTCTAAAACCAAAGGGGGCTTTCTCAGATGTCAGCATCAATCTGGAATAAGCTTGTTTGCACGCTGTTGATTTGCGAGCAAAACGGGGCTCTTACGGTTAATCCCCCATGGAATTTGTGAGCTCATTTAATAACCTATACATGATTTCCCGTGCGTTCTTTTGTGTTTTTCTCGGTCCTGAGTCATTAAAGGGAAATAAATGCAGCATTTCATGGTCAAACCCTTTAAAGCTTTTTTTGTTGTTGTTGTTCTTGTGTTTATACTCTTCTTGGTCTCCACCTTGACCCGATTCCACATAAGAGGAAAGCCAGAGCCTGCCTTCCAAGCACAAAAGCTTCCGCTTCTCCAAGATTACCTTCATCTAACTGAACTCTCTCCCCGCCCCCGCCCCCCAAGTTCTTTATTGAATGTGGATGCAATCCAACCAGAATTAAGAGCATATATGTTCCATAGATTGCAGTGGGGCTGAAAATTGCATTCAGTACTTTATGATTTGCTTGGATGCTTTTCGTTCTGGACTATGTGCTATCAGCCGCGGACCTCCGCAGCCCTGCACCTGGGGCAAAGCTCCACGATGGCGCCCCCTCACAGGCTATCGCCGCCCCCCATGCAGATATCCACCCCCCTACTCACCAGTGGCTCACCTCTCATGACCGCAGCCCACACCGGAGAAACCTTTGTGAGGTTCCCTGCGAGGTTGCACTGTATCCAGCGCAGGATTGTGGCCAGCAGCGGCTTAGCCAAAGGCAAGGAGGAACTTTCCCCTTACCTCTGGGTAAGGGCTGCTGGCCCCAATGGGTCTCCTCGGACTTGTGTCACCTCCTGAAGTGGCACACATCCAAGGAGAGCGGAGTGGCTTGAAGCTTCTTCGTTCTCCCCGGGGATGGGGGTTGGGAACCAGCATAACTGCTGAATTCCAGCCCTGCCTCTGGCTCCCTGTGCGCCCACCCCTGGGGCTGTCCATCACCCACCTCCCCGCCCAGGAACGCCTCCCTCCCTCCTCCTCCCCCCATGCCTACCTTTTCCGCTTGTGTCGGTGCAGGCGAGGCAACACAAGCAGCGGAGGGGAAGCCGGCATGGAGGCTTCTGTCATCCTCTGCAGGCCGGTGCTTCTTGGAGCGCCGGCCTGGCTTCCCCTTGAGGAGGTGCAAAACCGCTTTATGGCACATTTGTGACCCTTCCGGTTTGGCCCAAGAGACTTGGGCCAGCCAAACTCGAGGTTTGCATTGTGTCCTAAGCCATTTTGTGGGTAAAAGTGGGATCGGAATGTTGTAGATAGATACATGGAGTGGACCATGGCCTGAGATTTTCACGAACGGAGAGTCATTGTGGCCCAAGGGATGGAGACTTTGGATTTGGGTGTGGTGCAAAAAGCCCAACTTCAAACTCTCGTTCAGTAGGTCCTGACTGCTTGCCTCTGTGTCACCATAACAGCTTGCCAGAGGAGGGAGCTCCTAGCACATGCTTTTAACACTACCACTAAAATCAATAATAAGGGACTTTAAGAGAGAAATTCATGGAGGATAGGTTCATTGGTGGCTATTACTGTGATAATTAAATTGAACATTCATGTTGAAAGGAAGTATGGAGCTACTGGAGCTGGTGGGGTGAACCTAAGGAAAGCCCTGCTGGATCAGGCCAAGGGCCCAGCTAGTCCAACTTCTTTTATCTCACAGTGTCTCGCCAATGGCCCACAGCAGCCTACATGCCCAACTTGTGAGCTGCCTAGAGGCATCCAGTGGGCTACCATGGAAAGGAGGCCAGTGGGCCAGTGACCCTTTGATCTGATTCAACCACTGCGAGCCCATCCATGAGGCAACCTGAAGTGCATTGCATCAGCTGCAGGTTGCGAGGAGTCCAAGGCGCCGGTGGACTCAGCGTGCCTTTCACCACGGCTCTGGTGTCTCTTTCCTCAAACCTGCCACTCATTTGAGTGAGAGGCAGACCAATCCCTCCCTTACCAAGCTCCTTGCATGCTGCCATGAAACTTGGAAGTGTGGGATGTCCAGTTTCATTAACATGCATGTTGACAACCTTCAGTCTCGAAAGACTATGGTATCGCGCTCTGAAAGGTGGTTCTGGAACAGCGTCTAGTGTGGCTGAAAAGGCCAATCTGGGAGTGACAATCCCTTCCACACCAGGAGCAAGTGCAGCCTGTCCCTGGTCTGTCTCCCTGGCTATGGGCCTTCCTTCTTTGCCTCTTAGCCTCAGACTGTTGGCCAAGTGTCTCTTCAAACTGGGAAAGGCCATGCTGCACAGCCTGCCTCCAAGCGGGCCGCTCAGAGGCCAGGGTTTCTCACTTGTTGAGGTCCATCCCTAAGGCCTTCAGATCCCTCTTGCAGATGTCCTTGTATCACAGCTGTGGTCTACCTGTAGGGCGCTTTCCTTGCACGAGTTCTCCATAGAGGAGATCCTTTGGGATCCGGCCATCATCCATTCTCACGACATGACCGAGCCAACGCAGGTGTCTCTGTTTCAGCAGTGAATACATAGTAGGGATTCCAGCTCGTTCCAGGACTGTGTTGTCCAGGACTCCATTGATGGGGTTTACACAACACTAAATGTAAAACTGCGGTCCCTCTGCAGTCCCTTCATTGACAGGAACAGCATGAACTGCACTGAAGTGGTAGACCTGAGATAGCATCAGGTGTTTCAGGTCGTGCCACCCCTGGACCCAACTGGACTCTTCTTGTGCTATCTTTTCAATGCAAACTTTGGATGAATCTACACACATCATTCCTGTCAGTTGTACCTTTCTCACAGTGTTGTCATCAGGAAAAGGCTGCAAATCTCCATACACGTACTTGTGTGCAAGTCCCACTAAAACCAGTGGAACGTACTTCCAAGAAGACGACCTATATAGGATTGGACTGTGTGATTGCACTCATAAGCACCATGTGGCAGGTGACAGAAGTAGTGGGAGTTGGGGCCCTAGACTGTAACTCTTTGTTGGAGGTGGCCTTCAGTTTCTCACAGGTTTCCCTCATTCCCAGCTGTGCTAAGTAGAAGTCTGTTCTACTTTCTTAGGGAGTTTTAGCAATTTGTGCCATCTCCCACCAGATGCTTTGAGCATGGAATCTTGGTGCATTCTGGAGCATGCCAACTATGAGGTCAAAAGTGCTGTGGGTTTTAGGGGCAGCCACCTACCGAGCCTCCCCACTGCTGTGATGGAGGGGTTCCATAACCTTTGCCCCTTGCGCCACTCTGTATCTCATGGAAGGCAAAGCAGGGCTCTGGGTTCTGGTCTTTCCCTTCCTTTGACCTTGTCTCAATCACAGTCCTTGCCAGAGAGAGGAGCCCTTTGAAGTCTTCCTCTCCACTGGGAGATGTGTAGGCACCCAGCATACATGCATGGCTTTTGCCAAGACCCTTAAAACCTTCTAATGCCAATTGCAGGTGGGGCCATGGGGGGTGAGAGGCACCCCAAGGTGGCATGGTCCCTGACATACACTTATGACAGAAGAGGTTCCATGGACCTCAGTAGAATTTCTGAATAAGTATGTTTAGAACTGAGCTGCTCGCCAATGCTTTAGAGCAGGGGTGTCCAAAGTTTTTGGCAGGAGGGCCACATCAGCTCTCTGACACTGTGTCGGGGGCCGGGGGGAAAAAAGAATTAATTTACATTTAAAATTTGAATAAATTTACATAAGTTTACATAAATGAATATATTAATGATGAACTTATATTAACGAATGAAGGTCTTGCAATAGCTCAATGCCTATAAAAGGCCTTGCACAAAGCAAGGCTGGCCTTTCCTTTGCTTCCGCTGCTGCATCACAGATGTGAAAGAGCAAGCAGTGGAGGGAGCTTTCATCCCACAGTTCACAAGAGAGGTCAAACAGTTGCCCTCATGCTGAGAGAAGTTGTGTTGGGCCAGTGTGGGCTTCAACAAATCTCCAGAGGGCCAGAGGCTCATTGGAGACTGGGGGATCTCTGAGGCCTGCATTGAGAGGCCTTGAGGGCCACAAGTGGCCCCCGGGCCGGGGTTTGGGCACCCCTGCTTTAGAGACTTCCAAATGTAATTCTCAAACCCGATGACGTCAAAGATCTGACAAACCTTGCAGAATTCACGACTTCGGTTTCTCCAGAATCTGTCCCTTTTAGAGTCACCTAATAGCATTTTTTTTATTTACATTTGTTTTGTTGCCATGCTCAAAGTGACCCACAAGGTATGTAATTGATAGGGAGAAAAAAAAAAGGCAAGGAAATGCTGGGATTCTTTAACAGAAGGGCAACATGCAAAAATCAGTGATCAGTGCTTTGAAACTTGGCCCATTGAGCTGCCATGCTCAATCTTTAATTTGTTTTAAGTAAACTTTGCTTAGACAGGTGGATTCACTCTGCCCTGTGACTGATATTAGTTCTCCAATTGCAGAAAATAGTGCTGAGAATTTAATCTGGATCTATTGACTCTAAGGGAATGTACAGCACTGCTGGCTTGGAGTGCTTGTGAAGGAGGCCCGAGCTATCAATCATCTTTCAGAGCGCTTGCCAACAAGGTGAAGGGGCCAGGTGTCTGATTTTAGCAACTTCATTGTTTTGTTTTGAACAAAAGAGCAGCCTTCCTCCAGGAGGCAAGCTCTGTTCACAATAGGTGCCCTCTCCAGTTATAGTGATGGAGGCCCACGGAGGCACCTGCTCCCTCATGGCCAACTCCTTTCACTCAGTGGTCCAATGCCCACGAGAGGTGGGCATAACATGCACTTGACTGGAGGCTGGTGATTAAGGAGAGGCTGGGGCTTTCTTCACTGAACCTTGTTCATGGCTTTGTGAATGGAGTGAAGCCCATTCATCAGCACCAATGGCTGGTGGGCTGGCAGGTGGGGAAGAGAGCAGCCTTGCAATAATGGCACCAGGCATCTTTTTTTTTTCCCCTTTCCATTCTTACATGATCAGATGCTACTGAAATGGTAGGAATCTGAACGTGTTTGGAAATGTGGCTCAGGAAGGACTAAGCGTGATGAAATCGGTTCATTTTTGCACCCCTTGATTAGTCAAAATGTGACTCAGATGGTTCTGGCTTCCTCCAGTCCTGCACTGGAACATAGCTGGGTGCCCACTGAGTAGCCATGCCACGGCCTTTTGATGGGATGAACAGCCTTACCAAAATTTAGACCAGGGATGTGCGTTGGTCAACTGTCCCTGATGGCAGTGAGTAGGCAGACGGGAGTACTCTATTCACTCCGAATGCAATCCTAAGTGCACTTTTGACCACTGCAGCTGCTGCTGTGCAGGTCAAAGGTGCCATGAATGTGCTTTACAGCATGTTCACCACACCCTGAGAGGAGGCTGCGCCATTGGGGAGGTCTGCACTGTCCCGTTGACACTGTATCCTGACAATCAGCCGGATGGTGCAGGTAAAGTTGCGCTAGGCGGTGGGAAGGTATGGGGAAGGTGGTAGTTAGGTGGGGAGGTGGTGTTTCTGGGTGGGAGAGGGTGGAATGGGGGTGTATCATGCTCAGGAAGGGGTGTCCTATGCCATATCCTAACGCCCTTCTCAGTACCCCTGGTGTTATACTCGGCTTCCTGGATTTGCACCAGTTATATAGTTGGTGCGGATCTGAGAAGTCCCATAGGGATTCTCAGAAGCTGGGACTCTGAGTGTCCTAGACTTCAGGGGTAAGGTAGGTGGCAACAAAAGAGGGCCTTTTTAGTGGTGGTGCCCTGTTTAGAAACACTTCTGAGAGAGGGCTTCCAACCAGGGCTTGCCCTAGATCAAATGGCAACTCAGATGAGCATCCTCAGTGTTTTTTTTTTTTTTTTCCATTTTAAAGTTCTTGAATACCACTTTTAAAAAAAACCATTTGTACCCCTGCCATGACTTGAATGCACAAACTTCATCTCCTGTCATAGCAAGGCTTTATCTCTGTCATATCAGATGATAAATTTGTATGCCCAGTTCTGTAAATCTGTATTTATTCATGCCAGAAATGTATTGTATTGGCAACCTTCAGTCTCGAAAGACTATGGTATCGCGCTCTGAAAGGTGGTTCTGGCACAGCGTCTAGTGTGGCTGAAAAGGCCAATCCGGGAGTGACAATCCCTTCCACACCGGGAGCAAGTGCAGTCTGTCCCTGGTCTGTCTCCCTGGCTATGGGCCTTCCTTCTTTGCCTCTTAGCCTCAGACTGTTGGCCAAGTGTCTCTTCAAACTGGGAAAGGCCATGCTGCACAGCCTGCCTCCAAGCGGGCCGCTCAGAGGCCAGGGTTTCCCACTTGTTGAGGTCCATCCCTAAGGCCTTCAGATCCCTCTTGCAGATGTCCTTGTATCGCAGCTGTGGTCTACCTGTAGGGCGCTTTCCTTGCACGAGTTCTCCATAGAGGAGATCCTTTGGGATCCGGCCATCATCCATTCTCACGACATGACCGAGCCAACGCAGGCGTCTCTGTTTCAGCAGTGAATACATGCTAGGGATTCCAGCACGTTCCAGGACTGTGTTGTTTGGAACTTTGTCCTGCCAGGTGATGCCGAGGATGCGTCGGAGGCAGCGCATGTGGAAAGCGCTCAGTTTCCTCTCCTGTTGTGAGCGAAGAGTCCATGACTCGCTGCAGTACAGAAGTGTACTCAGGACGCAAGCTCTGTAGACCTGGATCTTGGTATGTTCCATCAGCTTCTTGTTGGACCAGACTCTCTTTGTGAGTCTGGAAAACGTGGTAGCTGCTTTACCGATGCGCTTGTTTAGCTCGGTATCGAGAGAATGAGTGTCGGAGATCGTTGAGCCAAGGTACACAAATGTGCCAGAAATAAGCACATAAAAACAAATGCATTTCCTCTAATCTTATGGCTGGATTTTTAAATGCAAAGTAACACGCCCCCCCCCCCCCCCAAGCTCAGAAATCCAGGCAATGGTCTGGGTCATCTGCCCCTATTTCTATCCCAGGCTCCATCTGACATCCTCATTGCTGAGTGTTAGATATCAAGTGAAAAATTTGTCTGTGCTTTTTAAGGATCAGCTATTTCTGATTTTTTTCTTGGCATTACTGCTGACGAATCTGCTATTTATCTGCTGTTAAAAAAATTAATGCTGGCTTTCATTTTTCTGTTGTGATTTGATTTAAGGCTGAATTTTTTGTACCCTTTTTCCATGGGTCTGTACACCACTTTGGAAAATTTTTAATGTTTAAAAGCAGGAAACAAATATTTGAAATTAAAACAGGAAAAAATAAATATGCATACAGGACCAGAACTAATCTAGTATACGTAAAATTATGCAGGGATGGACAGAGTGGATAGGGAGATGCTCTTTACACTCTCACATAACACCAGAACCAGGGGACATCCACTAAAATTGAGTGTTGGGAGAGTTAGAACAGACAAAAGAAAATATTTCTTTACTCAGCGTGTGGTCGGTCTGTGGAACTCCTTGCCACAGGATGTGGTGATGGCATCTGGCCTGGACGCCTTTAAAAGGGGTTTGGTCAAGTTTCTGGAGGAAAAATCCATTACGGGGTACAAGCCATGATGTGTATGCGCAACCTCCTGATTTTAGAAATGGGTTATGTCAGAATGCCAGATGCAAGGGAGGGCACCAGGATGAGGTCTCTTGTTATCTGGTGTGCTCCCTGGGGCATTTGGTGGGCCGCTGTGAGATACAGGAAGCTGGACTAGATGGGCCTATGGCCTGATCCAGTGGGGCTGTTCTTATGTTCTTAAGTTTAGATAGATTCCCAATGACCACGTGACCCAGCAAAACAGTTTTATTCAGCACATTTCTGCCCCACTGTTCCTCCAAGGCACTCTGGTTGGCATGCAAGATTCTTCTTCCATTTGGCTTCACAACAACCCTGTGAGGTAGGGTAAGCTGATGCAGACTGACTAGCACATCAACCAGTCAGCAGCGTAGCTAGAGGCAATGCAAAGCACTAAGTTTTACAGGGAGCCTTGCCGTGGCATGTAAAGTGACTCCTTCCCTTCAGAGCCATTGGTGCTGGAAGCAAAATGGAAGTGAAACGTATTTCTGGGAACTAAAGAATAAAGAATGTGTTCCTACAGTAATGGTGATTTATTTATTTATTTTTGCTATTTCTCTTTGACTCATTTTATTCTACTCCTCCCAACAGGTAGGTTATGTAGGCTACGTAGGTAGCTGGACCCAGTGAACTTTGGAGCTGAGTGGCCAGACCAGAGTTGGAATTCTAAGTTCAAAGGGCTTCCTTGCAACTGGAGCATTCAAGGTGGGGTAAGCGAGAAGTGGGGTATGAGTGCGAGAAGCTTTTTGTTTGTTGGTTTTGGAAAATGCAATCTTTGCAATTGGCCACCAAATCACGGATTCTGTGCAGATTTCCATGTGTGGAGAGCCTCTGATGGCAATCCCTCTTACTGCCCCCACCACAGTTATACAATTTGCTAAAATTTGCCTGTTAACAAGAATTGATTTTTTTTTTATTTCCAGATACTTGTTTACTCTCCATTTTACTCAAATAGAGCTGAGAAAGTACAAAACACCCCACTGGGCTCCCAGTGTAGCATTTGCTGAGTGTACGTATTCCTGCAAAGTGGAGTGTCTGTGCAATGACTGCACTTTTCAATTGCCTTCCCTAAATCTTTGCTTTGTCCATTCACCCCTCCTCTTCCTCCACCACTTGACATTGTAGAAAGAAAGGGAAAAGGTCTCTTGCATCAAACATTGATGGGATCTGCTCCTTCTATTTTCAGCTGATATCTCCTTTGTTACCTCCAAGCCTCTTTTCTCCCCAGCAGCTTCTCAAGGGCTTTGTGTATTTAAGCGCAGGGGTGTTATATAAATCCTAGCTGCAATGTTCATGCTGTAGCAGTTCATAAAACTGGGGGATATAGAAATGCAGGCTCTAATATCGTGCATTGTACTTGGATTACAATTTTAAGGAGAAAAGAAAATGAATCGAAGGGTAAGTCAGGTCATGTCCTGAATTCTGTGGTGGGATGGATGCACAAAAGAACATAAGAACAGCCCCACTGGATCAGGCCAAAGGCCCATCTAGTCCAGCTTTCTGTATCTCACAGTGGCCCACCAAATGCCCCAGGGAGCACACAAGACAGCAAGACACTACCTGCATCGTGGTGCCCTCCCCTGCATTTGGCAATCTGTGGTAGCCTACCTCTAAAACCAGGAGCTTGCACATCGGGTCAGTGCTCATGTGCAGTCCTTTGAATGTCCCGAAACACAATGCAGTTCCTGAACTGAAGAACTGGACTGAAGAAAAATAATAATTACGGCCACAACTCTGTTGTTACTAAAAGGGGACGTGTAATTTGGCTCCACAAGGAGTGAGAAGGTGATTTTCTACTACTCCCCACTTTCTAAAATGGCTCAGATAAGCATTCTGGGAGCAGACATGAACATCCAGTAATGGGTGCTAGGACAGACAAAGATCTAGCTGCATCTGACTTGAGTCTTGAAATAGCTATGCTTTTCCCTGGCTTGCTGAAAAACCTCCACTGTTTAGACAGTGAAAGCAAAGTGACATATACACAACCTGGACAGTGCTCATAAATCAAGCAGGATTATTGAACACTAGGGTGTAAATTTAAGGTGGTAAATTTCCATTTTTGCCATCCTCTGATCTTTCTGGGGTCCAATCCTGTCGCAATTTCCGGGATACCTTTCCCACGGATCCCAGAAGTGGATGAGAAGCAAGTTGAGGGTCTATAATTGTGACTCACAACCTTCGTTTTGTGGTCAAGGTTCAACCAATATTCGTATTTAACTCAACGTGCAGTGTGGCCCCCAAGCTTTATTTTTGTGTTTGTTTTCTTACTTTCGATGGGACTCGTCAGCCTGGGAAGGCAGCTCATCTGAGAGAAGGAAAACTCTGACCCCAAACCTCCACTGCCTTGTGGCTACATCCAGTTATGGAAAAGGCTTCAGGAGTCAACCTCGAGGCAAAATCCGGAGCCGGAGTCCCTGAGGCAGTTCATGGCTGAACACAGTCACCTTCTTGCAACTCCTGCGACGCCGCTGGAACCAACCGTATTGGCCTCTGCCTTTCCATTGGACCATTTCAGTGACGTGGAGAGGGGGGATTTGCTGCATGGGTAACAGCCTATCCTCCATACCTACTTTACCCAGGCTTCGCGCACTGGAGAGGACACTCTGTTCCAGAACCACCATTCAGAGCGCGACACCATAGTCTTCCGAGACTGAAGGATGCCAACAACAATAAATAGCATGGAGGAGGGGTGCAACAATTGGGATTGCACTACTTGCACCAATTGCACCAACAATTGGGATTGCACCTGCAGCCCAGTCTCCAGTGGCATAGCTACAAAGGGGGGAACCACAGGGGGTGCAACACACTAAGTTTTGCAGAGAGCCTCTCCGCAGCGTACGAGTCTCCCTCCCTTTCAGAGCCATTCCTGGTAGAGAGAGCGAAACAGAGAAGTACACCTCCGTTTTGCTCCCCCTGCCTGGAATGGCTCTGAAGGGGAGGGGAAGGGGCCACTTGCATGCTGCGGTAAGGCTCGCTGAAGAGCTTAGTGCATTGCACCTCTTCTAGCTACACCACTGCCCAGTAGCAGAATTTTCACAGGTTCCACAACTTCAGCTTGGTGTATTTGGTAGAAGATCTGAAAGCACATCTCACTTGAGGTCCCCCTTTTAGACATCCTGAATGACAATGAAGGGAGTCACGATCAGTGTTCCATGTAAGGGGGCTGCACCAGTGCATGGACCCCTCTGGCAGCCGCATGATATTGCAACTCATCATGATGCCACCTCTGGACATTTGGTGATGATGTCATCACATCACTTCTGAAGTTCCAGGTTTCTGAGCTCTTTGCTGCATGGAATTCGGCAGGGAGGTGCGTGGCCTCTCAGCTGCACACTGTAGAAGGAACACCGGGCATGATATAGGCTATACAATGATACACTCTCTCATAGTACTAGAATAGTTGTTCCCAAACTTTTCAGTGTAGGGACCCACTTTTTAAAATGACCCACAATTTTTTAAATTGGGACCCACCTAGGTTTACCAGAATTTTTAAAAAGGAGGTCTATAAAGAAATAATGTTTTATTTATTTATAAGTAACAATAAGTAGGAAAAAAGACCCTCAAACATTTATCTTCCTATGTTTATAAATGCTTGCAAACTTCAGGAGCTGAGCAATTTGCAGGGTAATTAGTGGCTAAAGTATCTGATTTTTTAATATTCTCAGGGCTTGGCAATTAGACCTTGGAATTGGATCTGATCTTTCCATCAGAAAAGATGTAGAAATTTGCAGGGTAATTAGTGGCTAAAGTATCTGATTTTTTAATAGTATTAGGGCTTGGCAATTAGATCTTGAAATTGGATCTGATCTTTCCATCATTCTTTGGTGACCCACCACAAATCAGGTTGTGACCCACCAGTGGGTCCCTACCCACTGTTTGGGATACACTGTAACTAGAATATATATGGTGAACCAAGGACTGGCAATAGATTCAGGTCAGGCAAAATTGAGCACTTGCTTACCAAGCATATAATTAGTTTATGGCATTTGCTGCCCCAAGATGTGGTGATGCCTACTAGCTTAGAGGGCTTTAGAAGGAAGTTCGACAAATGCTTGGGGAGTGGATCTAGATCTAGTTTTGCCTGGCTTAGAATCATCCACTGTACTTTCTTGATCCTACAGGGGAGTAGGACTTTCTTTCTCTAGTCTGTATAAGATCCCAGACCAACTATTTTTCCTACAATGATGTCTCCATGATGGTCTGTGCAGCCCAAATGCTGTGTTTTACTTGGGAGTTTGACTATTTATAATTCTGAAATGCATTAAAAAAAAACACACATCAGCCTAAAAAAAAAAATTCATAGTAATAAAACCCCTGCTGATATTATAGCCTCCCATTTTCCCTTAGATAATCTGTATTTAATTCTGCACTTCACCTCTCTCCTGACCTTTGGATAGATTCCTCATGACTACCAATCAAAACACTCCATAAATTAGAAATTCTCTTAGATCTTGCTAGAGTCTTAATCATTTTACATTTCCAAAATATTCAGCTGAGGTTCTTGCGGTTAGCTAATTTACCAAAATCACAGGAAGATAATGTTTGCATACTTAAAGAGAAAAATCAGCAGAAATGACTAGCTGAATTATTCTAGTTTTGCAGCTGGAAATGCATTAATATTTCATTGGGAAAGGTATCCATGCACCTCATCACACCCCTTTTTCCCCCCTGCAAAGTTTAAGTAAAGCTGAACTAATTATGCTGTATGTTCTGCAATTACTCCTTGCCAGCTGTAAGAAAGAGTTGTTATTCAGAGGCTGTGAGAACTGAGATAATACTAATTAGAGCCATACTGCACAAGCTTCCTACTCTGGAGCAGTCATATGCATTTGAATAGCATTACTCAGGCATTGGAAGTGATGTTTTTGAGCATCACTCTGTTTTTTTTTTAGTAATCCAGGGGCCAGAAGTGCAGTTTCTTGAAGCTTGATCCCATACCAGTTAGCATCTCCTCCTCCTCCTCCTCCTCCTCCTCCTCCTCCTCCTCTTCTTCTTCTTCTTCTTCTTCTTCTTCAGTGTTTGTCCTGTGAAATGGCAAGGTCCACTATTTTGGATCGGAGTCACCACTTCTCTCAGTTGCAGGCTTGGTCTGGGTGTAGGCGGGTGATTTTCATGTCGCCGTGCAGCGTGTCAAGCCAGCGCTGCTGTGGTTGGCCCTTCAGTCATTTGCTGCTGACCGCCAACTGAAAGCCCTTCTGCGCCAGTGTATCGCTGTGGGAGCGCAGAAATGAAGGCAGGCTTCTCTCAACTTGTGAGCGATTGGAGTGACGCAGTACTGCTGCCAGATGTCGTCGTCGCGGACGTGGTCAAAACGAGTGATAGCACTGATCCAACGCAGTGTCTTTGTCTCCTTGACACCAAGGCGACGTTTGGTTTCTCTTGTCACCAGCCAGCATTCAGCTCCATAACCAGCCAGATGACCATCTAGTAGATCTTCGACTTGAGATGGTCACTGATCTTCTTGTTGTTTCATTTTCGATCAGGGATTTAAATGACTAGGGAAGGCTCTCATTAGACCCACCAAAAGCCTACAAACTTTTCACTAAGTTTGTTTCACTAGAAACTCTTGCCATGCTACAAAGAGTTTAGGAAGGTCAAGGAAGCTGTGTGGAGCCCAAAGGTTTCTCATTCCTGTCTTACAATGTATAAACATTTGATGCTAACAACTTTTTGCTGGCATGAACCAAATCATTTGAATGGAACTGCTGCCTTGTAAGTTATGAGAAGGTGACCTGTTTACATCATCCACATTGTGTAGCATAGGTCAGTTTGGAGAAAATGTGTTCTTACTGTCTTTAAAAGGAGGTTAGACTCATGGAGGATAAGAACATAAGAAGAGCCCAGCTGGATTAGGCCAAAGACCCATCTAGTCCAGCTTCCTGTATCTCACAGCGGCCCCACCAGATGTCTCTGGGAGCACCAAGTCAAGACCTACATCCTGGTGCCCTCCTTGCATCTGGCATTCAGTGACAGCCTACTTCTAAAACCAGGAAGTGGCACATACCCATCATGACTTGTAACCTATGATGGACTTTTCCTCCAGAAATTTGTCCAATTCCCTTTTAAAGACATTTAGGCCAGGTGCCATCACCACATCATGTGGCAAGGAGTTCCACAGACTAATTACATGCTGGGTATAAGAACATAAGAAAGAGCATAAGAGCATAAGAGAAGAGACCAGTCTATCTGTCTATCAGTCATTATTAGCCATGAACCTTCATGCACAGAGGCAAGATGTCACTGAACTCTCATTCGTAGGAGGCAAAAATGGTAGGTGGCTTCTCCTTGTACGCTTCCCAGAAGCAGGTTTGGATATCATGGGAAGCAAGATGTTGGGTTAGATGGGCCTTGATCCTGGGCTATTTCTAAAGTCTTAAAAGTGTTGGGAAAAGAAAGTAGTCTTCAGGGATTCAGGACACTGGTGTCTTATTTGACTAACGACTAATGACTAATAGCCCAATCCAGCTGAAATGCCCACATGGCGATGCACCAACAGCGGTGTTACTACATTGCGTAGGGGATTTTCAGCTTCTGGAGGTCTCCTCGGGATAAGGGGACATTTGTCTCCTTGCTCCAGGGTAAGCCCCAGCAACCACTATGGGTCACTATGGTTTAATAACAGCTATGGGTCACTATCGTTGATGCAAGTCTGCATTGCTTCATGCAGGTGGACCAGGCTTCGGAAGGGGTTTCGATCCAGCATGCCTCAGATGAAGGTAATCTTTGAAAATGCTCAGGAAAATGTCATGGATCACATCACAAGTTTCCTTAAAATTGAAGCCTGGGGAACTCTCTCCCCACTCCTTTGGTAGAGGTATCCATCTTGTTTTTTCGTTCTCTTCTCCGTATAGCCCAATATATCTTGCTTAAATGAAGACAACAGAATAAAACTAACAACATCTGAAAGAGCACATCCAAAGTTTCCAATCTATTCATAATTCCATTTATTCAGTTTATTTTCTTACAGAAATTAAATCAAGTCTCTGTTGTGACTTTAACTTGTAGCTAATGTTCAGGAACTAATGACACAATCTTGTACATGTTTACATGGACGCAAGTCTCCTTGGGATCAGTAGAGCTTATTCCCAGGTATGCTTGCCTAGGATTGCAGCCTCACTGTTCAAATACAAATAGTGACTGTATGTCTGTGAATACCAGTTGCAGGAGAGCAATGGCAGGACAGAAGTGTGGCTTTTTCAATCATCAGCCCCCCCTCCCCAAGCTTTCATAGCCACTCCTGCGACTGGGAAGAGCCAGGAGTTGGAGGAGATTGTCCAGCTGCCTAGGTGAGATAATGCCTTGTCCCCAGGGACAAAAACATCTGGTACTACCTAGCCTGGTTGATGGAAGCTATTTGTCCCCACACCATTGAACACTTGAAAGGCCATAGTCATAGCTGGTGCAGACAATACATCACTATGATTCTTTTCTTATGCTCTTGTTTGCAAGAGCTGGAAAAGTTACTTCCATAGTCATAGATAGTATCCACATATATGGATAGTATCCCCTCCCTTGGCTGTGGGTGCACATGTGGCTGAAAAGGGGCCATAGTTGCCCATGTGCTAGAGAAAGTATTGCTCAGTGGATCTTTGTAGGGTTTTTGTTTTGATTGGACAATCTTTGTTGCTTGTGAAATTTGTTAAGCATTTTTTTTTTTTTAATTTCAGTATCAATGGAAGCTCATCGCTCAGCTATATTTACAACCCAGCTACTGGGGTTACTCCAGATGAAAAAACATTTGACTGGAGCTTATTGTTCCCACAAGCAATCTTAGTCATCATTTGTCAACTATGCAAACTGCGTCACCTTTTCAGCTCCTCTCCTAATTTATGTTTCGGTTGTCGCTAATTGGTGCCTCACTGGGGGATTTTTCCAAACCAGCTGGGTGGCCATATGGAGAGGACCATTTCTTTACAAGTCCTGTTGTTTATATACATGAAAGCTAAGTACCTGGGGAAATAAAATTTCTGGCTATATTTTGTAAGGGAATTCGGAACAGATGAGAATGAGGGAAAGAGGAGGGGGTAGATACTGGCGGAAGGAAAAAAATTTTAATGTTGTTTTCCCCATACTTAAAACATCCTTGAATGACCCTCTTGCCTGTCCAGCAGATCTCCACATTACTGGTCTGGCCCATATTCTTCAGGCTGGTGCTCAACACCAAGTACATGTGCATGCATGTCCTCTGCACATCCTAGAAATAAAATAAAATAAAATAAAATATGGAGCATGTAACACAGGGGTCAGGACACCATTTGTGGAGGGAGGCAAGAGAGGCAAATCAACCACTCAGCTCCAGAGTCCTCAAGAGTGTTCTCAGAGTGGACAAGGAGACCTTCTGAGGTCATTCACACTACCTACAAGCAGACCAGCCCCACCTGAAATGAGCATGTCCTAGCATGTCTTGTGCCACTGGAAAGGAACCTTGAGTTGTTGGCAACCTTCAGTCTTGAGAGACTATGGTATCACGCTCTGAATGGTGGTTCTGGAACAGCATCTAGTGTGGCTGAAAAGGCCAATTCGGGAGTGACAATCCCTTCCACACTGGGAGCAAGTGCAGTCTGTCCCTGGTCTGTCTCCCTGGCTGTGGACCTTCCTTCTTTGCCTTTTTGCCTCAGTCCGTTGGCCAAGTGTCTCTTCAAACTGGGAGAGGCCATGCTGCACAGCCTGCCTCCAAGCGGGACGCTCAGAGGTCAAGGTTTCCCATCTGTTGAGGTCCATTCCTAAGACCTTCAGATCCCTCTTGCAGATATCCTTGTATCACAGCTGTGGTCTACCTGTAGGGCACTTTCCCTGCATAGAGGAGACCCTTTGGGATCCGGCCATCGCCCATTCTCATGACATGACCGAGCTAACACAGGCATCTCTGTTTCAGCAGTGTATACATGCTGGGGATTCCAGCTTGTTCCAGGACTGTGCTGTTTGGAACTTTGTCCTGCCAGGTGATGCTGAGGATGCGCCGGAGGCAGCGCATGTGGAAAGTGTTCAGTTTCCTCTCCTGTTGTGAGCAAAGAGTCCATGACTTGCTGCAGGACAGAAGTGTACTCAAGACACAAGCTCTGTAGACCTGGATCTTGGTATGTTCTGTCAGCTTCTTGTTGGACCAGACTCTCTTTGTGAGTCTGGAAAACTTGATAGCTGCTTTACAGATGCGTTTGTTTAGCTCGGTATCGAGAGAAAGAGTGTCGGAGATCGTTGAGACAAGGTACACAAAGTCCTGGACAACCTCCAGGTCATGCACAGAGAGTGTAATGCAGGGAACTTTGAGTATACTCTCGTTTTATCTGAAGTCTGGCCAGGTTAGATGACAGCTGTCTCAGACTTGGCCAACCTGGCCTACACAAAATGGGGGTAAACCCTGCAATAGATCTAGGCAGCAAATCTCTTGGTTCAGCCCTCCATTGATACAGCTCTGCCCTGTTCATACCATCAGTGGGGTGTGGCCAGGAGGCATGATGAGACTGAGGCATGGCTGGGAAGCCCAATCACACTCCCTCCCTCCTGTATTCAATGAATATGTGTGTGTGTGTGGGGGGGGGGGTGTTTTCTGAACTGGAGGTGGTTCTGCTCATGCCCTGCTCTTGTGTTCTTCTAGCCTTGTTTATATTGTTTTGTTGTGATCTTAAATTGATTTAAGACTCTGCTTGGTATTGATTGATTTTAAACACTGTCAGCTGCCTGGAGGCCTTCTTTGAAATGGAAAAAAATGAGATATAAATCTAATCAAGAAAGATTATGTGGAACAGGAAGCAGGGCCATTGCAGTGGGGGGGGGGGCTGACTCCTTCAGGGACACTGGAGACCCCCTCCGTGACATTCAGCTTGAATGGCTTTGTTTTTCCATTTGTGCAACCCTTCCTTCGTGGAGATACTGTGTATAGACGGAAGCAGCGTGTAGTCAGTCTGCTTCCCAAATGTTCACTAAGTCGCACAATTAAAAACATTAACCTGATTAGGATGGCTGCATTCAGTGGCGTAGCTAGAGGGGGTCAAAGCACTGAGTTTTGCAGGGAGTCTCACCACAGCATAGAAGTGACCCCTTCCCTTCACCTTCGGAGCCATTCTGAGCGAGGGGAGCAAAACAGAGGTGAACGCCTGGCTCCGAAGGGGAGGGGGAGGGGCCACATTCACGCTGTGGTGAGGCTCCCTGCAAAACTTAGCAATTTGAACCCCCCCCCCAGCTATGCCACTGGCTGCATTAATGATCTGGCTGCAGTGATTCCACCACTTTATCCTCCTCCCCAGGACATTACTAGCTTTCCCTTTACATGCAGCCTATAAGAAGCTAGCAAATAGTTTTGCTCAGAGTGAAATATTACAAGAAGCAACTTTCTGATCTGGAGTGGAATTTTGCAGCCTAATCCATGGTGGAATTCTAATTCTAATTCTAATTCTAATTCTAATTCTAATTCTAATTCTAATTCTTATTATTATTATTATTATTATTATTATTATTATTATTATTATTATTATTATTATTATTAAGTTGCTTACATTTAAACCCCAGTGAATCGATGCAATTTTCCTTATTTTTCAAGGGAGAAAAAAATTATCTTGTAAATATCAAGTCTTACTCTTATTTGCTTGATTTGTTTGCCTGGATTTTGCCAGGTATTAAAATATGGTAAAATGACTGAAATTTGAACGGGGAGGTATTGTAGAAGGAGTACAAACGCTATATTTATTCATTAACATTTTCAGCTGGCTTTGTGGATTTTGAGTCTGAGTGAATCCTTCGGCACGTGTGGAGGTTTGATGGGACTTCGCGAGGGGAATTCACAGGCGTTCAGGCAGTTCTTTGGAAATGAATGCTGATTGCAGCAAACTGTCCATGAAACCATTTTAACAGTAAAAGATCTTCTCATGATACCCCCATACTGAAAGGCAATGAAATGGGGGATACTGAAATGGGGGATACTGAAAAGGAATTTCTTCCTCTCTCTGCAGTCTCCCCTGCTGCCAGCATTTAGACTGTAAACATTTGGGGGCAGGGACCTGTCTTTTCTGCATCTGTACGGAGATCAGACAGGTGGAGGATTGGCCAAGGGTCTATGCTGGAGGTGGCCAAACCGTGGGATGCGCATGGAGCTCTTTAACATATAGGTCCAACCTGTTTATTCATGGATTTGTAACCTGTGGATTTAACTCACTACGGGTTTTGAACCTGTGGTGGAAGGCAGGACCTGAACTCGTGGACATGACTGGAGGTGTTCTCTGGGAACAGATCCCCCATGGATACTGAGGTCCAACCGTATAATGTACAGCTCTCAGAAATAGGTTGATTGAGCTCCTTTTTGCATCACAATGAATATAAAAGATAAATAACACATTTTCAAGCCTTATCATTATTTATTTACCGGGTATAAACTGAGAGTCCACTGAATTAATACATAAGCTTAATGTTCATGGTGAGTAAATATACTTAAGAATTTAAATGCTTCTTAAACATTGCAATTCTCAAACCTCTGAATATCATATGTGGCTCTTACGTCTAGCAAGTTTGGCCACTAGGGGCGTAATGTATTGTCCCAGCATCTGGGGTAGTGATGTCATGTCATCAAGAAATGTTGTGATGTCATGCAACCTCATGACATCACTGACCCAGGTTCCCTAGGAGGGTGGGACACTGCTGGCTTTGCATGCCCCTTTCTGGCTCCTGTGGAGGCTGGGAGACTTCACAGAAACCAGGTGCAAAGTTATCAGTGGCTTGCCCTCAGGGAGAATGCCACTACAAGTTCTCCCTGAGGGTGGGGCTTTGGGATGGGAGCCTTCACAGAGGCCAGGATGGGGTATGGCAAAGCCACCAGTGCCCTCCCCTTCAGGGCAGTCGCATGCCCTTCCTGGCATAGCACCTGGGGCACATGCCCCTCAGGCTCCACACAAGTTACTCCTCTGTTGGCCACCCCTGGTCTCTGCCCATCAGAGGCCTGACCCCACAGCAGTAGTACTCGTATATCCAATATGCCATCAGGAGGCATGTGAAGGTCTCAATGCATAGCTTTGCCCCAGAGCCCCAGAAACCTGGCATGGATTATGTAGCAGGAAAAAAAGTGTACTTTAGTGGCATCGTACAATAAAGAGTGACAACATTGGCTGATGTCAATTGTCAGTCCCAATATGATTGTATAATGCATGTTCTGTGGGCGCATTGACAAGGCAGTTCTGGAAGGGATAAGGATGCA
Organism: Tiliqua scincoides; assembly: GCF_035046505.1. NCBI lineage: Eukaryota > Metazoa > Chordata > Lepidosauria > Squamata > Scincidae > Tiliqua > Tiliqua scincoides. Next base: position 9,155,590 of record NC_089824.1, on the reverse strand, counting down.
CATGGTATGATGTTTGGGGCCAAATCTAGAATAAACCCAGTTAAAGATATTTATATTCAAGAAGGATTCAATCAATCAGACAGTAACTGACAGAGAAGAACTATTGGAAGGATAGCATTGCCAAAGCAATGGCATAACTAGAGGGAGTGCAAAGTACTAAGTTGTGCAGGAGCCTCACCACAGGATGCAAGTAGCCCCTCCTCTTTGGAATCATTCTGGGTGGGAGGGGCATTCACCTCCATTTGGCTCCCCCCCACCCAGAATGGCTCCAAAGGGGAGGGGAAGGGGCTGTTTGCAGGCTGCAGTGTGGCTCCCTACAAAACGTAGTGCTTTGCACCCCCTCTAGTTATGCCACGGGCACAAAGTAATCATAAACTTTTCATCTTACTGCCTTAGCATGACACAACAGAGCCCCAGGAATGGGGAAGGATTCACGTATCCAGTACTAAATCTGTTGTCTGGTTTACTTTGCAGGAAGTAAGTATGACTGAAAGCAGCAAGATTCCCCCACCCCACCCCCAAGTCCAGCAGTAGAGCACATGTTTTGCATGTAGGCCATCCTGGATTCAGCACCCCATCCAGTGAAACAGAGCTGAGACTTTGGAGAGCAGCCTGCAGTCAGAGTAGACAGCCCTAGGCCAGGCAGACAGGTGGTCTGATTAGCATAAGGCAGCTTCCTTGTTTGAATGTATGTGACCTCTTCTTTGGATTCAATAATACTATAAGCTGCTTTACACTGCAGCTTGTGGATAAAGCAGGATACAATTGTTTAAAATAAACCGATGTTCATTAGGAGCTAAAGTCTTTAGGCTTTTTTTTAAAGCGCGTGGGAGCAAGAAAAAATGACTATGGATTCTAACAATGAGTTTGTAAATCAGGAAGAAATTTTACTTTGGCCCTGCCTGTGAAGGAAATCAGATCTCACCCCTTTATGGCCGGGTAATCTTTTTATTACCCTCAGGGTGATCAAGTGGCCATAAACCCTTATGGTCACTGAGCACCCGCAGATCTCTCCAAGACCGATTGCCAAATAGCTCCTAAACCGCAGAGCTTCCACTCCTGATAGCCAGGATAAATTTGGGGAACCCTCCCCTTGAGTCGTACTCCAGCTGACACCCTCTTGGACTCAGCTTAATAAAAAGGAGTAGGCTCCCATACAGGGTCTCCAGGGTCCACCCCGGCCACACTGGATTGCCTCCCACAACCAGTCCCTGTGGTCCCTTCCAATCCCAATAATCCAGTCAGTTGTAATAAGTAGGATTTATTGCATAAAGGCTTAAAGCAGGGTTATACAGACAGCACTGCATAGTCTAAAATTTAGGAATTTAGGCAAAGAGCAGTGGCTAAGAGACTGAGCTGTGAATCAGGACTTCCTGGTTTGAATGTTGCCTTTGCCACAAACTACAATGTGGCTTGTGCTGCATCCTGCAGGGTCATTTTGTATGCTGGATATCTCCTTGAGTTAAGAAGACATTTGTCCCCTTATCCCAGAGAGCCAGTGCAACAGGTATACTTGAGTCAGCAGTAGCTCTAGTGCAAGTCCGAGTTGATCCATGTTGTTGGATCAGGCCAGGAAGACCTTCCCTCCTGGGTCCGATGCGCTCACCCCATCTCAGTCTGTGTTTGGTTGGCAACCTTCAGTCTCGAAAGACTATGGTATAAGCCTACAGCACCCAGTATTCCCAGGTGGTCTCTCATCCAAGTACTAACCAGGCCTGACCCTGCTTAGCTTCAGGCATGTGCAGGCTGTGTAGCCATAATGTAAATCTGTGTGGCCATCACAGACTCACCATGAGGTGCTGAGGATCTGAAATTGAGAGTGTTTAGCATTCCTGAAAGAATGTGGATATCTTCTCTTTTTAAAAATGATGATTTGCAAATTTCAGGATATCTTCAGAGTCCTAAACTCTCCAGGAAACACCTGCCACCTTTAAGTTTCAAGATGGTGACAAACTAAAGAAAACCATTTGAAAAGTACTGCCCCCAAAAATAATATTACCTCTTGGCCCTTTATTCCTCTAGTGCATCTAACCTATCAGGAATTCTAGTAATTAGGTGACAATTATATCTTAATGCTGTCCAGAGTCTCTGACTAGTTCAAAGCTTCCCATTTATTGTACTTTTGAAGTACTTTGATCTTGAGAGATCTTCATCCCTTATAAATGAACCAGTCATTAATGGCTTCTTATGTATCTCCAGAGAGCTATCACCGTTCTCATTAATCACAGAGACTAAACAACTCCCCTTCCAAACCCATATATTATCGAACACTTGTTCTTTGCTATCTTGGCCTTGGGGGTCTTAAATATTCCAAGTGAATGAATCTAGGATTTTTAAAAAAACAAAAACCCACTAAACCTGTCTGTAAGGTCCACCCTTCAGCCATTGTCTCTTCTGCTGCGATATCATGGACTGCTCATCAAAACAATCATTCCAGAGGAAATGAAGTTATGAAACAGAATGTTTTCAGATTGTCAAACTTCTGGGAGGGGAATGGAAGGTCAGGTTGGTTGGGGAAATTCTCCTATAAGAAGAGGGAGAATGCGCAACCACTTGACAACCACGGTGCATTTCTCCCTCTCCAGAAAGCTATACTGCACTGAAATATTAAAACAGCCTTCTAAGTTCAGGAAGTATTAAAGAAAGTAAGAGAAGTTTCAACAACCCTCCTTCCTTTCACTACTCTTTTTTATTACTGTACTTGTATACACTTTTATCCTACTAAGGGACTTTTATAGCAAAACGAGCGATTATTTTCCTCTTGATCAGTCCGGGAAGCAACCCTGGGGGATTCATATAACTTGTCACAATATTGGTAACAACATTTTCCAGGCATTTCTGGGCAACTGGCATTTGTTAGCAGCTCCCCAGATGCGGTTTAATGGCCTTGGTAGCATATGTGTGTGGAGGGGGGGGACAGTAGCATAGCTAAAGGGGGTACAAAGCACTAAGTTTTGCAGGTAGCCTTATTGCAGTGTGCAAGCGGCCCCTTCTCCATGGAGGGGAATGGTGATGCCTCCATTTTGCTCCTCCCACCCAGAATGGCTCTGAAGGGGAGGGGAAGAGGCTGTTTACACCACGGTGAGGCTCCCTGCAAAACTTTGCGCTTTGCACCCCCTCTAGCTATACCACTGGGGGGAGAATGAGAGAGGTAGAGAACTTTTTAACATAATCTCACACAGTCTTATATGTGCTAATTGACACGTTTGGTAGTATTCATTGTTGTTTTGTTGTATGATGTTTGTGAGCGGCCTTTTGGCTTCCCATTGTGGGGGGGGGGGAGATAAAAATTAACAAATAAATGCATTATTTCACCTGTCTGCACTTGGCTGTCTGAAGCTGCAATCCCATACACACTTTCTTGGGAGGAAATCCCGCTGAACATAATGGGACTTGCTTCTGAATAGACATGCATAGGTTTGTGCTGTTAATGAGTTTGATTTTATCTTGGAGGCATCTTCCCTCTCCCTCCCTTACCTTCCAATCCTGCATTTAAAGCACATCATCCCTCCTTTGGCAAACTGTCACAATGTATTATTGCAAGGAGTGTGTGAAGGAGGACTTAAGAATGTGTTTTCCACTCTTAAACCACTGAGTTTTATGTTTGTATGCTCAGATAGTTCCTGCTCTTGTGGACATGAAATACCATGTTCTGGGAGAACAAGGTGGAACTCTGGCTTTATCCAAGACAGAGAGAGCATGGCTGGAAAAAAGAAGGTGGCAGTAATGAACAGGAAAACAGGAAATCTCAGGATTTGAGAAACTTATTCCAGCCTTCACTGGACTTCTGACCACTGCTGGAACCATGTCATCTACTTCCTGGCTGACCTCAACCTTGTATCTTGCTCAACTGTGCTCTGTCCAAGGTCCTGATGCTTTTTTGCTCTTCCCTACACTTCTAACTTGCAGTCTTGAGGCTCAGTCCTAGACAGGAGAAATGCCAGTGTCTCCTGCATGGCTTAGATTAAAAGGAAATAAAATATTGACCATGTAACACCATGTGGGTGGGTAGATATTCTTTTGTTTGCTTATGTTACATGCCAGCATAAGTGGGCCAAGAAGGGGCAACCCCAGGAAGAAATTGATAATTGAATTGTGGAGTTATTATTATTATTATTATTATTATTATTATTATTATTATTATTATTAGTTCTAATTTCAGGAAACAGCTACCTGGCCTCACCATATGTTAAAGGTCTAGGTGAGTGTTACACAGTCGTTCTCAAACTTTGAGGGAGCTTTACTCCTTCGGTAAGTTTTTGCAGTGGAGGGGGCAAGAGCAGGGAAGCAATCCCCAGGATCATGTCCCTAAGGGGGGTGCTTTCACTTATGTGGACTCGATGTGGGCTGCTGGAGGCTGCAGGAGGTACAGGGAGCCCAGCACATCTCTCCGCAGGGCTCCCCAAGGCTTGGAATCTTGAAACCTCCTGCAAACAGGAAGTGCTTTGTGATCACTCCTTTTCAAGATTCCAAGCCTCAGGAAGCCCTGCGGGTGGCTGAGCTGGACTCCCCAAACCTTCTGCAGCATCCAGCAACCCTCACCACGTCCAGGTAAGTGAAAGCACCCTCCCTTTGCCCCCTCCCCAAGGACACGATCCTTGGGATTGCTTCCCTGCCTCTTCTCTTCCTTGTCCCTTAAAGGTACAGGAGAAGTGTTATATATACTGGTGGGTTGTGACCCACCAGTTTGAGAACCACTGCTTTAACATGTTTTAACACTGTTTGACCTCTTTGGTTTCACAAAGCGGTATGTTTTATGAATGCACTGCTATTTCACACATTATGGAGCTTATTATTAAAGTAATGTGTGAATTGGCCCCCGTGCAACTGTAAATGCTGAGAAGGCAGCAAGGCCTATCAAAGAAGTGGGTCGCATCTGACTGAGATAAGTTTTTTGGGTAATGCTGTAGTCTTAACAATTCTTTTTCAAACTTTACCCTTGCAAACAGAATTATGCAAATGAATCTGTATGCAAATGCTCTTTGTTTGCATAATTTATTCCAAACGTAGCATCTGGGCTTCCTTGGTGCAGAAATGAGAACTGTTTGTTTATTGTAGCACCAAGGAGGTGTACATCTGATGTTGGAAGGGGGCCCTGCAGTTTAGGGGGCCACAAAGCATCACCATTCCCTTTGGCTGTGCTTATATCTCAGCCTTACAGCTGATAACATTCTCTCTCTCTCTCTCTCTCTCTCTCTCAGTCTCTAGATCATTCTTTTTTTTTTTCCTCATTGCACTAGAGAGAATCAGGCTGAACTCTAAGTATAGATCTGTGTTCTCCTGTCTGGATCTTAATGGAGCAAAGACTTAGTGCAAGACAATCTTCAGTCTCTTATCTGCTGACTAATCAGAACTCTTGCACCTCGGTAATTGAGGAAAACATATACTACATAGAGAATTCCTTGGGCTGAGTTCGTAAAACGGTTATGTTCCAGTAAGGCATGTTCTTGCACAGGTTAATCTCTCAAAAGAAAAGCTGCATTTCTGCTACCAGATAAACTCTCTTTGCTTGCCTGCAAATAAATGATTTCCAGAAGCTCACCTCTGCAGAAGTACTGTTAATTTTTTTTTTTTTTACAATGAGAATTTAGACCATCCAAATGCATCTGAATATAACAATGAAATGTGCTCTCACATCTGGGATCTGGACTTAGAAATAGCAAAGTCCTGCATCATCAAAGGTCCTGAGACTGCTGGAGACCTTCCCCAAGATCCAGGAAGCATCTGCTTAAGACCTCCCTCGGGTGATCTCTTCTATAGTGTATGGGTAAAAAATATCCATGCTATTTGCTTCAGCCTTGGGGCAAATGGCAGCTGGGGGAAGGCATTTCTGATGAGAAAATGGCAAAGGAGGGAAGATTGTCAATCCCTTTCCTATATAACAAGCAAGTATGTCGATTTTGAAACTCCTCCAAAGTTTCAGCTTTGGAGGAGGGGGGGAACCTATTGGCTGTCTCCAGCCTTAGTGAATGAAGCATTTTCCTGCTTAGCATTTGGCCAAAATGATTCAGGATCTTCACAGGGTTGAAAGGCACTATATAATCCAAGTTTATTACTATTAAGAAGGGCCCTGAATGAATTGCTCCTCCTTTAGAGGCAAATCCCATCTGTGGCCTGGTTTTTTTTAAACTATGTGCCCCCTCCTGATTTATGTGTTGTACGTGCAACCTCTTGATTTTAGAAGTGGGTTACCTTGGAATGCCAGATGCAAGACAGTGGCACCAGGATGTAGGTCTCTTGTCTTGTGTGCTCCCCAAGGCATCTGGTGGGCCACTGTGAGATACAGGAAACTGGACTAGATGGGCCCTGGGCCTGATCCAGCAGGGTTGTTCTTATGTTCTTAACTATAAATCATGGAACCCTCCATTGCTGATATTTTGAACAGTGTACAGTATATGAAATAGGAAGCTTCTGCGACATTCCTTGAATCATCAACAGCTTCCCTGCCGTTTCACAAAAGAAAGTTACCAATATATTCCCTTCCTACTGTGAGAAGGCTTGAAATCCTGAGCTGAGGAATGAAAGAAAAAAATAAAGAAAAGCTTTGAACATACTTTTGTTTTCTTGACTTTAGTTTTTCCTTCTGCTTTTGCTGAGTTATTCTATAATACCCTCGAGGTGTTCTTTTAACCAAAATAAATACATATAATAAATAAATACAGTTTTGCAGTGAGCATCCCCCCCCCCACTGGCTACTTCTTGCAGTTATACTTTTGCTAAGACAATTTTTTGTTGTGTTTAGTTGGTTTTATTCCTCTTGTTATGCAGTATTTAATGATTAAGTTAATTGTTGCATTACAAATACAATATGACCCCATTGCCTCTCTGGAATTGCTACTAATTGCATTTATAGACCCTTTCTTCAGTGGAATGGAAGCAGATGTGTATGGGGTTTCCAAGAAATCTTCTCACAAAGAGCCACCAGAACCAGTTCTGCTTAGCTAAGGCACCACCTGCCTTCAGACCATCACTCTGGATTAGGGGGACCACTGAGACCAGGATCCAAAGAGTTCCTTCTTGCTTAGCATTTTTTCACCACTGTAAGGTGTTTTGCGCATGCATCTCAAACATGGTCCTCAAGCCCTAGGCCTCTGGTGCCCTTTGTGCTACATTACCAGCACTCTTGTTCTTTAGCAAGTCAGGCAGACCAAGCTCTGTTGGTCAAGGGTGGCTTCTGGTCTGCAGCACCAAGTTGAATGCTGTCAGCTAAACCCACCCCCAGCCTGAATATGGTCAGTTGATCACGTGAGTCAAGGAGGACGCAGACCTTATAAAATTACTGTCTCAGGTCAAATGTTCCAGAGTATGACCTGAGAATACATTATACAGCCAACTTGCTGACCAGATCTAGGTTTGATCAGTACCTGGGGAAACTACCTTGAGTTCCATGAGAGAAGAAAGGCAGGATATACCTGTAATAAAGAAATAAATCCATCTCCAATCTGCACAATTTGTTCCACTGATAAACAGCGCAAACTACTTTGCCTGGTACCTGACCTCCAGCTTGTCCTCAGTTGTGTCTCCTGATTCTTGTCCATTTCATCCAGTGGTTCCCAAACCTACTAGGGTTATGCCCCCCCCCCCACAACCTCTTCTTCTTGGCTTGGTGCCACCATCTCGGATTGCATAAAATCTTGTGCAATTCAAGATACCGGTACCCAAATCTCATGAGACTGGGAGAAGGGGATGGAAAGGAAGACGAAAAGATGAGAGTGGTGTCTAGAATGTGAGATACTCTAGCCAGTGGTCACCACACTTGTGACCACTGTAAGCCAAAAAACTGGTCCCCGTTCAGACAGGAGCTTACTGTTCTGCCTCCATGCTGCATGTATTCCCAGGAGATTTGGGCACAGGGATGCCCTGGGCAGTTGTGTCTGTTGCCTGGTATCCCAGAAGGTTGTGCAACAGGACATCTGGGTAGATGTGACTGCCCAGAGCATGTTCTCAGATCCACTGGGAATACACACAGCATGGTGGCGGAACAGTAAGCTCCGCTCATGCAGCAGAGAGCTTTCCCAAATTCCAGATCTGGCCCACGGATGGCTCTACCCCATCACTCTCCTCTCCCATTTTGTCTCCCTCTTTGTGGTAGCAGCAGGAGGGGGGGCAGTTCAGATAAGTGGGTAGACAGAGGAGGGTGCCCTTGCCAACCTGCTGCCTGTGATGACTGTCAGCCTCATGGATGAACCTCTCATCCTTTCCATTCTATGTCTGCTGGTAGAACACTTGCTTGCTTCTGAAATATTTCCCCCCTTAATGTGGGGTATTTTTAAAGATGGAGTGGCAATAGTGAACCAAGGAGATGTATGTTGGTGCATGCCCCCACATCCCAAGTAGAGATAAGTTCCACTATTGGCTGTGCCAGGCAGGTTTGGTTGCCTTTTTGATAACAAAGCATATTGGGGCTAATGGTGTTTTGGCTTTCCCCTGAGGGCTGGGGATAAGAATAGGCCCTCGGTTTGGCTGTAATTGTCGTAAGAGGCGACTGAACAGCCACCGGGTAGATGGGACTCGTCAGCCTGGGAAAGCAGCTCATCTGAGAGAAGGAAAACTCTGATCCCAAACCTTCTCTGCCTTGTGGCTACATCCAGTTATGGAAAAGTCTTCAGGAGTCAACCTCGAGGCAAAATCCGGAGCCGGAGTCCCTGAGGCAGTTCATGGCTGAACACAGTCACGTTCTGGCAACTCCTGTGACACCGCTGGAACCAACCGTATTGGCCTCTGCCTTTCCATTGGACCATTTCAGCGACGTGGAGAGGGGGGATTTGCTGCATGGGAAACAGCCTATCCTCCATACCTACTTACCCAGGCTTCGCACACTGGAGAGGACACTGTTCCAGAACACTATTCAGAGTGCGATACCATAGTCTTCCAAGACTGAAGGATGCCAACAAGGTGTTTTGGCAATGCCTGCTTTACTTACAATAAACACATGGAGCAGCAGGAAAGGCAAACAGCAGGCACTCCTACAAGGCAGCACTTCAGATATCTCACAATGGATTTCTAGAAAAAGGACGAACCTTGGAAGTGCTTTCAGCCAACTCACCTCTCTCTCTCTCTCTCTCTCTCTCTCTGCGCCCTAGTCTCTGTCTTTTTTGTATGGCAAACTGCTGTTTTTTTTCCACATACACATGCTACATCCCCCTCTTCCTCTCAGTTGGGGAGGCAGAACTTTCCACCAGCTCTAATGGGTATTGTATTCAAACATAGATTCTCATCCAGTAGCTCCCATCAGCCGAACCTTTCTGAGCTATTAACCAGCAATCTGTCTAACAAGGAATGATCAGCTGGTGGCTATAAAAACATGTACAACACAGGCAATTATTAGCTCTCCTAAAAACTGTTGTCCGCCTCCAGCCAAACACTAGGTTGTCCAAGTGGCAATTTGTATCTATTTATTTAGTTATTTTTAGGCCACTTCTCCATTTAAAAAAAATATACAAAGTATTTTGCAACACTAACAATTAAACCTGAATATTCTGAAATAATAGCAGCTTGCAGGTTTGAAGTAGCCATCAAAAGAGATTAAGAGCCCAATCCTATGCATGTGTACTCAGAAGTAAGTTCCATTATAGTTAATGGCTCTTACTCACAGGTAAGTGTGGCTAGGATTGTAGCCTAAGGCATTTTTAAAGTGTTCAAAATGCATTCTAAAAGCAGTCTAAGACCCTTTTGAAACACTCAGGAGAATGAAAAGGTCATCACCTGGCCTCTGAATGACAATGATGTAGACACCAGGAGACCCTCCAGGGAAGAGAATTCTACAAGCAGGGCAAGAAGTTCCTCTCCCCAGTTGCTACCTGTCTTACTTCAGGTAGTGTGGGTACTCAAAGGAAGGTATCTAATGAAAATCTCAGTGCTTGGATAGGTAAATTGGGATCAGCTGCTCCTTTAGGTGCCCAGAACTCCAGCCAGGTAAGGCTCTAAATGTAAGCATTACCTGTTTGAATTGTGATTGGACATGGACTACAGCAGTGGTTCACAAATTGTTTAGCACCAGGACCCACTTTTTAAAATGACACTCTAGTGGGACCTCCCTAGCTTCCTGAGACCGGAGAAAAGGTTTCACCTTACCAGTTGATCAAGCCTCTATTTTTATCCCCTTTACTATGGGGAGGGGGGGTGCTGCCTTCTGGAGAGTTTGTTGAGCTACACATTCATTGGATCGGGACCATTCAGGTGGTCTTGCATTTCCCTTCACCTGGTTTTCAATAGCAGCCAAGGCATGTCTTCCTACTCATGAGTAAATGCACAAGTGAGCTTAGTTTTGCTTTCCATGGAGCTCAATGCATTTTTCTTGTCAGTTTGGAGAGGGGGATTTCCTTTTCAAGTGTTTTTGGGGGCCTGCGTTCATTCAGTCAGGACCATTCCAGTGACATTGCATCCCATTTGGCCTACCCTTAGAACTTGTCTGAAGCACGGTTGCCTACTCATGAGTAAACATGGATGTGTGGCTCAATCTCACTTTCCATAGGGCTCAAATCATTTTCCTTTGTTGGCTACCAGCTTGTCAGTTTCACAACCCACCAACAATCAGGTTGCGACCCACTGGTGGGTTCCAACCCACAGTTTCAGAAACACTGGATTAGAGTAAGCATCTCTGACATGCTGGCAAGATGTGCTCCCAACAACATGTCCCTGTTTGGATCAAGGCGGCAGTACGTTGACCCAGTTGCAGTTTCCAGGCAGTCTTCCAAAGCAGCCCCACAATTAAGATATTACAGTAGACAGTCAGAGCATGGAGAAATATGACTTGGCTACCCTTGTCCAGGAGAGGCTACAGGTGGAGACCAGCCTCCATTGTTCAAACGTTGCCTGTGATTCATTGTGCTTTCTTCAACAGCTGCTTGTCAGCAACTGATTGCAATACTGCAGGGGCAGAGCAGAATAAAAACATTGCCAAAAATTCCTTTGCCGATTTCCTTACCCTTTTCTTCCCTTTCAGGAAGGTTGGCATTATGTCATAATATTTTGCCATTCTGCCACATATATGCATTGTTGTGGCTGATGACTGGTGCATGTAGTAGTAGGATGTGAACTGCATTTTTGCTGACCCTGATGTGGTAGAATGTAAAAGGTTAAGCTTTGCAGTGGCGTCACTAATGAAAATATAGCCCGGGGCTAAGTACAAAATGATGTCCTGGAAGTGACGTCACTTCCGGAGGTAAAGTCACACCCAGACTTTTAAAAAGGTGAAAACTGGGGCAGTGGCATAGCTAAGGAATCTGCTACTCAGGGTCAAAGAAGACAACAAAATCAAATTTAGTTTATTAAGTAAACAAACAAACAAATAAAATGTTTTTGGGTTAATTGGCCATAACTTCTGATAGAATACAAATATTCCAATGTGGTTTGTTCTGTTGCATTCAGCATTAAATTACTTTTCCAATGATACATAATATGATGGTATTATTCATACATGCCAAGGTACAAATTTTGGCTGCAGTTGTGGTCAAATTCACAATTTTGGCCGCTAGTGTCAAATTCAGCTTGTGCCCCCCCCCTTAAAGCTTGTTGCCCGGTACAATTGCCACCTCCTGCACCCCCTTAGCTATGTCACTGTGGTCTTGCATATAGAGAGATCAAGCAGGTGGGAAATCAACATTCTGGTGGCTAACTTGAACAGAGCAACTCCAATTCAGTTTAATGCAAGATAACCAAAGATACATACTTCACAACATATTTCACGGGTTATGTGCAGTTATCATGCCCTATTTTTCTCAATAGGGCTATTTTGAACCTTCCCTCCCTTCTCCTACATTATGCATTTTGAGTGCTCTACACTATTGTTGAATACTTGACACAGCCCACCCTGTTACCTGTTGATGTATGGGCTTCAGTTGTCCCTCTCTATCTGCCTCTCCCTGCCACCGCCATGATTGAACCTCTGGAGACCCGGGCAGGGCACATTAACTTAAGTCAAGATGATTTAAATCAGCAATTTTATTCATTTCAAATCACCAAGAAAAAACTTCCAATTTCAGCTAATCAGAATTTTCCATTTATTATTTAGTTACTTGCTAAATACAGGTACACAGTAAATGGTTGATTGGTAGGTAGAGTCATAAATATTTATAATTGGAGCACTAACTCTGAGCAAATTGCGGAGATCAAGTAGTTACTGAATATCACATGAAAGTATAAAGCCATCTGGGTGGATCTGAGGATGATACCTAAGGCACTTCGCCAGAGCCAGCTTGGTTCCATCCAGCATGGAACCATCATACAAATAATAAATAGGGTTTAAATAATAGGGTTAGTAAATACTGTTTAGTAAAAAGGTTTATTTTTTTAAAGAGGTTCATTATAGTCCATACCTTTAAAAATGGGATGTAAATAATCAAAATTTGAAAATTTAAATAATCAATTTTTGTACACCATAGATGCAGGGAAGGTGACTGAGGCCTGCCTACTGAGCTTCACTGAACATGTATGCACAAACTGACCATATCTTTAAAAGCATTGCTTTTGTGACATTGCACTGATCAGAGGCACTTGGGAAGGGAAATGGTGGTCACCTCAGTGGCTCGAATGGGTCCTTCTAAACCAGGGGTGCTCACACTTTTTTGGCTCGAGAGCTACTTTGAAACCCAGCAAGGCCCGGAGATCTACCAGAGTTTTTTTTACAATGTTCGCGCCATCATAACATATAACATTTATGTGTACAATGTATGTTGGTGTACCTTGAGCCCCACTGAGTATAACAGGACTTACTCCTGAGTAGACATGCCTAAGATTAGGCTGTGAGGCTGCAATCCTAGCCACACTTACCTGGGAGTAAGCCCCATTGAGTACAATGGGCCTTACTCCCGGCGTTTCCTCCCAGAGGCACCTGAAGGGGGGGTCGGCACTCCGCGATCTACACATTTTGCCTCGCAATCTACTGGTAGATCGCGATCCACCTATTGAGCACCCCTGATCTAAACGTGTGTGTGTGTGTGTGTGTGTGTGTGTGTGTGTGTGTGTGTGTGTGTGTGTGTGTGTGAGTGATGTAATGGATGGAACAGAGAGTTTGTATGGGGAGCCCACGTTCAATTTGTGCTAAGCCCCAAGGCTTGCTGGAAGACCCCAGTCACCCTCCTAATCAAATCTACAGGGGAAGATTTGTTGCTGGGAAGGTGAGAAAGGCTGAGCAAGACCCATGCTGCCTGGAGCTCCAAGATAATGAAAGAGGTGAGTGGTGATATTTGCACTGACGGTGTTCCTTTGATCAGTACTGTGGGAAGTGTCCATCTACAACAATGCTATCCACTGGCACTTGAAGCTAACCATGGCCATTTCAAAGCTCTCAACACTACTCATGGGAGTCATTCTGAAGGTCTCTGTTGCATTCTGAGGGTCTCTGCTGGCTTCCTGAACGCAGTGGAGATCTGCAAAATGGCACGGTCAGCTTTAAATGACACCATTTTGGATGTTTCAGATCACCACAAATGGCTTCATGGTGGCTGTGGATTTTGTGGAGCTCAGGGATAACAGAGAACAACCTGTAAACAGAGAAAGGTAAGTGGCAATCCTGCTACCTGGGGATAAGCAAATCCACAGGACTGCATGTTTTGTCCTGCAAGTGAAAATGCCTCTAGGCTGAAGAGGTCATGGCCCCTCCTCAGCCCCCCATTCTGCACCACATGTGGCTTTGATTTGCTGGATGCTGCAACCCTGTTCCCTATAAATGAGGTCATAGGTGAGTTCCCAAGTTTCAGCTTCCCTAGGAATCTGTGTGCCTTGGTCTATACGTGTCATCAAATTTCAGTGCTCTTAGCAGCTCACTGGGAAGCAGCTCATGTTTTTGGTTCTACTGTCAATGAACAAATGAGACAGTGAGGCTTGTTACTATTTGAAAAGTAACTATTATAATTGGAGGGGGATGATGAACCACAGCTGACACCGGCCAATAGAAGCACCTGTGCTTGCCTTTCCCCCACACTGAACTTACAACAGCCTTGGGGAGGGGGGAATTGCTTGGGGGAAAAGGGTTAACCACACCTCTCCAAGTGCCACTTCCCCAGTTTCAAAGAAACCTCCCTGGAGCTGTTAGTTGGTAAAACAAAAGCCACAGGCAATTCTAATCACAGATCCCCTGTGGTCAAGTGTGGTTTGAGTGCGCTGGCTGGTAATGTGCAGAGAGACTGGTCAATAGCTGAACATCACCTGATTAGCAACAGGTCATCTTGCTGTGCTTCTGCCAGTACAATCCCTGTTTTGAAAGAGGCACCTGGAGCCCCGGTTTGCACAGAGGCTATAGAAACCTGTGCCTGGGCCAGTAACATAGCTAGAGCCGTGCAAAATGGTCAGTAATGCAGGCTCCTAAACACAAGTGTAAGCAGCCCCTCCCACTCACAGCTGCTGCCTGAATGGCTAAGAGGGCAAGTGGGAGAGGCTGCTTGTGTTTGGGAGCCTGCACTACTTACCATCTTGCACCTCTCTAAGGGCCCAATCCTATCCAACTTTCCAGCTCCAGTGTAGCCACAATGCAGCCCCATGGTAAGGGAACACATGTTCCCATACCTTAAGAAGGCCCAGTGACTGCCCTTCCACCACAGGATGCAGTGCAGACCCCACTGGTGCAACTGCACCAGCACTGGAAATCTGGATAGGATTGGGCTCTCACTACACTACTGGAATGGGCAGTCTGCTTCTGGGAATTTACATGATAGACAACAGAAAAACATATATTACGGTGGTCTGATCAGGAGTCCTAGCTCTTGTTTCTTTGATTTTTAACAGTACTTAATAAAAAATGAGTTGTGATTTTATTATCCTTGATAATATTCTTTGTACTAACTTAGCCCTTGTGAACCCACTGCCCCAGACCACTCCCCAAATGAAAGCCTGGTGGGGCTGTTCAGTGCATCTCAGCAAAGCTCCTTTCATGAACAAATTATGCCCGTTCTTCAAATGAATATTGGGCCTTTTAATTGATATATGAATGGTGAGGGGAGAACCACTAGGAGGCAGTGTTGTGTCACTGTCAGAACAGGCCACACTCTCTTCTCCTTGCGCTGCCGGTCCTCTGGGAGACTGAACGGCGGAGCGCAGTTGTATAGCATGCAGGTCAACTCTCAAATAAGCACATCAAAGCACAGAAAAGATCTTGCATCGAGATTGGTAGAGGTTGATGTAGCTGAAACTCACTTGAACTGTATTAAAACCATTTCGAATAAAAGCAGTGAACCACTTCTGGAAGTGACCCGAGGATAAAGTGGGTGTTGCCCTGCCTCCTTGTAAGGCACACGGTTTCCCTTTCATCTGTCTCAGTTCCTAATCAGAAATCAGACGCCGCTCAGAAACAATGAAAGCAGAGGGCACGCCAAACAAAGTGAAGCTTTATATGATTTTGAGAAGAGCTAGTTATAAAGATGTGTGCACAGATTCTTTCTGTTCAGAGAGAGAGAGAGAGAGAGAGAGAGAGAGAGAGAGCACTGTTTTGCCAACCCCCCTTTCCAAACTCAGTCTAGAGCTTATGTCCACTTTAAGTTAATTAGTCCCCCTCGCTGAAACACGGCTAGCTCTAGCGGCATACAAAACTACTACTGAACCCCAGCACCAATGGGAAGGGAACCAGTAAGTAGCTTGCCTTTGGGGGTGCAGGGTCCCTCCTCGCAAAAGCAGCAGCTCTTCTAGGTGTAGTACTGTCCCCTTAGCTCTCCACCATTCAGCAGTCTCCATTCAGTTAGTCAGTTTGCCAGGCAGTCAGTTAGTCTATTAGCCAGTCAGATAGCCAGTCCATAAGTCAGTCCGTCAGTTCATTAGTTAGTCCACTAGTCAACTGGTGGTCAATCAATCAATCAATCAGCCCTCTCTCCCCTTCCCTCCTTCTACTACCTATGCCCTTTCCTTCCTCCAGGTGCTGCTTTTATCCCTGAGGGCCACTTGAAGGCAACATGGCCCTTGGAGGATTCTATTAATAAGGCTTTATATCCTCCCTTTGCTATCAGTACCAGAGCTTTCTGGTTCTTCACACCAGGCCTGGCCATCTCTTGGGGCCTAAGCCTCCTCTTATGAGCAATGGGAAAGTTCCTGAGGAGATTTGTCATCTCTTGTGGCTTCTTAACTGTTACACTTAAGCGCACTCCACTTGGCGGGTTGATGTAGTAGGTAGGTTGGCAACCTTCAGTCTCGAAAGACTATGGTATAAGCCTACAGCACCTGGTATTCCCAGGTGGTCTCCCATCCAAGTACTAACCAGGCCTGACCCTGCTTAGCTTCCAAGATCAGACAAGATCAGGCACCTGCAGGGTAACATGACCATGTGGACATGGCCCAGCTAAACCTTTCTGGCCTCTCCAAGCCTGCACTTGGCCTTAAGCCCACAGAGCAGGCCCCTCCCTGTTTTGGGTAAGTTCAGCCTGGATAACACTGAAATACCACAATCACTATAATATGCTAATACTAATATTCTAATATTACTATTACAATATCTAATTATTACTAATAATTATATCTTACCCTTCCTCTCTGTTCAGGGTAGTTCTGGGTAGCATGTATGAGATACCCCACTCTATTTGCACTACAACCTTATAAGGTAGAACAAGCTGAGAGAAACTGACTGACCCAAGACCACTCAGTGTTATTCTTGGCTGCCTGGAGATTTGAACCCGGGACTCCCCATTCCCATTGACACTCTAGCCATGCATCACACTGACTGTTCCAAACTAGCTGTGTGTACTAAGGGCTAGTTCACACATGCATGACGACACAGTCAACTGATGACTTGCCTGTGTGAATGGGCCCATCACAGATGTTGCATGATAGAATTTCCTTTTCATCTCATATAACCTGCATTGTATTGCTTTTCAGTGCAGCCAGGATCAAAGCAGATCTATATTAAGGCATGGGGCTGGGCTTAATGTGCTTGTCCCATTATTTAATGAATAGGAACTGGATCACACACGCACCCCCACCCCATGGTTTGGGGTCATTGATGCCAAAGGGAGCTATTACCTGGGTAAGGGCATTTCAGATTGGTACTCTGGTGGGCAGAGGATTACAATAACCTCCCAAAGTCAGCTGTTTACTGAATAAAATAAAAGAAGCATGCTAGCTCCATACTCATTGCTAAACTGACATCTATTTTAACTCTGGGTTCAGGCATCAAGTGCAGAGTGCTAGCGTTCAAATAGCACACATACATCCAAGTGTGTTCAGAACTGAAACATGATAGGAAGATGTTTCAGGGTCTGATTAGTATGGAAGAGAGTCACAGTTCTGCATGGTTTTGCACTTGCTCACGCAGAGGCTGTTTGAAATAAAAGGAAATTAGGGACAGTCATCTCATGGTCCAAAAATGAAAAAATAAAAATTCTTTTGTAAACGACGCTCCAGGGATCTCCAGCCCGATTTCATTCATCAGTAACAAACGTCAGCTGCTCCATTCCCAAGAGGAAAAAATGTCTAGAGGCAAGAGGAGTAGAATGGCTCTTAATTTCTCAATAGGTGCTCATTTGCACCTCGACTCCTTTGCTTTCTTATCACATCCTGTGCTTCACTGCAAGACGTTTGGCTTCCCAGTGGACTGAAGCTTTGGGGAATAAAAAATTTCCACCTGAATTAAATTCTTTGGGAGCATGAATTTCTCCCCAAGGTATAGCATCTGCATAGTATAGTTTGGAGAGTAACAACCCAATCCTACACTCAGCACTGCCGCTGGATGTATCCAGCAGATGTATCCAGTGGCACCACTGGCACCACTTTTGTCCCCTTCCCCCAAGGAAAGCCCCAGGCCCCTCAATGGGGCTTCTCAAGTCTGTGTCGGCTGTCATGCTGGCGCACACTTGAAAACCAGCTTTGTAGCCCAACAGGAAGGATAGGATATGGCAAAGCAGGTCTCGGTCAGTCCCACTCTCGCCTGGGCCAGTCTCTCCCCTTGCCCCACCGTTCTCCCACCCTGCAATGCCTCTCCCCACCCCCAAGGCCCTTACCACTGCCCAGAGCTCTTAGCTTGCTCTGGGAGGCATCTGCTTGGCACTGGGTCTAGCACCAGATATCCCTTCTCTCCAGGTGTTGCAGATGTGCCTTGCGGCTCATTTGCATCACCCAGCGACAGCACTGGATCTCAGAGCTGGCACTCAGCCCACATAGGATTGGGCCCTCTTTAAATGGGGAACATAAAAACATAAGCAGAGCCCTGCCAGATTAGGCCAAAGGTCCATCTAGTCCAGCTTCCTGTGGACCAACAGATGCCTCCAGGAGCATACAGAGAACAAGATACCTCCATCCTGGTGCCAGTATCTGGCTTGAATCTGGCATGTCAGAAATAGTTGGAGGTGTGGGATTGGATGGAGAGATAAAGCTCTAGGGTAGAGAGGTAGAACTGAGCATTGTCAGCATGTAGGTGGTGATGAAAGCCTTGGGACATGATCAGGTCAATCAGGAAAATGGCACGTCGATGAAGCGTAGCAGGGGATCACGCACAGATTCCTGAGGGACCCTGACAGAAAGGAAAAGAGGAAGAGGAGCTTTCCCCTGCGGAAATATTGAGTAAACAATTAGGCAAGTAAGAAGAGAAGCACTTGAGAGAGGAATCAGAGTCCTGCATCCTGAGGGCGAGCTTTGTGGGTGACATGGATTTTGCTTGGTGCAATTTAAAACAGGGACCCAACTGAAACAAATGCCTGTGTGATCGGGAGCAGGATCAGATATGGTCTCCCTGTCTCACTTTTGTGCCCGCTGCCTGACCTTCTTACAATGCTTGCAGAGGAGCTCTCCTGGTAAAATCCAAATGCATATACGTCTGACTTGGGCATTAATTAAATCTACACAAAGGCTGAGAAACAACCACATTACCCACGTCTTCATGCACTGAATATTACGCATGCTTGCCCTATGCAAACATTATGTCCACACGCGGAAATTGGGATGGTCAGTAAATGGAACAGAGATGCTGTCCGGTGAGCTTGGTGGGTGGTGCACTCCTGGCTTCTCACCAGACAGAACATTTCCTTCAACTGAGTAAGTCCATCCATTTCAGTCTGAAATTCTAGCCTAGACTGCAGTATCAAAACGCATTGCTGTTATTTGTTAACTCCTCCAGGTTCAGATTCATTGTTTGTTCCACATGCTGGTGTAATCCTGTGCAAACAGCACTGATGTTTGTCTAATTTTCTGTTTATCTGCCTGCCTTGGATGCCCCCCAAGCCCTTCAGATGAGGGATGATGCACAGCACTTACATTCATTACGGAAAACTTAACTTTGCACTAGATCTTCATTAATTCCACACAAAAGTTTTTGTGAATGCAAATAAAGGTCTTAATCCTGTTTACATTACTGCCATATTCCTCAGGCTTGGAAAAACCAATGACATTTCCTTGTTTTTAATTCATCCTTGCAACACTCTAATAGTCTACTAAATTTCCACTCCCTGTTTTTCAGGTTGGAGCCTGAAGGTGGGAGATAGGTCAGAGCAGGTTGTCAGGTTGGAACCAGGATGAAGCATGACACCCTAAGGCAGTGATTTTCAAACTTTATCATCTCACGGCACACGGCTGTTGCTGTTGGCAACCTTCAGTCTTGAAAGACTATGGTATCGCACTCTGAATGGTGGTTCTGGAACAGCGTCTAGTGTGGCTGAAAAGGCCAATTCGGGAGTGACAATCCCTTCCACGCTGGGAGCAAGTGCAGTCTGTCCCTGGTCTGTCTCCCTGGCTATGGGCCTTCCTTCTTTGCCTCTTAGCCTCAGACTGTTGGCCAAGTGTCTCTTCAAACTGGGAAAGGCCATGCTGCACAGCCTGCCTCCAAGCGGGTTGCTCAGAGGCCAGAGTTTCCCACCTGTTGAGGTCCACTCCTAAGGCCTTCAGATCCCTCTTGCAGATGTCCTTGTATCGCAGCTGTGGTCTACCTGTAGGGCGCTTTCCTTGCATGAGTTCTCCATAGAGGAGATCCTTTGGGATCCGGCCATCATCCATTCTCACAACATGACCGAGCCAACACAAGGCAAAGGTGTCAAGAAACACTATCAGGTTTTCTTGACAATTCACAAGGCACACCATGCTGCCAGTGGCGGGCTCACACCCCCCATTGGCCCTACTAGTAAATGACCTTCCCCCAGACTCCTGTGGCACACCTGTGGACCACTCGCGGCACACCAGTGTGCCATGGCACAGTGGTTGAAAATGGCTGTCCTAAGCGTTCTAGAACCAGAACCTTTTTTCATGCAAGGTCTTGGTTGCTGAGGGGAAATAAGAGGGGGTATTTTCAATATATTTTCAATTATTTGCTGAGGGGAATAATGAGAGGGGGTTTAAGGGGGTAATTTGTACCCGGGCCCAGGGTCAGAAAAGGGGCTCAGGAGCCAAAGGAGGGGGTCCAGAAATTTCCTGGGATCCTACGTTTTCCTATCTACTCAGGCTTGTTGATCACATGGAATGCTGTATCTAGCTGCCAATGCTGGACAGGGAAGTAGATCTGAGCTCTGTATGGGGAAGACTATTCTGGCTGTTGCCACTTTCTCCCTGCCTGTTTTGCTCCCATTCTGCCCATCCCCATTGCCACCCCCTCAGTTAGTTTCACCCCCTCCCTCTTTGGGGGGGCCCCCAAAAAAACTTTGTACCCCTGATAAAATTCCTCTCAGAGGCCCTGGCTGAGACTACAGCAAAGAAACAATAAATATTCAGGCAGAATACAGAATGATGGAGGCATTTGCCTCCATTTTGCTCCTCCGCCTGGAATGGCTCCACAGGGGAGGGAAGGGGCCGCTTGCACACCATGGTGAGGTGTAAAACATAGTGCTTTGCATTCCCTCTAGCTATGCCACTGCTGCTGATAGTAAAATCCTGAGCAATCCTTCCGTTTTATTTTCCCGACTCAGCAGTTTGCAGGGTTTGAGTGCCTTGACATGGTGCTGAATGGGTGAGTGATGTCGGACTGGGATTCTGTTCGTGTGCTGCCTGCCTTGCTTCCTCCCTGCCTGAACTGGCTGGGGTAATCTTGGCAGTGGCACTGGAGTGCCCCCAACTTGTGATGTCGAGGGGACTTCAAGTTCCACACCACAGTCCTCCGCTGTAGGTGCAACTCAGGACTTCATGGCCGCCCTGGCAACCATGGACCTATCTCAGCTAATTTCTGCCCCAATTATGTGGTGGGACATCTATTATACTGGTAGTAAGTATAGCACTGGGCAGGTGGGTGGTCATCTGGGTGTGAAGAACATTAAGATCTGTCATGGACTGATCATTTTCTGGTAGGGTTTAAACTAAACATGCCTCCTTACTTCGGCGGGGACAGGGGCTGAAATGTACAATCTAGCCTGAGAATGGCTAGATCATACCATTGTTAAGTGCCATATTAGCTCAGTGGTTGAGCAGCTGTGTTGCATGCAGCAGTTTGTTGGTTCACTTCTTGGTGTCTCCCAGTAGAGCTGGGAAAGACCACCCTGAAACTATAGAGCCCTGCTGCCAGTCTGTGTAACCAACCCTGGCCTACACGAACCAGTGGTCTGACTCAGTATAAGGTATCCATGAGAGCCCTCCTCTGCCCTTCTCCCCATTCCAGTTTAAACACTTACCTGTCTGGCCATAATCCTGCAAATGCCTCTCAGGAGAGCCAATAATCCGCCTTTGACATTTTTATCCTTTTCTCCTTTAAGCACAGAGGTTATTTTTATCTTGTCTGATCCACAGCAACACTCGCCTGCCTCCACAAGAGTGATAAGGATTAGCTTGTGTTTGTAAAGTGCTATGAACATGCAAAGCACTTTAGAAGTACTTCAGGGTTTTTCCATTTATTTTTTTTAATCAACGCACGTTGTTCAACACATTTACTGCTTTGGCACTCTGTCCCTCGAGTCAAATACGGATACATCTGCTAACACCATAAAGTATAACAGTCACAGCACACCCTGATCCCAAAGAGCAGTTGTATATATGGAGGAAAACAAGTTCTGTTTACATACCTTGTTTCTACGTAAGTGTGCTTAGATTTGTGTTCTTTGGGCACGATCCTCGTTCTGCTGATGGCAACATCTAATCAGGATGGATTGTTAATGGATCTCTGGCTGCACCCTTCAAGAAGAAAGGTACTTGGAAGACCTAGGCTCTGTAGAAGAAGAACAGCCGAGGAAGCAAAAACTACGAGCGCCTCCAAGACTAGTCCATTAATGTACTTCAGTGCTGAAATGGAATAAAAAAAATAATCATCGTCTCTGCAGAAAAAAAAAAAAAAACTATTCACATCTATTCAATTATTGGATGCTACTCAAACGGAGAAATAAGAATGCCAATCCCATTAGGAAAGGAGCTGAGTACCGATATTTGGATAAGCTTTCTATCTGTATATAAATATTACAACACATTCAGCTCCAAAGGGCCACCAGCGACTTGAAGAATTGTGCTTAGTTGAGATCAGACTGCAGTGCTTGAATGCCCAACTCCCAAGCTGAACACAACCCACCAGCCACCAGGAACTGGTGCAGCATCCCTACATTCCATGCTTGGCACACATAACACAGGATTACTATGTTATGCAGCAATTGTAATGTGTGGAGCTGCCCTTACATATCCCATCTGCCAAAGCATCCTGTAACTTAGCCAAATGGGAGTCTGCATCGAGTGTCGGGAGGTTAGAACAGACAAAAGAAAACAAAAGAAAAATTTCTTTACCCAGCGTCTAATTAGTCTGTGGAACTCCTTGCCACAGGATGTGGTGGTGGCATCTGGCTTAGATGCCTTTAAAAGGGAATTGAACAGATCTCTGGAGGAAAACTCCATCATAGGTTACAAGTCATGATGTGCGTGTACAGTCTGAGATTAGCTGGTCGCTCATCATGAGGCCGGGTAGGAATTTTTTGCGTCATCTGAATTGGCCGCGGATGGCGTTTTTTTTGCCTACCCCAGACTGCAAGGAAGAGATGGTGTGTTCAG
The DNA here is from genome assembly GCF_035046505.1 of Tiliqua scincoides. NCBI lineage: Eukaryota > Metazoa > Chordata > Lepidosauria > Squamata > Scincidae > Tiliqua > Tiliqua scincoides. The sequence goes on along the minus strand of NC_089824.1, from coordinate 9,132,736 downwards.
TAGGTTTCATGCATTAAAAATTGGTCACTTGTGTTTAATAAAGTGGCCCAAGTTAAATCCAAGTGCAGTCTGGTGTCTTCATTGGGGGGGGGGGGTGCGAGGATAAATAGAATGCCAGATTCAGGGGAGTGGCAGTGAGACACAAGTATCTTGTGGTCTTGGGTGCTTCCTGAGGCATCCGGTGGGCCACTGTGAGATGCGGGAAGCTGGACTAGATGGGCCCTGGGCCTGATCCAGCTTGTCATATGTATGTGGTGATGAGGGACCACCAGTTCCTTCTTGCAAAAAGGGAAGCATCAGTAAATCTTGAAGAATGGAGACCTGCAGCTGTTCAATATATAGAATATATTTACCACATCATCCAGGCTGCAAAAGCAGGAGAGAGAAAAAATAATCCAGTTCCAGCTAATACTTGACATGGGAGACACAAGGCTGATCTATACATACAGAAGTACTGTACAGGAAAAGCAAAAGGCAGGAGGTCTGGCTCAGTTGGTAGAGCTGCCGCCTTGTTTGCCTGAAGATCTGAGGCTGCCAGTTCGAAACAACCGAAAGTGCCCAAGAACTGACGACACGCTGATATACTGATGAGCTGACCCTCGGTGGCAGAGAGGAGTTGCCGTCAAGTGGAGCGTGGGAGGCGAAGGGCCAGAGAGAGGCCAGACCAGGAAGGAATCCAGCTGGAACGAGGAGTTTTATGAAAGACTAGAACTACTCAATTGTAAAAATCCCTACGGGGGTTTAGAACAGCCTGCCTGTGTAAACCGCCTTGGATTAAAAGTCTGAGGAGAAATCTGAGGACCAAAGAAAGGTGGTATATAAATACCTGTATAAATAAATAATAAATAAATATAGCCCTGGGGTTTTGCAAGATGGTAGTGATGGGAAACCTCCACTGCCTCCACTGCCTTGTGGCTACATCCAGTTATGGAAAAGGCTTCAGGAGTCAACCTCGAGGCAAAATCCAGAGCCGGAGTCCCTGAGGCAGTTCATGGCTGAACACAGTCACCTTCTGGCAACTCCTGCGACGCCACTGGAACCAACCGTATTGGCCTCTGCCTTTCCATTGGACCATTTCAGCGACGTGGAGAGGGGGGATTTGCTGCATGGGTAACAGCCTATCCTCCATACCTACTTTACCCAGGCTTCGCACACTGGAGAGGACACTCTGTTCCAGAACCACCATTCAGAGCGTGACACCATAGTCTTCCGAGACTGAAGGATGCCAACTCAAGTGATGGGATAAGGTTGAATATTCTTCTGTGTTAAAAAGTCCTGTCTGCACAAAGCTGGCAAGCCAGGGAAGAGAGAGGGACAGGGACAAGGCCTCTGAGAAGCCGAGCCACCTTACTGAGCTGCTGATTTTCTAAATGCAAAGATATCTTTCTTTAACACAGCATAGCAGTCAAACATGCAGTCTTCCACCTGCATTCTGAACTGACACAGTCTCACGAAGCAGCCCTGGGAGGAGCAGCAGGGTCTCAATGAAGGGACCAGTAATGACATGGGTTCAGAGCCTGATGGACCGCTTACCTTGGTGCTTGCAGGGCTTGGTCATTTTGGGGCAGTAGGCCAGAAAGCTTCTCTGGTTCACTGGAGAAACTGTCAGATCAGTCCTTACGATGGGCTGAACAGTATGTCCTTTCTGTTGGATCATCCTGAGCCAGATTTGAAAGCGATCCTGCTTTCCTAGCAGTGAACAGTTAGGTGCTATCTCAGAGCACATAGGTTCCCAAACGCATGTTTGCCAAGTCAACAGGAACGTGGGTGCAATGGCACTGACGGGGGAAGATTGGCTGGTGAGAGGGAGAGCCTTGCTGAGAACCTCTCGATGCCCTTGAAATCTGAAACGGTGCCCCTGTGCTTCAGCGCACCTAGGAAATTTACATATTGTTCAGCTTTCAGTTATGGCTATAAAATGATATTTCTGCAATTTGGGTAATACAAAACAACTAAATAAATAGACCCCAAATGGTGTTTTTTTTTAAGGTGTTTACTAGGGATTGTTTCATAATCTGCTGTAGAAACCACTCTTCTAATACTGTGCATTAGAAAAATGAATTGAAAGACTATAAAATTATGATTCTCCTTCCATCTGAAAGGCAAATTCTCAAACAATAAGGGTGGAAAACTAACATTAAAACAGCATAATGGGATACGTCATTTATAGAGTCCTATTAGTTTTATAGTATTGTCGGCATCAGAATGCATTAGTGCGACAATTTCAAGTTTTCTGGGGGGGAAATTTAGGAGGGGGGGAAGGAAAGTTACATTTTATCATGTGAACAGAACATGTACAGCAAAACCCCAGACAGAAGTCCTCATAATGAATGGAAAGAAGGGGATGCAACTAGAGACCTTTTGGGATTGCTATGCTAATAGGGACTTGCAGCAACAGCAAAGTTGAGATTTAGGAGGAATGCATCCATTACTAACTACTGATGCTATAAAGATATCCTTTGCTCCTTCAGCTAATTTAAAAGGCTCATTGAGATCCTAGTTTTTTCAAACGCTGCACTTCTCTTCACATTTCAGACGAGGTAAGCCATTTCAAAGTCAATACAGCTGCCCAGTTTCACTAGGAAGCCCTGCAGTCCTTCCTTGGGAAAGTTTATTTTCTCTTTCTTCGGTAATGTTTAAAAAAGAGGTGACTAATGGTTTATCAATAAGACCGAGGATTTAAGGTATTAACTGCTTTCCTTGACACTGATACAGGAAATGAGCACTTGGCTAGATTTCATGAAGTGGAAAAGTCTGGACCTTATAGCCAGGTACCGTATTGATTTGGCAGAAAGGGGACGTCTGCTTTTTCCATTTATCTACATGCCCAGCCTTCCCTAGCCTGAAGATCCAGAACATGTAACCATAGTTCTAGAGACATAGGAGAGAAAATGACCCTGTCCCCAAAAAACTTACTTTGAAGGAATGAAATCCTTTTGTACATTTACTTTGGACAAGTCCAATTACACTAAGTGGAAGTTACTGCCAAGTAAACACATACCATATTAGGCCAGTGGTTCTTAGCCTGTAGGCCTGGGACCCATCAATGGGTCATGACTCCATTTTTGGTGGATCACAAAACTGACAGGGCAGATTAAGTGCATCAAGGGTAAAACAAGTTGCCTCTTGGGGAGCAGAACACTGCTACCCAATCACCATTACAGCCATATCCCATGGCTTTCATAAATCAGGCAGCAGCCTTTAGGGTCTCCAAAAAGTTCGAGAATCACTGTAGGGCAAAACGACACAATCTTGTGAGCTACCCTGCTGGCATCTAACCAAGGATGTGTTCCATTGTTGGTCTGAGCTGAGATGGGCATTCCATTTGTGCTGACACTCTGGGATCTGCAAGGAGATGACATCTCCATCTCACTCTAGATTTTTTTCCTTCCTTAGTACAGGGGTGTGCCGCTTAACAACCGCTCGCTTAACAATGGACCACATATATGACAGTGGTCAGAGCACAGTAAAGATGTTCTTAATGAGGCAATCACATCTCCCTAGCAGAATGTCTGTTTACACAACAGAGAGGCTCTGAATGCAAAGAAGAGGCAATCTATCTCCAGGAGCCTGTGCAGCCAGCTGTTGTCCGGAAGGGAGTGTCTGTTTACACAACAAAGGCAATAGATTGGACTAAATGTTCACTTAATGACCTGATCGCATAACAGCAGGGATTGGAGAACGTATCCCCTTCGTTAAGTGGTGCATATCCATACTGGTATAAAAGAATGAAACCACCACATTCTGTAGAAGCTGAACAGTGCCATAATAACACACAATGCAACAACAAACTGTTCTAAATTTTGCAGGTCCTCATTTTGTCACCTTCCCTGCAGTTCTAGCTTAGCCTACAAGGACTCACCCAAAAGCAGTTTTCCAATGAGGTCCTCAGTCAATCATACTTTAAAGCAGCCACAGGGTGGTGGGGAAGGGCTACAACTTTGATTGGATGGGAAATAATACATGATGGTGCTATTTGATGTGTTCTGTACAAGTGTATTGTTTTCCAGTCCATTCCCATTGGGCTACCTCACTAGTGGAACTAGTGTTCCACCAGCATTAACTGCCTTATGGCAATCATAAAATACATTTTGTGAAGACCTACCGACGCATGTAAGATGGCTCGGAGGTGGGACGGCGGGGGTTGGCGCTATGGGGAAGCAATAGGGATGGCGACAGGTGGATCAGGTCAGATTCAGCAACAGCAGTGTCTGCCGAATGCAAGCCCCCTTCCTGAACCCAATCCCCCAACCTGGGCCCACATGGACCAACAATTTCACTAGTGTAGATCTGATTAGGCCCAGCTGAACCTCAGAGGCGTCTCCCTGGTAACTGCCTTTCCTAACAGGATGCAAAGCATGCTGTTACGGCATCGGTGGGGGGAGGGAGCGTAGGATTGGGCCCTACTGTATCAATTGTTAGGATACCTTTCTGAGAGATAGAGGTGGTGCATGCAAACCAGCAATTTTGTCAAGGGCAAGGGGACGATTCCTGCCATTTCTAGGGGATCTGGGGGCAGAGCCAAGTACAAAATCTGCCTGTTCCTGCAAGGTGAAGGCAAAGCCCCCTCCATGGCCTTTGCTTTTCTGACTCCCGACCTGTTTTTCCCCCTTGCTGGGTGAGAATCCTGGCTCAGTGTTTCCTGCTGCTGCTTGGATTCCTGCTGCTTGCCTTCCCTGATCTGACAGAGCTTCCACTCATTCTGATCCCACGGAGAGATTTAACAGACAAGAAGTGGTTTTATTTTTGACGATACGGGTAAGACCTGGGAAATGAATATTGCAAGCCCCGAATCCCATGACTCTAAATTTAAAACTTAAATCAGGTCAGGACCACACAAAGATGTATCTTATCTCTGCTGCTCACTTTTCATACGAGGAACTGGCTTTTCTTTCTTCCTGCTCCCTTCTGAGCATTAAAGTGAATGCTCCCTTCCTTTCACCTTCTGTGGCTTTTCATCTTCACCTTCACTTTTTTTGAATTCCAGAACTACTTCGACACTTTTTAAAAAAACACTACAGGTCTGGGGCCTTGGTAGTCATGCCTCTCTTTGCATGGGGGCAACCAAATCAGAAGCAGCATGCACTGCCTCCAAGCTTAGCCAGGCCCTCCACAAAATGAAAGTATGGTGTAGAGTTCTCTGTCTTGGCATAGGGGGTGTTGAGACCAATCAGAACTTGAACTGGGAGCACCTTGTGCTGGGGCTGCTACAGGGCAAGTGAAAAATGGGTAGTACTGTATTATACTTTCAGGACAATACTTGCAGCAGAACTCTTGCTTAGTGGTAGAACACATGTATTGTATGAAGGTTCCAGGTTCAATCTTTGGTATCTCAAGTAGGGCTAGGAAAGATCCCATTTAGGACCGCTGATCCTTCCAGAACTGTCCTGGAATCTTCAAGGGTCTGCATCAATCTCCTGGTGACTACCAAAAACAATTCTGGTGATTTTAATACAGCCTCCTGGAATTTCCAACATTATATCAGGCTGGTAAATATGTCTCCAGGAAGTTTCAGATGGAGTTTGCAACCCTGTGCTCCTCTGAAACCCTGGATTGCTGCTGCCAGGCACTGCAGACAATAATGAATGAGGGTCTGAAGCAGTCAAAGGCAGCTTCTTCTGAACCAGCCTCCAGGCAGGGTACTGCATCCTCCTGATCTGTCTGGCTATAAATGCACTGAGAACATGGCTGGGTACTGACCTGCGGTATAGCCAAAGTTTGGCTTCGCTTGGGATCTAGTTCTCACAGAAGTTGCAAACTGGCCTGCATCCCTATAGATGGGTGATCACATTATTGAAAACGTTTTGAAAAGTCAAACCTGCAGGTACTAAGGTACAGGTACAAATATGCAGTTTGGCTTTCAATCGATTTCATTTTTCAACAGTTCTGCTGATGCAAAAGAGAGAAGACATTGGTACTAGTGACCTTCAGGGTCCTACTATTAAGATCTTCAGCTGTCAAAGCAATCACAGAAGCCAATATTTGGAAGGAAATAGGAAGCCCATTGACAGATTATGGGAGTAATGCCTTTCTATGATCCACTCCACCAAAGAGGAAGCCTGGCTGTGCTGGGAAGTTTGTCTCTAGCCTGGCTTCTATACTAGAAGGCCCAAATCCTAACCAGCTTTTCAGCACTGGCATAGCTGTGCCAATGGGGACGTGTGCTGCATCCTGCAGCTGGGTTGCACTCACGGAGGCCTCCTTAAAGTAAGGGAATATTTGTTCCTTTACCTTGATGTTGCATTGCCCTTACGTTGGTGCTGAAAAGTGGATGAAGATTGCACCCGAAGTGAGCTAGGCAGAGAAAAAACAGCTTAAAGCAGCTGAACAAGACAAAGAAGGTGTGTAGGGGGGTCTGTGCCTCCCCACTTGTTCCTTTTTGGATAAAAAGTAGATCCTCCCACCTCCATTTTGTGGGTGAACAGGAACAAGTGAGTGTTTAACAAATATATGTTTGCCTGGATTGTCTATTCTAAGCCCATGCAGACATTATTGTCTGGGTAGAGAGGCAATGTATGGACGGGAGGAACATAACAGGCCTTGCTCCTCAATCAATGCAGCGCTGGCCATGCCCATATGCAGTGACATCGCTAGAGGGGGTGCAAAGCACTAAGTTTTGCAGGCGCATGAACACACCCTGTAAGCAGCCCCTTCCTCTCCCCTTTGGAGCAATTCTGGGCAGGGGGAGCAAAATGGAGGCATTAGCCTGCCCGGAATGGCTTCAAAGGGGAGGATCCGCTTGCATGGTGTGTTCATGCACCTGCAAAGCTTAGTGCTTTGCACCTCCTCTAGCTACACCACTGCCCACACATGTTTCCCCATTCAGTGTGAGTCTGCAGGTCAAGTCCTGCATGCAGGTAGACTTGACTCCACATGACTGAGAAGGCCTGCCAGTTCTCCATTTAAAAATCCCAGGTATCACTTTGCTTTGTTTATATTCCTTGTTCTATGTTTTTAAGAAAAGGGGGGGGGATTGGCTTCAAATTCAGTCATTTCAAAAAAATCCCCAAGATGCTCAGCAGTTGCAAACAGATGTTGCACTATGGAAGGAGGTGCAGCTCTATCAGTCTGCTCTGAATCCTGTTGCCCTCCCTCTCTGAAGCACAAGAGCTGCAGAATATACCAGGAAGGAACAGTCAGTCTGCTTTGCTCGAACTTCCTGTCCCCTTGTGTGCCTCAGGCAAGGTAGAGTAATTGGCAGATCAAGCCTCAACTCCCACCTCCGCTTGTGTACTTAATGCACAGTGAAGACTGGAAGAACCTTTGCATGCAAATTTTATCTTGGGTAGAGAGTAGTACACATAGATATAAGGGGAACATCTCCACCTGCTTCCTTCCAAACAGGACCCACCATTCCTGAGGATTCCCTCCTGTGCTAAAGGCACAGATCATAGAAATCTGATTTCCGTTTTTCAAGGTAGATTTATTTATTTATTTAACTTTTCACATTTTTATACCACCTTTCCTTCAAGGAGCACAGAGTGATGTACATGGCTCCTCCCCTCCTTCTGTCTTCACAACAACCCTGTGAGGTAGGCAAGGCTGAAAGATAGTGATTTGCCCAGGGGTCACCCAGGAAGCTTCATGGCTGAACAGGGATTTGAATCTGGATGTTCCGGGTCTCTGTTCAACTCCAGAATTGACCTGTGTGCATTGAGACTAAAGCACAATTTAGTCTAAAAAGGCATTACAGATTGCTGTTCTAAATGGGGCATTTGGCTGAAGAATATTTCCTGTTTACATTGTTCTTTGTGGAGTTTTTCTGGTATGCCACCCCAAAAGATGGCTATCTTTTAGGTAGTTATATATATTTAAATATATGTGCTAAATATTTATACTAATTAGCTGGGATTTGGGCCTAATATATATATTATACAATCTGATCCTGCCACTGCATTGCTTATTTTCTTTATTTCAGTATATCCCACTTCAATAGAGAACACTCAAACGATCAACTGTAAAACATTAATAATATATTCAAATATACAAAATTCAAATAGATATTCTATGGCCATCCCAATCCTATATGGGCAACTCCCTGAACAGTGATGCAGTGGTACTAGTGTGGCTTCTGCTGTATCCCACAGGGGAGTTTTGACATGTTGCCCTGGGTTTGCCCAGGGGGTTGCCCAGGGCTTACCACTGCAGCCACCACAGATCAACTGGGACCTGTAGCCGCTGTATAGCTGGTGCAAGACCATGTTGACCTGTGAAGGTGGATCAGGCCGGGACGGAGGTTAGGCTTCAGTGGATGCTGCTGCCACCGAACCTACCCCCTTCCTGAGCCTGATCCGTCCTACTCCCTGCTCCCGCCACCTCTCAGTGGCATAGCTAAGCTGGGGCTGGGGAGGTCAATTACCCCCCATGGCGGAGTGGCAATTTTCTGCTATCTCTGCTGGGTGTGTGAGACAGTACCTACCTGTTTCAAAATCAGCTGTCTTATCCACCATGGATCCTGTACGGCTACAAACAAAGCAGTTTCTGGGGCAAGGGCTGTGCATGTGCAGGGGAAGGGGTGACTGTGCAGGCGCACAGAGATGATGTGATGTTGCAGGGGGGCATCACTATGTCACCTGGCCCCCGGATACCACCCGCGAGTTATGCTACTGTTGCCTCCTGTTCTGCCCTAGCAGTGGCATAAGAGAAGGAGGTAAACCCCACCCTTCCTCTTCTTGCTAACTCTCCAATGAGAACATGTGAGAGGAGGATAGGGCAGTGGTTGGTTGGAGCAGCCAGGTGGAGCAGCTGGGCAGGTGGTGGGTTAATTGAGGTGGCAATAAGATGGGAGGTACCTCTGCCAGCATGCAGACTCTCCCAGATCACTTCTTAAAGCAGCCACTTGATCCAGCCTCATGGATAGAGCAGTCCTAAATTCAATTGCAATTGAATTCTGTGCAATTGTTGAATTGCTCTGTGTTTATGGATGCATACTAAAGATCAGTTAATAGTATTCAATGTGCGCTAACAATTACTTCATATCCCCCCTAGTGTAGTTCTATTTCCTTCAATGGAATTTGATCAGGTGCTCGATCTTCAAACTTTTTCCCCATGAGCCAGTTCAAGAATGTCAAATACCCTCACTGCCCTATTCTTGTACTTAGTCTGAAAATGTCCCTTTTTGGGAGAAGGGCGGGATAAAAATAAAGTTTTATTATTATTATTATTATTATTATTATTATTATTATTGTGTCTGTTGTCTTGTGTGCTCCCTTGGGCATTTGGTGGGCCACTGTGAGATACAGGAAGCTGGACTAGATGGGCCCTTGGCCTGATCCAGTGGGGCTCTACTTATGTTCTTATTAACATGAAGCAGGAAGCTTCCTGCTTCCTGTTAATGTTCTAGCTGTGTCCCTCTAGCATATAGGCTGCCCAGAATAGCAGAGAACCAGATCCACAGATATGGGAGTATGCCTGTATAACAAAATAATAACAGTGGGTGTTGTAAATGGAATTATTTTTTAAATCATATTTTGCATATACATCTCATATGTGACACAGGCCAAGTGTCTGGCTTTTTGGACAAAGTAACCCTTGGGTATATATGGCTAATAGAACAAGGTACTTCAGCTTCTCCAGTTGGGACTGAGTCTAGAGGCCATTAGGTCCAACTGCCCTGTGAACTGGAGAAAAGAAGCCAGCAAAATGAACTGCCATTGCTGCCAACACTTTAAGTAGGCTATTTAAAGACTGAGTAAACCTTTTACTACTTTTAACACCATTACTAATTTAATGATTTGTTATTGCTTTTATTGGTTTTCTGTAAGCTGCTCTATGAGGCGGGCAGCTGATGAGTTGGTTTAAAATGTTCAAAATAATAAATAAACAAACATATGGTACTTACAAAGTGGTTGCCCTTTTTGCTTTGAACAGTGGCAGCTCCAACTTTTTGCAACAGCAAAAGTCCTGCAGGCTTTTGCTGTCCCCTCCATGGCTTCTCTCCCTCATACTTTGGGAAGTGATGCTGCTGCCTGGTGCCTGGGAACTGGGCAGCAAATAGATCTGAATTCTTCTTCATGCAGCCACCTGCATCTGCTGAAGTAGTGAACAAGGACCCTTGCCCATCTCCTGCCCCATTCCTGGTTAGCTTTCCCAGCTGAGCATCCAGTAGGGACGATTTCCAGGACACTGTGGACAACACGGACAGCAACATGTGATCCTCGTTCTTCTCTGATTCTACTCCAGATGCTTAAGCCCCAATGCTATGTCAGGTGTCAGGACATCTGGGTCACATGAAATGGCACTGGGGGGAAAAAGAAGGCAATCCACTACTTCTCCCTTAGTAGGCATCCAAGTGGGGCCCTGGCTCACAAGAAGGTAGTGGGGAGAAGCAGCAGTGACTCCCCACTGATGCCCAGTGGTGGGTGTGGTGGGTGGGGAGGAAGGCGCGGCAGAGCCTTTCCGCCTGAGTCCTTTGAGAAGCACCGCTGCAGTGTGAGGCACACAAGCACTCACAACCCACCCACTCCTGCTTGGGGAGGCTTTGCTTCACCTGCCTCCCCACCCATCGCACATCCCTGCTGGGCATAGGTCTGCCCATTCTGACTGAAGCTATTGATGAAGTTCCGTCCCCCCCATATACTGCAATGTCATTTTGCTAGGGAGGCCCTGTCCTAATGGCCAGGATTGCCTTCAGTAGCCGCTTGGAGATCGATGCTGGGTTCTTGGAGGCTCCAGGCCAATTGTAGGTGCAGGTGTCCCCTGCAGGGGCACAGATGGACTTCTGGAAGAATCCTCACCTGCGGCTGTCACCTGTCTCACCCCTCCCCGCCTCTGAGACAAGCCAGTCAGTGACATGCCAGTGGAGTCTTCCTCTGTCTTGATTTAGCCTGCAGCTTTACAGCACAATCCTATGCATGCCTACTCAGAAGTAGGTCTGATTGATTTCAATGAGGCTTGCTCACTGGTGTGTATAAGATTGCAGCCATAGAGTCCAATCCTATGCATGTCTACTCAAGAGTATGTCCGATTCCTATCAGTGGGGCTTACTCCAGGTATTTATAGGATTGCAGCTTTAGGACTAAATCCTACCAAACTTTGTAGTGGGAGAGTGTAGTTGTAGTGGGAGGCCTCCACAAGGTAAGGGAACATTTGTTATCTTGCCTCGGGGCTGCACTGCGGCTGCACCAGCACTAGAAAGTTGGATAGGATTGATCCTTAGTCAGGGACGTGCAGTGGGTGGGGAAGCAGGGAGTACTTCAAAAAGTACCTCCACCATGTGAGGTGCAGGGTGGGGAGGCAGGTGAGGCAGAGCCTCCCTGCCAGAGTCCTTTGAAAAGTTCAGCCGCAGTGTGAGGCGAAGGGTGGGGCGGCAGATGAGGCAGAGCCTCCCCATTAGAATTTTTTGAGAAGCACCTCAGCCGTGTGAGTTGCAGAGTGGGGCAGTAGGTGAGGCAGAGCGAGGCAGAGCCTCCCCATCAAAGTACTTTGAATAGTGCTACTGCCACCATGTGGGGAGCATAGTGGAGCAGCAGGTGAGGCAGAGCCTCCCTGCTGAAGTCCTTTGAGAAGCACCACCGCTGTGTGAGGCACAGAGTGGAGGGGCAGGTGACACAGAGCTTCCCTGCAGGAGTCCTTTGAGAAGCGCTGCTGCGAGGAGCAGAGTGGTGCAGCAGGTGAGGCAGAGCCTCCCTTCTGGAGTCCTTTGAGAAGCGCCACTGCCATGTGAGTGCTTGAGCGCCTCACACAGTGGTGGCGCTTATCAAAGGACTCCAGCAGGGAGGCTCTGCCTCCCCACCCATCACACCCCTCTGGCCTTAGTGTGCTTTCCTAGCAGTTTACCCCACTGAGTACACAAGGGATGGCACTGTGGGGGGAGTAAGGCTCATTGAACCAGTGGCACTTACTCTTGAGTAGACAGGCAGTTGGCCTCTCTAATAAAAGTCACTGTGTTTTATGCTTGTAGCAACATGTTTGTATGTTATTGTATGTTTGTGCTAATGCTTAGTGTGGCTTTTCACTTGCCCTCAAGGCTGTGGGGCGGGGCGGGGCAGACCCTTTAAGGTGCACTGGGGGGCAGGGAGCGCCTTGAGAGGAGCCCCTCAGCCTCAGCCATCTGCCACAACTGGCCCTTTTTCCCGTCAGGCGCGCGCCCGCCCCTCGCCTCAGGGCGGCCGCGTCACGCCCCCTAACGGCAGCTGCACGCGCGCAGGTCATTTTTGGCGGGCTAGGCGTGCACACGCCTTCTCACCCTTCGCTGTTGACTTCGGCGCGCGGGACCCAAACACTTGTCCTCCTTCTGCCCCTCCCACCGCCTTCAAGCCAGCAACCAATCAGACAGCGCGGAACCCTGCCTTTGAGTGACAGGGGGGGACTACCTCTCACCCAATAGGTAACAAAGGTAGGCGGGCTTGCTTTGGGCCGCGGAGCGAAGGGACTCGGACTCCGCCCCCGCCTCTTGCGAAATGCCGGGGGAGAGGGCGTGGCTTGGGGGCGGGCGCTATATAAAGCGGGCTGCGGGAGCTGCTGAGCTTTCAGTCGCGCCTGGCAGCCGGCGCGTGCGGGTGGGCTGGAAGTCTTTTTGCGCTGGATGAGAGCGGTTTTGAGCGGACGGACGCTCTGGGTTGTCCTGCTGGCTTGGAGGGACCGAACACGCGTTGCCATCGTCGCTTCTCGCTGCCTGCGCGGCTTTTTCGCTAGCTGGGATTTACCTGCCACGCGGTTGCTGCTCCTGCCTCGTCGCGCGTATCTGTGCCGGGTCCCCACCTGCGTGGGAGCGCGCCTGGTCCGGTCCCCCCCGGGCAGGCGGGCGGGCCATGGAGGAGAAGTACCTGCCGCAGCTGATGGCGGAGAAGGACTCTCTGGACCCCTCCTTTACCCACGCGCTGCGGCTGGTCAGCCAAGGTGGGGGACGCGCCCGCGTGCGGTCGGGACGGCTCTGCCTCTTGCAGGGCGGGCTGGAGGGCTCTGCACCTTTCTGGGCATTGCACGGTGGAGGGAGGCACAGAAGGTATCCTCTGCAGAGAGTAGGCTGCTGGGGGGCAAGCAACAGCCTGGTGGCCTCTTAGAGATGAGCAGGCTAAGACTGCAATCCTAGCCACACTTTCCTGGGAGTAAGCCCCATTGACTATAGTGGGGTTTACTTCCCAGCGGGCATGCATAGGCATGGGCTCCGAGGCTGCAATCCTAGTCACACTCTGCTGGGAGTAAGCCCCATTGACTGTAATGGGACTTCTGATTAGAGTGGGCTGTAAGCACTCCATCCTATGTCTGCCTACTTGGAAGTAAGCCTCATCACCTGTAATGGGACTTACTTCTGAGTAGGCATGCATAGAGCCTGTCTGCTCAGTATTAAGTCCCATTATAGTCTGTGGGACTTACACCCATGAAAGTGTGGACTGGATTGGGCTAAAATGTACCACCTGTGAAGGAGTGTTTTGCTCAACTGGTCAGGGACTTGGTACACTCATGTTTGCATGCATGCAAGACTTATAGTGGGGCCAGCTGGTCCCCCTTGGCCGTACCTGACCAGGCTGTACAGCTGCACTAGTGTTTTCCTTCTCACAGGTGGGTGTGCATTCATCTGCCAGCCTGAGAATCCACTTTCTTCATCTCCGATGGAAGTGTAGTTCAGCAAGGCTTAGGCTAAACTCCATCACCTTGTCAGTGCTGTAAGGCTTGTTCACTGCCACAAACTAGCATGAGGCAAAGGACAACTAGGGGAACTGTAATGTTGGGGTGCCCTTCAAGTGAGATCCTATGAATACTGGAGAAGATGAGCTGTGTAAATCCTGGGAAACAATTTCTACTGACCACAGCAGGGCTTTTTTTGCATAAACAGGTGTAGGATGAGATCTTGAGCTGGCTGTCCTGAGAAGAGTCCTGTGTTCTCAAAAGAAACTCTGGAGAAGCTGATACTTTCCTGTACTGATCTCAACAGGCTCATGTGGCACTTGAGAGACTTGCATGTCTCCTACAAGCATAGTGTAGGTAGCTGTGTTGGTCCAGTAGTAAAATCCACAATCCTGTAATGTTTGTTGGAATCAGTCACAATGAGGCCATCTCTGAAAATTAAAAACCTTACTTAGGTTTTGAAATGGTGTGACTTCTAAACATATTGCCATGCAAGCTTTGGTGGGTTTGGTCTCTAGTCAATACAGGTTTATGCTGCATAAACTGTTAGTGTTTATGGTGCCTGAAAGCCCATATCAGGCTATATTGGTCTGTTGTAAGGATTACCAGAATTTGTGTACAGCACTTCCACAAAATGTCTGCTCCCCATATTGCAAAGGGGTGTGTGGCTGTTGAATGAGAGTGGTTTGCTCAAGGCTGAGTCCATGGCAGAAGTGGGACTTTAAGTAGAGACTTGATTTTTCAGGACAAACTTGTGGCTAAGCTCTTCTGAGGTTCGTAAATGAAATCTAAGATTGTTGGTTATAGGAGTATGTTATGCCTCCATGTTTAGTGGTGGTATTCCACTGAACTACAGTTGCTGTTGGCAGGTACATAACAGATGCTTTTGTGTCTTGGTTTGTTTCCTAAAGGCATCTGCAGGGCCACACTGGCAAATAGAATTCTGACGTTTGTCATTTGGGCAATCTCATTTTGTGGTCAAGAGCAAAGCAGGAAGTGTGCTAGCTAATAAAGTCACAAGGTTGCATTATTAAATACGTTGTGTAGCCCTGGAATAACTCTCCATCTCCATAAACAGAGGAACCCCACACTCAGTTATGTGTGTCCTGTATTGGTGTAATTTGAGAATAGTTGTAGACTCTTGTTGTGCAGGTGCTTCTTAAACGCAAGTGGGCAGTCTTGTGTGAAGTCCTGGGGAATAAAAAAGGGTCTGTATTGACTGTGGAGGATTGAGATGAACCTTAGTTTAAGGAAAGTGGAACAGTTGGATAGAGAGCAAAGAGGCTTTTATGACACCTTTTTGAGGTGGAGGGAGACAAATGTTCAGTATTCTAGACATGGAGAACCCTTGATGTAACTAGGTGTAGATATTTAGATATTTATCCAGAGAAGATAACATTGATTTCAGGGTAAGGCTACTGGAAGAAACAGATATGGGGGTGGTGTGCATTTACATGAGAAAATTTACAGCTGAGTAACTTGTAGTAATAGAGTAAGGAATTTCTAGGGTAAGGCATATTTATGTATCAGAAGATGTCTAGAGCACTGGGAGTAATAAACAGTAGGTAGTTTCAACTTACCTGTCTTTAGTTCAAGGGAATTATGGTGGGAATTGAGACAGAACATGCAGTCTCATCCTTTGGTTCTGGCAAGCTTCCTTGTGGAAAACCTGACTGGTAACTAGATGTGCTTCATTCCTAGAGAAGCACTTGATGTCCGGACTTCTTACTTTTGATCAGGCAGTGATAGAAATACATTCTCTAGGGAGGAAATGGTCATTCAGTACCTCTAGTTGTTGGCTGTTCAAAATGTGAGGTTTTATAGTGCACCATAGTCTTGAAATAAAAATGATTTTTGTCTGTGTGGCTACTTCTAAGTGGAGGCATTCTGATACTATGGAGACTTTCATTTTTGCCCATCTTGGTACAGATTGTTTTAAAGAGTGTACATTGATGTACTGAACTCCAGCTGCTCAAGAGGAGGCAGATGGGTCCTGCAGTTAAGTTAATTATTGCTGCATCTTAGAGTGAAAATGCTGCCTGTAAGCTTGTAAGGAACTGATGGCTTTATTTTAAACTATGGAATTTCAGGTCATCTTTTTCATGGCCTACGTTGCTATTGACCAATATGTGGAAGGGGTAGGGAGAAACATGGTGAATGATGTCTGATCACCAGGAGAGGTGAAGGGTGGTTTTATTACTTTAAACTGAACTGCAGGCAGCACTGCTTAGGAGTACAGTACAGAATAGGATTGCTGGTGTCTGCCAGTTTGAAGTGATGCTTTGTTAGGAGCAGCAACATAAATCTTAAAAGTAAAAACTACAAAACAAGATCCTCAGGGATAGTTTCATAATTATTTCTCAAATGTAAAGGCTCAAGAAGCAAGTCATCATGGGGATACTCAAGACAACATGCAGACCTGAAGTTTGCCTGGAAGAAAATGAGCATGATGAGTGTTCCTTCCTAGTGTAGTTTGTTCTATGAAATCTGGAGACTTCAAGCCCCTGATGGCACCTAGCAATATATTCAGCTGGGTTACAAACTGAACATTGGTACTGCTTTTACTTGCAGTATGCCACAGCCAAATTGCAAACATTCTTAGAAGGGTTGTAATGCGGTATATGTATAATTTGTCTAGAACAGTGGTTCCCAACCTTTAGGAGCCCACAGACCACTGAGGCAAAAATTTGAATTGTCATGGACCACATGCAACCCCCCACCCAATTAACACAAACACAATTAAATTTGGTAGTCCTTGGAGTGTGCTCTGTGAGATACTGGAAATGCTGGCTGTGCCTGTGGTCAGTCTGTTCTCTGCTCTCTGATGGTCCATGGGGAAGTGTCTTGCCAAGCCAGCACTCCTTCACAAACCACAAGAGGGCGGAGAATGAACCTCCCACAACCATAGCTGACATTTTGGTGGTCCATGGGAGAGATGCTAGTGATAAAAGGCAATTATCCAATTTTTCCTGAGGCCTCAAGGTCTCATGAACCACAGGTTGGGAACTACTGGTCTAGAATATGCATGTGATAAGCAACTGGCTGTTAGTTTATAACGCTTGGGTGCAGACCTGACTTTTCTAAACTACCAGTTATTAGGCATGATGGCTAAATAAGCAGTCATGTTTATAGGTATGTTACTCAGAATACCAGTTGCTGTAGGCAAGCAGTAGATGAAACCTATTACTGTTGTGCTTCTTCCTGGGGTTTGGGATACTGTACTAGACTAGATGGTATGATCAGGCAGGGCTTTTAACAGAACTGACTTGACAGACCTTCCTAAGGGGCAGTCCATTCGGGTACTGGATGTTAAAGTTATAAAAAGCTATGCTGTATTTGCTTGATAGGAATTTTTTATAGAAGCACTATCTACCAAAGTAGCAGGAGCCATGCTTATCACTAATAACATGTAAACGGAGAGACTTGAATACAGTGTTAAAATAAAGGGAACTTTTCTGTGTGTTCTTTCAACACTTTGATTCAGATGTGGCTGTGCCATGGCACCCTGGTGTGCTGTGAGTGGTCCACAGGTGTGCCACAGTAATTCTGGAAGACCATTGATTAGTAGGGCCAGTGGGCATGTGAGCTCCCACTGGCAGCATAGTGTGCTTTGCCAATTGTCAAAAACCTGATGGTGTACCTTGACAATTTTAATGCCCTGTCAATGTGCCATGAAATGAAAAAGATTGAAAATTACTGTGTTGGGGAGTCATACATGAATCATGCTGAATTCTTTCCAAGAACTGTAACTTGTAACCCTGATACATAACTGGAACTGTTCCCTGAGTTATAGCTTGTCTAGTAACAAGTAAGCTTGCTTGGTAAAATGGAATGCAGTTCTAGAAATGTCTACTCAGAAGCAAGCCCCATTGAGTGTAATGAAACGCTATTAAGTGTATAGGATTGGGACTTTATTGACGGAAGGCTTGCAGTTCGTTTTTCAGTTGTTAAGTCGTGTCTGACTTTGTGACCTCATGGACCACAGCATGTCAGGCCCCCCGTGTACCACTAGCTTTTGGAGTTTGTCCAAATTCATGTTCTTTGCCTTTGGGACACTATCTAACATCTCGTCCTCTGCCATCCCCTTCTGCCTTCAGTTTTTCCCAGCATCAGGTTCTTTTATAAAGAGTCCTCTCTTCTCATGAGATGCCCAATTATTTAAGCTTCAGCTTCATCATCTGCCCTTCCAATGAACAGTCAGGGTTGATTTCCTGTAGGATTGACTGATTTGATCTCCTTACAGTCCAGGGGACTCTCTAAAGTGTTCTCCAACACCATAATTTAAAAGCGAAAGTTTGCAGTTTAGCCTTATTTAAATCAGTCAGTTGAAAACAGTGCCTCTAGTGACAGCAATGCAAGGCAGGAAATTCTTAATTTCTCATGGAAATTTCTGTTTCTAGAGTAACACAAACCTATTAATAGGTGGCATTACCAAAACAATACCAGGCAAGCATGGTGGTTCTATAGGAGATACGGCCAAACTTGCTTAACATAAGAGCTACATATAATAAACTTCAGCATTTGAGAGCTGCAATATTAAAACATTTAAATTCTTAGACATATTTACTCACCATGAACATTAAACTTATTTGCTTAACAAGGAACCAAAATTGAAGATCAAGTCTAGACTCTTCCAAATGCATACCATGGAAACTTCTGGTTACATATATATCCCTATATGGATGCCGTATAAGGATGAAAGCAGGACAAAGATACAGTAAGTAAATAAATACCACCTTTCCTCCCATAACTTCAGTGTACTAGACCTTTCCAAGGATCACATGCTCTCAATCACAGAACAAAACGGTCATTGACGTCAGCAGGGCACGCAGTGTAAAGAGTTCTGTCTGTAATGTTCACGCTAAATGCATCTTTCTAATATCTACAAAAGTGACTTTGCTGTGATGACTTGCTAGAGGTTCACCTAGTACAGGTTGAGACTAATTATTCGTGTGGGTTCCATTCCAAGCACTCAATTGGATGGCAAAATACTCACTATAGCAAATCAATTTAAAAAACAAAGTTTCTTTGCTCCAGTGATTTAAAAACAGCCTTGCTGATCTTTTGACTCCAAGATAAGTTGTTGGCAACCTTCAGTCTCGAAAGACTATGGTATCATGCACTGAATGGTGGTTCTGGCACAGCGTCTAGTGTGGCTGAAAAGGCCAATTCGGGAGTGACAATCCCTTCCACACTAGGAGCAAGTGTAGTGTGTCCCTGGTCTGTCTCCCTGGCTATGAGCCTTCCTTCTTTGCCTCAGTCTGTTGGCCAAGTGTCCCTTCAAACTGGGAAAGGCCATGCTGCACAGCCTGCCTCCAAGCGGGCCACTCAGAGGCCAGGGTTTCCCATCTGTTGAGGTTCATTCCTAAGGCTTTCAGATCCCTCCTGCAGATATCCTTGTAGCCAGCTGTGGTCTACCTGTAGGGCGCTTTCCCTGCGTGAATTCTCCATAGAGGAGATCCTTTGGGATCTGACCATTGCCCATTCTCACGACATGACCAAGCCAACGCAGGCGTCTGTTTCAGCAGTGTATACATGCTGGGGATTCCAACTTCTTCCAGGACTGTGTTTGGAACCTTGTCTTGCTGGGTGATGCTGAGGAAGCCTTGGAGGCAGCGCATGTGGAAAGCGTTCAGCTTCTCCTGTGGTATGCGAAGAGTCCATGACTTGCTGCAGTACAGAAGTGTACTCAGGATGCAAGCTCTGTAGACCTGGATCTTGGTATGTTCAGTCAGCTTCTTGTTGGACCAGACTTTCTTTGCGAGTCTGGAAAACATGGTAGCTGCTTTACCGATGCGTCTGTTCAGCTCGGTATCAAGAGAAAGAGTGTTGGAGATTGTTGAGCCAAGGTACACAAAGTCATTAAGAGGACAATCCATCAACCAGTCCTCCTCCAAGAGTTTTTAATGTACTCCTGCTAATTGGGTAAGAGGCACTTTTTCAAGTGGGTGCTCCTTTTTTTAGCAGGGGGAGAGTAAATGGCCCACCTCACCCCAGCACTGTCTGTTCTAGTGGCTGTCTGCTGGTATTCATTTGCATCTTTTTAGATTGTGAGCTCTTTTGGGACAGGGAACCATTTAGTTATTTGATTTTTCTCTGTAAACCGCTTTGTGAACTTCTAATTGAAAAGTGGTATATAAATACTGTTAATAATAATAATAAGAGCTTAGAAAGCTTAACTCAGTGCCTCCCTTCACCAATACAAAGTGATCGCCTTTCTTTCACGTGCTCTGGGGGAAGGGAGAGGTCCGCTGGAGAGAGAAAGGATTGATGGACTGTCAACCAGCTGCCCTCTCTCTCATTGACGGGGCTATTGTTAAAGGACTGTTCAGTTTTTAAAACTGATTTTAAAGGGGTGCATTTTCCCCTTCTCCAGGGATCAGCACATTCCTTCTCATTTGCAGGGGCCATTCGTGTTGAGTCAAATCCATGTATAAAAAATCCATGTATAAATAGGCTGGACCTGTACAGTGATTTTCAACCTTTCATTTCACAGCACAATGACAAGGTGCTAAAATTGACAAGGCACACCCTCAGGTTTTTGACCATTGGCAAGGGACACCATGCTGCTGGTAGGGGGCTCAAATTCCTCAATTGCCCTAATAAATGACCCTCTCCAAAGTCCCATGCCACACCTGAGGGCCATCTGTGGCCCTAGTATGTAGAATTGTTAGTATTGCTAACCTAGTATGTAGAAATGAAGCACCATAATCATGAGTCCACTGCCTCAATCAAGGCAGGCTTACTTAGCCTTTAAAACTGCTTATGAGTTTACCCATTGTGCATATTTCAGATTGGCTACTTATGAAAAATGACAGGCAAGCAATGGTTTGTTAAAATGAATTCTGCTACTAGTGCTTAATATACCTCAGAGTAAGCTGTTGCATATATCCTTGAAATACTAATGTACATTGGCTGTGCCAGAGCTGAGTCTTGTGTCCTGGCTAAGGCAGACTAACACTCGCTACACACAAAGTAATAGCCTTATCTGAGCAACCTCCTAAATGCTTATATCTTGCTTTTAAACGGGGTGCTGGTCTCATTCAGCTCATTTTAATGTAGCAAATGCTGCAGCTTCAAACACACCCAATTACTATGTGAACCTGCTTTTTTAACAATGGTGGTAAGGCAGAGTCTTCCCTTAGCACAGGGGTCAGCAACCTGCGGCTCTAGAGCCACATGTGGCTCTTTCAGCTGTCTGCTGCGGCTCCTCCCAGTGAAAGTGGCAACCTCTGTTAACCTCCTTAACAGGAGGCACCTGTGTTGGGAGGGCAGGCTGCTTCCCTCCACCCCCTGAGCTCACTGCCCTCTTCTCCTTTCACCCCCACCTGCCCCCCATTGGTTTCCCTTTTCAATTTTGCCAGCTCTGCAGGCTTAAGCTCCCTATTTTTCCCTTCCCCAACTCTCCAGCAGGATGCCCTCCTCCTCAGCCATTGCAAGCCCTTGTAGCCTGCCTTTCCCTGAGCGGGTCCCCACTCAGTGCAAGGAGAGGCTTTTCTTTCACAGCAGAGGAGACATCTTGTGTGTCTACTCAGTAGTAAGCCCCATTACAGCGGATGAAGCTTACTCCCAGGAAAGCGTGCCTGGGATGGCAGCCTTGGAGCCTGCTCAAGGCCAAGCGCAAGGACGGGTGAGTGGGAGCCCTCACAGGTCTGTTTGAGAGTAAGCCCTGATGTAGTCCCTGGGCTACTCCCAGGAAGGTGTGGAGGGCTGTAGCCTCAGCCTCCTCCTGTGCAGGTCTACTCACAAGTAAGCCCCACTGTAGTCAGTGAGGCTTCCTCCCAGGAAGGTGTGGAGGGCTGCAGCCTCAGCCCCCTCCTATGCAGGTCTACTCACAAGTAGTCAGTGAGGCTTCCTCCCAGGAAAGTGTGGAGAGGACTGCAGCCTGAGAGCTCCAACCAACTTGTCTGCTCAGAAGTCCCATTGTAGTCAATGGGGCTTACTCCCAGGATAGTGTGGAGAGGGTTGCAACGGGAGGGAGGGCAGGCAGGCAGGGCAGAAGCTGGTCTGTGGCTGCCCCCCCTTCTCTTCCCCACCTCTGGAGTCTGTGTCCTTTTTTCCTTCCAGCAGGGTGCCTCTGGGAGGTGGGGGGAGTTCTTTAGTATCCATGTAAGATAAGCAGATGTGATAACTACCATATGTATTGGAATCCTGGAAGATCTGGTGAGGAGTTAGATGTGGTGTCAGCAGTGGCCCCTTTAAGGGTAAGGCCTGGGCATCCAGCAGAGTCTGTTGCACAGCTGCAGCCACATGAAGGCAGTAGGGCCCTCAGGGATATAATTAGCACCTGAGGCAGGAAGGGGTGTGGGTTGGAGAAGGAGTGCAGGTTGGAGACTAACTGGGCTTATTGACTTGGATACTCTGACTCATTTGACTGACTTAGTTTGGAATCTGACCTTGGACTGTGACTTGGCTTATTGACTTGGACTCTGCCCTGGATACTCTGACTGACTTTGTGACTAACTGCTGGAGACACTGGAGTTTGAAGTGTGGCTGCTGTGACCAAGACCTGCTGAGGACCAAGGGGCTGCTGTAGTGGTGGGAGGCTGCTGGCAGGAGAGAGGACCTCTGCAGGTTGAACAGGCGAGCTACTCTGGAGGTGGGGTCTAGCAGGACTACAGGGCAGAACCAGGGTCATTTGTTGGGGGAAAGAAGGGGAGCTAATTTGCTTAAAGTGGGCCTAATTCTCCAGGCAGAGAATGGCCTTGGAATCAGACAAAACACCATAGAGGACCAGGTGTCTGAAAACACAGGACAAGAATGTATGACAAAACTAACTAAAAGCTACAAGAGGGGGCTACACTATAAAAATGGGACCTATAAGAGCATAAAGGTGAAAAAAAAAAACTATATATGCAGTATTATCTTCATTTTAGATGTCAAAAGGGTTTTGTGGCTCCTGAGGTTTCTTTTCCTCCGGAAAACGGGTCCAAATGGCTCTTTGAGTGTTTAAGGTTGCCTACCCCTGCCTTAGCAGAACAGGAGGACAATAACCATCACTGGTATTCCACAGTTCACCTAACCGAACATGGGTATCATACTTCTATCCATCATGCATAGTGACAACTGATGGATGCTATGTATTTAAACTAACCATACAATTTATGACATCTGAAGAGACCTGATACTGAATTGCTGTTGAGCAAGCTGCTTTGATTTTACATTGTTGCCAACTTAACTTCCTACAGTTACTAGTATCCTTTAAAGCCAGACATGAGTAAAAATATGGTGGTAGAGATGGGAGTAAAAATTGAGTAAGAACAGCCCCGCTGGATCAGGCCATAGGCCCATCTAGATCAGCTTACTGTATCTCACAGTGGCCCACCAAATGCCCCAGGGAGAAGCATTGACCCAAATGTCACAGGACAACAAGAGACTTGCACTCTGGTGCCCTCCTTTGATCTTGCTTAAGATCTTGCTTAAAATGCAGTGTAGTAGTAGTAGTGAAGAACCAGTAACAGTGCTATTGACTGAGCAGCCCAAACTTACTTGGCAGGTCCCAGATTGCTTCTGAGTAAAATTACAGTATAGGTTTGAAGTTTTCCTTTAGATGAAAGTTTGTACTGAGAATGTCTTATTTGTTATACTTTACAAAACTTATCAGACTTCTGTTTAGTTCAGGGGTGTCAAACATAAGACCTGTAGGCTGGATAAGGCCCCTGAAAGTTTTTATTGGGCTCTCCTAGGACCACCAGCAGGTGCTCTCAGCTGTAGAGCTGTGAAGTGATACCTTGGCAGAAGCGGCAGTGTTGAAAGGGCAACCTGCATGATTGGGCTCCCTAACATGAAAATACATCAAACTTTGCATATTCTGTTCTGTTATCTGCAACTACCATAGTCCCTCCTTATCCATGGTCTTGACATCTGCAGCTTTCACCATCCATGGATGCCTCTCACAGGGCCTCAGGAAGCAACTTCTGGTTTGCATTCATCTTCTGGTTGTGTCCAGGATGTGTTCTGAGGTACAAACTGCTTAGCAACCTACTCCCCAGATCTTCCCATGCCACTAGTCACCTCCCAGGCACAACTGGAAGCAATTTGTGTCCTGGATGCCTTCTGAGGAGGTGGGGAGGCCCACAGTAGGCTACAGGCCCAGTAAGACCTGCAGGTAAGTTATTGTAGTGCCACAACCCTGCTACCACTAGGACTCCAGCATCAGCAGAGTTTATCTATAATAATAATAATTATTATTATCTATGAGGGTTTCTGGAATGAAACTCCCACGGTTGAGTTCCTAAGTGAGAACAAAATGCTTCTTTTTGGCCATCAGCTTAATGGTGCCACTTCCTGCTTAATGACAACTTCTGGGCTGTGGTAGGTGCTATGAATGCTGTTTGGCCTGATGTACAAAAGTAGTTTGACACTAGTGTTGTAGTTAATGTCTGCATGTGTTTGATGGGGGATAAAGTCAATGTAGTAAGCATGTTTCTAACTTGAAATGCTTATTTACGGCTTTATACGGTACATAATTTGTCCATGGAATTCATTGCGCCAAGATGTGTTGAAGTCTTCAGTGACTTAAAGGGATTAGAAAATTCAAGGAAATGTCTGTCAATAGCTACTAATCATGATGGCTACATGTTAACTCCAGGTTCAGAGGAATTATGCCTCTGAATTCTAGTTGCAGGGGAGCAAAGGAGGAAGAAGTCTGCTTGCATCCTGCTTGAATGCTTCCCAGAGGCAGCTGGTGCTTTTTTTTTTTTTGCAGAGCAGAAAGCTGAACTAGATAGGTCTTAGCTGATGGGGGGGAAGGGTTGTCTTATATTGTAAATAGTGACTGAGGGAAGGGCAACCCTGGTTGGGACCAAGCTATATGTGGAGGTTCACGCCATTTGCCCATTTTCAAGCTGTAAGTTGCTCTCTTGAAACAGTAGCTTCAGATTGCTGCTGGATGGTGGTGGTAACCCTTGGCTTGAACAATGACAATGGTTGATCTGTCCCCCCTACATATCTTGACCAGGTTGGGCCATTGCATGATTGTTCCTTACGGATAGGTGCCTCTGGTTCAAAGCATGCTGTTCGCAAGCATTGGCATTTATATCTAGTTTGGCCCCAAGTCTGAGGGAGATAAGCAAGAAAAGTTTGTGAAAAGTATTGGTTAAGTCTCATCACTATTGACTCAAGTAGTAAGTATACTGATTTTCTGTTGCCCAATCAAGGGAGTAAGTTAGCACTACTTTGCCAAGCAGGGAACTGTATCTGAGTGGGGCTAAGAGAAGTGAAGGTTTCCAAATAGTTCAGTGTTAGAGTGACAGCATACAAGTTTAACCACCCAGTATGTATATATTCTGCAAATACTGTATGCACATGTTTGCCACCACCAGTAGGGGGAGTTGGTCCCTAGTTTAAGGGTTTGTGGGTTCTCCTCCTCTAGGGGCTTTTCCTGTTTTGTTTCTAATTGTCTACAATTCTTAAAGTAAAGCTCCTAACAATCAGTTTTGCTCTTTGTGGAATTGCTTCAATTTTTCTGCCTTGTTAGCAGATGCTTCTGAGTCTAGATGTAATGTAGCTCCAGTTTGATGTTAAAGCCTAAACACAAGACACTCTTAAGTGGGCCAAAGACAATAAGCTTACTGGCTTAGTGTATTGCCCTTTTCCTGTGGCGTGAACAGGTTTGGTTGAGGGAGTGCATTGTGAGTTCTGATGGTTGCTGGGAAGATGTGTATTTACAGAGCTTAAGTAGGTATAACTGGCTTTTGTCAACTTAAATGTGCCTTGCACTCCATTTTCTAGTTGTGTTGGCACACTAAAAATATCCAACAAAGACGATGGAGGCATGAAGTGTAACCCCTTTAGGAACAGGGAACCATTTATTGTTTCTGTGTAAACCACTTTGTCAGCTACTCTGTTGAAAAACAGTGTAAATATTCTTAATAGCTCTTGAGTGTGTAGGAATGAATTGCCTCCTCATCTTCTTTCCCTGGTACAGTCCTGCAGTCAATTTCCACAATGGAAGTAAGGTGATATGTTGTTGTTGTTGGCAACCTTCAGTATTGAAAGACTATGGTATTGCGCTCTGAATGGTGGTTCTGGAATAGCGTCTAGTGTGGCTGAAAAGGCCAATTCGGGAGTGACAATCCCTTCCACACTGGGAGCAAATGCAGTCTGTCCCTGGTCTGTCTCCCTGGCTATGGGCCTTCCTTCTTTGCCTCTTTGCCTCAGACTGTTGGCCAAGTGTCTCTTCAAACTGGAAAAGGCCATGCTGCACAACCTGCCTCCGAGCAGGCCGCTCAGAGGCCAGGGTTTCCCACTTGTTGAGGTCCACTCCTAAGGCCTTCAGATCCCTCTTGCAGATGTCCTTGTATCGCAGCTGTGGTCTACCTGTAGGGCGTAGGTCTTTCCTTGCACGAGTTCTCCATAGAGGAGATCCTTTGGTATCCGGCCATAGTCCATTCTCACAACATGACCGAGCCAATGCAGGCGTCTCTGTTTCGGCAGTGCATACATGCTAGGGATTCCAGCTTGTTCCAGGAGTGTGTTTGGAACTTTGTCCTGCCAGGTGGTGCCGAGAATGCGTCGGAGGCAGCGCATGTGGAATGCGTTCAGTTTCCTCTCCTGTTGTGAGTGAAGAGTCCATGACTCGCTGCAGTACAGAAGTGTACTCAGGACGCAAGCTCTGTAGACCTGGATCTTGGTATGTTCCGTCAGCTTCTTGTTGGACCAGACTCTCTTTGTGAGTCTGGAAAATGTAGTCGCTGAGAAAGAAGGTGATATGAGGTACCAACCTTTCTGCTACTATGTAATGAGCAAGTTCCACAACTGTTATCAGTTCTTTAAAAGTGCCTGTACTTTGCGTGGATTAGATGGGAAGAGCTATTGCTCGGCAGTAGAACATAGTATGTATGTTCCTTCCTTGTAAGCAATACTGCCTGAAACCTGGAGAACCACTGCCAATTAAGAATCAACCATTCTGAACTAGATGGCTCATGGTATAAGACAGCTTCTTTGAAACGTGTCCCCTCTTATAACTAGCAGCATGGCAGATAGCATACAAAAAGGTGTCTTGTATTTACAGCTTGATTGCTATGGTAAAACATCTGTATATTGAGGGAATCTATAAATTGGTAGAGGCAGTCCTGGACTTAGGGCACAATCCTAACCAGGACTACTCAGAGGTCCTGTTGTGTTCAGTGGGACTTACTCCCATGAAAGTGAGGTTAGGATTGCAGCCTCAAGCTTAGATTCTGTTGGACTGTCAGAATGTTGATTTGAAATGATTTTGCTCCTGCCTTATTTGCTTTAGCCAGAGGAGAATTAAAGCACCCATGTGCATTGATAGTGCTTTTAAAAGTAATAAATGCACAGGGCTGGAACTCCAGTATACATGACAGATAGCATCTATAGATGCTTATAGAATCTTTAAATCTTCCTGTCCAGATCTGATAATTGAGATGTATAGGCATATTTGTTCTTAATCATTCAGATTTTAGGCAAATGGATTAACTTCTCCCATTTGTAATAGGCCTTAAATATGCTTAATGCTCAGTTGTATTTCATTTTAAATCTTCAGGAGCAAACTTACCTCCTAATCTCCAGGAGCAAAGTACTATCTTAAAATTTGGACTTAACAAATCATGAGTAGTTGAGGTTTTTGAAATGTAAAACACTTGGAAATATGCTGCCACCAAATTTTAACAGTAGGGGTCCTACAGGAGATGAGAAAATAACATTCTTTGTCAGAACTGGCCATTTGAACAAAAGAAATGAGACCTTCACAGAATACACCTAAGTTTGTGTGTCTGTGGTGGTAGAAAGCAAAGGGAATTTAAGCTAGTCTGTTCAAAAATGGGATATACTGTAATTGCTTTTAATAGAAATGGGGGAGTAATTCTGACTGACTTTTGGACTAAGCTAAGAGCATAGAACAAAACTAGTTTAAACTGATTCAGTTTTAAACGGGAACTCTAAAAATCCAATATTGTACAAAATTGGGTTTTATTCACCCTGTCTAGGTCCAGGCTCACCATTGATATCTTACTCACCTAATTGGACAGTAACACTGTAGTACTAGCAGGCAGTATCCAGTCAGATCCTAGGTAACTGCTACTAGCATTTCAAATTTTAGTTATATTAGTAGCAGTTATAACAAACCAGAATGAAAATTACCAAAAGGTAAGTGAACAATGGGGATATGTTCTCAGAACCATTGTTATGGAAATTTGTTATATGAACATTTATCCCCAGCTAGTGGCTGAATATGGTATATAGAGCCTGTAGTGTCTATAGCTGGTAGGGCAATACAATGAACTGAATGAAATTGACAAGAGTATAATGCAATGGCCAGTAAAGCTGACTAGCTGGTAATCCCAGTAGGAAATGTCAAGAGAGTGACTGGCAAGAGCTGTGGTTTCTATATATGAACTTTTTAATTTTGTTAAACTGTTTAATACCGCTTTAATTTGTTGATAAAACTTTGCAGAGCTTTTTTGTCTTTATGAACTCCTTTGCATTGGTTTAGTTTTAGTTATTGAAGTTACAGCCCAAGCCTAGGCATACCTACTCAGAAGTCCTATTGTACTCTGTGGAGCTTACTCCTAGGTAAGTGTAGATAGGATTGTTGCACTTGCTGTTTAAGAAGTCACTTAACCTTGCTTCCCTCACTGAGCAAGTTTTAAACAGATGTGTGCAGGCTGGAGCTGCTCCATCCATCAACTCATTTAGCAGAGATCATGGGAGGAAAAGTTCTTAGAGCTGCATGTGCAAACAAAGGGAACCTTGATTTCCTCACTGAGCAAGTTTTTAAACAGACATGCTCTCATGCAGGAGAATGCCCTTGTCAGCTCATTTAGCAGTCACTGAAGGACAATTTGAAAACAGATCTGCTCAGAACAGCGGAAGTGATACAGGCAGACCAGAAGCAGTTCAGAGAGGTGTATGTCTAGGAAAGAGAACGCTCAAGGAAGGAAATCTTCTGAAAAGATTTTTCAAGATGTGTGAAGGCTGTTTCGTACAATAGTCTTCTAATTTTAGGGGAGCTTTGTTGGGAAATGACCATTGTATATGCAGTTGGTCATTAGACAAAAGCATGCCTATAGTTTGAGACTTCTGTATGTGTGAATGAAATACAAGTTCTTCAGAAAGGTAAGAGTTAGTGCAGCGTTTCTCAAATAGTGGTAACCACATGGTGGGTGGCAAAGCTGAAACTAACAAGCAAATGGCTGAGAAGGAAAATGCATGTAGGTCTATGGAAAGTGAAACTGAACAACCTTTTACATCTGCTCATGAGTACGCAAACATGCTACGATTCATTGTAAAGGGCAGGCTGAGAAGAATTCAATGCCACCAGAATGGTCCTGATGTGATGAATGCAGCCCCCAAGAAATACCTGAGAAGGAAGTCCTTTCCTTCAGGCTGACAAATGTATTGAGCACTGTGGAAAACAAAACTAAGCTAGGTCATGTTTACTTCTGAGTGAACAAAATGTGTCTTGGCTCATGTCGAAGGTCAATGGGAAATGCAAGGCCACCAGAATGGTCCTGATCTGGTTAAAGTGGAGCTCAACAAATGCTCCAGAAGGCAGCGCTTCTACACTAAAGGATAAAAACAGGCTTGAACTAGTAAATGTTTTTCATAGATTTTTTTAGGATTCTTTTTTCAGACTCCTACCCCAAGAGACTTATTTTCCCTCTCATCACTCTGGGATTTTAATGCTGTTTAGAGGGAAGCTTTGAATCTCACTCTAGCCCAAACAAAAAATGTTGGATTTAAAACTGATTTCATCCCAAATCACACTGTTTTAAAAATAAGAAATTGAACTGGGCAGGGCTGAAAATCTTACTGATTTCTTTTTTGGGAGGGGTTAAGGTTATTGCTGATAGGCTACAGAGAATTCACTTGGTAGAATGTGGCTGGCTTCCCTATTTCATCTCCCTTTAATTGTTTTACTTATTTTACTTAATTATAATTTTAATTTGTCTCTTCCTGTCATGACATCACTTCTGGTTGAATCCCAAGCAGAATGTCATTCTGATATAGGTCATCATGTAAAACATTTGAGAACCACTGACTTAACGTATTAATTTTTAAACTGTCACCAACTTAAATCAAGTTTCTGCATTATATAAATCACAATTTCTTGAACAGGAGTAATATTTGGAGTTTAGCACTTTGAACATTCAAAACACTGTACACTGAATACACTGGATCTTTACTGCAACCCTGAGGAAAATAGTGTCCCTATATGGGGGGAGAAAGTGCTGATTATACATTTAAGTGGTTAAAGGTTAATCTCTCCTGCAGACTTGCCATTAGCTGTAGGTGCTACTTCAGTGTTAGGAAGTACTTCTGAGTTCAGCAATGGGAAACTGTCATAGAACCTATAGTGTTGTAGGTTTTGATATTATATGTGCAGATAACTGAACTGCAAGGTCTGTCACTTCTACTTGGCCTTTCATATTCTTGAGGTAGACTTCTATTACTGTTGTATAGAGACTGTACCCAAGGCATACAGAGTTTGCAGAATAGCAGCTAGGATGCACATAACATCTTGGATCCCTTTGAGCTTAGCTGCATGCCAAAAAACCTGGAACTGGGCTTGAAAGGTTTGTTCTTGGCAAAAGTGTATAATCTTAAACCTGCGCGTCATCTAAGCTTGTCCTTCTTAGGAGTCTCTGAAAAGCTGTCTGTATGCACTGGAGAGTAAATGGAGCTGTCTGGAAGGGAATGTTGGCAGAAGACTGAGTGTCCCATTAAGAGCTTAATGTAAAGGTAAATCAGGTGCCAGATGTTAAGAGGCTAAAACTTAATAGAAATGGTAATTTGAATTGTCCCCATTTCCTCATAGGCTTTTATAGAGGTGAATGCATGTACACTCCAGTTTCCCCTGCAGGATGTAAAAATGTACTCAAGTAGCATTAACACCTATGCCTTCAATATCTGATCTGCCACTAGTCTACTTTTTTGAAGTTGAACTCTTTACTTGAAAGTCAGTAAAACTTTCTACCTTCAAAAAATCATGTCCATAAGGATTTTTCCAAGGTATGCCAGCATGTCTTTCAGTTTATACCACGCTCTTGTGCAGTGTAGATTTTAGCATGCATTCTAGGTTATGCTTGGGACCAAACTTGTAGTGACTGACAGTTTCACATTTAAACAACTTTCCCAGATTGCATAGAAAAAGGATGGGGGCACCTGATATTGGTTTAGTATCAATATTGATGCCCATTGGTGAATTCTACAGTCTGTTTCATTTGCTGATCAGGGAGTCTGCACCAAAGGGGTTCCTATCACCACTCATTTCACCTCTACCAATTGAATAGTGAGATGTTAACATAGGCATTGAGAGGGAAGGGTAGTATATATGAGAGATATGGGTCTCTGAAGACAACTTGATAAAACTTGAGACCCAGTCTCATTCACCAGGCAGAGTGGTTGCCAGTCATGTGTGTTGACAGTTTGTTCCCTGCACTGTCTTGCTTGCCGGAAGGGCTGAGCAAGATGCTTGACTTAATGAAATGAATGAGCAAATGCCATGGAATTGCTACTTTAAAGAAGCAGTCTGCATTAGCTAAGGCACCAAATAAAGGAACTTAATTTGGTGCCTTAGCTAATGCAGACTGCTTCTTTAAAGAAGTTGACCACATTGAGTTGTAACAACTGTCAGGTTGTAGAGGGTAAAACTAGGACACTTTAGTTTGAACTAATCAATTATTTGGACTGTAGGAAGGCTTAGTACATCAGGTTTTGGTAAGATTTATTTTGGATCAAGGCAGCTATCCTGTGATGGAAGGCTTTTTAAAAATGTAATTGAACTCTGCCAACACAGTAAATCTAATGTAGAAAGAACACATGGAATTAAGGAATGGAAGCAGGCTAATGCTGTGCTTCAGACTGTTGCTAATACTGGCAATTGCTTGTAGTCATGAATAAAAAAACCAAACCTCCCATGTCCTTGTGAATATATTATGAATTCAAGGTGATGTTGTCCAAGCCTTGGGATGTATTAAAGGCAAGTCCATAAACCTGTGTTTTTCAAATGAGACTTCTCATTTTGCATTTTAGTTTAACTGTGTTTCTCAAACTATGGGTCAGGACCTACCAGGTGGCTCCCCATTCATTTCAATATTTTATTTTTAATAGACTTGATGGGATTTACTCCTGGGTAAGTGTTGGTAGAATCGCAGCCTAGGATAGTTAAACATTTTCCTGTTTTATGTCATTTCTGGTCATGACATCACTTCTGGTGCGTTCTGACAGATTCTAATTCTAAAAAGTAGGTCCCAGTGCTAAAAGTTTGAGAACCACTGTTCTAACTGAATACAGGTGCAGGTGGGACTTTTGTGTCCACTGGTTTGACGTACCACTGATACTGAGGCATTTACACCTATAAATGCCTTATAATAAGGAAAAACCACCAAAATCCAATTTCACATCTTCATGCTATAAAATTATTTCATTGCCCTAGATTCCATTTACCCCATCTAGTGGCTGAGTGTGGTATAGTGTCTATACCACTGTATTCTAGGGCAGCTGTGGAAGGGCAAGAAATCTGGAAGTGGGTCTTTAAAGCAATTTTTTTCACTGTTTTGGTATGCACTGATTTTATCCACTGGGGTTTTTGGAATGAAACTCCAGTGGATAACAAGCCATGACTTGTAAATGCCACTTCATGAACAAGGATTGGGAAGATCTAACGTCTGTGAAGTTTTGACTTAACTGGATTGACTGATGGTAGTTGCATACAAGTTGGGCAACATGACTTGGATGCAAGGCTGCTTGCATTATAAACATACACACATGCAAAGCATGCACTGCATGGCAAATACAACTGTTAAAAAGCAGAAAAACGCATCTTGCCCTTTCCATGTGTGTATTTGAATGCCACTACTTTCTCTCCTTCATTGCTCCAAGCCTCTGGAACAGTGATTTTTAAACTTTTTATCTCATGGAACACTGACAAGGTATTAAAATGGTTAAAGCACACCATCAGTTTTTTGACTATTGACAAAGCACACCATGCTGTTGGTGGGGGACTTGCACCCCCCCCAATGGCCCTACTAATAATCCTCCCCCAAATTCCCACAGTTCACCAGTGTGCCACTACAGAGTGGTTGAAAATGGTTGCTCTGGAATAAGGGGGGACCCTTGTCCTAATGTGCCATCCCCCATGGTCACACAGTTACATGTTAGACTACTAATTGTAATACTTCCTATATGGATCTTTGCAATATACTTAGTAACCTTACAAGAAACATATTTCTCTAAGATGCAGTTGGGAGCTAAAGTTGAAAGGAAGCAGCTTGTTCAAGGCCATTTCAGGACACTATTCAAACTAGAATGTTTAAGTTGTGGCTCAGTTTCTTTGCTAGGGTGCTACATTAACTATTCATATTAAATCAACAGTATCTTCAGAGCAGCAGTTGCTTAGGCATAACGGACAATCCATGGAGAAGGGCAGATGAATACAAGTTGATATCCTTATGCCCTTTTTGCATCTAGGTCATCTCTTGTGGCCCATCATACTTATCTGGACTCATTTTTTCTAAGTTAGCCACCTGCAAACGGGTCCAGTTTGCTTTACACTTGGGTGAGTTGTATTTGAGACAAAAGTACATGTCCCAATTTTGGTGTGTTAATCCAAGATCCATGGGAGCAATATGCCAGAAGAGTCCATGGATTTTTACTAATTAGCCAGCCATAATGCATATTTGCCTCTAATCCTTTTAAGTCCTCTGGGCACCGGAATTCATGGGAAGGGTTTTGCCTCCAAAGCACTCAATGACAGAACGTTTCTATGGAAAGGGGCTTTCTCATGTCTCACAGAACAAGGATCTTCTCCCCTGGTAAGCAGGTTTTTATAAAAGTCTGTTTATTTTATTGAATTGGAATTCTGGATAAAAATAAGTCCTCTCTTATGGAACTATCTTGTGAGTCACCAAAAATGTTTTTCCCTTTATAGGCAAATTGTAGTACAAATATAGGGATGTAGTGGTGTTGGTGGGTTAAAATGCTGAACTGGGGAGCCTATTGACCGCAAGGTTGGCAGTTTGAATCCATGCAACGGGATGAGCTTCTATTGCTTGTCCTAGTTCCTGCCAACCTAGCAGTTTGAAAGCTTGTAAAAATGCAAGTAGTTAAATAGGTACCACCTTGGTGGGAAGGTAATGGCATTTTGTGAGCCACATGACCACAAACTGTTTACGGACGAATGCCAGCTCATCACCTTAGAATGGAGATGAGCACTGTCCTTGGAGTCGGACATGACTAGGCTTAATGTGGGGGGAACTTTTCTTTTCACCTTTACCTTAGTACAAATATTTGCTTTGGGTACTTTTGATTGGTGCTGCTGATAGTTCTTGTAGGACCTACATTTTTCCTAACACTAATGTTTATTGTATCATAAAATTGTTAGGGTGCACTTGGGTGAGAGACTGGGAAGGGGGAGTAGGATGTTGTAAGTGATTCTTATATGGCAGCTGGGCTTGGGCTGACTTGATGCAGCATCAGCAAGTTAATGCTGTAATACCAACAGGGCAGCAAACATGACCAAGGAAATACGAAACACATTGTTGAAAAGATGCTTTCAACTGCCTTGTAGCAGTGTGAATACTTCTTCAGTGAGCTAGATATATGCATCTTTTTCACATATTTTCTAAATGACTAGGGCCATGCTAGAACAGCAGCAGAGATAAACCATGAAAGATGAATGATTTCCTGTCCCCTCCCAGATCTTGCACAAGATCTTCATTATTACTTTGTGGTCATACCTCATCAACTGTTCTTACACTCCTGCCTTTGATCCTTGCTTTTCTAACTTGACCATCCTCAACCATTTGAAGGTCTGCTGCCCCTTCAAATGATTTCTCTTTTCTTGCTGCCACTTATACTTGGAATTGTTTTACAGAACAGTTGTGTGAGGCTTCATAGAAATCCTTTCTTAAACCCCATCTTTTCCATTGTAAGTAGGGATCAGCTTTCATGGAAACTCTTTTTCCAGATTACAAGGAAGCATGCAAAGGTGAAAGTGTTTCTCAGCTTAATGTAGGTTCTGTGATAACTTTATTTTGATTTGCTATATACAGTAGCATATGCAAGGAGGTATGTCCATTTATATATAGTGTTTGTTGAGCTTCATGCAAGTTCAGCACTTGGTATAGAAGAGAGCTCTCTAAGGTACAAAAGCTTACTGTCCTTAACTGACTGGCTTTCTCAATTGCTCTGTGCATTTCATACAGATGGTATTTCCTTGCTTACCTTGTTGCTGTGGCTTGCAGAAGGCTTCTGTCATCCCTTCTGGGAGTAACACCAAATGACAAGTTATGTGGTCAACCTTTAAAGGATCAGTAAATGAAATATTCATAAGTAAAAGGTCAAACTTAATGAAACTTCATGAAAGCTGTTATTTCATGTCCTGTCCAGCTGTTAGGTACTTGGATTTTTATACAACTTGGAGCATATTGGTACAACAAAATTGTCTTGATTATGACTTGTGTACTACAGCCCATGTTTGCTACCTGATCTAATATTATGCTACATCTCGATTTGTGTTCTGATGTACCAGCCTGGCTACCAGCAACATGTGTGCTGTTTGCTCTTGCAGAAGAGCAAGAGCAAAAAGAGCAAGAGCAAAGTGCTCTATGCCCAGCAGAAGAGATAACAGTCTTAACAGACTAGACTGGTGAATAAGATGTGTTCAGTGGGTTTCATGCTTTAATAAAGTCGCCTAAACCCAAGTGCAGTCTGGTATCTTCTTGGGGGGGGAGGGTAAATAGAATGCCAGATGAAGGTCACTTGTCTTATGTACTCCCTGAGGCATCTGGTGGGCTGCTGTGAGATGCAGGAAGCTGAACTAGATGGGCCCTGGGCCTGATCCATCCAATGTTCTTAGAAGCTGCTTCAACATTTAACCCATTTAGGGCACAATCCTAACATGCTTTCCAGCACCTACATAAGGGCAATGCAGCTTCGAAGTAAGGGAACAAACATTCCCTTGCATTGCCGAGGCCGCCTTGACTGCCACTTAACTGTAGGATGCAGCACATGTCCCATTGGCACAGCTGTGCCAGTGCTGGAAAGTTGGTTAGGATTTGGGCCTTAATCTCTTGTTTCCTGTAGTTCAGCCTAGTCAGATCAAAGCTGTTGCAGAAATGGGCTTGACAACTTTTGCCTGAAATCTAGATTTTGTGTGGTGATGATCAAGGGGAGGGAAAAGCTAAGTAGCTAATGGCAGAAGGGAGAGAAGAACAATATGGCGGAGACTGGAAGGTCACTATTTGAGCTACATGGTTTGATCTATAAAGTATTATGTTTCAGCTCTAGGCATAAGCAACTTGTAGCCTAAGATTGAGGCAACATACCATTTGACAGCAAAGCATGTGGACTACATCTATGTTGGGCTCTGTATCGGATGTTTTTGATCCAGAGGAAGAGAGGCATGTGATGAAGCCACTTCTGTATGCATATCTGAATATTTTTGGATTGGGGCACCTACTAAAAGAAGCCTGTAAGATCTGATAATTGTATTTCTCTTTCCATTGCTTCCTTTGCAGTCATTGTTCTACTACAGTCCTCCCTACATTGACTGCCAATAGGTCATTTTCAGTTTGTGTCAAGCTTAAAATCTGAATTTAAACGTTGATGCTAATTGCCTATTGCCGTTCTCTGCCTAGCCTGGTACATACAGCCATCTCATTGGTCAAGAAACATCAAGGGCTTTTTGTTCACCATGAGGAACAGCAGCTGTCTTTGTACAAAATGGGATTTTGTTCAGAGCTGCTACTCATACTTGGTGAAAGTTAGGACTGGAGACACTGCCCTTTCTAAATGCTGTTCTGTGCTTCTCCTAGGTTATATCTGTACAATCATAATTTTGTCCCATAGTGTGATAACACCAGGAGGATAAACAAGGCATTGAATTTTCACACAAGAAAAGGAAATGGGTTTTATAATGTGTGCAGGCTGAACAGAACTAATCTTCTTTTGGACCATTGCTTTAGCTAATCGCTAAACTGTCTTCATTTAGTTCCTTGCAGGGTTCTAATTGGTGACCTCTCCAGTCTGATAATTGTAGGAGATAACTGGTCCAGACCAGCTTACCTAAATGGGTCTGTGCAATTAAAATTGAGAAATACAGCTTAGTCTGGTCTTGCTTGAAGGCATTCAGTTGGACAGCACTGGTCAGCAGTAATCATCTTCATGCTAAGTCCTGCTGCATCAGGCCAGTGTCTCATCAAATCCAGCCTTTAGTTTCTCACAGTTGCCCAGAAGCAGGAGTGAAAGGTCTTTGCCACCATTGCTTCTCCAAATGGTATTCTTGAGGCAATAACCATGAATTTGTCTCATTCTCTGTTTAAAGTAATGCAAGCTGGTAAGCACTACCACATCTTGTTCCGAAGAATGCCCCCAATTATATGCTGCATAAAGAGCATGGCACACAATTTCTGTTCTAAAATTCCAACCAGTCAGTTTCTAAGCTCTTGATGTATTTGAATTTTTGTGTGTGTACCTATTGAAGGAGTTGAGCTTTTTCTTAACTCTTGAAGTTTATAAATTTGAAAATGACTTGAGATCCCCCCATGTTTTCAAATAGCTGTAGACTAGAGAAAGCATAAGACTAGTTGTGTTGTGCTGTTTCCACTACCATGGTAGAAAGGCTTTCTGGTCCTAAGAGCTATAAGTGATGTGCAATCAAAATGTTGCCCTAGCATTCTATATACTTCCAGCAGATAGATATAGGTGCCTCTTACTCTGTTTGGACAGTTTCACACTGCTGTAAATAAGCCCAAATTCATAGAACTTAAATGAATATCTTCCCCCTGTGCTGAATGAATTGTAAGCCCCTTGTGGCAGAGACCTGTTCTTATATCTTGTAAAATGCCATGCACATAGATGGCACCAAATTATCTTTAGGTTCACTCCTAAAATAGTGTGAATGTAATGCATGTACCAGTAGGATACTGCAAACATTTAGTCAAGGGACTGTGATTTGCATATAGCTCTGTTCTGAATGTTTACCTCTGTGAAATGGCACTTAAGAATGTGTCCAGGACTCTGTCACCCTGATGGATTAGCTATTGTGTAACTAGAGATGATTCCAGTATGGTTTTTGATGTGCAATCCTGCTCCCCTGCTTTTTGTTTACTACTGCACATAACTGCCCTTGAGGAATTCTTTAAATTGGCAGTAATTTTGCTTCATGTAAACTAGAACTTAACTCTTTGTGGGTAGGACTAATGATCATCTTAGATTTCAGTGACTAAAGGTGATTTTAATTGTGTTGTGGCTTATGTGTATTTGTGTCTTTAGTTCCTAATTGAAGATACCTTAGCATGTGATCAGGCCACTTAGGAGTTCTCTTAACTTTGATCAATCAAACTTCTGTTTAGGCAGGTCTTATGCTGATTATGTGGCTGTTATGTAAAATATATATAAATTGGTTTGAGAGCAGTTTTTGAAAAGCAGGTTTTCCATTACTGAATTTAATAAATTCAGAAATGTATTAGTCCACCCAGTAGGTGCCCTTACAATCCAAGAGTGTTTTAAAATACCCTGGTAGCTTAAACATTGTAGTATTATATGGATCAGCAAAAGCCCCAGCGGGGTCCTTTAGATGTACTTGTGGGAGAAAGGTAAGAAGAGAATGGATGAGTCCCATTCTGAACCAAAACTTGACTGTGTGCATGGCACAAAAGCAAACAACGGAGATATTGGGAAATCTTTGTCATTGCCACTCAGTTTGCTTACCGAGTGTCTAGGCTATTGCAGTAATCCAGTTTTTCTGGGGATGGGGGGAAAATCCTTAAGATGGTAGGTGTCTGAGTTCAAGTTCTTCTGATGTTAGCAATGCTTAAGATAGAAGTTGCACATCCCTCTACATTTAGTTACTTCCAGATTTTAGCCACTTGTGCCGTTTCTGTCACAAAGAACAAGAGTGTTGGGGTTTGGTTATTAAAGTCTTTAACAGAACTCTGTAGTTCAGAGGCTAATTCTGTTCCCCATGCATGTTTAATGTGGTTTGTAAACAGTATTACATGGTAAGTCACTAAGGGTGTAACCCTAACCCACTTTCCAGCACTCACATAAGGGCAATGCGACTCTGAGGTAAGGGAGCGAACATTGACGAGGCCTCTGTGACTGCCACCCAACTGCACATGCCCCATTGGCACTGTTATGTCAGCATTGAGAAGTTGGTGAGGATTTGGGCCTAAGTTGTGTTGAAAACAAAACATACTGCTCAAAATTACATGTGGGGGTCTTGTATTTAAATACTGCTCCAGGAAGAAAAAAAAATACTGCATACAGAAAATTACCATGGGAAGACTAACATTTTTTAGAAGAGAGCTGTTTTCTTTGAGTTGTGCAATGCAGAATTCTTGAAATTTGCACCCCTTGTTCAATTACCGGGTTAATGAAAAAAAAATATAGTTGAATATCCAGTGCTTTTTTTGTTAAAAAAAAAAAAAAAGGTGCAGGAACTCACAACTTGTTAAGCTATTTTATTTATTTATTTATTTATTTATTTATAAACCATTTTTTATAGGAGAAATAATAAGATACAACTAGACGTAGTCAATAACTACACACACGTCCATCCCATGTGAGCTCCCTGATAGCAAAAAGCACTCCTGCCACAGCTGGAGTGAAACATAAAGGGGTGCGAAAGACCTGGCAGGGATCAGGTCTACCCCATCACCCATTGGGAGTGTCTGCCTTGGACCTTTTAGGCTCTCAGTCTCTTGTGCTGAGATAGGGAGGGCTCCAAATACAGGATCCCCCCAAGAGTCTTTGATTATGTGCATGCATGTATCTCCTCCTCCCTCTTCAGGGAGGAGGTTTCAGAACACCTGCCCAGGCTGGTAACTGCTGCTGTAGCTCCTGGAGTGAGCCCCCTGCTGGAGGCTGTGGGTTAAGTCCTACCTGGGACTTAAAAAAAGGCCAAAAAAAGCCTGCCTGGGACTGAACTTTAAGGAGTTTTGCAGCCTCAACTGGCCCCCCTTTTGGCAACTGGCAACCAACCTTTATATTTTGCAGCCATGGAGCACCTCCCCACCTGAAGAAAAAATTATTCCTCATGGGGATTTGAACCCCCAACCTCTGGCTCCACAGACTAGCACTTTAGAAATTGAGCCATAGGAACTCTTAGACTCAAAGTGTTTGGAACTAATACTTGAGGTGTTGATGGCCACCAGCTGGGTTCAAGACCTTATATATTAGTTCTGAGCACTTTGACTACAGGAGTTCTTATAGCCCAATGGAGAGGGTATATTCCTATTAAATGCTTTGTTCCTGACGTAGTTGAATGTGCTGACAACAAAATCACACAACAATCATCAATGGAAATCACATTTACCCATGGAGGTCTGGGTTTGGTGTCATACTCAAAATTGAAGTGGAAAAACACACTACAGGCTGATCCAACTTCGATGTATTGTCCATACAGCAAGTCAAAATGAGGCTCAGTAGTGTGTGTGGCCTCCACATGCCTGTATGACCTCCCTACAACACCTGGGCATGCTGATGAGGTGGCGGATAGTCTCCTGAGGGATCGCCTCCCAGACCTGGACTAAAGCATCCTCCAACTCCTGGACAGTCTGTGGTGCAATGTGGCGCTGGTGGATGGAGCGAGACATGATGTCCCAGATGTGCTCAATTGGATTCAGGTCTGGGGAACGGGCGGGCCAGTCCATAGCATCAATGCCTTCATCTTGCAGGAACTGCTGACACACTCCAGCCACATGAGGTCTAGCATTGTCTTGCATTAGGAGGAACCCAGGGCCAACCGCGCCAGCATATGGTCTCACAAGGGGTCTGAGGATCTCATCTCGGTACCTAATGGCAGTCAGGTTACCTCTGGCGAGCACATGGAGGGCTGTGCGGCCCCCCAAAGAAATGCCTCCCCACACCATTACTGACCCACTGCCAAACCGGTCATGCTGGAGGATGTTGCAGGCAGCAGAACGTTCTCCCTGGCGTCTCCAGACTCTGTCACGTCTGTCACATGTGCTCAGTGTGAACCTGCTTTCATCTGTGAAGAGCACAGGGCGCCAGTGGCGAGGTTGCCAATCTTGGTGTTCTCTGGCAAATGCCAAACGTCCTGCATGGTGTCGGGCTGTCAGCACAACCCCCACCTGTGGACGTTGGGCCCTCATACCACCCTCATAGAGTCTATTTCTGACCATTTGAGCAGACACATGCACATTTGTGGCCTGCTAGAAGTCATTTTGCAGGGCTCTGGCAGTGCTCCTCCTGTTCCTGCTGGCACGAAGGCGGAGGTCCTAATGCTGGGTTGTTGCCCTCCTACAGCCTCCTCCACATCTCCTGGTGTACTGGCCTGTCTCCTGGTAGCGCCTCCATGCTCTGGACACCACACTGACAGACATAGCAAACCTTCTTGCCACAGCTCGCATTGATGTTCCATCCTGGATGAGCTGTACTACCTGAGCCACTTGTGTGGGTTGCAGACTCAGCTTCATGCTACCACTAGAGTGACAGCACCGCCAGCATTCAAAGGTCACCCAAACAGCTAGAAAGCATAGGGACTGCGAAGTGGTCTGTGGTCACCACCTGCAGAACCACTCCTTTATTGGGGGTGTCTTGTTACTTGCCTATGATTTCCACCTGTTGTCTACTCCATTTG
Source organism: Tiliqua scincoides (assembly GCF_035046505.1). Taxonomy (NCBI): domain Eukaryota; kingdom Metazoa; phylum Chordata; class Lepidosauria; order Squamata; family Scincidae; genus Tiliqua; species Tiliqua scincoides. The sequence goes on along the minus strand of NC_089824.1, from coordinate 9,091,593 downwards.
TGCAACAGCATGTGAACTTGATTGTCAATCGGTGTGGCTTCCTTGGTGGACAGTATGATTTCGCGGAAGTGTGATTGACTTGGAGTGACATTGTGGTGTTTGAGTGTTCCCTTTCTATTGTGGAGAGTGACAAAATTAAGTTGCATGTAGATTTGTTTACTATGTAAACAAAGAACAAGATTTGTTTAGTGTCTTGGGCCAGTGCTGTTTGGGATGGGTGATGTCTTTGGATTAGAAAATATCAGACATTTTTTTGTTGCAAATTCCTGTTCCACTGAGGACTGGACCACAAGCAATTGGGTTTAGGAAGCCAGAGCCGCTGACTTCAGCAGGCTGTAACAACTATACATTAGGCGATCCAGAAGCAGATAATGTAATCTAAGACAAACAGAGGTTAGGTTCTATAAACCACAGTTGAAAATTAGGAACAAGTATAATCTATAGTAGATAGTAGGTCACTTTCCAGAGGCAGTAGGTGGGGATTATACAGAGCAGAAACAAGCCTAGTCAAGTTCCACATCAGTGAGACATACATCTCGGTTTGATGCTCTTAGGCTGGGTTTTATAAGGCTCCTTCATGGCATCCTTGAAGTTTGAGTGGTAAAGTGGCTTGTATTACATCTGTCATGTTAGTATTGCTATCTGGAGCCAGTCATGGGCAAAAAATTTGAAATTAACTCCAAGGTAGAGGTACAATTAGTATGGGAATCAGTGTCCAAGGTGATCTTGAATGTTCTAGATGGGATTGCACACTCTATGAAGGACCACATCTGAGTTTGAGAGGGATTTTGGACCTACGTTTGGCCATGGATGTAATGGCCAGAGGATCTTTCCACAGTTTATGCTGGTCTGACAACTGCAGCTATTTTTGATCTGTCAGACCTGGCTATAGTTATCAATATGCTGGGTATGTCAAGAATGGATTGCTGTAACTCCCTTTATGTGGCCCTTGAAGGCTACCTGGAACCTTAGCTCATACAAAATGCAGCTGTATGAGTTCTGACTGGCACCAGGTTGTTTGGTCACCTTGCCTGAATTATACCAGCTTCGCTGGTTGTTGGGTAGTCTCTGAAATTAAGGTTTGTGCTCAAATCCAGTTTGCTGGAAAAAGGTCTCTGAACTAGGGTTTGATTCAACTCCCACAGACCATACCCTTGTGATTTAAAGCAGCATTAACCTAAAGATTTACTTCCTGATGATGCAATATATCAAAGTTATGGTGAATAAAATGACTTCCTAAAGCAAAACTTAATTATTCAATCCTGGAAACGTCTTTCCCAGATTAAGGGACAGTCCATATGTCTTTCTCCATTTGTGTCTTTTCATCTTGGAGTAAACTATCTGCACAATGCTGAGAAGTCTTTGAATTTTGTGATCACTACCTTTGTATGGATCATTCAAGTACTGTATTATAAGTGTGGAGTTCGGTTTTGAGCAAATTACATTTGAAGCCAACTGCTGAAAAATTCACATGTTCATTGGCAGTTCCTTCCCAGGTCTATGAGATTATTTGCCTTTGGGTATTGATGGAGGTAATTATAGTAGCAAACTGCACCTCCTCCCTTGTGCATCACTTTAATATTGCCTGAACACTTTTGTTGCCCAGAACATTAATAGAAATAACATGGCTGACATAGTAGTCCTCTCACAGGAAGATTAATTCTACTTTGAGATTAAAGTAAAATGAATCTACTTTTCCATTATCTAATGCACTCAATGACATTATGTTCTGTCATGTGGGTTCACGGGGAAACAATCCTTGCTTAGTCTACTCTGCTCTGAATAAAATACTGTAATTCCTCCACTGACATGAGTTCCTGGACCATTAAACACCCTGTCCATGATCTGGGAACATGGGATTTTAATCCTTAGTATTATCAGAAATCTTAATCACATGCTTATCTATTATTTCTGAGCTAGGAGACTACAGTGGTACACAAAGCCAAGTAGTAGAGAATGTAATCTAGGGATTTACAGAAGGCAAATCCTCCTACTCATTTGACCTTGAAAATGTGATTGGATTTTCTCATTGGTTTGGCTTGCATCCCCAATTATGTTAACATACTATATACTAGAAATGGAACTCCAGTGAATTCAAGAACTTTTATGTTAATATATGGTGCTCATGGTCACCTAAACAAGCAAAAGTAAGAAAGGCAAAATGCCACCTCTGGTATTTATATTGTGGTCATCAATGTGAGTCCACACTCTCTAGAATCTCTCATCCAGGTAAGAGTGGGCAGCTTGTAGCTCCAAGGTCATGCATGAGCCCCAAGGTGCTCTGTTACAGTCCTCTCCATTTAGAATTTCTATTTAAAGGGTTGGTGTAATGTGGTGAGTAAGAGATGGTGTAGTGAATCAGATTTCCCTGGTTGGAATCTTACCTCTGTCATATTCACTAGTTGCCTAGTCGTTCTTCCTCAGCTGGAGTGTTCCAGCTGCAATATAGAGAATGCTTACATTGCTGGGATATTTAAAGAATAGCATCAAGATGATGCACCTGAAATACTTTGCATAGAAAGTAATATACAAATGTTCAGTATCATTATAAAGTAGTGGAATTCTGTGCACCTTGTGAAAGCCAGACTTCAAACTTGTCATTCATGGCTGCAAGAAGTTTTTGTTGTCAAATCCAGAGTTGGAGACCTTGGGGTAGAGTTGCATAGCCAGATTAGAATAAAACTTTGTGACATGTTAATTTGCATGGTTTTTTGTTTTTTTTACAAATGGGTCCCCGTTGTTTGGCTCCCCAGCTGGCCTATGGTATTAAGCATTTATTTTTGTTTCTTGTATGGTCTTTCCAACTGGTTCTGTGCTTGTGCAAAACCAGTTTCAGGGTGTCATAGAGCTCTAGCCGGGGAACTGCTTGCCTTTCCTCCCCCTCCTGCTGATTTCTCTCTAGCAGTAGAGTGGGCATCTGCCAGCTCATCTTAGTACTTGGTCAGCTGCAGCCATAATTTGCATAAACAAACCTATCTTATACTGAGTTGGACCATTAATTCATCTAGCTTAGTACTGGTCTCCACAGACTGTTTTTTCCTCTTTCTCCACTGGAAAGGCTGAGAGATCCTGAGACCTTCAGCATTCAAAGCAGGTGCTCTGCCCTCTGAGCTGATGCCTCTTCCAGTGTGCTGAACCACTCAAGAAAACCAGAAAATGATTTGTGGGAGGTAGCCAATCTCAAAAACATGGAGAACTTGTTTGAGCTGAACTATGAGCCACGGGAAATCACTGGCCTAACAAGTAAAAATCACTGGCCAGGGGAAATCACTGGCCTAGCAAGTAAAAATAAGCTCCTTCTTAAATAACATATGTTATCAGCTGTAAGGTATCCATTAATAGTTCCGCGTTTTTAGAAATGGATTCCACTTGGGTGGTTCTGTAACAAAGCTTAATGAACAGAACACTAGGTATATTTTGTTGCTTTTTGTATTTCTGTGTGTATGGGAGAGAGACTGGGGCTATTTTGGTTATGTTAAAGTACAGAGTTGGTAAAATCGTAACACTTATAGGAATTGGCAGTACCATACTCACTTGACTTTGAACAATGGTCTTGCTACTAGTGTGCCAATTAAATGTTTTCTTCAAATGAGTAGCCAATAAAATGCATGGTGGCTTAGGGCACTCTTAAGCCTCAGCACTTAAGGCCACCCCTGTATCAACCTGCTATATGGGAATAACTGATCTGCTTTTGAGTTATCAGGGTTATTGAGGCAATGCTTGCAAAATGCTGTGTATGCATGAAGTAGCATGAAGTATACATGTTATATAAATGCTTATTGTGAATGTGCTTAATGCCAATGTACTGCCACTAGTACAGAGTAGGTTTATTTCATATTGATACTTTTGTGGAACTTGACATATCCAGAGACTAAAGAGGCACTTTGAATTTAACAAAGATTTGGGAGAAAGCAGAACAAATGATGGCTAAATATACTCTATGTGGTAATGAATATTCACTGTGTCAGTGTCATTAATGAGATACTTAGGAAGACTATGTTCAGGTTTAGTCGTTAAACTGGGAAAAGCTATCTGAGAATAATTGACTTGTAGTATTCAAGAAAACAAGAAATCCTTTTTCTAACCTGAAATGGTGAAGGTTCTAATGTTGGTAACTTTCATTTCCTTTTGGGAATGTATGTATAGAGTCCTGAATGAGGGCCATTCTCATTAAAGTCAAGGTACTGAATGTCTTGCTGTTAAAGTGGTCAGACAAAGGAAGTACTTCACGAACATGTCACTTAACACACTTAGAATTCACAATGCTAGAATTGTCTGTAGCTGTGTGTGTAATGTCTGAAGCTTCTGGTTTAGGTGACTTCTTAGAAGAAAGACATGTCTCTATTGTAGGGATGTATTTCATCAGTGGTCATAGAATCATAGCGTTGGAAGGGTCGTAATAGGTCATTAGTCCAACCCCCTACCTTAGTCAGGAAAACCGCTTAGATTATGGTTGTAACTAAATGGAATCTCTGTACACAGGCGTATATAACAGATGCAAGGTTCAATCTAGGAATGGGTATCATTTTCTAGTTAAGTTTGTTCCCTTTCCAGGAATGAGTGCTTGTTATGTAGGCAAATCAGTATCTTTGATCTGTGCTCTAGTTTTTAATTTCACAATTCTACCCTGCTGTGAGTCAGTTAAGACTTCAAAAGTGGCATCTGGTGGGCCATTGAGATACAAGAAGCTGGACTAGATGGGCCTTTGGCCTGATCCAGCAAGGCTTTTATGTTCAATTGTCATGAATGTGTCTAGTCCACTTTAAAATGTTGTGACAAATCTGCCCTTCTGAGAGCTCATGGTGGGGACTACCAAAAGGGTTTATGCAGGTGTGAGGAGAGTAAGTTTATTTGTAGCCAAGATTTTCCTGAATCTATTATGTGTTGGTTCCTTTTAATCTAGAGGTGACTAGGTAGAGCGCCCCAGGAAGAAAGAACCTCTTGTCTGCCTGAGTCAGGTGTTGGGTATTACATGTTGCCTTGGATCAGGCTTGCAGAAACTAATCTGATCAAAAACATAAGCTTGTAGTAATGCCTGTATTTCAGAAAGTTTTAAAACATAGCCAGACTAAGAATATATAAAGTACATATATATTCTGTTGATGATGCAGCACACAAGGTAAAGTTAAAAAACTAGTTATCTGGGAGCATTTTTCCTGTTCACTGTTCTCACTCAGTTTCAAGCAACTGTGTTTTCTTCTTTAAGAGTATGTTGACAATCTTTCCAGTTTGTGATGGTGATGTACTTTCTAGTTAGGCATATTCTTATTTGCAATCACAGGAAACTGTTGTCTCTAGAAAATAACATGAATAGAGGATAAAGAACACACAGTACAGAGACTTAATGTCAGCCCTTCCCCCAATTCTGCTATTATATTTTTAAAAAACATGTGAATGTGAGGATTAGCAACTGCAAGTTCTGGTAAAAGCAGGTATACACTGGCTATACTTTGCTTTCGGTTTTCTGTGTTCAGGCAATGCAAGTAAAAATCCTGAGAACCATTACTGTGTTGTATGAGAACATTGGTTTGAAATGATTCGGGAAACTAATTTCAAAACAAATTATGTGTTTTGTTACAGAAATTGAGAAATTTCAAAAAGGAGAAGAAAAGGAAGAAGAAAAATATATTGATGTTGTGATTAATAAAAATATGAAACTGGGACAAAAAGTATTAATTCCAGTCAAACAATTTCCCAAGGTAAGTTGAAGTTCTCTAATTTTGAATTGGAAATGGTTGTTGTGCATATCTTGGTTGATTCAGTGGGTTTGGTCATTGTGAATTATATCATGAACTGTGTTAGATTCCTTTAGCAATGTGTCTGAGAAATTCTTGATGTCTTTCTAAAGGAATCGGATTCATTTCATTTTGCTGGTACTAACCCTTGCAATTTAAACTTAACTCTCAGACATGTGGCTGTTCTGCTGCCTTAAACATCAGTAGCCTAGCAAGCTTATTTAAATAGTGGAGACAGACTCAAATACAAGTGTGTGCTGGTATCCATGGGGGTTCTATTTCAGGACCCCCTGTGGTTAAGCAAGACTGAGGATAACTGGGGATGCCCCAACCCCCTGGTTGGGTCTGGAGGCTTTTCAGAGCCTCACAGAGGTCTCAGGAAATAAAGAGAAGCCGGGGGCCCCAAACTCCTCTTGCCTGCAGAGGTAGCACATGCATGCATGTGGCGGTGTCCTGCGGACCCAATGCACAATAGGATCCGTGGATACAGTGGCCTCCCTTTTCGCATATTTTACTAAACTGATACAGTCAGATGCACACTTAGTATTGAGATGCAAAATATATCATCTTCTACAAGTTCAGAAAGCAGCTGTGACATTTCAGCAGTTCTTTAAATCTAATCTTGATGAAAACAAACCTGACTTGGAAATCTGGCAACTCTAGCCCTAGGCTATTGCAAATGTATTAGTGTAACCTAATAAATATTGTAGCTAAATAGATTAACTTGCTTAGGTTAACCTTCATAAAGAGGACAGTATGCTGTCCTTGGTTAATTCTGTTGTTCTTATTAAATTTATAAAGGTATGGGAGTGCCTCGATCAGGTTTTCATCATGAACTGAAGATCATTTGCTATTTGAATCTGAATATGTACTAAAGTGGTCTGAGGATCAATGATTGTAGAAAACTAAGTGACTTTTTTCTAAACATCACTGCTAAGGGCCAGAGCAGGTGCTTGACAATCCTAATGAGTTTATGAGAGGATGTGGGGTCAGTGGTGGCCTTAGCACCTGTCTAGAATCTCATGCAAATACTGGCTGAACTGGTTCTCCTTGGGGTCTAGATCTGTGATTGTGGCAGCCCCTTTAAGCAAGCATTTGCATCTGAACTGGAACCTAAGAGAATGGTTGCTAAAATTCTTGCTATGATATTGTTGTTCAGGGCAGCTGTATTCATAGTGCAACTATCAGTAGAGTTGCTATGTATGTTTACTGAGAAGTAAATCATACTACATTCATTGGGGCTTGTTTTCTAGTAAGTTTGAAGTGCAGCCTAAAACTATTTTAGATCATGAGAAGTTTTTTCCAGTTTTATCCCTGGATTGCTCCAGAGGATAAACTGGGCTGAGGTCTGAAGTTACTTAGAATCAAATGAAATCCACCTTACAAGTCGCACCAGTGTCTCCTGATGATGCATGTTGTCTTTCTATGGTGAGAGGTAGCATGAAGCTGGAGAAAGTGTGAGCCCCAAGGCCTGTCCCTGATCTTTCTCAGGGCTCGAAGAACATCCAAAACAGCTCTCCATGGGAAAAAATGAAGCAATTTTTGTAGGGCTCAAGAGCTTAATTTAGGAATAATTCTGCATGATCATGTGACTTCCCTAAACTTCTCCAAATTTCTCTCTGGTCATGCCTTGAATTCCTTAGCATATGCAAAGTTATGGCGAATGTATTCTGCAGATGTTAGCTCTCAAACCTGGAGTAAATTGAATTTCAGAATGGAAGGAGGGCAAAACAGGATTTCCTAAGGATCTGCATTGGGACCAGAGATTATTGCTGTATGACACGTTCATATATGATTGAGAGTAAGGCAGCCACATAACTGAAGGAGTATCTATGTTGTGAACTTAAAACTGTGGTCAAATCATTTTAAGCATTAGGGTTTCTCCAAAGAATTCTAGGACTTGTAGTTTGATGGTAATGACAGTTATGCTCAGCCAAATCACAATACTACAATTCCCAGTTATCTGCTAAACCAGTTTAAGCCTGTGGAATGTTGCCTGTTATCTGTGTTATGTTTTTTACATATGTTTTTACATGAGCCATTAGTTTGATTTTCTCTGTAAACCACTTTGTGAACTTTCTGTTGAAAAGCAGTGTGTGTATATACACTGTTAATAATGTTGTACTTATTACTAGTCTGTATCAATAGACATGTTGTTGTTGGACACCACTGGAAACTTATTTCTGGCCTCTTTGGTTTTAGTTGTTATGAATGCTATTGACACCTGAAGGAATGAATATGTTAATGAAATGAAAGCTGCTCTTCATTTTAGGGCAAGCATGTTTGGATTCTGTTTTTGCAAGTAAACCAGTTTCTCTGCCATCTGATGCCTCCTAGTAATAAGAGTCAAATGAACAGGGGTATCATCATTGATACCAGGGGAAGGCATGTTCAACAGCTGCAATTATGCATTGGAATCTATTTTAGGTCAGTGATTTTAAGCCTTTCATCTCAAGGCACACTGATAAGGTACTAAAACTATCAAGGCACGCCATTAACTTTTGACAATTAACAAGGCACACCATGCTGTTGGTGGGGGGGCTCACATTCCCAATGACTCTCCCCCAAACTCCCATGGCACACCTGCAGACTGTTCACAGCACACCAGTGTGTTATGGCACAGTGGTTGAAAATGGCTGTTTTAGATTGTAAACACTATTTGGTTATAATTATGTGGGAAGAGCCTCATTATTACTGGGTATGTTCTAAAAAATGAAGAGTTCTTGACATTCCAAAATTGCTTGCATCTAGGAACAGAACTAAAATTTAATACTTCCTAATTGATATTTTGGGCCTATATGAAATGCCTTCAGATTTATATCTGCAAGTAGCTACTTGACATTGTGGAATAGATTTTATGCGTTGCTTACTGTAAATGAATAATCCCTCATTTAGGAATGCACTGTAGATTTATTTATTGCTTTCCCTTAATAGCATACCTGGCTGTGTATTTCAGATTGCTCTGTTACTGCGAAATAAGCCTTGTAATCATTAAATCATGCCAGGCTTTGACATATATTGACCACTGTTCCATTAAACTGAAAAGAAGATCTTTATGCAATAACTATGGAGCACAATTTTAAACTATGTTTTTAATAAAATGAGAGAATTGTTGACAAGGCATTATTGATGTCTGATTTTTTTAAAGTGTTTTTACTAATTGTCTGATGCTGCATATACACACACAGAGCAAAATTCTGGCTTAATAGTAATAGCAGTTACTTGGAGAATCCTGGTAATTAAAGCTTACTCGTAGCAATGAAATTTATTTTTCTATAATTTAACTCCATGGAAACATCATGGCAACTAAGAACTTATGCAGATATAACTGTAGACTGGCCATTAATTAAATTAAAACATGAGAAGCAGTCTGTAGGATCTGCCTTAACGTCTCCACATTTGTTCCTGAATTCACCTTCCTCACTTTATAGCTTTTCATTTGGCTGACAATCTTGATCAAATAGAAAGCTAGTTGTAGATGGGTTTTGTTAATCAAGGGGTAAAGTTGGTCAGGTGTAATAAAGAAGGGAAATCTGAGTAAGTTGAGAGGACTGAGTGTACTCTGCCTATCAATAGTAATGGTGCCTTGTATTGTCCAATCTAGTCTTGCTTTCTCTTTGATTCTTTAACTCCATGTCTCCACCATCCACTATTTCTTTAACTCAACATTGGGCAGAAATGGCTCATCTCATTCCAGAGAAACTGGCAATATCACTTCCTGCCCAGAATTTGGACTGCAAGAGGCTTAACTCTTTTTGTACAACTCCTGTGCAATCCCACACTGCATGTCATGGAATATTCCACAAATCTTCCAGTGATGTTCTCTCTCCCTAGTAAATTAGTTTTGCTGCCTTCCCTTGAAGGCTCCTATGTAACTTCAGTCCTCTATGTTGCAGTTGTTGGAGGATCACTGAAATGTTTCTTGACTGCCATCAAAGCACCATTGTGCATGCTTATCCCTCAAATGAAACAATTGTCTGGTCTCTTATATTTTCAGAGACTATTATAAATACAACATTTGCAGTAGAGTAGTTGGTAGGTTGGATTGCCCTGTGTCACATGGTGAGCAGGGTCAAACTTTCCATCATGTGTAGTTAGATTACTAGTACATATTTTGGCATCTACATCAGACAAATGAATGTTCACCATTGAAGTCCTAATGGATTCTATGCACTGTTGCACCCAACTCCTGCAATCAGAGGTCGACTATAGTAGACATCCTAATGGAATGCCAAACATCACTATCTTAACTTGATTGCAGATCCAGTGGCTTCTGGGCCACATGGTATCTATCACAGCAGTCATTGCACTGGTACATGTATATGTTAGGCCCTTACAAAGATGGTTCCTGACAGGGTTCAGATCTTGGGAAACATTCTCAATGCAAGGTCAAGTTTTACATTTCCCAAAGTGGTAGACTTGACTGACTATCCTTTTTGAAGGGTGTACCTTTTCATCATGATGTGCTGATCAAGACTTGCTGTTTGCAGGAATGGGAAGTACATGGAAGTGCTCTAAGTTAGTGTGGTCACAACATCAAAAGGAAATCCTGCATCAGCTTTTTAGAACTGCTGGCCATTTTCAAATCAAGTCCTTCTACAGTTTTTGAAGGTCTGTAGTACAGGTGGACCTTGTATCCATGGGGTTCCATTCCTGGATCCTCTGGATACTAAATCCACACATACTGAAGGTGACCAAAGGTTTCTTGAGGTGCAGGGATGTTCTGAGGCATAGGGAAGCTATCACTGATAGGCACTGCATCAGAACAGTTTCATCCTCCACCACAAGACTGGTATCTTTCTTTGAACTATACAATGCAGTAATATGGTCTACTATACTTTTGAATACTATGCTATGACCACCACACCATCTTCAGGTAATGAACTAAAGCAAGCTACATGTGACTGCACCAGAGGAAGATTTAAGATTTCTATACCACTTTTCTAAGCCAAAGACTTAGGCTTACTTACCTGTTTAGTGGTCATCTGTGCAAATGTATGAGCCACCCAACCATTTCTTCTGCAGCTCTGGTTTCAAGTCCAAGGAATAGCTCCAATAGGCGGAGTTCTTTCCAAGTAGAAAATTTGAAAAGAACCAGGAAGAAGACCTCAAAGAAATTGAAGGATTTGGGATCTTTTCTGTTCATAAAGCACCATGCGTAGAACTTTCCTGTTCAAGTGCAGGGAAAGAATATTGGGCAAAGATCTAGAAACTTCCAAGGTAGACTCTGCTCATGTGTAAAACTCCAAAAATGACATATGCCTGTGCAGATGACCACTCAGTGAACTGTAGTTGCTGGTGTGCTATCTGAGTGCTGAGGTCAGTACCTTTCAGGACCTGGAACTCTCAGGCAAAGAATAAAAACATTATAGGGAGAAGAACTTAATGGCCAGCAGTTTACACCAAATGTATTAAGACTGAAGTGGTAACCTTGACAGTAGGTGACATCAACCATCTCATGGCCCAATCCTGTTGTGCATCACTGGCTCTAGCTGTTGCAAACATCCTGCAAAGCATCAGCAGGAAGGCTTGAGCTATCACACTGGTGCTGAATCCAGGCTGACAAGCCCTGGTAAGTACAGTGCAGAGTAGTGCAGGGGTAGGGGAGGGTGAAACAGAGGTGGAAGAAGGTGTTTCTGGGTGGCGGCAGATAGGGAAGGGGAATTACAGGCCTAGGCAAAGTTGGTGGAAGAGTTCTCTGCCATATCTTAACCCTCCTTCTGGGCTGAAAAACCCCTTGCATAGAGATTTTGCTGGTACAGATCCAAGCAGCCCTATAGGGCAGGCTGGAGTGTTACATGGAGAGACCTTTGGCCTGCTCAATTCCAGCACTGGATGCTGCATGGGCTGTGTGGCCCCACTGTGGCAGCCCTGGTTGAGCTGTCGGCCTGTTGGATATCTCACAGTCACAATTCCATATATATTGGCTGACATGTGATTTTTCAATTTTAATGTTAAGTTATAGTTTTCACTCTCATTGGTAATCGGTTATCTGTCAGCATTAGTATTGACCACAGTGTCTCTTAGCTGTTAAGGAATACGTTCCCTTAATTCTGCATGTTCAAATTGTTTTGTGATAAGGGAGCAGTGCTTCCTCAGGGCTAGTCTTCTGAGCTCACCTCTTCTGCAAATAATATACCAATCACCGTAATCTTTAGAGATTAGTATATATTGTTTGCAGAGTTTTCTCAACAAGGACTTGTAGAATTCAGATTTTCTCTCCAATCTTACCCAGTGTCTAAATGAGCCAAATGAAGAGTGACAATTCAAGAGTCAAGTCAGTTAGCTTTATTGCAGGTTTTTAATCTATTAAATCTGATGGACCCCCTCCTGCTATCACAGGCATGTGGGGTGCAATTTAAAGAGGCTAGAGCTAATCCTAGTGTGGTAAGACATTTCAAGCCTCGTTTATTGCAGTCCTATTGGACTGGTGCACAACTTATCTATTTTTCCAGCCTAGAATGGTTCCCAAAGTAGCTTATGATTACATCAAACATTATACTGCTGTCTGCAGTGATCAAAGTCTTGTTCAAAAAAAGCACTAAACCTGTTTTACAAGTTTAAGGGAAGGAAGGATTAGGTTTTGGAACATAATTTAAGAACAGATCAAAGGCCCATCTAGTGCAGCATTCTGTTTTGTACAGTCACAAACCAGATAACTGCTGGAAGGCCTGCAAGCAAGATGCAAAGGCAGCAACCCTCTCCCACCACTTCTTTCCTGTAGCTGGAGAGCATTGAATAAATCAAGGAACTTAGAGGTAGCATGTAAGCAATTGGACTAAACTTGTCCTGCATGGGTTTTTCTATTTCTCTTCTAAAAGCCATCCAAGCCAATGATCATTACAACATTCTAAGCAGCAAGTTTCAATGATTATCTCTGCATGGTGTGAAGAAGTACTTCCTTTTGTCTGTCTTAAACCTGCCAATCAGTTTCTAGTGGTATATGAGAGAGAGAGAAAAAAAATCTCTGTCCACTTTCTTTGCACCATGCATAACTTAAATATGCTTGTACCAAAGAGCAAATTGCTACAGGAGCCACTTTAGGAACAGGAAGACAGACTCTCCAGGACACAAGCTAAACTAGGCATGATTAGTTACCTGAACACTGCTTTGCTCAGACTTTCTGATTAGAGGCTAACAAACCAACCTTCGTTTATTTTGGATCCATCAACAAATAGAACCTGCTGTGACTTAAAACCCATTTTCTACCGAAGTTGTTACCGCACTGTTTCCAAAGATACATTTGTGTAACAGATTCATCTTTCCTCCAACATGAGGAAAATGTCTTCAGAAAACATTCAAAACATTTCCATAAAACTAGTAAAAATGAGCACTGTGGACTAAATGAATTAAGCTCTTTTTTTTTTTTTGCAGTGCTGTCCATGGTGCTGACGTTTAAATCCTTACATAAAGTATACTCATGGCCTCACGCAAGATTTTACATTGAGCTTTCTGTTGTAGCAGCTCAGTTAATTACCTTTGCTCACCTTGTGGTTAGCTTCTTCAGTAAAACAAACCTCAAGAAGGGGTTGTCTGACCTCTGAATGCTCTGTAAGTGACTTGAGGGGGAAAAAAGACTCATATTTTACATCGACTTGCCTGCTACTACTGCAGGTGCCTCATCTGTTTTCCAGACTCAAAACAGAAACAGCACCTATCCTCACCCTGACACTGGAAATTCAAGTTTTCAGTAAGACAAATGTAGAAATAACCTCTCCTACCAAGAGAAATGTGTATATAACTGGAAGGATAAGTTTTCACTAACAAGTTAAGTCTCTCCAAGGTGCTGATATTGAGGAGTGCTTATTTTTCCATTTGCAAATTTTGACTCCTGTTTGTAAATTGGGCACATTTGTGCACCAGTATGTTCCACAGCTGATTACTGGTATTTACCTGTTACTGAAGGGCTTCAGTCAAGTGGATTACGAAGTTTAGTCTTGTACCATAAAAAGTGTGCCAAAGTTTCATTTTTACTTACAGTGGGGGTGGGATACCCTGGAAACAATTCCAGTGCCTCAGTTTCCCTATTGTGATTAACAACCTTCAGTCTTGAAAGACTATGGTATAAGCCTACAGCACCCAGTATTCCCAGGCGGTCTCCCATCCAAGTACTAACCAGGCCTGACCCTGCTTAGCTTCCAATATCAGATGAGAACAGTGGTATTTGCCCTCCTGTTACATAAAATGGGGGGAACCTACTCCCACTTTAGAAAATTGGTCCACTGGGGAAAACCGACTGAGGGCCCAATCCTATCCAACTTCTTAGTGCTAGTGCAACTGCAATGCAGTCCTGAGGAAAGGGAACAAATGCTCCCATACTTAGAGGAGGCCCCCATGACTGTTCTACTGCAGGATGCAGTGCATGCCTTGTTGATACAGCTGAAACAGTGCTGGAAAATTGGATAGTATATGACACTGAGATACTTGCAGCTATGTAGAAGCAGAATCCCACTGACAAATGTCTAGTTATAAATGGACAAAAAGGGCTGGAGGTTCTTCATATTAAATCTTCAGCTAATTTTGCTAATCTTTTCGTGTTAATGGTGGCTGCTATATTTTCTATATACATACAGCAGCCACCATTAACATGAAAAGATTAGCAGAATTAGCTGAAGATTGATTATGAAGAACCTCCAGCCCTTTTTGTCTATTTTAGTCTATTCCAGTAGACCAGGGGTGTCCAAACTTTTTGACAGGAGGGCCACATCTCTCTGACACTGTGTTGGGGGCCGAGGCGGGAAAATAATTAATTTACATCTCAAATTTGAATAAATTTACATAAATAAATATTTTAGAGCTGGAACTTATATGAATGAATGAAGGTTTTGCAATAGCTCAAGGCCTATGAAAGGCCTTGCACAAAGCAAGGCCAGCCTTTCCTTCTCTGCCATTGCTGAATCACAGACATGACACAGCTAGCAGTGGAGGGATCCCTCATCCTATAGCTTACACAAGAGGTCGAACTGCCATCCTCATGCTGAGAGCAGTTGCATCGGGCCGGCATGGGTTCCAGTAACTCTCTGGAGGGTCAGAGGCTCATTGGAGACTGGGTGATCCCTGTGGGCTGGATTGGGAGTCCCTGAAGGCCACAAGTGGCCCCCAGGCCATGGTTTGGGCACCCCTGCAATAGACTATTACAAAAAGACTGTAACCAAGATCTTATTGTACGGTGGAGCTCCAGATTTATGTGTTGTACAAAATTAACAGTTAACAGTCTACATTTTTGAGCTACCTTTCATTTCTGAATGCTTCTTAATGATAGAGCATACTGCGGTTATACTACACTGTGGTTGTATCTAAGGTCTAAATGACTGTGGTCAGGCTTGTAGAGTACTTGTTTTTTTGGGCAAACAGAAGCACTATGTATATGAATGAGAGGGAGTTTTAAATTGGAAAATCAGGGCAGGAAGGGTTCTATGAATAGGAGTTCCCCAATTTACAGCTTGGATTCAATTTTCCTTGAATGTTCCTTCCCCCATTTGTTGCTAGTAAAAAACAACACATGGGGGTTCATGATCTTAAATCTTCCACATAATGTTTGGTTTGACCTTTATTTATGATGGAAATTGAGAGTATGTACAAATATGCCATCTTGAGGGGGCAAGGCAGAGACTGTTTTTTACATTGTAAAAACTTGCATAGCCACTCAGATGGAAACTCTTAAATAATCATGAATATTTTAGCTGGAATGGGTAAGATCCACCTGCATAGGGCACTTGTTGGATGGTGCTGTTATCTTTGTATCTCACTGGCTCAGCCCTACCTACCATCACCCATCTCTGATCAACATAAGAACAGCCCCACTGGATCAGGCCATAGGCCCATCTAGTTCAGCTTCCTGTATCTCACAGCAGCCCACCAAATGCCCCTGGGAGCACACCAGAATAGTATTACAACTTTTTTAAAGCTTTGAATGTATATAAGAGATGTGCATGGAGGCCTTGGAGGGGACGGGACATTAAAAGATCAAAATCTTGTTTTGAGAAGAATGGAAGGGCAAGACTGACTGCTGGTACAGTGTTTGATTTGGCTAGTTTGTATACCTGTTCAACAAACAGGGAAGAAGCTAGCTTCACACCATGGGGTGAGGAACATTGTCTTCAATTTTATTTGCCTAATGGATTTTTATGAGACTAGTTTTCTCTGGATTAGGACTTCAGTCTTGAATGAGGTCATTACTTCTCAGTTATGACATCCACCTTCCCCAAATTATGTCCAAGTTTTATGTGGCTGTCTGCTATTCCACAACTTTTTAATGCAGATATAGTTCAGTATGGAATAACCACAAAAATGGTGCTAACTTATCTTCTTTGTATGTTTTCTTCTTTTTTCTTTTTGGTAGTCGTAAAATTTACAACCCGATACATTTCTTTCTTTTGCAGAAACAGCCAAATGCTGTTTTCAGCAGCATTTTTCATACCTGACAAGAAACTTAAGACACTCTTCAGCTCCTCAGCACTATGGATAGTTTTTTATTGCCTTCTTTGTTGCTTATTTTGTCTTTCAGTTCAACTTTGTGGGGAAACTTTTGGGCCCGCGTGGCAATTCTCTGAAGCGCTTGCAAGAAGAGACATTGACAAAAATGTCAATATTGGGAAAAGGATCCATGAGGGACAAGGCAAAGGTAAAAATTGCTAGCTGAAGATCATTAGTGTGCCGTGTACTGCTGTGTGTGCCTTTCTTTGCTGATCCTAGTATAGTCTGGGGAGAATAAAAGCAAACACAAATCAAGGTGTATATCTTACCCCATTGCCTCTTCAATTCTGCATGCATTTTGGTTCTCTTTCCATAGTGTATCCCTGTCTTCAGAGGAAGTCCCCAGTGACAAGTTTTCTTTATGGATACAGAGAGCTGGCTGGAACTAGAAATGATGGAAGACACATGGCTGCCTCATGTTGTCTCCTCTGCTTCCTTGCTGTCCCTTGGCAACACATTGTAATTTAAGATACATGGCTTAATATTAGTGTGCTGTGGATTGTTCTCATTCAGCGGCCTCTACTGGTGGGGTTGGGGAAAAGTGCAATATGGTAATGTTATGTCAGGCACTTTAAGGGTCTGCTTTTCATTTCACACAATCCCTGAGTTCGAATACAGTCTTTTGGCCTGTTAAGGCCCCACATAAGACAGTAGCATAAATACAATAAAATACTAGTACAATTTGCTGTAGAACTGTGACTCATAGATTCAAATCAAGCAGGTATTCACTGGGTAAAGTTTATGTCAAAAAGCCAAAACAACTGTTTTGATTGCAGAAAATGAAATATGGAAGCAAAGGATGTTTAGATGGTTGCCTCATTTTAAATACTTAGAAGGAGAAAGAAGCAAACTTTTCCTGTATTAAAACAAAAAGTATCAAAATATTGAAATTTCCCTGTACTTGCTGCAAACAGGAACTAAGTATTGTGCATACATGGCAGTTTTTCTCTCCCAGAAACAGCCTCTCCAAAAGCCTCTCCCCTCCCAAATATATATTTAAAATAATCTTGGGCAAAACAAAGTGTCCCGCTACATTTCTTCTTCAGTGAACTTACTTGACATACACAGTCCTCTCTGGGGTTTGGCAGCTGAATGTAAATCTGTGCTCTCTGTAATTCTGGATCACATTGGTGCAGTTTCAAGGGTCTGATATTAAATATGTTTGAATATGAATGGGGATACAAATTACACTGTTTCATGGAACAATTAGGAAAATATTGAAGAGTTTTCACACAGGTCTGCGAAACTATTCAGTAATACAAGCCTTCCACCTTCACACAGGAAGGATGAGCTTTTAAGTCAGTCCTGTCTCTTCTCGCTCATTTGGCCTTCTTTGGCAACCTTTAGCTTAGACCTGGTGAGTACTGCTGTGAGGGGCTTATCTTTTAAATAACATTTGGCAATGTTAGCATCAGATGGCAGCATCAGATTTGGCAGCACAACATGTCAATAACTTTCTCAGTGACTGGCTTCTGCTGATTGCCACTTTTAAAGGACAAATGCTCCTCCAGAAAGGCTTGTCAGCTCTTGAGTAGATTTGGGGGCTTAAATAAAAGGGTGGCATAAGTTCTTTCTAAACTGGGGTGGTTGCCACCTTTCCAGAAAACAATTCCCAATTCTTCCTCCAGCCTTAGAGATGGGAGTGGTCACATACCAGATGCTAGAATGATTCCCACCCCTTCCAAAATGCATGCTTTGGAATGTGCGTAATCTTAAGAACCAACTTTTTTTTTGTTAAAGATGAAAACTGAGAACCTCTGGGTAATCTATTTGGGACTTTCATGGCAGAATTGCTGAATCATGGAATGCACACAATTTTGTGTATCCCTTTGACTTAATTTGTTAATGATTTATACCTGTAGAAGTAGATTTGTGTGTGTGTTAAGAGCATAGTGAGTTGCCAATTCAATAATTAGTGGATGAAGCTGTCTAAGCTCTTGATCGTGTTAAATCCTACATTTATATGTGTATGAGAGGAGAGTTCCCCGTTGGTTTGATTGAAAATCCTGAGCATAGCAGTGTTTGAAAAGGTCTTTATATCTATTGCTGTTTTGTCACAGTGCAGACTGGGATGGTGAAATCCCCTCAGTTTTGCTGAACCTTTCAACCGAAATGTATTTCAATGATCTTTTTGCTTATCCATTGTATAAACAAGTGTTCAGGGTTTTCAATCTTCCTTGCATTACCTGGCCACCACAACAAAATTGTGTTAATTGCGTAACTCTAATATTTTGAAATCCACCTCCTCTTGGAATCCTAGATGCCGCTTTTAGATAATCCTGGGCTTTGCGGAGTTGTTCACTAGAGTATCTTTTTTCCTGTGCTTTGTTTTGTCTTAAATTATTGAGGAGATTGGGGCTTGTACTGCTTCCCAAGGGATATTATTATAGTCTAACAGATCTCACTGTTAAGAAGGATTTTGTGATTGCTGGCTGCTATTTCTCTATTCTACATTGATTTCTTATGAGCCCTGCACATTGTGACTCTGGACCTCCCTAAATTACTCATGAGGAAAGAGTTACCATTGTCGTTCAGAATTCTATTTCATTACGCTCAAGTAAGGCAACCTGCTGCTGAGGCTCTTGAAATACAAATCATTTTCCAGCTTTATGTCACAAATAGGAAAAAAAAAAACAGTCAAATGGGTAATAAAGAGAGAGGCTTTAAATATAATGTGTGTGAGAGAGTGTGCGATTGTGTGTATGTTATTTTTATTACCAGCTTTGACAAGTTCCAGGCAGCTAATTATGGTGT
This sequence comes from Tiliqua scincoides, assembly GCF_035046505.1. Taxonomy (NCBI): domain Eukaryota; kingdom Metazoa; phylum Chordata; class Lepidosauria; order Squamata; family Scincidae; genus Tiliqua; species Tiliqua scincoides. Next base: position 9,072,628 of record NC_089824.1, on the reverse strand, counting down.
GTTAATTCCCCTTGCTCTGGATTTTCTAATCAACTAATCAGATTGCTTTGCTTTTCCATCCAATTTAGGCAGCCTGAATGCTCTAAATTTTACAAGAAAAAGATTAGCGGCAATAAGCTGGTACTGATTGTCATTTCTAAGTAACTTATAATTACAACACACCAAGAGCAAACATGCAAGAGCTTTTTAAAAAGTCAGTCAAACTTCTATTTGTAGACCTAGTCAGAAGACAGTATGAGGGTATTAATAAGCAGGAGAATAGTATTAAAGCTTGGTAAATAGAACCAGCATCATTATTGTAAGTACCTTAACATGTTGCAGTGGTGCTTCAAAATTAAATGTGACTTTTCCTAGATAAGCTTCAAAACCAAATGTGACTTTTCCAAGGGTCTAGTTCCTGTGGTGTGACAAAAGCCTTCAGCTGGGGAAGAGGGTTGCTATTCCTGCCCCTTCTGGAACATACTCACTCCTTTCCCTAAATTTCAACTTTCATATTGATTTCTTCACTCATTAGCCATCTTCACAGGTATAAGGGAAAATATATTAGCAGTATTCTACCCATTTGCTCAGGAAGAAGTAAATCCTGCCTGTCAGCGTTCTGACCAATGAGATCATTGATCAGATGCTTAATAAAATAAGTGAACAGGTCCACCCAGCTGCTGTGACCTGACACTGTTTTCTGTAATTGCCAGTGTCATTCCCCCTCCCAACTTATTGCTTGTTTCCTCTCTCTTGTCTGAAGGGTGGGACAACTAGGTGGAGATCACTGATATGCTTACACTGTGCTCATGCCCCCTCACTTCAGCTTACCATCTTTGTATCAAGCTCCTCTGTGCCTGACTATATGCATTCCATGAGAGTCAGCAGCCTCTGCCTGTTATCTCTGCTTGCATCTTCAGTTGCTGAGCAACAGTGGAGAAGAACAAGGACCACAAAAAATGGGTTGAAAGGGAGGAACTGAGGCAGAAGAGCTGAAACAGAATCAAAGCACATGACAAATGAGAATCAGTGCTGTTATGAAAGTGAAAAGTAGAACCAAAACTGAAAGTTATGATTTCACTTCTGACTTCCGATTTGAAAAAAAAAAAAGCACTGGTCTTTTTGAGGGAGGGTAGTGGTGGGTCAGGAAATGAAACCTGGAGAAATGTGACCAGTGAGAGCAAGAGCTACATGGATTCTGGTGGATACCAGGAGGAATCTGGCATAATGCAACCTGAGCCAGTTATCCACCAGAACCTGGTTGACCAACTCAGAACAGCAACATGCTGGCTAGTTAATAGGGCAATAAGATAGAAGAGAAAGTTCTCCAACTACTATCTATCCAGTGGCTATCCAACTATCTATCCAACTACTATCTTATCCAGGGGATATCCAGTGGCGTCACTAGGGGGGTGCAAGTGGTGTAGGCTGCACCGGGTGATGTGCGGGTGGTGGTGGTGATGTGCATGGGGGGGGTGACAAGCTAAAATTGCAGTGGTTAGGAATAATACCATCATGTTATATACTGCTGGATACAGAATTTCCAGCAGAATGCAATGGAAAAAAAACCAGAGTGAAATGTATGCTTTCTATCAAAAGTTATTTTTTCTAAAAAAAAGTTATTGGTATGGAGCCCTATGAAAAGTGAAACTGAGCCATGCCATGTGTTTACTCGTGAGTAGGAGAATTTGCCTTAGTCCATCAGAAAGGGCAGGCTGAGAGGAATCCAACGACACCAGAATGGTCCTGATCCAATGAATGCAGCCCCCAAAAATACTTGAGCAGGAAGTCCTTCCCTCCAAGCAGACCCCAAGGGCAGGACTAGAACCAGTGGTTTGAAACTACATGGAAGTAGTTTTGGTAGACATTGAGAAGAATTTCCTGACTGTAAGAGCTGTCTGGCACTGGGACATTCTTCCTCATGGGCTCTCTCTGAAGGATTTCAGGCAGAGCTGGACAGTCGCCAGTCAGTGATGTTGTAGCAGCTGCCTAAACGGAACAATCTATTTGGGGGCTGTACTAGATGACCTCCAAGATCCTTTCCAAGTCTGACATTTTGTGATTGATTCACTGATTCTACGTTCAAAAGTCTGATGCAGTGAAAGTCAGTAGAAATATTAGCAACCTGAAGTACAGTAAAGTTTTACCATATGCACCTTTAACTTGTGCAAATTTAAGTATACAGGCTTAGCAGAGAGAGAGAGAGAGAGAGAGAGAATTTAAATAGTGTGCGCAATTCTGCCTACCAGTCCACTCACTTGAGTGTATGCAGCAGCGTGATTTCCTGTGGTTTTAGTTTTGAAAGACGGTATGCGTTTTTCTGATTTAAGGTAGTTTTGACTATATGCAATTTTCCCGTTACACAGTGACTTTAGAACCTAACCTTCATTTAAGATGTGACTTGACCATATACACAAGTTGCACAAAATCCCAATGGGCAGTTTCATCTGGAGTCTATGACTGGAATCCTACACACACTTTCCATCCCCTTTGAAAACAGTGAAACATACTTCTGAGTAGACATGCATAGAATTTTGCCATCAGTCAACCAACCTACAGTAAACCTTGGACCAACTGGCTTTCTTCATTGGTTTTGATGCTGTATTATTCAGACTGCACCAGTTTGAATTGGTAGGTTGTTTTAATACATTTGTTTGTTTTACACTTTATAATGTTTTACATAGCACCAGGTTTTAAGAAGCATATTGCTTGTGTATGTGGAGACTTCATTTACTTATAACTAATAGTAGAGTTTTTCTCCATAATTTCCCCCCCCCCCCCAATTTTAAAATTATCTGAATTTTGTCTGTAGTCTGAATGACCATAAGTCTTCTGGGTCTGAATTCTGTAAATCAATTGTGTGGAATGATTCTGAGCTCTGGTGTTGTATAAGAGGATGGAGAAGTTCCCACTACCTATGTGGTCTCATGTAACGTTCTGTTTGATTAATATGAAAAACTGAGTGTGAACCATCACACTGTGCTCTAGTCCCTATTAGTCATGCAAACTGCCAGTGGTATTGCATTTGCATTGTATTTCTCTGCTCCTGGGGGAGTCTGTGAAACTGTATCTGTATAAGTATAGCTTCATAGCTTCAAAGTAGCTTCATAGCTTTGTTTGTACATCCTTGTGCCATCTGAGGCCACTGATTCAATTTTTGATACAATTTATAATCCACGTCTAATGGCATTTTCATATTGAACTATATGCCAGTCAGCTAGATTCTTCAAACTGGAGAATCCTCATGCTGACCCTATGCCTCATGTTTAATGAAAACTGGCCATCTTGACAAATATGTAGTTCTAATGGATGCTGCTTGGAAATAAGAATAGGCAGGAAGCCTTAGTGGTTAATGACATTCCTAGCTCCGTGTTTTAGTATATTCCAATTCATGTAAAATATATATAAAAGTTTGATTTGTTTGGATTTGTTTGTTTGCTGTAAAGATCAAGGAGGTTGGTCAAATATTTTTTAGCATCTGCTAAATGCCACAGTTTCTCAATATCCATCTCAATCTGAGAGGCTAGGTGTAAATCCCTTTCTGCATGTTATGGATTAGAGCAGTGGTTGCCAATCCCTTAAGAGGTCAGAGACAGGGCTGGGGTGTCAACACCCCAGTTTGAAAATATCTGAATTAGAGGGTATACTGTAGTACCCATGGCGACATCAGTTGTTCCCAAAGTCCTACTCAGACTTTGGGATTGCAGGTAAGCAGTTGCAGGGGCAGGGCTTGGGTGGTGTCCCGATGATGCTGCAGTGACATTGTGATGCCGCAGGAATCCAGGGGCTTTCCTCCTTACCTGGAGGGGTTGCGCTTGCCTCAGGACTTACCTGGAGGGGTTGCGCTTGCCACAGACCCCTCTTCTGACCTCCCTGATGTTTGAAATCAGTCAATTTGGGGATCAGAACACACTTCTGGCTTTCATGCAAAATTGCATGCACGATGGTCATGGTTCCTCACTTTGTGTGCACTGTAAGTAAATGTGGTTAATTAGGGGTGTGTGCATGTGCATATTCACTGTTTGTAATGGGTGAAGTGGCCTCCACTGTGAATTTTCATCTCTGGTAATGGACAAGCCTGAAAGTGTTGCTATAAGGTAAAGGAGAGAGTGGAAAGCCCAGTTAGAGTAATACATAAACTCTCATGCTGGGATGCCTCTTCTAACAGAAGCTCTTGTGTTGGCATCAAATGATATATCTGGACTTGTAAGTCTCTTCTCTGGTCATATGCTCTTGCATAAAATAGGAGATCATTATAAGGTGTGGGAACACTATATTAAAGTTATACATTAAAGATTAAACCTGAAGGTGTCAGTTGAAGCAGTATGTTTATGTCCAGCATTGTTTAGTCTACAATAAATAAAAGCTTCCTGCAATTGAAACTTTGCTTTTACTCTTCCCACGACTCCATGATGATTTTATATAAAATGCTTCTGTCTTGCCAGGAAGAAGAATTGAGGAAAAGTGGAGAAGCAAAGTACTTCCATTTAAATGATGACCTGCATGTGTTAATTGAAGTGTTTGCCCCACCAGCAGAAGCATATGCTAGAATGGGACATGCACTGGAAGAAATTAAGAAATTTCTCATCCCGGTTAGTACATATTGTAATCTGTATTTTGCTATTTACTGTGCATGAAAAGTGCCTCAACGTTTATAGAAGGTGTTTTTAAGTTTTCTGAGTTGGAATGTAAATATAATTTGGAGGTTCACTTGGCCATCACTTCAGTAAAAAATCAACATCCTGGAGTTAATTTGCTCTTGTTAGGGCATAGTTTCTTTTCCTACCAAGAGCATTATGGTGTATCTTCAAGGCCACAAAGACACCAGTTGCAATTGTAAGGAGTTCTGGCATATGTTCTGCTGTTTTATAGAGCTCTATCCCCTCATGATTGGTAACATAATTGCAGTTCAGAGCCATTTGGTAATCATGGAAGCCAAAGATCGAGTTATTGCTATGGTTGATTGTAGGTTAAGCAACCACAAATAGCTGTTGATCTTGTATCAGCTTGTCCTTGGAACGGATATATGAAGTACATTGCAACGAGAGATGGTGACTGCCACTTAGATTAGGAAAAGTGACTCAAGAGACTGATGGTCCAGTCCTAAGGGCTGTTTACACTGCCGGAATGAGCATTGTGGTGACATAAACAGCTTTATGGGTGTCACAAACATGGCAATGCCAGCGAGTGTGGATTGGCAGCTGCCTCAAGCAGCAAGTGGTCTGGTCCACATGACAATGGGGAGTGGATGCCTGTTGCCATCAGTAAGTGCACACAGGGGTTGGGAGGGAGGCAGGAAGGGGTGAAATGGGAAGGCAACTGGGTCAAGGTGGAGGTTGGATTAGGCCCAGAAAGGGGGTGGATTTGGTGGCAGTGGTGCCTGCTGAATCTTAATTCCCTTCCAGGACCTGATCTGCCTTCATGGGTTAAGGTGGATTTGCACCAACTATAGTGCTAGCACAGGTCTCAGTTGATCCATGGTGGTTTTGGGGGCTTGGCCTGGAACAAGGGAACAAATGTTTCCTTACCTATAGGAGAATTCAACATGCTGAGCTTCCCTGTGGGATACAAAGGATGCTGTATTAGTGCCACTGCTGCCATGCCATGTGGGGAGTTACATAGAATTGGTCTGTGAGTTGTGAATCAAAGTGGCCTTGATTCAAATCTCACATCTCTCATGAACTTACGAGGTGACCTTAGGTAAGCTACTCCCTCTCAACCTCAGCTCTCAGCTGCAAGATGGGGATAATAGTACTTGTCATACATGTTGTTTGTGAGGCTACATCTAGCTAATACAAGTAAAATGCTTTGCACCCTCCAAAGTACTTTGCATGTGTTGATAAATATAATTCTGGAAGGAAATGGTAAAATTCATGAAATGTTGGGGTATCAGTGGCTACTAGCTCTGCAGTAAACCTCAATAGAAGGCAGCATACTTCTGACTGCCAAAGGCTGAGCTGGAGATAAACAAAGGAATCACCTTTATGTCTTGCTTATGAGACTCCAGAGGTAGCTGACTGACTGCAGTTGAAAACAGAATATTGGAGGAGATGAACCTTTGATCTGATCCAGCAAGACATTTTTTTTTTTTCATTTTCTTACCATCTGCAGCTGAGAAATAATGGTTAAACTGAAGTGGGCAGTGATGTATAAGCATACAATATATGCTCAGATCAATAGATGGCCATTAATTAAAGAAATGCATCATAAGAGTTGGTTTTATACTATTAATGGAAGAGGTATATAGGATTAAAACTGAACTCATCAGCAGATATCAAAGATGATCTTTCAGCATTTTAAATACACTACTCCATTCAGTAGACAGTACCCTGACCTCCTAAATGATTGTAAAGGATAACAAGCCATGTGTCCTGTTATACTAGTTATGGCCCTGCCTGAGCAGTGTTGTTAATGTGTCATGAATGGATTTTGGCCAAAATGGTGTTTGATGTATAGCTCTGCCCACAGTTAGTCTAGAACCCCACCCATAAAAGCAGTATTGCCTCATGGCTCAGGTCTTGCTAGATTTGTGGTGTGATCTCAGATGAAAGATTTCCCAACATTATTTCTAGGGTTGTCTTCTAGACTTCTCTAGTCCGACCAGTTGCAAGCTAGAGCATGTATTCTGTGTTCATTATTACACTGCCCAACTTTGAAAGTTTGACCTATTCTTGGATATTTTTGGGGTGCTGGTTCCAAAAATACCTATTTGGCTGTATCAGCTCTAGTTTGGAGATACGGCTTACCCACCTTAGAACAGCAGCCTCTGTTCAGTCAGTGCCCCATGATCCACCCAGCAAGTACCAGATGTTTAGCAGTTAAAATCTGGCAACTCTCAATATAATCCTGAATGTGATAGGTTCTGTTCAGAGAAGGCAGTAGCTCAGCAGTGGGGTACATGCTTATCTGCAGAAGGCTGCACATTCAAACTTTGGCATCTCAAGATAGGTTTCAAAAAGACCCCTGTTTGTAACCCTGGCATTACCTTGTCAGTCAGTGTAGGTGATATACTCATTCTCTATTAGTCTGTTTCGTTAATATGCTTTGGAATGTTCTGATGTCCAAGAGTTGTTCTATCAATATCAACAATTGCAAATTAAATAAATATAGAATAGTAATTGCATAGCAGCACTTCATTATGAGTAAGACAAAGCAACCTTTTTCATTATCTCATTATCTCTATTGAGTCAGGCCCCTCTTGTTATTTTAGATCTGAAAACAAGCAAGTTGGCTTCTGATTACCTAGGAGAAAAACTAGTCTATGTCATAGAGCTCTTTGATACCAAACTTATCTTTTGGGTTTTGTATTAGGATCTTCTTGCTATTCCCTTGAGCAGTAGTTGGAATAACAGATTGCATAATTATAACAATGCATTAAAAAAATCAACCCTGTACCAAATAAAGAGCCAAACATGAGCCCAAGGCTGTATCCATAAAATTTCCAGAAATTCTGTTCAGTCCTGTGTTCCTGTCATGTGATTGCCTTGAGAGATTTGCCTTAAAATTAGTAATAGATAAGCTTATACCCTTAGATAAACAGACCTTAATAACAACCAATGTGTTGGTCAGTGACTATTTTGCTAGCAACAACTGAGCTCTAAGGTAATGTTTAATACTCGGCATGCTGGTGTCTTCTCTTTTTAATATTGTCAGATGTCCAAATAGAACTCAGTCTGGTTAGTGTGCTGTAGTGGGGAAAAAGGATATACAGTACATGCATTTAATTTCATTTATTAACTTAGAATGCCCTGACTGTGTGGTTCCTGAGAGACTTGTGGTAGGTTGTGAACTCATTACCCAGTTTTTTGGTGGAGACTTCAGTTGCAGCTGGCTATTCATTTGGTAACAAATAAATGATTCACACATCCTGTGTTTGCTGCTTTATAACAAACAGAAGTAATTGCCTTTATTGAAAAGCTAGGTAAATATTCCAAAGCCCATTTGGTGTACTCCCTTCCCACAACAGGCTTTGAAGACTTTTGTCTAGAAAAATCCAATCTGTTCATCCAGTTGTTTGATTTATGTACTGTTGAAAATCATAAATCCTGTCAGGATTGGTAGAGTTTTGAATAAATTTCTTTAGTGGGAAAGGAAACCCACACAGAGCAAGGTTTGGAATAAGATGAAAGGCGCCAGATTGGACTCTGTCATCCCTGTTACTCTTTCACACAACGTTATCAAACTCAATTATAGAATCCCCTGGAATAGAAATTGAACTCTGAAGTACTAACATTAGCTCACTTATCTATTTTTGTGTCCTGGATGAGGAAGAGTGCTGCCTCTTTGAACAGGAAGGAGTGTTCATCTCTTTGAAGTTCTCCTTGCACTTGAGAGGCACTCTGCAACCAGTGAAATAACTTTGTTTTCAATTCTGCAATATTCTTGAAAGGAACTCTGTGGAGAGTAGAAGAATGTACTGCCTGCATTGTATTTACTACTTAGAGCTCCTGGCTGGAAATTTTTTTCACTCTTGGGTGTTTTTAAATCGAACACTTCTCAAAGCATCCACTGAGACAGAAATAAACTATTCATTATCTACCAGATACTGCAACCTTACGTTAAAAATGCCTGCCACAATATTATATTCTGTTTGGAACTGGCTTATATTTTGATATTTGTTTCTAATTAAAATCTGTCTGACAATCTGGCTAAAATTCTTGTCCAGTCTCTGGGTTGTACCAATATGGTCATGATCCCAATTCTTTGAGCATCTCTGTAGCTTCTCCCCACAGTAATTGCAAACATGGTTCATAGCATCTGATCAGGCATTGTGGAGTGCGGAGCTCATTGTCTTATATCGTACTGGTATACTGGAATGCATGAATAGCAATGTTGTGCAGGTGTAGCTTTAGTTTAGGGTGGTGGCACTAAAGACAGACAGACTTTGGCCATCTTTATGCATTTGTGCACTCATAGTACAGCTGCAACATAGTGGTCACTACAGTTTTACAGCAGAGTTCATATTTAGATGCTTTATAAAGTAATTCAGTTTTTTTTAAAGGATTTAACCAAATAAGATGAGGTTAGACTTGTTGACTACTCTTAACTTAAATGAAACCTCCATGTGTGGAATCAAAATATCACTACATAACAGATGTTAAGGAAGAACAGGAAAAAGCTATCCCCTTCAAGCTCTGTTTGTGAGTACTCTGACACACGTGGATGGCAACTTCTCTGAGAAATGGAATGCTGAACTATGTGGACTGTGGTCTGACCCAGCAAGGCAGTTGTGTTTTTATCACTTGCCCCAAAGCACAGACTGAGCTTCCAGAGGGGAGGCAGAGTACCAATCTAAGCAACAGTTTAGTCAAAACTTGAAACTCTGGGATCTAAGTGGCTGCCCAACTCCTGTGGGAATTACCTTTTGTTTCAAATCTCTTTCCATTTCTCCTCACTTTAACAATAAAAGCAAGTCATCTCATGAATTGTAAACAGAGTATGTACCAGTTCTGCAGTTTTAATAATGTTTGTTAGATATTTGCAACCAAAACACAGTATACAGAGTATGTACCTTTTAAAAGTAACTGAATAGCCTTTTTTCCCTTCCTTCCTAGGACTATAACGATGAAATCAGACAGGCACAACTGCAGGAATTGACGTACTTAAATGGTGGCTCAGAAAATGCAGAAGTTCCAGTCATTCGGGGAAAACCTCCTTTGCGAGCACGAGGTGTACCAGCCCCTGCTTTGGCAAGGTAGGCAGTGCCTAATGACTAGCGCCTAACGACATCTCTCTTTTTTTAAGTGTGTGAAAGTGCTTTTTATAACCTAATTTCATGCCTCCTTGTAATTGCTTGGACACATTTTCAGATAGATTAACATCCTTTTAGATGTCGAATTGTGGATAAATGATGTGGTAATCCAGGACTGCCTTGGAAGTCAGATGGGGCGGGGCTGTAGCTTAAAGATGAAACACCTGCTTTGCATAAAGATTTCAGGTTCTGTACTTGGCAGCATCTTTAGGCTAACCTGGGAACTACCCCTGCCTGAAACCCTGGAAAGTCACTGCTAATACGCATAAAAAACATGGAGCTGATGGATCAGTGGTCTGACTCTTTCTAAGACAGGTTCATATGAATTTGAACTCTTCTGGTTGATAAGGACACATACCAAGCCATCTTGCATGTGTTCAACACTTGTCCACTGGGCTTCACCACTCCATGGTAATGATTGTGATTTGTTGCCATGGATTAAACAAATCGAGCATTCCATTCTGCTGGGGAGCCTGCTTACCTTACGGCTGATCTCCCCAAACTGTGTTCCAGGGAGCCGTGCCTACCTGGAAATCCGGGCACAAAGCCTGCTGGGGCAACAGAACCTGGAAGCAGCTGACTGGAGTGTAGTTTGGGGGAGATTGGCATTGTAAAACAGAGGCTCCCCCGTGGAACGGTAAGCTTCATTCTCACAGGGGAGGAGTTAGACCGGGTGCTGGATCCAGCCCATGGGCCGGGGTCTGGACAGCCCTGCTCTAAAAAAGCCATTTAGATCACAGTTTTACGATCTTTCTCTATTCAGACTTAACGATTGGATTTCTTAATAGTTTTTATAGTTTCTTCTCCCTTTTGTAAGTCAAAGAGTTAAAAAAAGTTCATAAAAGAACAGTAGATTTGATCTGAGTTTATTTCCATTTCAACGTGTCTGCATGCCTTTTAAAAAAGCAGCTTTAGTTGAGAGTAAGGACCCGATCCTATCCAGCTTTCCAGTGCTGATAAAACGGTAGTCAGCCCCAAAGTAATGGAACGAACATTCCCTTACCTTGAGAAGGCCTCTGTGACTGCCCACCCATTGCAGGATGCAGCACATTCCCCATTGGCACTGCTGCATCGGTGTTGGAAAAGATTGGCCCTTAGTTGATTGTTATGAATGTTGATATGAAGCTTCTTTGGGCATGAAGCCATATCTCAGTGAGATATGCTGAAGGAGTTCAGCATAGACTGTTGCCCAAGGCTGTATGTTGCAGCATTGATTTGTCCTGGGTTTCCATTCCTTGCTTTAGGGCGTAGTCCTAACCAACTTTCCAGCACTGGCATAGCTGTACTAGTGGGGCATGTGCTGCATCGTGTAGTTGGGGGGCAGTCACGGAGGCCTCCTCAACATAAGAACATAAGAACAGCCCCACTGGATCAGGCCATAGGCCCATCTAGTCCAGCTTCCTGTATCTCACAGCGGCCCACCAAATGTCCCAGGGAGCACACCAGATAACAAGAGACCTCATCCCTTGCATCTGGCATTCTGACATAACCCATTTCTAAAATCAGGAGGTTGCGCATAGACATCATGGCTTATACCCCGTAATGGATTTTTCCTCCAGAAACTTGTCCAATCCCCTTTTAAAGGCGTCTAGGCTAGACGCCAGGACCACATCCTGCAGCAAGGAGTTCCACAGACCAACCACACGCTGAGTAAAGAAATATTTTCTTTTGTCTGTCCTAACCCGCCCAACACTCAATTTTAGTGGATGTCCCCTGGTTCTGTTGTTATGTGAGAGTGTAAAGAGCATCTCCCTATCCACTCTGTCCATCCCCTGCATAATTTTGTATGTCTCAATCATGTCCCCCCTCAGGCGTCTCTTTTCTAGGCTGAAGAGGCCTAAACGCCGTAGCCTTTCCTCATAAGGAAGGTGCCCCAGCCCCGTAATCATCTTAGTCGCTCTCTTTTGCACCTTTTACATTTCCACTATGTCTTTTTTGAGATGCAGCGACCAGAACTGGACACAATACTCCAGGTGTGGCCTTACCATAGATTTGTACAACGGCATTATAATATAATATTATAAAAGAAGGTGATACAAGGTATGGCAATGTTTGTTCTCTTACCTCAAAGTTGCATTACCCTTATGCCAGTGCTGGAAAGTGGGTTAGGATTGCTTCCTAACTTCACATGTGGGTTGGAATGGGTTTTGTTTTGTTATAATAGCATGCCTTTTATACAGAAAACACTTAAAACCTCCAGTTAACCGCATCTCCAGTGTGGTATTTGGGACTTGGTTAGGGATGTGAATGTTACTGAGCCACTGGGGAACAGTGACTGTGCTGCAATCTGATTTGCCTTGCATGTTGGGGGAAGAGAGACAAGCAAATCCGAAACAAAAACCCTTTACTTCCAAAGAGTGAACTTCCCTCAGATGTGGAGGCTGGTTAGAAAGAAATTGCAAGGGAAGGTAAAAAGAGTCAAGTCTCTCCAGAGTGCATGGAGGCTGTTTCAAACAATATAGTAGAGGCCCAGTGGAAGTATGTACTGCAAACAATGAAGGGTTCGACTAAGAGTCTGCTAGCATGGCTAACAAGCAAAGTTACAGAGGCTGTAAAAGGCAAGGAAACTTCCTTCCATAAATGAAAGTCTTGCCCAAATAAGGAGAATAAAAAGGAATACAGACTCTGGCAAAAGAACTGTAAGAAGGTGATACAGGAGGCCAGGAATGACTTTGGGAATCGTATGGCCAGCAACATCAAGGGAAATAATAGAAGCTTCTTCAAGTATGTTAGAAGTAGGAAATCTGCCAGAGAAGCGGTTGACCAACTAGACGGTGAGGGAGGAAAAGGAGAGATAAAAGGGAACTTGGAGATAGCAGCGAAATTAAATAAGTTCTTTGCATCTCTCTTCATGGCAGAAGACCTCAGGCAGACACCTCTACCCAAACACTCCCTCCTGACTAAGGAATTAAGGGTGCAGTCCTAACCAACTTTCCAGCACCAAGGTAAGGGAACAAACATTCCCTTACTTTGAGGAGTCCTCCATGACTGCCACCCAACTGCAGGATGCATCACATGCCCCATTGGCACAGCTCTGTCAGTATGCTTGTTCTGTTAAATTATCATATTTTAAAATTTGATTCTCAGTTTGGTTGTCTTATTTCAATATTGTGCTATTTTCAGATCATGTATTTACTAGTATGCACTGTAAGTAGCTAGAGGGAAGGCAAATCGTAAGTACTGCAGGAGCTGCAACATGCCATGTAAGTGGTTCCTTCCACTTGCCATTGGAACCATGGCTGCCCAAAATGTCTCCAACAGTGAGAGGGAGGGACTGCTTACACTGTGCATTGTGGTGCTTGCAGTACTTACTGTTTTGTCCACCCCCTAGCTATGCTACTGTGGAGGTATCCTTATTACAAATATTTGATACTGTAATTTGTTACACAGTTGCTGTCTTATGACCCAACCCTATACTGGCTTGCATGTTGTCACTAGCTTTGTGACAGCAAAGGGAGGTTGACAGTAAGGGATGTTGCGGCTTCGTAGAGGCCCGCGGTGCTGGCAGCAAGTATTGCAGTGGCCTGTTGCTGCCACTTGGAGGCTTGCGCATGCTGGAGCAGGTTCACTGCCTGGTGGGTGGTGTGGGATGGCAGAATGTGGGGGGAGAAGTGTTACAGAGCATTTCTTCTGCCTTCTTTTCCCCTCTTGGCCCTAAAAGCTTGTCATAGGTTGACTCGGATTTGCATCAGCGATATCACTGGTGCCGATCTGAGTAGTCGCACAGAGGTGGTCCCCTTCCCCCAAGGAGACCTGTTGTCCTGTTCTGGCTATGGCAGAAGCTGCACAAGCCCCACTGGATTGCAGCATGGGACTTTAGGCTTGGCCTGTTAATTTCTGTTTGTGTGTATTTTTTTTTCCTTTTGCAAGACTTGTGTCATCTATAAATTATTTAGATGGCCTTCAGTAAGCTGTTATCTCTCACTCTCAGTTCTCTCATCTATAATATGGTAGCACTGGTTTATCATACATGGTGGCTATAATGATTACTGGAGAGATGGGAACGATATTGGATACTGTGATGTGGTACATTTCTTGTGTGCCTGAAAGTACTTGACCTTACTAACATTCAGAATTACTGAAATGGTTGTGACCCTTGGACTAGATGGACCTTTGATAGTGCTGGACTTGGCTTCTGTTGGGGCACTTCCTATGGTGGTGGAAAGTTGCAATTTAATTGCACTGTAGTCCAAGATAGTTTGATTACTCCAAGCAGATCATTTTTATGTATAGTGTAAGCACATGGTAGAGACAGTGCAATGGAATATAGAATGTGGAAGTTCTTCTTTACCCAATTGAACAATCTCTGATGTGGGCCCTGTATTTTCTTCTCCATTTCCTGTCCCAAATACTAGTGACTTGCAGTCCGGCATTTGCCCATATCAAGGCCAAAGCCTATCCAACTTTCTAGTGCTGCTGCTGCTGCAGTACAGCTCCCAGGTAAGAGAACATTTGTTCCCTTACCTTGCCGAGGCCTCCATAACTGTCCCCAAACCACAGCATGCAGTGCGTGTCCTATTGGCATGGCTACATCAGCACTGGAAAGTTGGATGGGATTGGGCTGTCACCTGTCTGTCACATAACTACTCTTCAACTATAGGATCCTCTGTCCATATACCTTTTGTTAATTAATCATCTCTCTGGATTTATGTTTTAGTTATATTGGTCTATTAGTTTGCCCCTGCAGTAAGTTATTGGGAGGGACTGCTTCTTTTTTCAGAGTGGATTTTCTTCTGTTTGCAAATTTCAGCCTTTTTTCCGTAAAACACCATGTGCATTTATGCACTGTGCATATAATTCTGTTAGGGCCTTTTGAGTACTTTTTATCCATTAAGTATCAAGCAAAGTGTGTAGGTTCTTTTCTCTGGATACCTTTTCCAGTTGCAAGTTCTGGGCAGGACAAATGATATCTAATATTGCCGTGTTGTCCTTCAGATGCTGTGGTATTAACAGAAGAGGTCAAAATTCCTTTTGCATGTGTGTGTTGCCCTACTGGGGAGAGAAAACAAACAAATCTACTGTAACCTCTTTGCTGTTCAAATGACCAGTTACTGAGACCTCTCTGAAAGAAGAGATTGCAGTCTGACTCAGTTCATTTCATCATACAAAAACAGTTCAGTCAGCATACACCTTCTGTCTTTTATTAAACTTCTTATGTTGGAGTCTGTACTGCATCTTCTGCTTCCTCCCCCCTCCCTAGTGTCAAGAACCCTCAATCAGCTTACAACCTGTTTATGAGAAGGTTTGGATGATGAAATACAATGGGGAATGCCGTAATCGGGCATCTGAAATAGGAACCATGTCAACACTCTTAGAAAACTTTCCTGTCTTTATTATGTGTCTAGGTCTGTAAAGGTCACCAAGATGCAGGACGTCCTCTGTATCCACATATCCCATATCTGCAGGTGTTGGAAAGCCCCACATGCCCCTTCCAGGGCTTCCCCAGCCCTCCCCCTGCATACCCCCCTCTGGGACTTCCGCAGCCTTCTCTATGCCTTATAAGGCATTAAAAACATCACTTCCAATGTTCACAAAGAAACCAAAAGTAGCGTTTTTCACTATTTGCAGTCATTCTGAGCCCAGCAGAGGCCATGGGCGGACACATGTGGCCTCTGCCAGGCTCAGAAGACCTTCCAGAAGCAATGGGATTCAGATACGGGGATATGGATATGGGGGCATGCCTGTACTCTCCTTGCTAATTCTCAGGGGTGGACCGAGACTCAAATAACTCGGACTTGAGTAACGAAAACATGTGTTTTTTGTTACTCGTAGGGACTCAAATCACATGTGTCAAAAACTTGGTTATGGACGCAGGGATTTTGCCCTAAAATTGAAAATACTCAAGATTTACTTTTGTGTGTGTTTGCTTGCTTGCTTTTTTTTTCTCACCGCTTTTGGAGCTTGACTCACTTTTCAGAAAGACTTAGATTCTAGTAAAATTGACTCAAAAATGGTTCTGGATGAGTCATGACAGCCACCTTGAACTTGAGTCAGGGGCGGAGACTTGGGATTCGAAGAGTCTCGGTGCTGTGGCTCCGGCATATCCCTGCTAATTCCTCAGAAATTTGACCTGACCCAGAATAATTTTACCATTTCCTTTTCCTCACCTGCTTTTCTCTCCTTGTGCATGTATCCTGCCCATGTTTCCCTTCAGCACTGGATTGAAATATGGTTAGCATTATGTCTGCATCATTGTTTTTACTAACCATAGTTTTTGTTAACCAAAGCTTCAAAATATTTTGATTTATTTTTATTTTTCACATTTTAATGCCACCCTTCCTCCATGGAGCTCAGGGTAGCATACTTGATTCCTTCCCTCCCCTTGTCCTCACAACATCTCTTTGAGGTGTATTGTGTAGTTAGACTATCAGCTGTCTTTTTTTAAAAGCATGTTAGGTGGAATAAAATTTCAGGGAGCAGAGAACTTAGAGTATCCCTCACATTAAAGACATTTGGGAACATTGTGATGTCTTTGGCATAACTTTGCATTTAGTTAAATGGAATGTGCCTGGGTGAGAATGTGCATGACCCTGAATATCTTGAAAAAAACTTTATGGGAACAGAATGTGACCCTACAAGGTCACAATAGAAAAGATTTGGACATCAAAGATAAAAAGGTACATATAGAACAGATACTGTTTTGTGCATATTGTTAATTGGGGAAAACAGGTTTTAAATACACTTCTCCTTTTTTTCTTCGCATTTCTTTAAAACCTCTGTTCTGGGGCAGATTTCCTCTCTGGTTAAAGGATGAGATGGGACAAAACACAAGGCAAATAAAAGAGGCAGGAGCAATTGATCCAATCAGTTGAAGTGGTTGAAATAAATTGGATTGGTTCCCAAAGCTGTCTGCACCCATTAAGAGGGTTAGAACTATCGAGGAAGCTGAACAAGAAAAGTGGGTAAAGGCATTGCTGTGTGAGACATCTCTTCTTGTAAATCTTAGAGGGCCAACAGACTGGAATGTTTTCTCATGCAGGACTTAAAATCACCTTTAAATGTCTTATATACTGTTTCTGTTATCATTTGATAATTCCCTGCACAGAATGTGAATAAGAAGCATTTTATTCCATGACAGAGTGTTCTAACCCATGACAGAGTGTTCTAACCAATGCTTTCAACATTCCATTTAATATCTTAATTTATAGTCTGCTTTCTCTGAAATTTGAAAGTTGGGGTAGGTGTCGAAGTTTCCACTGTGGCACCTATTTGCATGTGTGAAAGCTATCCCTCCAAACCATCAGCTTTAAGCCATGGTTCCCACTACTTATGTTTGTAGCTTTCTGTTTGTCTTCCATCCCTTGAATGCTGGTTAATCAAACTTCATGGACTGCTTCTTGTAGCCAGCCATAACCTTAGCACAGTACATTGGTTCCCAGACTTACCTGGGTCACAAGGCCCCCACAGCCCCTTCTTTCTGGCTCAGTTGGATGCCGCCATCTAGGATCTTGTGGAATCTTGAGAGATCCAAGATGGTGGTAACTGGGAGAGCAGGTAGGAGGGGCCACTGGGGACATCCCATGGTATCCTAGTGAGTGTGCTGCCCTAAGGCATTGCAATGCACACTTTGTGGAACCCTTGTCTTAGTTCAATATCATGCATTCTTATAGCTACCTCTGTTATTTACTTGTTTGGCTTGATTTCTCCCTCAGGGAGAAAAAGGGAAATAAATGTAGTAAATATTGATTGTTTTACATATTGTATATTTTAGTACAGAATGTGTAAGCTGCCTTGGGCATTTGCATTGGAATAGGAAATAAATAATTTGCAAATGCTTAAACACTCGGTTGCTGCTCCTCTCCCCTTCAAATATTTGATATGTAATCATGAAAAGATGCAAGATAACATAATGGGGATGCAGAAATATTATGCCTAAACCTAAGTCTTGTGCACGTTAGATGACACTGCAATGGGAAAGAACTGAATATTGAGCTACAATGAGCTGTTGAGATACAGTGGAAAAGAACTGGGTATTCCCTTGCTAAATATTAATATTGAAACATTTTGGAACACCGATCTTAGCAGATGTCTTGCTTATACATTTTTTGTGAGTTACAATTTTCTTCTTATTTTGATGCAAAAATTCTTACTGGGTATCCTTGATAAAGCTTGTGCATCTAACTTGTGACATAAAGCTTATGTTTCTAACTGGTGGAGTTCATGACTTCTGTGTTCACAAGGTTCAGTTGCCAGCACTTCTCGATGAAATAGACATAAATACTGTAATAACTCAAATAGACATTCATACAGATATAACCTAATTATCCATGGATTTTTTTTTTACCTGCAGTTTTATCTCAATGCAATGAGAAAGGCCCTTTAAATCAAAAGAAAAAAGATGTTTAACAATAACCTCATTAATGGGGTAGAGGGCAGCTAGTAGATAATCCATCAATCATTCTCTCTCCAGGCAGTTAGAACAGCTTCACTCCGAGGCAAGAAACCCCTCCCTTTCCCCTTAACGCGTGAAAGAATGCAAGTCTTTATCACCTCCTCCATTCTTTCCCTGCGCTGGGCTCCTGGAGAAGGGAGGAGTCGCTGCCTCAGAGTGAAGCCTTTCTAAGTGCCTGGAGAGAGACTGATTGCCTCTGTGTGCATTACAAAAGGTCAGCAAGGCTGTTTTTAAACCACTGAGCAAAAGGATATTGTTTTTTAAATGGAATTGCTTTAGTTCGATTTTTGCCATCCACGTGAGTTCTGGGAATGGAACCCTCACGAATAAGGAGACTCAACCTGTATCTCAAATTGCAGTATAAGGCAGCTTCATATCCCTGTCAGCAAATGAGTGAAGCCATATTGCCTTATATGTTAGTATCCTTGAATTATATTAGGAGCAAATACTCAAATTTAATCAATGAGAAGCAATAGCAAATTTGATATTTGGGGTGTCTTCCAGTATTACTAGAGTTGTGTGGGAAGGTCTCATACTTTAAAAAGTAATGCCACATGGATAAGCCCTTTATACAGCTCCCTCACCACATTGGTTCCCTTGAATACAAACAGCTGGTTGCAGAAAGAAGCTGCATCTTGACCCCTTCACCATGGCCTGCCCTAGATCAAAGCTTGACAAATTCTGGGCACCAGGTCATCACAGTGATTCAATATAGCCTTATGGCACCTAGGAATAGTTGCAGGCCTGAGTTCAGCTCTTGCTGTTAATTAGAGTAGCTGGGCCTCCTCATCAATGGTGTTGGTGGCCTAGAGGGGGAAGCAGCAGCAGCTCTGCTGGAGAATGGACTTGAGAATGCACAGAAGGGGACGTCACCAAGAGTAGGAGAAAGACTTTTTTTAAATTCTTTAACTCACATCCCAATCCTAACCTGTGCTGTTGCAGTGGGGGGGGGGGTGTCACACTGCATCCCAAGTGCAAATTGAGCAGGCTGGAGGTCTCCTTGAGGTTAGGGGACATTCGTCCCCTTGTTCTGGGAACATCATGGCAGCAGGTCTACTTGGACTTGTTCCCACTAATTAACTGGTGCAAGTCTGATAAGATCCATGTTGGCAGAAATGACTTGGGAAGGGGATAGGATGCGGCATGCACAGCTGCCACAGATCCCGCTCTCCTCCTGGGCTCAATCTGTCCTCATCTCCACCCTCCTGTAACAAAGTAAAAGTGCTTTGAGGCACTTTTGCAACAGCACTGATGCAGCAGTTGCTGCACCTGCACAAAATGACAGTCCGATTCTGCCATCGCTCTCACTGACAGGGAGGGGGGAGTCACATGAAGCACACACTTTTTCCTCCCTCCAGTAGGTCCTCTAGGTGTGTCCATCATTCTGCAGCTTGCAGCCAATGACTCTGGAGCCTTTAAGCTCTGTGCCTGCAGAGGCAGGTTGCAAAACCTTTGATGGAGTAGTTAGGTCAGTGGAGGTGGAGGGATTCAGTACAGTTTACTTCTGGATATGATCTGGAAACTCTTCATGCAATAGTAGTTATTAACTGAGCATGCCCCTCACAAATGTTATGTTCTCACTGCTGTGGGGAGATGCTGTTAGGTAGAGATGCTATTAGCTAGATGTGTGTCCATATAATTAGTTCAATGTAGGAGTCAGCAAGATGACCAGGAGAAGCAATAGTCTTTGTGACAGATTATTTTCCATGCCATGAAGCAACTCTGTGTGTGTTTTGCTTACTCAGATTTAAGGCTTTTAATAGAGATTTGTCCTTTTGTTTGTTAAAGCAGGAAATGGCTAAATCCCAAATAAAAATTGACTTTTGGTCATCTGCACCATGGTTCTCTGGGGAGAGAGAGAGAGCCATATGGTTGCAAGTGGTACACACTTTAAACATTATTTGAAATATGTGAAACATCTTGTATTCATTTTGGTGTATGCTATATACTTGAAGATAGATGAAGTTGGAGTTTCTGGACTCCCCAAAAGGGTTTTGATGATGATTGCTTATTGAGATTAGGGGGACATTTCATCAGTCCATCACTGGAATATATGCATACTAATTCCAAGTAATGTGTCTCATTATAACATTACTGAATTATCTCCTGGGCAGATATGACGGTTTTACAAATGAGATTACCAATTAAGCAAGCAAAATCACCACACAAACAAATATTGCTTGCTGCCATACATTCTTGTTAGTAGGCTTTTTAGTATCCTTATGATTTAAATTGCATCTCTCACTTAAACACATATAAAGATATTTGGACCTGATTAGCTATAGTTTGGTATGGAGAAAGAATGTATTCAGGAGAAGCAGCCCGAGAATCAATCCCTGCTATTTGTTGAGCCATTTCCAATTAGAAATGCATATTCTAGACCAGGGGTGCCCAAACCCCGGCCCTGGGGCCACATGCAACCCTCGAGGCCTCTCAATGCGGCCCTCAGGGAGCCCCCAGTCTCCAATGAGCCTCTGGTCCTCTGGAGATTTGTTGGAGCCCGCACTGGCCCAACACAACTGCTCTCACCGTGAGGGCGACTGTTTAACCTCTCGCGTGAGCTGTGGGATGAGGGCTCCATCCACTGCTTGCTGTTTCATGTCTGTGATGCAGCAGAGGCAGCAAAGGAAAGGCCAGCTTGCTTTGTGCAAGGCCTTTTATAGGCCTTGAGCTATTGCAAGACCTTCATTCATTCATATAAGTTCATCTTTAATATATTCATTTATGTAAACTTATGCAAATTTATTCAAATTTTAAATGTAAATTAATTCTTTTTTTTTTCCCCTGGCCCCTGACACAGTGTCAGAGAGATGATGTGGCCCTCCAGCCAAAAACTTTGGACACCCCTGTTCTAGACCAGTGATTTTCAACCAGTGTGGCACAGCACTTTGAGGTACTGGTCTGCAAGTGTGCCATAGTAGTTTGGGGGAGGCTCATTTATTAGTAGGGCCATTGGGAGATGTGAACCTCCTACTGGTAGCATGGGAAGTCTTGCCAATTGTCAAATAACAGCCTTGACAATTTTGGCACCTTATCAGCATGACATGAGATGAAAAAGGTTGAAAATTACTGTTCCATAGTCTGAACTAGATAGCTCTTCACTATCAACCACTCCCATCCTCATGTCTTAATGCTTCTAGTTGTCACAGGCTAACAAAATTTGGAATGGGGTCTGCTTGCTTCCTTTGTTACCACACCTGCTCAGGAACGCAAAGGAATGAACCTACATGTGTTCCCAAACAAGCACATGAAGGAATTTTTGACTGTTGGTTATGGCACACTTAAGGGGAATTTATATTCATGTGAGAAAAGGAGAATCCAGAGGGTTCAAGTCACAGCTTATTTGGGATTGTTTACAATAGTAGAAAAGGGGAATCAAAATACATGGTGGTGCAAAAGGCTTAGTAATAGTGAAAATGAACTCTCTCTCTCTCTCTCTCTCTCTCTGTGTGTGTGTGTGTGTGTGTGAGAGAGAGAGAGAGAGAGAGAACTCAAAGAGTTATCTAAAAGTAAATGAGGGAGGGTGGAGTAGAGGGGTAAGAGTTTGATATCTGGGAAGGAGTGATGTTCCCTTTCTGTGGTTGTTAGGTCTGTTTATCTAGGAATATAAATGAGATTTTAAGGGAAACAGGCTCTGGAGGAAAAAAGAAAGTCAGGCGTGAGGCACAAGGAAATGGAAAGCTTGACCAAAGTGTGAGGAGAAAAAGATTGGATGCATGAGTTGGAAAGAAGAGGCAAGAAAGGGGGCTGGGTCTAAATTGTCCTGCCATTTGCTCTTACTGAAGGAGCCTGCTCCCCATTACAAGTGCCAATCCTATGCTTCCTGGCACTGCAGGCTACAGCAGCATTTAAATGGCCACCCCTGTATCCTGCAGGGCCAAGGAAGCCGCTGAAGGTCTCTTCAGGGGAAGGGACATTCATCCCCTTACCCTAAGTAAAACCCCACCTCCTACAATGGGGCTACAGGAATCTGTACCAGCCAATTGCTTACTCACTGTTTCTCTGTTCACATCTCCCTTCTCTAGCGATATAGGCACAAACAAGTCACTATAAGCATTCCGGCTTATAGTGTAACAAGACCAGGTTGACAGCAGAAGCTGACTACTTCCTGTTTAACATTAGGTCTAGTTCCATCAGGCATTCAGGCTGGTGGAAGTTTGCTCTTGCTGTGCTGTGAGCTGGAATGCTTATAGCAAGCAACCTGCTTAAAGCAAGATTCACTTCCTGGTAAACCTTTAAAGAATATTAATGGTAGCCAGTGGGGGGCACATGGGGCCCTGGAGCTGTGGATCTGCAGATAATTGAAACCATAGATAACAAATCTGCAGATAGGTGGCCTGCTTGTATTATTAATTCTTTCTTAAATGCCCTGAAGACTATTTAAGCTGGTTCTAAATTTATGGGATTTTGTGTGTTCTTAGATTATGACAGCAACTTGTCTGTATTTTATTTTAATTAGCATGTAGTCTGTCAAGAAAGCTCTCTGTGGGTGAGGAAGTAGCACGAAAGTTTTAAGAAATGATGAACAGACTTTGGTTAAACTGCTATTTTGCAGGACTATTCAAGCTTACCTGTAGCACTGATCTCCAGATCACAGTTCACAGCACAGAGCGTTGTGGAGGGAAGAATGGGAGCGTACCACTTACATGTGTTAATTGCTACCTTGTTCTTAGAGCCCGTGGAGGGGTGCCACCCCCACCCACAGGTGTGCCAAGAGGGGCACCGGCACCCAGAGGAATACCCCCCAGTAGAGGTCCCATTACTCGTGGCCGTAGTCTCCTGACTCCCAGGGCAAGAGGAGTTCCTCCATCTGCGGGCTATCGACCTCTTCCACCACCTCTAGCACAGGATACATATGGAGACTATGTAAGTACAATCCCCTGAAATTGTCTATCTGAGAGATGTAGAACTCAACAGACCTTTCTTAAGTCTGTACTAAATGCCTGAAAAATGGACAGCTTTCCAGTGCGCCTGTAACAGCATAATCTGCACTGATTTTCACCTTTACATTTGTAGACTGATTACTTTGTCTCTTGGATGGAAAGTGATGTGGTAGATTTGTGACCGGTATCCCCATTTTGACTTCAGAGTAATGGTGTGAAGATGCTAATATGATTGGGGAAGTAGCAAAGTATTTGTTTTAAATCCTTTCATCGTGTGCTGGTTCTCTGATCAAAACCGCATCCCCCTACAATTAATGTTAGCTTTGGGACACACAGGCATACATACAGCATCCATCCATCCAGATATAATTATCTATCTTCTCTCCCCACTCAATCTAGCAATCAGTGGGCCTAATGGCAGCTTCAGAGGTGCACAAGTTGTACTGGGGAAAACAGCAGTACAAGGTATCTTGTACCTTCCCTCCTTTGCTGCTTCCAAAGTCAAATTAACACTCTCATGTGACTACTTGGAAATTAAAAGGGGGAAAAAACACCATCAGGAGATCATGATTTTTTGCGTCATTTCTAGCTGAGCCCCAAGTAGAATCAGGACCTCAAGCTTAATAGCTGAGCTTAAATGTCTCTGTTTCAGTTTAAGGAGTGATTGTGAGGACAAAATGGAAACAACCACTTATATATAGTGGAGCCTCAGTATCCGCAAGGGATCTAGTGCATGACCCCCTGTGGATACTGAATTCCACAGATAATGAAATCAGTGAAAGAGAGCCATGTGGTGCTGCAATTGCTTACTTGGGGGTTGTGCTCAGCCCTCCAGAGGTTGTGCATGGCCTCCTGGCCACCTCAGAAGCTCCCAGACATGACTGGAAAGCACTTCCAATTTGTGCGGCATACCAGAACTACCTTCCAGTGCATCTGGGAAGCCTTCTTTAGTGGCCTTCCCGCGCCTTAGAACATCTTCAGATGTGACTGGGAAGCAGTTCTGGTTTTCGCTGAAGTGCCTTCCAGTCACGTCCAGGAGGCTGTCTGAGATCCTCCATCCATGAGCTCGGCATCTACGGATATTCCGTCCACAGATGCTAGGCCTGCGGATAAGGAGGACCCACTGTACTTTCCTGAGCTCCTTGGAGAAATGTAGTAAGCTCAATGCATAAACACAAAATTCTAAACAATATCTACAACATCTCTCGAGATTTATGCTGCTTAGAAATGAGATTGAAATTAACGCTGTCAGCCTAATGACAGGCAGTGCAATCTAGTCAAAATTTTTGTGAAACCTCAAAATGAAGAGCAAAACAGTTTCTCTCTTTGAATACTTAGCTACCTAGAACAATCAGAGGAACTTTTCCACCAAGTTATCTTAAGCAGCTTGGATTCCCATATGCAGGGTAACTTTAACAACTGCCTGGACTTCTTTAGGATAATCTGCCCCCTGCTTAGAGAACCAACTACAGTGGTGCCTCGCAAGACAAAATTAATTCGTTCCGCGAGTCGTTTTGTATTGCGAAAATTTCGTCTTGCAAGGCATCACTGCAAACAAACAAAAAATTTGCAAAAAAATTCGTCTTGCGAAGCACGCCATAGAAAAATTCATCTTGCGAGTCACCAAAAAAATCGCAAAACGCTTTCGTCTTGCGAGTTTTCCGTTGCGCGAGGCATTCATCTTGCGAGGCACCACTGTATTTGAATAAGTATTTAAGAAGAGAAATTGAAGGTGCAGTTGGCAAGAAGGGTCCTGTCTGAAGATTTTAGGGAAAGTGCAAGATTGCATTGGGGAAAGCGTGAGGTATAGTGGTCCTGTGCCGTACAGGGAGGGCTTCAAAGGTCATCACCAAAATCATAAGTTGGGCTTGGAATGGAACGAGCAGCCAGTGTAGCTTCCAGAGCAATGGCATAGCAGAATTAGCCCACTGAGCCCTGGTGACCAGCTGGGCCTCTGCAGCTTCTGAACCATCTTCAAGTTGGGGTTTACCCAAGGATTACTTTCTGAGGTCAGATCTTAAAACCAAAATCACATATACAGGAGTCAAAATTCCTTTAAAGCCAACTCTTTAAAGTTTTTAAAGAGACGCACTGTCTCTTTAAGAACTGAAAGCACAGAATGAGAGACATGAGGCACTGAGGGAGCAGCAGTTTCATTCTCCCATTTCAGGCTAACTCTGGGACCTTAAAGTAAACAAAGGAAGTGGGATGGTGGGCGGAGTCATCTGCATTATTTAAACTATTTGTCTCTGTTTTGGAGGGTGGTGAGCCCATCTCAAATTGCATGCAAGATGAGAACCAGATGTATAACTGTAGAATGGCCATCTTTATTTTCATTTTGCCACTTGGCTTTAAAAGTATTTTTTATAATCCCTTTTTAGATTTGTACAAAGAAATTCAAATCAATACTCCTCACTAAATTAGTGCAATTCTTTTTAAGGGTATTTGTTTTGTTGCCCTAAAGAAGTGGTTTTTGCATTTTCTACCTTCAGGGAATTTTTTCCTTATAAATGGGTCTGCCGATAAACCCATTGCAGAGGAGTCTGGGGCACATTCAAGGCCATCTGCTCAACGAAACTCAGAAGTGTTGTCTGCCCAGTTGGGCATTGTCATCTTCCTGTCTGGACTTTCCATGTGTCAGGACCCAGACATCACCCCCACCCTCCAGTGACATGGCATTGCAGGGGGAAATAGGTCCTCTAATGTTCTCATTGAGAAATTTAGCACTAGAGCTGTGCTTTTCAGAGTGTATCTCCATACCATACCTCTGAACAACCTAATGTATTGTGTCAAAGTGATCAATGAATGTATTTGTATGTTTATTAATGACTTTCAAACCAACTGTTTCTCATTAGATCCATTTTTACAAAGTGTTCCCATGGCATAGTCTGCCTTGCTGATGGCAGCATCTGTTCAAAAACAAATCTGTTGGGGTTTAAACAGTTAAACAGTTCATGTTACCCTACTGTGCTATTAGCTATATGAAGACTTTTTTGTTGTTGTTGTTGTTTTTGGAGTAACAGCCTTGCAAAAGACCCTGATAACCAGAGGGGTGTATGTGTGCTTTTTCCAAATAGGTGTTTATAGTAAACACACACTTAAAGCATAAAACTGGAATGTTTTGATGTTGTAAGAACAACAGTATTTGAATGCATTTTAAATTTGCCCACATAAATCATTGGCAAAAATGTGGATCCTATTTTAGGGAATGGACTCGTACCAGGTTTCAGACCTCATTCACAGAACTTTCTTGATGTTACTTCATCCTGTAGAAATAACTTTGGGCCCAGTCCTATCCAATTTTCCAGTGCCAGTGCAGCTGTGCCAGTGGGGCGTGCACTGCATCCTGTGGTGGGGAGGCATTCACAGAGACAACCTTAAGGTAAGGGAACAATTGTCCCCTTATCATGGGGCTGCATTGCGGCTGCACCGGTGATGGAAAATTGAATAGGATTTGACCCTTAGAGTCCAATCCTATCCTTTCTCCCCACCTCTAGTGCAGCTGTGCTGAAAAGGAGCATGAGGGGTGTATGTAGATCCATAGGGGTGTATGACACTGAGGATCCAGAGGGGTGTATGTAGATTGGGAGGCTTCAGAGGGGAAAGGACATTTAAACCCCTTTACCCCTCTGTAAGTTTTCCCCTCCTCAGTGGGTCTCCCGCTCTTTAGCTGGCACGAGTCTGAGGAGGGAATGATGGAGAGGGGCTGCTGACCGAGTGGAGAAATCCGGCACACACCATTGCGACTGGATCCAGCCCCTCCAGCAGCCTTTCTACTCCCCATTCCTGCCCTCCCACCCAGTTTTACCCCCTTCCTGCTCCTATCACTGCCTTACCAGCTCTGGTGACTGCAGCAGACTCCAGCAATGGTTGGGGAGCACTGCTACCTCTTGTGGCAGCTGTCTCAAAATGGCCATCAACAGAGCACTCCGTGCTGTCAGCAGCCATTTAGCCACAAATGCTTCTGCGTGACAGCCAATCCTGTGTAGGATTGGGCTATCCAAAATATAGCGTCAGCAGAAACCTTGAGGTCTTCATTGGGAGGCTCAGTATAATTGAGGGAAATGAGGAGTAGAATTCTTCAAACCAGAATTGAATACCTTCCCATTTGAAGGCTGAATAGGCAACTGTCATTTCCAAGTGAACAAGCATTCAGTATCATAGATTGGACTAGGTCACTGAGGCTGCAGAAACACTGAAGCATATGCTAGGTTTTCATAAAGTTACAGCTTTCTTCATGGCCCTGTCTTCTTAGAAACCAAAAATTAGCACCAAGAACTTTTTCCCCAGTCTCTGAAATTAGCAAAATAAATCTAATTAGAGCCTTCTGTGCATTTCTGATGCCCCTTTCTGTTGGCATTCACATGAGCTGCATTGATTTCAGACCAGTTAGTACAGGGACTATTTGCATAATTTCTGACAATAAACTAATCTTTAATGCCTTCAATTGAGTTGGCCTTTTTTGGAATGGAAAACTTACTTAAACAAGGTCTGCCATTTCAAAGGCCTTCGCCACTCCCCTGCTTTATTTTTCAAGCTCTGATCATTTACGTTCTGTGTCCTAACTGCTGAGACACCTTGAACACATATCTCAGTTGCCCTGACTGTCACATTGGCGCACTCCACTGAATCTGGCAGATAGGTGAAACACGCACTGGTTACTCTAGCAACCAGACATCACCTCTCTGCTGTGCCAATCTGCAGCAGTCTCCTCTGGCACCGCTTTGAAGACTATATCTGCTACCTTCTTAAAAGGGTATCCTTAATCTTGTAAAGTGTGACCCAATACAAGATGACAGATGGGCAGAAGCTCTTCCCCAACCTCAACTGGACTTTAAAGGTACTCAGAGGAGGGAAGGGTATGCAGAAGCACACAGGAAAAGCCATGAGGTCTTAATCTTCAGCATGCATGCAGAAGGCACAGGGATTATGCTAGACAGGACTAACAATGAAAAGAATTGGCCCAATTTCCTATTGAAGGTCTATTCTGTCATAAATTACTGCTAATCAGGACCATAAACTAAATGACCCTGATAGCTCCCAAACTCAATTTAAGTCTACTCATGAATTCACATCTCCATAAAGGAGATAGGGAGAAGTTGTCTATTGGCATTTGTGTGTAGGGGGGAGGCAGCTCTGGCACCTTCAAATCTAAGTCTAATTTCTGGCCTTACCCTGGGTTATGGTAGACGTGGCTGATTAAGCAGCCATCTTGGATTCAGCTACCTCCCTGGATCCCCCGTGGTACCCAACAAAACACTCCTTTAAGGTTAGGTGCTTTGTTCTAGGAACTACGATGGTTACACAGAAGAAGGTAGTTTAGACTTAACAAGAAAGGTACAGCATGGACAGTCCTCAGCAGCACACCAAAATTAACTCCTTTGCTAACTAACACTCACCTAATGTAGCTTGCCCCTCCTGGTCGTCTCTTATCAGTTCACATAGACCAACCTCCTTGATGGAAGAGTTAGTAGCAGAAAGTATGATCAAAGTCCAAGAGGCGAGACAGCATCTCTAATAAAATGGTGGGCCTTTACACTTAGTTCCCACTCACCCCCTCCAATCAGAAGTTGAACCCACCAAACCTTCTAGTAGGCTATGTGAGTGGTAGTAATCCGCTCATGGTCTCTAGTCCCCCTCCCTCGTCAACACAGCTGCAGCCTATCATGCAATTAAGGTGTCCTTGGAGAATCAACTAGTTGCCTCCATGCTCTTAAAGGGTACGTTCTCATCATATCCTGGGCACACTCCAGAGCAAGTAAAACTGACTGCTGGCAAAAGCCCACATTGCCTTTAGGCACTTTCTGTTCACATGTTCAAGTACCTTCTTCAGAGACACTGCAGCATTTAGCCCTCTATCGATAGTTCAGTAGTGGTTCAAGATCAGCTTATAAAATATTATATAGCTTTACCCGTTGCCAGTACACTGTTCTCTGGGCTGTTTTCACACATCACGCAGGGACAAACTTAGGTTTCTCACCAGATATATTATTCACAAGGAGCTGCAGCCAGTCCTGGCTCTCCATCGCGTGTACCTGCAAAATACTGTTCCAAACACCACCTTGTCACATTCTTTACATTTTTAAAGTATACACCTGAAAAAAGTATAATTTGTGAAATGTCCTTCATGCAGATGATTTTCTGGGAGGTTTTCTAATAAACCTGGAAATCTATTTTTACAAGTGCCACATTACTCCAATACCTTTTAAGCTGTGGAACAGAAATGTTTTAGCGGAGAAATTATTGCCCTTTTAAAAATAGGATAAGGTTTCATTGGTATTGGGTGAATTTTAATAGACATATGCCATTTTCCCTAACTTTTATTTAAGGCAGGAGTAGGCAACCTACAACTTGCAACCTGGATCCGGCCTGCTACCCAAAATCATCCGGCGCATGGTCGCAAAAAGATTTATTCACCCAGCTAGCCATGGTCCTAGAAAAGAAATCAAGTTTGTAATTCTATCTCTATGAGGCTTGCAAGTGTGAGCAGACCAAGGGCAGAAACCTCCTTTGAATATCATTCCCTGCCTTGGCATGCATTTTTTCCCATCTCTGACCAGGCAGAAATATTTGGATTGTAGGAGGGTTTACATTTGGAAAAAAAACAACCAGGCAGAAATATTTGGATTGTAGGAGGGTTTACATTTGGAAAAAAAACCCAGTGGTAGGCCTAATTTATTTTCAAATTCCTATATATCAGATTTATTTAAAATTCAGAGTACATCAATTTATATGCAGAACTGGCCAAATTAGAATAAATGTGTAGCACTTGAAACCTCAAACACAGAAAACATTACCATGAAGATGTCAAACCTAATTAAGGGCAAGCTTTAAAGTGTTCTTGAGCTCCATGATTGGTATTTAAAAAGAATCTGGGGGTTTCGGGATAACTTAAGATGTGTCTCTCACCTTCTGTTTTGGTGCTGCAGCTCAGGTAAACCATTAATTCAGGTCATTCTTCTGTAGAAGGGGTTCCTTTAGTCTGTGAATGTAGATTTTACTTGCATATTTTAGCATTAAACACTTAAAATAACTGGAAGGGAGTGATGAGAAACATAGAGCATTTTACTGAATGTAAATTTCAGGTGAGGGAGGGAGTAGGGAGTAGTAGTTAATACCTGACCATCAAGCTTAGTATAGCCATCTTGGTCTGTCCCACTCTTTTCAATAGAAGCAAAAGCAGAAAAATTCACTGCTTTTGACTGAGATAAATTGTAGCCATTTTAATGCATAAGTACAGAATGTCTGTACTGTAAAATGTAGCCCTCATAAAAAGTTGGAGTGTCTCATGTTGAACAGGCCAGAGTAGAATATTGATGAGTCAAAAAAGCTTGTGTCTCGCATGTTGGGAGACAAGCTGTTTAGAGACCTAGGGCAACCAAAGTCTATTCCAGCATACCCACCAGTCTTAGCAGGGTGGAACGTGCTCACCCAGTCATTATGATCAGGGTTTGCTCTAGCCCTGTTGCCATTTTGTATGGAATATATAACCCATCAGGACCTTGAAAGAGAGAAGGGAATGACCAAGGATAATTTTTATGAGATAATACTTGGAGGGTAGAAGATGAAGTTGGGCAATGGGTGCCAGCAACCCTGTTCCTCTGTTTGAGGCCACAGCAGGCAGCCTTGTCCAGATGGAGGGCATCTTGACTCTGATGCAAGCACTCACTAAATTAGAATATACTGTTTCCAGTGGCAACAGCAAACAAGTCTCTGGATTGCCTACTCTTACAGTAATGGCTCAACTTCTGTCTTCCACAGTTGGGCCAGGATCGGAAGAAAAATTTTAGGTATGCCCAATGGTATTTTTGATTCTGTACTTTTGAATGGGACATCCCCATACCACAGCAGAAGCAGCATCTGTAGCTCTCATGTTTACTTTGTGGCACTGGGAAACTGAGAAACAAAACTCCAAAGCTTCTTTTGGCACACAGAGCTAGTCATGGGCTTCATTAGATTCAGGCCTTGGCACTTGGCCAATGTCCACAATGCCATTATTGAATTTATATTTTAGGGACTATTGATATTTGAACTGAGAAATAGACATTATCAAGGGCTCTGAAGTCGTTCCTTGAATTTTAATACTGCTTTTATATGGAATTGGTTTTCTAGGAATATGACGATGGATATGGCACTTCATATGATGAACAGAGCTATGATTCATATGATAACAGCTATGGTACCTCAGCACAAAGGTAAGGAAGAGGGATTAATGTATTTAAAGTAGTTTCTACAATCTGGGTTTAATTGCAGTGTCAGAGGTTTTGGTTAGGGGCTTGAAATATCCAGTTTGTCAATAGGGAGTGCCCTGGCTCTATATGTGCCTCATCTCTGGGTCATTTTACCATGCTTTTTTATGAGTTCTGCTTATCTCTGCGTACCCCAGGTAACCATACATTTTTTTAATGCGCTTTTGTCTCTTGGTATGCAGTGGAAGCAGATCAAGAACCTGCTGCCTATCCAAAGTCTGCTTTCCTTACTTTCACTGTTTCAGCCCCTGATTGGCTCCTAGATCCTTGAGAATGGATCACTTAAAACTGAAAAATATGATATGGGTTATTGGATACCTGAATGTTGACTCACTTTCTTTTAGCCCATGCAAAATGGTTGTGTACCACTTCAAAGTGAACTATTAGGCCATGAAAGCTTATCTGTTCTTCAATCTTGTATGGTATTTCTAGGAGTGGATAAATACTAAATTCAAAATAATCCATGGTTTTTAACTGAGAAGAAGATAACCGTATTTTCAGAAATGTATTATTAGGCTTCTCACATATCTTCATTTTTTTGGAATTACATGTTTTGATACATTCAAGTGTTTTGAGCAGTACAGAACCAAATCTATTAAGTGGGGCTGGTTCACAATGCCAGTGCAATTTCTGACCTCCATAGCTTGGCCATAAGCATACATTTTTGTTGGCCCTAAGAGAGACAATTCCCAGCTGCACAGCTATCAGAATTAATGGATTTTTACAGGGATTCTTTTTGCCAGCACTTGGGGCTTTTGTACTATGCTGGCTTTCAGTAGCTTGACTCCATTGACAAAAATCAGAATAATAATATAACACTTGAACATTGAGGGTTAATATTCAGTGGGAATCAGCCATTACAGTTTGCACATGTGTAATAAAGTAAGTCATTGATAAACCAGTTCAGCTTGCCACACCCAAGTAGGGAACAATAATACTGGCATAGCTTTTGAAGACTTTACACTACTGAGTGCTCATTTTGTATTGTACTCTGGTGATTTGGGACAAGCTGTTTGATATTCAAACTGTCAAAAGCTAGGTTTTCAACACCAAGTAAAGAAAAGCAAAAAGGCCAGATGGCTATATGGAAGAATGGCAGACAGTTTTTGCATGACATGTTGCTCTTCAAAACTGCCCAATACAGGTAGGAAGTTACTTGGTTTCTGTACATTTCCATTTAAGTGGACCTTCAGCTGTAGAAATTTAAATATCCCCCTTCCACATGTATTTCTGTACATGCTCTAAAGTGCTGTTGTGCCAGCTTTTTACTTCTGTCCGAAATATATTTATGGGACACTGCTGAATCGCATTATAATGCTCACTGAATGACTGCCCAGTAATCTTTGTCAGATTATCTCAAGAATTCAGTTCTTTGACTGGTTTAACAATAAATACTAGAACAATTTCATCACAAAAACTCTCTGATTAAAATGTAATGGAAGACTGAATTTTAACAGGGTTTTATTTTTAAAGATCTGCACACTGTAGTTTAGATATGTTTTGTGAAGACAAATTGTGCTGAAATCTGTTTAAAAACATTGCATTACACAAAATTAGGCCAATAGCCTGTGTGCCTTGGGGGCTTCTGACATCTTCCACACAAGTGTTTGCAAAGATTATAATGGGGGCAAATGCAAACCACCACTAATAAATCAACTGCCGATGTCAGTTCACTATTTAATGTTCTCTGGAATACATAAGATTTATCACAGAGGAATTGTGGAATAATGGTAGAGTATGGAAACAAAGTCCACCGGGGAGATGTACTACATCATTTGGATTTAGCGCTGCCATCTGCTTAATAGCACTGAGATGACTGCCAAGGTACTTATGATCAACCATTCATAGCAGTGACAGATGCTGCAGAGAGTTAACATGGCAGAGAATGAGGTTTGTTTCTAAAATTTGGATTATGTGACAAGGTTGCAGGAAAGGGGTGGGGTAGGGGAGAAGAAAAGTATTTTGTTACCTGCCCAGTACCACTGTGTATTTTTTGCCTGTCTTTCCTCTGGCCATTGCCAACACTTCATCTGAATCTGAATGACTCTGAGAAAGTAAAACAAAGTATATGCGTTATTGCTTTTGACATCATTATGACTTAGCCAGTTCATGTAAACCTACAAGTCCTTTGAAGGATGGGTGATTTGAGGGGAATTGCTGAGAGATCTGCATTCATGTGCGCTTTTTGATGTGAATGTAACATACTAGTTATGTGCTTCCAAGTAGTGGATTGTGTATTTATAAGTGATGGATTTGTCTCAGCATAAACTCTGCAGCGAGCTTATGTTGCAGATTTCAGTTCCTCGGTCACTGCTCCAGAGACTGAAGCAATTGCAGATCCATTTCCAAACAGGGCAGACTGTAGACAGTTGGAGGGTGTCAGAATTAATGAGTGGGAATGGGGTTGCTAAAGTGTGGTTTTTATCACATACATACAAACACCCACACCTGATTACTGAGTTCATAGTTTCCCTGGAATTCTGTCAGAGCATGAGTAATAGTCTAGCTTTAGTGATAACTGTTGTATCTTAATAAAGAGAAATGCAGCCCTCTTAGCAGAGACTAGCATGAAATATTTGGCCTCTCACATTGTGCTCTACCCCCCAGCTTACTTTTTCTCCTTAACTTATTATCCATCACTTTTTGTGTGCTGACTATTGTCACCATAAGATTGTGATTATAAAGTTCTTCTACACTACTGATTCTCAGAAAGTAGGAAGTAAGTCTTGGCTTTTATTCACTAGTTTGAGATCAGAGAGTCAGAAATGTATATTTATGCTTCTTTTTGAGTCTGTCTATAAGCAAATGCAGTCATTCTAGAGATTTTGCAAAGCTACAGTGTCTGTGGACATAGCACATAATGGACAACTAAACACATGAGTGGCTCAGATCTATAACAAAACAAGCATCTCACAGAGAAATGTTTTTTTCATGAAAGCCACAATACCCATTTGTGGGGGACTGAGAGCCCCAAAATTGTGACACACGGCCCTGTCTCAGGCCAAATTTTTATATGCTGTTGAATAGGCAACCACAAACTTCTTTTTGGTATTTTAGTGTATGTTTTAATTAGAATAATCAAATTTGGAGATACACTTCAGAAGTGGTGGTGGTGTTGTGATTTTAAAGTCATGCTGAAAAGTAATTGCTAACATTGTGCTTCTAGTATTCTCAGTTATACTTCAAGTCAACTATGCCTCTTCAGGGCTTACTTAAATATGCATCATATGCTAGATCAGCAAGCTTGGTAACTAAAATGAGAGAAGTGTTGAAAATCCTATCTGAAAAAGCTAAGCCTTCTGCCCTGAAGGACCTGCTCTCCTGAAGGGAAAAAAAAGGTGCTGGAACGCCGTTCTGGTGCGTTCTATTACAAAAAAAGCCCTGGCTGGTCCATTTACAGCACACTGTTGCAGATAAGCAGGGCAACAGTGCCTTGCAAGCAGTGACATCTGTGCCAAGCCCTGATGACGTTAGCCATTTTGGACATGATCAGGGGCTGAGGAACAAATGCAGCTGACTGACTTTTTTCTACTCCCTCTGCTCTTCCATTGATACACAAGATGGATCTGGGACAAGACACAGAACAGCTGGACATGAAGAGTAAATTGACTATCACTCCTGTTCACTGTCTCATTCAGAATGACATTTGGTGGCATCAAGCAAAACTGTGCATAGAGGGTAGGAAATGGTGAGGATAGTGACTGAAACAATTCACCATAGGGATTCCCGTCACCTTGAAGCGAGTCATATCACCACTTCATATGTGTAATACTTGGAAATAACCTTTTACAGTAGGGATAGAACCAAGACAGCAGAAAGCATACATTGGTCAGATGCCCTGTTTGTATGTTTAAGGTATCTACTTGGATGTAGACAACCGATTTCGATATTACCAGCCATCCATAGTAGCTGTTAAAAAGCCCTTCCGGTGTGTAGAGTATCATTTAAATGTGTGCCATTCTAAATCTATAAAACATTTGAATACCAATATTGCACATGAATGTTCAGCATACTTAAACCAGCTTACAGGAGAGGTACTGAAATGTTTTTGCATGCTGTATTAGCGTGTTGTGCCATGTCTCCTGCAGTACAAAATGAGCCATTGCCGTTCAAGGCTCCGTGGGGTCACCCGGTGGTGATGTCATTTCCACATGCTTCCACAGTGCACATCACCGGATAAGGTGATGTAACCTGTATGATTAGTTGTAGTCTAGTTGGGCTTTGACTTTATTTCCATTAAAAGAGGGCACTCAGTGGGAAAGCTCTGTACCTTTGTGTACCATGATGTTCTTCCCACAGCCCCATAATGTAGAATTGCCCCTTTGAGATGAGGGGGAGGGAAGAGCATGTGCCACAATAGGGTCCTTTGATATTAGGACTTTTGTGAGGTAGTCAGCAGCCACTGACCTAGTGAATAGTTTGCTCTTCTCACAATACTCCTGTTGTGTGGGAAACCTATGTTGGGATGGGCTTTACAGGTGATATATGACATAATCCAGCCTTCAGACATGAATAAATGAATTTATATACAGTATTTCTGTATATTCATGGATTCATACTTTTGGTTTTGCTTGGTAGGTAACCATTCGTTGTGGTTGCCACTGACCCAATGTTTCTCCAAATCCTCTGGTGTGCATGCAAAACTCTAGGAATTGGGTAAGGGTAGAGGAGTCTTGCTCCTGGCATTATAGTGCACTTTGGAGCTACTCTGAAGTAGTAAGGAATTTGGTACTTCAGGCAAAGTCCAAGATGACATGAGAAATGATATCCATCCTTTCCTTCAAGTCCTCTGCAATCTTTCCTGCTGTTTCCCCTCTATTCTCTGTGGAAGTGTGGAGGCAGGAGAAGTATCTTTGCTTCCCTGGGTCAGGGCAGTCATTAGAACCATTAGTCATTAGAGTCAAATGCTGTATATTGTTGGACATGATGATCTCATTTACAGCCATTTGGCATTGGCTACACAAATTATGTGAATGATATGACTTAAATTTGTCAGTACTCCTCTGATTTGTGACAAATATTTAATGTGCCCTTCTGTTCTGGAAAGACCATCAATCTCCATTTCTGCCCTTCAGGAAAAATCTTGAATAAATTAGCAGTTAAGTTTGCTTTCACAAAAACCTTGTGAAAGAAGACACTTGCATTATCCCTTTGTTGTTGTTGTTAAGAATATTTGCCTTTATTGATGGCTTAACTAAAGTCAGGATGGTGCCTAAGGCCATGCAGTGGGTATGTTGCTAGGGAAGATCAGACATGAAGTAACCTGTGTCATGCCTAGTTCACCAACTCTTACAGATTTCCTGGCTCTTTCCTTCTTTCCAGCTTCATGATTCAGATTTCAATAAAACTGTTTATTATTGTTGGCCTAAATTCTAATAAAAACAAGACACAATAGAAATTGATTTTTGTTATTTAGAAAGTACCATTGAACTGCTATATTTTTGAATCTGTCACAACTTTAATGTATTCTGGAGTTCAGTAATTTGCACATGCACAAGGCTATATTGAACACCAATTGAACTGTGCTGAAATTTGAAATGTAGCATTTGTAGGTACCTGTTATGGATGGAGCTGCAAGAATTTATTTGACATATGTTACGTGACTAGAAATGTAGACGTGACTTTAAAATGTGCTGCTTGACACTAAATTATTGGTTGCCTTTTACCAGAAAAGTAAGTAATGGAGGTAAGATCTGGCCTTAATGAGCCATCTGCCTTCTCTGTCCTTTGAAACAAGTCTGTTCCCAATAAAGCAGTGCTATATTAAAAGTAAAATATGCATCTTGACTTTCTCAGCTTCACATGGCAGATGCTGCCCTGTGGAAAGAGCTGAATCTGGAAAGCTTGTTCCGTTTTAGTCACAAGAAGCATGCTGTAGAATTTCAACTGAGCATTTTGCTTTTGTGATCACAGAGAAGGCTCAGGGGAAGCACTGTAAGCTTTTACTGGTCTTCACTAAAAATGCAAGGAAGAAAAGCTTGAGATCTAATCCTCTTCTGACACTCGAAGGCTGCTGCTTACAAATCTGACATGGTTATTTCACAGGAAGTTGTTTTGCTTACTTAGAAACCGTAAGCACACGACAGATCAGTTAAATGCAAGCAAAATGACTTCTGTAGAACCCCTTCTGTAGAGCTTCAAGTGGGACTTTTTCTGTGTTTGGCATATACAGAACTTTACTGAATGATAGTCTCAAAACTGACATTTTCC
Organism: Tiliqua scincoides; assembly: GCF_035046505.1. Taxonomy (NCBI): domain Eukaryota; kingdom Metazoa; phylum Chordata; class Lepidosauria; order Squamata; family Scincidae; genus Tiliqua; species Tiliqua scincoides. Next base: position 9,035,164 of record NC_089824.1, on the reverse strand, counting down.
ATTTAAAATTAGTATTTCTTCTTTATGATCCTAAAAAGAACTTGTCTAGCCACTTCCTCCAGAATGCTGCTAGTGTGGTGTAGTGGCTAAAAAGTTGTTCCTGTGCCAACAAACCTGGTGGCATTTTTTAGCTAGTCATTCTTCTTTGAGTCTCATGGCCCTCTCCCCCCACCAAAACAATCTTCAGCATGGGGTAATAATGTGGCTCTGTCTTATTGGCTTTTTGTAAGGGTCATTGAGATAATATATGGCTCTTTCAGTGTCTAAAGTGTGGTGTAAATGCTATTATCTTTACACAAACAAGTACAGGTGATACCCCATATCTGCAGTTTCAATTATCCTTAGATCCCCTCTCTCTCTACATCCATTAACATTCTTTAAATGCTTAGCAGGAAGTGTTTCTTGCTTAAAACAGGTCACTATAAGCATTCATGCCTATAGAATGATGAAAGGAGGCTGCCAGCAGCCTGAATACCTGATGAAACACTAAACAGGAAGCAGTTAACGTCTCCTTCTTGTTTAACATTCCATCTAGTTCCATCAGACATTCAGGCTGCTGGCAGGCTCCTTTTGTCACACTATTGGCATGAATGCTTATAGCAACCTGTTTTAAGCAAGAAACACTTCCTGCTAAGCATTTAAAGAATGTTAAGGGGGCATGGGGGGCACTATTAATACAGGCACCCCCGTTTGTGGTTTCCATATCTATGGGGGTCTATGGAATGGATACAGGGGTACACCTGTATTCCTCTTTCTTAGTTTCTTCCATTTTAAACAGCACACTAGAGTGTATGAAATGCTGTAGAACCACAGTGGTTCTAAGAGGACTTTAGCTCTAGGCTCCTGCCATGGTTTGTTTCCTAATCATGCTCTCTTCCCCTCACTCGCATAACATGTACTTTAAAAGCAAACAAACCAGTTAAAAATCAATTGAAGGATTTTATTTTTTTAAAATGCAGATAGCTGGCGGGGAGGAGGGTAAAGAAAGAACCATAGTGGGACTGAAGAGTTCGTCCCCTTCCCCACTCCCCCCTCTGCAGTTTTGATGCATCTCATGCACGCACTGGCACCACACTATATTTTAAAACAAAAAACATTCAACTCTGTAGTTTGGGTCTGAGATTCTGCAACAGAAGAAATAAGGGCTTTATCTGCCCATCAAGCGCTACCAGCTCTGTCTCTGGCTGTCCTTCTCCTTTTCACTCTTTGCCTACCTCCCCCCCCCCCCCAAATAGAAATTCAGTAATTTCTTTGGAATTAAGTAGGAAAGTGCTGTTGGCTGTAATCAAAGCCTGGAAGTGGCAATACCATGTCCCAAACATTAAATTTCTTTTTATTTTATATTAATGCTTCCACCCTAAACATAAAGGAAAGTGGTCTCATTGGAAACTGCTCTTTACATATCTGGATGGATAACAATAAAAAGATGTGCTCTTTATGTTTTAAAAGAATGCCTTTCCTTCAAGCCACCACAAAGCTCCAGCATTGGAGGACACTTGCAGCTCCCCATGAAGCTTGGCTCAATTTTCTTTACATTGAGTTGGCATCCTTCAGTCTCGGAAGACTATGGTGTCACGCTCTGAATGGTGGTTCTGGAACAGAGTGTCCTCTCCAGTGCGCGAAGCCTGGGTAAAGTAGGTATGGAGGATAGGCTGTTACCCATGCAGCAAATCCCCCCTCTCCACGTCGCTGAAATGGTCCAATGGAAAGGCAGAGGCCAATACGGTTGGTTCCAGCGGCGTTGCAGGAGTTGCCAGAACGTGACTGTGTTCAGCCATGAACTGCCTCAGGGACTCCGGCTCCGGATTTTGCCTCAAGGTTGACTCCTGAAGCCTTTTCCATAACTGGATGTAGCCACAAGGCAGTGGAGGTTTGGGATCAGAGTTTTCCTTCTCTCAGATGAGCTGCCTTCCCAGGCTGACGAGCCCCATCTACCCGGTGGCTGTTTAGTCGCCTCTTACGACAAGTACAGCCAAACTGAGGGCCTATTCTTATCCCCAGCCCCCAGGGGAACATTTACATTATTCTTTACAATTATTATTTACATTACATCTTTACATTATTCAGTGCAGAAACTGAAGTATTTACAAAAAATTTAGCCCTAATTTTAGAGGCTGTGGCTATCTCTATTCAGTGTGTTTATGCAATTGAGCAGTTTATACACATGTTGGTTATTTTGCCACTTCACTGTTTCACTGCAATCAGGACTGGTTATGACTTGTGTCGAGTTCATGCACAGTGGTAAACCTTAGTTTGCTTCTGTGTAAAGTGTGTGAGGCAGTTGGGAGAGTACGTGTTTAAATTTTGCAGGACTCATCAGGCAGATAAATTTTTCCAGTTTTTTTACCTAGCTTGTATCTCAGTGGCTGTTGATTTAATGCGATTAGACAGTTCTGTTTCTATTTGAGTGGATGTTGTGAACTTGAGGCTCTGTTTAGCCAGAGTACTGAAGACTTTTACCTCAAACATTCCAGTAGTTGATCTGGAATGATCTTATTTAGCATTCTTGGAGTCCAATGTAAAATATCAGGCAACCAGCAGTCCATAAGAGCTAAATGGCTAGAATGGTTACTCAGGACTTTTTCCTTAGTATAATAATAAGGTAGGACTAGTTTGTCTGAGAACTGTTGGATTATCCGTTATTTTCCATAATCTTTCGAGACTGAAGGTTGCCAACTATAGGCCGGTAAACAATCTTATTTTGGTAAATCATGATTGTGTGGTCCTCACTTCATATATTGTTCAAACACCATGTGTGTGAGAGACATCTTGGGCATTATCAGTTTAAAGCAGCATATAGAAAGTCCTCCTTGCTTTTTCTTTTCTTCTATGTAAATTATTGTATGTCCATTTTTTCCTGAGTAAATATTTTGTTGACCAAAAGTGTTTTTAGCATATTCACTTCTTATTAAGACGCTTTTGATTAGCATGGAAAGACAATAATTTGATATCAAGGAGACCATTGGTCCACTGCTCAGAGTTGTGCACTGACTGGAAATTGCTCTGTGGGGTTTCAGGCAGGGTTTTTCCCAATCAATTGGGGTTGAACCTGGGACCTCTTGCATGCAAAGCATTCACTCTGCCACCAAACTATGGTCTTTCCCCAGTCTTGAATTCCACAATTACATCTGCTCAAAGCAGATGGGAGGGGGAATACCATACCTTTCGGGGGAATACCATACCTTTCGGGGGAAACAGGGAATGGTCTGTGTTGTTGGAGCTGTTGTGGTGGGCTTCCACAATTAGTGAGCCTCTTGAGGTGCACCAAGAGCCTGATAAGCCTCCCTTTCTGCCCTTTTTTGAGACTGCAAAATGAGCATTTGATAGCCCAATGGGCTGTGTTCAGTTGCATGAGTTCAGGTCAGCTGTATGATTTATGTCTGGCCATTGTTCTCCCTCTTTGGCTGTAACCCCTTTGCTCCATTTCTTCCTTTTCCTGAGGGAAGGAAATCTGTTGCTGCTGCATCTGTTTTCTGTAAAGGAAGAGCTTAGGCATAGTTCATAGACCTAGTTTATAGACAGTCAATAGGGATCACCTTTTACCTTCCAGGGGAACCTCTAAGGCTGGGGCGCCCAAACCCTGGCCCTGGGGCCACTTGCGGCCCTCGAGGCCTCTCATTGTCGCCCTCAGGGAGCCCCCAGTCTCCAGTGAGCCTCTGGCCCTTTGGAGATTTGTTGGAGCCCACACTGGCCCAACACAACTGCTCTCAGCTTGAAGGCGACTGTTTGACCTCTTGCGTGAGCTGTGGGATGAGAGCTCTCTCCACTGCTTGTTGTTTCACGTCTGTGATCCAGTAGCGGCAGCAAAGGAAAGGCCAGGCTTGCTTTGTGCAAAGCCTTTTCTAGGCCTTGAGCTATTGCAAGACCTTCATTCATTCATATAAGTTCATCTTTAATATATTCATTTATGTAGACTTACGTAAATTTATTCAAATTTTAAATGCAAATTAATTCTTTTTCCCCCGGCCCCCGACACAGTATCAGAGAGACGATGTGGCCCTCCTGCCATAAACTTTGAACACCCCTGCTCTAAGAGATTTTGAGCAATTTGGACCCTTGGATTAGCTCAGAATCACTGTACTGATTTAGAATATTTGCTCCGTGACAGGGGGTATCCTAATATTTTTTCTGATTTTTTGGCAACTGCCGTGGAAATTTTGGTCAGGCCAATAAAGATGTATTGCCTGGCACCCTAAATTCCTTCCATCCCGCTACCTAGTATCTTGTTTCTTCTGTCACATTGTCCATTGCTGCCACATATAAAGTTTTGTATTTTTAATGCATCATGCCTAATTTGCTTGGCAAGGAAGAGTTACAAGAGCAGTATTCAATTACACATTGGATGGCCTGAGAAGGTACACAGAAAATCAGGCTACACACTAGCAAACAGCTCCAATCGCCTCACATGATTATTGATGCTGATGGGTCTGTCAGTGAATAAAGTTTGAGGAGATTTTTTATACACCCTCAATGTAAAGACGTGACTTTTCTCCCCTGGTTTTGTTGTTCACATGCCTTGAAAGGCAAGTCATTTTTGCCTTAACAGGCACTTAGTTTTGTAAAATGAGGCCCAGCCAAAGTAATTCTGACAAGATTGACAGGTACAGGAACGGGGGCTCAGCTGCTTTAAGCCTCCAGACTTGATGAGTCCTACGATAAGTAATCAGATACTGTATGAAATGATGGCAAATGTCAATATAAAGTTCTCTGTTGATGGAGATTTTATTTCCATCACTGTCAAAATATGAGTGGATAAGAGTGTGTTATATGTTTCCCTGTGAGTTTTATGACGGTCAGAAAGTATGTTGCTTATTTTTGGCCCAGCAATCCTGATTGTCTGGGACCGAGTTGTTCACACTTCCTGGGGTTTCTCAGTAAGTTCAATAGTGGTGGACAAACTTTCCTCAAAGCCAGCTTGTCCCTATTACTAGTTTACATCCATGAGTTTGCATCGTCAGAGTTGGGAGTTGCATCAGGCACACTCATAATATATGCTGTTCACATCCAAATGCCTGGCCAGGGTCCTTTGTGAACAGTTTACCCTAAAATATGCCAGGGATCATCTGGCATCGAAGACTTGTGTGGACAAGATTTTTTTTGGGGGGGGGGGGCAAGAAGATTGGAAGTATTCTGCCTTAGCAAACCTCTATTCAGAGGTCCTAGTGCTGTTTTATGCAGGATCTGTGGTGAGTCTGAAGCTCAGCAGTAAGCAACGGAGGTCCCAGGTTTTGCTCGATCACCTCTGGTTATCCATTTCATTGAGCAGGGCAAAGATGAGTCCTGCTCAAACCTTTCTTTCATCAGATGAGTTGACCACAGGCCACATGATCCACAGGACCCCCCTTCTTGAAATTTGCTACTTTAAACTGTAAATCAGTAATACTGCCATTAGGGAAAAGTGGAACGAGCATTGAAATTGACCAGTGCTGCCACTTGCTTTCTTATAAACTGTCTTTAGCTCTTCTACAAACATAAGAAACATAGTCCAGCTGTTGCTACATCTAGGCCAGAGCTGTGTACTCCAGTAAGTCTTGAGGGCCACACACATACTCTGCTTTCCATTTTTTTCTAACATGGCTTTCATTCTTCATTCTTAATATTTTGCAGAACATTTTTGAATTGGAGGAATTCTGGGAGAAAAATAGGACATTTCCCATATTTTGCTTGCGTGCGCTCCCCCCCCCCCATTCTTTTATGGCCCATTCTTTTAGAATTGCATTGCTTCCTTGCTCCCAGGTAGGGCACAGGCTTGTTTACGCTGAGACTTACCATGGTCAGTTGGCCAGCAGTGCCTGTGCCCTTCTCAAGCGCATGAGTTTCTGCACTAGGGAGCAAGGTTGCTACAACTAGGCAGGCAACACCAGCGCTGGTGTGCACGCATGTACTTTTGGGAAGCATCTGAGGGCAGATTATCAGCCATGGATGGGAAGCTGTCAGGGACTGGTTTGGAAGTTCTTATGGATTGGATCTGGCCCCTGAACCTACGCTCTGGGTGGTAGTAGCTCCCAAGCCTCAGGAAGATCTTTTTCCTAGCCTTGAATTCAAGAGCCTTTTTGCTGGAGATGTCAAGTGGGAACTGGGGAGCTTATGCAAACCAAGCAAGCACTCCGCCACTGAGCTTTGCTCCTTTCCTTATGTAGGAAACTTTATACTGTAAATGTTCAGGCATTTCAATTATGACTGCCATCACAAAAAAAAATTCCCAGAGTTTAAAATACAGGTCCAGCCTATTTATACCCGAATTTTTTGTACACGAATTTGACTCGACACGAATGGCGCCTGCAAATGAGAAGGAATGTGCTGATCCTTGGAGAAGGGGAAAAATGCATCCCTTTAAAATCAGTTTTAGAAACTGAACAATCTGTTTTAAAAACTGAACAGCCTCCTTAATGAGAGAGAGAGAGAGGGCAGCAGGCTAACAATCCATCAATCCTTCTCTCTCCTAGGAACCCCTCCCTTCCCCCAGCACGAAAGGCGATCATTTTGCATTGGTGAAGGGAGGGGCTGAGTGAAGTGCTGATGGATTGTCTTCTTAATTACTCTTATCTTACAGTCAAAAGGTCAGCAAGGCTGTTTTTCAATCACTGGAGCAAAGAAACTTTGTTATTTAAATTGATTTGCTATAGGGCGTTTTTTTAATCCATGTGACTGCTTGGAATGGAACCCACGCGGATAATTAGTCTCAACCTGTATATGTGATTTGCAACATGATTCACAGCTGAGTCAAGGAGACATATCTGTATATCTGTATTTATGTCCTTGCCAGTTGTAGCTCAGCAACATACCTGAGTGAACCTGAATTTGCAAAAGCAAGTTCTGCTAGGGCATTTTGTCCCAAGTGATTGTGAAATAGTGTTTAATGCTGCAGCTGATTTCTTGCTTATACCTAGATTCTTTTTTGCTTTTTCCAAACAGTGGGACTGATTACTACGATTACGCCCATGGCCTGAGTGATGATACATACGATTCTTACAGTGAGTAAGATCTATGAATATGGAAGAATGTACTTTTATGTAGAAAGAAAAATGATATTCAAGTATTTAAAATGTGCAGCCTTACACTAAACATCTACTCTTGCGTACTTTCCTAAGGGCATAGGGTACCATCAGTACTTAAAACCGTAAATTAAGTGATTGTTGAAAATGCTTTTGGAATTTTATTGTCTTGCAAATGCTATTGCTATACTGCTTTGAACATTTCTTGCTGTCATGTGCCCACCCACCTGTCACCACAACAGTGTGACATACAGCCAGATGATACATACAGCCAGGATAATGTTCAGCCTTGGAAAAGCCATGGCTACTTGCACCTTCCCTGCTGGCCTCAGAATGTATTGAAACTTACTAGGCTTAATCTGGCTGCTTGTCCTAGCTTAAAACTGTGTCGCCATGGAACTGCTTGTAGCTGGACAGGCAGCACTGCAGCAAAGGTAAACCATGTGTGTGGGGGAGAGATCAATGTCTGCCTGCAAGAGGGACAGGTTTTGCTTTGATAAGCCAGCAAATAGCAGCTAGGATTTTTGGTCACCCACCATGTTAAAAAGTTGATTATTTTTTCCTTTGTGTATGCATAAGAACATAACATAAGAACAGCCCCACTGGATCAGGCCATAGGCCCATCTAGTCCAGCTTCCTGTATCTCACAGGGGCCCACCAAATGCCCCAGGGAGCACACCAGATAACAAGAGACCTGCAAGGCTTCCTGGGAATTGTAGTTTAAGAACATAAGAACCGCCCCACTGGATCAGGCCATAGGCCCATCTAGTCCAGCTTCCTGTATCTCTCAGCGGCCCACCAAATGCCCCAGGGAGCACACCAGATAACAAAAGACCTCATCCTGGTGCCCTCCCTTGCATCTGGCATTCTGACATAACCCATTTCTAAAATCAGGAGGTTGTGCATACACATCATGGCTTGTACCTCGTAATGGATTTTTCATCCAGAAATGTCCAATCCCCTTTTAAAGGCATCTAGGCCAGATGCCGTCACCACATCCTGTGGCAAAGAGTTCCACAGACCAACCACACGCTGAGTAAAGAGCAACCACACACTGAGTAAAGATAAAGAATTAAAAGTGATAAAAGTGATAAAGAATCTGACCTGTTTCCCTTACATTCAGTGGGCAGACCTGAACATTTTCCATCTGTGGTGTTTTATGCGCTGTGCTAAGCCAGATCATGTGTCTCTGACCATCTCCAGCAGGGAGCTTTTTTGCCCTCAAACGTATTGGCTTCTTGTCTTGTCAATATTCCATTTTGCACCTATTACTTGCCTCCTTTAGATCTCCATGGGAGAATTTAGCCCTGTACTAATAGGAACAGTGTAATCAATATTCATGGTGTTTACAAAGTTCTGAACTAAAAAAGAGGAAGCGAGGGACATCATTTTGATAGAGAGAAGGCAGAAGGGGAGCAAGGGAGGAAAGAGGCCAAGGCATTGAATGTATCTCCAAGGATTTTGTCATTTTTCTGCCAAAGTAGAAGTCGTTTTTGTGCTGAAAATGGAAGGAAGAGTTTTGCACCATGTAAGTGTTCAGGAAGGGAGTTCCAGCCATAAGGGCAGCAAGGAAGGAATTGTGTTTTTTCCCAGCTGTGGATTGAGTTGACCATGATCATATGCAAGAAGCACAATTGTCTCTGAGAAGCTGCATGGGTACCTACTCCCAAGCTTTTAATAAATGAAGCTACCACTTGAGTCACTTTGACTTGGGCTGGAGTTGCAATATATGAAAGTCCCCTTGACTTCATTCTAAGTTCTTTGCTGAATCAGAAGCTATCTCTGAACATTTCTTATTTGGCCTACAGGCTTTTTCAGTGCTTTAGAATTTGCTTCTCAGTCCCGTTTGAACAATTTCAAGCATACAGTCATTATGCAAAGGTTATAAAAGGTTCCTTAGGCAGGCAAGAGACGCAAGAGGAGCCAGCAATGTTGTCAATACAGAATAAGTTTCAGAGTAGAAACCACATGCTAATCATGAGGATTAAATATTTTTTAAAACCACAAGTGCAGTGGTGACAGGTTCAATTAAAGAAATCCGTTATGGATTAGACTTACAAAGCATGTTAAGAAACACCTTTACTTCAGGGATAAAAGTTAAACCTTTGGCTGGACATCAGAAGGACTCAGACTTCGATCAGTCCTGAAACTGATCTCCCATTCTCCCCGCATGCTGGTTGCCTGTTGTCAGAGCAGGCCACTTGTAATTTTCTCACTAATGCAGTGAGAGTGCAGGATTGCAGCACTTTTCAGGAACATGAGTGAAACCCATTTGCTAGGATCTCCTTTGAAGCATGGCACGCTCCACCTTAAGCCATAGTGCCCCTCCATTCATGTCTGTTTGTCAGAATAAATTGTTCTGCCATGCAGTCTCTCTGGGTGCCATGAGCTTAAATGTCCTCAAGTCACCTTGAGGGGAAGCAGCGAATACATGACTGTATCAAAAGGAGAAGTCGTTTTAAGCCTCCCCCCCACAACATGCTAAATTGGTCTCCATGGGCTTGCACAACTTTGATCGTTTCTTGCTTTGGCATTAAAGTGAGCTGTCTGGCAGCAGGGGGTCCAGCCTCAGCTTGCCTCATCCCAGTGAAACATTTCAGCGATCAGGCCTGCGATGTGCTTAATGCAAGAACAATGAGCGAGGCACCCAATTGTTGCCCTGTTCCCCTGCTTCCAGAGCTGCCTACGCCCCATTGTTCTATGTATTTTCCTTCTCACCTCTTCTACTTTAGTGTACCAAAAATGGCATCAAATTAGGGAGATGCGGTGGTGTGGAAAAAATTGTTATGATTTAGCTAGTATCTGTTCTTCCCTTCCCCTGCCTGGCAGACTTTAGATGAAAAACACTTAGTGGTATTTGATTTTATTATAACAGGTTCTTTTTAAAAGGGGCAAACTTGGGAAGCTGTAGGAACTAAACCCAAGGCACAAGGGAGAAGTGAATGCATGTGTGGTACGGAACGAGATCCTTTCTCTCAAACTGTGTGATCTGCCAGCTGTTCTTCTTGTGGCATGAAATGAGAGTGAAAATTAACCACAGAGATTTGTAGAAGTTGTCTTATCCATGTTTACACTTCCTCATTTCAGGACAGGAAGAATGGACCAACTCAAGACACAAGGCACCTCCATCAAGGACAACAAAGGGAGCCTATCGAGAGCAGCCATATGCCAGATACTGATTAAACTGTCTGATGTTGTGAAATTCCCAGTCTCCACCAGTCCTGTATACTGTTCAAAGTAATTTTTTCTATGAACAATCCCTTTTTATTAAAATCAAAGTGCTTAATCTGAATGGATGGACTGAGCTTAATCTATTTTTTGCTGAAAGAAAAACCTGGACAGGAAGACGTGCGAAATGAGGAGCTTTGTTATTTTCAGACTGCATTTGGGGGACAAAATAGGTGATCCAAACAAAAACAAAAAAAGGAAAAAAAAAATAATCTTTGATTAACTAGTGTTAAAAACAGTTAGGTTTACTAAAAATGTTAATCCATTATTTTAACCTAAGCGTAACCTTTTATTTTAAAGGTTGTCAACAGTTTAGTTCTTCTAGTTTTATCCTTCAGCCATTTTGCTACTTTTTCTCTTGCAATCCTGCGTAAAAAGGGAAGCAGATCACAAATGCAAATAATGTGGTATTTTGTAACTCAAGTCTTGAAATGTTCTGTAGTGTTAAGCAAAGTTTACCTTGCTTGATACTAAATAAACTTTTGAAAGAAAACATCAGTGTGTGTGAGAGTATGCATTATTTATTTAAAAAAAAAACTTCATAAATAGTAGTAAACAGGGAGGGAGTGATTTTAACAACAATCAACCTAAAATGGATCCTATTAAACACTGTGCAACTTTTTTTTCTTCATAAAATGGTATAAACTGAGAGATGCATTTCATTTTATATACATATATATATATATTTACCTATACACACAATATAGACTTAAAGGCTTGTTAAAGGAAATATCCCAATGGTATTGATCTGCTGGAGTGCCACACTTAAAAACAGATTCTTGGTTTAAAATAGTTAATGCATTTGCTGAAACAAAAATATATATCTAAAAAAACAAAAAATCTGTGACTTAGTTTTCATCTTGTTGAGCAATTCTTCACGAGTGCAACTTTGGAATTTTATTTTTTTGTTTCTTGAGAATGTTGGTACCTTAATGACCACTTCGCTCCGTGCTGGAAGCAATAAACACAAAGCTTTTAAAGACTTTCTGACTTGACTAATTGAGGTCGCTTTCGTCAGATGCAGAGGATGTGTAACCCTTAAAACGGTCTTCATTTGCAAAGGTAAATAAATCAAATAAGATTTTAATCTCACTTAATTTATCTTAATATAACCAATAAAAGCAGGGAGAGTACCAATTAGCAAGTTCTATTTTAGATTATAGCAAGAGAGAGACTTTAAGATCACCACCTAAAATTTCATATTAAAAAGTTTAATTTGTTTTAGTAATATAAAAAGCCTTAGCTCGGTCAGTTTAATTGGAGCAAATATTCCCTATTAAACAAATGTAAAACCTCATAACTAGTAACTTGTAATCCTAGAATTTATGGACAAATAGTGCAACTAAGAACTTAAAATATTACAAATGTGTTTTCTAAAGCTTTTTAAAAGTGTTAACTTGATGTCTTTAAATTGTGATGTATGAATTACTTAAGAAAAATTTCATATGTGGGTTTTTAGTAAGTAAAAAGAAATATCTTTTCTTGTCAGGAAAAAAATGTGAATGCCTTGGAGAACCAAGAAGATAAAAACCTGTATCTGCTGATGCTTTGGTAGGTACCAAAAATTATTTTGACATTTGATGATGACGAGCTTCAACTGATGAGAGAGAATATAAATAGCAGCCAATCCCAAGAATTGGCTGGATTTATCGAGATTACAGTTTAGGATCCTGCATTCTGAATCAGGCCATGTAACTAGCGGTAGAGGGAAGAAGGATTTGACCTCTCTGGTTTCTGAGAATTCAAGCGCATACCTTTGTAACACCGAAGCTCTAGAAAGCTGGTTTCATAATAATTTTCATAATTTGTGCATATACAGTACTCAGGAATGAAGCTGTATATCTTGTTTGCAATTCTCTCAAAGGTGGCACCAATTTACCTTCCCCCCCTTCTAATTGTAGTGTGGTGGAGGATGTAGTGTGATGAAGGGCTGAGTCGCACATGCATGTACCTCACATGTTTACTCAACACTTGATCACTCTGGGCTCAGTTGTGTCAACTGTCCCCACTGAAAAATATAATGTTTCGAGTTGTTGGGGTATTAGGAGTGCAGTTTCCATGGCATTTTTTCCCCTGTGATGACTTGTATAAGTTGTAGCTCAGAACTGCGATCTGTGAGTGGTTAACCTGTGTGCATGAGTAAGTCCTCAGTCTGATTCACAAGTTTGGTCTTCTGGCTCTTAGCTCTAGTGCCTGTTTACTTTGAGGTTCAGTGTAAACCTCAGAATTATTCACCTTGATCCATTGGTGGATGGGGCTGCTAAATACATGGGTTTCCCCAGCACTTCGGTTCATTCTGTTGAAATGAACGGGGATCCCACATGAGTACCAGTAAAGCTCCTGCAGGGGAAGATTACAATGGAGCAATTTTAATGGAATTGGAGCTATTTTAGTGGAGCAGTTTTTAGTGGAAAAAGATATTTTCAATTGGTTCCATTGACTTTGGCTGGTTGCTTATTTAGGCTTAAGTTCAGTGGTCAGTTTAGAAGGTAGCAGTTTTAAATGGTGATTGTGAAATATTAATGCTGAACTGTTCCACTGTCTTCATCCAGTGTAGGGTTCAGGTTAAGAACCTATGCTGGTCTAGAAAGCAGAAGGAAATTATGTCATAACCAAACTGGAAATGCTTCCAGTCTTATCCCTGCCCAGTGATGGTAGCACTAAACACAGAAAAGAAATATAGTGATACTTAATATGATATGCCTGGAGAATGCTGAGTGTGGAACTCTCACTGCTGCTTTGGAGTGACAACTACCGTTCTCCGGGGCCCATTGCTGCTAGTACATTTTGAACCAGCAGAGCTAATACTTGGGAAATGTTCAACACCTTGAATTAGCATGCTGGTCCTCTGCAAAGACAGGCTGATTTCCAGAGAATAAGGACATGTTGAAATCTCCTAAGAAACCAAATTTCAGATATCACTTAACTTTGCACGTGTTCTGAATAAACTGAGATTCATGTGTGCACACACCTCCTCCTCTGTCTCGTGTTGCCTCACTGTGACTTACCGCTGAATGTGTGATCTGTCTTCAATGGGAAGCTATTGTTTTGGTAGTTAGAAAACATAAAAGCTCTCTGTGGTATCTTCACCTGTTGCAGCTGTCATCACTGGTGATGTGTACACATCTATAAGCTTTCGCTAACATTGCCACATAACATTAAATTGTTTCGCAGTCATCTGAAACAACCACCCTTTCTGAACTTCGGACTATATTCAAAATGTCTGGTCTTACAGTCCATCCATATCCTTAAGTTTGTAGAAGAGTTATAGACTTTTTTGTAAGTTCATTCTCTTGTGAGACAAAATTATCTTGTACAAAGGCTGTTTCTTTTTCCCTCCATTGCAAAGACTTCTGATAGTCTTTGCAGAGAAATTATGTTAAGTGGCATTCACAAACATGCCCTTGGTATTTCTGATCTGCTTCAACCCAGAAACTTGCGGTAGGTAGCAAGATTGAAATAAAAATTCATAAACCCATAAATGCCAACCAAGATAAATAGAATACGATTGTGGAATTAAAATCTATTAATTCCGTTGACGTAAGCCGAGCTACTTAAAGCCCACCTAAGCCAGATCTTACAGCAGTTTTGGGATCAGTCAGGTTTGGAATTCCTCAGATTTTCAGGGCCATATGCAATAATTGGGAAGTTCATTTCTTTTCCAGAGACCAACTGAACAGTTTGAAGTGATCCTTGTAAAAATATTTTTGTCTGAGCCCAACACAATGCCAGTTCAAGTTATTCATGGCCCAGGGCTTTGTCTGATCAAGACAATATTGCTGGACATAGACATTGTCTTGCATGATCAGCGTAATGTTCAGCATTCTCTTTCTAATAGCATACAACTGCAGTAAATGTTCATAAGCTCACAACAGAGTAGTGGATGAAGACATCCCCAAAGACCTTGTTCTTCCTGAAGTGGTTAACCTGTCTTGGGCTATACCACATCAAACCAAAAACTCTCCACACAGAAAATGCTAGATGTCTGGAAGAAAGGTTCTTTCGTTAGACTTTTTCCTAACATGCTAATTTCCTATGTGTTGAGGAGTTCAATCATATGATCTCCCCTCAAGCTAACCACAGATTTACCACCTCTAAGAGCCATATGGATATGGGGATAGCATTTAACTATAATGGCTAATAGTCATTGATAGATGTGTCCTCTGTGACATTGTCTAATCATTTTTTCTAAAGCTGTCTGAGGCCTGCTCTATACATGCAACAGAATGCGAGCCCAATCCTGAGTTCTTTAGTGCTGGGGATTTGAGTGTCCTGCCAGTGCTGGGTGTCACAAACATGCCATAGGCATTCCTGCAACACCCTGCACCGAGTCAGCACCAGCCTAACGCTGATCAGATGCCTCTCAGAGCTAGGTAAGATCTCTGGGCAGTGTTCAGGGCCTCGGGCAGGGGAAGGTGGTCCAGGGCAGGGAAGGAACCAAGGTGGGAGGGGCATGGGACTGTTGGAGATATGCCCCACTGGATTCTGAAATCCATGTCGGACCTCCTGGCCCGATACAAACACTCTCATGTCTGTGCTAGCAAAAGTCTGTGCAGGCAATTGTTCTGCGCCGGTGTGGACTTGAGAAGCCCCATTGCAGAGCTTGGGGCTTTGCCTAGGGGAAGGAGACAAAAGTCCCCTTACTTCGAGAAGACCTCCAGTGACCGATTAGCCACTTTGGTGCCGCTGCACCCAGCGGCTACACTGCTTTTAGTTTTGGGCTGCCCAGTAGGTATAATATAGTATAATGAATTGTACACTTCAGGCTGCAGGGGTGGGAGCAGAAACAATACTCACCTATATTTTAAACCACTTGCTGCAAGTAGAAAGCTAGCATAATAGAAAGCAGGCTGTGGGCTAGAGCCCTTCTTCGTGATGTGCTGGGGTTTTCCTTTTTTTCCAGAGGTGTTTTAATAGGAGGGAGGACCCAAAACTGGTATCTTCCAAGTGCAGTTTGATATGCCATCATCCACTTAGGCTGCTTTGTTGTGCTGCATGTCTAGGTCAGGCCTGCCTACTCATCTTGTGGCACTGAATTCCATAAGTCATGCTGTTGATCACAAAACTGAAATGTAGTTTACTTGTGCTGCAACTGGCAAGAGAGCCAGTGTGATGTGGAGGTTAAGGTCTCTGACTAATAACAAGGAAGATGAGGTTTGACTCAGCCAAGAAGCTCACTGGGTGATCTTGAGCCTGTGTCTGTCTCAACTGGGCTGCCTCCAGGAGTGTTGTGATGGTGGTTGAAAGAACTGTGTCCACCTCCTTACCTTCTTGGAGGAAGAGCAGGATACAAATCTTAATAAAAATGTGTGGTTAGCTACAAGAGACTGGCTGCCATAGGGCAGTCAATGCAAGTTTTAACCACTTATATGAAGTATCAGAGGGATGCATTGTCCTTTTTTAAAAATATATATATATTCTCTTGCGGATTTCTAGTCATTGATCACCTCTGCTTTAAGAGACATCCACGCAATTGTTTTTGTATTCCTCCAGAAACCTTCATAATGAGTTTCCCCACATAAATCAGTAACCTTTCTAATGACTGCTTTCCACCACCTGCAACATGAGTCCCCAGAGAGTCACCAATAATTACTAGTTCCAAGAATATACACATATGTCTGCCTTTTGTTCTGCTGTTTTCCAGGGACTTGGCTCGCTGTTATGGACAGATTTGAAGTACTCCCTTCACCGAGGTGCCTAGGAAACCAGAGTCAGCAGCAGCTTGTGAAAGAAGCTCCAGACTCAGTTCTGTTTCATGCTACCTGCTGTATTATCTCTCTGGATAATATGTATAGTTTTTCAGACCTCAGTTTTAACTCCTCTTAAATTTTTTTTTTTCATTTACTACTGTAACTGTACAAAGATGTTAATAAAAGATTGTTCTGTTTTATTGTCCTTCACAAAGAAATGTTTTGATTCTCCGCTGGGCTCTGTAGTTTTTGTACAATAAGGCTAACCTTGACAGCAGCTCTTTTCAAACTAGCCTATTACTGGAAGGTGTTTATCTGTTGTATTTGCAGCTAAAGCAAGTAAACACAGGGGTGTGTTGCAGAAGATTCTTTGGCTAATGTTATGCCTGGAGCGTAACATGACTGGGAAGAAGGCATTTTTGAAGGAAAAATACACAAAAGAACACTATATTTCCATACTGTTGGATGTGTTTGCCAGCAACCTAATATTCTGCTGATTTTATACATATATACTATATTGCATGTCTCAATAGGTTTTCTGAACCTAGAGGCACCGTTGAAACACTTCTCCTTTGGGTATTTATCTAACCACCTTTTTGAAACCATCCCAAACTAGTAGCCAGTGGACATCAGTGGTGAACTTGGGCTACATATTAGTTCTTCAGAACACAAATATGTGGCAGTTTCCAGTTCAAAGCAGTGTGGCAGAAATCTGCATGTCTGAATATGTATTATCTTTATAGCATCTCTTACTTTCCATTAAATCTTCTTATTTCTGTTCAATACAAATCTCACCCATGTTGAGTCTTTGTATTTCTCCTGCTGCCTTCTGCTTGTCATTCCCTGTGCCCAAAATAGACCCCATCCACTTCTCTTTTAGGTGTACCCTCAAGATTCAGTTCAAAAAAATATTCTCAGTTTGCTGTAACAGCTGCAGTGCCACCCCTCTACTGGTCGCTGGTCTCCATTCCTATATTTCTTGTCCCTTTAGTGCAGCCTTTTAAGTGTTTGGGGCAGGGAGTTTGTCATTGCTACATTCCGTACAGCATTCAACATGCTGATGTGAAATACTTGTTAACAGGTTAAAAGTATGTACTGTGTCATCTTTGCTTTTTTGCCTCCAGGCACCTATGAAAACCACTCCTAGATCCCTGGAAACCTGAGCTGAGGCCAGCATTGCAACTCTTGCCACCCCTCATCTTCTCATTTCAGCTTCTTTACTGATCCTTTCTCCCATCTACCTTCCAGTCACTTTTTGGCCGCTTGTCACTTCTCTGGGTGTGGGTGTGGGGGTGGGAGTGTTTCCCAGCTGGCCCGGGAGAGGGGGAGGATATTTTTGTCTACCACAGTAGTCTTCTTCATAGATTTTACCTTGACAGCGTGGCAGGGCAGCTGAAACCAAAGCACAACAGTGCATTGGAAGATGACAAATTTGGTGACTTCTTCAAGCTACTACCAAAAAATTTGAACCAATGTCCAGAAGATGAAGATGTACTTTGATAAGCAGGCAGTCACTGAAATGATCATGAAGTCACTGGGTTGGAACCAAACAGCCCTCGGTGTGAACAGCATTGTCTTCTGCATACGCTATAATTTCTACCCGTGCATCCCACGCTGCTCCAACTGAATACCAACCCTCAGGATCTGTTTTGAGGGAGGTTGTGGTGGGGGGTGGGAGGAGGTAGGAAAGCTCTGTTCCCCAAGTGACCACCATTTACTGAAGTAAGCAAGGGTGATGTCGCAACAGGACCTCTAGCATACAAGCAAGTATAAATGTTGCCAATAGAGTGCCATTTATTACCGTTATCTGATAAACCAAAGTAGAATCTTAGAGTTGACAGGACCTTGCAGGTCATCTAGTTCATTATGTTGCTTGGTATAGGAAGTCCAGAGCTGGTTCATCACTAGCTGACCTGCCTGTGCTTGAAGTCTATGAGCCATTTGAAATTCGTGTTCCAGCAGTGCTCTATAAATACTAAAACATAAAAATGCTCTATAAATGCAAGCATTATTATGATAGGATCATTGTAAGGAAGATTGGGATAAAACCACATGATGCATATATGGGGGAAAAGTAGCTTATAAAATGCATAGGTGTGTGGGTGTGTTACACTTTTATTGCATAGCTTTAAGAATACAAACATTACATGTGAAAACCTAACAGCCGAAGGGTCTTGGGTTATAGAAGAACAAGAGAGCGATTGTGTTATGCAAATAATGTTGAACCATTCACAGATATCATGAGAAGCAACCTTAAGAACATGAAATGCATCTTCTAAACAAAACAAACCAGGAACCAGCTCATCTTTTCAGCCCCATCTGTACCTTTGAAGAGTTCCACAAGACAAGTGGGCGCTGGTTGTGTAAATGTCTTCCAGTAAACCAATTCCTCTGGATGGCGTCAATGGATGGGTTTGATTTTATAAATGTATTTTGTTCCATACCAAGGTGTACCAAGTCTGTATGCAATCAACTTCAAGACCCTGAGATATTTATTTATTTGGGGGGGGGGGGGGGCTGCCATCACAGTAAAATTTTGACCTATGAGTTCTGCAGGAGAAAATGATTAGCCCTTGAATATAGAAGGCCACTTGGGTCAATATGAAAGTCTCCTGACTTTCTAAGCCATCTGCATGGTCTTGTGTGTCTGTGTGTTTTTAAGTTCTATAGAGTGCATAGCGATAGGCAATTTTACACATGTCTACATGCGTTGCAGATGCTTTATGTTGTTGAAGGGATGATCCGACTTTGATAAAGGTATCTGTTCTACGACGAGGGCAAATAAAGGTCCTTATTTTGAAAGTGCTTACCTCTAATGTGAACCATTGCATCCTGCTTGTAACATAGAACAGCTCCTTGAGTAGCTTGAACAGTGCATTGACCTCACATGGCACTAGTTGATTATGCAAATATATAAATCAAACTAAAGCTGCTGAAGGTACCCCATATTCCCCATCTGGTTTACTTCTTATGCCTTTTCAAGAAGAAAACTTGTGTAATAGTGAAATGGCAAATTAACACAAAACACTCTCTCTCTCTCCTCTCCTTTTCCTTCCCTTTCTCACTCTTAAACCTTTTTTCAGAAGTTCTTATATAACACCACAACAATAACCTTTGCTGTTAGGGTGATCGTATACCACCTGCCCTTCTTTTCTGATGCCTGATCCCAGTGACAGTCTCCAGTGGGGAGCCCGTGCTTGTATGTTCCAACGGAGGCCCATCCAGAATATCCCAGCAAAATAGGCCAAGTGATTTATCAGGGACAACAAAGGCCACAGGGCATCTTGCAATGCACCACTGCTTTCCTGCAAGAGTGCACCATGGGGAGAAGGGGTGGTTATTCAAGGGTTCTTTGTGCAAGCCCCTTGTCACCTATTTCTCTTGTGAATTATCCAGTACTTATCACAGACCTTTAAGTTTTTCCTAAGACAGGTGGCAAGCTGGACCTCCTGCGTGTTCTCAATCTCTGTTTCTCCTTTTGCCTCCACCAACTGAAGATACATCTGTTGAAGTTTGCTGTAGTCCACAAAAGCTGGTGCACTGGGTGAATCTTTGGGTGTCATGGGAACTTATGAGGTCTGTGGTAAATCACTGTGGTAAATTTCCCTATTCTAGAAAGATATTTAAATGTTTATGCCGTACTGCACCCCACCTCCGAACCTGGAGGTAGCATATAGCCATAGGTGATGAATAGCTGTAGAAAGATTGATTGTCCATGAATATCCTAATTTCATTTTAAACAAAAAGGCAAACTCCCAAGAAGGTGCAAAAAAAAAATTGTCTTTAATTAAAATGTCTCGAGGCTGCTGCCTTCTGGGAGTGTGTACTAGACACACTACTCAATATAAATAACCACTACACAATAATCCAAATGAACAAGGGTGAATGAAACTTGCTTAAATTAGGCCAGGTATTTCCCTTTTTAATCAGTTTCCATTTACTTATTTATTTGGATCATTGTTTTAGAGAGTATGTTTTGTGGCTATTTATGTTGAGTTAGTCTAGTGCAGTAGCAGAAGGAGCATTTTCTGACACACTTGGTCTCTAGAGACTTGCACCTTGGAGTTTGAATCTTCCTTTTGCTGCTGTTTTGGGTGCTTCCCCCCCTTCAATCTTTTGTAATCCCACCCCCCATCTTTTAAAGCCACCTAAGCCAGGGGCATCTCCATATCCTTCGCCAGTGAGTTCCACATATCAATTATGTATTGCATGAGTGATTTGCTTTTGGCTCTCCTGCATCTCCTGCCAATCAGTTTCACAGAATGGCCCCAATACATGCTTGGGAGAAAGATATTTATGAAGGACTGTCTGTCACGCCTGAAGCGCATGTCCCCAGCTGGGCCTTTCGGGAGCCTTAAGCCATACAATTAAGACTTCTCCCTTCCAGCAAACTCTTTCAATGTGGTTCAGTTTGTATAACCCCAGCCTCAGTCATAAGTTGGGGTTGCTCTAAAACCATTAACCCTATGCAAGCTGGTGTGTGGAAGTCTTGGAGGAGAGTTGGGGTTTTTTGTGTGTCTTAATTGGATGTACCTTGAGAGCAGATTCACTTAGGCTGCAATCCGAACCACACTTTCCTGAGAGTAAGCCCCATTGAACAAAATAGGACTGACTTCTGAGTAGACCTGGTTAGGTTTGTGCCCTTAATGCAATAAGAATAATCAATCAATGAGAAGATGAGGCTACAGCCTTCCTTCCTGACTGGTTGTCCTTTCCGATTTAGGAGGTTTGTTCTGTGATGGGAGGAGGGGAAAATTCAGAGATGATTCTCTCACTTGAATCATGTAGAAGTTCTAGCTATACATCCCTTTTTTTTCTCAGCTTATGTCAATGAGCCACAAGTCAGTCATAAGAACTTCTGCAGGGTCCCCTGAGTTGACATATTTTGGGAATGTATTGCCTAGTCTGATGTCAGTTTCTTCTAAGCTGAAAAACAGCAAAAGGAATCATCTCTACAACCGCCTCCTTTTAAATTCCTTGTACTTTGACTAGATTAGAAGCAGGAAGATGGAGAAACCACAAGTGGTGGTCTGGCAAATGGGACACATGTACAACTGTTGTTTCCTGTAAAGCAGCATAATGGACTCTTGAGACTGAATTAATGGAAGGAGCCAGTCGACTCCATAATGACCAGATTAGGCTAAGGATACTCCATCCACAAAGCTGCTTACATACTGGGGGTATTTATAGGAAATTGCAAACCTGTGAGTTCATTTGGGCTTTATTTAAAAAAAAAAAATTGCTATTTTGCTTTAGTACAAGACACAACAATTAAACAAGAAAATTGGCTAAACTTAGAAGAAGGAAAATTCCTCATAGCTGAGTCTCCCTTACCAGCCCCCAAACCCTTTCATTTCACATATTTGAAAGGATAACCACCTTTGACCCCCTCCCCCATTTTTCAGCTGTTTGTAAGCCCCTCGGAAAAGGGATTTAAGAAGCAATTTGAAACAACAGCCTCCTGACACTTTGGGAACTTTCCATAAACAGCCATTTACCAGACTGGCAATGCGAGATGACCTGCGTTTAAATGCAGGTAAACTTAGCAGTGGAGCGGAGTGAGAGGAAGGGGTGAGCACCCAATGGCATAGCTAGAGGGGGTGCAAAGCACTCAGTTTTGCAGGGAGCCTTGCCGCCACGTGCAAGCAGCCCCTCCCACCCTCTTCAAGCCGTTCCAGCGTTCACCTCCATTTTCTCTAGGCCCCCCCCATGGCTCTGAAGGGGAGGAGCCGCTTGCGCACTATGGTTAGACTCCCTACAAAACTGAGTGCTTTGCACCCCCTCTAGCGAGGCCAGTGAAGCCATCTCTGCTGTGGAGACAGAAACTGTGTATTGAGCAGAGATACTAGAAAGTATTTATGTTGCTTGGGAGTGTTTTTTAAACACATCCCAACTGCAGAGCCCCTGTGAGTGAACTCCACTCAACAGCTAAACTAGACATTCTGCAGAATGTGTATCGTGACTCTGTTGTTTGCCATGATTGGAATCAGGGCAAGGTGCTAAAGCTTTCCTCTTCCCCTGCAGTTTTGTCCCTTGGCAGGCTATTAGTAACCCCCTAGAAAAGCATAGGGCCATGTTATGAGGTTGCCATAGGGTGTAGTTTGGCCCTAACTGGTGGGTTCTGGCACAAGTGTCCACACACAATGGTTTTTCCATCAGGTTGATGGAGTGAATGGTTGCCACTTGATGATGTAAAAAAAAAAAAACAACAACCAGAAACTGGTCTACCCTTACAAGCAGAATGAGCTGGTGGAATGGACAGTACCACCTCCTCCTGCTAGTGAAGGATCCCGCTCTTGAACGCTAGCAGAGAAAGCCAGCGCAGCAGGTAAAAGGCTAGGCTAGCACCATTTTCCTGGTGTTTTTGTTTTCTATTTGCAGGGAAGACTTTTTCATGGAGAAACAGTCAACATTGGTATGAGAGGGCATAGTCCACATTGCCACCTCATTCTGTTGCATGCAAGTCTCAGCCTTGCTCAATGTGCGGACCCTCGGAGCAAAGCAATCAGTGGGGCTGGAATGGGATTTGGCTGGTCAAGAGGTGGAGTTTTTGGTGACTTTTGAGCAGATCAGGGGTGGCATCTGGTGGGTCCTTGCATGTATACAGCAAGACTGATTAGTTTTAGAGGACCAGGGACCAGACTGGTTTTTGGGTACATGAAGTGGATGTGGAATCAACAGGAAAAGAATGCAGCAGGTCAGAATACCTGGTTTCAGCAGAAAACCTGACACCATAACAGAGGCAAGGATGCTGAATGAATAGGAAAACACTTGGCAGTTGGTGACTCAGGCTGCAATCCTAACCTCACTTTCCTGAGAGTAAGCCCCATTGAACAAAACAGGACTTACGTCTGAGTAGACCTGGTTAGACTTGTTCCCTCAATGACCAAGAAAGCAGCAGATATTGTTCGTTAATATAAAAAATTTATATACCAACAGAGACAAGGATAATGAATGAATGGGAAAAGACTCGGCAATTGGTAACCCAATGACTGAGAAAGTAGTGGGATATAGTTTGTTTACTTAAAAAATTTTATATACCACTTTTGTGGTGCTCAAAGTGGTGTACAACAGAGAAATAAAACAAACAAAATATAGAGTACCTGAATAAAAATAAAAACAAAACAATATTAAAAATTAAATGATACAAGAGTAGATTAAAATGGAAAGCACCTATAACATAACATAAGAACATAAGAACATAAGAACAGCCCCACTGGATCAGGCCATAGGCCCATCTAGTCCAGCTTCCTGTATCTCACAGCGGCCCACCAAATGCCCCAGGGAGCACACCAGATAACAAGAGACCTCATCCTGGTGCCCTCCCCTACATCTGGCATTCTGACTTAACCCATTCCTAAAATCAGGAGGTTGCGCATACCCATCATGGCTTGTACCCCATAATGGATTTTTCCTCCAGAAACTCGTCCAATCCCCTTTTAAAGGCGTCTAGGCTAGACGCCAGCACCACATCCTGTGGCAAGGAGTTCCACAGACCAACCACACGCTGAGTAAAGAAATATTTTCTTTTGTCTGTCCTAACCCGCCCAACACTCAATTTTAGTGGATGTCCCCTGGTTCTGGTATTATGTGAGAGTGTAAAGAGCATCTCCCTATCCACTCTGTCCATCCCCTGCATAATTTTGTATGTCTCAATCATGTCCCCCCTCAAGCGTCTCTTTTCTAGGCTGAAGAGGCCCAAACGCCGTAGCCTTTCCTCATAAGGAAGGTGCCCCAGCCCCGTAATCATCTTAGTCGCTCTCTTTTGCACCTTTTCCATTTCCACTATGTCTTTTTTGAGATGCGGCGACCAGAACTGGACACAATACTCCAGGTGTGGCCTTACCATAGATTTGTACAACGGCAGTATAATACTAACCGTTTTGTTCTCAATACCCTTCCTAATGATCCCAAGCATAGAATTGGCCTTCTTCACTGCTGCCGCACATTGGGTCGACACTTTCATCAACCTGTCCACCACCACCCCAAGATCTCTCTCCTGATCTGTCACAGACAGCTCAGAACCCATCAGCCTATATCTAAAGTTTTGATTTTTTGCCCCAATGTGCATGACTTTACACTTACTGACATTGAAGCGCATCTGCCATTTTGCTGCCCATTCTGCCAGTCTGGAGAGATCCTTCTGGAGCTCCTCACAATCACTTCTGGTCTTTACCACTCGGAAAAGTTTGGTGTCGTCTGCAAACTTAGCCACTTCACTGCTCAACCCTGTCTCCAGGTCATTTATGAAGAGGTTGAAAAGCACCGGTCCCAGGACAGATCCTTGGGGCACACCGCTTTTCACCTCTCTCCATTGTGAAAATTGCCCATTGACACCCACTCTCTGCTTCCTGGCCTCCAACCAGTTCTCAATCCACGAGAGGACCTGTCCTCTAATTCCCTGACTGTGGAGTTTTTTCAGTAGCCTTTGGTGAGGGACCATGTCAAACGCCTTCTGAAAGTCCAGATATATAATGTCCACGGGTTCTCCCGCATCCACATGCCTGTTGACCTTTTCAAAGAATTCTATAAGGTTCGTGAGGCAAGACGAACATAAATATCTAGACAAATATATGCACATATAGTGAATGCAGCTGGCATTCTGAGCATATAGGTATGTTCTTGATTGCAAGTGAAACCTTCCTCCACCTGAGAACTCTTAAAAGTATAGAGAGGTTCTCCACTCCTTCAGCATAAATTTTGAAGGAAATAGTAATTTGGTGACTTAATTTAAGTTCCCTTCCAGCAGTCACTCAGCAATGATTTATTAGTTGCAGCTATAAAATGTCTTCATTTGTTTTAAAAGATTTATATTCCACCTTTCCCAGGCAATCTTGGAAAGAACCTTCATATACTAGAAGAGTGTTTCTCAAACCATGGGTCAGGACCCACTAGGTGGGTCATGAGCCAATTTCAGGTGGGTCCCCATTCATTTCAATTTTAAAAAAAATATATTAGACTTGATGCTTCCGTGGTATATGACTGCATTTGGGGAAATGTTACAAACCTGTACTTTTAGCAAGCTACTGTGTATATTCTTTTAACAATGGTAGTAAATAAGACTTACTCCTGGGTAAGTGTGGGTAGGATTACAGCCTAGGATTGTGAAAAATTTCCCTGCTTGATTATGTCACTTCTGGCCATGACATCACTTTCAGTGGCTCCTGACATATTCTCATTCTAAAAAGTGGGTCCCGGTGCTAATTGTGTGAGAACCCCTGTACTAGAAGTCAGAGACTGGCTTTAAATTTGGCAGGTTGCAGTAATTGGGGGGGGGGGGGCAACGACCCAATGCAATAAGCAAGAGTGAGATAATGAAGCTTCAGATAAGTATGTTTCAAGGATATTTGAATACCACTAATTAATTTTTGGAAACCATATGCTGTGATATGTATTTCAGACATAAGATGTAGCACACACTTTCAATATGCAAATACAAGAGATATGAGCACCTCTTTCTACAAATTCATTTTGTACAAGATTTGGTTTACAAGTATGTTATATATAATCAGTTCTTGTGGTTTGTGTGCATGGATTTTACGTCCGAAAGTATTGGGTGCTGTGTTACAATGAAAAGAGTCTGCTCTTGGCTTGGCAAAGCTCAGAGTCTGAGTGAAGCAATGGGCAGCTGTAGAAGCCCCTCTATGATGGGCAGGTCAAGTAACACACCCACCAAACATACTGTCAAAAACAGTCACCAGATCTGACTCCCTCCCACCTTCTGGAGGTGGTAAGGGTAGGTAAGGTTGGGTTATAGACATGAGGTGCTTTAAGGGGGCATCCACTAAAGCTGAGGGTCAGTAAACTCTCAACAAAAAGAAATATTTCTTTGCCCAGCATGTAATTAGTCTATGGAACTCCTTGCCACAGGATGTGGTGTTGGCATCTGGCTTAGATATATTTAAAAGGGGATTGGACTGATTTCTGGAGGAAAAGTCCATCACCGGTTACAGGCTGTGATAAGTATGTGCAACCTCCTGGTTTTAGAAGCAGGCTACCTCAGAATGCCAGGTGCATGGGAGTAACACCAGGCTGTAGGTTTATTGCTGTCTTGGGTGTTCATTGAGACATCTGGTGGGCCACTGGGAGATGCAGGAAGCTGAACTAGATTGGCCTGATCCAGGGGCTCTTCTGATGTTCTTGAGGAAAACCTAACATGGGATTATGGCCTTCAGAAGTGCTGGACCTTGTGTAACTTTAAAGCAGTGGCTAATTGCCTTAGTGAAGGCATCCATCTTTTTTGGAGCTACCCAGATACCTTCTCCAATGAGGCTGATCACATTACATGGAAGCTTTTTCCCAGAGGCTGGTGACAGGCTGCTTAACCTGTGGCTTGCAGAGGAGGGGGTTGCATCCTTCCTGCAGCTGCAAACCTTGTCACTTTGTGACAGCCGGCTTTTTATCGACGAAGCGAACAAAGAGGCAGTCCTGCCTGGCCCTGGGAAGTGAAGCGCTGAGTCTCTGACACCTGCCTGCTCAGTAATAGCTTTCTATTTTTACTCTGGTTTTGACCTGGTTTTGCGTACATAAAGATGCTTTGCAGAAATGGATTGAACAGGGACTGGGGACTCCTGGAGTATCACAGTCGGCCCTTCTCTTCTAGCACATGGCACATGGGAACTGTGTCACCAGTGGGTACAGTATTTGTTTACAATATCCTTTATCTGATGAAGGTATTTCAGAAGAGTTACCCCAGGTAGTCTGAAGTTGCAGCGAGTAAGAACCAGTCTGCTGTGTGTTTACTCAGATGCAAGTACTGCTGATTTGAATGTGCGCGTAGAAGTGCGCATAAGACATGCGTACTGGGAAGTACATCCCAGTGGAAGCTTTTTTCCAATCACAGTAGTGCATGGGAGGAGGGGCATGGTCGCTTTTAAAACTGTGGCACAGCAAAGTGTTAAAACCCACCTTCCCCCATGTGCTAGTTACAAAATAAAAACAAAAAAAATACCAGTTCACACTATGCATTTAGCGTAACATGTTGCTTGTCTCC
Organism: Tiliqua scincoides; assembly: GCF_035046505.1. Classification (NCBI taxonomy): domain Eukaryota; kingdom Metazoa; phylum Chordata; class Lepidosauria; order Squamata; family Scincidae; genus Tiliqua; species Tiliqua scincoides. The sequence goes on along the minus strand of NC_089824.1, from coordinate 9,008,258 downwards.
AAGGTTTGCTGTTTTGGATAAGTAGATTTTGGACCACTGTTGCTGCAACTCCAAGTCATGTCAGAAGCCTTCTGGATCAGAGCAGAGATCCATCATCCTGGTTCTCACAGTGGCCAATGCCTCTGGAAAGATTATGAGCAGACTGTGAAGGCGATTGGCCTCACCTGCCGTCACCTCTCTTGGTGACATGAGGCCTCTGAACATGGAAGTTTCATATTGCCTCATGACCTACACTACTGATGCAGGGCCTAGGAGAGGGGGGTAAAGGGGGCCCAGAAATTTCCTGGGCTCTGACATTTTCCAATCTACTCAGACTTGTTGCCCAGTACAAAATGCTGGGGACACTACCAAGACTGGGGATGCTGGGGACACCACTGATGCCACATGGGTGGGTAGACCTGGGCTCCAAAGACTTTCCCAGCTGTCTCTAGCCTCCCCTCACCCTGCTTCACCCCTCCTGCCCCTATTCTGCTTGCCCATCACCACCCTCCCCTGCTCTGTTTCACCCCTCCCCCTTTGCAAAGGGGCCCAAAAGAAACTTTGTACCCCCTGATAAAATTCCTCTGAGGCCCTACACTGAAGGGCTTATCCTCCACTAATTTGTCGCATTCCCTTTAAAGCCGTCTAAGTTAATGGACATCACCACATCTCGTGTCAATGAATTCTACAGACAAATTCTGTGCCGAGCATAGATGGTATTTTCCCATCTGATTCTCCTGACAGTCAACTTTATTAGATGACTCTGATTTCAAATATTATGAGAGAGGAAGACAACGTCCTTCTATCCACTTCCTTCACGCACTTTTATAAATCTCAATCAGATCCCATATCAAATCACCTTTTAAAAAACTAAACGGCTCCAAATGCTTTCAGCCTTGTAGGTGTTCCAGTTACCTGATCATTTTAATTGCATGTTTAGAATCTCTGATCTTACTGTTCTGGTTTTTTGCTGAATTTTACTAATTTTGATATAAAAACACGTCCTTGGAGGGTCTATTCAGTCTAAAGATACAGGGTGCATAATCTAAATCAGTGTGAATTTAACAGGGATGGGAAACCTAGCATGGCGCGACTCAAATAGAATCTAGAGTGTCCACCCCCCCGTGACTCGACTTGAAAACGAGTCATAACGGGGGCACTTTCTGAGTTGCCGAGTCGTCCTTTCGCGATTGGATAAGACTCAAGTCAAGTCACCCCCCTGCCTTTGAAAAGCCTGCCATGGCTCCGCAGAGGGAAAAGGGGTTGCTGCTGTGGGATGTGTTTGTGTGTGTTGGAGTTCACTTTAAACTCTCCCCTGCTGTCCCTGTCCACCTGTAAACAGGGCAGGAGGGGGTGGGAGGGACTGCAGCAGAGCAGGGAAAGAAGCAGCAAGAGGGAGGAGGGTCACAAGCAGCAGCTGCAAGGCTTATCAGGACAACCTGAACCTTGGCAGCTCAACTCAGAAGTAGTCCCACTGAAGCCAGTCATTCAATGAGGCTTCCTCCATCCAACAGAGCACCTCACAGCAGCCATGCAGTGGAAAGCGTGATCACTATGAACTGCCTCCCCCTTGCTTTCCTGCCTCCTCCCTGGGGTTCTGCAGTCGGTCATAAGGCAAGAACGCTCTTGGCTTCCCCTTCTGCCCTCCCTCAGCCAAAGAAAATACCAGATTGCCCATCCTTCATCCAATGAACATGGAAGGAAAAGAGAGCCCACCCCCACCTCCTCCTTCCCACCCTCTGCAAAAGCAAACATTAACCCTTCCCTGCCTCCTAACCGGAACCTCCCTGCTGCTTGTCCAGTCTGAATGACGGCCCCACAAGGTTTTTCATGCCATGAAAACGGTAAGAAAGCACACCCAGACACAGGCAGACTTGAGTCTGTGTGTGTGTGTGTGTGGAGACGAGTGCTGAATCAGGGGGCCCTTGACTTCTCTTCCACATGCACAACTCGTGAGTTTACGAGTCAGCAAAAATTGTGCATTTTCACAACTTGAGTCCAACTTATCTGAGTCAAGTTTTCCCAACCCTTTTATTGAATGTAGAACCAAACTCACTGGCCGGTGGCGTAGCTGGAGGGGGGGCAGAGCACCCAGTCTTGCAGGGGGTGGGGAAGTGGCCCCTCCCTTCGGAGCCATTCCTGGTGGGGGGAATGGCTCCAAAGGGAGGGGCCGCTTGCCTGCCCCCTGCAAGACTGGGTGCTCCACCCCCCTCCAGCTACACCACTGTCACTGGCCAATGCTTGAACTAGAAAAAATGGTGAATCTAGGTGTCAGTATTCAAGGAGCATCATCAACATGTGTGTATGTGGGAAGCGGGGGGGGGGGGGGTTGGAGAGTAAGATTATTACTATTGTTATTAAGGACACTTACATACTGCTTTTTACCCAGAGTAGTTCACAAAGTAGTTTACATAAACAAACAAACAGTTCCGTGTTCCCAAAGGGCTCGCAATCTTTAAAGAAATACAGAAGAAACGCCAGCACTGGCCACTGGAAAAGACGCGTGCGCGTGCGTGTGTGTGTTTGTGTATCTGAGAGAGAGAGAGAAAGACCTGTGTCAGGTACATGCCTTCTAGCTTGCAACATCTGGATTTGAAAAGCTACAGTACTAGCTCACAGTAGCCGAAATGGGTGAGAATCTCCACCCCATACATACACACACACCAAAATAGTCAATGGGGGAGGGAGTCCAGTCTCTGAATATTCTTTAACCACTTTGATTGGGTGTACAAAAGAGCATCAGTTAAGGGGTAGCTAATCTGTGTTAAGTGATCTTGATTACGCCCTGCAGATGGAGTGCCGGAAAAGTGAGCACAGTGCTAATCAAACAGCTTCTTGGTAAATTGCAGTACTTATTAATCATCGCCGTTGGTCATTGGTTCTCTTGCTGATCTATTTGAGGAACCAGCAACGGTTTCAATTGCACTCAGAGATGTATTTTTCAATGAGGTTTCTAGAACTAAGAGAGGAAAATATATCTTGCCGAATGCTGTTTGTTATTTATGGTCTGTGGAATACCTGCTGCATTTGAGAACCTGCAGTACTGCCGTCGAATAGGGAGGGGTGTGATTCCAAGGCCGTTGTCTGGAAGAATTCCAGCCTGAACCTCCAGATCGAGACTCTGCTCCTGAGTTGGTCCAGGGCCAGTAGCATAGCTATGGGGGGCAGCATAGTAAGTATTACACAACATGCCATGTAAGCAGTCCCTCCCACTCATGGTTAAAGCCATTTTGGGCAACGATGGCAACAAAGGGGAGGGGCCACTTACATGGCACATAGCAGTGCCTGCGATACTTATTGTGCTACCCCCCCGTAGCTATGCTACTGTCCAGGAGAAATGTAGTTTGAAGAGGGTGAAGACCAGAAGTGATTGTGAGGAGCTCCAGAAGGATCTCTCCAGACTGGCAGAACGGGCAGCAAAATGGCAGATGCGTTTCAATGTCACTAAGTGTAAAGTCATGCACACTGGGGCAAAAAATCAAAACTTCACATATAGGCTAATGGGTTCTGAGCTGTCTGTGACAGATCAGGAGAGAGATCTTGGGGTGGTGGTGGACAAGTCGATGAAAGTGTCAACCCAGTGTGCGGCGGCAGTGAAGAAGGCCAATTCTATGCTTGGGATCATTAGGAAAGGTATTGAGAACAAAACGGCTAATATTATAATGCTGTTGTACAAATCGATGGTAAGGCCACACCTGGAGTATTGTGTCCAGTTCTGGTCGCCACATCTCAAAAAAGACATAGTGGAAATGGAAAAGGTGCAAAAGAGAGCGACGAAGATGATTACGGGGCTGGGGCACCTTCCTTATGAGGAAAGGCTAAGGCGTTTGGGCCTCTTCAGCCTAGAAAAGAGACGCCTGAGGGGGGACATGATTGAGACATACAAAATTATGCAGGGGAAGGAAAGAGTAGATAGAGAGATGCTCTTTACACTCTCACATAACACCAGAACCAGGGGATATCCACTAAAATTGAGTGTTGGGAGAGTTAGAACAGACAAAAGAAAATATTTCTTTACTCAGCGTGTGGTTAGTCTGTGGAACTCCTTGCCACAGGAGGTGGTGATGGTGTCTGGTCTGGACGCCTTTAAAAGGGGATTGGACAAATTTCTGGAGGAAAAATTCATTATGGGTTACAAGCCACAATGTGCATGTACAACCTCCTGATTTTAGAAATGGGCTATGTCAGAATGCCAGATGCAAGGGAGGGCACCAGGATGAGGTCTCTTGTGATCTGGTGTGCTCCCTGGGGCATTTGGTGGGCCGCTGTGAGATACAGGAAGCTGGACTAGATGGGCCTGTGGCCTGATCCAGTGGGGCTGTTCTTATGTTCTTAACTACAATTCCCAGGAAGCCTTGCAGGTCTCTTGTTATCTGGTGTGCTCCCAGGGGCATTTGGTGGGCCGCTGTGAGATACAGGAAGCTGGACTAGATGGGCCTATGGCCTGATCCAGTGGGGCTGTTCTTATGTTCTTAAACTACAATTCCCAGGAAGCCTTGCAGGTCTCTTGTTATCTGGTGTGCTCCCTGGGGCATTTGGTGGGCCGCTGTGAGATACAGGAAGCTGGACTAGATGGGCCTATGACCTGATCCAGTGGGGCTGTTCTTATGTTCTTAAACTACAATTCCCAGGAAGCCTTGCAGGTCTCTTGTTATCTGGTGTGCTCCCTGGGGCATTTGGTGAGCCGCTGTGAGATACAGGAAGCTGGACTAGATGGGCCTATGGCCTGATCCAGTGGGGCTGTTCTTATGTTCTTATGGCTTGTTATTTATCCTGCGGCTGTTGTGGAGGATTCACTGCCGGAGTGTCTTCGCCAGGACCAATTTTGTTACTGGGGCCCTGGAGCAGAGCGCTGCACTGAGCCCCCATGGGCCCTGCTTGCCCTCTGATGGTGCACTGATGCTGTGACAGCCGCCAGCACTGATAGTTCAGGGCTTGGCCTGTTGAGGTAGGTCATTGGGCACTTGGCCAGCGTTTGGTATTGGTCCACTGACATCTGATGCGGGAGAGTCTCTCGCTTAGAGACTGCAGACTGGAGTAATACAGCCGAGGCGCCATGAGAACAGCAAGTTTGCACTTCATCTAATATGCTTTTGCTTTAATGTAAGGCATTACAGAGAATAAAGATTTCTGCGCTCATCCTAAGAAAAGGACACTGAGGAGTGCCTTTATGGCAGGATAAATCCAATCTACCGTGAAACGAAGATTTCCTCCACATTTCCATTCTGATTACTCATAAGAAACCCCACCACACACACACACTGGATCAGGCCATAGACCCATCTAGTCCAGCTTCCTGTATCTCACAGCGGCCCACCAAATGCCCCAGGGAGCACACCAGATAACAAGAGACCTCATCCTGGTGCCCTCCCTTGCATCTGGCAATCTGACATAGCCCATTTCTAAAATCAGGAGGTTGCACATACACATCATGGCTTGTAACCTATAATGGATTTTTCCTACAGAAATTTGTCCAATCCCCTTTTAAAGGCATCCAGGCCAGATGCCGTCACCACATCCTGTGGCAAGGAGTTCCACAGACCAACCACACGCTGAGTAAAGAAATATTTTCTTTTGCCTGTTCTAACTCTCCCAACACTCAATTTTAGTGGATGTCCCCTGGTTCTGGTGTTATGTGAGAGTGTAAAGAGCATCTCCCTATCCACTCTGTCCATCCCCTGCATAATTTTGTATGTCTCAATCGTGTCCCCCCCTCAGGTGTCCACTATATTTCCACTGTATCCTTTTTGAGATGCGGCGACCAGAACTGGACACAATACTCCAGGTGTGGCCTTACCATAGATTTGTACAACGGCATTATAATATTAGCCGTTTTGTTCTCAATACCTTTTCTAATGATCCCAATCATAGAATTGGCCTTCTTTACTGCTGCCGCACTTTGGGTCGACACTTTCATCGACTTGTGCACCACCACCCCAAGATCTCTCTCCTGATCTGTCACAGACAGCTCAGAACTCATTACCTATATATGAAGTTTTGATTTTTTGCCCCAATGTGCATGACTTTACACTTGGTGACATTGAAACACATCTGCCATTTTGCTGCCCATTCTGCCAATTTGGAGAGTTCCTTCTGGAGCTCCTCACAATCACTTCTGGTCTTCACCACTCGGAAAATTTTGGTGTCGTCTGCAAACTTAGCCACCTCAGTGCTCACCCCTGTCTCCAGGTCATTTATGAAGAAGTTGAAGAGCACCAGTTCCAGGACAGATCCTTGGGGCACGCCGCTTTTCACCTCCCTCCATTGTGAAAATTGCCCATTGACACCCACTCTCTGTTGCCTGGTCTTCAACCAGGTCTCAATCCAGGAGAGGACCTGCCCCTAATTCCCTGACTGTGGAGTTTTCTCAGTAGCCTTTGGTGAGGGACCATGTCGAACGCCTTCTGAAAGTCCAGATATATATTGTCCACGGGTTCTCCCGCATCCACATGCCTGTTGACCTTTTCAAAGAATTCTGTAAGGTTCATGAGGCAAGACTTACCCTTCCAGAAGCCATGCTGACTCTCCCTCAGCAAGGCCTGTTCATCTATGTGTTTTGAGATTTGAAGGCATTCCACCATCTTACCCAGTATAGATGTTAGGTTGACTGGCCTATAGTTTCCTGGGTTCCCCCTCTTTCCCTTTTTAATGATCGGGCTGTGCAGGACAGTGTTTTGTATAGGTGGCTGGCTTTGAGATCCATTTCATGCGGTTTGCAGAACAAGGTGTTAGAATGAGAATGTAGAATGTCCTGCCACACCACTTCACCCAAATGGCATAGCCAGCGGGGATGCAAAGCACTATGTTTTGCAGGAAGCCTTGCCGTGGTGTTCAAGTGATCCCTCCTCTTCAGAGCCATTCCAGGTAGAGGGGAGCAAACTGGAGGTGAAAGCCACATCAGTATGGTTCCCACTGAATCCTGCAGGAGAGTTTTGGCATCTGGAGGCCTCTGTGGGGTAAGGGAGTTAGGTAAGATTTAGTTAACAACCTTACTAACTAAATAGAAGACTTTTGGGCAGCTGCTGTAAGCAAATAGCATCCTGACAAAGTTAGAAGTTCTCACTCATTTGCCTGAAACAGGATTCCTGCTTAAGCGATGCATCAGTGGATGCCAACATAGCAAATATTTCAAAAGTAGATGAATAGAATCAAAGAAACTGTTATGTCATCATAAACAGTGTTTTTGAGCGTTGTCAATGCACTTCCTTCATCTTCCTAACAGTCTCAGCTTTCTTTCTTTTTTTTAATTTTAAAAGCAAGTTTCTAGCCCTTAGGACTAACGGTTATGCTCTTAAAGCAGTCGTTCTCAAACCTTTTTGTATCAGGACCCACTTTTTAGAACGACAATCTATCAGGACCCACCGGAGGTGATGTTTTTACATTAACCTGGAAGTAATGTCATGGCCAGAAGTAACATCATCAAGCAGGAAAATGTTTAACACCCCCCACAACAAAATTAAATCAAATTAGTAAATTAAAAGTTTACAATAAGTATATGTTCTAGAAATTATTTAAAATAAAAAACCCTTCTAATACAGAAGAATCGTCCTAGCAAGCAGTTGATGATCTGTTTTTAAAACACCTGAAAGGCTGCAATTCTTTTTATCCAGGAGTAAACCCCATGGACTATCATTGTTAAAACCATACACATAGTAGCCTAATATATTGAAGCCTCAAATAGCCTCAAATCTAATATATTAAAAATAAAATACACATTGAAACGAATGTGAACTCACCTGAAATTGGCTCATGGCCCACCTAGTGGGGTCTGACCCACAGTTTGAAAAACTCTGTCTTAAAGTGTGGAGACAATATCTGCAAAAATCTCAGAAACTGGGGAAAGGGGCTAAACAAGATTTCATGCTTCTCCTTGTGATGTGCAAACACATTCAGTAGCATGCTGTTGGGATGCTGGTAAATCTGGAGCCACCCACTAGCAAAGGGAAGGTGGTAGGGGAGGCAGGAGGTGTGAGGGAGAGTGAAATGATGCAGCAGCTGGGGTGGGAGGGAGAAATGGGACCACAGTGGGGCAGGGGATGGGCAGGGGATGGGCAGATCCTAGGTCTGGGGTAGGTTTGGTGGCAGTGGTAGCTGCCAAATCCTAACCTCCTTCCCAGACCTAATCCTGCAGTGCACACCAGACCAGCATCAGCTATTTAGCTAGTGCAGGTCCAAGTAGACCCCCACCCCCACATGCCGCAGAGGCTTACCCCAGATAAGGGAATGTTCATTCCCTTACCCAGCAGAGACCTCTGCAATCCCCCCCACTGCATGCAGCAGTAGCCATTTTGACACTGCTGCATCAGCCAAGGGTTAGGAAAGAATAGAATTGGGTTCTCAGTGAGATTGTCTGCAATGCATTATAAATGAGGTCACCTTTAAGACAACTCAGAGAGCATGGCTAGTGCAAAATACAGCTGCCAGGCTATGAACTGGGACCAGATGTTATAAACACATCTTGCCAGTACTTATAGAATCCCAGCAGCTCTTAGTTTTTGAACATAGCTGAAACTGGTTCAAAGGACTTTTAAAGCGATACACAGTTTGGGACCTGAGTACCTGAAGGATCACCTGCTCTCACATGCTCCTGCCCATATGCTGAGATCTTCACTGGAGACTGCCCCCCAGGGCTTCCACCATCTGAGACAAGGCAGGCAACAACTGGAGAAAGGGTCTTCTCAGTGGTGGTACTTTGACTGGATCTCTCTCTCCAGGGATGCTCACTTGGCCCTCACCCTGTTGCTTTCTCAGTATTAGGCAAAAACCTGTTTTATTTTTTCCCCAGCCTTTTCCTGTCTGATCAGCTTTGCTTGTGGCTTTTTTGATGAGTGGATTGAAACACTATGACTTTTTAGCTGCTTTTTTACAGTCATTTGATGATTCGGGTGATGCTATTGTTTTATTTCCTTTGTTACTCGCCCAGGGTATAATTGGATTGAAGAGCGGTATAAAAATGTATTCCACAAAACCAATAACAATAGTGCTAGAATAAATTATGCAAAATATTTTTAAAAATATGGAATAAATGATGCAAAACAAGAGGAGCATAAGAGACGGAACTTCAATGTGCATAATTTATTGGGTTATGAAATTCAGCTTTTCTTGGAGGATAATTTGGCTCCCTGGAGATTATAACAACTGTCTTAATAACTGTACCATTGTAGGGGGGCAGGGGAGAGATTTTGCATGAAGAATAAAACTGAAGTCTCTTTAATTCAGAACAATTTCATTTTTCCCCCATTCCCACAAACACAGGACCACTTGGCTATATAAAGAAGCATGGCCTCGATTAGGTTCCCGCCATCCACTGCATTAATCATAATCCAACACACCTTTCAAAAAGTAAATAACATCTTTAAGATGATCAGACTCGGTTTCAAACCACATTTTTTCTTATTAAAGAAGTATGCGCAGATCAGGGGGAAAATCAATAGGAGCGAGTTAGACCAGCTCGCAATGGTGTCGGAGTGTCGAAGGCATTTGTTATCAGTGGCGCAGGCCCTGAAAAGATGACAGAGCTGCCATATTATAGGCAAAAGGTAATCTTACAGGGCTCAGCTGAGGTGAGTCCTTCCATATTATTCTTTGTGTATTTTTAAATTAAAAAAAAAAAAAAAGTTCTACATCTTCTGTAGCCACTCCTGACTAGAGCTGTGTCTCGGGTTAAACTAGCATGCAATGTCACATTCTGTAATTCACGGAGCCTGTTTCACTTGGTAGCAGTGGTGTAGCTGGAGGGGGTGCAAAGCACAAAGTTTTGCAGGAAGCCTCACTGCAGCAGGGGCCCCTCTCTTTCAGAGCCATTCCAGGCAGTGGGAGCAAAAGGGAGGTATACTTCGTGCGTCTGCACCCTCTCTAGGTACACCACTGCTTGGGGGGGGGGGAATGAGAGATGAAATAGACAAATGAAACAGACAATCCATTGAACCCACTGTGCATTCACAGGCACCTTTTTGGGTTGAGGGATATGTGGATGGTGTAGCGGCTCTGGTGTTGGACATAAACTTGGAAGATCCAGGTGCAAATTCCCACTCAGCCATGAAGCTTCCTTGGTGACCATGGACCAGTTGCTCTTTCTTCGCCTCACAGGACTGTTGTGAGGACAAAAGCAGGAGAGGAACTATGTATACCACCCTGAGCTCCTTGGAGGAAAGGTTTTCTAAAAATGTGAAAAAGAATAAATAATATGGAATCAAGGCCAGAAAAAAATGGATTGAAGCTTGGCTGGCCCAGATAGTAACCATGAAGCCTCGTATTTCCCCATAACTGACAGTGCCAAATGCTGACTGGCTGATGCTTATATCAGTTACAAAGAACTTCTTTTTCATTTTCCGATCCAGTGCTGAAGAATGCTAATTAGCTGAACCTTTTCACTAGCCAAGATTCTACATTTAGGAAGCCACTGTTCAAGGGGACAAGATTGGAACTAAAAGTTATGGGCAGTACTCAAAATGGGGGGAGGAAGAGAAGGCACAGCCTGTCTTATCTTTTGTGATGGCATCTCCATTGCTTGTTTTTGAAGGCCACACAGTTTGACAAAAAAGAAAAGGAATCAGAGAGTGTGGCTTTCATTTTTTAGAACACTTTTTTTCTTCTATAAGTCAAGGATTGATTGTGGGTGGAATCACTGGAACTTTTTGCCTTATCAAATTAAATAGTGTGCTTTAAAATAAAATTGGTCCTTTCAGTGGTCTGAAATCTGGGCGGTGTGATCCTTTGAGAGGCGTCATCAAATGCCTGCAAATTCCCCATGGATTGGTTGGGAAACCACAAAGTTATTGGCAGACGCCATGAAGTTATGGTTTCCCCCGTTAAAACTAATCGGGAAGGAAAATGGGCAAGTCGGCAACTGACCAAGATGATTTTCACAAGGTCATGTAGGCCTTACTTACAAAGGCACAGACTTCAACAAGCTGATTACTCACAATAAACAAAAAGAGATGGGCTCTGTTGCTTACTGTCCAGCAAACAAGAGTTCTGGAAGACTCCAAATGATCTTGACTACTTTGTGACATTCTAATATCCACCTAATGAGGGACCAACATTTGAATTCTGAATGTGTATCTTGTCCAACTTTTTTGAGTTACTGCAGAAGACAGTGTACACGAACAGGTGTTTTCAACTGTTGCGTGTATCACTACATGTATGTAGAATCTATCCAACATTGGCCTTTGAGTTTGCTTTGCTTTGGTTCTTAATTTTTACTTGGGCAGAAAAACAAAGAAGCCTAAAAAAGGAGTGTGCTGTGTGTGCAATTGTTCAGCCTGATCTGATGTGTCTCAAAGGGGCTTACAATATAAGTAAATAACAGCACTGGGGACAAAAGAGGCCAAAAGAAATTTAAAAATGACAGTATATAAACATGATATAAAAATTCAAAAAATCAAAACTTTAGATATAGGCTGATGGGTTCTGAGCTGTCTGTGACAGATCAGGAGAGAGATCTTGGGGTGATGGTGGACAAGTCGATGAAAGTGTCGACCCAGTGTGCGGCGGCAGTGAAGAAGGCCAATTCTATGCTTGGGATCATTAGGAAAGGTATTGAGAACAAAACGGCTAATATTATAATGCTGTTGTACAAATCGATGGTAAGGCCACACCTGGAGTATTGTGTCCAGTTCTGGTCGCCGCATCTCAAAAAAGACATAGTGGAAATGGAAAAGGTGCAAAAGAGAGCGACGAAGATGATTACGGGGCTGGGGCACCTTCCTTATGAGGAAAGGCTACGGCGTTTGGGCCTCTTCAGCCTAGAAAAGAGATGCCTGAGGGGGGACATGATTGAGACATACAAAATTATGCAGGGGATGGACAGAGTGGATAGAGAGTTGCTCTTTACACTCTCACATAACACCAGAACCAGGGGACATCCACTAAAACTGAGTGTTGGGAGAGTTAGAACAGACAAAAGAAAATATTTCTTTACTCAGCATGTAGTTAGTCTGTGGAACTCCTTGCCACAGAACATCATGATGGCATCTGGCCTGGATGCCTTTAAAAGGGGATTGGACAAGTTTCTGGAGGAAAAATCCGTTACGGGGTACAAGCCATGATGTGTATGCGCAACCTCCTGATTTTAGAAATGGGCTATGTCAGATGCAAGGGAGGGCACCAGGATGAGGTCTTTTGTTATCTGGTGTGCTTCCTGGGGCATTTGGTGGGCCGCTGTGAGATACAGGAAGCTGGACTAGATGGGCCTATGGCCTGATCCAGTGGGGCTGTTCTTATGTTCTTATGTTATCTTAAAACACACTTGCACAGCTCCAAAGAGCGGTTGTACATAACCAGCCCCAACAACCATCAAAAGTGCAGAGCTTGCTCAATTTTTTTCATGGAAGATTTGGGATGGGCTGGATGGGGAGCAGAGCCTGGTCCCAGGTGTGATGTTTCTGAGGCTGTGCTCAGGGAGTAGGCAGATCTTAGATGAGGGGCCCTGCAATGGCCCTTCTCTCTAGCAGCAGCAGCAGCACATACTGCTGGGAAAGATAGTGAGATATGATGGAAACCAGAGCTCAGTCTCAGATATAACAGTGTGGGAGTCTAGTTTTCCCATGAGATAGGCAGCTCATTGTCATGGTGGATCCCAGCAGCAGCATACATCAGGATGTTATCCAGCCTGACACACCCCCTGTCTCTCCTAGGACTTATGCCAGCAAACTAGCTGGTGTACATCCAAGGAGACCCACTGATGGCCGGGCAGCCGACTCAGAGGAAAGAAAAATGGTAGCTTACCTCTCCCAGGCCTCCTGGTCACACCTCCACCACTTCAGCGTACACTCAGTCAGTGTGGCTGCACTGAGGAAGATGCTGGGGGAATAGAATTTGGCTCTTACAGCCCTATCCTAAGCTGCCCGTTGTGCTGGGACTGCCGCAGTGCCGAAACAGCTGCCTCGACATCCTGTTTGCAACAGGGCAGCTGCCACTGGCTCCTCCGGGGAAGGAAAGTAGCCCCACAATTGGGCTACTTGATTCTGTGGCAGCACTTGGGCTGCCATAGAATCAAGAGCCTCCGTGCAGTCCGGCACGGAGCTTAGGATTCGGTAGAGCTGAGCTCTTCCGGTCCTGCCTCCCTCCCACCCTGCTCCTTCCCCCAGCCCACCTCCTCTCCGCCCTCTCCCCACACCCCCATCTACCTCTCTGCCATCTGGCGACCACGGAGCAGCGGAGCACCAGTGTTCTACTGGAGCTAGCCCAGCACTGGCTGGCGCTAGACTAGCTCCGGCATTCAGCTGGCACTAAGGACTCGCAAACGTACTTTACAGCACGTTTGCAAAAGTGTGTGCCAGCAGTAAGCCGGTGCACACTGTTTAGGAACGGGCCCTTAGTTCCTAACTCATACTGCAAACATCATGCCCTCCTGATGTCCCCCTAAGTTCCAGCCCTTCTCAATGTCTTGGTCTAGTTCCCTCTTTCCTCCTCCACTGGGCAGCAAGTGGTGCTTGCCTCCTCTTGGTTTACTGCAGCTCTTAATATTTGATGTTGGGAGGATAAGTGGGCCAGAAATGGCAGTGTTCTTTTATTACTTCTTCTCCAATGGGGAATGTTTGGGTTATTTATGAAGCTAAATGACTCATTTATTTAATTGTTATTTTCTTTAATTAAAACGCAAAGCACTCAGAGACACGTGTGCCTTTTGGTGGCAGTAACGAGAATGATCGTTGCAATCCCATCGGACAAACATAGTAAAATATAATGAAAAATTAAAACCTATTGCATGATTTTTTTTTAAAAGTCCTAAGCAGAGAGAGAAGCAGATTGCTCTGATGAATGTTTCTTAGGCAATATCAATCAAAAGTCCTTTGGGAACCATTGTTGTATAGTGGGAGAACAAATTACAAATTATCATGCATATTTTGTCTTTATTTTATTTACGACTATAGCCCATCTGAAAAACTTGGGGCAAAGAATTATCTCTCTCTCTCTCTATTTTGGGGTGGGGGGGGGGTCACACCAATTTCATATAGTAGGCCAAATAGCATTCATGGTCCAGGAGTGACATCATTAAGCAGGAAGTGATGTCATTAAGCAGATGATGGCCAGGAATAAGCACTTGGTTCTTATTAAGTGAGAACATAGAAACTCATTAGTTGCAAATGAAAGAAAATGTGCAGAACTTGATCCTATTTTCAAGGTATATGGGAGGAGCCCAATAATTACAGGGGCCACCTTTCAGCAGCACGTCTGCCTCAGCATCAAGGCTCAGCTCAGCAGCTGAGAGGTGCTAAAGGAATGCCTCGGCAGAAGTGGCACTGCTGAAAGGGCAGCCTGTTTGATAATCAGGCTCTCCCAGCATCTCAGCAGGATCTCCATTTTTCACCCCTCTTGGTCTGCCCCTTTACCCATAGCGTTCCTTGCCTTCTAAGGCCTCCTTCTGTCTCTCCCTCCCAAAGCCTCAGCAGAAGTGCTGCTGCTGAAAGGATGGTGCTGGGAGAGTTCATGGGGGGGGGGGCAGATAAAGAGCTTCTGGGGGCCACATCCAGCCTGTGGGCTTTATATTTAACACCCCTTATCCATCCATCCATCCATCCATCCATTCATTCATTCATTCATTCATTCATTCATTCAGCAGGTTTATAATGGTCAGATCATGGTAGCTTATGGCTGGGAATCTCTGTGTCCGAAAGCAGTTATGGACTGGAGTTTAACTACACATTTATTTTGTGACTCCCAGTGTAGGATGGTGACAAATTAAGTTGAGGAATCAGCATGGGGCAAAGAGTTGAATGCCACCTCAGTGCTCTGGCCCCAATCTGAATTGCTCCCAGTCTGAATTTGCAGAGAGTGCAAATTCATGTCTCCCTGAGACATCTGGGGAGCTGCTGTTAGATACAAGAAGCTGGAATAGATGGGCCCTGGGCCTAATCCACCAGGGCACTTCTTATGTTCCCCACAGTTTTATGAAGAGAGATGGAACGCTCACATCACATCTGCTCTGACCTTCAACCTCTTTTCTAACAGGCTCTCTTCTGCATAGTAATAATGCACCCAGGTGGTTGAGCGCCTTTCAGTTGTATCCAAAATGAGGCCACCTACTTACAAAGTAGTGGTTGCTTCAGAACATGGGACGTGGTGGCGGGGGGGGGGGGTCAGGCTGAGAGATCTTGAGTCAGCTGGACAGTCTAGGGTTGGGGAGATGCATGTTTTTGTTGCAGGCCCATCTTGTCTTTTCCTGCTTCTCAGGGGGCTCTTTTAAATGAAAGTGGCTTCTCCATATTGCCGTCTAATTATGCAAAGTTCCCGTCATCGTTCTTTATCTGTGTTAAGGGTGCCATCTCCTTATCCTGTCTTCTAGTCTAAATTCTCCTCAGCTCCCAGAAGTTCTCCAGGATGTATGCAGCCTCCTCCTTTGCCATCTGTCTGCCGTGAATTCGCTTGAAATCAGCAGCTCTGTCAACCAGAATGTACAGAATGTGCGACTCAATACTTTTTCCTTCCTTCTCTAATTATGCTTTTACTGTACATCTGCTAGCCTCCCACTTCCTTCTCCTCCTCCTGTCCAGATTGTTGATGTGATTTAACTGGGATCTTGATGCTTGATTTTCCTGTTCTTCCCAACCCAGGGACAGTGCTGAGTATTCACAGCAGCATGCAAGGAGTATGGTTAAGAGGAGAACAATCTGGCCCTTGGACTATTACAGCGGATTGGTGGCTGGTTGGAGGGAAGCAGTAGCAGCATGGAAGACACCACGAATCTACTGCCCTGTTGGATTGCTTGCGATCTGTTGCTGATGCAACCTGCGTAGGGTGGCTTCATGGATTGGCCTGACAGTGTCCCAGTCTCGTAGTCATCAATTTCATGTTGACCCCTTGATGACTCCTTTTTGGTTTGGATTTGGACTTTGCTCAGAATGAGTGTGGACAACGTTCTTTTAATAGCAGATTTCCTTAATGCAATAACAGTTTGAAACCTGACATTGTTCTCTCTTTTTGGACTCACACCAATCTTCAGCTTCAAGGTCTAACAAATCCTCCAGTGTGACCCAAGCACGTTAAAAAAGTGGGGTAAATGTCTTTGAGATATCCCTGTAAATATGATAGGGCCTCCTCTGATATTATACTCTTGTAGCCATGGGACTCATTCTCAAACTGTGTTTTGGGGGATCCTGGAGTTCCTCAGAAGCAAAGTAAAGGTTCCTCTGGGATGAGACCAGTAATGGTGGCCAAGCTTTCCTCATAGAGAGTTTGCCCACCACTATGAATCATCCCTTGCAATGTGAAGGAACAGGAGAGTGTTGGGTATATCTTAGGTCAGTTCATCAAGAGCACCACTGAAGCCATTAAAAGGATGGGTCTTCAACTCAACTTTTGCAAGCCAAAGTTCCCAGTTTCAACTCTTGGCCTCATCAGGTAAAACTTGGAAAGACCCTTGGAAACTGCTAGTGGTCCGACTCCATGGAAGGCTGCTCCTTGTGTTCATCAATGAAGCCCAAAATAAATACAATCTCAGTGCCACATTGATTTGGACTGGTTGAGAGGTGGACCAGCGATCCATTCAGCAACTGGAAGCTTTTATAGCGGTATTGAAAGAATTGCTCTGTCCCAGTGGCATACCTAGAGGGGGTGTGAAGCATTAAGTTTCGCAGGGAGCCTCAGCGTGATGTGCAAGCAGCCCCTCCCCCTCCTCTTTAGAGCCGTTCCAGGCAGGGGAGCAAAATGTAGGCATTCGCCTCCCTTTATTTGCCTTCATTTTGCTCCCTCCCGCCCAGAATGGCTCCGAAGGGGAGTGGCCACTTGCACACCTCAGTGAAGTTCCCTGCAAAACTTAGTGCTTTGCACCCCCTCTAGCTACACCACTGCTATTTCCTATCGTCAAGAATTTTCCTTGCTGGTCTGCGCATTTCCCCCATAGTTCCATCAGTTCATCAACAGTAAGTTGCCCCACTTGCACCCAGTGCAGGTTCTACGTAGGTGGAACACTTACCCAACATCTCTCAAGTTCAAGGGCCTAAGGGCTGAAATCCTCCAGATAGTTGATGATTCTCAGGCTGGCCCACTGGTGAAAATTTCATGGCTAAAGGTGAAGACAACAAGGTGGTGGAAAAAAAGTGGCAACTTTAAAAAGTTGGTCTGTTTTAGGTATATACCACAGTTGGGCCCAGTGGCATAACTCAAGGGGGTACAAAGCACTAAGTTTTGCAGGGAATCTTACCATGGCAGCAACTGTTACCCTGCACATGCTTGATCTCATCTGATCTTGGAAGCTAAGCAGGGTCAGGCCTGGTTAGTACTTGGATGGGAGACCGCCTGGGAATACCGGGTGCTGTAGGCTTATACCGTAGTCTTTCGAGACTGAAGGTTGCCAACCACTTAGCATGGCATGCAAGTGCCCCTCCCTCTCCCCTTTGGGGCCATTCTGGGAGGTGGTAGCAAAACGGAGGCGAATGCCTGGCTCGGAACGGGAGGGGCCGCTTGCATGCTGTGGTGAGGCCCCCTGCGAAACTTGGTGCTTTGCACCCCATCTAGCTACTCCACTGCTTGGGCTTTGAGGATGCACTATGTAATCAGGAGTGGATTGGTGTCAGAAATGATAGCCCCTCTTACCTCCAAAGTGGAGCTCTTCTGAAAAGGTATCGATGGTCACACCAGACTGTTTCTTTGCTAGGGTGCCAGCAGTCATTGCATTGATTTCATGGCCGTAGGAGTAAGGCGGGGAGGGGGTGTGTGGATCATTAAAGTAGATTGTCAGAGGAAGAATAAAAAAAATGCCAATAAAGTGGCACGATCATTTAGAGAACTGCGGTGCAAGCGCAGGGAACAGGGAGGGGCCAACATTTTCACCCTTACCTCTGGCTTCTGAGCTCGATGAGCATTTTTTAATATGTAACCTGGATTTACAGGTAGTTTTGATGTTCCAAAGAGCGGATTGGGAACAAGCCTGGGTCATAAAAAAAAAGAGGAAGAACACCAAATTGCTTTGAGGGCTGTAATTTCCTGAAGCGTATGAACATTTTGAGGCGAGACCTCCGTCTGTGCATTCTTTTATTATCCCTGAGATCTCATCAGGAGAAAAGTTAGAAAGACCATTAAACACACCCACACCAAGGAAATTTTTTTTTTCATCCGCAAATTATTTTGGTGTTTTTTGTCCGTTCCAAGTTGGTTTTTCTCTGTGCGGCATTATAATTGAGGGATGGAAGCATCTACTCTGTCGTGGAAGAATGCAGAAGGGGGTAGGTGGGCAGAGAGGATCTGCTCACAGTGATATAGAAGTGGAAGACTGAAGCCCGTCCTCTATAGTGGTTAGCATTTTGGCCGAGGATTCGCAAGACTCAAGTTTAAATCTCCGGCCAACTGCAAAACTTTGGACCCACATCACAGGCTTGTTGTGCGGATATGAATATATGAGCACAATTCAAGGTGCTGGTTATTTCCTTCAAAGCCATTTATGTCCCAGGACCAGGAGACTTCTATGTGAATCTACCCATCCCTTGGGATTTAGAAGAGAGGTTTTCTTGCAAATCTGGAAGCCTTCTGACCTAGGCTGGTGGTACTGCATGAGAAGGACTTCTTGGTGGTGGCCCCTAGTCATCTGCAACTACCTATCACTGAATGTGCCCCTGGCCTTCTCCCTGCCTGTTTTTTTTTCTTTTCTAGAAACTGAAGATCTGACTCAGCATGCATCTTCTGGGCTCTGGCTCTTTGCTCCAATTTTCTGTGCTTTTATGACATTTTGCTATTGATGTTTACATTTTATTACATCACGTGTATTGATTGGTTTGACCTTTATGGTGAACTCCTTTATGTCCCTTTGTGGGACAAAATGCAAGGAGTGAACTTTTTAATGCCTGATACAGAGTCAGACCGCTGATCCATCTAGCTCAGTCTTGCCTACACTGAGTTGCAGCAGCTCTCTGGGGTTTTAAGCAGGGGCTTTTCCCAGTCCTACTTGGAGAAGCTGCCAGGGAGGGAACCTGGGACCTTCTGCATGCAAAATAGGTTGCCTATCAGTGAGTGATGCCTCCTAAAAAAGGCTGGTCGGACTCAGCTTCAGAGTCAGCAGTCAGAGCTAGTCCATTGCTATCCATTGCTATTGCCTCAGACTAGCTAGAAAAGTAAACAAAAGCATCTGGTTCCACCCTAGACCTCTCAGAACCACTGAGTTTCCACCCCTGTTGCAACCCCCAGATGTGCACTGGGCTTCCTTCCTGACCTAGATACTCCATTCCCAGTAAAGTTACCAGTCCTGGACTGATTTGCCTGGAGTATCCAGAAAACTGCCAGCTCCTAAGCTAATATTATAATGCCGTTGTACAAATCGATGGTAAGGCCACACCTGGAGCATTGTGCTCAGTTCTGGTCGCTGCATCTCAAAAAAGACATAGTGGAAATGGAAAAGGTGCAAAAGAGAGCGACTAAGATGATTACGGGGCTGGGGCACCTTCCTTATGAGGAAAGGCTACGGCGTTTGGGCCTCTTCAGCCTAGAAAAGAGATGCCTGAGGGGGGACATGATTGAGACATACAAAATTATGCAAGGGATGGATAGAGTGGATGGATAGGGAGATGCTCTTTACACTCTCACATAACACCAGAACCAGGGGACATCCACTAAAATTGAGTGTTGGGAGAGTTAGAACAGGCAAAAGAAAATATTTCTTTACTTAGCGTGTGCTTGGTCTGTGGAACTCCTTGCCACAGGATGTGGTGCTGGCGTCTAGCCTGGACGCCTTTAAAAAGGGATTGGACAAGTTTCTGGAAGAAAAATCCATTATGGGTTACAAGCCATGATGTGTATGCGCAACCTCTTAACCTTAACCTTTGGGTTAAGTCAGAATGCCAGATGTAGGGGAGAGCACCAGGATGAGGTCTCTTGTTACCTGGTGTGCTCCCTGGGGCATTTGGTGGGCCGCTGTGAGATACAGGAAGCTGGACTAGATGGGCCTATGGCCTGATCCAGTGGGGCTGTTCTTATGTTCTTATGTTCTTAACCTCCTGATTTTAGAAATGGGCTATGTCAGAATGCCAGATGCAAGGCAGGGCACCAGGATGCAGGTCTCTTGTTATCTGGTGTGCTCCCTGGGGCATTTGGTGGGCCACTGTGAGATACAGGAAGCTGGACTTGATGGGCGTATGGCCTGATCCAGCGGGGCTGTTCTTATGTTCTCCTGGTATTGGACAATTTTGGAGATTTTAACCTGGCCTTGCAGGCTTAATGATCATGATGGTTATCTCCCATGCATGCATGTGTTTTTAAAAAGCCCTGCCAGCAACAGAAGTGCAGCAAATGTGTTCTTGGCCATGTTCAATTCCTAAGCATCTTGACACAAAGCCAGAAATCCATCTGTCCTGGGGTCACTTGGCTGCCTTGCTGTCTTGGACTCCAGCCTCTCAACAGTTGTCTGAAGAGGAAGCTGAGAGTGGGGACCACTGTGTACTCTCAATGTGATATTCAAACAGATCTGAAGGTTCATTTATAAACCATGTTTGTTGGAAAACGTGTACATATTTGAAGTCATGAGAGTTTTGTGGCATCTTCTTTCCTTGTTTACATTCCAAGGGGGGAAAAAAATGAAGGCGCTGAAAAAAACTGTTTAAACATTCTAATGTTACTAGAACTAAAGCCCTCACTAAACTGAGGTTCAGCACTCAAAGCAGCCTTGAAATGAATCAACCATGGATTCAGTCTTTGTCCTTCAAACTGCAGACTAATCACACTGACTTACTGTACACCCTCCAGAGTTTCAGACTGGGATCTTTCCCAGCTCCGCCATGGAACCTGGGACAAACTGCAGGCAAATTGGGTCCTGCCCCACTGACCTGCAGGCCCCAGTGACGTAGCTAGAGGGGGTGCAAAGCCCAACGTTTTGCAGGGAGCCTCACCACAGCGTGCAAGCAGCCCCTCCCCCCCTTCGGAGTCATTCTGGGAGGTGAGTGCAAAACTGTGAGTGCTCCCACTGCCTGGAATGGCTCTGAAGGGGTGGGGCTGCAGTGCGAATTCCTGCAAAACTTAGTGCTTTGCACTCCCTCGAGCTACGCCACTGACAGGCCCTCCTTTCCCGGCCATGCATGCTTTCTCAGTAGAGCCACTTGAAAAAAACCAACTTTTTTTAATTCCAACTTTAAAACTTCCCAGTCTGATTGGTACAGTTTCTGTGATGTTGCTAATTAATTTGCGGAAACAATGCCTGTTTAGATGTGAAAAATTTCAGTAGAAAAATGCAGCAATGGAAGACATTTCACCCCACCTCCCTGGATGCATCCATCATTCCCTGCTTTTGATGCATAAATAGGAACATGCCATCCCTGTAAAGGTCTCGTCCGAACAACCCTTAGTTTCCTGCTGGTTTCTTAACTTTCTGCAGACGACACCCTTGTTTTTGTCAAGTCCCTGGTAGAGCTGCAGAGAGAATACGGCATCCAGGAACCTTTCCTATGCCCAAGTGTTTTTGTTCAGTGACATCTCTTGCCCAGAGAGTTGGATCTCTGTTGGGTACTCCCATCTGTCTGTGTACAGCCTCATGTTGTTTTGGTTTATTTTGATCCATATTTAATGCTGTGACTGTGCTGGTTTCTTTCTTCAGGTTCTTAATTCTTTCTGATAGACCAAGTCAACTGTCTCACATCATTTTAGCCAGAGTCCCATCTGTCACTGAAAACAGATATCTCTGTCTGCCTTTCTCTCTCTCTCTCTCTCTCTCTGTGTGTGTGTGTGTGTGTGTGTGAATGTATACACTATCTCTCTCTCTCTCACACACACACACACACACACACAGGTGTGTTATCTTGCTTTTCCATAACGAGGACAAATTGTTGTCTCTCAATTTACTGATCTTGTCATTATCTGGTGGGGATTCAGGACTGCTTCATTTTTGACAAGCTAATTTTGACACGATGAAACACACAAAAAGGGGGGAAATGGGGGAAATTTTTTTTTTAAAAAAATGTTTTATCAGAATCTACTTTTTTGTCAATTGCAGCTTCTTTTCCAATTCCCCACCTTGGTGTCCTAATTTTATTCTTGCTTGAAAACTCCATTCTCTCTCTCTCTCTCTCTCCCCCCCCTTGCCTGCTTTCAGTTCTTAGATGGGAAAGGGCTTTGTGGTTAGTTATGCATTCTATTGGCAAGGGGGAGAAAAGGTGTTTTGAAAAAGAAGAATGTGGTTTGCAGCCATCTACTGAAAGATGATGAGGCCAAAAATCACTTGCTACAATGAAAACATGATATGATAGAAAATAAGTAGGCAAGACCCCTCCTTGGGCAGCAGTTTAGGATCAGATCAGACAATATCTCACCCCAATTTAAGGGCAGGATAAGGTTTTTGCCCTCCCAGCCCACCTGGCACATCAGCCTTGCTTTTCAGTGCCCCTTGTCCCAGGTATGTCTTATGAACAGGACCAGAAGACTCATATGGTATACTGTATTCACAGAGAGATTGCCTTGGAGAAACTGGGTTCAGTTCTCATGTCAGACTTGAAGGGACTGAAACATCTGGCTTCAGTTGATGAGAATGGATTGGATCTGGAGAAGCATCAGAGAAGTCCCACTCAATTAGAAAGGCTTTCCTGCCCCTTTCTCTCCACTGTAGCTCTACCTCCAGGTCCAACAGCAATATGCCTCTGAGCATATTGAAGGTGAGCAACGGTGATAGAGGGGTGTGCTTTGCTTGTGGATTAACTTTTCTCTTTTGATTGGGGACTCTTCACAGGTTTTTTGTTGGCCACTGTGGAAAATGGGATGCTGTACTAACTGATCATAAGAACATAAGAAGAGCCGCTCTGGATCAGGCCAAAGGCCCATCTAGTCCAGCTTCCTGTATCTCATAGTGGCCCACCAGATGCCTCCACAAGACAAGACGACGCAAGACAAGACAAGAGCATACAAGACAACAAGATTCCCACATCCTGGTACCATTCCCATGCATCTGGCATTCAGATATGGCCTACTTCTAGAACCAGGAGATTGTAGGTATCTATAATGGAATTTTCCTCCATAAAACTGTCCAATCCCCTTTTAAAGGCAGCTGGGCTAGGTGCCATCACCACATCCTATGGCAAGGAGTTCCACAGATTAATTACATGCTGGGTAAAGAAATATTTTCTTTTGTCTGTTGTAACTCTTCTGACACTCAATTTTAGTGGATGACCCCTGGTTCTGGTACGGTGTGAGAGGGAAAAGAGGATCCCTTTATCCATTCTATCCACCCTGTGCATAATTTTGTATGTCTCAATCATGTCCCCCCCTCAGGCATCTTTTTTCTAAGAGCTCCAAACACTGTAGCCTTTCCTCATAAGGGAGGTGCCCCAGGAAGTAGTCATTTCCGTCACTTTTTTGTGCACTTTCAGCCCTATCCAGGAGGGCTCTTTTTAAGTTCTTATGTTTCTTTTTGACTTTTAGAAGGGTTAGAATGTGTTCTCATTTTACCAGGCCTTGGTATCCTAAAGAGCACGATTGTAACAGCACTCATGAAAACTACCTTTCCTACCCACCCAACCATCCCCTCACCTATGGCAGGCTCCTGAGCCTCCTGCAAAACCAGGCCTGAGGGTTGTGGGGCCCTTGGGAACAGTGTGAGATATGCAACTCAGGGAGCTGTTGTGTGTGTGTGGGGGGGGGGGGGGCAGGGAATGGCCAAACATCAGACACAAACTGGATGGCAAGGCTGTGTTGAATGCTACACCATTTCTGACTTCTCAAGTAGCTCACAGCTTGGCCACTCTTAGGACTGGGGGACCCTCTGGAATGGTTTGGGATGGGAGGCTGGGGTTGCATCTGGAGAAGGAAACTGCAGAGGTTGGAAGGGTTACCATTCATGAACAGAAATGCCTTTCTGTTTTTTCAAGTCACGATTGGGTACATCTAATCCAGTGGTTCTCACACATTTAGCACCGGGACCCACTTTTTCGAATGAGAATCTGTCAGGACCCACCGGAAGTGATGTCATGACCAGAAATGACATCATCAAGCAGGAACACTTTTAACAATCCTAGGCTGCAATCCTACCCAGGTGTAAGTCCCATTTACTATCATTGTTAAAAGCTTATACAGAGTAGGCTGTTAAAAGTACAGGTCTGTAACATTTTCCCACATGCAGTCACATACCACGGTGGCATCAACTCTAATATATTAAAAATAAAACATTGAAATGAATGGGGGCCCACCTGGAATTGGCTTAGGATCCACCTAGTGGGTCCTGACCCACAGTTTGAGAAACACTGATCTAACCCAATTTTCTGAGTAATTCATTCCAGTTTGCTCCATAGACGGTACTTGAAGGTGAGCCAATACAAAATGATGCACGAAGCTCCTCTCTCTCTCTCTCTCTCTCTCTCTCTCTCTCTCTCTCTCTCTCTCCTAACATTATTTATTACCCTTTCAGGGTAGAGCACTGGCATTATTTATTGTTATCTTATGAAAATGGCTTTGACTGCCTCTTTGCAGACTTGCTTTCCTTTTTTGGAGTTTGCATTTCAACAGATTAAAGCAGACCCAAACCTTTCCCTTGTACTTGTATGACCTGCATAAAAAGCTTCCTCAGATTTGTTCATCGTTATCTTTGGGTCTGTGGCATCCCATTTCAGCAGATGTACATATAATCATTAGGGGCTCAATACCAGCTTGTTATGATATTCCACATTCTTATCTGGTTTTTTTGCGCTTGCAGATCAACCCATGAATTGTGGCCAGCAGAACTAGCAATTGGGAAGTGCTTACATTACATTTGTATACATTGCACCAGTACCTTGTGCTCTTTATGTTGGTGCACAGCTGCAAAATCATTTCCTTCAGTCTAAGATGGCAGCAGGATAAGTGAGGGGCAAATGTGGGCTGCAGGGGACAAGCCTAAGTGTATCCCCAGTTTTGCAAATGGAATACAGTGCGCATACATTTGAAGGCATAAAAATATTGGCAGTCCATCAGTCTTATCCTTGGCTGCAGCTGTTGCCATTGCCGTCTTCGCTACAATGGAAGCCTATGAGAATCAATGTAGGCCTTTACAGAAGAGGAACTTTGCACCAATGCGCTAGGCGTGCCGCGCTAATCTTTCCTGTGGTCTTAAGGAGCATGAGACTGTAGCTCAGTGGCAGAGCACCTTACAATGCTCTGTACTGCTTCACCCCCCCCCAAAAAAAAAAAAAACCTTAGCAGTGAAGGGCAATGACAGTGGCTCCATCCTCCCACCCTCCTTGACAGTGTATGAATGGGAAACTGTGGTGGCTAATTTGTACCGGGGAATTCATGGGGTCAACCCAGCTTGGGGGGGGGGAATCTTCTTAGAGGCTTGGGACTTTGGCCAGTGGCCAACCCGGTTCAGTTTTTGACATGTTGCATGAAGGCTGTCCCAGGTTCAATCCCTGGCATCTCCAGGTAGGACTGGAAAATGCTCCTATATGGAGCTCTAGAAACACCTGCCGGTTTTTACCAGGGGGCTTTTCAAAACACTTTAAACGTGCATGCAGCTGTACGCAAGCACCTAGTGTAATGGCCAGTGGTGCAACCATATGATTCGGTAGTGAAAGTATAATGGAGGTTAGGGTGAAAGAGCACAAAGGTTAACTATAGTGTTCATAAAGAGGGGAGAGTTTAAACCGGTCCCAACAGGCGACCCAATCCTATACTTCTCCAGTACCCAGGACTACAACATGGCCAAAATGGTGACCGCTCTATTCAGTGGAGCAGGGAAGAAGCACCTGGTCTCCTCGGCAGGCAGCTCCCATGGAGCACCCAGGCAGCTCCAATGGGTCTCCTCAGATCTGCGCCCACTACTGAGTGGGCACAGAATCGAGGAGTCCTGTGTCGCGTTTCCCGGCCCAGGAAGAGGGTTAGGATATGGCAGCAGAGCCTGCTGCTTTCTCTGCCCCCCTCCCGGGCCTCCTCCTCCTCTCTGGTAACTCAAACAGGGAGAAGAGTTGTTGAAGGGTGTTGCTGCATTCTAGCATGCCACCCCAAACATCATGGCATGTCACCTTAACATGCATATCATAGGTTTGCCATCACTGTCCTGGGCCAACACTCGAAACACTGCCCCACACCAACTCTCCTTCTGCTATGTCGCCACATCAGGGGTGATTGAACAATCCAGTTTATTAGTTGCAGTGCTATGGAAGAATCACCCTCCTCTTTTGTGAACATGACTGGAAGGACACATCATCAGAAGAGTAAATTGTGCCTGAGAACCTTCTCTGCAGCTTGATACCTGTGATTACACGAATGGTTCATTCATTGATTTTCAGCCCTTACTTGAGACATGCTAATGTGCCTCAGAGCACACCATTTTGGGATGACTTCTCTCACTCAGTGGCGAGTCAGCGTAGTGGTCAGTGTGTTGCTCTAGAAGTGGGGAGGCTTGAGTTGAAATTCTTGCTAGGTGACTGGGCCAGCTGCTGCTCTCTGTCTAGCCTACCTCAAAGGATTGTTGAGAGGATAAAATTGGGGAAGAACTTGTATGCTAGCTTCAGCTCTTGGAAGGAAGGGTGGGGTAGTATGTGAGCCATGATGGCTAGCTGAGCCTTGATGTTTAGAGGCTGTGTAATTCTGTGTCTCAGATGCGGGAGAAGGCATGAAATGAAGGGAAATGAGTTTTGTGCTGTTTTCACAGGGTGCACAGGTGCTTGTTTTCCTGATTGGGCATGTTTGCACTCAGGAAAGGTTTGGACTTGCCAGTACTTCTAGGATGCCATCCTATCCACACTTTCCTGAGAGGTAAGCCCCTTGCACAGACTGGGGCTTACTTCTGAGTAGACACGCCTAAGCTTATACATGTTAACCATTGCGATTTTTCACCACTGTGGAGTAAAATCAAGGCCAGGCGAGATGACAGGACAGCCGCCTCCTCTTGACAAGAAGGTACACTTGCAAACAGAAGATAAACAACAGTTGTCAAAATCTGCAAAATAAATATCCTTAAGTCAACACACTCCGTGCATTTTCTTATCGACGCTTCAGTTTCTGCCAGGCTAAAAATAGCTTGTCAGCATCCAGACTTTACCCAACTGTAAGTTTTTTTCCCAAGGAGGATGACTCAGCTCAAACATATTGCCCAGGTCCACACCTGACAGGCCAACTGAAGAAACAATAAGTGATTAATCAAACAGGTTTCAACTGATTAATAATCCTTTGGTTAAATCTGCATAGAGCTGCATATGGCCACAATGGTTGTTTTGAAGCAGAAAGCAGGCTTCCCCGGGGCTGAGTTCCAGCTCAGCCCTCTGTGCAAGGAAGCTTCTTCCCAGCACTTTGTTTTTAGATGGCATCTGTCCGGTAGTGTAGCTATGGGGGGTGCAGTAAGTATTGCAGGCGCCGCAATGCACCAGGTCAGTGGCCCCTGCCACTTGCCGTAGCTGCCCAGAACGACTCCAATGTCAAATGTCAGGGGCCGCTTACATGGCTCATTGGAGCACCTGCAATACTTACTGCACCACCATTCCCATAGATATTCCACTGCACTTGTCAGGAGTTGCCTAAGAGCATCTGCTGCCTTACACAAGACCAATCTGCTGGCCCCAGCAGTATACACCTCTCAAACCCCTCCCCCGCTTCAGGTGGCGTCCTAATTTTCACCCCCTCCTTATTTTTTCTTCTTCTGCTGCTGACATTTTCTCATCCACCTTCCCCTTCCAGCTACGTAAAGAGGCTGCTGGGCAAGCGTAGGGTGGGTAGGGAGTGCGGTGCAGTGATCAGGGAGTGCGCCCCCCTTTACTTCTGTCACCTCCGGCTTCTTCAAGCACACAGGCTGGGTGGCACAGGTTGGGAGCAAAGTCTTCTTCTGCTCCCAGCTCACTCTGTCCAGCCTGAGAGTTTGGAGATATGGCCGGATAGGAACAAACCAGAAATGGTGAAGGTCAAGGCCAGAGGTGGGGGAGCGCTCTATCTCCACTTGCCAGCCTGGCTGTGGCTGGCCACAGGCCAGAAGGTGGCAGAAGCAGGGCCATGATCGTCAGATGGCCTATGGCTTGTTCCTCCAGGACCACTGCCACATGATGACTTGGGACCGTGGCTGTGGGGGAAGAGGTGGTGACCACTGTTCCAATCCTATTCTGCCTCACTCTCAACATAGGGTGAAGCGGGGGAGTGGTGATGGTAGCAAACAGGCATGGAATGCAGGACATCCCTTTTCAGTTCATTGCCCCCTCCAGCCCCCTGCTCAAGGTAGCTACTTTAGTCTGCCTCCTGGCTGGGCCAGCCCCAGTTGGGCGCCATCACAGAGGCATTTCCTCTGTGAGTGTGAAGGAGGAATGCCTCTTTTCAGGTGATGTCTGCCATCTGGTTGGCAACCTTCAGTCTCGAAAGACTATAAGTCTACAGCACCTGCTATTCCCAGGCGGTCTCCCATCCAAGTACTAACCAGGCCTGACCCTGCTTAGCTTCCAAGATCAGACCAGATCGGGCATGTGCAGGGTAACAGTTGTCTGCCATCTACAGTATCCAAAAGTACTCACATTATGAATCTTTGGCATTTAAAAAAAAAAGTGTTGCCTGATTGAGCGAGGAGGCTTTCAAAGTCAATAGAGGTTGGAAATCTAGACACACTTGCTTGAGAGAAAGTCCCACTGATTTCATGAGACTTGCTTCTGAGTCAGTAGCATAGCAAGAGGGGGTGCAAAGCACAAAGTTTTGCAGAGAGCTTCACTGTGCCATACAAGCAACACTTCTTCTCCCCTTTGGACCCATTACCCCCACACCCGCAATAAAGACACCAGACTTCGGCTTGGATGAAAATGGGCCACTTTATTGAACTTTAACTGCAGCAGGGCAATAACACTGAACATCAATCGTGCGGGGCCATATGGGGGAAACGGTCCTAGCCATCTGCCTCCTCCTACATTCTCATTGGGCGTACCACCTGGCTCGAGACCCCAGCAGTCAGATGCCAGCTTAGGTCTGTCACCGCCACCCCCCAAAAGGGGGGCAAGGCAGCTGGACTTCAGGCTAGTCGGCCGAGCCGCACCATCCTGTCAGTCCAGGCAAGGGGTTTGCCTGCCTGCCTCCTGGAGCCGGTCAGGCACCATGGGAGCAGTTCAGACTTACCCCTCACCCTGTTGCCTTGGATAAACACCGAGCCAAGTACCTGCCTACCCAGCCCCGCACGTACCCTGCCCACACTGGGAGTGACCAACCCAGACTAACCTAATAACCGCACCACCCTTTGCCAGTCTGAGGTAGGCGAAAAAACAGCCGTCCAAGGTCCAATCAGGACAACTGCAAAAAATTCCTACCTGGCCCCCGAAGGCGACCAGCTAATCCCAGACTGGTTAACAGGGCAGGCAGGCGGGGTTGCCAGCCGGGAGCAAACTGAGCTCCAGCCGGAGCACGTGCTCCTAGCTGGTGCTCAAGTCCCACCTCCCCAGCGGCGTCGTCTAATCGCGGCTCAAGCCTCAGCCCTGGAGCACGAGGCGGGGAGGGGGCAATCGGCTGCTAGCGCCTGATTGGCGCTAACAGCTGTTCTAGGTGGTGGGAGAAAAACAGAGGTGCATGTCTCTGTTCTGCTCTAATAGCCCAGTACGGCTCCAGAGGGGAGGGGGAGGGGCCGCTTGCACAGCACAGTGAGGCTCCCTGCAAAATTTTGTGCTTTGTACTCCCTCTATCTACGCTACTGTTCTGCGTAGACGTGAACAGGTTTGTGCTGTAAAAAGGGTTTTGTTCAATTAATTTTATTGTGCAGTTTAATTTTTTTTTTAATAAATCCAGTGCTTTTTTTGTGGGAAAAAAGGTGCAGGAACTCACAACTTGTTAATCTTTTATTTATTTATTTATTTATTTATTTATTTATTTATTTATTTATAAACCATTTTTTATTCCCTGCATTACAATCTCTGCGCATGAACTGGAGGTTGTCCATGACTTTGTGTACCTTGGCTCAACGATCTCCGACACTCTTTCTCTCGATACCGAGCTAAACAAACGCATCGGTAAAGCAGCTACCACGTTTTCCAGACTCACAAAGAGAGTCTGGTCCAACAAGAAGCTGACAGAACATACCAAGATCCAGGTCTACAGAGCTTGCGTCCTGAGTACACTTCTGTACTGCAGCGAGTCATGGACTCTTCACTCACAACAGGAGAGGAAACTGAATGCTTTCCACATGTGCTGCCTCCGACGTATTCTCGGCATCACCTGACAGGACAAAGTTTCAAACAACACAGTCCTGGAACGTGCTGGAATCCCTAGCATGTATGCACTACTGAAACAGAGACGCCTGCGTTGGCTCGGTCATGTTGTGAGAATGGATGATGGCCGGATCCCAAAGGATCTCCTCTATGGAGAACTCGTGCAAGGAAAGCGCCCTACAGGTAGACCACAGCTGCGATACAAGGACATCTGCAAGAGGGATCTGAAGGCCTTAGGAGTGGACCTCAACAAGTGGGAAACCCTGGCCTCTGAGCGGCCCGCTTGGAGGCAGGCTGTGCAACATGGCCTTTCCCAGTTTGAAGAGACACTTGGCCAACAGTCTGAGGCTAAGAGGCAAAGAAGGAAGGCCCATAGCCAGGGAGACGGACCAGGGACAGACTGCACTTGCTCCCAGTGTGGAAGGGATTGTCACTCCCGAATTGGCCTTTTCAGCCACACTAGACGCTGCTCCAGAACCACCTTTCAGAGCGCGATACCATAGTCTTTCAAGACTGAAGGTTGCCAACTAACTATTTTTTATTGGAGAAATAAAATATTTTTTATGTGCTTCCCCTAAAGATGAACTTACTTCTGAGTAGACATGCATAGGATTGGGCTGTCAATCTCCACATCCCCTTCCCTCTAGCTATTTTTTCTACACATGGGGAAAAATACTGTACAGGTGCACTTGTAGCGTGTAGTATGTAGTGTGGCACTACTTCGAGGAGAGGAAACAGTGAATGGATTCTGAAAAATGGCTTACATGAGTTCCATGTAGTAAAATTACTCTAAGTAACTGTGGGAGTAAGAACAAAAAAGAAATTCTTACACGAGAGGGGTGCACACGGAAACAGCTACTTTTGCAAACAAGCAATTAAATATGGTTTAATTCAGGTATCAGAATATTCTGTATCTTTGGGAAGGCGCTTGGCATGCAATTGTATGTTCTCTGCTGCCCTGAGCAGCCGCTTTGCATTGCTGGAGAGGAGCTGCAAACGCTGGCTGGCGGAGGGCATGCTTGTGGGGGAAGGATGAGGAAGATCTCTGGCAAGACTGGACAGCATGTTGTACACACGTAGAATCCCTTTTCACCTGCCCTTAGCATGTGAAAATGGGTGCAGATATATATCTCTGCCAGGATTAAGAGCCCAATCCTAGGTATGTCTACTCTGAAGTAAGTCTCGTTCTAGTCAGTGGAGCTTACTCCCAGGAAAGTGCCTAGGATTGCAGCCTAAGAACCCAATCCTATGCATGTCTACTCAGAAGTCCACTTTAGTGAATGGGGCTTACTGTGGATAGGATGGCAGCCTGTGGATAGGAGTCCAATCCTGTGCCTGTCTACTCTGTCTCTGTTTTGCTCCCCCCTCCTGGAATGCCTCCGAAGGGGAGGGGCCCCTGCAAAAAGGTGCCGGAACTCCGTCCCCCCGCGTTCCATTAGAAAAAAAGCCCTGTATAAATCTATGATGGTTTGAGCAAAGTTTGATGAAGGTTTGAGCCAAGCGAAGATGAGAGAACCAGCTGCAATCCTACGGACACTTGACTAGCTCTAAAACCCTATTGGCATGATGGTGTCTTCTGCCTCCTCTCAAGAAGTCTAATGGGTTCCAGCATCTTTCCCAGAACTCTCTCTCTCTCTCTCTCTCTCTCTTGGTCAACCCACTCCAGGCTGCCCTGTCATCTATTTGCTGAGGATGTTCAATCAGCTTCTGGAAAAGGCTGGTGGGGATAACCAAGGGCCTGGCTCACCTGGCTCCTGCATCTGAACAGGTGGGGTTGTCCCACTGTGGTGCAGGGGTTGGCTTTGCAGGCCCCAACTGAGTGATCCAACTGGGTGGATCACTGCCTAGTTGCCTCTGCCTTTGGATGCTCTCCTTGGTCCCCATCTGAAGATGTTGCTGCTCCTTCTTCCTTTCTTCGTCTTCCTCCCTCCTTTGTCCTCTGCCTTTTGTTCAACCTCTTCCTATGGTCCTTTCCTGGTCCCTACTCTTACCCACCTGTCCTTTTCCCAGCTTTATCACTCTTTTCCCCCCACCTTTTCCTTCCTTCCTTCCTTCCTTCCTTCCTGTTCCTGCCTCTCTCTTCTTTCTACCTGTCTCTCAATGCCTCTTCCTTCCCACTCTTTCTCTCTCTTTTTGCCACCAGCTCCTTTTAAGGGCTGATACCAGCTGTCCAGCCCTTTAGCAACGGATTGTCATCTCTCCAGGCTAGTGATGAGGGCATTATCACTAGCCAGATCATGCTGACTCCCACAGTTCCACTTTGGCTGCTGTGTGAGGCCTCAGGATGGCACAGGCTACAGTTCCATTGAACTCACTGGAACTAACTTCCAAGTAGACATGCATAGGATTGAAGTGTAAAAGTTGTAGACCTATTTAGGATTATTTTATTTATTTTCCACATCTGTATATCACCCTTTGTCCAAGGAGTTCCGGGTGGTATACGTAGTTCCTCCCCTCCCTTTTTCCTCACAACAACCCTGTGAGGTGGGTTGGACTTAGAGAGAGAGAGAGAGAGAGAGAGAGAGAGAGAGAGAGAGAGACTGGCTCAAAGTCACCCAGAAAGCTTCCTGGCTGAGCTGGGATTTGAACCTGGATCTTCTAGGTCTAAGTCCAACTTATGAACTCCTTTTTCTCGATTTCTTTTCAATACTACCTAAAACGTTGCATTTTTTAAAAGGTTTTTAAGAAGCCATTTGTGCAACCACCACACTTACATGTGATCTGATAAGTCATCATCTCCTTTTGCTAGACCTGCTTCTCAAAGATGGGATGATGCACTGGATACCTTTGTGGACATTCAAGTTGGCAAGTCAAGGTTCATACAGAAGAAAGTATGATTGCCAGCAAAAGTTTGTAAATAGTTCTTTTCCCCTTGGGGGAAAAAAATCTCAAGCAAAAAGAAGTAGAAGGGGGGGGGGAAGCCATATATTGTGAGATCAACTCTGGAGTTATAGAGTAGCCGAAATTTATTGGGTTATGTCTCTGAAGTGAAAATTTGAAGTTGGATTAATGTCCCTTCAGTACATACTAAATCAATTTTGTACATATGCTCGTATTTTTGCTGGAGTGACACCTTGTCATGATTGTATTTTAGTTAAAAGATGAGGGAACAAGCCAACTGCTGAAAAGCTGAATCACCTCCTTGCTCATTCCTCATCATTAGGTCTTCAATATGTTTCACACTTGCGTGTGAAATAGAAAAAAAAATGTCAGTTTGTTAATGTTCAAGTGCTTTCCAGATGTGGTACACAGCAGGGGCAGAGCTGAAATTGATCCAGTCAAAACAGTGGGAGGCTGGTGGACAGACAGCAGTTAATGCAGTGGATCATGGCCATATTTGTTAACGGGCAGATGGTCCATGTTTGTAATAAGTCTGTGATGGAGCCAGTTACCTACTGCACTGCGTAAGATGTATTCTGGGATGACCTGTGAGAACAGTGTAAATCTACATTTGAGTTATTACAGACCAGGGATTCTAACAGCCTAATATAAGAATGGGAGAGCCTTGTTGCTGGTTCTGTTAGACTTCTGAACTCCAGACACAGGTGATAATCTATTATAAATGACTTAGAGCCCAGTCCTATGCATGTCTACTCAGAAGCGAGTCCCATTATAGTCAATGGGGCTTGCTCTCAAGTAAGTGTGGATAGGATTGTTGTTGGCAACCTTCAGTCTCGAAAGACTATGGTAACGCGCTCTGAATGGTGGTTCTGGCACAGTGTCTAGTGTGGCTGAAAAGGCCGATTTGGGAGTGACAATCCCTTCCACACCGGGAGCAAGTGCAGTCTGTCCCTGGTCCGTCTCCCTGGCTATGGGCCTTCCTTCTTTGCCTCTTAGCCTCAGACTGTTGGCCAAGTGTCTCTTCAAACTGGGAAAGGCCATGCTGCACAGCCTGCCTCCAAGTGGGCCGCTCAGAGGCCAGAGTTTCCCACCTGTTGAGGTCCATTCCTAAGGCCTTCAGATTCAGACATCTTGCAGATGTCCTTGTATCGCAGCAGCCCTAATAATTTGCTGGTAGATCCAGATTTACCTTCTGCCCTCCTTGTCTCTACGTGATGGCCACATTTTTCTTTTTATGGAGTAATGCATGCAGAGCCAAAGAATTCCAGTCTCCTGCCTCTGTGATATATATAAAAATTCACCTGCTGTAAAGAGATATGTAGCTTTGATGACATTTGGGGATGCTTCCAGCCAGCTATCTACAGAGACGGCTCTCATCTCTCCATCTAATATAGAACTGTCAGACTGTCTGTTGCGCTAGGAAACACATTAGGGGATTTTTTCCCCCCATTTCTGCATGATGAATCATAGTTTGTAAATAGCCCTTGAAGACACCCCATCCCAGTCCTTCATTGTTTTCCCATGTCTTTACATTCACAAATTCCATATTGGTAAAAGAGGAGGGGAAGTGGGGGGGGGGGAGAGATTCTGTTCATCTGGGAACAATTTTCCAGCCATCATTGATGACCTCCAGTACCCTTCAGAGGTTTGTAGACAAAGGGAGGTTAGAAGATAAAGTTTCTCATTTGCACCTGCATTCGGTACAATGCATGTTATGCTGCTGGCACAGAAAAGGGTTTAATAGAAGCCTGGCAGGATTAGGAAGAAAGAAAAAAAAAAGATGGGGGGGGGGGTCAAAAAAAGAAATCTGATTATATCAGAATCGATTAAGTCTGCTGTAATTCTCATTCTCTGATGCTAGACTTTTATCTCCGAATGAGTTTTCCTGAAACGCTTAAAAAAGAGAGAGAAAGAAGGCGAAGAGCTTTTAATAAGTCAGACCTCAAAATTTCTGCCTTTCTTCTTTTGAGTTTTAAAACAGGAAGGAGAAGGGGGGAAAAGGTAAAAAAAAAAGGCAGAGATGAAAAAAGCCCGCTATCAAAGCTAGTGCTTTGACACAAGTGTTGTAACGGAGGCAACAGCGCGCGTTCCTTAGAACTCTCCATTTTAGCTTTCCCTCCTCTTCCACATTTGTAGGTCAGCTTTTCAAAGGTGCACGGGGCTTTTTCGTTTCTCAGGCAGAAGTATTGCCTTTAAGGCAGCAGAAGGCACTTCGGTGTTTGTGAGACTGTAACAATAACATTGAAAACTCTGCGGACCCTGCTGTACTAACTTTAGGCTGCTGCAGCTCCAGTAACTCAGAACCCCCATTCCAGTCCTGCCCCTCCCTCTCCCATAGAAGACCCACTGACTTCACTGAAGAGCATTGACCTCTGGGAGGAGATCACGGGGCAGGAGTTGGAAAGACATTTGCAGCCAAGAGCTGTCCAACCCAGTGGCATAGCTACAGGGGGTGGCAGCTGCATGGGAAGTACTGCAGGTGCCAGAATGTGCCATGCAAGTGGCCCCCTCCGCTTGCTGTTGGAGCTATTCTGGGCAGCGATAGCAACACGCTGGTGTTCACCAAACCAAATGGCCTCTCCAGCGCATTGCTGTTGCTGCCCTGAATGGCTCAGCTGGTGAGTGGAAAGGGTTGGTGAGTGGAACACTGCATTTTTTAGCACCTGCAGTACTTACCACTCTGCCCCCCTTGTAGCTGCAGCACTGGTCCAGCCAGATCAGCTGTTAGGATTTGGGCAGATCTACCACAACTGCTGGTGGCTGGCACCCATTTTAACTTAAACTTGCCTGCATTTGCATGTGAGGTCAACATTGCTGCTGCCGACGCCACCACTTCCCCTCCTCCTTACCTGCCCAGCTGCTTAAGGAAACAGCGAGGTGGGTGGATGGGTAAGAAGGACAAGGTGAGATGAGGCCAAGCAGAGTATGGTGTAGCCATGCAGAACCTACTCCAGGCATCGCCGCTGCAGCTTCCCTCCTGAAAGACACACAGAGCAAGAGGGAGGAAGCAGCAACAGCCTGATGTGGTCATAGGAAGGGGGGCATAAGTGAGAAGGAGCAAAAGGCAGAGTAGTGCTTGAGGGGGATCCTCTTCCCGCTCCTTGTCAGGAAGCTGGAATAAGATTGGAGGCCTGTCATCTCAGGCAGGAGACTGGCAGGAGCATAAGAACATAAGAACAGCCCCACTGGATCAGGCCAGAGGCCTATCTAGTCCAGCTTCCTGTATCTCACAGCGGCCCACCAAATGCCCCAGGGAGCACACCAGACAACAAGAAGTTGTGCAAGGCCTCAAGGGAATTGTAGTTTAAGAACATAAGAACAGCCCCACTGGATCAGGCCATAGGCCCATCTAGTCCAGCTTCCTGCATCTCACAGCGGCCCACCAAATGCCCCAGGGAGCACACCAGACAACAAGAAGTTGTGCAAGGCCTCAAGGGAATTGTAGTTTAAGAACATAAGAACAGCCCCACTGGATCAGGCCATAGGCCCATCTAGTCCAGCTTCCTGCATCTCACAGCGGCCCACCAAATGCCCCAGGGAGCACACCAGACAACAAGAAGTTGTGCAAGGCCTCATGGGAATTGTAGTTTAAGAACATAAGAACAGCCCCACTGGATCAGGCCATAGGCCCATCTAGTCCAGCTTCCTGCATCTCACAGCGGCCCACCAAATGCCCCAGGGAGCACATCAGATAACAAGAGACCTGCAAGGCCTCCTGGGAATTGTAGTTAAGAACATAAGAACAGCCCCACTGGATCAGGCCATAGGCCCGTCTAGTCCAGCTTCCTATATCTCACAGCGGCCCACCAAATGCCCCAGGGAGCACACAAGACAACAAGAGACCTGCATCCAGGTACCCTCCCTCTCATCAGTGCAAGAACACCAACAGCTTCTTCTTGGGCCTTGTTCAAAGCTGTGAGAGTTGCGAGAGTCACAACAACAGCAGCCATGTATACAGAGTCCATCCCCTCTCAGGGCTGGCCCAAGATCCCCTGGCACCAGAGGCAGAGTGCCAAATAATGCTGCCCCTTAGCTGGTCATGTGCTGGCTTCAGCTCTGCACACTTCTGAAGTGCAGAGGAGGGTAGAATGGAAGTGTGGGAGAGGAGAATGGTGTGCATTTCCAACTTGTCCTCTCCTGCCCTGTCTCCAGCTTCCTTTTCCAGGCCAGAGAGCGGGGGAGGAGAAGAAGCAGTGGAGGCGAGTGGGTGGGCAGAAGTGGTTGCCCTCCCCACCAATTTCCTGCCTGAGGTAACTGTCTCAGTGCCCAATCCTATCCAATTTTCCAGCACCGGTGCAGCCACAATGCAGCCCCAAGGTAAGGGAGCAAGTGTTCCCATACCTTAAGGAGGCCTCTGTGACTGCTGCCCCACCACAAGATGCAGTGCATGCCCCATTGGCATAGGATTGGGCCCCCAGTAGGCCTCATGGATGGGCCAACCCTGCTCCCTGTGGCCTTTCTAGTGTGTGCAATGGGCTGCTTTAGGTCAACAACAACAACAACAACAACAGTATTTATATACCACTTTTCAACAAAAAGTTCACAAAGTGGTTTACAGAGAAAATCAAATATCTAATGGCTCCCTGTCCCCAAAGGGCTCACAATCTAAAAAGATGCAACACCAGGAGACAGCCACTAGAAAAGACACTGCTGGGGTGAGGTGGGCCAGTTACTCTCCCCCTGCTAAATAAAAGAGAAGCACCCACTTGAAAAAGTGCCTCTTAACCAGTTAGCAGGGGTGACTTATATGTATTATACCAGAGGGATTCTTAGAGTTCAGCAGAACAACAGGGTGTGATCTCTCCTCCCTCTAGATTTTACTTCCCAGTCATGATGCAAGCCGTTGCAACCTGTCTCTGCAGGAACCAAGCAAATTAGCCATCATTTTGCTGTCTAATTTAGGCCAAGCCCAAGCAGATCGGCTCTCTGACCCTTTTGGAAGAGTCCCAGCGCAAACAATTAAAGAGATCAGGGAAGCTCTGCCCTCTAATTGAACGGCGCTCATTCAAGACAGGGCTGGGCGCCGCTTTGTACAGTGCTGCCAAACATGAAATTACTTCATTTCTAATGACATTTATTACTGACATTATTACTTATCACCAGAGGCCTTGTGATCCACTTCAGTCCCATATTCTCTTTCCTGAACCGGGTGTCATTATTCAGGTAAGAGATCCTGGAACTCAAGCTCAGTGAGGAAACTACGTGCAGCAAAATAAACCAAATCTGTGCTTGGGGTTATTAGAGTAGGGACTGAAATGAAAGTGCAGTTAGCATTAGGTTTATATCTTTAGTACAGCCACGTGAGGAACCCTGGGCTGGGTCACTCCCATCTCCAAAGGGATATTATAGAGCAGTGGTTCTCAACCTTTTAGCACCAGGACCCACTTTTTAGAATGAGAATCTGTCAGGACCCGCCAGAAGTGATGTCATGACCAGAAGTGACACCATCAAGCAGGCAAATTTTTTAACAATCCTAGGCTGCAGTCCTATCCACACATACCCAGGACTAAGTCCCATTTACTGTCATTGTTCAAAGCATATACATAGTAGCCTGTTATAAAAACAGATCTATCACATTTCCTCAAATGCAGTCACGTACCATGGCAGCATCAAGTCTAATATATTAAAAATATATTAAAAATAAAACATTGAAATGAATGGGGACCCACCTGGAATTGGCTTTCCTCTACCAGAAAAGCTAAAGTGGCAAGAAAAAAAGTGATTGGGCTTTCTAAGTGTTCATACCGAATATTTGAAAATCCCCTCCCGTTTTTTGTTTTTAAGTGTTCATCTCTAACACTTTAGATGCTTAATAAATTTTGGGGGTGAGCCAAAGGGGGGGGGGGGTTTGAGCCATCCCTCCTGCTAACTGTTCACACTGAGTGTTAATTTTCACAGAATTAGAATTAAAACTCAATGGAATGTTGGTTAACAAAGACCTTAGTGACTCATAACCTCTAGCAAGCTGTAAATTCCTGGCTTAATCCCAGCCACTGAGAGCCAAACAGAATTTAAGGGGCTTATAGTGATTCTGAAAGATATCCTTGTTAATAGAGACATGATCTGAACATTTAACTCCATTAGCATTATTTTGACTTTCACTCACCACCCCGCCCCCCCATCTGTAGAAATTTCTTTTCCTTGTTCTATTCATCTGTAATTGGGGAATGAGTCTTCTCTGGAAATCTTGAATGACACTAGGAATTATGCGCTAGATGGACTATTAGGCCCCTTGCAACTCTATGATTCATGAGTTCATACGGGCATGTGGTCTCCTCTTCCCCTAATGACTCCACTTCTGGCTCTGACATCACCGTGATGTCACTTCCTGTTTGATGATGTCATTTTTGGCTATGACATCCCTTCCAGGTTGTTGACATCACTTCCGGTGGGCCCCAGACAAATTTTCATTCTCAGAAGTGGGTCCCGGGCTAAAAAGGGTGAGAACCACTGCCCTACAAGTTAGCGGAAAGGAGCTATACAGCTAATGGTACATGCTCAGACTCATCCGTACATTTGTGAATCTGGGGTGACCAGGGGTACAGCCAGTATGCACGCTGTCATGGGGGATATGGCAGTTCCCTTTCCCTCCTCACATTGGAGGTGTCCCACTGCTTTCCTCATGCATTCTCTGAACGTGTGAGAGAGGGAAGAAATGAATGGAAGGAACACAGATTCGGGCCAAGGCATTTGAGAGACCACCTTCTTCTATATAATCCAGCTTGTCCTCTCCATTCATCAGTGAGGCCCCTTTTACAGGTGCCACCACCTTTCACAGTGACAAAAAGTAGGGCCTTCTCTGTAGTGGCACCAACCCTATGGAATTTCCTCCTCCTCAGTTTACAGACTGCTCCCTCCTTAGAAACTTTCCAGCAGGGCTTAAAGACATTTCTTTTTACACTAGCCTTCTGAGTTTCGGGCTTTTTAATGTGGCTGTTTAGGGTTTTTATGCTGACTGGTTTTATGGGTCTGCCTTTTTTATTGTTTGCTGCTGGTTTTCTCTTGTTGTTTTTTTCCCCCTTGCTCTTGGCTTTTAATGTGATTTTTAGGTTGTTTACAGTTTTTAGGAGATTTTATTGTATTTTTTAATTTGACATTTAAAATAA
This sequence comes from Tiliqua scincoides, assembly GCF_035046505.1. Classification (NCBI taxonomy): domain Eukaryota; kingdom Metazoa; phylum Chordata; class Lepidosauria; order Squamata; family Scincidae; genus Tiliqua; species Tiliqua scincoides. The sequence goes on along the minus strand of NC_089824.1, from coordinate 8,968,291 downwards.
TTTTTTAAAATGATTTTCGTAAGCTGCTTTGAATGCCCGCTGAAATAAATAAATAAATAAATAAATAAATAAATAAATAATGACTCTATAGTACCCTCCGACATGCAATCCTATGCATGTCTACTCAGAAGTTAGCTCAGTTGTGTTCAGTGGGGTTTACTCCCAGGAAAAGGCATACAGCATTGCACCTTGAATGTATAATTTCTGCATATTGCCAAATTTTGTATGTTTCTTTTGTACTTTTGCTCTGCATATTTATCACACTGCACTTAAAGTCCTTCAGAATAAGAAGATAAAAGAGTATGGTATAAATTCAAGGAGCTCTGCCTCCCCACCTCTTGCAGCTTTTTTGACTGTGGATCTTTCTCCCACAAAACCTATCATGCTTTTGTATGGTTAAAGGATTGTCAGAAAATCCAGCTATGAGTTTCTCTCCCAAACCCCGCAAAACTAAATAAATATATCTGGTAGCACATAAGGGTCATCCCTTAACCTTTAAGTTAAATAAAGAGCGAGAAAGACTGTTCAGTTTACAATTCTCTACAAAGGAGTAGCTGAAAGGGAGAGGAAGTAAGCAGCCCTGAAGTGCACACAGTAGAAGAGTCAGTTCCTGGCCATTCTGTGTGGGAAATTGGAATCAGAAAATAAATCACTGGGCTGTATCACTGCTGGATCTCTTTGTTGAAGTAATTGAGAGAATATCACTACTGAAGTTGTCCTGATAACCCAGCTTCATTGGAAGAGCTGCGTTGACTCTGCTTTCTTTTCTGCCCTAAGTTCTGGTAGAATGCCAGGTTATTGGAGGATGCACCTGACACACAGGGCTGAGAATCTGGAAGGGAAGCATCTCTACTCCCTGAAGATCTCATGGAGAGCAGAGCTCTGGTAAGCAAGTTGCTGGTGGCAGCGGAAAAACCAGATGCATTAGGGCAATGATTTTCAACTTTTTTCATCTCATGACACACTGACAAGGTGTTAGAATTACCAGGGCACACCATCAGTATTTTGGCAGTTGACAAGGCACACCATGCTGCTGGTTGGAGGCTCAAATCCCCCAATGGCCATACTAATAAATGACCCCCCCAAAAAAACTCCTGAGGCACACCTGTGGACCATCTGCGGCACACCAGTGTGCCACGGCACAGTGGTTGAAAATGGCTGCATTAGGGTCCCAGGTCAGGACCCACGAGGGCACCACCCAGTCATATGATGCTGTTTCCCTTGCAGATGTGTTAGTGAAAGCAAAACCTATATCCCACCCCTATATCCTTTGAACCCGGTCTATGCATCTGGCAGTATAAGGCAGTAAAGTTAGGAGGTGGTAGAATGGTCTGCACTAATTCATACTACACTTGTAAATCAGGATCTTAATTTTGAATGATTATTATTTTTTAAATACACACACCTTTTTGCAGGTAGGAAGCTAGAACAGTAAGGAGGAAACTGGGCTAAACATTCTCCCTGGTATAGGAACTAAGGTTTCTGTGGCCAGAACCATCACATAGTGAGAGGTTTATTTCCTGGGTTTCAAGGCCACATTCACCAAGTCTAGATTTTAATTCAGCGTTTCACCCTATACCCTGTAGAGCAGTGATTCTCAAACTGTGGGTCGGGACCCGCTTGGTGGGTCGCGATGCAATTTCTGGTGGGTCATGAGAAGCTGGAGGCCGCCATCTTGGAAGATGGCAAAAAACCTGGGTGGCGCCATTTTGGAAGTGGGCAAAGCCTGGGCATCGCCATTTTAAACTTCCTGGCATTGCAAAGTAATTAAGAGCAGCTTGCATTTGTGCAAAGAAAGCAGCGTGCTGCCGCCGCCTTCCAGCTGCACCTTCCTCTGCACTCAGAGGCTTCCCGGGGGGGGGGGCAAATTGCGGATTGCGGGCAAAGAAGGACAGGGAGAGACTTGGAAGAGCCAGCCAGGCTTCTCGCCACCAACCTCTGTCAGCTCAGCTGCCTGGACAGGATGGGCTGCATCTGGGTTGCAAGACAGAGCAGCTTCCCCTCCCCAGCTGGACTGGGGCAGACCCGCTTGATCTCCCCTCATGTGAGCCTGCCTTGAAAGCAGCATTGCCCCTGCCACCACCCCACTGCTGTCCGCAACCCTTATGGTACTGCTCTCTCCCCTCTCTCCCAGCATTTCTTCTAGGGCTCTTTGCAGGAGTCTCCTCCCTGCATCATCTCTGCCTCTCTGGAAGCCACGATCCTTTCCTGCCCTGGCTAGCACATCCTCTCTTTACATCTTTGGGTGAGGGGGTGAGGGGGGATCCCTGATTGCCTGGCTGCCAAGAGAGGAGCTAGGAGGGGGAAGGAGGGGGCAAGCCTGGCAAGTGGGGGAGTAAGCCCCATTGCTTACCTGGGAGTAAGCCCTATTGCCAAGAATGGGAGTTAATTCTGAGTAGGCATGCTTAGGCAAGCAGCTGAGAGGGGGAGGTGTCTCTCCTTATCTTCCTTCTGAGGGGGATACTACTGTTCTTATTTCCTTGATTTACAAAAGCTTAAGCTACTTCTTGCATTGAAGTGCATGAGTAGGGTGCACTTGCTTCTGACCAGTGCTGAGCACAGTATCAACATCCACATCAGTGTTAGCTAGTTTCAAGCGTAATACAAGAAGTATTATTATTATGATGAACATGATTAACAGTATTTATATACTGCTTTTCAGCAAAAAGTTCACAAAGCGGTTTAAGTAGCTAGAGATTTTGTAAATAAAGACAGAAATAAAAACAATAGTAGATACACAAATATTTTGTTCCAGATGTTGTTTTATTTTTATTCTTTTTGCTTGATAGCAATAGTAGTGAGGGCACGGAAAATTGGAAAAAGCTTCTGAGCTGGAATACTTTCACTTGTCATTTACAGTTGGAGTTCCTAGGCAAGAACTTCCTGCTTGATGACATCACTTCCAGCTCTGACATCACAGTGATGTCACTTCCTGCTTGATGACGTCATTTCCGGCTATGACATAAATCCCAGGTCGATGACATCACTTCGGGCAGGTCCCCGACAAATTGTCATTCTGAGAAGTGGGTCCCAGGCTAAAAAGGGTGACAACCACTGCTGTAGAGCATTGTCAAGGGACTAAACATAGAATGAAAACTAACATCTAAGAAATACTGAAGCTAACTAGGGAGCAGGGATGTTACAGTTCCACTAAGGCTGCAATCCTATGCACACTTACCTGGGAGCAAGTCCCATTGAACATAATGGGACTTACTTTTGAGTAGACCTGCTTAGGATTGGACTGTCAGTGCAAAAAAAAAAAAAAAAGACAAATATCCTAGCCAGAAGTTCAATAGAACATAAGCCTGGACAACTGTGATCTGTCTTCGGCAAAGCCACTTCCTGGTGTGCTAGACTTTGGGGTTTTGGGTTCTTTTCCTTTTTACTTACTGGCAGCTTTTGATATAAGGCCACACTAAAAAAATGACATTTCAGATCTGCAGTGTGAATCGGTACATTCCACTCTACCACCTCATTTTGTGCATATAGAGGCCAGATCTCACTGATAAGGATGCCACGAAGGAGTGCAAGGTGACTCTGTGCAAAGAAGGCATACAGACATCTTGCTTTCCTCATAAGTTTTTATATGTATACCTTCCCTTGACAGCAGTGCTTTCCCTCCAAGCAATTTTCAATTAGTGTGCCACATAGATGTTCCACAGGAGTTGGGAGCACAGAGGTTGAAAATCACTAAAAAAAACTATTCTGGGTTTGCAGCTCTGTTTCTAGGGCAACTATCTATGGCAACAAAACCCTCTTCCACCTCCAGAAGAGCAGATAGTTGCCCAGAACAGAGCCATGGACCCCAGAATTGCCTCCTGAAGCCCAAAGTGACATCACAACACGTGAAGACCATAGAGAAGACCATAGAGGTCAGTGTGCCATGAAAAGAAAAAGATTGAAAATCACTGGACTAGTGGTACTTAATAGAACAGCAGGTGGTACATGGTTCCACCACTATGGGGTCCACATGGTACTGCAGTTTTGGCCTTATCCCACCAGAGGTGGAGATGGCTGGGCCAGTTGGGCAGCAGTGGTGAGGTCTGGATGTTCAGTGGTCTGGCCTTTCATAAGTGCTCTCAAAGTGGTACTTGCTATGTTGAAAAACCCTGGTCTTTTCCCATTCCCCACCCAACTTAACAATTAATATGGCATTAATAAGAATTAGGAAGGTATTCTCTGCTTTATTTCCGTCGTATATTCCATTTAAAATTTACTACAAACTGCAGTGTGTTGATGTTGTTGAACTCCGAGCGATGAGCTGTAGCCAGGAGGCTTCCCATCTCCACCATTTTGTCCGTCGCCTCTCATTTCCGCAGCGCGATTTCTCCCCTGTCTGACAGTGTTTCTGTCGATTTTCCTGTCTCTTTGTTGAAGAGGTGATTGTTGTGAAATGGTGGGGAAGGGTGAGCACTTAAATGAAATAAAAGAAAATTAGTTTTTAAGGGGAGCAAATTGGATGGAATAGGACCCTTAAGGATAACAAGCTGGCAATAATTCAGCTGTACTCTTTCTGGTTTGCTTGTGTTTATTAAATATTCTTATTGACTCCTGTTTCTCTCAGTGCTTCGTGTTCTGGAGGGGACTAAATTATAGCTATGGAATATTCTGTCTACAGATGTTGGCTGGCCGTTGGAGGAATGAGTGTACTTAACAGAGAAATGCTTTCCTTTCATCCTGACGGGGGAAAAATGCCTGGCCCCTTTCCATGGTTTTGTTTATTATTTCATATTTCAAATGGTCTTTTGTGCTGGAAAAAAGTATCTTATATAACCATGTATCATACTTTCCGCCGTCTCCTCTTGAACCCATTTGCTGGTAGGAGCAAGAGAACTCCCTCTGGAGAGCTGAGTGGGTGGGAAAGACAACATCGTTTGTTTGGGGACCTGTAGCGTTTCACCTGGGTGTGGGGGGGGGGGGAGCCCTGCAAATGTGCTTTCTCCTAAAGAACTGCACAGGGAACATCACAGCTTCAGAGCGCAGTTGGTGGCTTGATTATATCAGCGGGCACCAGGCTTTTCTCTGCCTTGGTCGTCTACTGATTGGCATGCTTGACGGCCCACTATAATGTAACTCCCCTGGCACCAATGCAGCCAGGCCGAAGGGATGTGCACTGCGCCCCACAGGGGAGCTTCAAGTCCTGGAGGCCTTCTAAAGGTCAGGGAACATTTGTTTCCTTGCCCTGGGGCAAGCCTCTGCTGCCCCAATGGATCTACGCGGACTTGCGCCAGCTATTTGTTGGCTCAAGTTTGAGAGGATGCCGGGAGGTGGCTTGAGGCAGGGAAAGCAGGATAGGATATCAGCCAATAACCACCCCCTCCTGCCCATGACGTGTCTCCATTCCTGCCCTGGTCCCTGCCCCATTCTTCCCCCTCTCCCACCCCAGCCCATCCCCGCACCAGTTTAACAGTGCTGGGGCCCCCATGGTGGCCACAGCTGCCTGGCCACTGCTGTTCACTGTGGTGGTAGCCTGACTGTGCTCTTTGTCGTGTCACATTTTTGTTATGGCCTTAAGGTGCTCTGAGCTACTGGCAACACAGCAGGCCCGTAGGATTGGGCTGTTAGTACCCAAAGGATAAAGAATATCAGGGCCTGTCCAAGGTCTGCCAGTGCTTGAGGACTGTGCCACATGCAACCCTCTCTTATTTGGTGATGTGCCAGCCTCTGGTCCTCCCTGGATTGGAATAGGAAGAGGGAGGTGGAGCAGAAAAAGAAGTGTAGGAGAAGAGTCCACCTAGCCTATCACTCTTCTCTTTTCCCTCACTCTGTCCTACTCTTCCAATCCTGCAAGCAGGAATAGAAGGAGGAATAGGGGAGTGCGTCCTCCCTACCAACCTGCTGTCTGACCTCATGGATGGGCTGTTCTGAAGACTGCTGGGCTCAGCAGGTTGGAAACAAAGGGTGAAGAAGGCAGTAGCGTGGAACAACACACCAACTGGGCTGCAATCGTGGGCAGAATTGTGTGCTCCATCCTGATTGGATAGTGCAAGAGAGTGCAGAAGACTCCCACTGAAATAGCAATTGTGATGCATATGCCCATCTAGGCCGTGCGCAGGAAGGGAACCCAGGCGGGCAGGCAGTTTGCTTGGTTGTGGCTTCCTTCCTGTCTCCTCAGTTATACGCTCCAGTGAAAGGTATCTCCTCTGAGGAGCTCTGGAAGCTTTGCCAAGAGTATGTGATTTCTGGGGATTGTTGTCAAACATGTACCTCTTTTATGATTATGTACATGGATGCTTATATATCCCTGGGGGCTGGGGATAAGAATAGGCCCTCAGTTTGGCTGTACTTGTGGTAAGAGGTGACTAAACAGCCACCGGGTAGATGGGACTCATTAGCCTGGGAAGGCAGCCCATCTGAGAGAGGGAAAACTCTGATCCCAAACCTCCACTGCCTTGTGGCTACATCCAGTTATGGAAGAGGCTTCAGGAGTCAACCTCGAGGCAAAATCCGGAGCCGGAGTCCCTGAGGCAGTTCATGGCTGAACACAGTCATGTTCTGGCAACTCCTGCGACGCTGCTGGAACCAACCGTATTGGCCTCTGCCTTTCCATTGGACCATTTCAGCGATGTGAAGAGGGGGAATTTGATGCATGGGAAACAGTCTATCCTCCATATCTATTCTACCCAGGCTTCGCGCACTGGAGAGGACACTGTTCCAGAACCACCATTCAAAGCACGATACCATAGTCTTCTGAGACTAAAGGATGCCAACGTGGATGCTTATATCCTCCATAGTGGACATGTGGGGTGAGGCAGCCTTTTCGAGCAACATGGAATGAGTACTGCCAACGCACACATTGCATTGTTCAGTTTTAGTTGAATGAAGAGGTTCTGGCAATCTCAAATAACATGTGAACGATTGTTTTTCTAGGGAATTGATCCATAAGAGATAGCAAAGCCAAGCCTGTTTGTGTTATTGTGATGTCTTGCCCCATGATGAAAGAGGAGAGTCATGTCATAATTACCTGGTTTGGAATATAGATTGATCTCTAGCAGTGGACCTGCCATTATGTGAAAGGGTGAAATGCCTCTGGCGCAGAGCCTTGCGCGCCACTAGACTGCGCAGAAGCCTCACTGTGTTTCTGGTTTGCCGGAAGCACAATTTAAGACTGGGGGGGGGGGAATCTCAGGAGGCTTCCATGGTACGTCCAAGAGTTGTGTAAGGCTCTGTTTCACACCAGGTGAGTGTCTTATTGTGCGGCATAAGTTATAATAATGGCACATACCCTGTGTGTGTGTGTGTGTGTGTGTGCATGCCACCTGCATACTGATGATAGTTAACTCCAGATCTCCGGACAATCTCTCAGTCAACGTCTCTCTCACCTGTTGAATGGGTGTCTCCCAGCATGGCTTTCTGGGACGTCCCCTCCAGGAAGGACTGGAATGTCACTAGGAAATAGTGCCACCAGGACATTCTTGCACGATTGTTTTTGGAAAATATTTCTGTAGTGTTTTCAGGCATTTAATGCAGGCCAACATATTTGCTGTTGTTGGATGAGGGCCCAGGTGCTTTGCTTTGAGAAATATGCAGGCACCTGTACGTTTGGAAGGAGGATATATATTCAAAATTGTTCTCACCCTTCTGAGCCAATCACTTGAGCTGCAGGATTCCTCCCAGTCCCCGCGCCTGAATCACTGCCTGTGCTTTTCAAGAAGTGTTCTTGCTCACGGTGCATAGTGTATTCAGTTCCCCATTTAAGTAACAATGAATTCCACTGAGGTGCAACCTTCATGATTCTCCAGCCTGCCATGAGCCCTGGAGATAAAATTAAGCCCCCCTTGACAGACGATTGTTGCTAAAGAACCCAGAGGGCATTATTTCATTCTTTCTTGCGAGGCATGAATCCTTCGCTGGGGAGCTGTGCGCCTTTGCCTTTTGTGCTCCAGATGATTCAGTCCACCAGATTTGCATTACGAACAGCGCTTGGAATAGAAAAATCAGGAAGGGGAGAAGGTTGGAGACAAAGAAATTGCCATCCCTTTCACTCACTAATGTTACAAGTCAAGAAGGCTTTCAGACAATTTTTCTTGGTGACTAATTAAGGAATGATTCACGGGATGGGCTTTGCTCTCTGCTCACTGCTCTCAGCTTCCAGTTGGTAAACTGGCAATTTCTGTCAAGAAAAGGGCCAGTCCCAGACATTTGCACCCCCCCCCCCCCACTCTCAGATTCCAGTTGGGAAACTTGCATGTTCTGTCAAGAAGAAGCTAGTCTGGTGTGCCTCCCCATCGGGTTCTAATGAGTAACCTGACAGCTTCTGTTGGAATCAGGGCCCATCAAGGGCATTGAAATCGCTCTCCCCAGAGTTAAAGCAGAACAGCAATTTATGGGCCTTAAATGCCACCTGCCCAGAGTTGGGTCACCTCCTGCGGGCAGACTCTAAATCAGATTTAATTTGAGCTTTCTTATCTGTTTCACTTGCTAAAGTTAGACATCAGCTTAAAAACAAAATGTGGGCCGGACAGCACAATATATTTCATAGAATCATAGAATCACAGAGTTGGAAGGTTCCTGTGGGTCATCTTCTAGTCCAGGGGTGCTCACACTTTTTTGGCTCGAGAGCTACTTTGAAACCCAGCAAGGCCCGGAGATCTACCAGAGTTTTTTTTACAATGTTCGCGCCATCATAACATATAACATTTATGTGTACAATGTATGTTGGTGTACCTTGAGCCCCACTGAGTAGAACAGGACTTACTCCTGAGTAGACATGCCTAGGATTAGGCTGTGAGGCTGCAATCCTAGCCACACTTACCTGGGAGTAAGCCCCATTGAGTACAATGGGCCTTACTCCCGGCGTTTCCTCCCAGAGGCACCTGAAGGGGGGGGGTCAGCACTCCGCGATCTACTCATTTTGCCTCGCGATCTACCGGTAGATCGCGATCCACCTATTGAGCACCCCTGTTCTAGTCCAACCCCCTGCCTTAGCCAGGAAATCCTCTTGGAGCATCTCCAATGGGTGCAGTATCTCCTCACTCAGCCGTCCAACATGATTAAAGATGTTCAAGCTCATGAGTACTCTTGTCCTGTCCTATGTCCCAGTGGCATACCTTGGGTGGCAATGGGGGTAAATGCCCTAGGCGCCATGCCTGTGGCACCACCACCCATTTATCTTTTCTTTTTTTAAGAAAGAAGTTGGCAGCTCCTCTGGCTTCTTTCCTTAAAAAACAAACAAACAAAAACAAAACTCTCCTTCTCATGAACGAGGGGGCTGACTGGAATTGTGGCTGGAGATGCTGCAAGTTGCTGCCTCTTTGGCTGCGATTCAGCACCGGACTGGGCTTAAAGAAAAGGGGTGGCCTAGAGCAGCAGCATACTAGAAATCGCAACTGTAGCACCCCCTTATCTTATGGGGGACTTTAAAAAATGGAGACTGTTCATTGAAATTGCCCATCTACAAGCACTGCAATTTCTACCATGTGGAGGAGAAATTCAGATCAACTGTCCTTACATGTAATTTTTTTAAAGTCCTCCCACAAGACAGAGGGATATGTGCCCATGAGTGTACACATTCGTAATTGCCTGGGGTTGGTTCAGGGGTCGAAATGCCATCCAAACAGGTCTGGAGACCAATTATGGAACAGTCCATAGGCCTCTTTTTGACCCTTCTCTCTTTCCCTCACATATTTTCAGTTGGTCAAGCAGCAGTTTGCATCAGAAAAAGACAGTCCGGATCCTGAGATAGAAAACCCAAATTGTGTCCCCCAGCATAAAAATGCAAAAATGACTTACTAGCCTTGATTTGATTGGCCCACAAAAATCTGCTAAGGGAAAGAAAGTTTACGAAAGGTACCTTGTATACAGTGGGATGTGTGAAGGGTGGGGAGGCAGGTGAGGCAGAGCCTCTTCCCCAGAGTTCTTTGAAAAGCACCCCCCCCCCGCCCTGTGGGGTGTGCAAATCCATGGGTTGTGTGTGCTTGCCCATCTCACATGGCGGCAGCGGCACTTTTTGAAGGACTCTGGCAGGGAGGCTCTGCCTTGCCTGTGTCCTCACTCATCACATGTCCCTGGTATAGAGAAGCTCCTTTCCTCCATCCATAGAGGAAAAGGGACAGACATTTCATTACTACAGATAGTGGCTCTAGAAACAGAGCCACAGAACTCAGAAGAGTCTCCCAGAAGCCAGAATTGATATCACAGGAGCCAAAGATCATAGAGGACAATGTGCCATGAGAAGAAAAATGCAGGAAATCATGGTCTAAGTCAGGGGGGTCCAAAGTTTTTGGCAGGAGGGCCACATCATCTCTCTGACACTGTGTCGGGGGCCGGGGGGGAAAGAATTAATTTACATTTAAAATTTGAATAAAATCTACATACGTTTGCATAAATGTATATATTAAAGATGAACTTATATGAATGAATGAAGGTCTTGCAATAGCTCAAGGCCTATAAAGGCCTTGCACAAAGCAAGGCTGGCCTTTCCTTTGCTGCCACTACTGCATGACAGATGTGAAACAGCGAGCAGTGGAGGGAGCTCTCATCCCACAGCTCATGCAAGAAGTCAAAAAGTCACTGTCACGCTGAGAGCAGTTGCATGGGGCCAGTGTGGGCTCCAGCAAATCTCCGGAGGGCCAGAGGCTCATTGGAGACTGGGGGCTCCCTGAGGGCCGCATTGGGAGTCCTTGAGGGCCGCAAGTGGCCCCAGGGCCGGGGTTTGGGCACCCCTGGTCTAAATCAACCCATTTTTAGTAAGGGTGAGCTAGTGCCACCCATACTGTGACTGAAGTCCCTTCCCTTAACAGTGGTGGCCACTGACATATACATGAAAACTGTAGTGGCTCCAGGAGTAGGTTAATGAAGAGGAAGCAACGTCCTTGGGGGTCGCAGCCAGCAGTGTGGGTCAGCGCACTTAGGTGGGCAGTGCGCCTTCTCATTTCCCGAGTCTCAGTGTTTCCCCCAACCTGCAGAGGAAGAAGATTGGGGCTGAAAGATCAGGGGAGGGAAAGTGAGAGTGAGTGGAGCTGAAGTGGTCAGCCCACACCACATCTGAGATAGCAGAACGTCTTTACTGCTTCCGGGCCGCGGGACCTAAGGGAGGCATCTTCACTGACGATTTGCAGGCTTTTTGGCGCATGGCTTGAGTGAATTTGTTGGCACCTTTTGTCTAAAACTAAAGAGTTATATATTTATATTTCTTTGAATTTAAACAACCTCCCACTATATGTTGCTCAAGAGACCTTGTATGAGCCAAAAGCTTCATTTCCTTCTGCTTTTTACCCCGTCTTCTTCTTCTTTTCAGTATTCATGTAGAGAGAAAGCATAAAATGCAGAGCTTTGCAAGTGAACTGTGGTATTCTTAATTTGTTCACATTCTTGGAAGTCCTGGTTCTTGATAAAATATTTATACATTCTTCCTCTGACTGAAATTTTTTCCCCTCCTTTTGAACATCCAACTTGTTTATAACTGTAGTTGAAGAGGGTGCGATGGTGGAGAGGAAATTGTTGGAAACTTTTGGAACTGATTTCGATATTTTGTGTTAAGCTGTGACAGGAATTCTCAAATTGCTTAAGATGGAAACACAGGTTTTTAAACAGTCATTGATCTACTGCCAGGAATGGAATAGGATTATTTTCTGTGGATTGTCTGTCATGCTCTTTTCCCTCCCGCATCCCGTGGCAAGGAGTTCCACAGATTAATTACATGCTAGGTAAATAAATATTTGCTTTTATCTGTTCTAACCCTCCCACACAACAACAAAACTGGGGACATCCACTAAAATTGAGCATTGGGAAAGTTCAGACGGACAAAAGAAAATATTTCTTTACCCAGAATGTAATTAATCCGTGGAACTCCTTGCCACAGGATGTGGTGATGTCATCTGGCCTGGATACCATTAAAAGGGGATTGGATAAATTTCTGTAGGAAAAGTTCATTACAGGTTACAAGCTGTGATGGGTATGTGCAACCACCTGAAAATGCCAGGTGGTGAGCCACTGTGAGATACAGGAAGGTGGACTAGATGGGCCTTTGTCCTGATCTAGCAGGGATGTTCTTATGCAAGGCCCACACCCTGTCTACTTTTTTCAGGTTGGTGAAAATGTTTTTGTTTTGCCAAGTGAAACATGGGTTAAGTTGAGCTGTTTCTCCTCTGTTGTTTTCAGCTGCCAGTGTGGTTTTAATGGTCCTGTTTTTTGTTTGTTTTAATGTATTATTAATTGTTGGGTATTCTGATTTTGTGAGATGCCTTGAGCCCCCAGGCTGAGGAGGAAGACAGCATGGAGATACTTTTAATAAATAAATGAACAAAATAGAAAGAAAGCTGACGTGATGGGAACGACTCAAAGTTGTGACACATGCTCTGTATCCAGAACACCCCAGGCCATTTGTGATAGACACAACTGAATGAAAATAAGTGAAAGCAGCATTGGTGAAAACAAGCTGCATCAGGATCATCTTGTGATCCACTTCCATAAATCAATCTATGACGGCACTAATGGCACATGACCATCAGGTGCTCCAGAGCTGCAAATAATGGGAAGGTTCATCATAAATCCTGCATAAATAAGGTTCATCATAAATCCTGCATGTGATAACACCTTGCATGGTCTTCACTTAATGACTGAAGCATGGGGAGCAAGGGAGGGCTCCAGGATGCAGGTCTCTTGTTGTCTTGTGTGCTCCCTGGGGCATTTGGTGGGCCGCTGTGAGATACAGGAAGCTGGACTAGATGGGCCTTTGGCCTGATCCAGTGGGGCTGTTCTTACGTTCTTATGTCTCTTGCTGTCTTGTGTGCTCCCTGGAACATTTGGTGGGCCGCTGTGAGATACAAGAAGCTGGACTAGATGGGCCTTTGGCCTGCTGTTCTTATGTTCTTATGGGCAATTGAAAAAAAAACAAAAAACAAACTACAGTTCCCAGAGTTCTCATTTGCAATAGAATCTCCAAGCATGCTTGGAAACTTTCAATGGCTACGTTCTTTTTTTAGATAGGAGAATTGGAGGAAGTGATGTTTCCAGCATGCTTCCAGTGTGGTTATGTTGTCGCCTCATTGAAATTAATTGTATGGAGGTCACCATACACTGCAAACGCTATGGAGGCCACCATGTTTTTGATAGGTTCCTCCGTTCTTTAGATAGGAAAATAGGCTGAAGTGACATAAGCATGGTGGTGGCCATCTGTTCTAGCTCCGAGCTTGCTTGCAGAAATTCTAGCGTGGCTAGGATGGTGGAACCTAAAAAAAAAAGAATGTGACCTGAGCATGCTAGGAGCTAAAAAGAAAGGTCTTCTAGTGCTAGCAGTAGAAGTTAAAGCTCTTTAATGCTTTAACACTAGAAGCTAAAAAAAGAATGCAACCAATGTTAATAGCAGGGTACCACTCCCACCTTTCTCTAGTCCTCTCAGCTGCCTTTTTCCTCTTTTCTCCATTGCAGTTTGTTAAGTTTGAAAAGCAGGTGATTGGTAGGTAGTGGCATTGCTAGGGAGGGGTGGGCTGCACCGGGTGACATGCATGGGTTGGGGGTGGGGGTGACACGCACCAGTGACCAAAATTGCTAAAATTGTGGTTTGTAGGAATAATACCATCATGTTATATACCATTTGATGTGTAATTTACAGTAGAATGCAATGGACAGAAAAAAAAAACACGTTGAAATATCTGTGTTCTATCAAAAGGTATTGCCAAAAAACCAGCAGGGCAGAGCAAAGGTACATCACCATGCACACCACCTGGGTTGTTGCCCTGCCTATTGCATGGGAGGAAGTCCATTGTGAGGGTGACATGCTAGCGTCCTGCACCAGGTGTTGTGAACTCTAGTGACGCTACTGTTGGTAGGGGAGAGGAGAAGGGCAAAATGCGTGAGCTGGCCCTTGTATAAGACTTCTCAGGGCAGTTGACTCCCCAGGAACATGACAAATACAGAGGAGTGAGTCTTTCTGAGCACACTGGGGAAAATGTCCCATGTTTTCTCTGAGAGCATCTACAAAGGCTTGGGACAGTTCAGCACTTTCCAAATCAAATTGAGCAGATTGTATCTGTCACTGTCTGAGATGCTGGAAGTGCCATATGTGTAGGAAGCGGTTTGGGCATTTTCAAAACCACCAGTGTGGTGGGTCAGAGCCCTACTTTTGGATGCTCATTCAAGGTATGGTAGAGATGTATTTAATCTTGAGAGTTTGGTACATGGATGCAATGGAATTAAGCCAGAAGGGAAAAGATGCCATTCTGCTGAACAGAAGGAAAATTTCCTGCTGTTTAGAGTTATTTGACTACAGAACGAGTTCCCAAACAAAGTCCTTGGTTTATTTAATACCAAATTGAACAGAATTCTAATCAAGTATTCTGCACTGGGGAAAAAAGAGCATGAGAAACCTCATTGCTGCCTGACTCTTGGGACTCTGTCATATTTAGTGGATGTGATCAGTATCCACAGTGCTTAATAATTAATTCTGGCATCTGCTGCAGGGAAACAATATTGACTCAAACATCTAAGAGTTCCAAACCGAATTTCAAAAGAGCCAGGCAAGCACAAGTGGGTTCAGAAGGCTGGCCCCTGCTGTCAGTTGCACCGAATCCACCGAATCCGAATCCCGCTTTCAACTATGGCTGCTGCCATGTACTTGAGTTACAGTTTTCTGTAACTCAAAGTGTGCTTTGCTTATTGTAAAACAACAGACCTGCTGCTGTTGGAACCTCACACCGACCCTGCAGCCTTTGGGCCCCCTTGGCTAAGATTTCAAGCTTGACACCTGCTCTCTATGGTTCTTTACTGAAAGACCACCACCCAGAATGAATGGACTGTCAGCCCAATTCTATCCACACTTACCTGGGAGTAAGCCCCATTGACTATAATGTGACTTACTTCTGAGGAGACATGCATAGGATTGGGCTGTAAGCCAGCAATCCTCCTAATGGAGCCTGCCCTGGAAACATCCCAAGAAGTGTTGTGTGAATAATTCATTCTGCCAAGCAAGGCACAGAACCCATGGAAAGTTATGTTCTGCAGCTGCTTAGGGTATGATTCAGAAATGGGGAATGGGAAGTGCAATTCAGTGACATAGCTTGGGCTTGACACGCCCTGGGTGTCAGGATGCTGCCCCCACGTGGCTGCCCCAGAAGTAATTGTGGTGACGTGTTGACGTAAATACAGTCACTTTGGGAATGCTCGGGGTGAGCATTTGCTCTAAGCATGACTGCGAGGGCCACAGGCAGGTACACCTGCCTGTTGTCTCCACAGCCCGTCATCTCGGTGCACTCGCTGGGAGTGAACGTGGCCATTTCAGAAGAAACAGCTGCGCCTCAGAGAGATGCCACATGTTTCTGAAGCACGGGGCATCGCTCCGAGGGTGACCGTGCTGATACGGGCTGAGGCAGAGGTGGGAACTGCAGCCAGTCTCATGGTAATCACACACCTCAGAGCTATGCTGCCGCCTTTCTCGGAAGCAGGCAGCATAGCTCCAAGTGACTGACTGCTGCGGAGATGGCGGGCAGGTCCTATTGCCTGTTGCTTCCACAGCCAGCGGTCATAGGCCGAAGCCAGTGAACCAAATCACTGAGGGCAGTGGGCAGGAGGAGGTCCAGGGGAGACCCAAAGTTCCGACCAGTACCATGTGGTACCGTGCAGCTCCATGGAGCTACGCCACTGGTGCAACTGGCTTCTTGTTTTTGTCACATGTGTTTCTCCCTGATGGATACAGAGGAACTTTCACATCAACTCCAGTGAGGAGATGTGGTTCAAGTCCCTGACATGGAGTGGTGAACGGGAAGCACAAGGCTGCCACATCACCCGTCCTGTTCTGCAGGGTTCTAATTGAATTCATTTGTCCCACTAGTTTACTTTTCTCCTCATTGTACCTCCTCCATGAACCGCCTCTGGGCAGAGATGCTCAGTTGTGACTATGAAGCTCCTTCAACTAAACAGGGGAGCTCCACATTGTTAAGGAGTGCCAGGTGTTTATTGCAGAGTACGCTTGTCTCTGGGTCATAGCAACCGTATGTTACCAGAGAGGTGTCTCCAGGTTACCCTTTCTTTGCATATTGTAGCATGTATTACAAACGCTTTTGGGATGTGTTGGTGCTACATGCAAATGGAATGAAATCTCCCACGGAGTCAGCACTGCAGGGAACTCTTGTTGCTGTCCCTGATGAGCAGATGAGTGATTTTCAAAATGTTACGTGAATAAATTAATTGCTAATACTTACTAATCATGACATTTCTGACATTTTCCTCAAAGAATGTGACACTTGAGCATGCAGGGGTCCACTGGGGGATGGAAGGAGAAATAGTGCTTTTTAAATTTTATCTCCTGGTTTAATTTAGATGCAATTTTGTTGCAACGGAAATAACAGAGGTGCTAACTTTCACTGTGACTGTTTTTCCCTCTTTACTAGTTGTTTTTTTTTTTAAGGAAAAAAATGGATTTAGTGACGGTGAATGATCCTGGCTGGATAAGTCCAGGTACAATTTTGCAGGGAAAACATCATAGCATCAACACCATAATAATAGTGCCTCATTTTTTTTACTATTGTGATGAGTTGGCATCCTTCAGTCCCGGAAGACCACGGCGCCACGCTCTGAATGGTGGCCCTGGAACAGAGTGTCCTCTCCAGTGCGCGAAGCCTGGGTGAAGTAGGTATGGAGGATAGGCTGTTACCCATGCAGCAAATCCCCCCTCTCCACGTCACTGAAATGGTCCAATGAAAAGGCAGAGGCCAATACGGTTGGTTCCAGCGGCGTCGCAGGAGTTGCCAGAACGTGACTGTGTTCAGCCATGAACTGCCTCAGGGACTCCGGCTCCGGATTTTGCCTGGAGGTTGACTCCTGAAGCCTTTTCCATAACTGGATGTAGCCACAAGGGCAGTGGAGGTTTGGGATCAGAGTTTTCCTTCTCTCAGATGAGCTGCTTTCCCAGGCTGACGAGTCCCATCTACCCGGTGGCTGTTTAGTCGCCTCTTATGACAAGTACAGCCAAACTGAGGGCCTATTCTTATCCCCAGCCCCCAGGGGAACTATTGTGATAGTTGATTGAAAATTTCTAACCTGGGAAAAGGGGCAGGCCCTATTGCCTGTCGCTTCAGGTAACGGTTTTGCACAATATGCTTTGTAAACACCAATCTTAAAATAAAAAACAACATGATTGCTTTTGATAAGTGGTGGTTTATGTGCTTGTGGAGACAGGACCCCAGGTTCCCTAGTTCTTTTTTCTTTTAATCAATGTTAATCTCTTCAAAAATATAAATAGTTTACATATAATTGGTTTTAATCTATAGATCAGGGGTGTCCAAACATTTTGGCAGGAGGGCCACATCATCCCTCCGACACTGTGTCAGGGGCCGGGAAAGAAAGAATTAATATACAATTTAAAATTTGAATAAATTTACATAAATGACTATATTAGAGATGGAACTTATATGAATAAATGAAGGTCTCGCAATAGCTCAAGGTCTATAAAAAGCCTTGCACAAAGCAAGGCCAGCCTTTCCTTCACTACCTCTACTGCATCACAGACATGAAACAGCAAGTAGTGGAGGGAGCCTTCATCCCACAGCTCAGATGAGAGGTCGAACAGTTCTTCTCATGCTGAGAGCAGCTGCATTGGGCCAGTGCAGCCTCCAGCAAGTCTCTGGAGGACCAGAAGCTCATTGGAGACTGCGGGCTCCCCAAGGGCCTGATTGGGAGCCTCCGAGGGCTGTAAGTGGCCCCCGGGCCAGGGTTTGGGCACCCCTGCTATAGATCATGCCCTGAGAAGGAACAGAGGAAGCTTGCCTCCACTTTGCTCCCCCACCCACCCACCCAGAATGGCTCTGAAGAGGAAAAGGGGGAACATCTTGCACACTGTGGTGAGGCTCCCTATAAAACATAGTGCTTTGCACACCCTTTTGCTATGCCACTGACTCATCCTACTTTCTGTCCACAAATTTGCAGGTGAGGGTGACTTACTTAGTGTCAGTTGAAATATAAAGCAAACAGTGGCATTGAGGAAGACATGAAAGTCATTAAAACCAAAATTATCGTTTCATTTTTATGCATTGGGAGAACAGTTAGACATGCCTGCATGCACTCAAGTGAACTCTGGGTGAACGCATACTAATCAGGGCTGAGCTAAACCTTTTTTGGATGGGGGGAATTGGCTCTGAAAAATGTTTACCTATTTCAGCAATTTTCAGCCTTTTTCATCTCATGACACACTGACAAAGTGCTAAAATTGTCAAGGCACATCAGTTTTCTGAAAGTGGCACTGCTGGCAGGAGCGTGCATGACCCTCCCACAAATTCCCACGGCACACCTGCAGACCATCTGTGGCACACCAGTGTGCCACAGCACAGTGGTTGAAAATGGCTGGCCTACTCACTTACATTGTTTTCTCTTCCTCTCACTCTGTTGCTTTTGGAGAAGGAACAGAGAAGGTGTCAGCACAATCTTTCAATGACAAAGACATGGCAAATCTTTCTCTCTCACACACACAAAGAGAAGCAATTGGTAGGGTGAGGGCAAGCATATAACCAAGGGTGCAATCCTGACTTGTGCTGGAGCCAGCAGGCCTGCGCTGCATCCAGCACAAGTTTGGGGCCAGAATTGGTGCAACCCGAGGCAAGGGGAAAACTTGCCCCTTACCCCGTGTTGCACTGCACTGGGTTTACTTGGATCTGAGCCACCTCAAGAGGTGGGGCAAATCTGAGTAGAACAGAGAAGCTGGAGGCTGCTCCATGCCACTCAGGAATGGGGTCAGGATCCGGCATAACTGCTGGTTCCTGGCCCCACCTCCCGTTCCCTACCCGCCCGCCCTGGGAATGCCCAAAGCCCACCTTCCCCCCACACCGAACACCTCCCCCGCCTCCTCCCTGACTCCTGCGTCAGCCGAGCTCTGCGAACACAAACTTACCTTGCCGGGCCTGGATCCAGCATAGGGAAGCCAGCACAACTCGTTGTGCTGGCCTCACCGACTCTAAAGTCAGTGCAAATGTGCCTTACGGCACCTATGTACCTACCCAAGGGCTAGGATTGTGACTTGTGCCAGCCTAACCCAGGGGTTAGGATTGCACTGCAATTGTATTAGATTTCACCAGCGGACCAAACTAGGTATGATAGGGACAACCATTCCTTTAGTTATGTATCTGCCTTATCCACATATAAAACGAGGGTTGAATGTCTAATTTTTCCTAAAAAGGGGGGACACTTGCTTGCAATGGTTGATCCTCCCCATACTCACGTGCAGGCATTTTTGTCTCATCTGGGCTCCAGAACATGAAATGATTGAGGACAGAGTGAAGCAAAGCAGAAGAGAGGGAAGCATTCAGCCCCCCCTCCCTCTTCTCAACTGATATGTGAATGGGAGCAATACATCAAACATGGCTACCCACGTCCTTCTAGTGTGGCTTCCAGTTGACGTCTAACATGATTTGCAGTATCGCACTCCACACCCTTCCCTTTGCTTGTCTCCGAAAGACTGATGCTATGGCCTCACTGACACTCTCCTCATACCTTCATCTTCACGTTCTAAAGATGAGAACTGATAATACTTTTAGATTTTCAGAAACATGGTGCGCTGATGACGGATTGTGTGCTTGCAATTTACCGTAGCAGCTAGGAATTGCTTGCAGAATCAGGGGACTGAATTTCTACTGGCCTTGTTCTTTGCATCCAGACTCCCTGCATGGCCTTGGCTTAATCATTGAGCACTGAAACCTACTTGGAATGGCTTCTTCAGTGTGGCTTGAAACCCATTGTAGAAATGTCTAGTCATGTCCCCAGTCTGCTCATCTCATTTGGTGGACAAAAAAGTGCTAAATATTACAGGGAAATAAAAACCGTCATTATCACTGTGATTAGAATATTAAAGGCCTGTGACCTTGAGGGTGGAAAAATGAGGGACTGAGTTTTTGATATCTTCCAAAACCCTGCAAAAAATACATTTTTTTTTTTTAAGAATAAACTTCACCACTTTTTTTTTTTCCCCCTATTTCTGACCTTTGAAACTTTTTTAGTTCCGACCCAGACTGCAAAGTACCTTCAAGGGCTCAGGAGGCAAAATGACAATTTAGAAAATGGAAAATGCAGTCATTTGCCTTGCTTTAGTACATTTGCTACTTCAGAATATTAGCCCTGAGAGAATACATGGCTGCGCCTGTTTCCTAATTGGAAAAACCCATAAAGCCTCAGACACTCAGAGCCTAACAAAATATTACATGCAAATATATGTAACAAAATCCAGATGACATTTTTTTCCTAAAGGAAAAAAAAAGACATTTGGGAAAGGGTAGGGCAGAGTGGAAGAAGCACTTAACCCTTTTTGCATCCACCATATCTTGTCTCCAAATTGCCCCCTTATATACCAACCGCCAAAGAGTTCTCAATGTGTATTTACATTTGAAACTGCACTGAGGAAAAACGGGTGGAATGCGATTAGAGAAATGACCAGCAGGACGAAGGTTAAGCATCCTCTCCCCGCTGGCTTCTCTGCTTAGAATTGTCCCAGCCCTCAGCAACTTTTTCGGATTTCAAAAGCAAGATCATGGGGGCTTCACCACATACGTTTGTGAGCAACATCTAGTGAGACCGTTGCCGGCACGCACAGGCCTTGCAGCGCATTTCACCAGGAAATTCTCCAGCTCAGATGCCTCTGCCGTGGCCCTTAGCATTCAGAGACAGCCAAGCAACCCATTTGCATAGCCTGATCTTGGGTTCTATTTATTAGGACTCCTTCACACTTCACGTCTTGCCTCTCCTGATTACTGTATATCGGCCAACAAAATGTGCGAGCGGACTTTGTTGGAAACAATATCTACTGAACGTTCTACCTGTGGTGTTGTATCTGCAAAGGCCCGTATATGCAAGGAAGTCACCACTTGTGGGAACTCACAGTGAGACAGTCTCAGTCGTGACCCCCTCCTTATGGAACTCGCTCCCACATGAGATGCAGTTGCCTTCCCCTTGCCTATATTTTGGCAGAGGCGAAAGACTTTGTACCCATTAAGCACCTGCACTTCTCTTTCATATATTGTTTGCCACCATGCAGTGGTGTAGCTAGAGGGGGTGCAAAGGGCTACGTTTTGCAGGGAGCCTCAATGCAGCGTGCAAGCGGCCCCTCCCCTTTAGAGCCATTCCGGGCAGGGGGAGTAAAATCGAGGCATTTGCCTCTTCTCTGGGTCTTCTCTGGCATTCGCCTCCATTTTGCTTCGACCCCCCTGGAATGGCTCCAAAGGGGAGGGGGAGAGGCCGCTTACATGTCATGGGAAGGTTTCCTGCAAAAATTTAGCACTTTGCACCCCCTCTAGCTATGCCACTGACACCATGTTATCTGTTTGGTATGTTCTGTTTCCTCTGTTAGGTTTTATGATTATAGTTTGGTGGCTTTGGGGGGCTGCTGTTGCTGTTTGCTTCATTTTCAGTCCTATCTTAAGTCCCCCCCCCCCGAAACAGCTGCAACAATGGTATGTGAGCTGTATCCTGTGGTGGGGGGCAATCCTGAAGGCCACCTTGAGGTAAGGGAATGTTTATTCCCTTACCTCGGGGTAAACCTTTGCTTCTCCTATAGTTCTACATGGACGTGTGCTAGCTAGCCCAACTCCGAGTGGACCTCGGGGTGGGGGGTTGATCGAGGCTCTGAAGGGGAATGGGATCTCTATGGAGCAGCTGCTGCAGAAAACAGCCCCCTTTCCACCCTTGACACCCCCATCTCTACCTTTATCCCCTCCCTGCTTTTCCCCCTCCTCGCCCTTATCCACCTACCCATTGCCTGCCCCCCCCCAATTGCAATTTCCAGTTGAATGCAATAATGCTTCACTATTTATAAGTCCACTGCAACCTGATAGGACTGGGTCCTTAATTTTTACATATGTTATATATATAAAAAATATATAACAATATATTTAATTTTAAATATAAATTATAATGCCATATAATTAATTTTTATATTGTTAGAGTTTTGATTCTTCTTGAACAAGAAGCCATTTGCTAAGCCTCTTGCACTTCTAAATACAGGTTGAAATCTGTGGTTTGGTGGGTGGTTGAGCCAACCCAGTGGAATTTATATCATTGATTCCAGCCGGCTAGATCAAATTATGTGTCATTATGACTGCACAACATCCCTACCAACTCCAGCGAAAATTTCAAGAGCAGCCTCATCAGGCCCAATGAATTTCGCAGATGATAATTTGTCCATTGATTTATGACAAAGAGGGGAATTTTTTCACACAAATCCCATCAAAATGGCATTAACTGTAATACTTTTACATCATTTTAAAATGATCATAAAATATAGTAATGCATTCCCTGTATGTTTTATTACAGAGCCAGTCTAGAGCTGCCCTGATGGACTGATTAAACCAGGAGAGTAAATCACTATGGTCTGTTCTCAAATATTTTGTTTTTCCTTTTAAAATATTTTACGCCTACTTGATTGGAAACTTTTAAACACTGTCTCCTATATTTATTTTATTCATGGCATTTATACCTCATCTATCCTCCCCTGCACATGCCCAGTCTTGTCTGATCTTGGAAGCTAAGCAGGGTCAGGCCTGGTTAATACTTGGATGGGAGACCGCCTGGGAATACCGGGTGCTGTAGGCTTATACCATAGTCTTTCGAGACTGAAGGTTGCCAACCAACCATCCTCCCACAAAGGGGTGCCCAAGGCAACCAGCAATAAAATCATAAATGACAGTAACAAACCACATAATAATTAGAATAATTACAAAACACAGCAGCAGCAACAAAATATAACAATAGGCAAATATATCAACATTTGTTCACATATATATTAAAATTATATCCTTTTGACCATCAGGATCCTAAAGCAGCTTAGAACATATTAATAAAAAAATTCACTATTTTACGGGGGCCAAATCTAGGAGGAGCTGAGTGTTTTGCTTCTGATGGTGATTTCCAGTGGCCGTGACAGCTTTGGTGCTGGTGCAAGTTTCTGCTGGGTTTTCATTCAGACTTTCCACATCCATGCTGCTGCATTTTTAATTCAGGTTTGAATTCTCCAATTTTCTCTGCAAACATTGCTATTTTAAAGAGCATGATGATAATATTTTCAAGATTTTTTTTTAACCTTTTCACATTTTTAAACCCAGTTGGCACCCTCTGTTCACCCCCCTTTCTGTTGTTGGTAGGTTGGAGAAACAGAATTCAATCCATTGGCAAGGTACCCTCACAGTAGCCTACATACATGGAAACAAATCCCACTGAAAGTAATGCAGTACAGGGGAATGATGACAACACATCTGGATAAAGACTTCATTCCTTTGCACTGAATTACTTTCAGTGGGATGCACCTTTGGGTTGCATATGAATAGGATTGGGTTTCTCCTTTACTCAGACATCTAACCCCTTGTGAATAATCCAGCACCCTTTGTATAGGGTGTGATCAACTCTTATCCAGCCTCTCACAGCCCAATCCGGAGCTGCCCACAGTGCCCAGGCTAGGCGGCTCCACGGAGAGAAGAGGACGCGCTACTGTGGGAGGCTCCTCGAGAGAAGAGGACATTCGTCCCCTTCCCCCAAGTAAGGGAAGCAGCCCCGCAATGGGGCTACTCTCTTTAGCAGCGACCAAAAGGTCGGTGCTAAAGTAAAGGCGCTCATGTAGGGTGCGCTGCCCTGCATGAGCGCCTTGGATCCTGCGGAGCTCAGCTCCCGTTCCGCAGCCCGGCGGTCCAGGAGACCGTGGAGCTGCGGAACCCAGGTGACCGCCATGTGCTAGCCCAGCACCGGGCTAGCTCTGGCGGGAGCCCGGCTGTGAGCCCCACAAACGTGCCTTATGGCACGTTTGCACCTGTTGTCCACGGCGCAGAGCCGTGCAGCGGACCTCAGGATTGGGCTCTCAGTCTCTGCAAATTCAGATTAGCCAACTATGTCCTTAGGGCAGTGGTTTCCAAACTGTGGGTCACGACCCACCACTGAGTGTGTAAACTGGGTCATTCCCCCTTAAGGGGCGGTGGCCCAGTAATAGGGTTCCTGACGACACTGCAGCAATTGCGATGCCACAGGGTCCCAGCAATATTTGAGTGTAACTGGGGGGGCTGCTGAAGCATCCATGAGGGTCCTGGAGGCTCACAGCCCCCTCTCAGTCCCCTCTGTGTGACTGCATAGAGCAGTTGCCAAATGGAGCTCACTTCTGGTTTGCCGAGTGAGCTCCATTTGGCAATTGGAACTTTGTACAGTTGCGCGGAGTTGGCTGTGAGCCTCCAGAACCTTGTTGGGACTCTGTGGTGCCACAATTGCTGTGGCGATGTCGGGGGTTCTCCCCCTCGCTCCCACCCTGCCCCCACAGGGACTTACGAGGTTCCCTATTCCCTGGTTGGAGTTTTGGAATCTCTGCCTTAGGGTAACCATCCATAAATTATCATGGGTTCTATCTGTATCATGCATTTGGGTAATCTAACCCCATGTATCAAATTGAAGCCCATTTATTTATTTATTTATTTGTTTGTTTGTTTATTTATTTATTTATTTATACCCTACAGCCAAACTGTACTTGTCGTAAGAGGTGACTAAACAGCCACCGGGTAGATGGAACTCGTCAGCCTGGGAAGGCAGCTCATCTGAGAGAAGGAAAACTCTGATCCCAAACCTCCACTGCCTTGTGGCTACATCCAGTTATGGAAAAGGCTTCAGGAGTCAACCTCGAGGCAAAATCTGGAGCCGGAGTCCCTGAGGTAGTTCGTGGCTGAACACAGTCACGTTCTGGCAACTCCTGCGATGCCGCTGGAACCAACTGTATTGGCCTCTGCCTTTCCATTGGACCATTTCAGCGATGTGGAGAGGGGGGATTTGCTGCATGGGTAACAGCCTATCCTCCATACCTACTTTACCCAGGCTTCACGCACTGGAGAGGACACTCTGTTCTAGAACCAGCATTCAGAGCGTGACACCATAGTCTTCCGAGACTGAAGGATGCCAAGATTTATACCCTGCCTTTCCACTCTGCTTAAGGGCATTTTACAAATTAATTTCAATACAATAGATTAAAAAATGCTAATACATTAATATAAAAAAACAATAAAATCAATAAAAGCAGTTAGACACAATGAGCTCAGTTGGATCGCAGTTAAATACGTTTCACAAAAAGTGCCAGCCCCACAATGTTAACATTTAAAAGCTTCCCTAAATAAAAAAGTCATGAGGCCCAGCCAAAAGGACTCCAAAGAGGGAACTGTTCTCAGTTCCATGAGGAGGGAATGCCACAGACAGGGTGCCACCACTGAGAAGGCCCTATTTCTTGCTGCCATCCCCCTCACCTTTACTGGTGGCTGCAGTTAGAAGGGCCCACTCTGATGACTTGAGAGGATGGGTAGGATTATATGGAAGGAGGCGGTCCCTCAAATACTCTGGAACTGAGCCATAAAGGGCTTTAAAAGTCAAAACTAGCACTTTGAGCCCAGAGACAAATAAACAACCACTGTACTTGCTGAAGTAACGGCCCGACTGAGCTGAACCGGCGAGCCCCAGAGACCACCCAGGCAGCCACATTCTGGACCATCTTGAGAGGCATCCCCACGTAGAGTGAGTTTCTGTAATCTCGTGTCGATGTCACTAGGGCATGGGTCACTGTGGACTGATCTGAGCGTGGCCACTGGACTGAAGTGGGGAGCATAAATGGAAAGCTCAAACTAGCAATTCCCAAATGCTAGCCGCAGACCTGTGAAATAGGATGAGAGCAGCAAATTTCAGCTAGTGAGCCACAGCACATTGGTGTGCCATGAACGATTCACAGGTGTGCTGTGAGAGTTTGGGAGAGGGTTATTTATTAGTAGGGCAATTGGGGGTTGTGATCCCCCACGTGCAGTGCGCTAAGCCTTGACAATTTTAGCACCTTGTCATTGTGCCATGAGATGAAAAAGGCTGAAAGTCACTGGACTAGAGATTTTGCCCAACTGGGCCCTGCGCATGGTGTGGACCCTGCACTACCTTCTGTCCACCACTGCTTCCAATTGGCCCCAAAGTGGGTCACTTCAGAAACAGCTCACACCCACCACTGCTTCCAGTTGGCCTGAAATTGGCACCATATAGGTGGCAGCATGCACGTCTCGCTCTTTCCCGGCACCATCTTCTCCCCGTCTCACTTCAGAACGGGTTGCTGTGGATGGGGCAGCGACGGGTGAAAGTCAGGGAGCACTGCAGGATGGGTGTGCACTGCCCCCTCCCTCCGGTTGACCTCACAGGCACCTATTATGCACAACCACTAAAGGTAGTAGAGTCCTACCACTTGAACAGAAATAACAGATTTTTTTTTTTCTTGGTCTGGCTCTATTCAAGCTAAGAGCTAAAAAAAATAGTAGAGGGTGCCCTGCCAAATTAGAGGGGGGACCCTGCAAAAGTGTTTCTAGTTGGGCCCCGCAGCTCCTAAGGCCAGCCCTGTTCATAGGAACCCCTTGAAGTTCCCGTTTTACATATCTCCATTAGTTATTTGATTTTTCTCTGTAAACCGCTTTGTGAACTTTTAGTTGAAAAGCGGTATATAAATAATAATAATAATAATAATAATAATAATAATAATAATAATAATAATAATAATAATAATAATATCTCAACTGGCAGGGTTAGAGGTGCTCAGGCTTTAGAATGAATTGGACAGGACAAAGCATTTTCGTTCTTTGTTATACTGAAGAATACTGAAGGCCGAGATGGTGACATGACAGCATCTCCTGCCAGCTCAGGTTCACCCCTGAGCGAATCCTGGGGAAATGCTTTGCAGTTGAAGGAGAATAAAGATCTGGGCCTCTCTTGACTATGCCATCAATTATGGCATCCCTGTGTCTTCACTACAGCTGGAAGATCTTTTCATCTCTGTGTGTACCAAGAGCAGCTGAGCAGAAGGAGAATGAAGATGCTCTTAAATTGGCTAATCCGATGTGTCACTTTTTTGCTTTCTTGCAAAGAAAAAGCAGAACCTCTATGCTTCTCCACGCACCTGCCCTTCTCAAGAGACTGCAAATCTGTGACAGTTATTGGAAAGGGACCAGGTCAAGTCAATTGTTTGGTGTTCCCTGCCTGGAAATTGAGCAGTGTTGCTAGTATCTTTTTGTTTTATCTGATTAACCCTTTTTTTGCCTGGCCCTCAGGTGTACACATTTGGTCTTGTTGCATATATGCAACACTGGGCAGAAATGCCTTAACCTTGTGTCTCATAATGCCATTGGTGCTGTTGAGGGAGTAAATGTCCCGCAGCAGAGGATGAATCTACACATGATCTTAGCCAGGACTTTGATGCTCTCAGTTAACATTTTTTATCCATGTGGCAATGGGCAGCCCAAATGTAATGCTGGGCAGTGGTAGCAACCATTCAGAGCGCGAAACCATAGTCTTTCGAGACTGAAGGTTGCCAACAAGGTAGCAACTTGCACACTGCTCCTGCAATGGCTGTCACAAACATGCCATAAGGCATGTTGCAGCAGCTGGGAGGGGAAAGGCACTGGTGGGGAGGCTAGCACCAGTTGGTGCTGGGCCTTTGTGCTGGTCAGAAGCCCGCCAGTGGTACGTTCCCCACAAAAATGGTGGGGTGGTGTACCTGGATGGGGGGGAGGGTGGTGGAAAGGTGTCAAAACTGGGTGGGAAAGAGCAGACCAGGGTAGTTTAAGCCCGGGAGGAGGGTGGGAACAGTCGTCTCAGCTGCTGCCAAATCCTATCCCCCCTCCTGAACCTCCGAGTCTGACATTGGTCTACTCGGTTCTATGCCAGCTAAATAGCTGGAGCAGCTCCAAGTAGACCCATAAGGGCTGCCAGATCCTGACACAGGGTAAAGGAACCAAAGTTCCTCGAGGAAACCTTCAGCTACTTCTCTGGCCCTGTAGGATATAGCGGTGGCCATTCTGGAACGGGCGCACCGTGGGGCGGCAGCCCCAATAGGATTGGGCTGTGATCCATGTGCCACAACAGTGATTTTGCAAACTGCTTACTCTCAATGAGCCCTTTCCACATCGGTTTCTCTGTGATAGAACCCTGTTTATCACATTTTTATACCACTGTTCCTCCAAGGAGCTCAGTGGTGTGTGTAGTTCCACTTGTCCTCACAACAACTATGAGGTAGGTGAGGCTCAGAGACAGTGACTGGCCCAAGATCACCTAGGAAGCTTCGGCTGACCAGGGACTTGAACCTGGACTAAATCCGATTCCTGAACCACTGCACCATCCTAGATCTCTACAGCAGCAGAACTCTGTGTGATTGAGGTTAC
This sequence comes from Tiliqua scincoides, assembly GCF_035046505.1. Classification (NCBI taxonomy): domain Eukaryota; kingdom Metazoa; phylum Chordata; class Lepidosauria; order Squamata; family Scincidae; genus Tiliqua; species Tiliqua scincoides. The sequence goes on along the minus strand of NC_089824.1, from coordinate 8,940,179 downwards.
TGCCAATGTGAACAGCCAGTTTGGGGTAGGCAGAGCAATTCAGCTTCCATGACCACCTTTAACAGGGATTGGCCTTGATGAAGCTGGGAGAGCCCCAGTGTTATGTGAAAATCCCCTTTTGCCTTTTAATTGTGATTTTCTCTCTATATCTGGTTATGTTACTATGGACTAAAATATCATGCAGGCTAAACTTCTCACACAGGCCACATTTCCAAAACGCTGGTCAAGTCACAAGCTCATGGTTACACAACCACCACCTCCCCATGGTCACACATCATGGGAGAACACATTGTATTGTTTAAGTTCCCCCGTCTAGGAAGCCAGCCATAGACCCCATTGAATTTTGCTGATAACTGACATCCTGATCCTTTCCATGCTGTGTGGTAGTAATCAAGCTACCATCCAGCTCAGCACCGTCTCCAAACCCCTTTCAAGTGAGGGCTTCCTCTCACATGCTCTCTCGCTCTCTCTCTCTCTCCAAGGACCAATACATCTGTGTTGTGTCAGAGGGTCCTCTTCACAGTCCTCTTCACAGGACTCCCCCCCCCCAGAGCAACTGCTCTACAGGACAGGTAACTATCTTGCACCTGGAACTCTTTCCCTTCTTCCCCCCTTTTTTCTCCCCTTCTCTCCCCATTTTTAGTTAGCAGCTGGGGTTGGCAGATCAGGGACCCCTAAAATCTTTCCCTACAACCTTTCCTTTTTCTAATTTCCTCGGATGCACCAAATACTCTTTACACGCAACCACCATGAAAGCTAGGTACACTGGATTCAAGTACTAGGGCCAAGAACACTACCAAGAACACTAGGACCAAGAACAAGTACTAGGACACTTATCATTTCTCCATTATGTTTACCTTTGTGCTTTTGTAATAAAACTATAATCTTTTATTAAAATTATCTTTCTCTCAGTCTCCTCTTTAAACAAAAGGGAATTTCTCTGCATTATACCATCTTGTTATCCAGTCTACGATCCTAAGGTTCCAATAAGGGCAGTGTAATACTTCCACTAAACAAAACCGCCCTTTTGGTAACACCAGGTTGATTCTGGGATCGGAGCCAGGGTGGTTTTGCCAAAGCAGGGCTTTGGCAGGTAGTGGTCTCCTCCCAGTTAGGTGCCCTCACTGGGGGTGATGTGTCCTAGGGACCCACTGCATTTATTGATTGCTTTCTGGCTAAATAATCAATAAATATGGTCCTAATTTCTACTTTATATTGTGTATGTTTCTGTGGGGGGATACTTGGGCTATGTATTGGAAGGGGAACTTGTGAACATTCATTTTGTCACATGTCATTTGGAATATGTTACAGTATGGGGGGGGGAGTGTAGAAATTCCCCAAGAAGAAATGAATGGGTCATGGATAATCTATACTAGCTCTAATTACAGGGTTCTCCAAGGATGGAAAAAAGTCAAATGCCTGGGTGTTGTCCTCTCTCTCTCTCTCTCTCTCTCTCTCACTATGGGAAAGAAACAAGGGAAGAGGCTGGTTTTCAAATCAGCCAAGAGGATCTTGGGGACTGGCATGGAAGAAAGAGCAAAGCTTCATCCTTTTCAGTATGTGCAAAATTCTGAGCCATCCATGCTATCATAATAAGCCCATAGTGTGGCCTATGTGCCACGGAAACCACAAGTTATCACCTTGCCTGGCTGGAGCCATGCACCATGCACAGCCATACTTGAATCCATACCTTGGGGTATATACTCTCTGTCAGGGAACCTGAGGTTATTAGTTTGAATTGAAAGTAAAGCATAGAGAAGGTCTTACTGTATTGACTGGCCATGGGCAGAAGGCCATAGTATACACTTCAGGCCTGGCCAATCTAGATCCATTTTATTGCTGACCAAAGCCAGCTGCAGGGGCAAATGCTCCCAGGCAGCTAATTTGACTTGGCCTGGTCATAGTTAGTCTTCCTGGCTTAAGCTTCTGCCTTTGACAGCTTTTGTGCTCACCAGGCAGTTTCTGAATGCAAACATCTTTACAGCAAATCCCCCTCTCCTTATGAATCCTTCCCTGGATAACTATTTAACATGGTTTAACTTTCTGTAAAAAAAGGCGGGTTATAAATATTTAAATAAATAAATAAAACAAGACCACCAGCAACTCCATGCGCCTCCTGAAATAATTGGCACCTCCGTATTATGCGCTCCGTCTTAGTGCACCTCTTCAGCGACACCAAAAAGAAATGCTCCAAATTGCCTTATTTTCTTTGACAAATAACTAGCCTCTCCACAGGTTCACACAGAATTTACTTGTCAAAAAATAAAAACAGAGGAAGATGAGAAAGAAAATTTATCCTGTTTTGGGTGATTTTTTTTTTTTTAAGGGGAAAGATGGGGAGACTAAAAAGGGGTGCGGTAGCACTTCAGACGTGCAAAGCAAACTGTCGGCAATGTGACGGCTGAGCAAGAGGCAGGATCGGCGCATGATTGACAGCAGCACACGAACAGGCACCGGGTTCGAAAATGAGAAAAGAAGCCTCAGAGTGCCCTTTATCTCTTTTTGCTCAACTGGAAGCAGTGTTGCTGAACAGAATCTATCAAAAGTGACTGAATTGGTTCACACACGTTTTTTTTTTCTTCAGACAGAAGCCTTACATAGAACTTCATGAGCAAAAAAAAAAAAAAAAAAAAAAGAAAATCAAGTCAAAAGAAAGAAAAATCCTCATTCAAACCAAAAATTAAATTATCAGCAGGTCACTTTGTTGGACGAAAGGGGCCAAAGTTCAGTTCTACCGAACACGCTTTGTATGCAGAAGGTCCCTGGTTCAATCCCTGCCATCTCTAGCTAAAAGAGCTATCAGCAGGGCTGGCAAGGCGTCTTCTGGAGAACCTGGAGTTCTGCAGCTACTTGAAATATTAGGTTAAATGCACCACTGGGTTGCCTTGCTATAGGACAGCTGTAAGTGAATGTTCTGGCCCCTGTAGGAAAGCAACACACTGCCCAAAGTGAAATTGTCTGTTCAGCTGCATCAGGCCTTAGAAACAGGATGGGATTTGTGAGTATGTAGAGAGGGTTTATTGCCCTGGGGGCTGGGAATAAGAATAGGCCCTCAGTTTGGCTGTACTTGTCATAAGAGGCGACTAAACAGCCACCAGGTAGATGGGACTCGTCAGCCCGGGAAGGCAGCTCATCTGAGAGAAGGAAAACTCTGATCCCAAACCTCCACTGCCTTGTGGTTACATCCAGTTATGGAAAAGGCTTCAGGAGTCAACCTCGAGGCAAAATCTGGAGCCGGAGTCCCTGAGGCAGTTCATGGCTGAACACAGTCACATTCTGGGAACTCCTGCGACGCCGCTGGAACCAACCGTATTGGCCTCTGCCTTTCCATTGGACCATTTCAGCGACGTGGAGCGGGGGGATTTGCTGTATGGGTAACAGCCTATCCTCCATACCTACCTTACCCAGGCTTCGTGCACTGGAGAGGACACTCTGTTCCAGAGCCACCATTCGGAGCGTGACGCCATGGTCTTCAGGGACTGAAGGATGCCAACAACAAGAGAGGGTTTGGAATGCTGGTGTCCCGCTGTTGATGCAGCAGTGCGGGCATTGCGGCTGAATTGCTGTGGGCCCTGCTGGATATCTAGTATAGTAGCATAGCTATAGGGGGGGCAGTGCTGTAAGTACTGCAGGCGCCATAACGCACCATGTAAGCTGCCCCTCCCGCTTGCCATTCTGTTCAGCAAACTTACAATGCACAGGAGATGACAAACTGTATCTCCTGCACATTGCATTTCACTTCCTGAAATGGCTCTGATGGCAAGTGGGAGGGGCCACTTACATGGTGCATTGTGGCACTTGCAGTACTTGCCCCCCAAACGTATTCTATCAATGTAGTATTTGATTTTCCTGTGCTCCTCTAGTGCTGCTTAGAAGAGCTTGGGCATGATCATCAACCTCTATTCCTAACATGTGCAGTGCTTTGCACACTCAAAAAGCACTATATACGTGCTAAGCATTATTAATTTGTCAATAATTTTCAACTTTTCTCATATATCTTTAAGGGCACAATCCTAACAGCACCCTATGCCAGCCCAAGTCCCTTGGGCCGACCTGGGAGGGTCGCAAACGTGCCATAAGGCACGCTCCTCAGGAGGAAGAAGTGCCAGCCTATGGAGGCTGATGGAAGCCTCCGCGCCAGCTTCCTCCCAGCTCCTTGCGTCAGCTTGGATGAGCCGACACAAGGACGAAAGGTAGGTGTGGGGAAGGCAGGGAGGAGAAGGGAGGGAGGCGTTTCTGGGTGGGGGGAGGGCAGGTGGTGGGCGCCCAGGGGTGGGCAGGTGGGAGGGAAGCGGGAGGCAGGGCTGGGATCCTGCAGTTAGGCCAGATCCCATCCCCTGTTTCTGAGGAGAACAGAGTGGATTTAAGCCGCTCTGCTCTCCTCAGTCTTGTGCCACCTCCAGAGGTGGCGCAAGTCCGAGGAGACCCATTGGGGCCAGCAGCCCTTACCCAGGTGTAAGGGGAAAAGTTTCCTTTACCTCTGACTGAGCTGCTTATGGCCACTATCCTGCGCTGGATACAGTGCAAGCCTCCTGGCTTGCCTGTTACAGTACAGGATAGGATTGCGCCCTAAATGCTTAACCCGTCATTGTCTTGTTTTCTCAGAAGAAGCACCTTGAGAATGCATGAGCGAAGAGTGAAAGACGTAGATGGGAGGGGAAAAGAAGAAGGGAAGGAAGGATTCTTTCATTCTCATTTTCAAATACTTTATGGCATGCAACCACTCTCCGCTATCTTTAGCCCTTTTGTCACAACATCCTCCACATGTTTGGTAAATGAGAGGAAAGGAAAGGAATGGCAACCCAACTGGCTATAACCCCAATACTGAGGGGCCCTTTAGCCGTGCTGCCTGGTGGATGCACATTCAGCTTCCATGAAGGAGGGGATGTACCAATGTAAACCATAGGAGCAGGAACTCAGATTAATCAGTACTGTCCCTTTCTCATATAAGCCAAAGATGTGGCTGCTGGGGACATAGCCAGCAAATGCACTGGTATTGGGGCAGGCCCGTGTAAATGTTCCTGCTCCCCTCCTCAACTAGGGTGAATGGGTAGAGTTTCATGAACAGAGTTCTCTTCCAGGATGCAGCACCAGGATGCAGGTGTGGTCTTGTATGCTCCTTGAAGCATTTGGTGGGCCGCTGTGAGATACCGGAAGCTGGACTAGATGGGCCTTTGACCTGATCCTGTGGGGCTCTTCCTATATTTCTTATGTTATGTTCCCTCGCCCAACCCTCTACTGCAGTGTTTCTCAAACTGTGGGTTGGGACCCAGTAGGTGGGTCGTGAGCCCATTTCAGGTGGGTCCCCATTCATTTCAATATTTTATTTTTAATATATCGGACTTGATGCTACCCTGGTAACTGACTGCATTTTGGGAAATGTTACAGACCTGTACTTTTAACAAGCTACTATGTGTATGCTTTTAACAATGATAGTCAATGGGACTTACTCCTGGGTAAGTGTGGGTAGGATTGCAGCCTAGGATTGTTAAAATTTTCCTGCTTGATGCTGTCACTTCTGCCGGGTCCTGACAGATTCTCATTCTAAAAACTGGGTCCCGGTGCTAAATGTGTGAGAAACACTGCTCTACTGTGTCCCCTCTTTCAAATATAAACTCTTTGAGGCAGTTACCTGTCTTTTTTTTTTTGCTTTTTACCTACCCTGAAACTGTCTTGCATAGTAGTGCTATATAAATAGTTTATAATAAGAGAAAGAAATGAAGTTGGACCTCTCAATTCAGGGACTGGCATGATGTTCTGGTGGGGTGTCTTGTTTCCAGCAGGGATATACATTCCAGAATTTAAGAGTGAGCAAACTCCCAGCCTAGAAAGAGATCTAATTTTGCAGTCCTTTTTTAAAGTGCTAATTTATAGCAATAAAAAGCTTTTGAAAACATAATGCAAATTTCATCTGCACTTCCCCAAAATAGCGGCAAATGTGCGCATGAAACAACCACTCCGTGTGTGTGTTTTACAATTTCACAAGGAACGCTGCCTGATTGGATTTTGTTTTCCACATTAATATTAATAGAGAAAATGCTCTCCCTCTCTGCTGCCTTTTCTTCTTCATATCAAAAGCAAGGAACTATGTGTTTAAGACCACAGCGTCTCAGAGTGAATGATGCCACAAAACCAATATAAATTATATCTCTCCCACCCCAGACTCCAGCTTCCCCTGTTGTCTTCAGCTGGCCCTGCCAATGCAAAAAGCAGATCTCTGAGATTCAAAGCTGACAGGGAAACAAACTAAGCCCAAAACTACTTAGTGAAAAATCTTTGCCTCTGTTGTTTGCTGTTCTCAGAGATTAAATTTTTAATTTGAAGCCTCTTCTTATCTGTTTAGCCAAATTTATTGTACAATAATAACATGTTAATAAATGATGAAATGAAATATTGCACGTCCTTTCAAAGCTGTTCTTGTAGACTTAGAGGGAGAGAAAGGCGACAACAGAAAAAGAGAGCAAACTTTATCTCTGGCGGAACGAGACAAACTTTTGTCTCTTGCAGACCTGGAACTAAAACTGGTGGTTTTAGAAGAAGTAATGAAGTGCCTAGAAGATGGGAGAAGCTGAAAACTAGGGATGCTGTGGCATCCCAGAGTCCATTCTAGTAGTTGCCAGGGCCAGGAAGGTTCAGCGTGGCCTGACTCAAATTGGGTCTAGAGTTACTGCTTCCCCTGACTCAACTCAAAAATGAGTCATAACAGGGGCACTTTTTGAGTCACCAAGTCACACTTTCGCGACTCTAAAGGACTCGAGTTGCCTCCTCCTCTTTAAAAAGCCTGCTGTGGGAAAAACAGGGGCTGCTACTGGGGTGAGTATGTGTGTGTTGAGGTTCTCCTTTAATAATCCCCTGCTGTCTCTACCCAGGGGGTAGGGGAGGATTGCGTGAGAGGCGGGACAGAAGCAGCAAGAGGGAGGAGGGTCATGTGCAGGAGTTTTGAGGCTTAGCCAATCCAGGACCCAGTTAGGGCAACCCAATCCTGAGCTCTGCTCAGAAGTAGTCCCACTTTAGCTGGTCATTCAAAGAGGCTTCTGCCGGTACGCCACTGGTTGGCTCTCAAAAAGGTTTGCCTAGTCACTTACATTGTTTTTCTCTCACTCTCAATTGCTTTCAGTTGCCTCAATGACTTCATCGCATCACTACTCAGATTGGCTGCAGGTTAGGTATTGATGGGGGGGATCACCCATGTGATTAATCCAGGGAGGAGAAAGAAGCAGAAGGTAGGTACAGAAATGGCACCAAAGCAGCTGCCATTTGGGCAAACTGAACAAGATTTTTAAAAAAATGGTGACAAGTCACATAGTCACATAGTTGATGTGCTTCAGCAAATAGTTCAGCTCTGCCAACATTGCTTTTTTTTTTTGAGCTGGAAATCAAAAGTGAAGACCATTCAACACAGCCTTAATGCTTATGCCATTTTTCTTTTATCTCTATTCACATCCAAACCTTTAAAGAGTTCCAATCAATAACACTGAACTTGCCAAGTCCCCTCCCAACCTTTATGACTGTGGTGAGCTCCCATCAGATGTTGTCTAATTATTTTGGCCTGGCTTATTAAGCACATTTGAAAATTGGCTGAATTGCTTGATTTGGTAAAAAAAAAAAATTACATGCTACATTTAATCAGCCTGGCTTTAAGGAACAAATGTCATTAAACACCATTTAATTAGCTGTTCCTACATCCCCACTGTGTGAAAAATTGTATCCTTGACGACTACAAAACAGTTTTAAGGTCAAATGTGGAGGAATAAAAATATCGTTGAATGGCCTCTGGTAATAGACTACATAAAAGAATGGCTCATTTCCATTAATTGAAAATATCAGTTTTGATTCAGAGTTAATCAGAATTTGACGGCTGATACTCTGCACAGATTCAGGGGACCCAGTGCGCCTCGGTTTACCCTTTATCCCTCCTCCCTCTCCCTATCCCCTTGTAGGCTCAGCAATTTGGCATCATATATAGAAGTAAAAACATTCTCTGGTCTATTAACTGAGAGTCTTGCCACAGATTGTGCCAGAGGGCAAGGAATATAAGGACTGCAGAAGATGCGATGGACTGGAAAATAAAATGGTAATTAATTAGTGGCATTATCTATATGATTACCACTCTTTTTCCATTTTTTAAAAAAATATTCTGTTAGTTATTAAAGCTCTTTTTACAAGTTTAGGCAGATGTGGTAGGTTGCATGGACTGTGACAGCACAGCAGTGGCATTGGCTAATGATCGTGTAACCTGGTGCCAAGCTCAAAATGATGCCCTGGAAGTGACGTCACAACCAGATGTGACATCACACCCAGGTTTTTTTTTAAAGTGAAAATAGGGGGTGGGGAACCGGCCGTTTGCTCCCCAGCAGCTCTCACCCACCTCCCCCCAAGCAGTGGCATGGCAAATGGCCCAATCTGATCCACGCTTACCTGGGAATAAGCCCCATTGACTATAATGTGACTTACTTCTGAGGAGACATGCATAGGATTGGGCTTTAAGGCATCTGTCTGCTACTTGGCGTCAAAGAAGATTTTGTAGCCCACCCCCATGACCAATAAAAATTAATTAATTAAGATAAAAGTGTGCCCCTTATTGGTCAGAGACACTGTTCTAGTGTGAAAAGGGACCGTTATTCTCCCCCTGCTAACTATAAGAGGAGCACCACTTGAAAAACTGACCCTTTATCCAGTTAGCAGGGATAAATGTATTACGATACATGGAAATGAGAACTGACTCATATTAACACCTTATTGGTTCCATGCTGTATCATAACATCTTATTGACTCTCAGAACAATCAGTCTTATAGGTCAGGTTTGAGTAAATCCACTTCCTGTTCCATAATGCAGTTGTGATTTCATTTTCTGGTTAATTGACCATAACTTTTGATAGAATACAGATACTCCAATGTGGTTCGTTTCATTGCATTCTGCATTAAATTACCTTTCCAATGAAATATAACATGATTTTATTATTTGCACATACTAAGGTTTTCACAGTTTTGGCCACTAGTGTCAAGCTCAGTTTGTTGCCTCCCAAAGTTTGTTGCCTGGTACAATTGCTACCTCCTGCACCCCTTTAGCTATGCCACTGTAGCACAGAGCTCTTTTGGTTCTGCCATTTTATGGGGTGCGGGGTGGGGTGAGACCATGATACAAATATGAGGATAGACTCCTTGCTTGCATCTCTGTGGGATAGCCCCTTTTTGCCTGGCACTGCCCAAATAGCCTGGGAACAGGAAGCATCCAACTAAAAATAGGAAATGTCAGTCACACTGTACAGGAATGCAGCCTGTTGGGTATTAGGAAATGGAATCATATTTACCTGTTTGCTGGTATTGATCTGCCAGTAACTTGATCCCTGTAACTGTGTGAAAGTTCCTGTAAGGCAGCCATTTTCAACCAGTGTGCCGTGGCGCACTGGTGTGCCGCGAGTGGTCCACAGGTGTGCCACAGGAATTTGGGGGAAGGTCATTTATTAATAGGGCCAATGGGAGATGTGAGTCCCCACTGGCAGCATGGTGTGCCTTGCCAATTGTCAAAAACCTGGTAGTGTGCCTTGACCATTTTAAAGCCTTGTCAGTGTGCCATGAGATGGAAAAGGTTGGAAATAATTGCTGTAAGGACTAATAGGCTGCAATCCTACCTACATTTACCTGGGAATAAGATCCATTGACTAAAATGGGACTTACTTTTGAGTAGACATACATAGGATTGGGCTTACGTTCTACCAGCAAGGAAGATAAAAGATATAATTTATCAAAAGTGGGAAAAGGGAAGAACAAATCATTCCAATCAAACATGGAGTTGTCTGTGAAATAAAAACTTCGAGCAATAGTGTTCTGGGGCAATGGAAGAGCTTGTGCAGGCTGGACCAACCCAACTTCACCCTGTTTGCTGCATGCTGGGAGTGTAGGATTTCAGTCTTACAAATGATAGCAAGACCTTTGATAGTGTCTGCTGTCATCCTAAAGGAAGGCCTAACCTTTGTGTTATTCCTTTTTCTAAGCATCTCCACTCATGGCTATCTTAAGAACTCTTCCCCGGTTCCTGAATCTTCCAAGCAGGTCTTTGCATCTGCTTCAATGTAATCTGCTAGGGATTTGAGTAGTTGCTAATCCTTTACATTTTTTGAAACTCATTAGACGGAAGAAAAAAACAGAATGCCCTCCCCTAAAGTAACCTGATAATGTTAAGAAGGCTTAAAAGGCTTTTTCATTAGTTTCATTCCTTTAAGCTATCCCTCTGCAATATACAATGGAACCGCCTAGATAAGAATCCTAAGATAAATGAATGGTTAATCAACTACCTCCCTTCTGATAGTCTTAAGATGCACAGAGAATTTAGCTATGGAGAAGTACTGAAGATAAAGAAACAAAATCCCCATAAATAAACATGCAGCACATGTGGGCAGGGTGAACAGATACAATGGAGGACAGAGAGCCTGTACCTTTAACCATTGTCTAGAAGAGGGAATTTTGGCAGGTGCAGATCTACAGGGAAGGGTTCAAAAAGCTGCACTTGCCTAAATTCCTCTTTCAGACAACAGTTAGAGCAGCGATTTTCAACCTTTTTCATCTCATGGCACACTGACAAGGCACTAAAATTGTCAAGGCACGCCATCAAGTTTTTAACAATTGACAAGGCACACCATGCTGCCAGTGGGGGGTTCACCTCCCCCACTGGCCCTACTAATAAATGACATCCCCCCAAATTCTTGTGGCACACCTGTGAACCACTCATGACACACCAATGTGCCACAGCACAGTGGTTGAACATGGCTTCATTGATCCTTCATTGATTCTGAACATGTCCTTCATTGATTCTGGTCACCCCGCATGCAGGTGTATGTGCTCACTGACATACAAACACACTTTAGACATTGTGAAGTTAGACTCTCATCAAGTGAACTGGCATTCTTAAACTAAGCAGCTGGTAGTTGCTGGCACACATGAGACATACGTAAACTCCAACTGCACTTCTTCATTGGGGACAAGGATTCCCTGTTCTTTCTTTTCCTTGTCCTTGGTGAACGACTGTCTTTATTTTGTCCCTGTCCTTGTTTTTGTCTTTGGGGATGTCATATGGTCTGGATACTTTTATTTTCCCATTTGTTGTGTTTTTGTAGTTTGTAAAATGAAAAAAATTTCCCCTGGGGGCTGGGGATAAGAATAGGCCCTCAGTTTGGCTGTACTTGTCATAAGAGGCGACTAAACAGCCACCGGGTAGATGGGACTCGTCAGCCTGGGAAGGCAGCTCATCTGAGAGAAGGAAAATTCTGATCCCAAACCTCCACTGCCTTGTGGCTACATCCAGTTATGGAAAAGGCTTCAGGAGTCAACCTCGAGGCAAAATCCGGAGCCGGAGTCCCTGAGGCAGTTCATGGCTGAACACAGTCACGTTCTGGCAACTCCTGCGATGCCGCTGGAACCAACCATATTGGCCTCTGCCTTTCCATTGGACCATTTCAGCGACGTGGAGAGGGGGGATTTGCTGCATGGGTAACAGCCTATCCTCCATACCTACTTTACCCAGGCTTCGCGCACTGGAGAGGACACTCTGTTCCAGAACACTATTCAGAGCGCGACACCATAGTCTTCCGAGACTGAAGGATGCCAACAACAAAAATGAAAAATTAAAATGAAATTAACACACACACACACACACACACACACACACACACACACACAACCCCCTACTTAAGAGTTGCTGTCATGATCATACTTCCTACTGAGGGTCCCAGGAGGGAAATGTAATTGGCTGCCTGCACATGATTGTCAATAGCTAATCACCCCTAAAAATGGAGAAAGGGCTGTTTTCAAGGAAAGTTGACACCTACGAATTGCAGTGTTGTGTTCTGGAGCTTGTCACCTAAGACAAATGAAAGAACACAGGACAAGGTCTAGGGACATCCCTTTTAGGAAGGAGGTTCCATAATGTGACATCACAAAAAGTCTTTGGAGATTATTTCAGACATTAAGGAGGTTTACTTTAAAAGGGCTGGGCCTAGGGTGATTGCGGCGATTGGGCCCAACTGGGCTCTGCTCATGAGGGACACCACGCTAGGGTTGTGAGCAGATCGCCTGCTGCTGCAGCCAGGACCTCACTAGTCAACTGACATTTGCGAGTTTGGCTTGTTGGCATCCCCCCTGCCCCTGGGTCCATTTATCCCAAAATGGCCTCCCTGGAAGCAGTTGGCGGTGATGTCATCATGTCACTGCCATCTACTACCGGGTTCCATGCTTCACAGCAGGCACCATTGGCCCTGGGTGTGCCCTGCAAAAACCCTTGCTGCATTGGGCCCCACAGCTCCTGTGTATGGCCCTGCTATGAAAGCAGACATGACCTGAGCTCTGCAAAACACAGGTTATTTCTTAAGGCCAAAGCTGGGCCTAGAAACTGACAGAAGGTAAACCTCTTTTTGCACAAGTGAATGAATACAGGTCAACCTTTTGGCTGCAAAAGGCCAGGCAGCTGCCGTCAAGCACCAGCTGCAACCCGTAGGACAGACTAGCTGCAATTGCGGTGAACTGTTGTAGGAGCGTACATTATTCTATTCAATTAAACCTCCCTTTGTAAGAGGTAAGCACGTGGCTGTCTCCCTTTAATGGAAATCTGCAAGAATCTATTATTACTTTTACCAATCTGCTTTCAAAAGAAATTCTCATTAGTAAATGCATTTCATTGCCATGAAAGATTACAGCTGCCCAAATCAAATGGGAATTTCTTCTGCAGACCCCGTCTTTACCCCTCCCTTTAATCTCGAAGGCTTTGTGCTGGCTTTCAGGAGACATCAGGAGATCTTTTAACAAAATTGAATTTTGTTTAAGGAAAAGGCATTTCTCTTCTCTCTTTTTTCCCCTTTCCCTACATGGAATAGTTCATTTAAGAGATAAAGGGGACATTTATCCTGATTTGCCTTGCAGATAGTCACTTGCAACCGTCCTAAAGCATGGGGTTTGAATTAGGGACCTTTTCGGTTGGGCAGAGATGGAGAGTTGTTTCTGTGGGTGGCTTATCAGATTGATTGATTGACTGATTGATAGAGAGAGAGATGGGGGGCTCCAAACCATGGCTACTGCAGACCTGACATCACCAAGCAGCCTGGTGCCATTGGTCAATCTAAGCCAAAATCGTCCATCTAACAGACAGTGGCCCTCCTCAGGCAAAGGTCTTTCTCAACAGCAGTTTACTAGTGCCTCTATATAGCATATTAATATTAACACAACCATTGTTTGTGCAAGTGTATTTTTAGAGGTATGCAGACTCACAAAGAGAGTCTGGTCCAACAAGAAGCTGACGGAACATACCAAGATCCAGGTCTACAGAGCTTGCGTCCTGAGTACACTTCTGTACTCCAGCGAGTCATGGACTCTTCGCTCACAACAGGAGAGGAAACGGAACGCTTTCCACATGCGCTGCCTCCGATGCATCCTCGGCATCACCTGGCAGGACAAAGTTCCTAACAACACAGTCCTGGAACGTGCTGGAATCCCCAGCATGTATGCACTGCTGAAACAGAGACGACTGCGTTGGCTCGGTCATGTCGTGAGAATGGATGATGGCCGGATCCCAAAGGATCTCCTCTATGGAGAACTCGTGCAAGGAAAGCGCCCTACAGGTAGACCACAGCTGCGATACAAGGACATCTGCAAGAGGGATCTGAAGGCCTTAGGAGTGGACCTCAACAAGTGGGAAACCCTGGCCTCTGAGTGGCCCACTTGGAGGCAGGCTGTGCAGCATGGCCTTTCCCAGTTTGAAGAGACACTTGGCCAACAGTCTGAGGCTAAGAGGCAAAGAAGGAAGGCCCATAGCCAGGGAGACAGGCCAGGGACAGACTGCACTTGCTCCCAGTGTGGAAGGGATTGTCACTCCCGAATTGGCCTTTTCAGCCACACTAGACGCTGTTCCAGAACCACCTTTCAGAGCGCGATACCATAGTCTTTCGAGACTGAAGGTTGCCAACAGTGACAGTTTCATGCTCTTTTTCTGTCAGTGTCCACAGTTCCTTTCTTCTTTGCTTGTTCACATTGTACATCTCTTTGACTGTGCCTGTTGATGATTTTTAATTTTGGAATGTCATTTTTGAGTGTGGAAAAAGCCCATAACTTTGAATCCAGAAATAGTTCAAACTTTGCAGAAACTAGTATGTGTGAGTTATGCATAGATTGGATCCATGTTGACTTGCTACAACAGAAACACATAGACACACACAGGTTCCCCCCCCCCTTGTCTGCCTTGCCCTACGTCCATAACTGGTAAGGCAATGTGAGTCAATCACTTCTAGTGGGAGCTATGCCACCAGGGACTCTTTGATGGCTACATGATGGAACCTTCTTGGTGAGATGGTGTTGCCAGTATTGGAAGGTTGGTATAAGCTGCTGCTGCCCAAAGCAGAGTGGATGGTCAAGGAATGCTTCCGAGATAGAGCAAAGAAGGGCAATCACACACTCCCAGTGCAGGAATAAGGAACTGTGCCAGCTCTCTGACCATCCCCTCTGGCAATGGCCCAGGCTTTGACACTAATTGACTGAAGATAGCAACAGGCCAACCTGGTGTGACCTCCTCAGAGGCATGCCTGTATGAAGTAGAAAAGCAGTTTCAAAATAGTCAGGTGACACTGACCTGACTGGGAATATATATCCTTAAAGGAACAGCAAACTTAAGTTGGACATACATTAAACACCAACTCAACCAATAATGAGGGGAGTCATCTCCAAGCCTGATGCTCCATGAAATGGAAATGTGACTAGGTGTCATGCACATTCCCCACCCCTAGTTTATGATACCACCTCCTGAAGCCAAATCTTACCAGACATGCAGTTATTTGATTGACCCAGTTGGGTGCATCACATCTTAGCACAATCGTAGTGAACCCTGCCACGCAAGTGAAGGTTTCAGGACTGTAATTGATCCCAGCATCCCCTTGGAGAGCCCACCACCCCATAATTTTTGAAGAACTATGCCCAACATTCAGGGCAGAATCCCTTTCCCCCCTAAATTTGTTGTCAAACTCCACTATAGAATATTGTCTTTGTGACACTTTGGCTAGCTCCCCTGGACAAAGTGATTGCCAGAAGGAGAGGGGGTCCAATTATTGCTAACTATGTCGACAAACTGGAAAGATTTCTCAGTGGCAACACTCTTGATTTATCTTCATTTTATGGCAGGTTCTTGCAGTAGGCTTGGAGATGGATTTATTTTGCCTGTATTATGGGCAGCATCATTCGGTCTGATGATTAAGTATTCATGACTAGCTATAAATTACTCTTTCTTTGCTCTAGATAATAACAGATTATTTTTCACCCCTATATATATGTGAATTATGAAAGATAGCGATTTCTTTAATCTCCGGAGAGTGTGCCGTGTTATGAAATGGGCTTGTGCATTTCATTCTCCTTAGCTGGGGAAAGAAAGTGATCTCCTTTCAGGCAAACGAGGATGAATGAATAGCTGCTGTCAGAAATCTCTGTCCTTTTTTTTTTTCTTAATTTCCTAAAGCCAAAGAAGAAATCCTAAGTTTGTTTTAAAAAAGCAAGTGGAGATACCAGTGTGATTGAAAAAGATAAACTATTGAATCGTTTCTAGTTCTTATACATAGAAGCTCATCACTCTGTGTGCTCTGGGCATATGAAGCTGCCTTCCTTGGAGTCAGACCCATGGCCAGCACACTTTGGAAGTCCCATACACACAGACAGTGCTATATAAATGATTAAAGTTTAGTCTGACTAGTAACAGCTCCCCAGGATTTTAGACAGGAATCTTTCCTAAGCCAAGCAAGAAATGCTAAAAATGAGCCTGGGACTTTCTGCAGGCAAAGCAGATGCCATACAAATAAGCTACACCCCCTTGTCTTTCTCCTTTGCATTGCCCTTGAACTGCATAACATTGCCTTGCCCCTCTACTCACTAGCTCAGACCTGGGCCAAGGAGCAATGGCGCCTTGAGTGGCTGTCCACTGCAGGTCTTGCAAAGGGGGAACTCCTTCCTCCTCCTCAGCTGAGAAGGAAGAGAAATGGTGGCAGTCCCTAAATTTCACCCGCCCCCTTTTGTTTGCACATGTGCATGTTAGCATGCATGCCCCAACCCTCCTGGACAAGTGACAGCCCAATCCTAGGCATGTCTACTCAGAAGTAAGTCCCATTGGAATCAGTGGGGCTTACTCCCAGGAAAGTGTGGATAGGATTGGGCTGTAAGTCATGTAAACTAGCCTGGGCAAGGAGGAAGGGAGAGAACAGGAGGGGGGGGGGAGGCCATGCCACACTGTTACCTTCAGATCTGTCACCTGCTGCTTCCTACCCAGAAGCCGGTGGCATAGCTAGAGGGGGTGCAAAGCACTATGTTTTGCAGGGAGCCTCACCGCAGCATGCAAGAGGCCCCTCCCCCACCCCTCCAGAGCCATTCTGGGCAGTGGGAGCAGAACAGAGGAGAATGCCTCCCTTTTGTTTCCAGCTCCCAGAATGCCTCCAAAGGGAAGGGGAAGGCACTTGCATGCTGCGGTGAGGATCCCTGCAAAACTTAGTGCTTTGCACCCCCTCTAGCTATGCCACTGCCAGAAGCTTCTTCCAATACACAGGCTGGGTAGAACATGCTGGGAACAGAAGAGAATCCAGCTTCCAGCCTGTGTGCTTGCAGAGGAGGCTGGATAAGAAGCTGCAGGCAGTGGAGCTTGATCTGAGTGAAAGGACTGCTTTGCCTCCTCTTCCTCATGCTTGTGCTTTCTTCAGTGCCCACTCTCAGAGGAGGACTGGTTAGTGGAAAGAAGTGGTGTGGTGGGCGGTGGGCTGGGGCTGGTATGGAGTCAGGCTTATGTCCAAGGAGACCTGTTGGCAGCCAGATGGCTTAAGGGGAGGTAAGTAAAAATGATTTTTACTTCCCTCTCCCAGTCTGTCTAAATGTTGCTGCCATCAGAGGCACACATACAGGTGTGTGCACTTAACGATGGTGATACATTCTCCGATCCCGTCGTTATGCGATTATGTTGTTAAGCAAACATTCAGCCCAACCTAGTGGCTTTGTTGTGTAAACAGACACTCGCCCCCAGACACTTGATTCTTTGCATTAAGAACCTCTTTGTTGTGTAAACAGACACTCTGCTGTAGCCTATGGGAGACCCTATTTCCTCATTAAGAGACTCTGTTGTGCTTTGACCACCGTCGTATATGTGGTCCGTCATTAAGCGGAAGGTCATTCAGTGTCGCACGCCTGATATATGTAAAATTGATTCAGGTGTGCTGTAATGTTCACTGTCATTTCAGTGTGCCTTTGCACAGGCATTTTGGCTCAACTGAATCCTAAGGTTCCTTCCCTTCTGGACGTGGAGGGCCGATGCGATGACAGGCTGTTCCTGGGATGCAAAAGTGGCCATTATGCAAATGTGAAATAGGTAACATCCTGTTCTATTAAACTTCCAGATGTCAGTCCCCGAGGAGGAAGCCATCGACAATTCATGATTCTGTAAAAACATTTTTTCTTGCGGATCCATTTAAGATGAAATATGAGGCTGCCCTTTGTGACAGGTAATGCGGTATTACATTAAGGATAAATAAATCACCAAAACAGATGTCGTAGTCTCTTGCATTACCAGGGCCATTAATGGGGGGGGGGGGACTGTAACAAATTTCAAGGTTGACTAATGCTGCTGGCTGGTGTGGTGTGATATTTCTAATGTCCTTTGTTGTCAGAGACTTGAGTGCCACCACTGATAAGTAGCCAGTCATTCCCTTATGCCAGTGTTATGCAAACTGTGAGGCGTGGCTCTATAGGGAGGCGCCAGGAACTCAAAGGGAAGGCGCGGGATGTCCTCTCGCAGCGATACAGTCACAACCCTGGGCAGAATACGAGCCATTCTGCCCCTTGTCTATGCTTTTTTTTAAAGCAGAAGAAATGGGAGTTGCTCAGCTGCTCCCTCCAGGAGGGACTGCGAGAGTGGCTGCTACCGCCCCGCCCTCTTCTCCCTCCACTCCAAGGCTGCCGCCTTCTGTGTTCGCTGCATGTTGTTACCAAAGCTCTTCGACTCCAACCCCCAGCTGGCAAATACCAAGTATGCTCGCTGATCCTTGTCTGATTGGTTCCTAGTTTCCAGCCTGGGATCGATTCTCATCAAAGTGAAATCTCTCTTTTCAACCCCCTCCCTCTTCCACTCCCCCCTCTTCAAACCTTCCCACTTTCCTCCCCCTCCCTTGAAGTTGTTTCCATGCAGTTGGCAAAAGGGGAGGGGAGAGACAAGAACATAAGAACATAAGAACAGCCCCACTGGATCAGGCCATAGGCCCATCTAGTCCAGCTTCCTGTATCTCACAGCGGCCCACCAAATGCCCCAGGGAGCACACCAGATAACAAGAGACCTCATCCTGGTGCTCTCCCCTACATCTGGCATTCTGACTTAACCCATTCCTAAAATCAGGAGGTTGCGCATACACATCATGGCTTGTACCCCATAATGGATTTTTCCTCCAGAAACTCGTCCAATCCCCTTTTAAAGGCGTCTAGGCTAGACGCCAGCACCACATCCTGTGGCAAGGACAAGCACACACTTTACTTGGCCAGGAGCAGAAAAAGGGGACTATTTTAAAGTGATTTATTAATCTTGTTGTTTGACTGAAGAGGAAAGGCTATATTTTTAAAGTGATGAATCTTGCTATTTGAAGGGAATACTTATCAGCCATTGATGAAGTGATTGCCAGCCCAATCCCATCCACAATTTCCTGGGAGTAAGCCCCATTGACTCTAATGGGATTTACTTCTGAGTAGACATGCATAGGCTTGAGCTGTGCATCTCCTAGTATAGGAGACAAATCAGCTTCCTAACCAAACCCTTATCAGCTCTGAGATATTTTCATGGTCTGTTTTTGTTTTCCCCACCAGCTGCTGGAAAAATTTAATTTCATTAAATTAATAAAGGGTTCAATCCTATCCAAGGAGAATGGGATAAATGACTAGTTGGATTGGGGTCCACAGGGGTGTGTGTGTGTAATGATGGTCAGACTGGTTGTTCACAAAGTTCATTTGATAAAACAATTCTATTGGTATGCTTACAAAGTTTTTAAAAAATGAGTCCTCCTGGACCAGACAAAATCTACCTACTCCAGCATCCTGTCTCCAACAGTGATCAGCAGCTGATCATTTATAAAGCATGTATATTGCTGTGTATTAATAATATATTTTTAAGATCTGCATTTAATTAATGATATGATTAATATAATTAATATTAATATCGGTCCATTTCCGGCCAGTGGCTCCCTTGACCCCCGTGGCTGTTGGCCATGACTCCCCATCATGTTCCTGAGGGCTGGAAGTGACATCATTAAACAGGAAGTGGCTAGAAATATTAACTATATTAAATATATTAACTATTTTAAATATAATATATTAGCCACAGCCACAGGGGTCAAGGGAGCCACTGGCCGGAAAAGTTCAAGTACCACTGCCTTATGCTGTAACCACAGCAAATGTGTGCAGCTCAGGTGAGAACCTTTGCAGTATGGTTTGAGTTCTGGGAACAAGGGAAGTGCATTGGACCCAGCACCCCTCCCCAAATTTTTGATTCTACTCGTCTACAGAGCTGGTGTCATACATGATGTTCTCATCTCTCAATAAGTAATCAAGCTAGAACAGGGCTACTCAAACCCTGGCCTGGGGGCCAGATCCGGAGTTTGGACAGACCTTTCTGTTCTGCCTGGGAACCTTGTGAAGTCCTCCTCGATCGGGGACAGGGATGCTCTGGGCAGTTGCATCTGCACGGACATCCTGTCTTGCGACCTTCTGGGATGCCAGGCAGCAGATGTGACTGCCCAGAGCATCCTTGTCCCCCAATCGAGGAGGACTTTGCGCGGTGCCTGGGCGGAAGGGAAAGATGTGTCCAAACAGAGACCCCTTGTCCATTGTGCACGGTGGCAAGTTTGGCCACCACTGAGCTAGAAGAACAAATGCAAAGGTCAAAAACTAAAGATATCCAATGCTCATAATAGCAACCTTGTGTCCGAGGCTTTGTAACCTATGGTTTGTTTTAAACCCATTTGTATTATTTCCTCATATTCATGTAAATTATGACCTATATATTTCTGAACCATTTTCCTATGCTGCTCGTTCTGGTCTCTGTGCTGCTCTTTCTGGAACCAAGGTCAGGTGCTCAAAACTCTTGACCTCTGCTATCATGAGGCCAAGTCATGCAAATCATAGACTCTGGTGAAGGAGATATGACTGCAAACAACTGGTGTACGGTGGTCATACTGTTCCTGCCTTCACTATAACTCCCGTTTGCCTGGCCAGCTTTATCAGGGGCATAAAATGCACACATCAATCAGTTTGGCCAGGGAGTGTGGGTTAGGGTCCTCTCACTGGCCGTGCCTCACCTAGCCTGTATGCAGCCCCCATATTCCCATAAACATTGGCTGACTCCCCAAGTGACTCTGTGATCCAAAGATGAGGCAAAGACCACCAGTATCTTTGCACCACTTTTTTTGAGTCTCCTGAATATTGCGTGGAATCTAGAATGACTTGGGACATTCTCTACGTCTGTCTCCACGAATGGAGACACTTTCATTTCAAGGTCTTTCCCACCTTTCTTTACCTCCTCCCCTGTCTTAAGCTTAGGGACTGGATTTAGAAGAGT
This sequence comes from Tiliqua scincoides, assembly GCF_035046505.1. Taxonomy (NCBI): domain Eukaryota; kingdom Metazoa; phylum Chordata; class Lepidosauria; order Squamata; family Scincidae; genus Tiliqua; species Tiliqua scincoides. Next base: position 8,919,580 of record NC_089824.1, on the reverse strand, counting down.
GAGGCTCCCTTGAATTCCTCTCCTGAACACCATCCCTTTCCTTACTCTCCTGGTTCACAAAATACATTTTGCAAGCATTCACCTTCCACAATAGGTACATTCTCACATTTGTTAGGGTTGATTGATGCCCCTGATTGCATTTTTATTGAACTGTTGGTGAAAGGCTATCTTTGGTCTACATGATTTTTTAATACATGTTCTTTCACAATAAATCTTGGGTTGTTTTTTTTTAAATTGGAAGCTCTTCTCTCCCAGCCCATTCTTTAAAAGGGAACATTCCTTCCTTCCCTTCTGTGCAGTTCAAATCTGCAATCTGTCTTGCAGCCCAACCCTATCTAGGGCTTGGGTAGCAGATCTTATAATCCAGCACCATAAACCCTGTACCGGCAATGCAAAAGCTATACATGCCACCTTGTGCTTCAGGACTGCTGGTGCAAACAGCTTGGAACAGTGGTTCCCAAACTTTTTAGCACTGGGATCCATTTTTTAAAAGGACACTCTATCAAGACCCACCAAGCTTTACAAAACGTTAAAAAAAGGTTTCACTTTACCAGCCACTCATCCCCGTGTTTTAATCCTTTTTACTATGGCGGGGGGATGCCTTCTGGAGCATTTGTTCACCTCCACATTTATTGAATCAGGACCACTCTGGTGCCCTTGTATTCCCTTTTGCCTGGCCTTCGATAAGAGCAGAGGCATATTTGCCTACTTGCAAGTAAACATGCATGTGCTGCTCTGTTTTGGTTTCCATAGGACTCAATGCATTTTCCTTGTCAGCTATCAGCTTGTCTGTTTCACAACCCACCAAAAATCAAGTTGCAACCTATTGGTGGGTTCCCACTCACAGTTTGGGAAGCACTGGGTTGGAGGTTTTGTATGTGCAACAGTGGCTCCTAGACTACCTGCCAGACTAGGTTGTATTGGTGGTGGGGATGGGTTAGGGGATGATCGTGAGCAGTTCAGGGTGAAGACCAGGCTGGACAGAGGGAAGTTCAGGGGCAAGAAGGAGAAAATCTGACAGCAGAGGCATACATCAAAATCCTATCCCTCTTCAGCCTAGAAAAGAGACGCCTGAGGGGGAACATGATTGAGACATACAAAATTATGCAGGGGATGGACAGAGTGAATAGGGAGATGCTCTTTACACTCACATAATACCAGAACCAGGGGACATCCACTAAAATTGAGTGTTGGGCGGGTTAGAACAGACAAAAGAAAATATTTCTTTACTCAGCGTGTGGTTGGTCTGTGGAACTCTTTGCCACAGGATGTGGTGATGGCGACTGGCCTGGACGCCTTTAAAAGGGGATTGGACAAGTTTCTGGGTGAAAAATCAATTATGGGGTACAAGCCATGATGTGTATGCGCAACCTCCTGATTTTAGAAATGGGTTATGTCAGAATGCCAGATGCAAGGGAGGGCACCAGGATGAGGTCTCTTGTTATGTGGTGTGCTCCCTGGGGCATTTGGTGGGCCGCTGTGAGATACAGGAAGCTGGACTAGATGGGCCTATGGCCTGATCCAGTAGGGCTGTTCTTATGTTCTTATGTTATCCCCCTTTCCCTGCCCTGAAATGCCCCTGGAGTCTTTTTGAACTCACCCCAGCAAAATAAATTGTGTAGGTCCAAGGAGACCCACTGGTGATTAGGCAGTCTACTGGGAGGTAAGTAGAAAACATTTTTTCTTGCCATTCTCTGGCCATCTGATTCCCCCCTCCCCACACCATTGCATGTCCTTTTTAATAACATAAGAACATAAGAACATAAGAACAGCCCCACTGGATCAGGCCATAGGCCCATCTAATACCAATAGTGTTCCTCAAAGGGAGGTGGAATTTAGATGCAATCGTGATGGCAGGACTATTTAAAATTGCAGTTGATGCAATCAATCAATCAATCAATCAATCAATCAATCAATCAATCAATCTATCTATCTATCTATCTATCTATCTATCTATCTATCTAATCTATCTATCTTATCTATCTATCTTATCTATCTAATCTATCTATCTTTTTCCCCATAAGGTGTTTTGAGCCTTAAAGTTTATAACCCGTACCCTGAACTGGACTCAGAAACAGATTTGCAACCAATGCGGCTGGAACTCCCCCCCTGAGAGCATTGCAATTACCCTCTGTTGCAGTATCCACTATTTATTGGTTGGCAACCTTCAGTCTTGAAAGACTATGGTATAAGCCTACAGCACCCGGTATTCCCAAGCGGTCTCCCATCCAAGTACTAACCAGGCCTTGATGGAAATATTTTAGGATTCGTTCTCTGACGCAATGCTAAACAGCCATAAAGGTTTTAGATTTCAAAATGTAGGCTTTTATTTACAGCTATTTACAGATTAGAACCAGATTTCAGGTTACAGAAGGTTTACCCCTTTGGCTGGTTCCTCTGTTTCTCAGAGAACCACACCCAAAAACTTCTCAGTTATACCTTGCAACAAAGTACCCATGTGACACCCATGTGACTTCCACTTCCTTATTGGGCATACTGGTGCATGATTCCAGCCCTAACTGGGAAGTCTGTTACCCATTTATGGACAAGTTTATGTTCCATAACTTTGGTTACACAAAACCCTGGAATTTCCCTTTTGGGAAAACTATGACGTGCATGTTCTTTGTGCAGGTCAACTTGACATTTCTATCCTGTTTTTAACAGAAACACTAGTCACTGCTTTGGCTCCTAATTTCGGTTGTTTTCCTCATCTGAGAGAAGTTAGGTTAACCATTTAAAATCTCCATCAGCCTGACCCTGCTTAGCTTCCGAGATCAGGCATGTGCAGGGTAACAGTTGCTGCCCACTATTTATAAATACCCAAAATTTCAATCATAACCTATTAATACTTGGGTAACATTCCGAATTCTCTGCTCTGGACTGCCTAGTATTACTATCTGAGTCTAGTACCATTTCCACATTGAGCTGACCATGGTCCTGATGTCCTGTGAACTTGCTTGCATGACTGCCATATTTAATCAATGCTCCATGTAGGCCCCTGCCTGGAACATGATACTGGCAGGCTCCAGTTCATGACTGGTGGCTGTACTGGAATTGATGGATCATGTTGTGTGCGCCTATTGTGATATGACTTCTGGCTAAAGTTTGAAACTGTCGATCACTTCTAAACTCAGAGCCTTCTGGGTGCAGTTCAATCCGACCAGTTCCTTCACCTCCATTTGTTTCAAGAAGGAAAACTCTTTTTGATTTCTCTTTGCCCTGGATTGATCTCTGTTCCTCTTTACTTTTTAAAAATGAATACGACACTCGGGCCAAGTCTGCAGCCATCTTTAAACAAACATAACCTGGTAAAATGAATCCACTAATAAATAAGCAGCGGTTTGGTTGGCTCCTTGCCTTGAGATGAATACCTGCAATTAGATCTCCGTTTCAGAGCGAATCCATTCTAGTGGGAAATGAGAACAGTGCAGTTAAAAATGATGGATCTCTTCTGGGAGTGGCAGAAGAAGTTGGAGCTGTAATATTTAAAGTGGATGATATATGGAAGAAGAATATGATCGTGGCATTCAAGACAGGACCCCCTCCCTTTGAACCGGCTGTTGGGTTGGCGACTGAAATGATAAATACAGAACATTGCTGCAATACACCACTTTTTTATGTTTTTCCTCCAAATTGAGAACAGATTTGTTTTCCCTGTCAACTCATTTCTTATGGAGCTGTTTCATACATGCAAAAGGTTCCAGCTTAAATCCCTCCCTATCATGTGCAGGCTGGGAAAGGCTTCTCTGCTTAAATCTCTGGGGAACTGCTAGAAGCACTGGACTAGGTTGTAGGCTTGACTTTGTATAAAGGCTTGGTCGTCACCAAATAAGAGCTCATTCCTCGAATGGTCTTCTTAAATGTGATTGCCATGGAAGTGAGTGGACTTGGGCACATCTGTTCCATCCTCACCCCTTGTTCCAAGGTGCATGAGGGTGAGTAGGCAGGAAATCTGTGCCCACTCACTGACTCAGATAATTCTCTCCCACATATAGCCACATGTGCATAGACTCCATGCAGACGTTCCAGTGACTGCACATCAAGCAGTGGGTAAGGCCTGTGCAGTGATTCTATTCCTCTCTACATTCATTCACTTATCAATGTGAGAATAGGGCTATGTTAGCCCTGTGAGTGTATTTGTGGGAATTCGGTGGGTTCCGCACACACCAATGACACAAAGTCATTGGATTTGAGCAAAATGGTGTCTCTGCATAAGAACATAAGAACAGCCCCACTGGATCAGGCCATAGGCCCATCTAGTCCAGCTTCCTGTATCTCACAGCAGCCCACCAAATGCCCCAGGGAGCACACCAGATAACAAGAGACCTCATCCTGGTGCCCTCTCTTGCATCTGGCTTTCTGACATAGCCCATTTCTAAAATCAGGAAGCTGCACATACACATCATGACTTGTAACCCGTAATGGATTTTGCCTCCAGAAACTTGTCCAATCCCCTAAATCCAGAAGTATTTAGTGTGTTTTATTAATTTGGTATTTAGTATTTTATTAATAATAAAATGTATCTAAAATTGCTATGTATGTATGCATAAACTAAAAATAACAAAGTGCCCGTCCACAGCCTCATAATATAAAGGTCAGCATTATACGGCATTTCCGCAACCAGTAGGCTAATGCTGACTGTGTTTGACAGTTGACAGATTATGATAAATGATATACTATTAGATTCTGAAATGTTTCAGAATTTTATTTCTTACATTTATTATTTGTTTCATAGCCAATCTCCTGGACCCCAGATGAGTTACACTAAATGGAGACAGGAAACTTACAGCGTGGTCTGCAACCTCAAACAAAAGTCCTCTTTGTCCTAAAGGACTCAGGGTTTTCTTTTTTAAAAGAGAGTACAGATTTTTTTTTTTTAAGAGTGCAATGCAACATTTAAAATAGAAGTGATTCTACTCCATGGTGACTCTAACCCAGAGAAAATTAGGCTGCTATCATATGCACACTTTCCTGAGAGCAAATCCAGTTGGAACACAATGGGACTTACTTCTGAGTCGCCATGCATAGGATTGCAGTGCTAGTGGGAAGACCCAGGTTTTACAACTCTGTTCTATGCTCCGGAGTGCCAAGCTGTACAGTGGTGCCAAAATGCCCACTGCTGTATCCTATGGAGTCAGGGCAGCTGCCCGAGTCTCCTTGAGGTAAGGGAATTGTAGTTTCCTTATCCCATGTTCAGTCCCGTAGTCAGCGGGTCTCCTTGGAGCTGTGCCCACTAGTGGGCGCAGAACCAAGGTGGCCCATGTCGGCCTTTCAGGTTTGGGAGGGGGCATAGCATCCGGTGGCAGACTCTGCCACCATCCCCACTACCCTCCCAGGCCCAACCATCCCCTTGGTCCACCCTCTCTCCATTCATTTCCACCCTCCCCCCCACCCTCCCCCTGCCCTGAAAAGCTTCACAGCTGCCCAGAGGGAAGTCAAAGTGCCCATGGCATGTTTTTGTGTTACTGAGGCTCAGGACTGACTGGTGCCGGCCTCTGTGGGCTTACTGCTGCTGGCAACATGCCTTACAGCACTTGCACGATGGTAGTTGCCGGGGCAGTGCGCTGGCCACTGGCTCTGCCCTGGCTTAGGATTGGGTCCCTAAACTCCTTGGAGGAAGGTCAGGATATAATGGTACATAATAATAACCTCTCTTTAACTTTCACGGTACTAGACGGTGTGAGAATGCTCTAAGGAACAGGGTGTGGAAGCTCATAAACTGGAGCAATATCCCATGCAGCCGTCCAATTTGCTCTCTCTCTCTCTCTCTCTGAGGCTCTGTCCCCATTTAGTTTGCATTTATGTGCATGTCTACAAGGAGAGTCTTTCTTCCAGTTGGCACCCCTCTGATGTATTGCAGCAATACATCATCAAAAGCAGCATTCCTCTGATAATGTATTGCTGTGTTATGCTGTTAGCGTGACTTTGTTTGATAATATGCCCAGGCTATACATCTTCTGACAGATGAACAATAATGACAACAGCCTCTGTGACTGTCATGTGAAAAAAAATGAGAAGATGGAGCACGCAGGGCTGGGAGGGTGCACGGCTGTGTTCCCGAAAGCTGAATATGGGGCAGGGAAGAAAAACAACACATTGGGCATGGACCAGAGAAGAACTTTACAAGAGGAGCACACAGGAAGTGACATCAATAGGAGACATTCCCTGGGAAGGTGGAACTTGATTGAAACCTGTGTTTGAATGGAGCAAGGGCCAATGGCCTTATCACCCAACAACAATTGCTCTGCCTGTTGACTTTCTCTCATATGAGCTGAGACAGAGGGTGGAAATATGCACTGTTTGAAATACTGACCCGCAGATGACATCTAGCAGCAAGTTCAGGAGGTATGTTGAGGCATGCTGACATCCACACCCCACATCTTCCCACCCCCTTTGTGGACTGCTGCCAATGGAGGCGGTTCAGTCCAAGCTCTGACTCCCTCCCCACTTGCTCAGTGTGAGTGGGAAGAGGATCCTGGCAGAGGCAGCATCCTTCTTGGAAAAAAAAAAGGATGGGGGAAAAAAGCCCTCCCACCGCCACATCTCCATCTCACCAGCCCCAGCTGCTTAACAAAGCAGCCAAGTTGGCTGAAAGATGGAGTTGTGGAGCCTCTGACTTGCAGCATTGACTGCGGTTTCTGAAACAGCCCTTCAGTTGCAATGTATTTATGTATTTCAAGACTGTTGATTACTTACTTTTTCATACATGTCAATAATCTTAGCAATGTAATCAACAGATGTCAAACTACACCCCTTTTCTTTTCCAGAAAGGAATTTGTACCTTTGGAATGCACACCTAGGACACAGTCCCATTTCATTGTCGAGAACTAGCGTTGCAAACCTTTCAGCTATCCCCTGTTGCTATGTTTCTAGCAGCATCAACTTGCTGTTTAGACCTGAGTAGGTTGCAGTGATTATCTTCAGGTGGCAGAAAACCTCACCTGTTAATTTCTATAGATGGCCTCGCTAAAAGCACAAGAGCATACCTAGGCCAATTTTCTCTAGGCAGTTGGCAACCCAAAATTAAAGAATAGTTGTTCAGTGTGTGAAAGAATTCTTGGAATACATATGGAGAAATGTAAAAGTCAGAAGGAATTTGTGCTCTTATTTAATCCATACAGTACTCTACACCGCAGTGACGTCTTATCTGGGAATTGAAGTGCACTAAAATCTTTTTTTTTTTTAACATTTTGACTTCTGGAAGCATATCTTCAGAATAATTCTGTCTCATCATACAAGCGTCCGACAAGACTGAACTGCAGACCTGAGGACTGAAATATCTGCTTATATAATTTCTCACTCAGAGCAGTTCTCCTAATTGGGGGCATTTCACTGAGGAGAACTTGGCAGCATTACCGGTATTCTATAAAGCAAAGTGCTATTTCCTCTCTAGACCCCTGTATTTATCCATGAAGTAGTTTTTTTCAAATCTGAAGTGGCTCAGGCCTGCATTCTCCCTGTCCCTGGGGCCTGTGGAATGATTCCTCTGTTGGAGATGCACTTTGGATGATAAGCATCTCAAATTGATGGCTATGAAAACTCTTCCACATGGCTGGATCGAGATCCAGTCTGCGAGGTTTTTCTTTTCTTTTCTTTTTTTCAGACAAAGTTAATGCACTCCATGGTGCCTCCCAGGAGAGCAGGGTTCACATCTGGCAGGCTGCGGAGATGAACTCCAGTGGGTTCATCTGCATCATGAAACCATCTTGTAAATGCAGTGTAGTTCCAATTCAATTAGCAGTCTGTGCTCAGCGGCAACTTGCAACTGAGGAAGGAGAGAAGCTGCCTAGTGCAGGCTTTAAGGACATCAACTGAAGTGATGAGCAGGACAACTTTGGCACATGCACACTTTCCTGTTGCTCTTTTTCCATGGGGTGTTTAGTAGAAACTACTCACAGTTTTCCACATTCAGCAGTGTTGGAAAAATCATCCACTTTTCAAGACTCCTTGAAAAATTATCAAACTGACTTCACCATTCAGTCATGTCTAACCCTTGGCAATCCCATGAACCAGCTCTCTCCATGATATTGGAGTCTTGTGCAGCTTCTTTCAACTGCTTTATATTTTGACTGTTGGTTCAAGCAGCTTCCGAAGCTGCTTGAACCATTCACTAAAGAAGCTATACTATATCTCCAAAACTAGACGTGATAGGGCAAAATGGATGCCATTTTTGGAATCAGCACCCCAAAGTCATATACCATAAATTTTGGGAAAAACCTTTCTGACCCTCAATTTTGTAGGCCTGAGTAGTTGGCATTGATAGTTGGTCATTGGTCCATCTGTCTTTTGTCAAACTATAAGCACGAATGCTTCTAGCAACCTGTTTTAAGCAAGAAAAACTTCCTGGTAAGCATTTAAAGAATGTTGTTGATCATGGGAGCGCTATTAATACAGGCATCCCCTGTATCCACAGTTTCGGTATCTGTGGGGGGTCCATGGAACAGATCCCGCACAGATATGGGAGCACACCTGTATATATTTTAATAAATAATGCTAATAATACTAAATTAACAAATAAAAATGAAGAGGAATAAACACCCCTACTCTCTAAGAACAACTCCATTTGGTTATATATCTCCTGTGCATAACACGGTAGGTTCTGGATGAAAGGATGGCAGCAATTCACTCATTCCCGATGGAGGATCCTGTGCCATGTCCCATGACCTGTTGGCAACCTTCAGTCTCGAAAGACTATGGTATCGCGCTCTGAAAGGTGGTTCTGGCACAGCGTCTAGTGTGGCTGAAAAGGCCGATTCGGGAGTGACAATCCCTTCCACACTGGGAGCAAGTGCAGTCTGTCCCTGGTCTGTCTCCCTGGCTGTGGGCCTTCCTTCTTTGCCTCTTTGCCTCAGTCTGTTGGCCAAGTGTCTCTTCAAACTGGGAAAGGCCATGCTACACAGCCTGCCTCCAAGCGGGCCGCTCAGAGGCCAGGGTTTCCCACCTGTTGAGGTCCACTCCTAAGGCCTTCAGATCTCTCTTGCAGATGTCCTTGTATTGCAGCTGTGGTCTACCTGTAGGGCGCTTTCCTTGCACGAGTTCTCCATAGAGGAGATCCTTTGGGATCCAGCCATCATCCATTCTCACGACATGACCGAGCCAATGCAGATGTCTCTGTTTCAGCAGTGCATACATGCTGGGGATTCCAGCTCGTTCCAGGACTGTGTTGTTTGGAACTTTGTCCTGCCAGGTGATGCCAAGGACGCATCGGAGGCAGCGCATGTGGAAAGTGTTCAGTTTCCTCTCCTGTTGTGAGCGAAGAGTCCATGACTCGCTGCAGTACAGAAGTGTCCCATAGACAATTATAAAGGGTAGAAAAGAAGGGTGAAAAAGAACAAAGGTAGCACCAGGTGCTGATGAGTTCGGAGACAATTAGGAGAGCCATCCATTTTCATTCTGAAGACATAGCTTGAAGCCCCCCTCAGGTCACGGAAGAATGGGCCCCTGGAGTGCCATATCCAGCAATTAGATTCATTATGGTGGTTTTATAACTTTCTCAGCAAGGCTTGGTGGGGCCTCTTTGGGATGGGGCGGGATGCCATTTGAAGGGCCATTGGTCTGTTCCAGCAGGGCATCTCCCGTGTGACTACATATAAAACCTGGCCAGCTGCACAAGCTAATGGCCTGAACCAGAGACCAAATCAAAGAAAGACCTTAGGAAAGCAGGCTCTGCTTTATCCAGTCGTTTGTCTCCATAGGGAAGAAAGGCTACATCGAACTAATTAAAATATTGCACGGTGATAATGCAACAGAGTCTCTGCTAGCTTCTTACAACCTTCTGGGCATCATTTAGGGGGCAGAGACCACAATTTATAAAGCTCTAAACAGCTTTGACTCTGCATATCTCGAGACCACCTCCACCTGTGTTCCGCTGCAGTACTTAAAACTGATCAAGGGTGTCCTGCTAACATTGCCATCTGTGCATCACATTGGAACATTAAGGGCATTTGCAATGGCTCTTCCATGCTTTGGCAAAGCGTCAAAGGAAAAGGCTGGTGGGAGCCTTGGGGCCGTTTCTCACTTTTTATCTTTTGTTTTGTAGGAGGGGGATCATAACTCAGGAGCGGAACAGCTCCTCTGCATGCAGAAGCCCCCAGGCTCCGTCACTGGCATTTTCCAGCATGGATCTTCCCATCTCTGTCAGAAATCTTGGGTCGTTGCCAGTTAGGGTTGACAATACTGAGCTAGATGAGCCAATGATCAGACTCAAAATAAGGCAGCTTCCTATTTTCATACCTAGGTGGGGATAACCAAGTTCAAAATACTACAAACAGCCCCATCTTATACCTACTGTGCATCGTCAGTTCTGTTGGCACTGACTGCTGTTAAGCGAGTCAGAACCTGTCACAAGAGGAGCTCCAACAGCGCACTGCGCAGCGAGCCAGTGGGAAGGCAGCTGGAAAGGCAGGAAGGGGTGGCAGGAAGGTGGAAAGGGGCGGGGATGGGTGGATCGGGTCCTGGGAGGGGGATGGAATTGGCGGTACTGGGGCCACCAATAGCATAACACCCTTCCTGGGCCCAGTCCTGTGATGAGAGCCAGAGTGGTGTAGTGGTTTGGGAGGTGGACTTAGACCTGGATGATTCAGGTTCAAATCTCCCCTCAGCCACAAAGCGTCCTGGGTGACCTTGGGCCAGTCACTTTCTCTCAGCCTCACCTACCTCACAGGGTTGTTGTGAGGACAAGAAGGAGGGGAGGAGCAGCAGCTGTGTAAACCGCCCTGAGCTCTTTGGAGGAAGGGCGGTATAAAAATGTGAAAAAATAAATAATAATAATAATAACATGGACTTGCAACACCAAAATAGCAGTCACTGGTCTGAATAGACCCCTCTGCACCATTGGAGACTTACCTCTGGGTAAAGGAATGATTGTTCCTTCACCTAGACCAGGGGTGCCCAAACTCCAGCCCTGGGGCCACTTGTGGCCCTCGAGGACTCTCAATGCGGCCCTCAGGGAGCCCCCAGTCTCCAATGAGCCTCTGGCCCTCCAGAGATTCGTTGGAGCCCACACTGGCGTGACACAACTGCTCTCAGCGTGAAGGTGACTGTTTGCCCTCTCACGTGAGCTGTGGGATGAGGGCTCCCTCCACTGCTTGCTGTTTCACATCTGTGGTGCAGTAGCGGCAGCAAAGGAAAGGCCAACCTTGCTTTGTGCAAGGTCTTTTATAGGCCTTGAGGTATTGCAAGACCTTCATTCACACATATATGTAAACTGATGTAATTTTTTTTCAAATTTTAAATGTAAATTAATTCTTTTTTTCCCTGGCCCCCGACACAGTGTCAGAGAGATGATCTGACCCGCCTACCAAAAACTCTGGACACCTCTGACCTAGACCTATACAACTCCCCCTGCCCCCACCATAGGACGTAGCAGCCACCATTTTGGCACCACTGCAACAACGGGGGCTAGAAAGGATAGGGCTGAAAATTTCTGATCATTTTTTTTTGACTGTTTCGTATTGTACAAGTAAAACCACCATTTAATTGGTCTGACCAGGCAAAATCCCACACTGTGCTTTAGAATCACTGGATTAATTTCCTTGCTATCCATTTGACACATTGATCTGAAATATTAGTGCAGACTTGGATGAAGTTTAGGCCTGCTCCGAAGGCTCTGTCAATGCCCAGGGGCCTCAGGAAACAGTGCAGTTTTCATGCCACAAACTCTCCTCCCTGCACACACCCTACTTCAAATTCATTTTCTAGGCAGAGGACATGACTAGGAGGACCTGGTTCATGCCTTGAGGGCCAAGGGTCTTCCCATCATTATCTGCTACCTCCTGTTGTTCTGTGCATGTGTGGGAATGTTGAAGTCCACCATGAAGCCCATAGTCTTCACTGCTAGAATTTGGTCCTTCCACCTCTGTGGTTCAGTGATTTGATGCTTGAAGATTAGAGTTGGATTTGCAAGTACGTGTGCAAATTGCTGATCTGTACATAAAATAAGAGCTTTCTTGCCAAATGTACCTATTTAAGGCTGATGCAAAAAGGGTCATTGCACTCCAGGGCCATGTTCCATGTCAAAAAAGTTCCCCATGGTGGCTCTTGTGGTGGTCCCCACAGGACCTAGGAAAAGAACTTCCCCATTAAAGTTGGGACTGGCCAATCACCACCTAGTTTTGCACCTGTTATTGAGGCGCACATTACATAACCTGCCACACAGTTGCAGGGTAAAGCTGGCAAGGGAGGTGGCCTTGTCAGGCTTCCTATCTGTCATCCCGGGGGTACCAGGAGAAGCAAAACCCATCAGGGGAACAGGAGGAAAAGGGGTGGAAAGTAGAGAAAAGGGGTATACAGACCCCTGGAAGACCAGGGAAGAGCGAGGAACCAGACAAAGAGGGTGAGACTCCTAAGTCTTGGCTGCAAGCAGGCCCCTCTCCTCTGGGACAAGGCAGAGGCCTTCTCAGAGCCCAGGTGCAGCTACCTTTGAGGAAAGAAAGGGTGGAGCCGGCAGGGAGAAGGGAGGAGGAGATCCCACAAGATCTGGGTCCCAGGTGTGGGAAGGAAGGGGCAGGGCTAAGAGGTCTGGCTAGAGGGATAAGAAGAAGGGAAGAGACAGTGGAAGGGGGAGGATGCACCTTCCAGAGTTCCCTGGAATGGGGGTTAGGAAGGGGCAGAGAAGGGAGAAAGGTGGTATCTCTAAGGGAGAAGAGGCCTTCCCAGCTGAGAGACATCCAGGAGTGGAGAAGAGCCCAATACTCCAGCCCCTGGAGGAAGGGGCTACCCATAGGCTGGGGAAGGGATCCTAGTTCAGAACACGTCAGAGACAACTCCTGGCTTAGTCCTACAACCATTGAGAATCAAGGGGAAAGGAGGGCCACCACTGGACCCAGCCCCTTGTCAAGAGAACCCCAGATCTCCAGACTGGACCTATGGAGAACAACCCGCACCAGCCACCTTTCGTGGTGAGAACTGAAGGGGGAGATAAAGGATCTTGGGGCAACGGGCCACTTGGGTCCTGGATTGTGGAGAGTCTGTTATTGAGACTGTACTTGGGGGAACGGGGTTCTTGTGAAGGAACAAGAACACCCCATGAACGTAAAGGCCACAACCAAATTAAAGAAAGTAAGCAAACTGCCTCTTTGTTTGCTCCCCGTTCCTCACGTTGACCCTGGAGAGACTGGACCGGGCTAGACGAGGCAGGTGAGCCAATACCCCGAGGGGACATGGATATCACGCTATCCCATGTGATTTCTGTTTGTAACTAGACTACATTGTCTGAGAGAAAATGGGAGCAGGCTGTGCACAGGCAACCTCTACACAACCAAGGCAGCATCTGAACTGGGCCTCAGGTTTCCTTGATTCCCCTGAGTAATTGCATCCCTCCAAGAACACAATTCCCTTCACATAGTGGTGTAGCTAAAGAGGGTGCAAAGCACTAAGTTTTTCAGGGAGCTTCACAGTGGCATGCAAGTGGCCCCCCCTCCCCTTCCGGGTCTGCCTGGAATGGCTCCAAAGGGGAGGGGCAGGTTGCATAGCTCCATGAAGCTCCTTGCAAAACTTAGCAACTGTTACCCTGCACATGCCTGATCTTGTTGGATCTCAGAAGCTAAGCAGGGTCAGGCCTGGTTAGTACTTGGATGGGAGACCGCCTGGGAATACCGGGTGCTGTAGGCTTATACCATAGTCTTTTGAGACTGAAGGTTGCCAACCATAGTGCTTTGCACCCACTCTAGCTACACCACTGCATAGTTCTGTTCATCAAAGTGAACGTAGTTTGTGGCTCTGGTAACTGAGAAAACAGCATTTGAGATCTGGACTCCAGCAATTACTCTTTACCAGGGTCCTTGGGAAATGAAAGCATTATAGAAAAGTTAGACGATACGTCTTAACTAAATGGTTTGCGGTTCACAATGCACACTGCAGCATTCTCCCCTTCTAATCTTTCCCCAGCATTCCTCCCTCTCCCATGCAGGTTTGTGTTCTTTTTTCCCTTCTGTCCTCCACAGCCAAGCTATTATCTTTTTCAGATGTGGCCCATTAATTCTCTGTACGAATTCATGCACACTCAGCTCTCCGCTACTAATGACTACAGAGAAATAATGAATATGGCCCATAGAAAAGGTTGTCTATTGTTTCGCTGCCTCTTGAGTGATTGATTTATCGAAATCTCTTGTCCATGTTTCTGGTGTCGACTTCTGATAGAATCCAGTAAATAGAATTTCTCAGAACCCAAGGCACGTGAGTGGCTGGCCACCTCACTTGGTTTATTTTTAGATGCTAATGAAGGATTCTTTTTAGATCTGCTTTTCCCTTGAAGACATTTGATTTCTTTACTTCAGCCATCATCATCTTCCATCATTCAAATGCTTATGGTAGACATAAATAACAGAGACAGGGGGAGCTACTCTGAAGTGACTGTCATCATGTAGGGAAAGCTGAAAACTAGAGATGAGTGGACTCTTGATAGAGATGTGTTTCAGTCTAACCCGGTGGCATAGCTAAGGGGTTGCAGGGGGTAGCAGTTGCTGCAGGCATCAAGCTTTAGGGGGGCAACAAGCTGAGCTTGACACTAGTGACCAAAATTGGGAAAATCTTCATATGAATGAATCATCATCATGTTATATATCATTTGAAAGGTAATTTAATGCAGAGTGCAATGAAACAAATGGCATTGGAATACCTGTTTTCTATCAAAAGTTATGGCCAGTTAACCAGAAAATGAAAACACAACTGACTTGTGGAACAAAAAGTGGATTTGCTTAATTCCAAACTGACCTATGAGACCGTTTGTTCTGAGTGCCAATGAGATGTTATGATTCAGCATGGAACCTCTAACTTTTTATTTATTTACTTAATTAAATTTGATTTTGTCATGTGGGGGGGGGGCTACAAAATCTTCTTGATTGCAGATAGATGCCTTAGCTATGCCACTAACTAGGGGGAGGCAGCAGAGCAAGTAAGAGGTGAGCTACTGGGGGGGGGGGAGGAGGTGGTTTCCTCCCAATTTTCACTTTTTAAAAAGCCTGGGTGTGAAGTCACTTTCGGTTGTGACATGACTTCTGGGGCAACATTTTGAACTTGGCACTGGGCTACACGATCATTAGCTACGCCACTGGTCTAACCTTTTCTAAAGTGAAATTTAAAGATCAGATCATACGGCGCAAATCTATCCATGTCTACACAGAACTAAGTTCTTTTGTGTTCAGTTGGGTTTCCTTTAAGGAAAGTGGGTATAGGAATACAGCTTTAATCCAGGTTCTGACCATTTTTGGACTTGATTCCAAAATCTGATAGCGTGTAGAGATGCATTCTGAACTTCAAATTAGGCATGTAAGGCCTAAAATTACCCCAGCCCATACTAACTGTGCTTCATGTTCATGGAAGCCCATGGTGGATCATGAGTTAATATTCAATGAAATCATTAACTTGCATTCTGGAGGCCTCCAGGCTTACTTAACAAGGCCTGGAGGAGAGGCATCCCAAAGTTGTTGCCATGTGCAAGTACTGAGAGGCCCATTATGGTGGGGAATTCTGCTATGGTGCAAATCTGCCTTATGGTACCAGCGAGTGCACATAGTGAGTACTGCACATGAGCATGTAGGAGAGAGAAACAAAACCTGCATCTGCTCCTCTAAGAAGCCACAGGGGCTGTGAATTTATTTGGCTGGTGGTGGATGCCATACTACCTCAGGTTTAAATTTTTCTATTTCCCTGGGCAGTGAGTTCCTCTCCCAGGTGCCAGCCTGCTCAACTACTGGGAAGTAGAGACTAGGAATAGCTGAGGAGGCATTTTGGGATTCCACAGGCAACCATGCCTATCCTTCTTCCTAGTTGTTTCTCACTCTGTGGGCCAAGCTACATGTTACCCTAAAGCAGTGGTACTCAAAACTTTTCCAGGTGCTAGGTCCAATGCACTTCCCTTGTTCCCAGAACTCAAACCATACTGCAAAGGTTCTCACCTGAGCTGCACACATTTGCAGTGGTTACAGCATAAGGCAGTGGTACTTGAACTTTTGTGGCCAGTGGCTCCCTTGACCCCCGTGGCTGTTGGCCATGACTCCCCATCATGTTCCTGAGGGCTGGAAGTGACATCATTAAACAGGAAGTGGCCAGAAATATTAACTATATTAAATATAATATAATATTTATTATAATACTTTGTTGGCAACCTTCAGTCTCGAGAGACTATGGTATCGCGCTCTGAAAGGTGGTTTTGGAAGTATTAAATATATATTAACTATATTAATATTAATTATATTAATCATATTAATTAAATGCAGATCTTAAAAATATATTATTAATATGCATGCTTTATAAATGATCAGCTGCTGATCACTGTTGGAGACAGGATGCTGGAGTAGGTAGATTTTGTCTGGTCCAGGAGGACTCATTTTTTTAAAACTTTGTAAGCATACCAATAGAATTGTTTTATCAAATGAACTTTGTGAACAACCAGTCTGACCAACATTACACACACACACCCCTGTGGACCCCAATCCAACTAATCATTTCTCCCATTCTCCTTGGATAGGATTGAACCCTTTATTAATTGAATGGAATTAAATTTCTCCAGCAGCTAGTGGGGAAAACAAAAATAGACCATGAAAATATCTCAGAGCTGATAAGGGTTTGGTTAGGAAGCTGATTTGCTCCTATACTAGGAGATGTACAGCTCAAGCCTATGCATGTCTACTCAGAAGCAAGTCCCATTAGAGTCAATGGGGCTTACTCCCAGGAAAGTGTGGATGGGATTGGGCTGGCAATCACTTCATCAATGGCTGATAAGTATTCCCTTCAAATAGCAAGATTCATCACTTTAAAAATACAGCCTCTCCTCTTCAGTCAAACAACAAGAGTAATAAATCACTTTAAAAACAGTCCCCTTTTTCTGCTCCTGGCCAAGTAAAGTGTGTGCTTGTCTCTCCCCTCCCCCTTTGCCAACTGCATGGAAGTAACTTTAAGGGGAGGGGGAGGAAAGTGGGAAGGTTTGGAGAGGGGGGAGTGGAAGAGGGAGGGGGTTGAAAAGAGAGATTTCACTTTGATGAGAAGCGATCCCAGGCTGGGAACTAGGAACCAACCAGACAAGGATCAGCGAGGGTTCAGGACTGCAAGCCAAGCCCGCTCCTTACTTGCCAGATAGGGGTTGGAGTCGAAGAGCTTTGGAAACAACATGCAGTGAACACAGAAGGCAGCAACCTCAGAGTGGAGGGAGAAGAGGGCAGGGCATTTCTTCTGTTTTCAACTCCCATTTCTTCTGCTTTAAAAGAGTGCATCAGATCATTTTTAAAAAAAGGGCATTTATTCTGCCCAGGGGTGTGACTGTGTCGCTGCACAAGGACATCCCCTTTGAGTTCCTGGTGCCTCCCTAAAGAGCCGCACCTCACAGTTTGAATAGCACTGCCTTAAAGGCATTTTAAAATGAGTTTGGCCACATTTTCTTCTTCACAAAGAAGAGACTAGGGGGAGCTTAACTGCATTGGGGCTGTTGCAAAACACTGCCCCCCCTCCCCAAGAGAAAAACTGCTTGTATGGTCTGGATGGCTGGGTCCATCAGTGCTGGCTGCTTAGCCAAGGGCACCACTAGCTGCAAGGGAGAAGCATCAAGGACAGAGACTGAGGGCCTTCCTCAGGAGTGAAAAGAGAAACTCAAGCAGCCTCAGATGTGGCCAGCGGAGAGGATTAAGGACCCAGTTCTAGCCAACTTTTCAGCACCAGTGGAACGGCTCTGCAGCCCTAAGGTAAGGGAACACATGTGACTGTACCTTGAGAAGACTTCTGTGACTGCCTCCCCACAGAAAGGATGCAGCACACACCCCATTGGCATGGCTGTGCTAGCACTGGAAAATCGGATTGGCTTGGGCCCTAAATCAGCTTTCTCCTCCCAGGGATCACAGGCAGATGCCAATCCTCTACTGAGCTCCTCAGCTGCTGGGGAATCTTTATATACAGGAACCTCTGGTCTCCACCTTGCCTCTTCTTGCCCCTGTGTAAGTGATGCTCTCCTCACAGGCCCCAATCCTGGAGGAAGCCTCCACTCCATTCCAAGGTGTCCGGCCAGGTGTGCTGAAAGGTTGCTTCGGCTGTGGCTGTAGCTTCAATGGTTACTTGGAAGGGGTGGGGCCACCTGCAACCCAGGTGCCTCTCAGTGAACCCAGGGGTGGTTGCCATGCTGGGCACCAGTTGTGACACTCACTCAAGCCTGCTCCAGTGGGCTCAGCAGCGGCTTCATTGCTGCTTCGGGAAGGTCACTGCGGCTGGGCACAACAGGCCTGGTGGAGCTATGGAAGAGACAGCTGGATGAGGGGGGCTCCACAGGATTGCCTGTGGGACCAGGGGTGAAGACCGCCCTGGACACTGCTACCTGCTTCTGGGGACAGTCAGTAGGAAAACATATTGGGAGGGGTCAGCCCCCCTCCACACATCCTGGTCATGATCCAGATCACTAGATAGCTGCTTTTGTCCTGTGCTGCAGGACATAAGGCTGGTGCCTGATGCAAACAATTTAAAATTTTTTGAATCCAACATATAGTTTGGTCTGTTTTTTTTTGGGGGGGGGGGAGTAGTGACATAGCTATAGGGCTGCATAGCACTGTGTTTTGCAGGGAGCCTCAGCGAGGTGTGCAAGAGGCCCATCCCCCTCCTCAAAACAGTTCTTGCCATGTGAAAGGGGCTTGCTTAGATGGCTCTGGTATACCAGCTTGTGAACTTTCCCATTCATGGCTGCCCAAGTAACATTTTACATTAAGCATTACAAAACACTCCCTGAGCCACCCCGAGCAGTCATTGGCAACGTTTCGTGCAGTCAAGCTGGCTCCATTTTTGCACCATCCTTTTAAAGCACCTTGCAGCTTCAGGGTTTAAGGGCCTGTTCTCTGTTGGCTGCTCTGCCTTGACAGCTATTTTGAGCTTGTTATTTCACAGGTTATCACGAACTTGCAAAGATTCATTTTCACAATCCTATCATCACTTTTCTGATGTAATGCATTTTTTTTTCTTTAGCAGTTTCATACCTTTCCAAAGCACAAAAGCATAAAAATGAGATGCCATATTGTTTTGGGGTGGGTGCCGCACAGGGAACTTCTTCTAAGTAGGTTGCCTTTGTTTCCTGGTAGACAGGGCTGTTGATGAGTTTCTGAGGAAGGTGCTTGTCTTCACAATGACTTCTTCACCTGATCCTACTTTCAGAAACAGGACTTTCTGAGAACTTGAAAATGTCGGTGAGGTCCTCTGAGCAACTTTGGAAACCACACTGATGCACAGAGTAAGCATGGCAGAATGGTGTAGTGGTTAGAGTAGAAATAACCATACCCAAATACCTACTCAACCATGTCATTGGGTGCCCTTAAGCCAGTCACTATAGTTCAATTCTTGTACATAGAGTGTAGCAACATGTATAAGGGATGACTAAGAGATCTGTTTGGTTAAATGACTGACACCCCAATCCTATGCATATCTAATATGCATTAGACCCCTGCTAACTGGGTAAGAGGCACTTTTTCAAGTGGGTGCTCCTCTTTTATTTAGCAGGGGGAGAGTAACTGGCCCATCTCACCCCAGCACTGTCTGTTCTAGTGGCTGTCTGCTGGTATTCCTTTGCATCTTTTTAGACTGTGAGCCCTTTTGGGACAGGGAGCCATTAGATATTTGATTTTCTCTGTAAACCGCTTTGTGAACTTTATGTTGAAAAGCAGTATATAAATACTGTTGTTGTTGTTAATGTCTCTAATGGGACTCAGAAGTAAGTCCTATTAGAGTCAATGGGGCTTACTCCCAGGAAAGTGTGGATCGGATTGGGCTGTGAGGCTGCAATCCTATCCACACTTACCTGGGAGTAAACCCCATAGAGTATAATGAAACTTGCTTCTGAGTAGATATTCATAGGATTGGGTTTTAAGTGGTATATGTCCATATGACTATAAAGACATAGGGCTCTTTGGAGCAGATGCTGATATACAAAGGTCTACAAATCTCCCAGTTTGGAGACTGGGAACCTTTCTTTTTCAAGGCTCTAGACCAGTGGTTCTCAAACATTTTAGCACTGGGACCCACTTTTTAGAAAGACAATCTGACAGGACCCACCAGAAGTGATGTCATTAACTTGCAAGTGATGTAATGGCTGGAGGTGACATCATCAAGCAGGAAAATTTGTAGTACTCCCCCATCTGACATAATCAAATCAAAAAAGTAAGTAAATTAAAAGTTGATAATAAGTATAAGTTTAAAAAAAATTATTTTAGGACGGTTAGGAGGGTTCTTTATTTTAAATAAACCCTCCTAATCAGTTGCTAATCTATTTTTAAAAAAATTCCCAAACATCCCAAAGGCTACAGTTGTATCCACATTTTAAAAATGAAATGAATGGGGACCCATTTGAAATTGGCTTGTGAGTGGATGCTGACCCACAGTTTGAGAAACACTGCTCTAGGCCAGGGGTGTCCAAAGTTTTTGTCAGGAGGGCCACATCATCTCTCTGACACTGTGTCGGGGGCCGGGGAAAAGAAGAATTAATTTACATTTAAAATTTGAATAAATTTACATAAGTTTACATAAATGAATATATTAAAGATGACTTATATGAATGAATGAAGTTCTTGCAATAGCTCAGGGCCTATAAAAGCCCTTGCACAAAGCAAGGCTGGCCTTTCCTTTGCTGCCTCTGCTGCATCACAGATGTGAAACTGCAAGCAGTGGCAGGAGCGCTCATCCCACAGCTCACACAAGAGGTCAAATAGTTGCCCTCACGCTGAGAGCAGTTGCGTCGGGCCAGTGCGGGCTCCAACAAAACTCTAGAGGGCCAGAGGCTCACTGGAGACTGGGGACTTCCTGACGGCCGCGTTGAGAGTCCTCGAGGGCCGCAAGTGGCCCCAGGGCCGGGGTTTGGGCACCCCTGCTCTAGACGGTGCAGAAAACCTGAGAGATGTACAGTTGTAGGCACATACAATTAATGCAGACATTCAGCCCAACAAGTATAAATTGGGGGCAGGACCTGGGGTCTGTTGCTGCTTCTGCCTGTATGTACATTTGCTTTCCCTGGATGTATCCTGTGAACCAGGCTGTCACTCAGCATGACTTGCCACTGGTGGGCCACGGCACCCTTTGGAAGTGATGTTGTCTGATCATTTTTGTTTCCTTATCTTCAGTGTGTGCAGGAAACATACATATGCGCATTGTATGTGGTGCTGGGCATGTTCCAGGAAAGCATGGCCCACCTGAAGGCAAGATGGTCTCCAAGTCTGATCCTTCTGTCATGAGCCTATAAGCAGAGCCAATCTGCACAGCATTGATGTGCATGAGCCACTGATTCAGATTGTACATTCGTATGGACCAATCCTATCTCTTGCCCGTCCACGGCATGTAGAACCATTGATGGAGTGTGCACAGCACACTATGGTGGTGGTGGTGTGATCTCCAGATGACATAGGAGAGGTAAGTAAAAACCCTTACTTATCTCCCTGTAGGTTACCTGGTCTCTAATGGGTTTCTTTCTCTCGATACAGAGAGAACAGAGACGCCTGCGTTGGCTCGGTCATGTCGTGAGAATGGATGATGGCCAGATCCCGAAGGATCTCCTCTATGGCGAATGCGTGCAAGGAAAGTGCCCTACAGGTA
This sequence comes from Tiliqua scincoides, assembly GCF_035046505.1. NCBI lineage: Eukaryota > Metazoa > Chordata > Lepidosauria > Squamata > Scincidae > Tiliqua > Tiliqua scincoides. The sequence goes on along the minus strand of NC_089824.1, from coordinate 8,898,034 downwards.
GACCACAGCTGCGATACAAGGACATCTGCAAGAGGGATCTGAAGGCCTTAGGGATGGACCTCAACAAGTGGGAAACCCTGGCCTCTGAGCGGCCCGCTTGGAGGCAGGCTGTGCAGCATGGCCTTTCCCAGTTTGAAGAGACACTTGGCCAACAGTTTGAGGCAAAGAGGCAAAGAAGGAAGGCCCATAGCCAGGGAGACAGACCAGGGACAGACTGCACTTGCTCCCAGTGTGGAAGGGATTGTCGCTCCCGAATTGGCCTTTTCAGCCACACTAGACGCTGTTCCAGAACCACCATTCGGAGCGCGATACCATAGTCTTTCGAGACTGAAGGTTGCCAACATGATGAATGGGTCTCCTCAGACCTATGCTAGCTATTTAGCTGGCATATGTCCAAGGAGCCTCAGGGAGAGTGGTAGGCTCCGAAAAGGATAGGGTTTGGGCATACACCACTTCTTTGAGGTCCATCAACATGAGTCCATAATGGGACTGGACTGTCTGAATAGGGTGTAAGAACCTGAGGCTCACTCTGAGGAACGACAATGTGACAATGTGACTGACCCAGTCATTTTCAACCACTGCGCTGTGGCACATTGGTGCGCCCTGAATGGTCTCCAGGTGTGCCTCCGGAATTTGGAAGAGGGTTATTTAGTAATAGAATCATTGGGGGATGTGCGCCCTCCACCAGCAGTGTGGTGTGCCTTGTCAATTGTCAAAAAAACTGATGGTGTGCCTTAACCATTTTAGGGCATGATCCTAACCAAGCTTCCAGCACCGAGGTAAGGGCAATGCAACTCTGAGGTAAGGGAACAAACATTGTCTTACCTTGAGGAGGATTTCATGACTGCCCCCCCAACTGCAGGCTGCAGTGCATGCCCCACTGGCACAGCTATGCCAGCGCTGGAAAGTTGTTTAGGATTGCACCCTTAGTGCTTTCCCAATGTGCCATGAGGTGAAAAAGGTTGAAAATCCCAGGCCTGGCTACTTGTGAATAGACATATATAAGTGTGTGTGTGGGGGGGGGTGCATTGATGTGTGGGCGCATGTACGCATGGGCATTGAGGGACAGAGAAACTAATCATTTAGCAAATGGAAAATTAGGCTCCGGAAACGAGAACCTAACCAGAAATACATTATATTAATGACAAAATTGTGTAATGCGAGTTTCAACAATTTTAATTTACAAGGAAAGCTGTTCTGCTAGAGTTATGGAAAACTAATATTTCTTCATGCAGTCTGGAGTCTGGAAAGTGGGGGTCTGTTCATTATAGGCTGAGCACGGACAGTCTGCTTGCTCTTGTTTAGTTAAAATCAGATATAATGAGCTTTCAAGAAATCAGTGCTCAGGAAAATGACTGTATATTTATGCAGCTTTGCTTGTTTGCACTTTCAGATTTATTCGTGGTGCAGCCGGCTTTCATAGTAGGTGAGGTTTCCCTTCTTCCAGAAGTTGGGGGCAGGGAAAAAGGATACAACTGATGAAAAGTGAAATATCATTATTATCATTAATTAAAGCAGGGGTCTCCAAACCCCAGCCCGGGGCCAGATGTGGCCCGCGGAGAGCCTCTATTCGGCCCATGGCCAGCCTCTGATCCACTGAAAGCCTCTGGCCCAGTTGACCAAACAGAACCAGAGTTATGCTTGTGTGTACTTTATTTCCTTGGCTATGTTGCTGCTTGGAGAAATCCTGGACATTGGAACCCATTCAGTCATTCATCTAAGTTTCATCTCTAATGTATTTATTTAAACTTTATATTTAATTTCTTTTTTTCCGGCCCTCAACACCATGCCAGATGTTTGATGCGACCCTTTGGCCGAAAAGTTTAGAGACTCCTGAATTAAAGATTAAATAAACGTATTGAAGAATGAGCCTCGCTGTAAAAGAATCAGCATGGTTTCTGCAGAGGTAAGTCCGACCTCGTTAACATGCTAGACATGTTTTTTGTGTGTCAACAGACGTGGATAGAGATGATCCAGCTGGTGTTGTATACTTGGACTTTCAAAAACTGTTGACAGTCCTTCACTAAAGGCTCTTGAGTCAACTTTAGCTGTCATGAAATAAGAGGACAAATTCTTTTATGGACTGTAATTGGTTAAGGAACAAGACTCAGAGTAGGAATAAATGCGCAATTGTCACAGTGAAGAAGTGGGGTTCCTCAAGGATTTGTCTCGAAACCAGTGTTTTAACTTGTTCATAAATGATATGGAGTTAGAGATAAACAACATGGTGACCATACTTGCAGATATAACAACAACAACAGCAACAACAACTAGGTATTTATATACTGCCTTCCTGGTCATCGGATTACTCCTCTGACTTTATTCAAGGCGGTTTACATAGGCAGGCGTTTCTGAATCCCTCAAGGGGATTTTTACAATCATAGAGGTTCTCTCTTTCAAGAACCAACAACATTTCAGAATGGATCATCCTGGTTTGGTCTCACTTCTGGCCTCCAGTTCTCCCACGCAGGCTGGCAGTTAGCTCCATCTCTCACATGGAGAGCAGCCAAGATACTTCTTGCTCACACCAAGAGCAGGTGGAATCACTCAGCTGGGCTTGTCAGCTGCTTCAAGTTCTCGCCATTCTCAGCCATTCAGGGAGCTGCCGGTGTCCTCGAACTGGCAACCTTCTGATGTTATCTTCGGGTTAACAGAGGCTCTACCCTCTAGACCAGACCTTCTGCCCAAATTATCACCAAATTACTCAAGGTGGTAAAAACCAAAGCAGGTTGTGAAGTGCTCCAAAAGGATCTCTCCAACTAGGTGGATAGGCAATCAAATGGCAAATGCCAGTCAGTGTCTAGCACATTGTGGCATAAAATCCCAACTTCATATGAGTTGTGATAGGGTCTGAGCTGTCAGTGATGATCCAGGAAAGAAACCTTGAGGTTGTGGTGGACAACTAAATGAAAACATTGATTAATGGTCCGATCCTATCCAGGCCTTCCACTGATGGAACCTGTGTTCCATTGATGGAATGCCCAGGCTGCTGGTGCTGCAGCCTCAGTGATGGCGCATGGAACAGGACTGCCCACAGAAATGGCTGGCAACTGTGTGCATGGACCACCAGAGTGCCAAGCCACCATTGTGCTGGTAAGATGGCAGTGGCTGTGGGCCATGGGCAGGGAGGGGGAATCTGAGCCAGCTCTTGAGGGAGAGTATTGGTGGAAGCAGTGGCACTAATATCCAATGCCACCTTCCAGACCTCATTGTGCTTCATTGGGCCCACTCTGCCAAAGGGCTGGTGTAGATTCAAGTAGGTCCATTGGGAACCATGTCTTGGCAGAGTAGGTAAGAAAAAAATTGCTTTCACTTACCTCTCTGCTAGGGCATAGTCCCCTTCCTGTACAGGTTCATACAACAGCTCATGTACAACAGTATTAAAATCAAATATTGGTAGAACTCAACAAAAATAAAAACACATAGACCTGCCACATAAGAAGCATGAGTGAGGATGTTTGGCAAACAAATGAGGGGGAAAGGAGTCCCAATGCCACAGGTGAAAGGGCCCCTTTCCTAGTGTCATCCACTACCTCTCAGAAGAACACTGAGCATTTGGCCAAGGTAAATTAGGAGCAGATGTTCCTTTGAAAATTGTGGACAAAGGTTATTTAAATCTATGAAGATCAAAACAAGCAGGATGAAGATGTTTCCTAGTACAGGTTGACAGGCTTCTTACTGTAATTTGCACCGACTGGAAAGTCCAAAGGGAGCCCCACACAGGTTGTTTTGACCTCTTTCAACGTGGTCCCAGAGTGAAACGTATTTTCTTTTTCCATAGGATGAGCACTGTTATGTGATGGGTACAACCAGTGGCATAGCTAAAGGGGGTGCAAAGCACTAGATTTTGCAGGGTGCCTCATTGCAGCATGCAAGAAGCCCCCCCCCCTCAGAGCCATTCCCTGGGGGGAGCAGACAGAGGCAAACTTTGCACCCCCTCTAGCTTTGTACCTCCTCTAGCTATGCCACTGGGCACAGCTGGCTTGGAACTTGTGGGAAAAGCAATGATGTGGCGCCCTGCCATCCTCATTTAGTTGCTGCAGCTGCATGATTTGCTGAGGTTCTGGCACCGCTTTCTTTAGTGCTTAGCAGCCACCGTTTCGCCCTTCTCCACAATCCCTCATTCTACGTGATGTCATGTGATCACATAGCATGGTTCTGAAGGAATGGTTTGGGGAAAAATTGGGGGGGGGCTGTTTCCAACAGAACCCTGCTGGAAATGACACTTTGTGGTGAGGTAGCATCTCTCGCCTGGGGATTGTGGGAAAAATGGCACCTGGCCATTGTTGTTTTTAAGAATATTTCCACAAAACATCAACAAGCTTTTCAGCAAAAAGTACCAGTAGGTTCCAAACTGGTTTTTATAGCAAAGCATGTCAATAAATACTGTATTTTTCGCTCCATAAGACGCACACACTTTCCCCCCCACTTTTTTTTGGGGGGGAAGTGCGTCTTATGGAGCGAATACTACAAAAAAGAGTGCACTTTGGGGACCTTAATGAAGGGGGGATCTTCATGCCAGTTTATGATCCCATTCACCCTATGAAGGGGGGGGATGGTTCAAATGTTGTTCTGTTATAGTTTATTAAATATTTTATTACACTATTTGGTTCAGAATATTTTTTTCCTGTTTTCCTCCTCTACAAAATAGGTGTGTCTTATGGAGTGAAAAATACGGTAGTTCTCTATCCCCAAAGGCCTCACAGTCTAAACCAGTGATTTCACAGGCCTACAAAATTGAGGGTGAGAAACGTATTTCCCCAACTTTATGGTGGTTTGATATGAATTTGGGGTGCTGATTCCAAAAATGGCATTCGTTTTGCCCTATCGCGTCTAGTTTTGGAGATACAGTATAGCCTCATTAGTGAATGGTTCAAGCAGCTTCTGCATGAGGAAGGCATGGTGTAGGCTGCTCCCAGCGTAACAGTCAACTGTTCAACGTCTTGCATGAGCTGTGGGACGAGGGCCCCCTCCACTGCTTGCTGTTTCACATCTCTGATGCTGCTGCTGCAGCAAAGAAAAGGCTGGCCTGGCTTTGTGCAAGGCCTTTTATAGGCCTTGAGATCTTGCAAGACCTTCATTCATTCATATATGTTCCATCTCTAATATATTCATTTATGTAAATTTATTCAAATTTCAAATGTAAATTAATTCTTATTTTTCCCTGGCCCCCAACACAGTGTCAGAGAGATGATGTGGCCCTCCTGCCAAAAAGTTTGGACACCCCTGCCGTACATCCATTGAGGAAGGAAGAAGAGAGAAGAGCAGGAAAACAGTGAGCTGCCAAAATAAAGGATGGGAAACAAATATGGCTAGGCTTAGAGAGCATGCTAATACCATTTGACATTAAATAGAAAAGTGATGATAAAAATGATACTTTTTATATATGTCCCCATATATTGCCTGCATTGTGTTATCCCCTGTCCCCAGCTGGGATATTTTTATTCAGTTCCAGGCCTGGTCATTGTGAGTTTTGGCTTATATTCCGATTATACATTACACTTCGGGGAAATAAAACAGGCGCCTGTTAGATTCATCGCTGCAGATGGCCTGAGATGCTGTACCCTGCCTTAAATTACAACAAAAACAAGCTGAACCTGGCTATTATGCCTAAGGAAAAAAAAAAAAAACTGGGCTTCAGATGGCTCAGGTAATAAATGGCAGCGCATCCCTTACCACCAAGGAAGTCAGCCACAGTCTAAGTGAGAGATGAGCAAATGCCATTGATTTCTAGGAACTGCCTGGCCCCTTCGGAGAGCTGGTTCGTCCAATCGCTTTTTGTGTTGCCTCGGGCCTGCTCACTATCTCCCTGCTTCCGTTCCTCACAAGAGGGCAAGCTGTCTCTGAAGGTCATTTTGAAAGCAAACATGATAAAGAAAAGGAAAAGCTTTTCAAGTGAGAAGGTGCTGCAGAAAATGGTGAACTCAAACGAGTGGAGCACATAATGTCTCCTTTGGCCAGGCTGACCCATACAGAAGATCAGGGCAGGATCAACGAATGAGTGCATCTGATCCCTAAAAATAGCCCCATGTTGATTGATACATCCTGCTCTGGCATGGAAAACTAAAAAGCAGTCGGGTACTGGCATGGGGTAGCTGGATGCATGGATGCAAGAGGTTTCTAGAAAGCTGATCGGAGTCTGAAGATTGTGTGACACTTTAAGGGCCCCCAAGGTATATACACGTTGATGAGTATATGAAAGATGTACATAGTCATACATATCTGTGGCATGATGAGTGCACCCAAGTAGCCACCCACAGCCTAATGTCAGCTCGGCCTTGGAAAGATGTATATTAGCCAGTTATTGTTGGCATCTTTCAGTCTTGGAAGACTATGGTATCGCACTCTGAATGGTGGTTCTGGAACAGAGTGTCCTCTCCAGTGCGCGAAGCCTGGGTAAAGTAGGTATGGAGGATAGGCTGTTACCCATGCAGCAAATCCCCCCTCTCCACGTCGCTGAAATGGTCCAATGGAAAGGCAGAAGCCAATACGGTTGGTTCCAGTGGCGTCGCAGGAGTTGCCAGAACGTGACTGTGTTCAGCCATGAACTGCCTCAGGGACTCCGGCTCCAGATTTTGCCTCGAGGTTGACTCCTGAAGCCTTTTCCATAACTGGATGTAGCCACAAGGCAGTGGAGGTTTGGGATCAGAGTTTTCCTTCTCTCAGATGAGCTGCCTTCCCAGGCTGACCAGTCCCATCTAGCCGGTGGCTGTTTAGTCGCCTCTTACGACAAGTACAGCCAAACCGAGGGCCTATTCTTATCCCCCAGCCCCCAGGGGGAATTAGCCAGTATTGAATGCAAAATGTTGTGCTTTTCTGAACCAGTGTTCTTCTAACCTAGGAAGATGGGGAGGAGTCTTCAGAGGGAGAAGGCAGGCAGCACAGCACTCTCCTTTGGCTTGTCTAGAATAAACCACAATTTGGCTTATCCTCATCCAGGACTTGTTACTGCCAGGCTGTCTCAGAAGGAGAAGTGACAGCCCAATCCTGAGCTTCCCAGCGCCCAGGGACGCAGCAGCACCGATATGGCTACTACCATCTCTCATGGAGTGAGAAAGCAGCACCAGGGCTGCCTGGGGCAAGGGAGCTTAAATTCCCTTACCCAACATAGTGACCAGCCAGCCCCAAGGGGTCTTCTCAGATCTGCGTCCGCTATTAAGCGGGTGCAGATTTGAGGAGACCTGTGTCGGGTCTCTGGGGTCAGGAGGGGGGATAGGATATGGGAGCAGGGCCTGCAGCCATCTCCACCCCATCTGCCCTGCTCCCTCCCTACCACACCTTCCCCTTGCCCTCCCACCACCCTGGAACGCTTCCCGCCCTGACTTACCTCTCTACCATGCTGTGTCCTACCAGCCTCTGACCGGAGCTGGCTCAGCACAGGCTCGCACTAAGCCAGCTCCATGCTGGGCTGGCTCTGACCATCACAGGTGTGCCTTACGGCATATTTGTATAGTGCATTCCAGCGCTGGGCTGGCATGAGCCCAGTAGGATTGAGCTCTGCGATAGCAAAGCCTCCTCCATGAGCCTGGCTGGGACAAACTGCCATTCAACTTCTCCCCCCCCCCTAATTAGTAGCCATTCCACATGGTTCTATAGAGGAAGCTGAGAGAGAGCAAGACATCCTTACATAAGAACATAAGAACAGCCCCACTGGATCAGGCCATAAGAACATAAGAACAGCCCCACTGGATTAGGCCATAGGCCCATCTAGTCCAGCTTCCTGTATCTCACAGCGGCCCACCAAATGCCTCAGGGAGCACACCAGATAGCAAGAGACCTCATCCTGGTGCCCTCCCTTGCACCAATCATCCCTTGCATCCTTCATCAATTTGGTGGAGACAGATTGGCATTAGACTCTTCTCCTTGCACAACAGGCCATTGAGTAACCTGAAATGTTGCCACCTGGGCTGGCTTGTTTCCCTCTCCCCTTTTCCTTTTGTAATGTGTCTGTTACAGTGGTTCTCACACATTTAGCACCAGGACCCACTTTTTAAAATGAGAATCTCTCAGGACCCACCGGAAGTGATGTCATGACTGGAAGTGACATCATCAAGCAGGAACATTTTTTTACAATCCTAGGCTGCAATCCTACCCACCCTTACCCAGGACTAAGTCCCATTTACTGTCATTGTTAAAAGAATATATATAGTAGCTTGTTAAAAGTACAGGTCTGTAACATTTCTCCAAATGCACTCACGTGCCCTGGTAGCATCAAGTCTAATATATTAAAAATAAAATATTGAAATGAATGGGGACCCACCTTAAATGGGCTCGCGACCCACCCAGTGGGGTCCCTACCCACAGTTTGAGAAACACTGGTCTATTAGATTGTAAATCTACCATTATAAACAATGGATTGTAGTAGTAGTAGTAAATAATAATAATGCTTTGTAAAGAAGACTTTGTGAAGAAAAAGATGGAAAAAAGAAGGCATTGTACAGAAAAAGATGTTAGGCAACTGATCACATTGTAAATGGGTGCAGCAAAATCAAATGGAGCGATTACAAAAAAATGTTGCACTAAAGTTGCTGTAATGCTCCGCTGTCATTTCTGGTGACCCACAGTTTACAAACCATTGCCCTAGGAGGTTTACAGTCCAATGCTATGGTTTTCCCTGCGGTGGCATGATGCTGTACAAAAATGGCCTCTGCTTCATGCTTTGGTGGGGGATGGGCTGATTCAGTGGCTTGGGAGAGGTGAGCCTCTCAATCACCAATGGGTCTCCCTGGACCTGCACCAGCTTTTTAGCAGGCTTGTGTCTGAGGAGACAGAGGGTGTCGCAGCTTGCTCTGGAGCTGACAGCATCTGGCAAAAGTCACCTGCTTCGGGTGCCACCCCTCCCACCTCTGACACACTTCCTGTCCTCCCCCACTTTGCCCATTATTCCCCACCTGCCCCATTAACCCTCCCCTAGCCCCATTACACCTCTGCTGCTGACTCACCTTCATCAGTGGGCACTCCACATCCTGTCATTGTGGGTTGGACCACTCCGGCCATGGTCTGGAAGCACACAACAACACAGGCTTCTGGAGTGCCATTTACCATGGCCAAAAAGTGTGTTCTACCTCTGAAGAGCTAGTTTCAGTGGCAGCCCACATCAAAGCAATTAATTATGTACATTGTGAACCTTTTTGGAATAGATATATTTTCATTGGAGAAAAGCTGCTGTAGACCACTCTCAGCCCTTGGGATAGAATGGGATATATATTCATAAAATAAATGTTCAAGGCACATTATAGAGTTTTGTCTTAAGCCATTTCTGCCCAACATTGCATATATGCAACAGGGACCAAATGTGTACACCTGTGGGCGGAGCAAAAATGGGCTAAAAACTGACCACAAGAAGTTTACAAGCAATGGGAAAGTTCTTCCTTTGTTGTTTATTACTCTTTCCTCTGCAGGATGTTCTTTTCTCCATTGGCCTGGGACATGTGCGCAGTGCAGTGGCATAGAGGGGAAGCAATGCACTAAGTTTTGCGAGGAGTCTCACCTCCTCCCCCCCCCATTCAGTGCAAGTGGCTCCCCCCCCCATTCAGAGTAATTCTGGGCCATGGGAGCAAAACAGAGGCAATGCTAACATCAAAGATAGGATCTCAAAACACATAGACGAGCAGGCCTTACTGAGGGAGAGTCAGCATGGCTTCTGTAAGGGTAAGTCTTGCCTCACAAACCTTATAGAATTCTTTGAAAAGGTCAACAGGCATGTGGATGCGGTAGAACCCGTGGACATTATATATCTGGACTTTAAGAAGGCGTTTGACACGGTCCCTCACCAAAGGCTACTGAAAAAACTCCACAGTCAGGGAATTAGAGGACAGGTCCTCTCGTGGATTGAGAACTGGTTGGAGGCCAGGAAGCAGAGAGTGGGTGTCAATGGGCAATTTTCACAATGGAGAGAGGTGAAAAGCGGTGTGCCCCAAGGATCTGTCCTGGGACCGGTGCTTTTCAACCTCTTCATAAATGACCTGGAGACAGGGTTGAGCAGTGAGGTGGCTAAGTTTGCAGACGACACCAAACTTTTCCGAGTGGTAAAGACCAGAAGTGATTGTGAGGAGCTCCAGAAGGATCTCTCCAGGCTGGCAGAATGGGCAGCAAAATGGCAGATGCGCTTCAATGTCAGTAAGTGTAAAGTCATGCACATTGGGGCAAAAAAATCAAAACTTTAGATATAGGCTGATGGGTTCTGAGCTGTCTGTGACAGATCAGGAGAGAGATCTTGGGGTGGTAGTGGACAGGTCGATGAAAGTGTCGACCCAATGTGCGGCGGCAGTGAAGAAGGCCAATTCTATGCTTGGGATCATTAGGAAGGGTATTGAGAACAAAACGGTTAGTATTATAATGCCGTTGTACAAATCGATGGTAAGGCCACACCTGGAGTATTGTGTCCAGTTCTGGTCGCCGCATCTCAAAAAAGACATAGTGGAAATGGAAAAGGTGCAAAAGAGAGCAACTAAGATGATTACAGGGCTGGGGCACCTTCCTTATGAGGAAAGGCTACGGCGTTTGGGCCTCTTCAGCCTAGAAAAGAGACGCTTGAGGGGGGACATGATTGAGACATACAAAATTATGCAGGGGATGGACAGAGTGGATAGGGAGATGCTCTTTACACTCTCACATAATACCAGAACCAGGGGACATCCACTAAAATTGAGTGTTGGGCGGGTTAGGACAGACAAAAGAAAATATTTCTTTACTCAGCGCGTGGTCGGTCTGTGGAACTCCTTGCCACAGGATGTGGTGCTGGCGTCTAGCCTAGACGCCTTTAAAAGGGGATTGGACGAGTTTCTGGAGGAAAAATCCATTATGGGGTACAAGCCATGATGTGTAAGCGCAACCTCCTGATTTTAGGAATGGGTTAAGTCAGAATGCCAGATGTAGGGGAGAGCACCAGGATGAGGTCTCTTGTTATCTGGTGTGCTCCCTGGGGCATTTGGTGGGCCGCTGTGAGATACAGGAAGCTGGACTAGATGGGCCTATGGCCTGATCCAGTGGGGCTGTTCTTATGTTCTTATGCTTTTTGCACCACACAGCACATTTGCACCACCCAGCGCTGACAGTATGAGCCAGCACTGAAGATCTCAGGATTGGGCTCACAATCTCTCTAGGAAGATAAAAGTTGCGTCTACATACAGCTGGAACAGCCTCAAAGTGAAAGTACAATCCAAATTAAAAAAAAAATCAAAAAAGAAAAGGGGAAAAGGCTTTGATTGTGTGTTTAAAAGCCCAAATAGATTTCAAAGATTTATTTTGTTTTGAAGTGGAGACCTTCTTCTCCATTCAGTGGCTCACAATGGAATGAATACACAGTCATCAGCCCTAAGAAGAAAACCACCTGGCAAGAAGAATGAGCATCTCAAGGCAACCACTGAAGAGAGAAAAGACAAAGGATGATGAGGACATAATAACCCATGCAACAGAAGAATGGAACTCAGCAGCAGCCACAAAGGAAGGCAGCAGTACAGCAAGGAGTGGGGAACATTTGACATGGGACAACTGTTAGCCCACCCAGTGTGGTACGTGGTCATAGCTCAGGGGAGAAGCACATGGCATTTGCCAGCAAATGCTCCCAGGCTCAATCCCTGGTACCTTTTTAGACTGGGACCCTCAGGAGATGGACTGGGCATGAAATCACATGAAAGCACCATGTACATGGATGGTGTCAAATAAATAAAGACCATCGTCACCTTCCAGGGAGATGATGAAAGCAGCAGCATACCCAAGGGCGGCGGCGCGGTAATGCGCTGTATAAGCACCCCCTTCTACTCACTACTGCGCATTGTTGTCCCAAATGGCTCTGATGGCGAATGGGAGAGGCTGGTTACATGGCACACTGTGGCATTTGCTGTACTTATTGTGTCCCTGCCCCCATTACGTTGCTGGATGAAAGGGATGAGGGTCCCTTTTTAGTCAAGTAACAGTCATTTGGGGCTCAATCCAGCTCAGCACATGGTGAGGAAGGATGAATTTCCAGGACCTTCCTCCTCCTCCCTGCCCCCATTGCCCCCCCCCACAACTACAGGCTATACAATCTTAAAAGAACTACCCGGAAACCTGGAGAATAAGTTTGGGAGAGACTCCTCCACTGGCCACATCCAATCAGGTCTCTGTTATACATGCCAGGTTAGCAGCCTCACCCAGGATTAAATCCCTTCTTAATCAGTTGCATTGGGGTTTGGTGGCTGCAGTTTTTTGGTTGTTGTTTTTTTTTGGGGGGGGGGGGTGTTACAATTTTTATTTGTTACAGTTGTGGTTTATATTTACAGGTTGAGCCTCATTATTTATGTGGGTTCCGATCTAAGCACTCACGTGGATGGCAAAAGACGCACTATAGCAAATCAATTTAAAAAACAAAGTTTCTTTGTGATTTAAAAACAGCCTTGCTGACCTTTGTGATGTAAGATTGTCACCTTCAATCCATCAATCAGTCCTCCTCCAAGAGCTTAGAAAGGCGCTTCACTCAGCCCCTCCCTTCACCAATGCAAAGTGATCAGGTTTCTTTCACCTGCTCAGGGGGAAGGGAGGGGTTGGAGAGAGAAAGATTGATGAATTGTCAGCCAGCTGCCCTCTCTCTCTCTTTCATTAAGGAGACTACTATTAAAGGACTGTTCAGTTTTTCAACTGATTTTAAAAGGGTGCATTTTTCCCCTTCTCCAGGGATCTGCTCATTCCTTCTCATTTGCAGGGGCCATTCATGTTGAGTCAAATCTATGTATCAAAAATCCATGTATAAATAGGCTGGACCTGAATTAGCACTTTATGTTTATTGTGCTTTATATTTCATTCCTACATTGGCACTATGTTATACACCCCTTGGAGCATTCCGTTTATTTAGACCAGGGGTTGGCAACCTTAAACACTCAAAGAGCCATTTGGACCCATTTTCTGGAGGAAAAATAACCTCAGGAGCCACAAAACCCTTTTGACATCTAAAATGAAGATAATACTGCATATATAGGTTTTTTTTCACCTTTATGCTCTTATAGGTCCCATTTTTATAATGTAGCCCCCTCTTGTAGCTTTTAGTTAGTTTTGTCATACATTCTTGTCCTGTGTTTTCAGACGCCTGGTCCTCTATGGTGTTTTGCCTGATTCCAAGGCCATTCTCTGCCTGGAGAATTAGGCCCACTTTAAGCAAATTAGCTCCCCTTCTTTCCCCCAACAAATGACCCTGGTTCTGCCCTGCAGTCCTGCTGGACCCCACCTCCAGTGTAGCTCGCCTGTTCAACCTGCAGAGGTCATCTCTCTTGCCAGCAGCTTCCCACCACTACAGCAGACCCGGGGTCCTCAGCAGGTCTTGGGCACAGCAGCCACACACCAGTGTCTCCAGCAGTCCATTAGTCACAAAGTCAGTCAGAGCATCCAGGGCAGAGTCCAAAGTCAGTAAGCCAAGTCACAGTCCAAGATCAGATTCCAAACTAAGTCAGTCAAATCAGTCAGAGTATCCAAGTCAATAAGCCCAGTCAGTCTCCTCTCCTCTCCAACCTGCACTCCTTCTACAACCCACACCCCCTTCCTCAGGTGCTCCTTATATCCCTGAGGGCCCTATTGCCTTCAAGTGGCTGCAGCTGTGCAGAACACTCTGCTGGATGCCCAGGCCTTACCCTTAAAGGGGCCACTGCTGACAGCACATCTAGCTCCTCCCCAGATCTTCCAGGATTCCAATACCTATGGTGGTTATCACATCTGCTTATCTTACATGGATACTAAAGAACTCCCCCCACCTTCCAGAGGCACCCTGCTGGAAGGAAAAAAGGACACAGACTCCAGAGGTGGGGAAGAGAAGAAGGGGGGGGGCAGCCACAGGCCAGCTTCTGCCCTGCCTGCCTGCCCTCCCTCCCTCAGGTTGCAACCCTCTCCACACTATCCTGGGAGTAAGCCCCATTGGCTTAAAGGTCAAACAGACCTGGGGGGGAAGGGGGGAACCACAGGCCAGCTTCTGCCCTGCCTGCCTGCCCGCCCTCACTCAGGCTGCAACCTTCTCCACACTATCCTGGGAGTAAGCCCCATTGACTACAATGGGACTTCTGAGCAGACAAGTTGGTTTGAGCTCTCAGGCTGCAGTCCTCTCCACACTTTCCTAGGAGGAAGCCTAACTGACTACTTGTGAGTAGACCTGCATAGGAGGGGGCTGAAGCTGCAGCTCTCCACACCTTCCTGGGAGGAAGCCCCACTGACTACAGCGGGGCTTACTTGTGAGTAGACCTGCACAGGAGGAGGCTGAGGATACAGCCCTCCACACCTTCCTGGGAGTAGCCCAGGGACTACTTCAGGGCTTACTCTGGAACAGACCTGGAACAGACGGGCTCCCACTAACCCATCCTTGCGCTTGGCCTTGAGCAGGCTTCAAGGCTGCCATCCCAGGCACCCTTTCCTGGGAGTAAGCTTCATCCTCTGTAATGGGGCTTACAACTGAGTAGACCCACGTAGGAGCAGGTGCCAAGGCTGCCATCCCAGGCACCCTTTCCTGGGAGTAAGCTTCATCCCCTGTAATGGGGCTTACAACTGAGTAGACACGCATAGGAGCAGGCTCCACGGCTGCAATCCCAGGCACCCTTTCCTGGGAGCAAGCTTCATCCACTGTAATGGGGCTTACTACTGAGTAGACACACAGGATGTGTCCTCTGCTGTGGAGGAAAAGCCTCTCCTTGCACTGAGTGGGGACCTGCTCAGGGAAAGGCGGTCTGCAAGGGCTCGCAATGGCTGAGGAGGAGGCAGGCTCAGGATTGGCTGGTGGTCAGCCAGTGAAGGGCCCTGAGCCATTCCAACAGAAAAAGCCAGGAGCCTGCTGGATGCTGATTGGCTGAGCCTGCTGGAGAGTTGGGGAAGGGAAAAATTTTGCAGAGCGGGCAAAATTGAAAAGGGAAACCAATGCGGGGCAGGTGGGGGTGAAGGGAGAGGAGGGCAGTGAGCTCAGGGGGTGGAGGGAAGCAGCCCGCCCTCCCAACACAGGTGCCTCCTGTCACACTCTTTGCCACTTTCACCTGGAGGAGCCGCAGCAGACAGCTGAAAGAGCCACATGCGGCTCTAGAGCTGCAGGTTGCCGACCCCTGATTTAGAGGGAAAGGTGGAATATAAATCATTTGAATATTAGTTATTATTAGTTGGCATCCTTCAGTCTTGGAAGACTATGGTATCGCCCTCTGAATGGTGGTTCTGGAACAGAGTGTCCTCTCCAGTGCGCGAAGCCTGGGTAAGGTAGATATGGAGGATAGACTGTTTCCCAAGCAGCAAATCCCCCCTCTCCACGTCACTGAAATGGTCCAATGGAAAGGCAGAGGCCAATACGGTTGGTTCCAGCGGCGTCGCAGGAGTTGCCAGAACGTGACTGTGTTCAGCCATGAACTGCCTCAGGGACTCCGGCTCCGGATTTTGCCTCGAGGTTGACTCCTGAAGCCTTTTCCATAACTGGATGTAGCCACAAGGCAATGGAGGTTTGGGATCAGAGTTTTCCTTCTCTCAGATGAGCTGCCTTCCCAGGCTGATGAGTCCCATCTACCCGGTGGCTGTTTAGTCGCCTCTAATCATTTGAATAATTTGAATAAACAGTGAATAAATGAATATGAAAGCTTCATAAGGGGATAATGATTTGCACAGAATTGGCAGGTATGAAGATACCTTTCATTTCATTGGGAAAGAAAATGACTAACATTGTGCCTCAGGATCAGTGGCATAGCTAGAGGGGGTGCAAAGTTTTGCAGGGATCCTCACTGCAGCATGCAAGTGGCCCCTCCCTTTCAGAGTCATTCCAGGTGGTGGGAGCAAAACAGAGGCGAATGCCTTACTCTGAAGGGGAGGGGCCACTTGCACGCTGTGGTGAGGTTCACTGCAAAAAGTGCTTTGCACCCCCTCTAGCTACGCCACTGATCAGGACAGTCCCTTAACCGCCTTTGACTCAAAAGAGTGTGCACAGTGAGTGCCTTCCAATCCAGAGCATCCCCATTTCTCTAATGACACTTGTGGAGCTCACTTCTTGAACGCTGTTTACTGTGCTGAAATCCTCCGAAAGCTTTTGGGAAGAAATTGATGGCAATAAATAGAAAATTTCTCAAATGTCTGTACACTGTTGAAAATGGATTTTCGTTCATTCTAATAGACGTCATCCTGATATCAAGAGTGCTTGCAAGGCCTCCCATGGCCAGGCTGGGCTTCCTGTTCTGTAGGCTCTCCACACAGCATCACCAGCACTGCTTTCAATTTGTCAGCGTTTAAGAAACCAATTTTGATGCCTCTTGGAATAGGGAAGATCGAACAAGCTGAAAAAGAGAGCCCAGTTGGGAACCAGGAGTAGGGTCTACCCAAGACCTCCCACTATCTTAGGTGATGTCCTAAATGCTGTCCTTGCAGCTGGTGCTGTGCCAGCATCTGAGATTGTGGAAGGAAGAGAGTGACGGAGAGGTAGAGGAAGCACACTGAGTACCAAGCAAGGCCAGCTATGGGTTGCACATTTCTGCCTCTTTAGACAGTTTTAAAAATCTCAGTTGCAGCCATCATATCTGTAAGGACTTCAACTGAGAGGAGTTCGGGCCCAATCTTAACATCAAGTGCTGGGTGCCGTAGACATGCAAGTAAGGAGCACTGGTGCCCAGCGCCAACTCAAAGAGGATGCACTGCTAACCGGGGTAACTGCAACTACCATGTGTCAATGCAGCCTCTGGGGGGTGGGGGAGGGCAGAACAAGGGTGGGGGAGGTGCGGGGCAGAATCAGGGTGGGATGGGGTGTTGGGCCGGAAGGCAAAACAGCCAGTGCAGACTTGAGAAACCCCATTGCAGGGCTTGGGGCTTCCCCCAAGGAGAACTCTGACTGCTTCCTGGTGCCCACTGGATATAGCGGTAGCCACTTTGGTGCTACTGCTCCAGTAGGCACCAGGAAGCTTAGGATTGGGCTAACCATCCTTGCCTACCTCACCATTTCCCCCACAAAAAAGCCCTGATCTACTATTGTCCCAAGAACAAAAGAAGGAGGGGGAGGTCAAATTCCAATTTCCCTCCCTGGCTGGTAGAAATTGGGGAAGATTTTGGTGGGGAAAATCGTGTGCAGAAAAGGGTTAACCACAGCTGTGATTTTTAACTTGATTTTTAATTTGAGACAGACAGAAATATAAAAAACCAAACACAAAAGCAAAAAACAAACACCTAATTTTATCTCTTGACCTGTTTGACCTTAAGGTACCAGGTTAAAATGATTTCATTGGCTGGTGCTTTTAATTGAACATTTATTTATTTATTTATTTGCTCTTTGGATGAGTGCTGTTTTCATGCTTTCTTCTGCTATTCATTGTTTGGCTTTTGTGTTTTGATTTTATGTCATTTTAATCATGCATATTTGAAACATTTTAATAAAGTGTACAGTATTTAATCAAATCCTGGAAGCTGCTATGAGATTTCTGTCAAGAAGATGAAAATGTGAATATATGTTTTCTAAATGAATTAGATGGAAACAATCCAGAGGACCAGCCAAGTGGCTCAGAAATTTATTTTTCTCCCGTCTTGAGTTCCCCCCGCTTTTTAAATTGTCAATGGGCAATTTTCACAATGGAGAGAGGTGAAAAGCGGTGTGCCCCAAGGATCTGTCCTGGGACCGGTGCTTTTCAACCTCTTCATAAATGACCTGGAGACAGGGTTGAGCAGTGAAGTGGCTAAGTTTGCAGACGACACCAAACTTTTCCGAGTGGTAAAGACCAGAAGTGATTGTGAGGAGCTCCAGAAGGATCTCTCCAGACTGGCAGAATGGGCAGCAAAATGGCAGATGCGCTTCAATGTCAGTAAGTGTAAAGTCATGCACATTGGGGCAAAAAATCAAAACTTTAGATATAGGCTGATGGGTTCTGAGCTGTCTGTGACAGATCAGGAGAGAGATCTTGGGGTGGTGGTGGACAGGTCGATGAAAGTGTCGACCCAATGTGCGGCGGCAGTGAAGAAGGCCAATTCTATGCTTGGGATCATAAGGAAGGGTATTGAGAACAAAACGGTTAGTATTATAATGCCGTTGTACAAATCGATGGTAAGGCCACACCTGGAGTATTGTGTCCAGTTCTGGTCGCCGCATCTCAAAAAAGACATAGTGGAAATGGAAAAGGTGCAAAAGAGAGCGACTAAGATGATTACGGGGCTGGGGCACCTTCCTTATGAGGAAAGGCTACGGCGTTTGGGCCTCTTCAGCCTAGAAAAGAGACGCTTGAGGGGGGACATGATTGAGACATACAAAATTATGCAGGGGATGGACAGAGTGGATAGGGAGATGCTCTTTACACTCTCACATAATACCAGAACCAGGGGACATCCACTAAAATTGAGTGTTGGGTGGGTTAGGACAGACAAAAGAAAATATTTCTTTACTCAGCGCGTGGTCGGTCTGTGGAACTCCTTGCCACAGGATGTGGTGCTGGCGTCTAGCCTAGACGCCTTTAAAAGGGGATTGGACGAGTTTCTGGAGGAAAAATCCATTATGGGGTACAAGCCATGATGTGTATGCGCAACCTCCTGATTTTAGGAATGGGTTAAGTCAGAATGCCAGATGTAGGGGAGAGCACCAGGATGAGGTCTCTTGTTATCTGGTGTGCTCCCTGGGGCATTTGGTGGGCCGCTGTGAGATACAGGAAGCTGGACTAGATGGGCCTATGGCCTGATCCAGTGGGGCTGTTCTTATGTTCTTATGTTCTTAAAGGTATCCCACTAATTATGCGAACTTTGAAAGATCATTCACTACATTTTGAATCAATTGCTATCTCTGATTATGATTGGCAACCTTCAGTCTCGAAAGACTATGGTATAAGCCTACAGCACCCAGTATTCCCAGGCGGTCTCCCGTCCAAGTACTAACCAGGCCTGACCCTGCTTAGCTTCCAAGATCAGACAAGATTGGGCATGTGCAGGGTAACAGTTGCTGCATTAATTGCTATCATTTCTCCCCTAATGAACCAGCATCGCTACCGGATATGGGCAAAGCCAACGTGGCTTGACTTGAGTCGAGTCACAAGTCTCTGCCCCCTTTAACTCCATTTGAAAACGGATCCTAAAGGGTGGACTTTCTAAGTCACCCAGAGCATTTCAGCGACTTTAAAAGACTCAAGTCCTGAGTCTTTTCCATAAAAAGTCAGTTGTGGCTCCATGGGAAAAAATAGAGTTGCTGCCGGGGTAAGTATGTGTGTCTGAGTTCTCTTTAAACTCTCCCCTGCTGCCCCCATCCCATCTGTAAACTAGGTGGGAGGGGGTGGGACACCTTCAGAGATGGACAAGACATCTTGCTCCTGCCTCTTGCTGAATGCAGAAGCAAAATTAACCCTTCCCTGCCTTCTGGCTGGAACTTCCCCGCTGCTTGCCCAGCCCATTGAATGGCCCAGTCTGAATTATGGTCCCACAAGTTCTTTTGCGCAGTAAAAAAAGTGAGCAAGCGCACCCAAACTGCATTCTGTACATAAGGGGACTCATTTCTGAGTCAGTGGTCTCAGACTCAAGTCAGCGCCAGGCTCATTGACACGCCTGACTCGAGTGTCCACGAGTCAGCCAAAAACACATGTTTTTGTGACTCAGACTCAAGTCACCTGATCCCTCTTCGCTACCTATCTTTCTGTTTCCTTCCTGGATATTCTGCTCTTCTAACTTTCTTGATCATCCATGTCCTCCACAGAGCCTGCCTCACCGGTTGAGAAGCTGGTGTTCAACTGGAAGGCATTTGAATTGCACATTTTTCAGATTGGGAGCAGAAAGTGTCACTTAGTGCTCTGTGGGAATCTCACCTGTTTGTTCTTTTTTTGTGGCTGATTTTCCTAAACGGGCAAATGTGCTAAACACTGAAGAACATCAGGTGGCAATCTGGCTAAAAATGAATAAATAACAGGACAGAATTGAATACAAGATGCCTTTGAAATGAAAGGGATGTTGAGAGACAAAAAAAAAAAACTCCTGAAAATCCGAAATTTACATAGGTGGTTTCTTTTTTTTTTTCCTGAAGGAAGTTGGATTAATTAGCAAATTACTTTATCTGCAAATCATGGCATGGCTTTATTTGACACTTTTTATTTTTCATTCTAGCAGTTTTTAGGTTAATTATAGAAAATTCACAGCAGGTGGCTTTAGTTGGTGATACCGACAGGTGTTGGAAATTTGTTAGTCTGTTCACATCCACAATTCCTTGGGTTTGGAGTGCCGCTGACATACATGGTGAATTTTTCCCAAAGCTGCAGCAGGGTATTTTGGTTACCCTGAAGTTGACAGGAGGGAGGGTGGAGTGAGGGCAGGGAGGGGGGCGTTATAGGACCAGATGAGGGCAGATCAGGGTGAGATTAGCAGGGCCGACTCCTGGCTTATCCTATCCCCCCCACCTGGGCCTGATTTCTAGACACAAGACTGGCCAGATTTCTGCCAGCGATTTTCAAGTCTGAGTAGCCCAATTGTGACTGCTGGGGCTTACCTTGTGGCAAGACAACAAATGTCCTCTTACCTCGGGGAGACCTCCAATAGCCTCTTTCCCCATGCTGGATGCAGTGGAGGCTGTTTTGATGCCATAAGGGAGGGCACCAGAATGAGGTCTCTTATTATCTGGTGTGCTCCCTGGGGCATTTGGTGGGCCGCTGTGAGATACAGGAAGCTGGACTAGATGGGCCTATGGCCTGATCCAGTGGGGCTGTTCTTATGTTCTTAACTACAATTCCCAGGAGGCCTTGCAGGTCTCTTGTTATCTGGTGTGCTCCCTGGGGCATTTGGTGGGTCGCTGTGAGATACAGGAAGCTGGACTAGATGGGCCTATGGCCTGATCCAGTGGGGCTGTTCTTATGTTAGTAAGGATTGTGCTGTTAGTCACTGATATATGCCATCCTTCTCTTCCTTCTCCAATCCAAGTGGGAGAATGGACAAAATAAGTATTTCTTTACCCAGTTCGTAATTAATCTGTGGAACTGCTTGTTGCAGGACATGGTGTTGGCATCTGGCCTTGATGCCTTTAAAAGAGGACTGGACAGATTTTTGGAGGAAAAATCCATCACAGTTTACAAGCCAGTACAGTCTGAGATTAGCTGGTCACTCATCAAGAAGGTTGGGCAGAACTATTTTTCTGTCATTCACATTGGCCATGGATGCCAGTTTTGTTGCCTACCCCACACTGGCAAGGGAGGAAAGCTGTGTTTAGTAGGTTTCATGCATTAAAAATTGGTCACTTGTTTTAAACCCAAGTGCAGTCTGGTGTCTTCATTGGGGACTGTGAGGGTAAATAGAATGCCAGATGCAGGGGAGGGTCAGCAAGATGTAAGTATCTTGTGGTCTTGTGTACTCTCTGAGGCATCTGGTGAGCTACTGTGAGAGGCAGGAAGCTGGACTAGATGGGCCCCAGGACTGATCCAGCAGGGCTCTTCTTATGTCCTTAGTTTCCAAACTTTCTCCATGGAAGGGACCAACGAGAGGCTACAATGAGAATCCATAGTAAGACTGCAGTAGCACACAGGGAAGAAGGTGTGATATTTCTTGTATTCAGCTTCTTCAAAGGACCTCTGTTGCCAGTAGGGGGACGTGATTGTGAATATACTCTATGCAGGTTCTGCCTGATTTTTTTTTTTTAACAAATTTTTTAGCAGTCACTAAAACCAGTCGGGTCCATGTCTCTTTCAAGGCTTGACTCGGACCAAAATCCCTCCCTTGTGTAACTTATTGCCAGTCATGGCCCATTTATTTTTGCACAGGACCATTAATCTAATTTGTCAGGATTAATCCTATAAAAGAGTTGCGTCCCTCACTGTCTCAATTATCCCCTTGTTTTTCACATTGTCGGCATTTTCAGAAGTATTGTCTCCCATAACCTTGACTAATGACCTGATTTCTAAGGTGGTTGGTCAGCACAAGCCTCATTGTGTGTGGCTTGTCCTAACTGCCCAGAACTAAAGTCTTTCAGGCTTTGAATACTTCTAAGGGAATTGGTTCCGGGAGTGACTGTAGTCAAATCCAGGAGAGTATGTTCTCCAGCCCTGGGTAACCGAGATCAGGCTGTAGACAAGGAGTGCAGAAGACAGAAAGGACTGTTGTTTTCAGGGCCAGCCCATCCATGAGACTAACTGAGGTAGATGCTTCAGGTTGACAAGAAGGGCCCAGCTCTGTTTTTCCACTAACCTTTATTTTTCCTTCTCCCATTCCCTGCACATAAGGACAGAAGCCCTGCTGGATCAGGCCAAAAGCCCATCTAGTCCAGCAGCCGCGGACCTCCGCAGCCCTGCACCTGGAGCAAAGCTCCAATATGGTGCCCCCATGGGCTATCACCGCCCCCCCATGCAGAAATCTGCCCCCTCCCCACTCACCAGAGGCTCACGGAGCCTCGCACAACCTTCTCCCACATCGGAGGTATCTCTCTGAGGTTCCCTGACACTATAAACTGTGCTTCTGGCACAGTTTCCACCCCTGTTGGGAGCTTCACAGAGGCTTCCATGAGGTCCTAGAGGCCAAAGCCTGGGGTATCTGCCCCAGGAAAGTCTATGGGAGGTATGCAACTATAGTCCAGCTTCTTATATCTCACAATGGCCTACCAGAGGCCTCATTCATAAATCTGTCCAATCCACCTTTAAGCATCCAACCAGACACCATCACCACATCATGTGGCAAGGAGTTCCACAGATTTATTCCATACTGGATAAAGAACATTTTCTTTTGTCCATTCTAACTCTCCCGCTTGGATAGGAAAAGCAAGAGGGGGATGAAGTAGAAAAGGAAGCATGGAGGAGACTGGGGACTCAAGCATCTCCCACCACCCTTCTCCACAGTTCCTCTTCTGCTCTGTCCTCTACTTCCTTTCCCATTCCAGGGAGTGGAAGCAGCAGAGGCTGCACATCTTCAAGAATGGAGAGGTAATATTTGTTATGCCACTTCAGGAACCGGGAAGTATAGGATGTTTCCCAGGATTCATTTATGCAATGACAGAAGGCAGGTTCTAGTATTGATACCCAGTGTGGCCAATCCAGAGGCTTTATACTCACATCCATGTGACAACATACATCTACTTCAAAAGGAAAACCTAAAATTAATGATGATGGAGGCATTAGGATAGTATTTTGGCCTACCTTATGATACCAGCACATCATCAATGCCTCATCATTTTTCACCTGGCCATGTTTATATCTTGTCAGGAGTCCACAGAGTTGAGTAGTTATGAAGGTACCCTAAGGAGGGGCCTCAGCTGTTCTCTGAGACCTGCTCAGTTTCTTTAGCCTTGTAATAGAGAAGCTTGTGGGGGTGACCTTGTGCACTGGTGGTTGATGCTCTCATGGCCAATCCAGGTGCTAATGGAAGGCAGAGGGTCAAGGGCCCCCACAACCTGGAACTGGCCTTGCTTTTGACTGTGCCAGCCACACTTGACTGTGCAAACCATAGCTGGCCTTGCCTTGCTTTTTGACGGTGCCAGCCAAAGAGCCATGAATTTCATGCCTCCATACCATTTCATGCCCCAATCCCATCCCCCACAGCCTATGCGATGCAGTGGAGCCAAAGGTGCGAGACTAAACAGCCCAGAAAAGGTAGGTAAATATCTATTTTGCTTACCTTCCTATAAGCTACCTGATCACCATTGGAATTTCTTTTGGCCTATACCATCTATTTAGAAGCTGTAGGTTGGAGGAGCCTCAAGGGGTGTCAGGCTGGTAAAAGGAGGATAGGATCCCTGTATGCATGACTGCTGCCAAAATCCACCTCCTCCTGCCCTCAAACTGCCCCGTGCCCAATCTGCTCTGCACTCTGATCCTCCCCTGAACCACCACCTACCTGCCCTGGCAGGGCCTGGGTGAGGCAATGGTGCATGTGTGGGGCTTCCAGCCATTAGCACCAATGATCCCACAGTGTACGACAGTGGTATGGCTTTTGCGATCCTGGATCACGACCCATGTTGGCAGATCAT
Source organism: Tiliqua scincoides (assembly GCF_035046505.1). Taxonomy (NCBI): domain Eukaryota; kingdom Metazoa; phylum Chordata; class Lepidosauria; order Squamata; family Scincidae; genus Tiliqua; species Tiliqua scincoides. The sequence goes on along the minus strand of NC_089824.1, from coordinate 8,874,168 downwards.
GAGATCCAGTACCATAATCCCCATATTGGATTGGGCTGTCCGGTAGTCCACCAGGTTAGGTCCCAGTCTAACACAACGTGGCTTGATGATCAAATCCTGATGGCAAGGCACATGAATTTCATTCATTCAGTTTGCAACCTACTTCTTTTCAAAAGCTTGTGATAGGTAAAAATACATGAAACATGAAGCTCTCACCAATATTGCAATTCAGTGCAAAGTCCAAAGTCCAGCTGAAATGTCTGCGTGACTTCCTCTTTGCCGACGATGCAGCTGTCACTACCCACTCTGCCAAAGATCTCCAGCAGCTCATGGATCGTTTTAGCAAGGCCTGCCAAGATTTGGACTGATGTTCACCTGAAGAAAACACAGGTCATGGTTCAGGATATGGACTCAGCTCCTTGCATTATAATCTCTGCACATGAACTGGAGGTTGTCCATGACTTTGTGTACCTTGGCTCAACGATCTCCGACACTCTTTCATACCTCCATACCTCCATACCGAGCTAAACAAACGCATCGGTAAAGCAGCTACCACGTTTTCCAGACTCACAAAGAGAATCTGGTCCAACAAGAAGCTGACGGAACATACCAAGATCTAGGTCTATAGAGCTTGCGTCCTGAGTACACTTCTGTACTGCAGCGAGTCATGGACTCTTCGCTCACAACAGGAGAGAAAACTGAACGCTTTCCACATGCGCTGCCTCCGATGCATTCTCGGCATCACCTGGCAGGACAAAGTTCCAAACAACACAGTCCTGGAACATGGTGGAATCCCTAGCATGTATGCACTGCTGAAACAGAGATGCCTACGTTGGCTCGGTCATGTTGTGAGAATGGATGATGGCCGGATCCCTAAGGATCTCCTCTATGGAGAACTCGTGCAAGGAAAGCGCCCTACAGGTAGACCACAGCTGCGATACAAGGACATCTGCAAGAGGGATCTGTAGGAGTGGACCTCAACAGGTGGGAAACCCTGGCCTCTGAGCGGCCCACTTGGAGGCAGGCTGTGCAGCATGGCCTCTCCCAGTTTGAAGAGACACTTGGCCAACAGACTGAGGCTAAGAGGCAAAGAAGGAAGGCCCATAGCCAGGGAGACAGACCAGGGACAGACTGCACTTGCTCCCGGTGTAGAAGGGATTGTCACTCCCGAATTGGCCTTTTCAGCCACACTAGACGCTGTTCCAGAACCACCTTTCAGAGCACGATACCAGAGTCTTTCGAGACTGAAGGTTGCCCACATGTTATTATCTTACTTTTAGGTTTGTAAGAACTCTGTGGAAAGAAGCAATGAGAGAAATAAACCAATAGTTATTTGGGCTGTGTATGTACTATGATAATCCACCAAATGCAAGCTGTTGGTTGGTTTGTGGCTAGCAACATAAACAGCATCTTGATTTCCCAGGGTTCCCAGCAGTCGTGTAGCTGGAGGGGGTGCAAAGCACTAAGTTTTGCAGGTGTCGGAATGAGCCAAGCAAGTGGCCCCTACCCTTTGGAGCCACTTCGGGCAGTGGGAGCAAAACGTATATTCCTTCTTTTTGCTCCCTCCACCAGGAATGGCTCCAAAGGGAGGGGCTGTAAATGCAAAAACTTTTGCAAAAAGTTGCAAAACTTGCAAAACTTAGGGTTTTGCACCTGCTCTAGCTACACCAGTGGTTCCCAGTATACTCTACCTCAAGAGGAAACTAGTTTTTTGGAAGAAAAAAGTACCCCAAACACATTCAGGGCTTCACGTCTCTACCCCAGTACACCTCACATTTCATTTGAAGTAAGTTTGGTAGCTGACAATGAGTCTGTGGGACCCTCTCAAGAAATGTTAGTGCAATCTAAACCCTTTTTGCTTCCCTTGAAATGTCTCGGATATCTTTCCCAAGCAGGAACCTCGAAACTTGCTCTGCATTTTGCTTCAGTTGAAATCCACTCTAATTCTGATCGTAGCTTCAGAAATGCCTCCGGGACGATGTGCGGTGCAGCCAAGCAGAAGGACTCTAACCACTCTCACCCTTGGGATCAATTCTGGCCTGTTTGTTTGCAGCAAAGTCTTTTTCGAAAACAAAGGAGCCACAAGGTGCTTGCGGAGGTGAAAGAGAGACGCGGGGCTTGATGTCATTCGTGCGCTGTTGCCCAGCAGCCCAAATCCGCTGCTTAATTTGAAAGCTCTGTCTTTGACACTGACATTGACTTGAGGATGTAGCTGACAACTGGGAAAACAGCCTCGGTCAAGTAAACAGCCGAGCTGAGCAAACTACTCAGTCTGAATGACTGGACAGAATTAGCAAGAGCGCTAAGAACTGATGGGATTTGGAGCCTGGAGAGAGAGAGAGAGAGAGAGAGAGAGAGAGAGAGGTGGGTCATCTCAAAATATTACGTAGAACACAATATTACGTTCTCACACATTTAGCACCGGGACCCACTTTTGAGAATGGGAATCTGTCAGGACCCACCGGAAGTCCAGAAGTGACATCATCAAGCAGGAAATTTTTTTTTACCATCCTAGGCTGCAATCCTACCCACACTTACCCAGGATTAAGTCTGATTAACTATCATTGTTAAAAGCATATACAGAGTAGCCTGTTAAAAGTACAGATCTGTAACATTTCCCCAAATGCAGTCACATACCAGGGAAGCATCAATAATATATTAAAAATAAAATATTGAAATGAATGGGGACCCACCTGAAATTGGCTCACGACCCACCTAGTGGGTCCTGACCCACGGTTTGAGAAACACTAGAAGACTTAAACAAAGAAGCAAAGAAATAGGTGATGAGGCTGCTGTAGCTGCTGGGGTCAGCTTGTTTTGGTTTTCGGTGACAAGTCCTGGACATTGTAGGGTTACGCCAGTTTTGGACACCTCCACCTGCCATGTACCCCATTCACAGCCCAATCCGGAGCTGCCCAGCGTGCAGGGCTACCGTGCCACCACCATTTTGCTCCCACGGCTCCAAAGGGGAGGGGGAGGGACAGCTTGTAGGGCGCGTTCAGGGTCCTTTAGAACTTAGTGCTTTGCACCCCCTCTAGCTACGCCACTGCCCAAAAGCCAATTACAACAACAAAGCAACTTCCCAACATTTAACCAGCCTGCAGTGAAAGAAAGGCTGTAAATGTCCTGAAAGAATTCAAATATAACGCTTAATTGGCAACCAAGCAAGTCAGAGGGCTAATAAGCTAAACACCTCTGATGACAGGAAATTAATGTTGGGACATAGCAAGAAACCTGTTTTATTTGGTATTTTATGTGCTATATGACAATTTAATTAAACACTGAGGTAACCCAGGCAAATAATTCCCTCATGAAATAAACCGAGAATGACCAACTTCCTTTCGCTGAAAAGGGTCGCGGAAGGGGAGCATTTGCCAATTTACGTTTTATGATCCCATCATCTAAACTTTTACCACAAAATTAATGAGAGAAATCCAATCAGTCGGGGCTACGTTTCCTTAATTCAAAGTGTTCCTGATGAGGGATGCACAGAAAGCAGAGCTGGATTTACTTGTACGCAAGTCTAGAACAGGAGTGGGTGAAATCAAATTCCAAGGGCCAGATTAGTCTTGCGAGAGCGTCCAATCTGACCGTCCAATTTAGCTCATAATTGGATCCTCAGATCCTTTTCCTGTGACACACATCCTGAGGCTGGTATAGCTCACGCGCAGAAACCAGTCTCACTCTTAGAGCCAGTGATGTAGCTGGTGTTGTGACGTAGCTAGAGGGGGTGCAAAACACCAAGTTTCTCAAGGAGCCTCATGGCAGTGCGCAAGGAGCCCCTCACCCTCACAGCCATTCCAAGTGGGGGAGCAAAACAGCAGCACATGCCTCCGAAGGGGAGGGGGAAGGGCCTCTTGGATGCTTTGGTGAGGCTCCCTGCAAAACGTACTGCTTCGCACCCCCTCTGCCTACACCACTGCATCAGTGTATGTGTGCATGGAAGGTACAGGCCAATTGACCAGGGCTAAGCCCGATCAAGCATGTGTCTTGTCTGGAGTAGGGCAGGTGTAAAAGAACTGACTGCAAATGAGGAGGGAGAGCAAGGAAAGGAGTGCTTCCCACTTTCCTACACACACACACACACACACAGTACAAAGAACTGGAATTCTTTCAATTGATGGCTGGAATGGATGGTTTTGATGGCATATCTGATTGCTGACCACATTTCAGGCTTCCAGAACATAATAACTTAAGAACATAAGAAGAGCCCCACTCACAGTGGCTCACCAGATGCCTCAGGAAGCCCACAAGACAAGAGACCTGCATCCTGGTGCCCTCCCTTGCATTCGGCATTCTGAAGTAGCCTACTTCTAAAACCAGGAGGTTGTACACACCCATCATGGCTTGTAACCTGTGATGGACTTTTTCTCCATTTAAAAAAAAAAAAAGTCCAATCCCCTTTTAAAGGCATCTAGGCCAAGTGTTATCACAACATCCACTATCCACACTTACCAGGGACTACCACACTTAGCAGGGAGTAAGCCCCATTGACTACAATGGGACTTATTTCTGAGTAGACACACAGGGTTTGGCCTCTTTCAGCCCAATCGTAACTAAATACCTCCCCGCTGAGGCAGCCTCCCCAGCACAAGTGCATGCTGCATCTGTTAAGGTTAAGGAGAATATAGTGGTGGTGTTGGAACCTTGGTTTCTTCCCAGTGTGAGCAGAGTGCACAAAACAGCATACACAGCAGAGTACTTTAAATGCAGCAGATGTATTTTAGAGCAAGGAATATCACAAGTAGAGTAGTCAGTAAACAGTCCAGGTCAGCACAATGCGCAAGCAGTCCAGTGATAACAAATCCAAATCAGCTTCCCACAATACACAAAGTTCAGTCCACAGTCAGTAACAAAATATATATATATATATATATATATATATATATATATATATATATATATATATATATATATATATATATCCAGTCTCTGGCAGCAGTCCCACAGTTGTCTCCAACTACACTCCTACTGCTGCACTGGAGGTTCAGCATACTAACCCTTAAGTAGTTTGGACAGCCAATCAGTGTAGTCTTGGTTACACCCAGGGTGTGGCAGTCACAGGTGCTGGTTGATTCAGCTGACTCAGCAGCCTGCACCTGTCCCTGAACCAATTCGTTAGCTGTGTTTTTGGCTCTTACAGAACACAGAGCTAACAGCATCCAGCAGGAGGAGGGCAGTCCAGAGGTCTCTTCAAGGTAAGAGAATTTTTGTTCCCTCACCTTGGGGTAAGCCTCTCCTACCACAATGGATCTACTTAGATTTGTGGTAAGTATTTTGCTGGTGCAGAACTGAGGAGAGTAAAGGAATGGGGTTAGGATCCCAGTGCATAGCAGTGCTCCAGGATCTATTGCTCCCTCCCTCATTCCACCTCCCGCCTGCCCCCTCCCTGCCAGACGTTCACTGGTTCCTCTCCGTCTCCACTTAGTTCCTTCCGCCCCCAGCCCCCTGTACTGGTTACCTGAGGTTCTGCTGGTAGCCAGCTATGAAACAGGGCTTCTGCCGCCACCGTTCTGGCATGGCCGCTGTTTCAGTGCAGAAACCCGATCGCACTCAGACTTGATTCCTCAAACCGCAAGAAGACCTGACTGTGTCCATGGGGAGCACTTCATTTCAAAGCACCATGATGGGTGGAATCCTTTCATTTTTTTTAATGGCTGCCTGCTTTTGCGCAGATGGATTGCAGCATGCATCTGTGGCTTTGGCGCCCTCCCAGTTGGGATCTCGGCTTTCCTATGCAAACTGCCTGCCTTTCATTGCCGTCTTCCCACATCACTTATCTTTGCTGGTCCCTGCAACTCCTCTCTCGCTCAGTTCTTCAGAGGTAGCTCAGTTCTTAAGGTAGCTTCTCCTTTTTCTTACTCGGACGAGGTTATCCTCCTGGTCTCCTCCTTTCCCTAGCTTATTAGCCCTCTGACTTGCTGGAGTCTCTTTCAACCTTCATCCAGTCTCCCCTCCCTTCTTACCACTGCCTACTTGCATTCAAGTGTTCTTCAAGTTCAGTTCTTCAAGTTCAATTCCAGAACCACAGATTCTGCATCCTGGCTTTGATGCCTTCTTTCTAATCTCTCACTCTGATTCTCGGTGACATTGTTTTTTCTTTTGATCACTTCGAGCACAACCTAGCTCCGTTTCTGGAGACTGATTTCTGATATCTTTCTCTTCAAAACTGTCCCATCATGGGCTCATCTGTGACATATTTCCAACATGAAGATGGGAAGGAGATGTCTGCTCATGCAGACAACAAATCTTTGGACTGCTTAGACACATCCGCGAAGCGTAACCAGTATGGCAAAGATCAGCCCATTTTTCAAAGCCAGCAAACCTTCAGGCGATTAGGCTTGAACACATCCTTTGCATTCTGCATTACTCCTTATTCTCTGTTCATATAAACCTGTATGGCTATTCAAATCATTGTCCAAGGCCTGCACTGTAGTCTAGGGGTAGAAGGTCTGTGGAACTTCTTGCCACAGGATGTGGTGGTGGCATCTGACCTAGATGCTTTAAAAAAAATGCTTCTTAAGAAATTTTTAAGACAAATTTCTGGAGGAAAAGTCCATCATGGGTTACAAGCCATGATGGGTAATGTGCACCCTCCTGATTTTAGAAGTGGGCTACCCCAGAATGCCAGATGCAAGGGAGAGCACCAGGATGCGGATCTCTTGTTGTCTTGGGTGCTTCCTGAGGCAATTGTTGGGCCACTGTGAGATACAGGAAGCTGGACTAGATGAGCCTATGGCCTGATCCAGTGGGACTCTTCTTATGTTCTTAAGTGAATGGGCAAGTGGAGATCCTGGACTTCTCCTCGAGCAGAAGCGATGATGTCATCAGCAAAAGGACTCAGGCGCTACCCTTGAAACTTCTATCAAAGAACCAGAGCCAATAAGTAGCTTCAGGCTCATGGAGTCCAGACTGGCCCTGCCCTCTTCTTGCATTGAAATGTGCAAGAGAAGGATGGGAAGTACTGAATTCTCTTCCTAGGCACCCAGTGCTCCCCTATCTCCCCCCCCCCACCTCTTCAAATGGCCAGTGGAGGGAATGTTCACAACTGAGCATTCTTTTGGTAGCCATTAGAAGGGAAGCAGCACTGGGTGCTGAAGAGAAAGGTAACCCCCTCCCCATCCTTCCCTCAGTGCTGCTGCCACAGCTTCCTCTAATGGCCATGGAGGGAGTTCTGGACTCCCAGCATTCCCTCCACAAACCGTTAGAAGAGGAGGTGGCAGTGGTGACTCTGAATTCTAGCACAGTCCTCCCATCAATGGTCTTGCCTAGGACCTGCATAGCACATGTCCAACTACTTAAAAAATGTTGTCTTTGTAAAGAGCACTGAATCTAGACACTTACAGCCTGATCCTGAGTAAAAGGTGCGTGCTCCACTGTTGTGTGCAGTCACAAAAATGTCATAGTAGCCAGTGTACCAGCAAGAAGGCCGTAGCCTTCCTATGCATGCTGGACAGTCATTAAGGTGCCCACCAGACCACTTATTTTCAGCGCAGGTGCAGGGGGAAGGGTGGGGAGAGGGTGAGGATGGGGAGGAAATGGGGTTAGGTGGGTGAATGAGGTCTGGGACCCTAACCTCCTTCCCGGGCCTGATCCACCTGCACAGATCAACACAGACTTCCACCAGCTAGAGAGCTATAGAACTGGTGCAGTTCCAAGATGACCTGTTGTGGTTGGCGGGGCTTACAAATGATCTCCTTAACCTGAGGAGGCCATGCCGGCGCTGCAGGAGTTAGAAATGGGCTGTTTGTCTCGCTTTGCTCAGAAGGGAGAAAAGTGAGAAGTCATTTTCCCTGGAAGAAGACTGAGACTAGCATTAAGCAACATCTTGAAAGTAGCTAAAGAACAGTGGAGATGAATAGAGGAATTATGATGAATGGTTTCCAGAAATAAATGTCCCAGTAATTTGCAAGAAAGCTGTCCAGGATTGGAAGACATTCTCTGCTGTAGCAAGAATAATAGCCATCAGAACTTCACTGAGGAGGAAAGCTCAAGACAGAATGCATCTGAAAAGGTCTTTTTATTAGACTTGATGTTGTACAGGGAGGAAAAAGGCAAAACACAGCAAGAATGGGTATTACAAATGGGTAGGAGCCTGTCATGTCTGGACAAGATAATGAAGACTGATTGTATGAGGAAACTTGCTAGTTCTGAGAATGCTCTTTAAGAACTTGGAAATGATGTGTAGGTAGAGATACAGCTGCCCTGGCAAAATGTTAAGCCTTAAGACAATGGGTGCAAGTGTACAGAGACGTATTCAGAATAAAATTAGGGGGCATGCACCTGTTATAGTACATGAGAACATAAGAAGAGCCCCACTGGATCAGGCCAAATGCCCATCTAGTCCAGCTTCCTGAATCTCACAGGGGTCCACCAGATCCCTCAGGGAGCACACAGGACGACAAGAGACCAGCATCCTGGACTTTGATTGATTCATCCATAATATTAATCTACAGTGGGATTAGGGATCAAATTCAAACTTCAGTGCCATCATATTCCAAATATACCTAGTCGAGTTTAATGTCATGGGCATTTGTCAATTATTAATATATTTAGATCCCAATACTATCCATTTACACAATGGGGCTAACACAGACATTTCTAGCCCAACCCTTGATGGTATCTCACTTTGTTGGGCATCACACCTATTGCTAAAAGTTAGTAGGTATGCAAAATGGTAGAGACTAAGATCAGGAAGGCCAAACCCTTCTCTTTGTATGACAATTGCATCCATTTTAAGGATATCCATGGTGCTGCAGAACCCCATAAAAACTTCCTAAACAAAGTAGAAAACTTATTAAAATAACTTTGTGATATATGTAAAAAAAAAATTGCACATAGTACGTATATAATACAAGGAATAATATTCATTTTTACGGTGTTTACTTTTCCCCATAGAGACAACTTTAGGGATGCTCATTTATCAAGGTCAAATGAGATGTCAAGTACCAACTTATCAAGATTCAATGTAATCATCTGCTTGATGCCTCTAGGAATAAGAATTCCCAAATATCTAATAAACTCAGGACATCACCTAAAGTTCCATACACTAGATATGTCTTGCAAAATACTGTCCCAAGAGGCAGTACAGATTGAGTCTCATTATTCACAAGGGTTCTGTTCCCAGAACTCACATGGATGGCAAAAATTGCATTAAAGCAAATCCATTTAAAAAACAATATTTTAGGCAATTTAAAAAACAGCTGTGCTGACCTTTGTGATGTAAGACAGTCATTAGGCAGACAATCCATCAATCATTCTCTCTCTAGGTGCTTAGAAAGGCTTCATTTCGAACCAGCGACCCCTCGCTTCATTCAGAGCAAAGTTATTTTCTTTCACGTGTTCAAGGCGAAGGGAGGGGTCACTTGGAGGAAAGCTGTTCTAAGTGCCTGGAGAGAGAATGATTGATGGATTGTCAGTCTCGCATTAACAAAGCTATTGTTAAAATACTGTTTTTCTTTAATATAAAGGGCCTTTCTCATCACATTGAGATAAAAAAATGTGGAAAATTTAGGTTGTAATCACTTGCATGATTGTCTCTCTACAACAGTAAGAAAAGCAGTTTTTAAAACTGTGATTTTAAATGGATGCATTTTTCCCCTTCTCCAGGGATCAGCACATTCCTTCTCATTTGCAGTGGCCATTTATTTTATTTTTCACATTTTTATACCACTCTTCCTCCGAAGAGCTCAGAGCGGTGTACACAACTGCTCCCCTCCTTTTGTCCTCACAACAACACTGTGAGGTAGGTGAGACTGAGAGAAAGTGACTGGCCCAAGCTCACCCAGGAAGCTCTGTGGCTGAGGGGGGATTTGAACCTGATCTTCCAGGTCTAAGTCCATCTCCCAAACCACTACACCACCCTGTCTCTCTCTTTTTTTCTCTTTTTTTCCTCTCTCATTTGTGCTGAGTCAAATCCGTGTACAAAAAATTAATGTATAACAAGGTTGGACCTGTACTTTGGATTTACTCCTGTTAATAGTATAGCACATCCAGCCTAATAACATCAGTTCCGTTGGGTCCCGACAGATTGCCATTCTAAAAAGTGGATCCAGGTGCTAAAAACTTAGGGTTAGAACTGCTGGTCTAGTGGTCCCACTGACAGACCCAAGGAAGGACCCTAAAAAAAACCCAGAACTGGCTGTGCTCATCCTGAATTATTTGAAAAGTACAGTGCAAAAGCTACCATGCTGGCTGTTGGGGACAAGGATCACTATTACGTTAGCTTTTTAAGATGGTTTGTCAGCATTTTTCCCCACAATTTTCCCAAAAGCAAAAACACTTTTAAAGGCTGTTATTCTGCCTGAAAGTGCTAGCCTTTTCAAGGGAAGTGAAAAGATCCTTATAAAACAAGCAAAATGTTGAAGGAGCTTGTGCATTTGGGGATGGGGGATCACACTTCCATCCTTGTATATTTCATTGATTTATAGCAATTTAATTGTCCTAAACATATGCTTTAATCCAGCAGAAATTTAATGATGCTTTTGATCATTAAATTTCCATTACACAGGCAGAGAACTTGCAATGAGGAATTGTGACTTCTCCAAGGTGATTTGGTGCAATCATGGCTGAGATGGAGGTTTGAACCCACATCTGAAGTCCAAGCCCTACACTATCAACTGACCTTCAGTAGTTACATAAACTATCAGTAGGAATGATTCTTTCCCAAGGACAAGAAAGGTTCTTGCCCTAAGAAATCTATGATCTAAAATTTGAGCAAGGGGAAACAGAGAAAAGAGAGATAATAGTAAACATAAAAACATAAGACAAGCCCTGCTGGATCAAGCCATAGGCCCATCTAGTCCAGCTTCCTGTATCTCACAGCGGCCCACCAAATGCCCCAGGGAGCACACCAGATAACAAGACCTGCAAGGCTTCCTGGGAATTGTAGTTAAGAACATAAGAACAGCCCTGCTGGATCAGGCCATAGGCCCATCTAGTCCAGCTTCCTGTATCTCACAGCGGCCCACCAAATGCCCCAGGGAGCACACCAGATAACAAGAAGACCTGCAAGGCCTCCTGGGAATTGTAGTTAAGAACATAAGAACAGCCCCACTGGATCAGGCCATAGGCCCATCTAGTCCAGCTTCCTGTATCTCACAGCGGCCCACCAAATGCCCCAGGGAGCACACCAGATAACAAGACCTGCAAGGCCTCCTGGGAATTGTAGTTAAGAACATAAGAACAGCCCCACTGGATCAGGCCATAGGCCCATCTAGTCCAGCTTCCTGTATCTCACAGCGGCCCACCAAATGCCTCAGGGAGCACACCAGATAACAAGACGACCTGCAAGGCTTCCTGGGAATTGTAGTTAAGAACATAAGAACAGCCCCACTGGATCAGGCCATAGGCCCATCTAGTCCAGCTTCCTGTATCTCACAGTGGCCCACCAAATGCTTCAGGAAGCACACAAGACAACAAGACACAACCTGTGTCCTGGTGCCCCTCCCTTAGAATGCCAGATGTAAGCCACTTTTAAAATCAGGCGGTTACACAGATGAACCTTTACCTCCAGAAATTTGTCCAATCCCTTTTAAAGACATCTAGGTCCTTTCAAAGGCACTAAGCATCTGGCACCCACTGCCACAGACATCATCACTACCTCCCTGTACCAGTTCCTTCCAATGTGCTTACGTTTGGGAGTTGTTGAGGCAGTGGTGGGAACTTCCAGGGTACAAAGAGCACCCTTTCCTGTTGGGAACTGTGATAGTCCCAGTTCAAGAATGCTTGTGGGGAAATAAAATGCTTCCCCATAATTGTCAGACTGAAGGACCTCTAGTGGAAGTGATTCAAATAGTGTCAGTTTCCCTCTGGACAGGTAGACCCAGTCACCCAGTGTCCACCAGGAAAAAGGTGCTATTGTGGTCCTAGATGTGCCTGTAGACACTGCCTCCCCCAAATGTGAGCACTTTGCCTTGGGGGGGGAGGGGGATTTGGGAGGTAACAATGACAACAGTGGTGAGAACGACGTTTGAACCTTTGCAATTCAATTGCTCATGAAAGTCCGCAATTTTGTCTCAAGTTTTGTCTCCGAAAAACTGCTTGAGAGCCTTTCAGGAGGGGTGTTCATGTTTCAAGCCCCCCATTCAACATTTGCATACACTGTGAGACGTATGTACTGTCTCAGATATACATTTGTACAAGATCTACATTTATTCTATCTACAAAGATCTACAAGGGCAGATATACATTTATTTATGTTACACGTGTCTTTGAGGATCACTGATCATTCTTGGCTACTATTTACAACCCACCCCACATGCCCTGCTGGGTTACAGAGTGAAATTGCTGTGCAACTGACAGAATGTGGGTTCTGGGGGTGGTAGGAAGAAGGAAGCTTGAGGACAGTAGTTTCAATGAATATGATCTGCTTTGAGGATGGCAATGATTGATGGGGTTTTGCAGACCAGCACTGCATGTTTGCTGGTTTGCTGCTATTCCCAACTTGGTATGAATGTATGTAAATACATAGAGGTCACAGAAATCCGCACCTGTGACCTCTATGTATTTACCTACATTCATACCGCACAAAGAAATGGACCCTGTAGCAGCTGCACTTGAAAAGTCTGGTGACTGTTTGGAGCCACCCAAGAAGCCATCTGTCTACCGAGCTAACTCGGAAACCTTTGCAACACATGCAGTCAGAAAACCTCAAGCCATTTCCCATTGAAGTCCCCAGTGGACAGGACCACAATTCACAGTAGCTCTGATGGTTAGCTAACAGTGATGCTGTAATGCTCCCCAAGTCATTGCCATGATATACAGGTATCATTTTTCAACAATATATATAATGTTCATAGTTAACAAAGAAAAATGCCAATGATTGATAGATACCTAAGAAGTAGACACCAGCAATTTAAACAAGGATTCATGCTGTTTTGGACCAATGGTCCATCTCGCTCAGTCTGCACTCTTCTGACAGCGAGCAACCAGATGCCACAGGGCAGTTGACAGGCTGGGCATCATGGCTGTACCCATCTGCTCTTGTTAATCCCCAGCATCTGGAAGTCTGAGGTATACTGGCTCCGAACATGAAGACTGTTCTTCTGTGATAGCCATTAATAGATGGAAAGTATCGATTCGAAACCTGTTTATCACCCAAAGCTGCTGTGGAACTATGTAATGAGCTAGGGAGCTGCAACTAAATTGCATATTATAGTTGTATGTAATTAGAATAATTTGCATCTCATTTCCACGAACATGGCAGATGCTAGGCTACAGTTGGCAGTCGTATTGCACTAATTCTAATTTTACAGTATTTTTGTTCTGAAATCATTACTCTTGAATGCTCAAACTGTGAGCCAACCTGGAAAGTTCTTGATCCATCGCCTTCAGTAGAAATTAAATTGAAAACCTAATGAATATGTGTCTTTTTTTTATTTCTTTCTAATTTTCAATTGTGATTATTTCAATAGGTGCTAGGTGCTGTACCTCACCTAACATGTAAACTGATTCTAGAACCCTCTAGGGCAGGGGTGTCCAAAGTTTTTGGCAGGAGAGCCACATCATCTCTCTGACACAGTGTCGGGGGCCAAAAAGAATTAATTTACATTTAAAATTTGAATAAATTTACATAAGTTTACATAAGTTGTTGCTAAACACACAACAAACTGGTTCCTCTTGCTGTTGATATGAGTGGCTATTCCCTTAGACCTAGAGATATCGGGCGTAATCCTAACCCGTGCTGGAGCAGGCAAGCCAGGAGGCTTGTGCTGCATCCAATGCGGGTTACTGGCCAGCAGCGGCTCAGCCAGAGGCAAGGGGAAGCTCTTCCCCTTACAACTGGGTAAGGCCTGCTGGCCCCAATGGGTCTCCTCGGACCTGCGCCACCACTGGAGGTGGCTCAAGTCAAAAAAGAATGGAGTGGCTTCCAGCCATAAGTTTACAAAAATTCAAGATGAACTTCTATGAATGAATGAAGGTCTTGCAATAGCTCAAGGCCTATAAAAAGCCTTGCACAAAGCAAGGCTGTCCTTTCCTTTGCTGCTGCTACTGCATTACAGACATGAAACAGGAAGCAGTGGAGGGAGCCCTCATTCCACAGCTCCCCTCATACCGAGAGCAGTTGCGTTGGGCCGGTGTGGGCTCCAACGAATCTCTGGAGGGCCAGAGGCTCACTGGAGACTGGGGGCTCCCCACGGGCCGCATTAAGAGGCTTCAAGGGCCACAAGTTGCCCAAGGGCCGGGGTTTGGGCACCCCTACTCTAGGGCAATGTTTCTCAACCAGTGGTACAAGTACCATCAGTGGTACTTGAGGTGATGTCTGGTGGTACTTGCAGCACCCAGCACACCTGCCACCCAGCAGCGAGACCAGGAATGCAACACAACAAACAGAGATAAGAGGCTTCACTTGGTGGGCAGAACTCAATGAATGCTTTTCAGTGTTTGAAAATGCACTCCGGTCCACCCTCAGCCTCTTACTGGTGTTCATTGTGTTGCATCTGTCCTCCCAAACCAGAAGTAACTGGTGATGATGTCATCAACATCATCACCAGTTACTTCTGGTGGTAATTCAAATAGGTGAACCATGTGAAGCTGAGAAACACGGTTCGGTCTACTGATCTTGATGGCTATTCTTCATGACCTTCTTGATCTGCTTCCTGATTTTTATCCATCCACACAGTTGCTTCTGTGCATTCCTTTCCACTGGTCCACCAGTAAACATCACCTGGGTTTACTTGAATCAGAAGAAACAGGGAGCTGCCTAGAGAGTTAGTGTCATTCAATTTGTACCAAAGCCATCTGGTTACAGCAAGGAGAATTATTGAAAGGTAATACTAATTGCATCACTAATTGGTGGCTTAAGTATGGGCACCTATGGGTGCAATCCTAACCGGCATTTATGCCGGTATAGGAGCCCCAGGAGAGTCGCAAACGTGCCGTAAAGCACATTTGCGCCTCAGTGGGAGGAAGCCGCGTTGTAGATGCGCCGACGCGTGGAGGCTGACAGAAACCTCCGTGGCAGCTTCCTCTCTGCCGCTTGTGCCAGCAGGCGGGGCTGGGACCCGGTGGTTTTGCCGGATCCCAACCCCCGTCCCCAGGGAGAACGGAGTGGCTTCCAGCCGCTCCATTCTTTTTTGACTTGAGCCACCTCCAGTGGTGGCGCAGGTCCAAGGAGACCCATTGGGGACAGCAGCCCTTACCCAGTTGTAAGGGGAAGAGCTTCCCCTTACCTCTGGCTGAGCCGCTGCTGGCCAGTAACCCACATTGGATGCAGCACAAGCCTCCTGGCTTGCCTGCTCCAGCGCGGGTTAGGATTACGCCCAATATCTCTAGGTCTAAGGGAATAGCCACTCATATCAACAGCAAGAGGAACCAGTTTGTTGTGTGTTTAGCAACAATGAAACTGATTTAAGATGATGTCTTCATTTCCAATGTCTCTAGAGTCAGAGGTGCTGAGCCAGCTAATTATCAGGGGACTGAATTACTCCAGCCTTGTTTTGAGGATAATCTGATTTCACAAGTTGTCCCATTCAGTCAAATTAAATCCCGTGATTTAATGGTGTGGGCTATAAATATTGATCAAGGTGGACAGAAATTCACTAATTAACTGAAGGAGCAGTGCACTTCCACGGCTTCACTCAAACAGGTCATCATACGTTACAAATGAGCCCTTGGATTCAAACTCTCGTGAAATCTGAATGTTCCAGATGGCCATAACTTTACTGAGAGCAGAAGTCCTCCTGAAATTCTACTCATTGGACTTTCTCCCTGGATTTTCTAGTCTGGCTTTCCAAAGTGGGACTAATGCATTAGGAATCTCCTAATATTTCATTTTGCATTTCTGAACTTGTACAGAGTGTGGCTGTGCATCTCCAGTTTGTCACAGTTTTTGCTTCATTTGTTCCCTCCCCCTGTAGGCGTTGATAAAACACCACAAAAATAAATCTCAGAATGACTGTATGTGTAGTAGAGCCAAGATACTTTTTGTCAGGTGTTTTACCAGTAAAGTGTCATTAAGGTGCAGATTGATTAAAACAACAACAACCAGGAAAAGAATTTTGATGAAAAGAATTTTGATCAGAATGCCAGATGTAAGGGAGGGCATCAGGATGCAGGTCTCTGGCTGTCTTGTGTGTTCCTTGGGGCATTTGGTGGGCCACTGTGATATAGGAAGCTGGACTAGATGGGTCTTTGGCCTGATCCAGCCAAATATGTTTAATCATATCATGATTGCCTTTTTTTTTTTTGCAGTGTTTTATCAATGAGCACATCCAAATTTGTAACCTGGGGTGGGGAGTGGGGGGGTGGATTCAGAAGAACTGAAGGCTGTGGACTACAGTATGCTCTAGAATTGTAGCCCAATCCTAAGAAGCCCTCATTGGAACAGGTCTCATTTGATTGTGAAGTCAGGATTGCGGATTCACTCATTAGCTTATTTTTCTTTCCTGTATTTCTGTCCTTCAGGCTCCAATCCTTTCCATACTTTCATAGGAGTAAGTCCCATGTGAGTCTGATCCATACCCTGCTTGCTTATATTTGAGGAACTGAAGCCGCAGGGCTTGGGTTGACTTGATGATTTCTGACATGGGCATTATTTTGATCTGCATAAGGGCTGAAGCATATGCAGCTCCCGAGGGGGTCAAGCGTGGGCAATTGTCAGGGCTTCAAGACCACCAAAGAACCCATTGCTTCACTGCTACTCTCATTTTGCTCAGGGTACACCATGTAGGCAGCAGCAGGTAGCAAATTCATGTCACAACATCCAAATTAAGCAGGACCAGTGGTGTCGGGGGTGCAGGTAGCACCAGGGGGAGATGACACCACTACTGGCCAAAATATTTAAAATCTTGATATTTCTCAATAATACCATCATGTCGTATATCATTTAATACGTATTTTCATGCAGAATGGAATGGAACAAACTTCATTGACGTATCTCTATTCTATCAAATGTTATAGCAAAAAAACCAGCAGGGAGCAAAGCGATGGCGCATCACCACACGTACTGCCCAGGGCACTGCCCCACCCTCTGCGTGGGAGAAGGTCCACCATGGGGGTGACGTGCTGGCCTCCCGCACCAGGTGATGCAAACCCTAAAGATGCCACTGAGCAAGACCCGCTAGAGGTGCATTTTCAAGAGCCCCCAAGAGCAAGCAGTGGTCTCACATATCATTGCACATTGAAAGTGCCAATGTATCATTACTGGCCACAGATTTTACCCTAAAGCTGCTTTGAGAGCATTTTGGTCCGGGGTCCGGCTCGGGTCCGGGGTATTTGAGGGACCATCTCCTTCCCTACAATCCGGCCTGTGCTCTTAGATCATCGGGGGGGGGGCCCTTTTGACTGTGCTGCCACCAAGAGATGTGAGAGGGGCGTTGGCCAGGAAGAGGGCCTTTTCGGTGGTGGCCCCTGAACTGTGGAATACCCTCCCCTTAGAACTGAGAACTGCTCCCTCGATGCTAACGTTTCGGCGTGAACTGAAGAACTTTTTATTTCAAAAAGCTTTTAATTGTTGACAGGCTGGCTGGCGTTCTTGCTTTTATATGAAAATCCACGGGGTTTGTTTGTTTTTAGATTTTTTAATTATTGTAAATTGTTTTTAATGATTGTTTTTCATGTTGTACTTTTAAATTGTTTGTTAGCCGCCTTGTGTGCCCATTGGGCAAAAAGGCAGGGTATACATTATTATTATTATTATTATTATTATTATTATTATTATTATTAATAATAATAATAATAATAATATTTTGCTTATAACGTCTTTATTTTATAGGAAATTCAAATATCCAAAAGATCTTGATAAGAGTAGTGACATTTCATAGGGAAATTTCACATTGGGGCAAAAAATCAAAACTTTAGATATAGGCTGATGGGTTCTGAGCTGTCTGTGACAGATCAGGAGAGAGATCTTGGGGTGGTGGTGGACAGGTCGATGAAAGTGTCGACCCAATGTGCGGCGGCAGTGAAGAAGGCCAATTCTATGCTTGGGATCATTAGGAAGGGTATTGAGAACAAAACGGCTAATATTATAATGCCGTTGTACAAATCGATGGTAAGGCCACACCTGGAGTATTGTGTCCAGTTCTGGTCGCCGCATCTCAAAAAAGACATAGTGGAAATGGAAAAGGTGCAAAAGAGAGCGACTAAGCTGATTACGGGGCTGCGGCACCTTCCTTATGAGGAAAGGCTACGGCGTTTGGGCCTCTTCAGCCTAGAAAAGAGACGCTTGAGGGGGGACATGATTGAGACATACAAAATTATGCAGGGGATGGACAGAGTGGATAGGGAGATGCTCTTTACACTCTCACATAATACCAGAACCAGGGGACATCCACTAAAATTGAGTGTTGGGCGGGTTAGGACAGACAAAAGAAAATATTTCTTTACTCAGCGCGTGGTCAGTCTGTGGAACTCCTTGCCACAGGATGTGGTGCTGGCGTCTAGCCTAGACGCCTTTAAAAGGGGATTGGACGAGTTTCTGGAGGAAAAATCCATTATGGGGTACAAGCCATGATGTGTATGCGCAACCTCCTGATTTTAGGAATGGGTTAAGTCAGAATGCCAGATGCAAGGGAGGGCACCAGGATGAGGTCTCTTGTTATCTGGTGTGCTCCCTGGGGCATTTGGTGGGCCGCTGTGAGATACAGGAAGCTGGACTAGATGGGCCTATGGCCTGATCCAGTGGGGCTGTTCTTATGTTCTTATGTTCTTATGTTCACCCCCCCCCCCATCCTGGGCTTGTAAACAACTTCCACGTATTTTGTCAGCCAATCTGTTTTTTAGGTCTTTCTCACTAAAACTGAATGTCTCATTGGGAGTGACAAATAAAAGAGACCTGCAACTACTTTGCACCAAGTTTAATATTTCAAAGCCCTCATTCCTACCCCCCCCACCTATGCTACCACATACAGCCACACCATAAATGGCATTTATTTATTCGATTTATATTCCGCTTTTCTCTCTTTAGGGCACCCAAGGCGGCTAACAAGCAGGTTAAAAATACAAAACAGCAGATAAAGATTAAAAATACAAAACAGTTAAAATAATTAAAACAAGATAAAATACATGGATAAAATACATAGCACGCAGTAAAAGACAAATTTATAACAACAGCCCTTATGGTGCCTCGAAGGCTTTCCTGAATAAAAAAGTCTTCAGGCCCCGCCGGAACGCTAATAATGAGGAAGCAGCTCTCAATTCAAAGGGAATTCCATATTGCAGGTGCCACCACCGAAAAGGCCCTGTTTCTGGCCGCCATTCCCTTCAGCTCTCTCAGTGACGGCACAACCAACAGGGCCCCATGCAACATTTACTGCATGTTATGGTAACAGTGGGGATCTGAAATGCAAATGGGAGATAAGTAAAAAACATTTTGACTTATCTTCGCATAAGTCTACCGCCTGCCTATGGATCGCCTTGGACATGCACCAACTATTTTGGTGGTGTATATTAAAGGACAGAAAAAGGGTGGGGAGGTTTTGAAAAAGGTACAATTATTGAATACAATCCATGCTGGATCCACCCCTCCCTCCCTTTTCCTGTCCCCAGTTCCTCCCCCCAATATGCCCTGTTACTCCCCCTCTCCACCCATGACCCACCCCCTTAGCGGGCTTACCTGCCCTGGAGCAGGTCCCAGTTCACAGCTTGGAAATGGCCACTGGCAGTGCTCTGTATGGACTATCAGCACCCAATTTACAACAGCAGCATAGTATCTTGCTACCATAAATCAGTTGGTAGAATTGGGCCAAATTTGGAACTTCCTCATTAGGAGAAATGTTCATGGTTTGGCATTTATTATTTTTTTTAAAAAGCACTTTGATGACACTAATCACATTTTTTCATGTGAGATTCCACATTCCACTGGGTGAGATTCCACAGACCCCCACACCTGACTCTCTTGCAATGCTCTGAGAAATAGGCAAAGGTCTCTTTAAGCCCTGCTGCTCCATGCCTCCCTTAGTAAAGGCTTCAGCTCACTCATGGCTCACAGAAAGCAAGTGAAGTATGTAAGAAGTAGGGGCTCTAATAGAGGTTCTGCTGCTGCTCATGCTTCCAGATTCATGGTGACTAGTTCAGTGTAGCTGTGGAATATGGGAATTCTAATAGACCTTGCAAGGGTATATGCAAGAATCCCCTGGGGGCTTGTTTCATGCATTTATCTCAGTGCTAGAAATTCAAAAGTGTGATATGTTTGTTAAGGAAACAAATGTCTAAGAATAAAACAGCCACGCAATATAAAAAGGAGAAAGATGGCATTCCAAGGTCTGTAATTTGAGGTGGCTTTGCACAGGAAAGTCAATGCATATTGATCTGCTGTATGAACTATTTGCCTTGCATTGCTAGCTTTGTGATAGATTTTCATCTAATAGGCAATTAGAATATTTTCCCTGACATTTAAAAAATATTTAGTTAACAGTTCCCTCTGGAGAAGCATCTCAAAAGAATATAGTGACAAACACACACCAAAACAGGATCTGATGGATCATGCTTTGAATGGGGGGGGGGGTGTGTGTGACTGATATCCCGATCCTACACCCCTAATGGTTTACAGCACTATGCAACCACACTGATACAATGGTCACTACAATGTGCTATGGTGGAGGGAGAGATCAGATGGCCTGGGAGAGGTAAGCAAAGACATCTTTCACTCATGTCTCCATAGGCTATCTGGCCATCAATGGGTCTCCTCGGCCCATGCCAGCTACTTAGCTGGTATGAGGCCAAGGAACATCAGGACAAAAAAATGAGGATAGGATCTTCAACCTCCCCACCCACAGCCCACCCCCTGCACCATCCCTTTCTCTGGTGATGGCTGGACACTCCAGTGATGGCTCAGCACTCCAGCTAAACTGGACGTATGTTTCTAAGGCTTCCAGCAGGTCTTGTAAGGCCGCTCACAGTCTCCCAGGCCTCAGAAAGGCTCCCCCTGGCACCTCCAAGGTGTGGCACCTGGGGCAATTTCCCCTGTCCCCCCCCAGCTACACCACTGCTCCCCAGTCATTCATTCACCGCTCATCATTGTCCTGGTGCGTGCACCTCTTGGACCCGCTTCTTACTGTTATGTAAGTTTTCTCAGTCTCAGGCGATACTCACAAAAAAGAGCATGAATAAGTGCAAGTAACTTCAATTCATCCCTTATAACTAGTAGGCTTTACTGATATATTAATTCTACCACTATATTCCAGCTTCCATACTACTAACCTTTGAACTGGTAGGGGTTTTTTTTTTTCCCTTGAGAACTATTTGTAGGGTAACAAATTTGTCTGTGCATTTGTCTTTTAGATTTAGTTATGGGCTTTGGGGACAACGGTTTTCCATTCTCTGCACCTAGGAGCCTACTACATAATTAATGTCAATGGAATGGGGAAGGAACATGCACCCCTCCCGAGACAGCAGCTGCAGTACTGAAGACTGGACCTTCAAGGGTTGCCCTAGTTCATTCAGTTGGTACCTGGAACACCCACTCATGTCTAAAAGAGTCGCACACAGCCCATGTAGGGCATTCCATGACCCTCGGTTAGCATTGAGGATTTAGATTGGGCCCAGATTGTCTAAGAAAGAAAGGTCCTTGTGAAAACCCAAGCCAAGTATAGCCTTGCTTTTTTTTTTTTAAAAAAATGAAAATTAAAGCAATACATGAAGTCAGTAAAGCTATGAAAGACAGAACGAATTGTGTCTATTACTTTAGAATTGTAATTTCTTCTTTTTTAAAAAAAAATATAGCCAGGGTGACAAAAATTAGCTCTGATGTCCTTCCCCCCGCCTCCTCCCCGCCCCAACTTCCCACCCCGGGAAGTCCAATGGAAGTATTTGGCTGACGATTTTGACTTAGGTATCATTCTCACAAATGGAAGAGGAGGTGATCCACTGGGGTCTGGACTGCAGGTGGGAGAATCACACAGCTGAATGTCCCTTCATACAAACAAAACAAAAAAAAAATCAGTGATGGGCAAAATGGCGAAAAATATTGCTAATAAAGGCAGTGGGTGTTCAATGCCTTATTCAACATTTCACAACAAAATTCGCTTGTTGAGACAATCACTTGTTGAACC
Organism: Tiliqua scincoides; assembly: GCF_035046505.1. NCBI lineage: Eukaryota > Metazoa > Chordata > Lepidosauria > Squamata > Scincidae > Tiliqua > Tiliqua scincoides. Next base: position 8,852,194 of record NC_089824.1, on the reverse strand, counting down.
AGCCCAATTTTAATCAAAAGCAGGGAGACATTTATTGATTGAATAATTCCCTAATACAAAGCCAACTGAATAATCCATAACCCAAGTGCATGAATCTAGACTAAACTTTGAGTGACTGTTATTCTAGTTTAGGTAGCTCACCTTGTCACATGCATGGTAGAAATTTACATAGCTCGTTGCTGCTTCACGTCTTTGGGGTGCCAGTCTTCCAAAGATCCTCTAATTGAGTCTCCTATTTATACTATTGTACACTCAAAACTAGCGTGTGAGGCTGATATGCCTTGGCTGTCATCCAGGATTATAATGGTCTATCCATATGTAGGGGGCTTGAATGTGTCCTCAACATCAGTAGATAATTACCTGATTCCTCTTGGTGGGAGTAATTGGGTTTTCTTATCTCTGCATAAATTCCTCAACAGGTCATTCCAAGGTGTTCATTAGGTAACGGAGTCTGTGTTGCTGTCATTCTGTCTTATGGCTGTTGGGTAAAATCAAAACTACTTGTGCTAATGCAGCAGCATGGAACCGACCATGTCAGTGCTTCTTTGGCAACTCACTCTGTTTCCTCTTGGATGGGAAGCATTCAGATGTAGAGAACATTCAGGCACAACCTTCATGTTGAAAACCAAATATCAGGGGCAAAGGATCTGCTCTAGCCTTGCCCTGGTAGTCCACTTTGCTGAGTTGGAATGCTTTTAGATGAAATAACATTCCATCCTAGGACTCTCCATTCTGCCATGTTACAGTCAAAACAATCACTTTGTCTTGTGCAATGTGACAGAAGTGTGTACACTTTGGGTGAGCAGTGGGAATGGAGGGCAGGGAACCGGATGTGGTTGTGATACACACCTAAACCTGATTAGAAGCAGGCTGCCTCTGATTGACAGATGCGGGGGAGGGCACCAGGACGCAGGTTGTGTCTGTTGTCTTGTGTGCTCCCTGAAGCATTTGGTGGGCCACTGTGAGATACAGGAAGCTGGACTAGATGGACCTTTGGCCTGATCCAGCGGGGCTCTTCTTATGTTCTTAAGTAGGAGGAAAAATCCATTACGGGTTACAAGCCATGATGTTCATGTGCAACCTCCTGATTTTAGAAATGGGTTATGTCAGAATGCCAGATGCAAGGGAGGGCACCAGGATGAGGTCTCTTGTTATCTGGTGTGCTCCCTGGGGCATTTGGTGGGCCGCTGTGAGATACAGGAAGCTGGACTAGATGGGCCTATGGCCTGATCCAGTGGGACTGTTCTTATGTTCTTAACTGCAGTGGGGACCTGTGTGCAGTGTTCTTTTGTAGGCCCCTGGAAAACTAAACACTTAGCAGTACTCACCAACACTGCAGTGTACCCTGTCCAAAAAAGGGATGCAAGCAAACAAGTTCAGTGGAGAGGACACAAACAAGGGGAACTCCTTAAGAAGCAATGGAAATTGACTCACCCTTCCATAGGACAGGGGTGCCCAAACCATGGCCTGGGGGGCCACTTGTGGCCCTCAGGGGCTCCCAATCTGACCTGCGGGGAGCCCGCAGTCTCCAATGAACCTTTGGCCCTCCAGAGACTTGCTGGAGCCTGTGCTGGCCCAATGCAGCTGCTCTCAGTGTGAGGACGACTGTTCGACCTCTCACCTGAGCTGTGGGATGAGGGTCCCCTCCACTACTTGCTGTTTCACGTCTGTGATGCAGCAGTGGCAGCGAAGGAAAGGCCGGCCTTGAGCTCCTGCAAGACCTTCATTCATTCATAAAAGTTGCATCTCTAATATATTCATTTATGTAAATTTATTCCAATTTGAAAAGTAAATTAATTCTTTTTTTCCCCAGCCCCCAACAAAGTGTCAGAGAGATGATGCGGCCCTCCTACCAAAAAGTATGGACACCCCTGCCATAGGGCATTGCTCAAAGTGACCTATTCTGAGAGAATTTAAAGCAAGCCCACATGGATGAAAGCCCACAGAAGAATTACTCACAGAAAAAAAAAAATGCTCTAACCCTTACCCTCTTAGCCTAACCCAGAGGTTCTCAAACTGGATCGTCGCAATGCTCCAGCCCAAGGACGTCTGCCTTTGCCCCTTTAAGGAGCGGGGAGGGGACAATTCAGAGACATGACCCCCAAGATTGTGCTGCTCCCCAAGTCACAGAGAATGTAAACCTTACAGAAGGGCTCCCCAAGTCACAGAGAATGTAAAAGTTACGATCATGACCCACTTCTGGTTTTGGGAACCGCAGTCCTTACCCTATCCCATTGAATCCCCCCACACTAACTCTGACTCATGTGGAGTTTGTGTGCGCTTTTTCCCCCACGTGGGCTTTTTTCTGGTTACCGGACAGGCTTGGTTCCTAAGACTTCTCAGAAGCTTTTCCTGTTTGAGACTGCTCATGTTTTCATTCAAGAATAGAGAGTGCCTCCAACATGGATGGCAGTAAGGGAGAGAGCCTTCCCAACCATGGGATATAGGTTGTGGAATGTGCACGGCAGGTGTGCCATCGGAGCACAGCATCGAAAATCGTGGAAGAAGTTCTGGATTCTGCGGTTCTGTTTCTAGGGCAACTGCCTGCAGTAACAAATTGCCTGTTCCTCTTTGTCCTCTGGCTCTGTGGAGAAGGATAGACAAGAGTGGCTCCAACAGTGGGAGGGGCTGCTTACCCGCTGCATTGCGGTGCCTGCGGTACTTACCACACCTGCCCCTGTAGCGATGCCACCATCTGCCGTATCACCTGCCCGCCAAGCTCCCTAGACATCCACCCACTCTGCGCCACCACCACCCTCCTGGGGGGTCCTCCCAGCTGCCCTGAGTCCCAGTGAGCTCTTTTCCCACCGGCCCTTCTCACTCTGCAAACTGATCTTTGTAATTTTGGCAACAGGAATGAGCAGTGCGCTTGTCAGAATGACAGCTCAAATTTGACTTATGTGACGGCAGATATAGGCTCCCTTTTTAATGGTTAACAAGCCTCTTTAGACATCAGTGCATAATCTTTCAGGATTTCTTCCCCTTTCGTTTCCTTTTGCCCGTGTTAATTAAATTCCTGATGACCACTGATGGATAGGTTTCAGCTAAGCCATAACATGTCAAACTGATTTATAGAAGGGAGGCTGGTATTTACTATTCCTGGCCTCTACCACAATTAATATTGAAAAGGATGCTATTTAAACAACCCTGGGAGGTTATTCGTCTGAGCGGGACTGACACATTTTTCACGCACTATCAAGACTAAGTGCAAAAAAAAAAACCAAGCCTTTCTAGAAAAGGGCTTGCGCTTTGGAATTTATAGGTGGAACTGCGCTGGTGGTGTATACATGTTTATAGTGGCCCATTATAAATGGAACAACATTCAAGAACATAAGAACAGCTCAGCTGGATCAGACCATAGGCCCATCTAGTCCAGCTTCCTGTATCTCACAGTGGCCCATCAAATTTCTTATTGGCTGTCTGATGGGTGCCAAAACTCAAATCCCTACTCTCCTGACAGATCTGTGTCTTCTTGGCTATAACACTTATAACTGCAGGAAGGGGCTCACATGACTGAATGCACCTTTGCATATTAAAGACTAGCCTTAGTTGGCAACCTTCAGTCTGGGAAGGCTCTGGTATCATGCTCTGAAAGGTGGTTCTGGAACAGCGTCTAGTGTGGCCGATTCGGGAGTGATAATCCCTTCCACACTGGGAGCAAGTGCAGTCTGTCCCTGGTCTGTCTCCCTGGCTGTGGGCCTTCCTTTTTTGCCTCTTTGCCTCAGACTGTTGGCCAAGTGTCTGTTCAAACTGGGAAAGGCCATGTTGCACAGCCTGCCTCCAAGCGGGCCGCTCAGAGGCCAGGGTTTCCCACCTCTTGCGGTCCACTCCTAAGGCCTTCAGATCCCTCTTGCAGATGTCCTTGTATCGCAGCTGTGGTCTACCTTGTCAGGTCTATGTTCTGGGTAAGACATAAACACAGCCAACAAGGTGGTTCAGGAACAGGTGCAGATTGCTGGAGTCAGCAGGATCAGCAAACACCTGTGACTGCCTCACCCTGGGTGTGGCTTAGCCTACACCGATTGGCCACTCCAACTACTTAATGTTTGGTTTGTTGAGCTTCCAGTGCAGCAGTAGGAGTGTAGTAGGAGACTACTGAACTGCTGCCAGTAACTTGGGAGGCTGGATGTGAGTATATACATGTTGTTACTGACCATGGAATGAACTTTGACTGTGTATCTTGGAAAGTTGATTTGGATTTGTTGTTTATGGACTGACTGCTCATCGTGCTGACTAGGAACGTTTACTGATTATTCTACTTGTGATAACCCTTGCTCTGAAATATAACCACTGCATTCAAAGAACTCTGCTGGTGTATGCTGTTTTGTGTGCCTGCTCATCCAAGGTTCCATACAACTCTTTACCAGCCAAAGGGTTACAACTTTAACATACCTGTAGGATGCTTTCCCTGCACGAGTTCTCCATAGAGGAGATCCTTTGGGATCCGGCCATCATCCATTCTCACAACATGACCATTTTTTTTAGCAGCCCAATCCTATTCTCCCTCGTCTTCTACCATGCGGCTTTGCTGAGGGAGCATGCACTGAATGCAATGGGGGGGGGGGGAGACTACCAGTGAGAGGTAGGTCAAAATCTTTTTGGAACCAGAACTAGATCCAATGGATACAAACTGCCTGAGGAGAGATTCCGATTACGTATCAGGAAAAAAATTCCTGACGATAAGGGTGGTTTGGCAGTGGAACAGATTGCCAAGGGAAGTGGTGGACTCTCCCTCACTGGAAATCTTCAAGCAGAGGCTCGACAAACACCTGTTGGAGATGCTCTAGGAGGCTTTCCTGATACAGGCGGGGGGTTAGACTAGATGACCTTTTAGGTTATCTCAAAAACCCTGTCCATGTTTCTATGATTCTATAATATTTTTTACTTACCTCCCAGTAGTCCGTATGTCCAAGTGGAGGAATGGGCAGGGAGGATTGAAAAAGCAGGGATATAATCTGGAATAATAATAATAATAATAATAACTTTATTTTTACCCCGCCTTTCTCCCCGAAGGGACTCAAGGCGGCTTACAACATATTAAAAACATAATTTAAAAACAAATAAAAACATATTAACACATCATAAAAAACAGCAGTCAGAGTAAAAAAAAATAGGTAAAAAGAGCATAGAGCAGCAGCAAGTCATAAAAGAATCAGGCCTGTAAAAAATATTAAAAGATGTTAAAAAGATGTTAAAAGGCCGAGAACGCAGAAGGCCTGTTTAAACAGAAGGGTCTTCAGGCCTTGCCGAAAGGTCTCAAGAGAGGGAGCTATTCTTAAGTCAAGGGGAAGGGAGTTCCACAGCGTTGGTGCCACTACTGAGAAGGCCCTATTTCTTGCAGCCGCCCCACGTACCTCCCTAGGCGGCGACACTTGTAAAAAGGCCTTCTCTGATGACCTAAGAGGACGAGCCGGATTGTACGGGAGCAGGCGATCTCTAAGATACTCTGGCCCAGAGCAGTATAGGGCTTTAAAGGTCAAAACCAGCACCTTGAATTGGGCCCGGAAACGAATGGGCAGCCAGTGCAGCCGCTGGAGAAGCGGACTGACAGAGTCGAACCGCCTACCTCCAGTAACCACACGGGCCACCGCATTCTGCACTAGTTGCAGTTTCCGAACCGTCTTCAAGGGCAGCCCCACATAGAGCGCGTTACAGTAATCTAATCTCGATGTCACCGAGGCATGGATCACCGTGGTCAGGTCTGCACGATCCAAGTACGGCCACAGCTGGCGCACCAGCCTAAGCTGAGCGAAGGCCCCCCTTGCCACAGCCGCCACCTGGGAATCCAGGAGCAGCTGCGAGTCCAGGTGGACCCCCAAGCTGCGGAGCTGCTCCTTCAGAGGGAGTGCAACCAATCTGGAGTGTGCTTTTGCAACCAAGATCCAGTCCCTCCAGCAGGTTCCCAGCAATCGCCTTCCCCTCTTGCTTTCCTGAACAACCCACAAACCATCCATGGTCCCCCTCTGTTGCCAACATACATGGGCCAGTGGGGCATCCAGCATGACTGGCACATACATGCTGCTATTGGCCATTTCCAGCAGTAGCTCCATCACGGCAGCGCGGCTTTTACACGGTTACAGTGGGGCCTCTGGCAGCAGAACGAGAGATCTGCTTGATAGGATTGGGCTGCTTGTGGAGGAATGTTGCTGTAGGGATGAATTCTCAATCACGTGAGCCCTGGCAACACAAAGAGACACAACCAAGCTTTATCCCGATTGCCCAATTACAGCAGGGAGATCGGAGTTTGTATGGCCCGGTTGGGACACAAGAGCCCCTTCGCCTGGGGGGACTGGCGGAGGGCTGTGGCTGGGGGGGAGCAGAGGTAATTTAAGGACACAGCAACAGCCCCCCTTCCTTCTTTGCTCCTGGGCACCGAGTGGACCTGACCCCATCCAGCCACCTTGGACTCAGGACCAGTGCAACTTCCAAGGAGGCCTCCTGCGCTGGATCCCACCTGCAGCGTGTTTGACCTGAAAGGTGGGGATGGGGGTTTGGACAGGCTCTGCCCAAGGAAAGGATCAGGTGCAGTCCAGGCACACTTTCCTGGGAGTAAGCCCCGGGGAGTGCAGGGGGACTTGCTTTTGAGCAGACATGCTTGGAGTGTGCGCTCAGTCCCTTCCCTGGTGGGCGGAGGGGGCAGGCTGCCGCCTTCCAGCTCAGAGCCAGGTCTCCCTGTGGGCCTCACGGGGTCTCCAGCACACGTGGCGCTCACCGCTCCTGCTGCTGCTTCCCGGGAGGGCGCCCACAGGGGTTGCGGGGCGGAGGGGACAGACTGCCACCTTCCAGCTCAGAGCCAAGTCTCCCTACTGACCTTGCCTTCAGGGTTGGCTGCCCAGCATCATGGTGGTCTGGTTGGACTTCCTACAGCAGCGGGTGTGGCGTGGTGCCAGCCGCTGTGCTAAGGTGGAGAGGATGAGGAAGGTTGCCAAAGAGATTGGCCAGTTTGTGGCACAGACCGGTGGACGGGTTATTGTGCATCCAGCCATTGCCTTCTCAGTGCCTGCTCTCTACAGAGGAGATGGGAGCACTTGTCTGAGCTGGGGGCAGACAACTTTCTGAGAGACCTGCAGGATGGTGTTAAAGCGCTTCTCCCCCTGTTTGGGAGTGGGGGGGGTCAAGCGCTAGACTGACCCCTCCTTGTGGCAGGTAGTGCAGTTGAGGCATGCTTGGGACTGTGGAGTGCGCCTTCAGACAGCATAGGCAGGGTAGAACCCAATAGCAGTCCTCAGGGGCTCAGCGGTACGAGGACTTTGACTGGGGCCCTGGCCAGGACCGCGGGGTCCTTCCTCAGCGGCTGGAGGTGGCACAGCCCGCAGTCCACCTGTCTTCCCCTTATGGGACAGACCTGGATGAGCTGCATTGCCCAAGAACGGGGCGAAGCTTGGAGTCGCGTGCACATCCAACCTGGGGGACAGAGTTGGTTCTGGGGGCGCCCAGTGGTCTCGCCTCCGCACCACACGGGGGTTTCGCTGCCCCTGCAACTGCAGGTCTTAGCCTCCTTTTCTGCATTAAAATGCTAATCAAGTGGCCCTTTCTCCCACGTGTGTTGTCTCGAGTGTTCATTGGCTGGTGCCCAGACAAAAGGCCTTTGTAGGCACAGAACAAGGATAGGAATGTGCAGCATTGGCCTAAGTGATTGGCATCATTAGTTGCTCACTAACATTCTAACTGCTCAGGGATTGGACTATCATCAACAGAGGACTGAGTAAGAGTAGTAAGGAAAGTGAAAGAATGGTTTAACTAGTACTCCTGTGCCAACACTGCATGAACATTGCATGGCCCTTCTTGCCCCTAACATGACCATGGGGCATGTACAATGGCCCATGGTGCATGGGAACAACCAGGAATAGGTTTGTTTTATGAGCTTATTTGGGTTCCTTAATAAATCCCATTTAGATACAGGGTGTTCCGTATTACCTGTGGGGGCTCTGTTCCAAGATCCCTTTGAATAAGTATAAAGAGACCATGGATTATGAAATCCACCAGTAGAAATCTATTTCCAGAGGATGTTCTTAGGCCCAGGGAGGCCGTGTGTGTCCTCCCTAGTCCCCAGAAGACCCTCTAAAGCCTTCAGGAAGCCATAGAAGATCACTTCCTGTTTTTCCAAAAAACCAGAAGTGACATTTAAGACCTTAAAAGGCCTTCAGAGACCTGGGGAAGCCCTCTCTCAGAACTCATCTGGAAAGTCCATGTGGGTCTGTCATGAATATGTACAGTTTAGGCCTAGTAACATGTAAAGCCTGAACCAAGCTAAAACAGTAACACAGAAGTGGCTTGCAGTTCCTAGCTGCTAGGAATTTACAACTCAATGGAAGGTGATAATGTAGTACCTAGGCAGCCGGAAAGATGCCCATCAAGGATGGAATGCAGCTGGAGATCTCCAGGGGGGAGGGAAGAGCTGAGAGGGCGAGCTCAGGGTCTTTTGGTCTTTGTCTCTTGGTGAGATAGGTGATGGGTGCACATCCTGCCCTGCCAGGACCATGTGGCCTCTTAGGTAACTGACCTGAGGATCTACAAAAGAAGCTGACCCAGGTGAGAGTTAAATAGAGTTAGCCAGTTAGCTTTGTTGTTTTATGCTGATATGTTTCCTAGAAGTTTTTATGCCTCTAGCATTTGCTGCCTTTGTAACTTTTTGTAACCCTATGTACTTAATAAAGTAAAAATCTTTTTACCATGTTGGTTCATTGTCTGTTGGGGACAAAGGTTCAGAATCCTGCCTAGCCGTTCAGCAAGCTACCAAATCCTCATTGTGGACTAGTAACTTGAGGACTGAGACTTTAAGTAAAGAAAGTGCTCAGTGCCTACAAGGGATATAGTTAAGCATAGAGGGTCTCAGTGTCCCTGGACTGAGGCACTGGCACATACAGGGTAGTGGCAGTTTTACGGAACAGGGGTTCTTGAGGCTCTAGGGTTCAGGAATCAGGAACTCTGAGCACCCAAAACCTTGGGAGTGTAAGACAAGTGTATGACAGCATCCAACCCATGGGTTCAGTGACCCGTAGATACAGTAGGCTCACTGTACTCACTATGGCTGCAATTCTAACCTCACTTTCCTGGGAGTAAGTCCCATTGAACACAATAGGACTTACTTCTGTGTAGACCTGGCTCGGATTGTGCCCTATGTCATTTAAAGTGGCCTTAGACCAACCTAACGTATCTCACTGGTTTGTTGTGACAATAAAAAGGGGGACTAGCCATTTGTATGGCAAAACGGATGAAAGCTGCAAGCCTATACATACTTTCCTGGGAGTAAGTAGAATGGATCAGACTGGGATTTACTTCTGAGTAAGCATACCAAAGCTTGTGCTAGAGACTGCCTTATCCTGAGTAAGGTAGTCCAGACTGTCAGCAGCTCTCCAGAGTCCCATGAAAACGTGTTTCTTGCACCTGCTACCTGAGATCTTTTCACTGGAGGGGCCATGGGTTGAACCTGGAACCTTCTTCAAGCAAAGAACTAGTCCCCCTGTCCCAATCAGTACCCCATTCGTCATGCAAAGAAGGTGCTCTGACGTTGAGTGATGGCCCATCACTCCAAGCTGTTTGGAAGCAGGGCAGAATGACCACGATGTTAATAAATAGCTTTGGCCTGAACATCCCACTCCCACAAAGATGTTTCTTGGATTGCTCTGACGTAGGCCTGGTCAGGTTCTGTTTCAACATGTCTCCAGAAAATGATACTCCTGCCACTGTTGTTATTATTTGGTGTTTTATTCCTTTTCCGGCGCAAGAGGTTCTGAAGATTTATTTATAGCTAGTTGTTGCTGAAGAAAGCAAAGGGGGGAAAAATAATGTTTTCATTATGTCCGCGGACAAGGCATACATTTTAAGTGCTCAATTTTAGAATCAGACAGAACGTTACGGGGAGCTTAAACGACTTCTTAATAGTGTCGGGCAATTTGGATGCACTTAGAAATGACATTGCGGGCTCCAGCAGGCCAGTTGTTTGAAAGAAAATATCATTTATCAAAATGGCTTCCAAAACACTGCGTTTCGTAAGTGTCTCACGCACCCCCGTATCAGCGTCAATCGAAGATGCTTGCAGCCCCCTCCCCGACTATTTAAACCATACACAGTGAAAACTACTGCTCTTCTTGTTGTGAACTAATAGCCCCCTATTTGGACATTGGGAACTATATGTTGTGGCAGGAGTGGAGAAGCCACATTCTGACATATACAGAAAAAAATTTTCAGTGTGTGTGTGTGTGTGGGGGGGGGGGGAAGATTGGAACATCAGCTCTCCTATCCCACCCTCCTCTGTGCTTTAGCAAGAGACTATTAACTGCCAGATTGCAGCAATTTTGGAAATTTGTTGAACCATAGCCTACGTAAACAAGCTAATCTATCAATATGCGTCATCCATGGTAGAGCAGGGTGCAAAATCTTATGATGGAGGCTGGATGCCAAAGTATTAGGCAAAAACTCTTTGAGGGGAAGAGAGTGAGAAAGTTGATCTGCAAGGATACAAATGCCCAACCCCAGATCAAGACAAAACAAAAAAAGGCATATAAGTGATGCAAATTGAATACTGGTTTATGATTTTTGCAAAGCTAGTTTTAGGAACGCTGCTAGGAAGTTTTACCTACTAGTTTTAGGAAAGAGGACTGATAAACTTCAACTCCTACTCAAGGGGCAGGTGAGAACAACATTTCTTCATTAACAGCCCCATCTGGTTAATGCCAGGAGGCAAGTTCTGGTGGCAGTTGCATGCCTGCCATTGACTTCCCTGGGGCAAAAGCCCCATGCACTGGCCATTGGGACCTCGTGGAAGCCTCTCTGAGGCTCCCAACGGGGGTGGAAACTGTGCTTCTGGTTTGCCAGAAGCACTGTTTATAGCACCGGGGAACCTCGCAGAGGTTTCCCTGGCGTAGGAGGAGGTTGCATGAGGCTCTGTGAGCCTCTGGTGAGTAGGGGGGGCAGATTTCTGCCTGGGGGGTGGCAATAGCCCACGGGGGGTGCCATTGCAGAGTTTTGCCTCAGGCGCGGGGCTGTGGAGGTCCGCGGCTGTCTGGTGGTTGTGTTGAAGGTTGGCAACCTTCAGTCTCGAAAAACTATGGTATAGGCCTGCAGCACCTGTGTTGAAGACTGCCCGAAGAATGCTAAGCAGGAGTGGTCCTGGTTGAATACTGTATGGGAGGCCGAAAGCTGGCAAAAGCTGTTGTGAGAGGACCAGTCGGTGTTGTGAACTTATTGTGAGAGGGTGCAGGACTCACAAGTGATGGTGGGGGAGAGTGAAAAGTCTCCCCAAAAGGATTAACAGTTTGGCTGACCCAATGCCGCTCCTGCTAGAAGCTCAGAAGGCATTCCCAGATGCCAAGAGATGATGACCACACTGTGAAGGATTCCTTCTGGAAGTGAAGGGCTGTACGAGTTGCTTGTAGAGCAATTACTGTAAAAACGTGTGAGTCTGTAAGACTCTCACCAAGTGTTGTAAGTCAGTGAGAAAGGCTGTATACAAATGCTGTAATCAATCAATCAATCAATCAATCAATCCTATCCAGCGTTGGCATAGCGGGACTGCACAGCTCATGTCATATTGAGCACTGAAATTGAGCAGGCTGGAAATCTCCTTGTGATAAGGGAATCCAATGTTGAGCGCCAGGGATGCTTCTTGCCTATACAGGTGTGCACCCCTTAGTGACCTACTGGCTTACACAGGATCGCATTTGTGATGACCATGTGTGGTCACTGGTTGTTGGGGGCGCACACCCCGACCCTCCGAAAGTGAGGGGAGTTCAGCTCCCCTCCCCTCTGGAGGGTTGTCTGAGCTTCCCAGAGGTAGCGCATGTCTGAGTGCTGCCTCTGCAAGGCTCAGACTGAGGGAAATTGCATCTCTTGCACAACTTCCAGTTTCACAGAGGAAGCCGGAAATCACACAAGAGATGTGATTTCCCTCAGTTGAGCCTTGCAGAAGCAGCGCTCGGATGTGCACTGCCTCTGGGAGGCTCAGACAACCCTCTGGAGGGGAGCGGAGCATTCCCTTCCCTGTGGAGTGTTCAGATTGTATCAAGTGCCACTGGACGACGGGGAGGAGAAGGTCAGGGAAGGTCACTAGTGGTGGAGAAGCTGGCTGGTGAGGAAGCTGGCTGGCCTGTGATCCTACAAGGAGCCACAAGCAGGGAGAAGGATAAGGGTGAAGCAACCCCCTTCCCCCATAGCCTACCTGAGGGCTATAGCTCCAAACCTGCAAAGGGGGAGCTGCCACCTTTGCCTGACAGCTTTGACCCCTTTTGGATTCCATTGAGCCTCTGGGATGGCAGGCACCCCACCCAGGGCAGGACAATGCTATTAGAGAACTGGGGTAGTTGAGTGCCTATTAGACTGTAAGCAATACTTACAGTCAAGGGGGTGGTCGCTACATATGCAGGGGTATGTCTAAGTGTGAGAAAGTGCATACATTTGTAAATTAAACAATAAAGGTAACCCCATCCCCCCCAAAGATCATCCTGATGAAGAATGTGGCTCAGTGGCCCCAGGAATGATGAGGTGTCAATGGAGGAAAAAAGCCAACCCAGGGGCGCACAGATGGGGAGAGGACATTTGCCTGCTCAAGCCAAATGGGCATGAGGGATGGGAAGACCTGTACCATAGACAGAGGGGGTGCAAAGCACTGAGTCTTGGTTGGTTGGCAACCTTCAGTCTCGAAAGACTATGGTATAAGCCTACAGCACCCGATATTCCCAGGCGGTCTCCCATCCAAGTACCAACCAGGCCTGACCCTGCTTAGCTTCTAAGATCAGATGAGATCGGGCATATGCAGGGTAACAGTTGCTGAGTCTTGCAGGGTGCCTCACTTCGGTGTGCAAGTGGTCCCTCCCCTTTGGAGCCTTTCCGGGCCACGAGAGCAATGATTCTTGCGACTCGGAATGGCTTAGAACATAAGAACATAAGAACAGCCCCACTGGATCAGGCCATAGGCCCATCTAGTCCAGCTTCCTGTATCTCACAGCGGCCCACCAAATGCCCCAGGGAGCGCACCAGATAACAAGAGACCTCATCCTGGTGCCCTCCCTTCCACTGGCATTCTGACATAGCCCATTTCTAAAATCAGGAGGTTGCACATACGCATCATGGCTTGTACCGCGTAATGGATTTTTCCTCCAGAAAAATCTTCAAAGGGGAGAGGCCGCTTGCATGCTGCGGTGAGGTGCCCTGCAAATCTTAGTGCTTTGCACCCCTTCTAGCTATGCTACTGGGGGAGTTGCAACGTTTTGTTGCAGAACCCTCATGTTACCTTCTATCCGAAAAAGAGAAGTGTTGGGAGAGGAGAGGAAGAGACAGCAAGGAGGATGCACCCAAGCCCTGCTGCTCTCTCATCTCAGGGAGAAGAGTACAATTTTATAACAGTCCTATATTTGTTATCCAGAGCAAAATAATTACAGAAGAAACAAAAGAAAGAGAGCCATGAGAAAAACGAACCACACCGAATGCTTCTTCTGGAATAATGTTAGTATTAGGGGCATGAACTTCTAAAAAGCAATCAAGAATTTTAATGGGATATTATTGAGGAGAAGAAGAGGCAACAGGTAGCTGGAGCCAAGAAGTAATTTATTTGCGCTTGTCAGGGGTTTGACTCTTCAGCTCACCGAACATCAGCCTGTGACCCCAAAATAATGCCCCGGCTTGACTTGAAGCAATTCGGCATTAACATATCCAAGACTTTGTGCATGTGTAAAGAACCCCCTTCCTTCTCCCCCCCGACCCACGTCAGTTGCAATAACTGCAAGCTGATGGAAGAGGATCTAATGGCAGTGCGTGTACGATCTCTACGTAAACAGCAGATGTCGGGATTCTCTGGGTATCTGAATTATTTATGGTTAATTCAGTGCAACTCTGGCAGTGTCGGAAGCTTTTATAGATCTCCAAAGCACAGGCGAGGAAACTGGGTCCATATTCATGCACCTGCATACTTTGATTATAAATTCTATGGATTGTGTGACGGTGAGTCATTTGGAACTTTCGGCTGAATCATTCCAGGAGCAATTTGACATTTTTTCTCTCTCACCCCCCCCCCTTTTTTTATTATGTGCTCTTGAGCTTCGATGAAAAAGAAATCATATTTCTTTCCGGGCACATCAGTTTTAATAGGATGATATTTAAACGGGATGTGTTTTGGAAGCTCAGGAAGTAAAGGGATGAGGCATTGCCAAGCCTGGTTTCATGCTCCAGCCCCTTGATGCAATCCAGCAGTGTGGTGTCCCATCAAAGTTAATGGGGTTCCACCCAGGTGCAGAGTAATTGTTAGGGTGTCAGCTGCAACCTCGGAATTGGGTACATCAGAGGTTGAAGATGCTCAAGCTGTTTAACACATGTGGTTGCTGATTGCAATCCACAGAAAAGCTATCATGCTAAAGCCCAAATACATTGGTAGAGAGCAGTGGCGTAGCTAGAGGGGGTGCAAAGCACCAAGCTTTGCAGGGAGCCTCACTGTGGCATGAAAACAGCCCCACCTCCTCTCCTTTGGAGCCATTCTGGGAGGTGGGTGTAAAATGGAGGTGTATGCCTGACTCCAAAGGAGGAGGGACCACTTTCATGCCATGGTGAGGCTTCCTACAAAACTTGGTGCTTTGCACCCCTTCTAGCTATGCCACTGGTAGAGAGATAGCAGAACATACAGGTGACCTTAGAGTCCAAATGTGGGGGGGGGGCATATATTATGGCAATACTTCCATGCCATCTTTACACTTCTGGCTGGCAGTTTGTACCCAGCCTTGCCTGTTTGCCCACCTGCAGTTGTGGTCTTAAGAACATTGCAGAACATTGCAGGTCTTAAGAACATGTGCAGTTGTGGTCTTAAGAACATAAGAACAACCCCACTGGATCAGGCCATAGGCCCATCTAGTCCAGCTTCCTGTATCTCACAGCGGCCCACCAAATGCCTCAAATGTCTTAGAGTTCCCTACAAGTTTAATCTAAGCAAAATAAGTCATTTGGGGTTCCTGTCCACAATGTCTGAATGCTCGAAAAATGTGGAAGAAAGCACAAAACTGGTCCCAGAAGATTAACGAAAGGGGAGGGAGTCTGTCTGTGAATCCATAACCAATCTGGCTAGTTTCAGAAACCCCCTTCTTATAGCAACTCCTCACTGGGATGATCTTCACTTTTATAGGCAATTTCCAAAAGGAAGTGGCTGTAGTTCAATGACCAAGGACCTGTTTTGCATGCACAAAATCTCAGCATCAAACTCCAGGTAGGTTTGGAAGAGACTCTAAGGGAGAGCCACTGCCCGTCGCTGTAGTCAGCTGGATAGACTAATGTTCTGACTCAGTAGATGGCTACTTTCTATCTTTAACTTGGACATCAGTCAATTGCCTCTTAAATTCTTCCTTGCAAAAGACTCTTTCCACCTCATCTATCATCAGTTGATGCCACACTGGAATTCATTCTCATTCCTTCTTGTCAAATTTTCCTCCATGGGTCTTCTTTGTTGTTTGCGTGCATCAAAAAAGCTGGCACGCTGCAGGTGCATGCAGGTGCAAGAAATCCCAGTGTTTACACCCGACTCTGGAGTATTCTTTGCATGCAATCAAGTGTTTCAATCTGTGGCTGCCTGGAAAACAGTGATGAAAAGCTTCCCGAGCTTATGGATGACTAGCGAGGTGTTGGGTAATCTCAAGGGGCTCTCTGGAGCATATGTAGATTATTGAATTGTCAGATGTGTGTGTGTGTGTGTGTGTGTGTGTGTGTGTGTGTGAGTGTGTGTGTGTGTGTGTGTGTATAAATTCTGTAAAATAAAATAAAAAACACAGTTTGAGCACTAGGAAGAAAACCTGCGTAAAATGCATCTCCTGGCATTATGAAATAGTTTTGAAAACATTGTGCACTGAGTCATAGATTCCCCTGATATTGAACTAAGCTTTCAAAATGTTGCTATTTCACATCATGGAACAATAAATTTCATTTATTTTATTTATTTATGGCATTTTTACTTCACCTTTCTTACAAAAACAAGAAGAAGTAAAAAAAAAAGATAATAAAAATCACATTTACAACCCAGTTACACTATATAGGTCATGCCTCATTATCCGTGGATTAAAAAAAAAAAAATCAGTGGATACCAAATCAGTGGAAAAATAGCTTTAAAGACCCACTTTCAGATTTCTTGCTCCTCCTTTGCCACCCCAGAATGCATTGATATAGATGCCATACCACATTCAGCCACTAGATGGGCATGAATAATGGAATCTAATGGAATGAAATGATAATTAAACAATGCGAAGGTAGGAAATGGAATTTTGGTGCTTTTCCCCCTTGTTGCAAGGCATTTAAAGGTGAACCCCAGTATTAGTGGTAAGTCAAATCAGTGGATACCAAATCAGTGGATACCAAGGTCCAACCTGTACCCTAAAAGCCCATAAAACATTAAAACTATCTTAAAACAACTGCAAAACATAATTACAATTGGACAGAAGAACAGCAGCAACTGCCATATATAAAGGACAAGCTTGTAGGTGTCATTAAAAAGGTGTCATCAGCCAAATGACATTAGATGATGTAATCATCCAGATTTCTCCCTGGATTTTAGAATTCCAAATTACTCCAAAGTGGAAGGAAATGAAACGAGGTGGGATCTCACAGGTGTTGCTATTTCAAAATTCTATTACCTAACTCATACCTGCATACTGGACCAGCAAAGACCTCCTGATGCCGGAGTGCTAGATGCTGCCCCCTTTACTTGATGATGTGCCAACCTCTGCTCCTTCTGCCCTCCGAGTTCAAAAACTTTCCTTCCCTCCACACTTCCTCTTCCTTTCTGTCCTCTTTCTTTTCCAGTCCAGAGAGTGGAACGAGAAGAAGGAGCAGCAGGAGCAAGGAGAGAACAGAGATGGGCACCTGAGGTGACCAGCTGGCTTTGTGGAGGGGCTGCCCTGCCTACATAGCTTCAGCAATGTGGCTGCCTTACTTTCTTTTAGACCAGAGCCTGTGGATCCATGACAGGGGTAGTACATGTTGGGTCCTGGCTAGGGGTCCATATCCATGTGAGGGTCTGCTTGACCAGACAGGTCCCTGAATCATCCTTGCTGGTGGCAGTTGAAGTAATCAACACTCCATCAGTTGCTATGGAGTGGTGCCATGAGGGGTACCATGGGTGTCTAGGGGCGTACTGTCGTCCTCCAGACCAGAAACCGGAAGGGGACCTTGAAATGAGGAAACAGATCAGGGAGGTGACAAGGAGGGACAGGGTTGTAATCATGGGGGACTTCAATTATCCTCATATAGACTGGGTCAATTTGGTTCTGGTCATGAAAAGGAGACCGGATTTCTTGATGTGCTAAATGACTGTGGCTTAGAGCGGCTAGTCACGGAGCCCACCAGAGGGCAGGTGACTCTGGATTTAATATTGTGCGGCACTCAGGACCTGGTTAGAGATATGAATGTTACAGAGCCATTGGGGAACAGTGATCATGCTGTGATCTGTTTCGACATGAACGTCAGGGGAAGAATACCGGGCAAATCTCTCACAAAAACCCTTGACTTCCAACGGGCAGACTTCCCTCAAATGAGGAGGCTGGTTAGAAGGAGGTTGAAAGGGAAGGTAAAATGAGTCCAATCTCTCCAGAGTGCATGGAGGCTGCTTAAAACAACAGTAATAGAGGCCCAGCAGAGATGTATACTGCAAAGGAAGAAGGGCTCCACTAAGTCCAGGAGGGTGCCCGCCTGGTTAACCAGCCAAGTTAGAGAGGTTGTAAAGGGCAAGGAAACTTCCTTCCGTAAATGGAAGTCTTGCCCTAATGAGGAGAATAAAAAGGAACATAAACTGTGGCAAAAGAAATGTAAGAAGGTGATATGGGAGGCCAAGCGAGACTATGAGGAACACATGGCCAGCAACATTAAGGGGAATAATAAAAGCTTCTTCAAATATGTTAGAAGCAGGAAACCTGCCAGAGAAGCGGTTGGCCCTCTGGATGGTGAGGGAGGGAAAGGGGAGATAAAAGGAGACTTAGAGATGGCAGAGAAATTAAATGAGTTCTTTGCATCTATCTTCACGGCAGAAGACCTCGGGCAGATACTGCTGCCCGAACGGCCCCTCCTAACTGAGGAGTTAAGTCAGATAGAGGTTAAAAGAGAAGATGTTTCAGACCTCATTGATAAATTAAAGATCAATAAGTCACCGGGCCCTGATGGCATCCACCCAGGAGTTATTAAGGAATTGAAGAATGAAGTTGCTGATCTCTTGACTAAAATATGCAGCTTGTCCCTCAAAACGGCCACGGTGCCAGAAGATTAGAGGATAGCAAATGTCATGCCAATCTTTAAAAAGGGGAATGAGGGGGGACCCGGGAAACTATAGGCTGGTCAGCCTAACATCCATACTGGGTAAGATTGTGGAATGCCTCATCAAAGATAGGATCTCAAAACACATAGACGAACAGGCCGTGCTGAGGGAGAATCAGCTTGGCTTCTGTAAGGATAAGTCTTGCCTCACGAACCTTATAGAATACTATGAAAAGGTCAACAGGCACGTGGATGCGGGAGAACCTGTGGACATTATATATCTGGACTTTTAGAAGGCGTTCAACATGGTCCCTCACCAAAGGCTACTGAAAAAACTCCACAGTCAAGGAATTAGAGGACAGGTCCTCTGCTGGACTGAGACCTGGTTGAAGGCCTGGAAACAGAGAGTGGGTGTCAATGGGCAATTTTCACAATGGAGAGAGGTGAAAAGCGGTGTGCCCCAAGGATCTGTCCTGGGACCGGTGCTCTTCAACCTCTTCATAAATGACCTGGAAACAGGGTTGAGCAGTGAGGTGGCAAAGTTTGCAGACGCCACCAAACTTTTCCGAGTGGTGAAGACCAGATGTGATTGTGAGCAGCTCCAGAAGGATCTCTCCAAATTGGCAGAATGGGCAGCAAAATGGCAGATGCATTTCAAAGTCAGTAAGCTTAAAGTCATGCACATTGGGGCAAAAAATCCAAACTTCACATATAGGCTGATGGGTTCTGAGATGTCTGTGACAGATCAGGAGAGAGATCTTGGAGTGGTGGTGGACAAGTCGATGAAAGCGTCGACCTAATGTGCGGCGGCAGTGAAGAAGGCCAATTCTATGCTTGGGATCATTAGAAAAGGTACTGAGAACAAAACGGCTAATATTATAATGCCATTGTACAAATAGATGGTAAGGTCACACCTGGAGTTTTGTGTCCAGTTCTGCTTGCCACATCTCAAAAAGGACATAGTGGAAATGGAAAAGGTGCAAAAAAGAGCGACTAAGATGATTACTGGACTGGGGCACCTTCCTTATGAGGAAAAGCTACGGCATTTGGGTCTCTTCAGCCTAGGGGGGACATGATTGAGACATACAAAATTATGCATGGGAAGGATAAAGTGGATAGAGAGATGCTCTTTACACTCTCACATAACATCAGAACCAAGGGACATCCACTAATATTGAGTGTTGGGAGAGTTAGAACAGACAAAATAAAATATTTCTTTCCTCAGCGTGTGGTTGATCTGTGGAACTCCTTGCAGCAGGATGTGGTGACGGCTTCTAGCCTGGATGCCTTTAAAAGGGGATTGGACAAGTTTCTGGAGGAAAAATCCATTACGCGGTACAAGCCATGATGCGTATGTGCAACCTCCTGATTTTAGAAATGGGCTATGTCAGAATGCCAGTGGAAGGGAGGGCATCAGGATGAGGTCTCTTGTTATCTGGTGCGCTCCCTGGGGCATTTGGTGGGCCGCTGTGAGATACAGGAAGCTGGACTAGATGGGCCTATGGCCTGATCCAGTGGGGCTTCTTCTTATGTTCTTATGTCTAGTGCAGGGCTTTGCTCCAGAGCCTCTAGCAACCTGGAGTTGACAGTGGTCTATCCTCCAATGGACCATCCTCCCTTAGATCATCAGATAGGACCCTGCTGAAAATTTTCCACTGCCATTAGAGGCAAAAGGTGTGGTGGCACAAACAGGGCCTTTTCAGTTGTGGCACCAGACCTCTGGAATTCTTTTCCAGAGAATTTAACAACAGTCTCTTAACTGAAAATGTTTTTGTTTCAGTCAGCTTTTTGGATGGGTAGGAGAGTGGGGATCTTAGGTTGTTTTTGCCGCTTTGACCACTGTTTACTCTTTTATGTCCTTTGTTTTGCTCTTTTTATTGATGCTATTTTTATTGACTGGGCTCTCTGCCTTTATGATTTCATTTTTTAGTCTGCTATCATGTTATTTTGTATGGATTCTTTTTTAATTTGTTGGGGATTGAGTGTTTATTTATGCTGTGTTTCCTATAGTTATTTTAAATTGCGAGGTGTTTTGTACAGTTCTATACTGAACACTATCTCCCGATCTTGTCTGATCTCAGAAGCTAAGCAGGGTCAGGCCTGGTTAGTACTTGGATGGGAGACCACCTGGGAATACCGGGTGCTGTAGGCTTATACCATAGTCTTTCAAGACTGATGGTTGCCAACCAGAACTAAAGGTGGAAAGGTGGTAAATAAATAAATAAATAGAATCACTTAAAAAACTTAGATCTTATGCCCTGAAGAAAAACTCAGTGCTTGACATTCTTATGCTCATCCCCCCCTGACTCCTAAATGCAGTGGTGTAACTAGAGGGGGAGCAAAGCACTAAGTTTTGCAGGGAGCCTCACCGTTGCATACAAGCGGCCATTCCCCCCTCCCCTTCGAAGCCATTCCATATACGCCTCTGTTTTGCACCCACTGCCTGGAGTGGCTCCGAAGGGGAGGGGCCACTTGCACGCCGCAGCGAGGCTCCCTGCAAAACTTAGTGCTTTGCACTCCCTCTAGCTACGCCACTGCCTAAATGCAACATCATTTATATTTGAGAAAATCAAACCAGGGGAACAGAAGGTTGCCATTTTTTAATCAAATGCAAAGCAGGGGGGTTTACTTGAGAATCCTCCCCCAGCTCACCCCCCCCCCATTCATTTCAGCTGTGCATGGATCTGTGCAGAACTTGTATTTGCGATTTAGGCTGCTTGCAAGTGTTCCCCCTCCAAGTTTTCCTTGCCACTTTCCTCCCCTCCGCCCATGCATCTCTGCAAAGCCCTAGACAGCAATAACAGCTGAGAACTTTGGAGGCAAGATCCAGCTGGCGAGTGATGAATTGCTGGGACACGGCGACTTCACACTGCTGCTAAGCTCCTTAATATCTGGAGAAGGATAATTAGAAGCTCTTTCTCCCGCAGATATATTATCCCATTCAGCAAAAGATATGAGCGGAGGAAGCAATTCCCAGAGCTTTCGCGTCTCAGTGCCGTTCTTGAAGATGCTTCTGGTGTCGACACCAAGGTACCCATCTGTTCCAGGTTCTGTTAAAGGAGGAATGGCTACCTGATGTGAGAGACAGAACCCTGAGCTGCTCCCCCTGCCTAATATGTCCCCAGCAGGCCAAGATGTATTGCTTAGAATAAAAGAATCTTACAAGGTTATCTAGTCTGACCCCCTGCTGTAGCAGGAGATCCTCCGACAGCACCTCCAGCCTCCTCTGTTGAGCCACCTCCCTCTGCTCTGAGGGAAAGTCTACCATTTCCCTTGGCAATCGGTTCCACTGCTGAACCACCCTAACCACCAAGAATTTCTCCCTCATGTCCTGCTGGAAACTCCTCCCTTGCAGAAAGGAAAAGAGGGACTTCTCCCTGTCCCTACAGATCAAATTACCACAGCCTTTTAATGGGTAGCTAAAGTAGCTACAGATAATCTTCAAGTCATCCCAGTCTTCCAAGATGTCAGGAGATAGCTCAGGATCTCTTTGGTTCTAGTTCCCCACTCCATACAAGCCTCCTCCCCTGAGTGGATTAGGTACCCAATTTCTGTGTGATCCACATGTTTTGTATTCTCCAGGCACAACCTGGATCTGCAATGGGGCATTCATATTATTCCTTTAATGTCAGCATCTGAAATCCAATTCAGTGCCTGTAGGAACAAGCCTTTAAAGCACTCTCAGTGGAGAGCATCTGAAGAACATAAGAGCCCCGCTGGCTCAGGCCAAAGGCCCATCTAGTCCAGCTTCCTATATCTCACAGTGGCCCACCAATGCCCCAGGGAGCACACAGGACAACAAGAGACCTACATCCTGGTGCCCTCCCTTGCATCTGGCATTCCGAAGTAACCCCCTTCTAAAATCAGGAGATTGCACATACCCATCATGGCTTGAAACCTGTGATGGACTTTTCCTCCAGAAATTTGTCCAATCCCCTTTAAAAGGCATCCAGGCCAAATGCCATCACCACATCCTGTGGCAAGGAGTTCCACAGACTAATTACATGCTGGGCAAAGAAATGTTTTCTTTTGTCTATTCTAGCTCTCCCGAAACTCAATTTTATTGACTGTCCTCTGGTTCTGGAGTTCTGTGAGAGGGAAAACATCCCCCCTATTCCACTTTATTCATCCCCTGCATAACTTTGTATGTGTCAGTCATGTCCCCCCTCAGGTACCTTTTTTCTACATTGAAGGTATGCAGAATTCATGCTACTGGACTGAGTGGTAGAAATGTAAACTGCTGTATGCGGGGAGGGGGGGGCTCTCCCTGTTTGTAATTGTTACCATCTGTTGGAAAAATACATTGGAGCTCCGATTTCCTTATTTTGCTGTGTATCTGGACGTGAAAATGGCACTATCCCATACTTGAAAGCATCTGGTGATAATTAGCTAATACAGCTGCAAACAGGATGCAAGATTTTGCATGCTTGGACATGCGGAAAGGGCTCTGCTGTTGCGTTTGAGCAGAGACCGCAAACCCTTTTGGAAGATGGATGCATTGAATAAACAGGCTGACAGAGAAGTATTTCACGGGTGGGCTGAGAATGTGAAGGGCAAAAATGTCAGGAAAGCTCTGGAAAAAAAAATAACAGCCATTCAGATTTATGTAAAGGGTGAAATTAATTGGTCTCATTTGCATTTGCAGTTTCCCTTCATGCATTTTCTTTTGTGAATTAACTGGTGGAGTTGTGTGTGTGTGTTTTGGGTTGTTGTTGATTGTGCGAAGAGGCAATGTTCTGAGTCTAATTAAGCCTTTTGGAAACTATAGGCTAATATCCAGTTTGTGGGTAAACACATTTATAAGCATTAATAAGCTCCAAATTACCCGTTTTGCAAAGACTGTTTTATTAATTTATTGCTAATACATTAATAAGGTAGCATTTGCAAAATGGGTAATTTGACATATCGCTTCCATTGCTGCAGTGCTGTGCCCCAGGAGTTACTCCCGAGTTCACAGATGCAATTTGTTTTAAGTTCTGTGGTGGTGTCTTTTGATTTGGTACTGGTCTGTACACAGAATGTACATGGCTGGCTGTTCGCCTGGCTGTTTGGGATCGCCTGGCTGTTTGGGAGTAAAAAGAAACCTTCCTCCTAGTGGTGTCTGGGAGACAGACTTTCTTGGCATGCTGCTAAGCAGAAAGACTATAAAAAACCTATGGTCTGGACCAGCGATTTTCAGCCTTTTTCCTCCCAAGGCACACTGACAAAGCACTAAAATTGTCAAGGCACACCATCAGTTTTTGGACAATTGACAAGGCACACCCAATTGACAGCAGGGGCTCGCATCCCCCAGTGGCCCTACTAACAAAGGATCCTCCCCCAAACTCTTGTGGCAGACCTTCTGTGGCACACCAGTGTGCCACGGCACAGTGGTTGAAAATGGCTGGTCTAGACCAGGGCCGGCTTTTAGGCAATTGGGGAAATTTTGGCAATTGGGGAAATTTTGCCCATTTGGGCCCCTTTTTCTTTGTTTTCTTGGCCCCTACCCCTACCCCTGGTCTTTGAGCCTCTCCAGCTCTGAATATACCTTACATGTTTCATTGGCCTATCATCCTCTAAGCCAGGGGTGTCAAACATAAGGCCTGTGGGCTGGACGAGGCCCCGGGAAGAGTTCTTTGTTCAGCCCGTTACAATTGGGCTCTTCCAGAGCCGTCCTTTTCAGCAGCACCACTTCTGCTAAGGTTCTGGGGTCTGCTGGAGAGGTGGAAGGTTCTGTTGAAGAGATGGAAGGAGGCCTCAGAAGGCATGGAATGCGATGGGGGAATGAGTAGACCAAGAGGGGTGAGAGAGGAAGATGCTGCCGAGGTGCTGGGACAGCTCAATTCTCACACAGGCTGCCCTATCAGCAGTGCTGCTTCCGCCAAGACATTCCTTTGCAGAGCACCTCTCAGCTGTTGCGCTGAGAAGTAGTGCTGTGGTAGAAGCGGCACTGCTGAAAGGGCAGCGCTCATGATAACTGGGCTCTCCCATATCTTGAAAATGCGATCAAGCTCTGCACATTTTATCTCCTCTCATTTGCAGCTAATGAGTTTCTATGTGAGAACAAACTGCTGATTCCTGGCCATCATCTGCTTAATGACATCACTTCTTGCTTAATGAGGTCACTTCCGGCCCTCGGTAGGATCCTTCAGTGCTATTCGGTGCACTCTATGAAGTCAATTTGACCCTGCTCCAGGCCGTTTGATCTCTCTCCCACCCCTAATTTCTGGTTCTACATCACAAGGGACGGAACAAAACCAGATCTGCCTCCTCATTTTCAGTATCATACATCTGAAGAAGGGCAGCCTTCTGAATCCTCTGATGCCTCTGCTGTTTGCCCTGACCTTATAAAAATAATTGTCAACAGCTCTGTATGAGCGCTTGCTAGCTAATTTCCCATAAAACAATAGGATGCCTCTTTTACATTCTTGCTGAGTTGAATATGCTCAAGTTTAAAAGTTTGCCCTTGCATGGTTCAATGATGATGATTAGAATGCCTTCAATTATAAAACAGAGACAATGTTTAATTACACCGGTTTTCATTTTTCATTTCTTTGCTCATTAATTACTGGTTCTGTTTCTTCTCATGTGCAAGAAGTGCTTTTAGCGCCTTGATTTCATCACTTCTGAATGATTTCACTGTTATGTATTTGACTAGAAGCTCAGTGGGCAAGGGAGTAGCTAAGTGGTAGCTAAGGGGGTGCAGGGGATAGCAGTTGCACTGGGCATCAAGCTTTGGGGGGGGCAACAAGCTGAGCTTGGCACAAGTGACCACAATTGTGAAAATCTTGGTATGTATGAATAATACCATCATGTTATATATCATTGGAAAGGTAATTTAATGCTGAATGCAGTGAAGAAAAACTGCATTGGAATATCTGTATTCTATCAAAGGTTATGGCCAATTAACCAGAAAATGAAAACACAACTGCCTTATGGAACAAAAAGTGGATTTGCTTAACTCAAAACTGTCCTATGAGTCTGATTGTTCTGCGAGCCAATAACATGTTATTATGCTATTGACACATTGCAATGACGTTATCATGGCAGTGTCTTGAACCAATCAGGGGCACACTTTTTATTTATTTACTTAATTAAATTTGATTTTGTCTGGGAGGGCTACAACACTTCTTTGACCCAGGTAGCAGATAGATGCCTTAGCTATGCCACTAACTGGGGGGAGGCAGCAGAGCAAGTGGGTGGCAAACTGCTGGAGAGAGGAGGTGGGTTCCTCCCAATTTTCACTTTTTGAAAAGCTTGGGCATGACATCACTTCTGGTTGCACCATCACTTCCAGGGCAACATTTTGAGCTTGGCACCGGGCTACACAATCATTAGCTGTGCCACTGGAATCAGGGCCATAGCCAGCGCAGTGCCAAGGAGCAGATACCTCAGGTCAGCCACAGCAGAAGAAGGAGGCCCACAAGACTGTAGGGAGAGGTCCAGCCAGAGTCAATCACAGGGCAGGGGCTGACAGCCCACTCCTGTTGGCCTTTAGTGTTGACAGCACAAGCATTCCACCAGTGGTAACTGCTGCAAAAGTGCCATAAAGCACTTTCTGGCAGTGTGCGCAGCAGTGCACTGGCAGAGAGGCTGGTGCCTTTCTGCCCGCATCATCGGCTCTTCTATCACCTGCTTGGAGCAGGTAAGTCAGTGGGAGAGGTGGAAGGGGGCAGGGAGTGGGTGGAAAAGAGAAGGGAGGCTGCAGGACTGGGTGTGTACTGGATCACATCCCCCTTTCCTGCAGCATCCCTGCCCCCTTTCTCTCCCTGAATTTCCATAAGCAAAATCATTAGTGGGAGTCTTACAAAAGTGTAAGGAGTTTTAATCCTCTTCCACCTCTGAAGCCTCCCTATCTCTCCCCCCCCCAATATAGCACAGTGTTTTTGGTGTTAAGGAGTTCACCCAAAGGAGACTGGAATAGGTCAAAAACCAAGGCTGGCAGGAAGACCTGGAGGCAGAAAGACTGGGAGGGATGCAGGGAGGTTGGGTGACTGGCTGACCTGTTGACTCTCTGTCCAGATAGATAAGTAGAAAGGTAGCCTCGGGCCATGACGTTACAATATGTCACTAGCCTGAATGTCCTTTAGTTTTCATTGGGACATGGTGACTGGTTAGGGCACTCCATGGATCTGGGACTGCAGTGGTGGGGCAGTGGGAGGGATTTAACCACATCGCAGACTTCAGCCAGTTTGCTCCCTGGGTGTGCTGTTTTGTCAAGGGAAAAACGCTCTCATTGTCTTCAAGGGAAGTTTTGACAAAAAGCACAGGTGATGCTGGGAGAGAGATTAGGTCAATCCAGGTTAGGATTTCCTATTTCCCCCCCACTGTGGTCTGGTCTATTGGAGCCCAATCCAGTTGCTCTTTACTAAGGAAAATGAAAGCACATCAGGAGAGTGATGCATTTAATGCTACATGTAGTTTGGTCCCTGGGGAGTGATAAGGAAGGCACACATAAGGTGCCAGATTCCAGCTCTTGCCCAGGCAAAGATCCGGGTCAGACACAGAAATATTTAGAGTCAACACAGGTCAGGGAGAACTGGTGAAGGAACCATACCAGGACCTAGAAGGACACACTCTTCCCTGCAGCCTCAAGTGCCAGTTTGAAGAGACACTTGGCCAACAGTCTGAGGCTAAGAGGCAAAGAAGGAAGGCCAACAGCCAGGGAGACAGACCAGGGACAGACTGCACTTGCTCCTGGTGTGGAAGGGATTGTCACTCCCGAATTGGCCTTTTCAGCCACACTAGACGCTGTTCCAGAACCACCTTTCAGAGCGCGATACCATAGTCTTTCGAGACTGAAGGTTGCCAACAACAGTATACAGACCTGGAACCTCCAAGCCTGACTGTATGGGATGCTGTTACAATTGATGGTGAACTGCTTTCTTTAACACGCCTGACAAGACATGAGTTTGCATTAAAGTGCAAACACACCATAACGGAAAACCTTTACACCAACCCTCACCCCGGCAAGTTTGGCACAAAACACATTCCGGTGAAATGACATCTCCCTGAGAAATCAAAGACCCTGAAGTCAGTGAAATGGCTTCCTACAGTGCAAAGATCATGTTTGAAGCCTGGGAACCATACATTGATTTCTTTCTCTTGTCTCACTAAAGACTTTCTGCACAATCTCAAGGTATTGACACCATATATAAATATATTTAACTGAAATGCTAATCCCTGCAGTGTCTATTTTTGGAAACATGCAGTCATCCCCCCCTTCCTGGCAGAAGGCAGCTGCAATTAGGCAAACTCATAATTTATTGTAGACATCAATTAAGATGAGGATAACATGAATTGTACTTTTCATGCTTGCTTGGTAGTTGTTGTACCTGCTAATTAAGCCTCAGAAAGATTGCACCCCAGAGATTCGCAGTAGAGAAGACATCACCTGTCTGGTCCATTTTGTTCTGGAGATTGTTTTCTTCATGCCTTGAAGGGAGATGAAGCGGGGGGTGTCTCAGTAGCTTTCAGATGGGATTCACCAGTGCAAGAGAATACAGTTCTCTCTCTGGAGAGACATGTGAAATAAGCAAACAAGCAAATCAACTCCCCTGATGTGATTCCTCCTCCTGGACTCTGTTTTGAAGTTTGGATACAGGAAAAGACTGCTTCCAAAAATAGTGTTCCCACTGAAATCTCTTTGTCTTTCCTGATCACTTGTGTCATTGTCCTATACGACTCTCAGACTGATCATACGCACGCCTGGTTCACTGGCAAAACACTCCCAGTGAGTCAGAAATGCCTGATTCAACCCCCTCCCTGCCACCCTCCAACCCCCTGTGCGGTCTTACCTGCTCCAGTGGGATTCTGTACAGCCACCAGTGTGCGGGAGGCTGCTGTGGGCTCCCGCCAGCAAGCCTGCTACATTCACTGGTGGAGGCTGCTTTACGACAGCTATAAAGCAGCTTCCACCGGTAACATGGTAGTTATGCCAGCCGGGGAAGGGGATAGGATTGGGCCAAATGTCACTAAGCCAAGGAGGCCCTATTTAAATCCCCTTGCTTTTAGTCATCATTTGGAGGTTGAAGCTGATCCAGTCCTGGAATTCAGAGCAACCCTCTGCGCAACATCTCTTCAAGTCCATGGAAAACTTTTCTTCAAGTTCATGGAAAACTTCCAGAAGTTCTAAGAAAGGACCAAACTTTAGTCCAATTTGGCAAAATGGAAGGCAATTTATAGCTCTAGAGAACAGATCCCTCAACGAAATATAAATAATTCCACCCAGAGGAAACTAATAGCATGAAGGAGAAGAACCTTGCACAGGCTAATCATTGACCAGAGGCTGAAAATTCTCCTTCACTGCTGGTGATCAGAATTCCTAATGATGTTTCAAATTACAGACCAGCCAAGCACTTGGTCTCTCTCTCTCTCTCTCTCTCTCTCTCTCTCTCTGTGTGTGTGTGTGTGTGTGTGTGTGTGTGTGTAAGGGTCACACAAATAACTTGATCCAGTAAGCCTACAGTTTTTGGCAGTTAAAACCCATAACCCAGGAGCTCTGTTTGCCCTCTGCCTTAAACCCTAGTCCATTTTTAAATAATATAACTTATTTGGATTTGTAGTTCACCTGTTCAGAAAGGGAACAACTGAAGAGCTTCTGATAGCTCTTACATGAGAAGAAGCCACTCATGGAAGACAGGAGAATCCTGAAGGTTGCCAATTCACCTGGACAGCCACAGCCCTCTGCTGCCACATCCCCCCCCCCCACCACCACATTGAGCAGGATTTACATACCCTTTTGGGACTGAGAAATGGGCAGAGTGGACACGGTGATATCTGGAATGCTGCTCAATGCTGCCTCAAGGGCACCATGAATTGCCCCTGCCCCACCCCCACCCCTTGCAATCTACCACTGATGCAACCCGCCTAATGGATGGGACACCCCTGGCAATGGGCTGCAAAGGAAAGAGGAGATGGAAAAAAGCAAAAAGCTTTGCTCACACTTCCCTGGATCCAAACCAAACTGTTCACTATACTGAACAATATATATATATATATACTTTAAACTACACATTACACTAAACAAACATCACATTTGTGAATGGGGCTGAAACTGAATGGTGGAGCACCTGCTTTGCAGCAGAAAGTCTGAGGTTTCGTTCCGGAGAGCATCCCCAGGTAGTGCTGGGAAAGGCCCTTATCTGAAACCATGGACAGCTGCTGCCAGTTGTAGTAGACAAGACTGGGGAAGATGAACAACTGGCAAACCAGCTTCATATAAACACATGAATGCATATTCATATTATGCATATTAAGGCCTTAGGAGTGGACCTCAACAAGTGGGAAACCCTGGCCTCTGAGCGGCCCGCTTGGAGGCAGGCTGTGCAGCATGGCCTTTCCCAGTTTGAAGAGACACGACTTGGCCAACAGTCTGAGGCTAAGAGGCAAAGAAGGAAGGCCCACAGCCAGGGAGACAGGCCAGGGACAGACTGCACTTGCTCCCAGTGTGGAAGGGATTGTCACTCCCGAATGGCCTTTTCAGCCACACCAGACGCTGTTCCAGAACCACCTTTCAGAGCACGATACCATAGTCTTTCGAGACTGAAGGTTGCCAACATGAATGCATATAAGGAAGTCTCAGTGTGATCGCTCTCATAATTATGCATTTAAAAATCTGCAGAGAGAAGATCAGCTCAGGAAAGTTAAGCATTTCCCCCCTCAGTTTCTCAGCTCAATATTACAACTTCCTGATGCTTTTCATTTTAAGAAAGGATGTAGCTTTTTACTTGCATTTACATGCAATGTGTGCCTTGCCTTTATGCCAATTAAAATCAATGCAACTGAAGCCCAGAATTCTGTGCTAAGTTTCCGCAGAGCTGAACAAAACCTTCATTAATAGACAATGTCTGCAGGTTTGCATCTCCAGAACTTGTGTACAAAGGAAGCTGCATCTAGAAACTAGATATATTGCATGCAGAAATATTGCTACATACAATTGCAGCTATCCCTTCTTATTTATTTTTCCCCCCTCTTATTTATTTCTCCTCGGTGCATACCATAGCACAATAATCTTATATTTACTCCAGCAGGGGAATCCATATTCGCTTATTCCCCCTCTGGGTGTCTACCGGCCAACGTAAATAAAATTATCTCTTCCTCTTTCTGATGTCTTGATTGCAGTTCTCATTAAAGCCTTTTAATAAGCAAGTTTACTCACAGCTTAAAGCTTTTTTAGCTGTTATGTTGTTGTATCTAGGCCATGGGAGGGGAAGATCTCGGCTTTCCGTATCTCCAAAATGGCGACCGGGATAGATGTGATTCAACTTACAGAGCAAACGGAGAAAAATCCTTGAAATTGCCTGTTTCAAAGGACTCCCCCGTTCGAGCTCTCAGCTGTTCGTACCGTCTTCCTGGCACCGAAGTGTGCCTTAGTTGTTGAGGCACATGAAAAACACATCTATTTAGCAATCTCCTCAGGAGCCCCCGAGGTTTGCTGCTCTACTTCGCCGAGTGTTGACTCCGCCCCCCTTCTATCGTGGTAGAAGTTGTGCTTGTGGCCAGTGGTGTAGCTAGAGGGTGCAAAGCACTAAGTTTAACAGGGAGCCTCACCGCGGTGTGCAAGTAGCCCCTCCTGGAAAGGGGAGGGGGAGGGGCTGCTTGCACACTGCGGTGAGGCTCCCTGCTGTATCAGCCATGTGAAATGGATATTTGTGTATCTGATTCATGATATTTGGTTAAAATTCTGCTCATGGTCCATCAAAATCTGTTCCCCAATAGATCTGAATTATCTGACCTTCATAATGTAAGTAGTTACGCAAATGAATATAGCTCAAATTTCCCACAGTAATTCCTCTTATGTATATCAAGGGGAGGGACGTGTGCATATCAAGAAGCACTACAGATTGAACATGGACAAAGTATGTGCAACCTCCTGATTTTAGAAATGGGCTATGTCAGAATGCCAATGCAAGGGAGGGCACCAGGATGCAGGTTTCTTGTTATCTGGTGTGCTCCCTGGGGCATTTGGTGGGGCTGCTGTGAGATACAGGAAGCTGGACTAGATGGGCCTATGGCCTGATCCAGTGGGGTTGTTCTTATGTTCTAATGTCCGTCCTCTAAATCCCTTGCTTTGGCATGTGTGACCTGGCGCAGTCCTCAGGTTTTCAAGTCCATATCTGTAGCCATAAGGGCTTAAAATGTGTTGAAAATGAAAGCTGAGGGTCTCCAGAATTTGAATTCTGTTCCCATTGCCACAGGCTTCAGTTCCGCAGCATCACAGAATGCGCACACGCTCATGCCACTCAACCAGTTTAATGCCCTTTGGTGATCTGAATGTCTGGAGAAGTTTGCACCTGTGTATCCATCACATGGTTGTTCTATGTTCACCATGCAAGTTGATGATATTCATCATTACTTGATGTTGCAGCCATCAGCTGATGGCCTCCAGCTCTGCTTCCTACAGACGGCTGGCTTCTTCGACAGGCTTCCGAGCACTGGTAATACGTAGTCTCAAGTGCAACAGGCACACAGTCCCCTCCAGTGGCGTAGCTAATGTTCGTGTACTCCTGTGCCAAGCTCAAACTGTTGCCCAGGAAGTGATGTCACAACAGGAAGTGACATCATGCCCAGGCTTTTAAAAAAGTGAAACTTGGGAGGAACTTACCTCCTCCCCCCAGCAGCTCACCACCCACTTGCTCTGCTGCCTTCCCTCAGTCAGTAGCTTAGCTAAGGCTATGTGCTGCCTGGGATCAAAGAAGATTTGTAGCCCCCCCCCCCACAAAATCAAATTTCATTAAATAAAAAGTATGCCCCTTATTGATCAGAGACACTGTGCAGGGGTGAAGAGGGATGGTTATTCTCCCCTTGCTAAATATAAGAAGGGCACCACTTGAAAAAGTGCCTTTTTACACAGTTAGCAGGGGTAATTGTATTATGCTACATGGAAATGAGATCTGACTCATATTATTAATTATTATTATTAACAGTATTTATATACCGCTTTTCAACCAAAAGTTCACAAAGCGGTTTACAGAGAAAAATCAAATAACTAAATGGCTCCCTGTCCCCAAAGGGGCTCACAATTTAAACAGATGCCAAGGAAATGATGCCAGCAGACAGCCACTAGAACAGACAGTGCTGGGGTGAGGTGGGCCAGTTACTCTCCCCCTGCTAAAAAAAGGAGCACCCACTTGAAAAAGTGCCTCTTACCCAATTAGCAGGGGTAATATTATATTACCCCTTATAGGTTAATATATTATATTAACACCTAATATATCATATTAACACCTTATAGGTTTCATGCTGTATCATGATAACATGTCATTGCAACACGTCAATAACATAATAACATGTCATTGCCTCTCAGAACAATCAGTTTCATAGTTCAGTTTTGAGTTATGCAAATCCACTTTTTGTTCCATAAGGCGGTTGTGTTTTAAATTTTTTGTTAATTGGCCATAACTTTTGATATAATGCAGATATTTCATTGCAGTTTGTTTCATTGCATTCAGCATAAAATTACATTTCCAATGATATATAACATGATGGTATTATTCATACATACCAAGATTTTCACAATTTTGGTCACTAGGGCAGGAGGTCTGGTCTAGAGGGTAGAGCCTCCATTTGCCTGAAGATTAACATCCACAAGGTCGCCAGTTCGAGGCCACCGGCACCGTGCGACCTTGAAGCAGCCGGCAAGCTGCAGCTGAGCTGTTCCATCTGCTCGGAGCGTGGGAGGATGGAGGCCAGAATGTGAAACCAGATCGGAGTGTAACATCTTGAATGTGGTGGTTCTTGAAAGAGAGAACCTTCTTTCAATTTGTAAAAATCCCTGCGCGGATTTAATAAGCCTGCCTGTGTAAACCGCCTTGAATAAAGTCTTGAATAAAGACCAAGAAAGGCGGTATATAAATACTGTATATTATTATTATTATTATTATTAGTGTCAAGCTCAGCTTGTTGCCCCCCGAAAGCTTGATGCCTGGTGCAACTGCTGCCCCCTGCACCCCCTTAGCTACGCCACTGGTCCCCTCCCCTTCCCAGCTCTCCCTGCTGTGCCAAATGTCTTTGCGACGCCTTGCTCATTTTATCCCAGAGAGCAGAAGTCTAATCTTTTTTGCCTTTCCTCTGATGAATGTTGCTATTTTGAGGAGGTGGGGCATTGCCTCCTGGCAAATGAGATGTTTGTTTATGGATCTGATTGCTTTCCATAGCTTCCATCTGTAGAGTCTTAGGGACATTAGTACCTGTGGTGAAAGGCAATAGACTGACAGCTTCAGACTCTTTTTTATCGACAGCAGTAGAAATGAAGCCTGTGCCACGTTTGCTTCCGTTTTGAACTATGGGTTGATGTTTTGGGATTTTGATGTTTTGGGATTCCAGATTGAAAGTAGCATTTTTGGGATGGGAGAGGGCACAAATATGTCCTAAAAATCCTTTTAAATGTGAGAATATTTACCTGTCTCCTGCCATTGTTTCACCTGTTTGCTTCTTCTCCTTCTCCACCTCAGTTGCATGACTAATCTAATCATTTGATGATATAGTTACATTTACATTTGAAGATATAGTTACATTTTCAACCACTGTGCACTTATAATAATAATAATAATAATAATAATAATAATAATAATAATAATAATAATAATAATAATAATATTTGAATACCATTTTTCAACCAAAAGTTCACAAAGCTATTTACAGAGAAAATCAAACATCTCATGGCTCCCTGTCCCAAAAGGGCTCACAATCTAAAAAGCTGCCAAAGAACACCAGCAGACAGCCACTAGAAAAGACACTGCTGGGGTGAGGAGGGCCAGTTACTTTCCCCCTGCTAAATAAAAGAGGAGCACCCACTAGAAAAGTGCCCCTTACCCAGTTAGCAGGAGTTAGCCATAGCATTTTGGTGTAATGTGAATTGTTTCCAGGTGTGCCTTGAGAATTTGGAAGAGGGTCATTTATTAGTAGGGCCTTTGGAGATGTGAGCCCCCCATTGGCAGCACAGTGTGCCTTGTCCATTGTCAAAAAACCTGTGGTGTCGTGACCATTTTAGTGCCTTGCCAGTGTGCTGTGAGATGAAAAAGGTTGAAAATCACTGATATAGTGAATGGGAAGGTGTCATCCTATTACATAGTTAATCAGGCTTATCTATATGTTGATGTTGCAGAAGACAACAAATCCAGTTGAGAGGACAATGCTTCTTGTAGCCATCATGTGCCGGTATTTGTGGAGTGCGTGCAAAGGGGCGACGTGACCAGTCGTATTTGTCTATATAATGACATCACTGTGAGCAAAAAAATAAAGTCAGTGCAGAGTGAAAGCAAAACTTCCTCACAAGGCGGTCACCCCAAAAGTTGCTGACTAGGAGGAAGCACTTCAGGAGAGGAAGCACCAGAGATAAGCAACGTTCTGGGACACTGAGAATGACAAAACGGCAGCTGGGTGCAATCCTCCCCTAGGATCAAGGTGTGAAGACCACCATCAGCCATGGATTCTGTGAAACTCTGAGGCCCTGGCAGCTGCTCAAGGGTGCCACACACAATTACAATGCATGTTTTCGTACCCCCATCAACAGCAGCCAGTGTTGTTGTTGTTGACAGTATTTATATACTGCTTTTCAACAAAACTAGTTCACAAAGTGGTTTACAGAGAAAGTCAAATAATTAAATGGCTGTCTGTCCCCATAGGTCTCACGGTCTAAAATGATGCAGAAGCAGCACCAGCGAGTAGCCACTAGAAAAGGCATCGTGCTAAGGCAGTGGTTCTCACACATTTAGCACTGGGACCCACTTTTTAGAATGAGAATCTGTCAGGACACACCGGAAGTGATGTCATGACCGGAAGTGACAACATCAAGCCAGAAAATTTTTAACAAGCCTAGGCTGCAATCCTACCCACACTTAGCAGTGAGTAAGCACCATTGACTGTCATTGTTAAAAGAATATACCTAGTAGCTTGTTATAAGTACAGGTCTGTCACATTTCCCCAAATGCAGTCACATACCAGGGTAGCCTAAAGTCTAACATATTAAAAATAAAATATTGAAATGAATGCAGACCCACCTGAAATTGGCTCACGGCCCACTTGGTGGGTCCCAACCCACAGTTTGAGAAATACTGTGCTGAGGTGAATAGGGATGGTGACACTCTCCCTGCTAAATATAAGAGGAGCAGCACTTGAAAAAAATGCCCAGTCAGCAGGGGATATATGGGGCAGTGGTGTGAGACACACAAGGCTGTGACCACTAACAGACTGACCAAGTTGTGATGCTTGTTTTCAACAGTTGAGGAATAACCGTCTCCTTATTCTGCAGTGATATCTTTTTGGCTTCTAAAAGCTACCCAGGATATGAAAGAACTGGCACTTCAAAAACTTTCCACTTTAATGCTGTTCATTTCTTTCCAAAAGAGACGTCGATTCATTTTGATGAACCAAGGACAGAAAAAAAGGAAAAGAAAATACTAAGTTGTGCGTTAATATTTTAGCAATGCTCTTTAGTGCTACTTTGGCTAAAGGTCTAGCAGCATTTCCATAATGTGCACACTCTCAAGAAAAGCTGATCTCAGGAGGAATGCCTATAAAATGGTTATTTCACCAGAGGCGAGCCATCTCTCTCTCTCTCTCTCTCTCTCTCTCTCTCTCTCCTCTGTTGTTTTTAAGATGACTATGCATTTTTCCCCCCTAAAAATGGTCAGGCATCAAAAATCTGTTCAGAAAATGATCATGGTTTTAGGGTTTCTGTCTCTCTACCTCTTCCCAGTTGGGAGTCCAACATTGAACAAGTCTATTTAGAGCCTCTTCTTAATAGGAGGTTGAGTTTCTTGGGAGGAAGGAGTGAGCCCAGGGGGTACCCCTTTCAGGCTGGATGCTTTGGGGAGGTGTCAAAGGGAGGCAAGCCAGGAAATGGGCCTAGGCACCTTAGCTGCCTGGGAAAGGCCAGGGTCTGGGCTTCTGGCTCACAGGCACTGCTCCCCATGAACTGTGTGGCTGCACAGCTGTGCAACTCCAAGCAGAGCCCCATGCACCACAGAGCTTGGCAACCTGGAAGTTAGGCAATGATGCGTGATGTCATCACCGAGAGTCTGGAGACAGCATGACGACAATGTTGCAAGGCCACACAACAAAAAAGGGGTCCATTACCAGCACACACACCTTACATAAAACATTATTTGCAGGTCATCTCTAGTCCCAAGGGCTTCCCTTTGCCCCTCAGCTTCTGCCCTCCTTATTCTTCCTGGGCTTCAGCCCCATCTTTTCTTTGGCTCCTGTCATGCTTACCTCGCTCCAATCTCACTGTGATCTCTCCTGTGCACCTTTCCACTGCCCCTCTTCCTCTACCTTTCTCCAGCCTGTCTCTTTATCCTCCTCCTTTCCATATCCTCTCTCCTTTCTCCTCTCTCTCTCCCAGTCATCTCCACCCATGTTCTTCCTTCATGCCTTTTATGCCAATAGCCTTCCAGTCAGCCCAGCCCAACCAGCTGCCTCTATCTCTCCCCGGCTTCATGTCACCTGCAGATATTTCCGGGTGCCTGGGAGACAAGTAGACAACCAAAGCAGCACTTCATGAGTCATGTGGCTCTGGCATGTTGCGTATATGCCACACAAGGGCATATAAAAGTACTCAACAATGTGCTATATTTGTTGTGACTGCCTATGTGGACCGTCAAATGACTCGCTTGCCAAGAATGATGTTTTTGTGAGGTATTGGTACTGTGAGGTCAGTGTCAGTGCCAGGCTATTGGGGACCCTGGGGAAAAGCCCTACGGAGGGTTCCCCATGACACCCCACACCCTCTTCCAGAAACTGTGGTACACTATGACTGCTTTCAGTACTGAAGGTTTAGGGGTCAGCTGAGCCAGGTGTACCCTCTGAGGGCTGTGGACCTGGCTGACTCCAGAGGGGTGTGAACTGATGCCATTGCTGAAAGGGGTGGCTCTCTTATATTAGAAGGGAATGAACAATTGTCCCTATAACCCTCGCACCCTTGGTGTTGCTGGTATCTCCCTCTTCTGAGACTGGTGTTTCTTCTGTGAGCCCTGCTGGGACAGGGAACAATCTCCTTACTCTTTTTGCTATATAACCTGCTTTGAGGATACCCCCCCCCCCCAAGTGGTATACAAATAAGAATAAGAATAAAAGTATCACACTTTGCTAGAAAAGAGTGAAAACATGCACTGATTGGCCCATTGTGCATACGGGCACCCACGCTATGTGTGAGTGGAGGATGGACAGGGCCCTCACCAGTTCCTCCACCAGAAAGCAATCCTCTATAAGCATGGCCAACTGGGCCTGCCTTGCTAAGGGGTTACACAGGCCCTATTCCACATCCTCACAGCCCTTACCACTGTACAACACGCAGGATGAGATCTCCTCAGCTGATCTCAGTGCATGGTGGGATACATGTGGGAAAAGATTCCCTGAGCATCCAGGCTATAGAGGACCACATCCAGCTATATCCAAGACACAGTGCAATGCCCATCCCATGGGTTGAGTGAACAATAGCAGGTGTTGATAGCATAACAGCTGTATTAAAATCGAGCTCTAAAATAGAGCTCGATTAAGAATATTGACAATCTGGAAAGCAAACGGCTAATTATTCTTAAGACCAGGATATACAGTACTGTAGGTGCTATTCATTAGAGCTCCCTGAAATTGACTTTATAACCATCTGGAAAATAAGATATTCTTCCATAAGAACCAGGGGTAAAAAAAGTGAACGCTCCTCAAATATAAATAATGACCTGCATGGCGAAAGATTGAAATCATTTAATAACCGGTAAGGCATCGTTCCTTCCTAGCATGATTACATGTTAAAATGTTATACTATCACCTTGTTCAACCTCTGCCATAAAATTAATTACCTTTGGATAGACCCCATTTAATTGCTCATAAAATTGATCTGACTTTCCAGCTTTTATGGCAACCACTATGTCATCAACAAAAAGTGCCGGGGATAAATAAGACATCCGTTTTCCCTCTCTCTCCCCCACCCTTCTCCTCCCCCTCCCTCTCCACTGTCATAGGACATAGTCATCTACTGAAAACCTTCAAATTTTGGGTGTGGTAGCATAGCTAGAGGGGGTGCAAAGTGCTAGGTTTTGCAGGGAGCCTCAGCAGCAGCCCCTCCTCCTCCCCTTTGGAGCCATTCCAGACATGCTTCTCCGTTTTGCTCTTGCAGCCCAGAATGGCTCCGAAGGGGAGGGGAGGGGCTGCTTGCACACCATGATGAGGCTCCCTGCAAAACTTAGTGCTTTGCACCCCCTCTAGCTATGCTACTGTTTGGGTGGGTCGGAACAGAATTGCTGCATTTGCCTTTATCACTGCCTCCCATGAAATCACATGACCCCTGGGAAATTATGACTGCTTCCCTCCCCTAGAAACATGATGGCGCGTCTCTAACAAATTGTGCAAGGAGCTGCTGGCATTTGTGGAGCTGATCAGTGATTAAGGGGTAGCAGGGGGGAAAGAATCCAACCCTTGCTTCCCCTCCCAAGAAGCCTTTTAAAAATATTTTGTGGTCAGGGGTGGATTCAAGGGGGGGGAGCCATGGTGCATGGCCCTCCCCAAACTGTAGTGCCAGCAGGGAAGGGTGCCTGCTGGGATGGGGAGTGAAGTTGGGTACCAGGGGAATGTCCATTGGGCAGGGTGAAAGGGCAGGGTTGAAATGGGAGCCCAGGTCTACCTGGCAGGTAGATCTGGGCTCTAAGTCCAGATAGGTGCCCATGTCTACCTGCCCTAAGAGGTCCCTCCAGAGGGAGGTTGGAGTGGAACTCCAAGTCTACCCAGCAGATAGATCTGGGCTCCAAGTTCAAGAAGGAGCCCATGTCTGCCCACCTGGTTGACCTGGCCTCTGGAGTTAAGGTCGTGCTCATGCCCCCCACCCCAGCACCAACAATGGATCCACCCCTCCTGTGGTTGGATTCAAAAGGTGTCATGTATATGCAGCATCTCGTCTTGAGGTGCATAGAAACCACTCTGAAAGATGATGTCACTTGTCATTTGATGTCACTTGAAGATATTCAGATGTTTCTTCTAGGAGGAACCCTGAAATTTGTTTCAAATTTCATTTTCCTTCAAATTTCACCCAAGAGTTGTTGTATCTGTTATATCCTCCAGGGGCTTTCTGGCCCCTGGAGGCCTCCTCAGAGTAAGGAAACTTTAGTTTTCTTGCCCTGGCATCACCACCTCCAGGTAAGGTACCCTGGCTGCTATGGGTCTCCTTGGACTTGCGCCACCTCCTGAGACGGCACAAGTCTGAGGAGAGCCTCCAGCACCTTCTACGTAATTGGGAAGGAGGTTGAGGGGCAGTCATTTGCCTCCCTTTGGCATAGTGCCCGGGTCAGGTGCCCCTCAGACTCCACCCTAGTTACAGCTCTGCTAGTTATATCATGAGAACAGGGTTAGAGTCAGTCTGATACTTTTTTTAAACAAGTGGAAATATATTTCTGATTCGATGCATTGTCTGAGTGGCGAAACGTTTCATGTGTTATTGAATATGTTAGTGCTTGCGCGTGGTAAAAATCCTCGCTTTTGGCAGGCTTTTGGGGGGTCCTGCATTTTAGTAATGAGGTTCTGACGCTGCTGTCTGTTTCAAATGGCAATGAATGACTGATCTTTCAAATGCTTTGTACTACTTGTAACTTTTTCCCCCCAGTTTGGATGCACCATTGTTTAAGTATGGATCATTAGTACAGTGAGTGTTTCCCTAAAACATGAGAGATAAGACAAACAAAGGAATAGTGAACAATCTTATGAAAGACATTAACACCAGGAATGAATACTTGGTCCTGAGGAAGACTTTCACGCAAATGTATGAGACTTCGCAGAAGCCGGCTATTCTTCTCTTGCAAACTTTTATATTTTTCATATCAGGTAAATTAGCAGCCTGAGAAGGCATTTATACGGGGAGCAGAGCAGAGGCACATGGGTTAATTCCTCTCTCCTTAGCAGTGAGGGCCAATGCAATTTGGGGACTGCACTGCTGTTTTTCTAAGGGCGCAATCCTAGAA
Source organism: Tiliqua scincoides (assembly GCF_035046505.1). Lineage (NCBI taxonomy): Eukaryota > Metazoa > Chordata > Lepidosauria > Squamata > Scincidae > Tiliqua > Tiliqua scincoides. The sequence goes on along the minus strand of NC_089824.1, from coordinate 8,812,052 downwards.
GCACCCTGGGCTGGCACGCTGGCCCAAGAAGGTCATAAATGTGCTTTAAGGCACATTTGTGCCTCCTCGGGAGTCATCTGGGCCCATGCAGGGATGCGTGCCAACCTGTGGAGGTTGCATACAGCCTCCGTGCCAACTTCACAAGGGAGCTTTGAGTTGGCCAAGCTCGGCCAACACAAGGCTCTGGAGAGGGCGGGGAGGAGGGAGGTGTTCCAGGGCAGGGGGAGGGTGGTCCTGGGGGAGGGTGGATGGGGAGCAGGAGACAGGGCTGGGACCCAGCAGATATGCCAGATTCTAGCCCCTGTTCCTGAGCAGAGCACAGCGGCTGCAAGCCACTCTGCTCTCTTTGAACTTATGCCACCTCCAGGGGTGGCACAAGTCTAAGGAGACCCATTGGGGCTGTGGTGGCTTACCCAGGGGTGAGGGGAAAAGTTTTCACTTATCTCCAGCTGAGCCACTTTGGGCCATTATCTTGCCCTGGATACTGTGCAGGCCTCCTGGCCTGCCTGCCCCAGTGCATGATAGGATTGTGCTGCATGGCATTTAAACATTGCGCTGGGCCAGTTCAAGTCCCTTGCACCAGCCCGGGAGGGTCACAAACATGCCGTAAAGCAAATTTGCATCTCCTCGAGTGACAGCTGGGCCAGCACAAGGACGTGCGCCAGCCTGAGGAGGCTGGATTCAGCCTCTGTGCTGATGGAAGGAGGTAGGTCCATGCTGGATGAGCTTGGCCGGTACAGGAGTCTGTGGGGCATGGGGAGGGCAAGGAGGAGGCATTCCGGGGTGGGAGGAGGGCAGGTGGTGGGTGGGCAGCAGAAGAGTGGAAGGGTGGGGCCAAGACAGATCCTGACCCCATTCCCAGGCAGCACAGCTCTGTGCTCTTCAGATTTGCGCCTCTTTGCGTGGTGCAGATGCAAGTAGACACATTGGAGCTTCTGTGACTCTACCCAGGGTAAGAAGTGATTCCCCTTGCCCTGGGCTGAGCCGCTTTCACCCCCAAACACGTACTGGATACGGGGCAGGCCTGCCAGCCTCCCTGTTCCAGCACAAGTTAGGATTGCTCTGTGAAAGGGATACCATCTGGTAACATGCCTCCAACAACTTTAGTAGGGTCCTGCGATCTGCTGCTCTTGTCCTGGTAAACAAATCACTGCATTCCTCCCAGTCTGCACAGGTGCCCCAGGTTGGCAACCTTCAGTCTCGAAAGACTATGGTATAAGCCTACAGCACCTGGTATTCCCAGGCGGTCTCCCATCCAAGTACTAACCAGGCCTGACCCTGCTTAGCTTCCCAGATCAGACAGGATCGGGAGATAATGTTCAGTATAGGGAGATGGTTGGCAACCTTCAGTCTCGAAAGACTATGGTATAAGCCTACAGCACCTGGTATTCCCAGGCGGTCTCCCATCCAAGTACTAACCAGGCCTGACCCTGCTTAGCTTCTGAGATCAGACGAGATCGGGCATGTGCAGGGTAACAGACCGGTGCTCAAAAGGAGACTTCTCAAACCGGTTTCGGATATGTACGAGCAATGTCCTTTTCTAACAGGTGATCATTTGTAACTTTCAGCACGTCACGCGGCCGACTTGACAGAGGAAGCGTCTCCCTTCATCTCAGGCAGCTGTTGCTGAGTGACTGAGAAAGCTGATCATGTGAACAGGTTGTCTGAATTCACCGCAAATGAGAGGCTGGTCTCTGCTGGCTGAGATGTGGGCTTAGAAGCAACTTCAGCCAGGGTTTCGCACTTCGTCGGGACTGGCCTCAAGTCCAGGAGGCTTTGTGAAAACTCTTATTTTTTTCCAGCTTCGTAATGACTGTTTCCCTGCGGAATCTCGTGGCCTTATAATGCCTCTGTGATAGACGTGACAGCATCAGCTATATTCTTCACACTCCAATTACTCCCCCTCAGATATATTTGCACCTATAATAGGGCTAAATTTCATTCAAAACAGCTCCTCTGAGTCATTCTAAATTGGGTTTCTTTTTTGAAAGGTTTGTCCTTCCTGCTATTGTCCCTCAGAAGACAATGGCATAATGAGGGCCCAATTTAAATGTGAGAGACAGTAGGCAAACACGGCTTACCCTGGCAGTCTTTGACACAGCCTGCGTCATGTCTCACTCAGCCTCCGTCGGCGCAGGTGTGATGTTCAAGCGCCTCCAGGATTCCCACCTGAGTCTAGGGTTGCCAACTCAAACCGAAGCAATGCCTCCCAGCATGGATCTTAGTGCATCCAGTGTATGCTGCCCCTCTTGCTGGCATGCGTGGGCAGGCATGGGTCTTCATGCCATTCCTGCAACTGCTATGCCCTCATGAAATGCTTTAAGGCATTTTTGTGATGGCTAGCACCAGTGCAGCATGCTCTATGCCGGCATGGAAGCTGCACCAGATTGGGCCAACAGTCCTTTTAACACCACCCCCTGTTACCCTGCACATGCCCGATCTCGTCTGATCTCGGAAGCTAAGCAGGGTCAGGCCTGGTTAGTACTTGGATGGGAGACCGCCTGGGAATAACGGGTGCTGTAGGCTTATACCTTGATCTCGGAAGCTAAGCAAGGTCAGGCCTGGTTAGTACTTGGATGGGAGACTGCCTGGGAAGACCAGGTGCTGTAGGCTTATACCTTGATCTCGGAAGCTAAGCAAGGTCAGGCCTGGTTAGTACTTGGATGGGAGACTGCCTGGGAAGACCAGGTGCTGTAGGCTTATACCATAGTCTTTCGAGACTGAAGGTTGCCAACCTACCCCCCGACAAAAAAAAAAAGAGAGAATAGCATCCCAATCCTAACCTGTGCTGGAACAGGCAGGCTGACAACTCTTAGTAAGGGGATGATTATCCTCTTACCTCAAGTAATGCCCCAACCACCTCAATGGGGCTACTCGGATTTGTGCCAGCTAAATTGCCACCCCCCTCCTAAACCTGCTCCACCCACCGGCCAACCCACCACCCATCCTCCCCCTGCCCCAAAACACTCCTGAAATGCTTCTCTGTACTCCCAAACCACCTGCAATGGCCTCCCCAGACTGATGTGAACCTCCCTTGTTCCGGCACGGTGGAGGCTGGATCTGGCCTCCATGGGCCAGCACATATCCTTGCGCTGGCCCTGCTGACTCACAAGATGGCACAGACGTGCCTCATGTCAAGCTAGGATTGCCCTCTAGGCTTCACGAAGAATAACGGATATAGCACAGCAGTTAGTCGGCAGGAAACACAGAGCAAAGTACTGAATCACCATTTCTGAGCTAGTGCTTCAAGGTGTACAGAGAAGCAGTAACAGAATTTCCAACTGCAAACTGTTCCATAATCGGAGTGCCAGTATAGTACGTATGTACACTATCCTGAAGAGGACGATTAGGTGAGATGGATGTTCTCCATGAAGTTAAAACTGTCATGTGCCTCTGGGGAGGTTTCAGGTGGAGAAAGAAATGGACACAGTCCCGTCCCGTCCTGTCCCCCCCCAAAAAAAAACCTATAATAAAACAATGAAGGGCTATTACAGTGGGGAAAGTTTTCAGGAATATGGGTAATAGAAAAGGTGTCCCTTTTTCTCCCCCCATCTTGATACATGCCCTTTTCCTCTGCAAACCTTAAACAGCTACAAGCTTTTGTTCCAGGCTAGTTGGAATCATGAACAGGAATCATGAACAGGAATCATGGAATCATGAACAGGAAATTATTAAGTGCTGAGGATACAGTGCAATCTATTATGCTCTATTAAGTAAGTAGGCCTTACTTCTCGAATAGATGGGAACTGGAAAACAGACTCTCTTGCTGAATGGGGAGATGTTGGATGAAGGCTCTGCATAAGAGATAAAGGGCTTCCAGCCCGATCCTATCCTTCTCCCCAGCTTATCATGCAGCTGCCCCAAAACAGACTGGGCTGCATGCTATACTGGGGGATGGATTGGAGGACTTGGGAGAGGTAAGGGAAAATGTTTTCCCTTACCCTTCTGTAAGCCCCTTGACCATCAATGGGCCTCCTCAGACCTGCACCAGCTCTTTAGCTGTTGCAAGTCCAAGGAGAAAAAGGAGGCATGTCAACTGGCTGTGGAGGGAGTAGCATCCAGCACAAGTCACACATGCCGAGTGCCATCCTGCCCCACCTCTGACACACCCATGGACTCCCCTAATCTGCCCTATTCCACCCAGCCTTGCCCCATTCCGCCCACTCCACCTACTCACCAGGATTGGTGGGGCTCCTCTTTGTACCACCACCACACATGTGATTCTCTCTACCATCTGCAGTGGCGGCCTGGAAGCACACAGCTATGTCCACTTCCGGACTGGCATTTACGATGTCGTAAAGCATGGACCACTGCTGGAATGCTAGTTCTAGTAGAGGTACAGCCAAATAAGATTGGGCTGTTAACCTGCTTGGGCGCATTAACTCTCAATACACACATCCCCATAACACAATCCACTCACAAAGCCATTCAGCCATGGATATTTCCTACCAATGGGTCACAAAGGAATCTCAAGCTCCTGAAGAAAGCCTGAAAAGAAACAGCACTTCTAAAAACAGACAGAGAAAGAGATTACGGCTACTCCAGAGTGCAGGATTTCAGCAGGGTGGCCGAGGGAAGCCTCCTTTATGAGATAGGCAATTGATGTTTTATCACTGCAAGATGAGAGAGCGGCAGCTCCCGGCGCTGCCAGGAGATTTCCGAGCGACTAAGCTTGCCTGCAAATCACAGGCCCATCTGTTAACAGTATGAAAAGCGACGGAGAGCTACTTAACGGTCGTATTTGTTTAATGCTCACCTGCATACACTTGGTTGGCCTAAGCTCCACAGTTGTTCTAAGTACCTACAATGTTTGTGGAATATGACTTAATTTTCTTTTTGTAAATACAGAGAGCTAGTAAGCAGCCCACTAAGCTGTGTTCAAGGGGTAGCATGAAAAGAGAAGAAGAAATAAGTTGCCACACTTCCCTGGGCTTCATATTTAATTCACCAAGTAGACATTTGCCGCCAGATTTCAAGATCTCCATCACCACTCCCATTGCACAGTCTTTGGCGATGACCATATAGGACTGGGCTGCAAACCAGCAGACTTGAGACCGTGAGCCATGGCATCCACCGGCAGGAAGTTGTTGCCTGGATTGTTAACACAGAAAGAAATATAGTAGTACAAGAGAGAAATTCAAGTCAGTGCAGAAAGCCTTGGCCCTGGTTTGACCCAGGGAGTGCAAGGAACCCATGTGATTATACAGTATTCTTGCATTGCAAAAAGACAGCATCCAAAATCTAGCAGCGAGAAACAATGGTTGAGGCTGAACTTAGGGCGAAGCCACATTTCATGGAGTGTTGTGTAACGTTTTCTCCAGTGTTTTGCTGAATGCAAAGCGATCTCAAGAGGAGGGAGAAGCTAGTCTCAAGAGTAGGGGTGAGCTGCACCCAAGGAAGACCTTGGGGCTAGAGATGACCTGCACCTTGTTTTTGCTTCATCTGCACTGGCTGAGCTTGGAGGATTTCAAACATTACTTTCAGAAGTGGCACCCGTTTGCCTTCGTTTACAGCTTGCAATTTTTATTTTTGCTCCCCTTGTAGGTTTCTGATGCACTGGAGTGCATCAGTAATTTGTCAGGCAAAAAAAAATTGTGCTGAAAATATATACAATATATATTTTACATTGAATTTTTTTGTTACATGTAAGAATGGCAAATTGCTAACACATTTCTACCACTGCAGGAACAAGATCAGGGCACTTGGAATCTTAAAATCCAGAGAAAAATCCTAATGGGGAGGATTTTGTCAGCATCCCTAGATTGTGGCTGGTATCTTCAGTAAGTCGTAGGCTCCCTCTTACAGGGAATGCATTAGTTTCTCATAACTTAATTAATCCAGCCTGCCTTCCTTAGCTGAATTATGGTTTATTGGATTTGTCATTGTGCTCATCCTGCTTGGAATTTGCAATATAATTAATATTCACACAGTGTGAGCAAGGCTTTCTCCTATGTTTGAAAGTGGTGCCATCGTTTTTAACGGATCATTTCCATTTAAATTGCAATTGTCCAGAAGGTTCCTCTGGCCGGGCTTTTGAAGTGAGGGGGCTGCCTCAGGTAGGTATAGGATACAATAAAACAAGACAGAGAACTCAAGTTTCTTACTTGTACTTACTCAACTTAGGGCGCAATCCAGAGGTACCTGTAAGTCCCTTGCGCCGGCCCAGGAGGGTCGCAAACATGCTGTATGGCTTGGCAGGAAGCCAGGCCGGCACTCAGAGGTGCGCTGGCCTCTGCGAGTCTTGGCTTTGGGGTGGGCCTGAGGGAGGAGAGAGGGAGGTGTTTCCTGGGCGGGGAGTGGGCGGGAAGAGGGTGGCCCCTAGAGCAAACGGGTGGGGCATGGGAGATGGGGCTGGGATCCTGCAGTTATGCTGGATCCCAATTCCCGTTTCCAGAGAGATTGGAGCAGCATGAAGCCTCTCCACTCTCCTCTGACTTGTGCCACCTCAGGAGGTGGTGCAAGTTCAAGGAGACCCATGCGGGCAAGGGTTCCTTACCCAGGGTAAGGGGAAAAGTTTCCCCTTGCCACTGGCTGAACCGCCTTGGGAAAGGAAATGTAGAAGGTCACAGAGAGAGAGAGAGAGAGAGAGAGAGAGAGAGAGAGAGAGAGAGAGAGAGAGAGACTCAAAGTAATTCAAATTGGGGAAAATGTCAGTACTTCTATAGCAAGAGATCAAATTTAGGTCAACCAAATGTATGTTGTATTCAACCAAATGCATGTCCAGACACAGATGCTGGGGCATGGTGACATGAACAGTCCCACTCTCTCCATCTCCACACATTCAAGTTAGTATTTATTTGTTTTTCTACATTTTTCTACCATCCTTCCTCCAAGGAGCTCAGGTTGGTGAACATAGTTCCCCCCCTCTTTTGCTCTTACAGCAACCCTGTGAGGTGGGTGAGACTATTGACTGGCTCAAAGTCACCCAGGAAGTTTTATGGCTGAGTGGGGATTTGAACCTGCAGTCTCCCATCCAAGTACTAACCAGTCCTGATACTGCTTAGCTTCTGAGATCAGACAAATATATTGAAAGAATGAGGAAACGGATCCATTACATTATAACATGAATAAGTCCTACTACATTTTCTGGAGATGGATGATGGGAGCTTGATACATTTACGTCTAGATAAGTGGCTAGATGCATATATGTATATATTGCATTATATAGTTTGGTCAAATCCACATAGCCCACTCTGTTCAAATGACCCTGATGTCATGATATCTGTGTATTGAACGTCAGAAGCTGCCTTGTCCTGAGTCAGGGTTTCAGAGAGGATTTTCCCAGCCCTACTTGGAGCTGCTAGGGTTTGAACCTAGAATATTTTACATGCAGAGTATATGGTCTACTACTGAGCTATGCCCACCTCCCCACCTCCCCGTTCCTCCTTGGCATTCTTGTTGCCATCAGTGAGGGCAGAGAAACATTTAGTGCCACAACAGACGGGAATCCCACACAAGTCGCCCCACACAAAATTCACAAGAAGAATGGCACACAGGGCTGCCATTTTCTGCGGCAGCTTGGTTTTCTGAGAACAGGTTGTGTCAACCACCATGTCCATCATTTGTTGAATGGCCGGAGTAGCACAACATGACAGCTCAGGCTTAGAAAACAAAAGGAGGCAACACAATGGGAGCAGAACACAATCGAGCTGGTAAGTAAATTGTATTTGTCAGTGTCTTCCTGCAATCTAACTGCTGTGCAGAAAATGCGTTAGGAGTGGCCACATTAACCACTCTATCAAGGTCAAGGATACTGAATGAGTTGCCATGGGAAACAAATTACCAGGATGTCAGCTGAAGCTGGAGGGCCTGATGTGCTGGAACTTTACCTATTATATGCTTGAGAGATTTCTGGAACAACAGAAAGCTGGAAATGAGCACACCGGTAATAAGAAGGATCAGTAAAGGAGATGTTCCATTGACCTCTCCTGCTTAGGCTCCAACTTTTGGCTTTGCCAGAAGGGATTTGAAAAGAACCAATGAGATTCTCAGGTTGGTGGCACCACAGAGCTTGGTGATGCCGGTCAGAATACCCTGTTTCTTGTGTCCACCTGCCTGATCTCTGAAGGTGGGAGGGGCATGGAGTAGGACCTCGTTTTTGACCTGAATGTATAGGTAGGCACATGTGAACAAGTTGGCCCTTCAGGTATACAAACTCCAGATTATTTAGGGATTTAGAGGTTACTGAACCCAGTATCAAACTGGAACCAGTGCAGCTGGAAAAAGATTGAGATTACATGCATCATGCAGCAAGCCCCAGTTCAAGAACTCAAGGCAGCATTTTGCACCAATGGAAGTTTTCCAAGCAGTCTTCAAAGGCACCCCCATGTGGAGTGCATTACAGTAGTCTAACCTGAATGTTGGCATAGCATGCATGGTTGTGGTTAGCTCTGCCTTCTCCAGGAAAGGCCACAGCTGGTGCAAACCTGATAACTTGTGGGGAGCGGAACCAGTTGTGGGCATCAAACTAGGTGATTTGCCAATCAGTAGTACTTTCATCCTGCCTGGATTAAGTTTTGGTTTGTTTAACCACATCCGGTCCATTACTAACCTCAGGCATAAGATCAACATTTCAATTGCCAACCTAGGATCAGGTGGAAATGAGGTAGAGTTGGGCATCATCTACTGCCCCCCCTTTTTTTTTTACGTTGTTTTGGATGTGGTAAGCTGCCTTGGGGGTCCTTGTCGAAAGAGAGAACTATTTCATGCAGTGCTTTCCATGATGTAGAGCTCAAAACAATGGACTGAAACTCTTTGCCATGAAGAGGCATTCAAGCATCCTATCCCTCTTCCTCCCAGAAGGTCAGCTGTATCTTTTGCCTGATGACACACCTAGATATATAGCCATGGTGTTTTCTTCTAAGATAATAGCAACCAGCAGACTTTTTTGGCATTATAAAAACAAGGTCTTTGGAGCAGAGGAGTGGGAAGTTGCCTGGAGGTGGAACACACAGAGATGATGGTAAACACACATTCCCTCCATAGTAAATCTGAAATTGGATGATATCATGGCAAGGTCAGTGCCATGACCTTGAAATAATAATAATGAAATGAGATAATAATTTATTAGGAAGTGAAGTAGGGAAGCAGGACAAGCAATCGAATCCACAAAAGGTTCAATAATACAAATGTCTTGCACAAACTACAGGGAGAAAAAAAAAAGACTTCAGTTATTCAGTGATGGGACCAGCAATCCTGGATCACAGGTGGAGTTGCAGGAACTTGTCGAAAAGTCTCTACAGGATAAAAGCCAGGGAAGAGGCTTGGGCAGGATCAGTCCCAAGCTGGGATCAGATCCCAGGCAGACAGGATCAGGTCTTGGCAATGCTGCCAAGGCAAAAATACTGTCAAGATTCAAGATGGTGGCAGACCCAAGAAAAAAGCTCACAGAGGAGACACAGCGGATGAGATCCAAGCAGGTCGTCACAGAGAAATAATCCTGTGATATAGAATAAAAGCTATTCTGCCAGGAGAGTCACCCAGCAGCCTCTGTTCTGCTGCCTTCTGCAGGAGCTGCTGGAACGGAGCCAATGGGACCAAGGGATCCAAATCAGCATTTGCTGTGCTTCAGCTCAGGTGCAGCTGGAGAAGATGGGGAGTGAGCTCTGAACTTTTCCAGAATGTGATTGAGCAGCTCTGACAAGCGTGATTGCCAGCAGTCCCCAGCCAGATGTGAAGAGTTGCATCTGGTGTGCAGGACCCGGAGCTCCAAGACCAGGCTTGGAGGTGCGTGTGCTCCATCCGGCAGCACCAGCACTTTCCAACCTGTGGCACAAGTATGGCAGACTAAACTCTGTGCTTTGAGGATCCTATGAACCCCTAGGATTAAAGCTTGTTTCTTAGTCCAAGTGTCTTTATCTCATGTACACATTTGCTCATTTTTCCTGATTGCTCAAATAGAGCTAGACCCACACTTGGTTTTGAGCTATAAACTGCTTCACTTGGATGGCCAGCCAGCTTGTCTGGGTCCTAAGAGCTCCCCCTGGGACCCCGGAAGTGCATGCCCAAGTCTTCTCTGACAGCACAGAGGGCCGTGGAGTGCATCTTCAGTCACATAGGACGGCTACTTCTCACCAGGAGATAATCTGACATGTACCCCCCCACCCGCGTAATCACAGGGGGCTCAGCAGCTGCTGGCATTCACACTCACCCAGCTGCCCTGTTCCACCTGAATTAGATTTTCTAAATAAACACAGACAATTTGATTTGTTTCATCTGCTTTCTGTTCTATCCAGGCCTGAATCCATTGATAAATTCCAGACACCAGTATCCAGCAGTCTAATTTTTCCTCCACCCGCTATCCCCCATCAGGGTCCCTTCGGCACAAGGAAATGAGTGAATTTCTATTTGACAAGATGAAAGGAAGATTCTCAGGCACTTGGGAGACTTCTCTTTTGAAAAGTTTATTAGGAAAATCAGGAAAGTACCTGTGGGTTAATTAAATCCAAATCGGAACTGTGGGGAATTTGAAAAATATTCTTTTCTTCTGCAAGGAAACATTGATTATATTATTAAAGAAGATGCTTTGATACTGACGTCTCTATATTAATGATGGAAAATGTCGACACTTAGGGGTTGCTTTCCTTCTAAATGCAGTGTGATGGTCATGTCTTCGGTAATTGACATGCTGAGTTACTGGCAAATGTATTCAGCTCTCCAAAGTCAAGGGCCTGCAAAGATCTATGAATCTTTCAGACAGAGCTCAAGTCTGTTCCGTCGCTTTCCTGGATCCTGCTAGGATTTTAGCCAGTTGGTAAGTTGGAAAACAATTAAACCCACCTGACAATAAAATATTCTCCAAGCGATATACTTATGTTAGGGATGCTCAGAAGCTGAAGTTTGCTGACGCTTCTGCTTTAAAGATGCAGCTAATATCTGTGATTTTCCACTCCTAACGAGAAAACTGTGATTGTAGAGCAACCCGAGACTTCTATCATGAATAAGCGATAAGCGTCATTGCTACATTTCTATCCTATCCTTACTCTAAGAAGCTCAGGACGGTAAGCAAGGTGTCTCCTTTATTTTATCCTCACAACATCCCTATGAGGTAGGCCGTGGTGTCACTAAGGCAGGGGCGTCACTAGGGTTTGCATTATCCAGTGCGGGAGTCCACCACCAAGATGAACTTCCTTCCGTGCAGTGGATGGGGCAATGCCCCAGGTGATGCATCATTGCCCCACCCCACTGGTTTCTTTGGCTATAACTTTTGTCCCTATATCCAGTGAAGCTCATGACTAAGTGGGAACTTGAACGTAGTTCGGCAGCTTGATCCTATGCTGCCTCAGCACCAGCACTACAGCCTCAACACCAGCTGTGGGTGTCACAATCATGCTGTAAGGCACATTTGTGCTACCCTGAGAGTAAACAATATAGGCGGGGAGGTCTGTGCTGCCCCGTCAATGCCTCAGATCAACCCCCAGCAAGTGCCAGCAAGCAGATAAATGCCAAGTGGTGTGAGGGCAGGAGGAGAGTTGGGGGGGAGGGCAGAGAGAGGGCTGAACGGGGGAGGGACAGGCCTGGGAGAGGGGTGGAACGGGCAAGACATCTTCCACTTGATTGTATCCTCCATGTCAGTCTTGGAAGCCTATAGTGGCAAAGCTAATGATCATGTAGAATGGTGCCAAGTTCAAAATGTTGTCCCGGAAGTGATGTCACGACCGGAAGTGACATCACACCTGGGCTTTTTAAAAAGTGAAAATTGGGAGGAAACCTCCTCCTCCCCCAGCAGCTCACCACCCACTTGCTCTGCTGCCTCCCCCCAGTCAGTGGCATAGCTAAGGCATACATCTGCTACCTGAGGTCAAAGATTTTGTAGCCCCCCCCCCCCGCATGACAAAATCAAATTTAATTAATTAAAATAAATAAAAAAAGTTATTGGTTCCATGCTGTATCATAACAACGGGTGCAATCCTAACCCCTTATGTCAGTGCTTTCCAGCACTGGCATAGCGGTGCCAGTGGGTCATGTGCTGCATCCTGCAGTTGGATGTCACTCTTAGAGGCCTCCTCAAAGTAAGGGAATGTTTGTTCCTTTACCTCAGAGCTGCATTGCCCTGATGTCAGTGCTACAAAACACTGACATAAGGGGTTAGGATTGCACCCAACATCTCATTGGCACTCAGAGCAATCAGTCTTACAGATCGGTTTGGAGTTCATCAAATCCACTTTTTGTTCTACAAGGCAGTTGTGTTTTCATTTTCTGGTTAATTGGCCATAACTTTTGATAGAAAACAGATATTCCAGTGCCGTTTGTTTCATTGCATTCTGCAGTAAATTACCATTCCAATGATATATAACATGATGGTGTTATTCATACATACCAAGATTTTCACAATTTTGGTCACCAGTGTCAAGCTCTGCTTGTTGCCCCGCTAAACCTTGATGCCCTGTGCAACTGCTACCCCCTGCACCTCCTTAGCTACACCACTGGCCACTCCTGTGCTGAGTAGGACTGGGTTGTAAGACTCTAAAGACTACTCTGTACAGTATACTGCTTTGCTTCACATATTATTTTTGGACGCATGGAAAGTCTCTCTCTCTCTCTCTCTCTCTCTCTCTCTCTCTCTCTCTCTCTCTCTCTCTCCCCGTTTGTGTTTGTGTCACACACACACACACACACACACACACACACACACACACACACAATTTGCAGCTGTTTCATAATTAAGCCAATTGGGCCTGTGATGGGTACCATGATTCAGATCTGTGTTGTTCTGCTTAAAGATTTTATGCTTCTGGAGAGGGAAGAAGATACATAGTTGAGCCAATTTTAGTTAATGACACTCATGCAATGCATGGCACTGACTCATAACTCCATTACAAAAATGGCATAGCTGATCTTTCTGATAAGTATCCCACATGTGCAACAGTAGCTTGTAGAAAGATGGAAGTCTCCATGGAAATTAGGGGTGCTGTGGATACTGTTGTTTCACTCATGTAGAGAATTATCCTGGGCCTTCTTGATTTCTCATTATATTTGCCATTCAGGAAAGAGAAAATGAGTGCCTAGATGTTCTGTCTGTGCTTGTTAAGTCATCTTTCATAGGTCAGATGAGTGGGAACTAGGGCTTTGGTCTGAGAAGGTACTTCATTATTGTTTGTGTTGCTGAGTAATAAAATAACTGCATAAATGAGTCCCACATGCAGCAAAGCTGAGTTTTAAACCTTGACTGCAACAAGAAATGCAGTCATTGTTACACAGGAAGAACAAGAGAAGAAAAGATTCCAATGAGAAGTCTAATCAAAGTTGGAGAGAGCAACCCATGAGCCTTTAAACTAGGAACTGAAGAGGTAACGGCTCCACCTACTAGTGGGATGAAATCATACATAGTTGGCGAGCATATTATACAAGGGGTATGTTCTCAGATCAGAGAGTAAAGCCAAAATCTCATCTAGTTAAAACTAGCTTAAATCCAGAAAATACATACTGTCTCTTTAAGAACTTTTTATTTATTTATTTATTTATTTATTTATTTATTTATTTATTTATTTATTTATTTATTTAGTGTATGGTTCTTTAAGAACTAAGATCACAGTGCAAGAGGCATTCAGGAACTGAGACGAATGAGGGCACAGCAGATTCACTTTCCTGGCATTATTATTGTCATTCACGTCATCACTCTTCCCCCAGGTAACAAGACGCTGGGTTCTGGGCCAGGGCAGAAAAGAAATTCCAAGACTCTTGGGCTCTATGGACAATCTGATCATCTCTAAACATGGTGATCAGAAATAATAACCACCTTTCTAGTCTAGGAAAACTCATGGCCTCAAAAGGGCAATCAAGCTATTCCTCAGTGGTGATCTGTGAGCATAGCCCAGTGTCAGAGTGCATTTGCTTTAAGGTTACAGATTCAAATCCTGGTTTCTCTACTGAAGGATCTCAGGCAACAAGAAGAGGACAGATCTCCGTCTCCAGAGAGTCATTATCATCCATTCCAGGAAGAAGAGAATGCATGTTGAAGGGAAGACTACATTTCAAGGCTACATGTACGTGGCTGCATTCACATCAGTGAGGTAGCTAGAAGGGGTACAAAGCAGTAAATTTTGCAGGTGCCTGAATGTGCCGTGCCATTCCCCCTCCCCTTGGGAGCCATTCGCCTCCGCCCCCCCTCCCCACATGGCTCCAAAGGGGAGGGGGAGGAGCCGCTTGCACACTGCAGGGAGGCTCTTTGCAAAACGTAGTGCACCGCCCCCCTCTAGCGACGCCTCTGGTGCCAGCAGCCCCTCCCTTTTGGAGCCATTCTGGGCTGCAGGAACAAAACAGAGGCATACACCTTAGTGCTTTCCACCGCCTCTAGCTATGCTACCGATTCACATTTTGCAGTCCTAGGTCTGTCACCATTTCTAGAAATTTCTAGAAAATTTCTAGAAAAGAGTAAAAAATGGCTGCTTTTGTGCCTTACATATGGTTGGCAACCTTCAGTCTTGAAAGACTATGGTATAAGCCTACAGCACCCAGTATTCCCAGGTCTCCCATCCAACTCCCATCCAACTACTCCCATCCCCATCCAACTACTAACCAGACCTGACACTGCTTAGCTTCTTGCAGGGTAACAGTTGCTGCCAACATACAGCATCAGCCCTTATCCCAAGTCCCCAACCCAACTACTCCCAGACCTACTCAAATCCAACTACTCCCTTCCAACTACTAACCAGACCTGACACTGCTTAGCTTCTTGCAGGGTAACAGTTGCTGCCAACATATAGCATCAGCCCTTATCCCAAGTCCCCAATAAACTTATGCTGCGACAAAGGTGTTTTTTCATTGTCTCACTGGGTGGAATTGATGACCATCCAGTTCATTCCTGATGCACGATTCTATAAAGAAGATGTTTCTCCAGCACACATAGAAATGAATGATGGATTTTAAGGACAGGCCCAGTGAAGTTAAAGTTACCCTTGCTTTTCGCTTTATTTAGCTTTGCACCATAGCAAAGTCTTTTTTAAATTATTATTTTTTATTATTACTATTTTTGCTTCTGCCTGTCTGGGAAAAAGTAAAAAACAACAACATATATTTTCAGGACAGAAGCCAACATGACTGACCATTTAGTGTTTTGAGTGATTTAATACATATGCTCACCCCATCCCCCACCCCCCCAAAAAAAAAAAAAATTGAAGCCTTGAACACTCCCTGTACTCTGAATTGCCATGTCACTCATCCGCTGTATCATTTTAGACGGGGAAAAAACTATAATAAAGAATGAAGTGCAGCTTTTCCATTTGAAAAGAGGTGTTTATTGCTTTACATTCCCCAGTCAAAGCTAAAATGAATTGTATGGCAAGGTAAGGGACGTAACAGGAGGAAGCGATGGCCTAGCCAGGAAATAAATATTCAACCCATGGCTGGCGGTTTTGTTGATATAATATAACAAGTGGCAGCATGCCCTTTCTCTCCGTCCTCACTTTCTTGCGGAACACAATAGTCAGAGCAAGAATTACGGGCGTTCTTAGAAACAGGTCTTGTTTTCAATTTCCAGCTTCTTGCTCTGAAGAGCAAAGAACACCTGAGATAAGCACTTGAATATCCTTGCCAGCTTTGTTCAACATCTGGGACCCTGTCCCATTTTTCTTGTTCCTCTGATGCCAGATTAAGGGGATGACCTGTGAACTGCCTTAACATAAGAACATAAGAACAGCGGCCATAGGCCCATCTACTCCAGCTTCCTGTATCTCACAGCGGCCCACCAAATGCCCCAAGGAGCACACCAGATAGCAAGAGACCTGCATCCTGGTGCCCTCTCTTGCATTGGCATTCTGACATAGCCCATTTCTAAAATCAGGAGGTTGCGCATACACATCATGGCTTGTACCCCGTAATGGATTTTTCCTCCAGAAACTTGTCCAATCCCCTTTTAAAGGCATCCAGGCCAGTCGCCATCGCCACATCCTGTGGCAAGGAGTTCCACAGACCAACCACACGCTGAGTAAAGAAATATTTTCTCTTGTCTGTTCTAACTCTCCCAACACTCAATTTGAGTGGATGTCCCCTGGTTCTGGTGTTATGTGAGAGTGTAAAGAGCATCTCCCTATCCACTCTGTCCATCCCCTGCATAATTTTGTATGTCTCAATCATGTCCCCCCTCAGGTGCCTCTTTTCTAGGCTGAACAGGCCCAAACGCTGTAACCTTTCCTCATAAGGAAGGTGCCCCAGCCCAGCAATCATCCTAGTCGCTCTCTTTTGCACCTTTTCCATTTCCACTATGTCTTTTTTGAGATGCGGCGACCAAAACTGGACACAATACTCCAGGTGTGGCCTTACCATCGATTTGTACAACGGCATTATAATATTAGCCGTTTTGTTCTCAATACCCTTCCTAATGATCCCAAGCATAGAATTCTCAGCGGCAACCACTAGGATTTGTAACCCTCTTGGCTGGGAGGTCCATTCCCTCCCCCGGTGGTTTTTCTCCACCCCCCAGTGGTTTTTCATTGCTTAGTAAAAATGTTTTTGATCTGGCAGGCCCAGTGGCATAGCTAGAGGGGGTACAAAGCACTCAGTTTTGTGGGGAGCCTGGAGCCATTCCAGGCTGCAAGAACAAAACAGAGGCATTGCCTTGATTCTGCTCTTGTGACCCAGAATGTCTCTGAAGGGGAGGGGCTGCTTGCACACCAGGGTGAGGCTCCCTGCAAAACTTGGTGCTTTGCACCCCTTTGAGCTATGCCACCGGGAAGGCTCTTAGTTATTTTCAGGTTTTATGGTTATATTATTGGTTTTAAAATGTGGTAAGCCAGCTTGCAGGCCCCATTGGAAGTAGAAAGGTAGGGTGTAAATGATGTTCAGATAAATTAATACATTTGTTATATAGTTGGTCCATTTGTATAAAGGAAGGCATAGAGAAAACAGCTCAATACGTTTATTCCATTTTCAGAACAGGACCTGGCAATGAATCTGACACAAGGTAAACACCTCTGGCTTTTATACCCTTTAGCTCCGCCCAGACTCCCCATGATTGGTGCAGTTGAAACATTAACTGGAGGGCCAATCGGATGGTAGGATTTCTATCCATCACCCGATTGGCTAGCCATAAGTCTGGGCCAATCAGTTATGCAGGATTTCGATCCTGCATAACTTGCATACATAACAGCCCTTCCCACCAAAGTACAGTTCAAGGTTAACAAACATAGTCCTCAGAGTGGCGGGGCTGTACACACATTTGCAAGGTGCGGCGAGACTTTGATATTGGGATCTCTGGGTTCCTTAGTCCGCTCTGGGGTTGACGCAGCTGTGGCAGAGGGACTCCCCATAGGTGCACTGACATCAGGTGGCTCAGATAAGTCCAGGGAGGTCTCCGGTTCCCGTGGTAACTCATCAGGAATGATGGCCTCTCCGGTTTGTGGCAAGACCTGATGCTGGTTACCAGGGACTGGAATCGGGGTGGCGGGTGCTGAGTCAGCCAGGCGGTGGTGCATCTGGTCCACATGACGGCGGAGAATCCGGCCATCCTGGATGGCAACCACGTATGAAACAGGACTGGTGACTCTAATGACGGTTACTGGGATCCATGCTGGGCCATTTGCATAGTTCCGGACATAGACTGGGTCACTTAGGCTGAACCCACGAATGGCCTCTTGTATCTTGGAAGTTGGTAGTCTTTCCAAAGTTCTGTCTGGCACCTGATGAATGCCGTCAGCATCAAAGTGTAATTTGCTCATACTCTGGACCCCAGTTACCTGGATGCCAAGAGGATCAAACCACGCAAGGCCGAGGAGACTGGTGCGATGGCCCTCGATGACCACCAGATTCAGGAGCCTATCAAAGTGTTTATAACGAACCTGAAACTTACCCACACCCTGAACGGGGATGCGGTTGCCCTGAAAATCTGTAAGCAAAAGTCCAACCTGCTCGAGGCTGGGGCCCTTTCTAGGGCAAGGCACTGAAAAGTCTCTGTAGTAATTATACAGAGCGCTGATCCGGAGTCCACTTCCATTATGCAGGGAGACCCTTGAATTTCTACAGTCACATGTACCTTTTCCTTGGTTGGCAAACGGATGCTCTGGATGGGGTGTACTGATGTAGTGTAGAGCTCTTCCTGGCTGACAGACCCCTGAAGAACTTTCTGGCTCCAAGCCCGAGAAGGCTTACTGCGACAAATGCGGGCAATATGGCCCCTCTTTCTGCAGGCCCAACAAGTCACATCACAGAACCAGCAACTCCGACGGTCATGCGGTTCCCCACAGCTGGCGCAAGGGCCCAGGCTGGAGACCTCAGAGGCTTGCTGGGCCCCAGGTCTAGGTGCTTGTGGTTCCTGATGATCACTGCGTCTCGACATACCCCAATTAATTTGTAGCACCTCCCCTTCTTCCAAACGGTCTGAGGCCGTGTCCTTGTGGTGGACTGCCTCGGCTTTTTGAATCATGGCTGGGCTGCGAGAGGCATGACTCTCCCTTGCTGCTTCTTCTGCTTTTTCAAACGCCAGCACTTCCTTGACAGCCTCTTGAAAGGTCAGCTCTTCCTTTGCAAAGAGCTTCCTCTGAATCCTTTCATCCTGGAGGCCGCTTATGAGCCGGTCGAGAAGCATTTCTTCCAGGGAATTCACAACTTCGTGCAAGATGACGAAGCACAGGCACGTAAGCTGGAACAGACTCACTCGCAGCCTGATCTCGCTTGTAGAAGGCATGGCGGCGTGTGATATGGGACGGCTGTACCGAGAAGTGATTCTTCAGGAGGGCCACATTGTCCTTATAACTGGTAGCCCTTAATTCTGCTGGTGCCATGAGATTCTGGGTGATTTCAAAAGTGGCAGAGCCACAGATGCTGAGCAAGGTGGCCCGCTTTAGGGCAGCATCTTTGACTGTGTTAGCTTCAAGGAAGAATTCAAGATGTTCTGCATAAGTGTCCCATAGCTCCGGGGACGCTGGAACGAATTCCTCGATGTGACCTCAGGTGGTCATCGTGGCAGCTCAGCAGGCTTATGGAAGCAGATCCTTTCTTCGTCTGGGCAACAATTCTCTAGTGATGTATCAGCTCTAAGCAAATCAGCTCTTGGTTCTAGCATTGTTAAGCATGGAGGAATCACATCCCATCCTCATCGCCAGTGCTATATAGTGGGTCCATGCGAATAAAGGAAGGCATAGAGATAACAGATATCCCCTGAGGTATCTGAGCCCTCAGATATCCCCTGAGGGCTGGGGTTAAGAATAGGCCCTCAGTTTGGCGGTCTTGTCGTAAGAGGCGACTAAACAGCTACCGGGTAGATGGGACTCGTCAGCCTGGGAAGGCAGCTCATCTGAGAGAAGGAAAACTCTGATCCCAAACCTCCACTGCCTTGTGGCTACATCCAGTTACGGAAAAGGCTTCAGGAGTCAACCTCGAGGCAAAATCCGGAGCCGGAGTCCCCGAGGCAGTTCATGGCTAAATACAGTCACGTTCTGGCAACTCCTGTGATGCCGCTGGAACCAACCGTATTGGCTTCTGCCTTTCCATTGGAGCATTTCAGCGACGTGGAGAGGGGGGATTTGCTGCATGGGTAACAGCCTATCCTCCATATCTACTTTACCCAGGCTTCGCGCACTGGAGAGGACACTGTTCCAGAACACTATTCAGAGCGCGATACCATAGTCTTCCAAGACTGAAGGATGCCAACAACAAAGATAACAGCTGAATACGTTTATCCCATCTTCAGAACAGGACCTGGCAATGAATCTGACACAAGGCAAACACCTCTGGCTTTTATACCCTTTAGCTCCGCCCAGACTTCCCATGATTGGTGCAATTGAAACATTAAGTAGAGGGCCAATCGGATGGTAGGATTTCTATCCACTCCAAAATCCTCTCTGCAGATCCTCTCTGCAGAAGTGCGCGTGGCCTCTGGGAAACCAAGTGCCTCAGGAAAAAAGTGCCAGGTAACGCACCGTGAGTTCAGCATCTGTGCGAGGAGAAGGGGAAGGTAAGTGGACCTCTGAGTTTTGGAGGAGAGGGAAGACACCCTGAGTTGTGAAGAGGAGAGGTGGAAGAGAAGGAGAAGGTAAGTGTACTCTTTCTAACTCTTTGTCTTCTAACCTTAAATCAACCTTAGATCAACATTGAAATTTAGCTTTACCTTTAGCTTAACTTTACTTAAGCTTTACCTAAGTTAGCACCTAATCTAACCCGAGGGAGGGATTCTAAGGTCCAGCAAGTTGGGGCATAGGAGCTAGGTGAGGGCAATAAAAATAAATATGTAAGTGCGTACAGAGGACTACTCTGAGCAGGAGCAGAGTCCTACTTGTGAGTAAGAACTCAAGCTACAGGCACTTAGAAAAATAAATAAAAAAGAGGAGGATAAAGTGGAAAGCAAGTTTTTCTACTTGGTTTAAATTAACCCTGTACTTAGCCCAAGTTAAACTTAATCTAAGTTAGAACATAATCTAAACATGTATGACTATATGCCTTTGGGGCATGTCATGGGTGTGTCCTTGGTGCAAGGAGCTCCAGGGACTCAGGGAACATGTCCGCTCCCTTGAAGCCTTGGTAGCCGACCTGGAGAAGCAGAGGCAGGCAGAGAAGGACTGTGGGGAGACTTCCGGAGATGATCAGGCTTCGTCCCAACCTCAGGCGTGCAGCTCCTCAGCTGCCCGGGTGAGAAGTCTCAGGGCTGGAGGACATCATCCTGGAGAGGAGGAAAACAATCCCCTAAGGGGGATCCCTTCTCCAGGGGACGGACCCGTATCTGAATGCACTCAGGATGCTCCTCAGCGGGAAGGGGGCTGGGGGCTTCTTGTAGTGGGGGATTCGATTATTAGAAACATAGAGAGGGGGGTTTGCGACGGATGTGAGGACCGCATGGTGACTTGCCTGCCTGGTGCGAAGGTTGCGGACATCACTTCTCGTCTAGACAGGCTGGTAGATAGTGCTAGGGAGGAGGTAGCGATTGTGGTGCATGTCAGCACCAACAACTTGGGCAAGTGTATCCAGGCGGTCCTAGAGGCCAAATTTAGGCTATTAGGTAGGAAGCTGAAAGCCAGGACCTCAAAGGTAGCGTTCTTGGAGGTGCTACCTGCTCCATGCGCAGGGCCAGCTAGGCAGGCGGAGATCAGGAGTCTCAATGTGTGGATGAGACAGTGGTGTAGGGAGGAGGGGTTTAGATTCGTTAGGCACTAGGGAACGTTTTGGGACAAGTGGGGCCTGTACAAGAGGGACGGACTTCACTTGAACCAGAATGGAACCAGACTGCTGGCGCATAACATTAAAGAGGTGGCAGAGCAGCTTTTAAACTGATCCCTGGGGAAGGCTGACAGGAGCCGAGAGGCATCCGGTTCGGGACTCCTCATCCCTATGAGAAGAGGATGGGGAGGTTAGAGAACAACAAGACAAAGTCAAAGTAGGAGAAGAAACTGGGAATGGTAGCGTGATGGGATGTGAGAGATGGTTTGGCACAATGAGAGGATTCAGGGATAAAGGAGCTAATAAGCAGCCCATCCATTCCATGTACAAATGCTTTTATGCAAATGCCTGAAGTCTCTGAGCAAAAATGGGAGAACTGGAATGTCTGGTGACTAGGGAAAATATTGACATAGTGGGCATAATGGAAACCTGGTGGAATGCGGAGAATCAGTGGGATACCGCAATCCCGGGATATAAATTCTACAGGAGGGACAAGGAGGGGCGTGCTGGAGGTGGGGTGTCCGTTTATGTTAAGGAAGGGATAGAATCCAGCAAAGTAGAGATTGAAGGTGGGTCCGACTGCACTGTAGAATCTCTGTGGGTTAAATTACCAGGCCTGTGGAGCGATGTAATACTGGGGGTGTACTATCGTCCTCCAGACCAGAAACCGGAAGGGGACCTTGAAATGAGGAAACGGAACAGGGAGGTGACAAGGAGGGACAGGGTTGTAATCATCGGGGACTTCAATTATCCTCATATTGACTCGGTCAATTTGTGTTCTGGTCATGAAAAGTTCTGGTCAGACCGGATTCCTTGACATGACTAAGAGCAGCTAGACATGGAGCCCACCAGAGGGCAGGTAACTCTGGATTTAATATTGTGCGGTACTCAAGACCTGGCTAGAGATGACAATGTTATGGAGCCATTGGGGAACAGTGATCATGCTGCAATCCATTTTAACATGCACGTCGGGGGAAGAATACCAGGCAAATCTCTCACAAAAACCCTTGACTTCCGATGGGCGGACTTCCCTCAAATAAGGAGGCTGGTTAGAAGGAGGTTGAAAGGGAAGGTAAAAAGAGTCCAGTCTCTACAGAGAGCATGGAGGTTGCTCAAATCAACAGTAATAGAGGCCCAGCGGAAGTGTATACCACAAAGGAAGAAGGGCTCCACTAAGTCCACCCCTTAGTCCACTACACTCCACTAAGTCAACCCCTGCTAACTGGTTAAGAGGCACCTTTTCAAGTGGGTGCTCCTCTTTTATTTAGCAGGGGGAGAGTAACTGGCCCATCTCACCCCAGCAGTGTCTTTTCTAGTGGCTGTCTGCTGGTGTTGCATCTTTTTAGATTGTGAGCCATTTTGGGACAGGGAGCCATTAGATATTTGATTTTCTCTGTAAACCGCTTTGTGAACTTTTTGTTGAAAAGCGGTATATAAATACTGTTGTTGTTGTTGTTGTTGTCCAGGAGGATGCCAGCATCACTAACCAGCCAAGTTAGAGAGGCTGTAAAGGGCAAGGAAGCTTCTTTCCATAAATGGAAGTCTTGCCCTAATGAAGAGAATAAAAAGGAACATAAACTGTGGCAAAAGAAATGTAAGAAGGTGATACGGGAGGCCAAGCGAGACTATGAGGAACGCATGGTCAGCAACATTAAGGGGAATAGTAAAAGCTTCTTCAAATATGTTATGGCAGAGAAGCGGTTGGCCCTCTGGATGGTGAGGGAGGGAAAGGGGAGATAAAAGGAGACTTAGAGATGGCAGAGAAATTGAATGAGTTCTTTGCATCTGTTTTCACAGCAGAATATCGCTGCCCGAACGGCCCCTCCTGACCAAGGAATTAAGTCAGATAGAGGTTGAAAGAGAAGATGTTTCAGACCTCATTGATAAAGATCAATAAGTCACCGGGCCCTGATGGCATCTACCCAAGAGTTATTAAGGAATTGAAGAATGAAGTTGCAGATCTCTTGACTAAAGTATGCAACTTGTCCCTCAAAACGGCCAGTGCCAGAGGATTGGAGGATAGCAAATGTTACGCCGATCTTTAAAAAGGGAAAGAGGGGGGACCCAGGAAACTATAGGCCAGTCAGTCTAACATCTATACTGGGTAATATGGTGGAATGCCTCATCAAAGATAGAATCTCAAAACACATAGCGAACAAGCCTTGCTGAGGGAGAATCAGCATGGCTTCTGTAAGGGTAAGTCTTGCCTCACAAACCTTTTAGAATTCTTTGAAAAGGTCAACAGGCATGTGGATGAGGGAGAACCCATGAACATTATATATCTGGACTTTCAGAAGGCATTTGACACAGTCCCTCACCAAAGTATACTGAAAAAAACTCCACAGTCAGGGAATTAGAGGGCAGATCCTCTCCTGGATTGAGACCTGGTTGAAGACCAGGAAGCAGAGAGTGGGTGTCAATGGGCAATTTTCACAATGGAGGGAGGTGAAAAGCGGTGTGCCCCAAGGATCTGTCCTGGGACCAGTGCTCTTCAACCTCTTCATAAATGACCTGGAGACAGGGTTGAGCAGTGAGGTGGCAAAGTTTGCAGACGACACCAAACTTTTCTGAGTGGTGAAGACCAGAAGTGATTGGGAGGAGCTCCAGAAGGATCTCTCCAAACTGGCAGAATGGGCAGCAAAATGGCAGATGCGCTTCAATGTCAGTAATTGTAAAGTCATGTACATTGGGGCAAAAAATCAAAACTTTAGATATAGGCTGATGGGTTCTGAGCTGTCTGTGACAGATCAGGAGAAGATCTTGGAGTGGTGGTGGACAAGTCGATGAAAGTGTCGACCTAATGTGCGGCAGCCAAGTGGACGGATGAAAGTGTCGACCTAATGTGCGGAAGGCCAATTCTATGCTTGGGATAATTAGAAAAGGTATTGAGAACAAAACAGCTAATATTATAATGCCGTTGTACAAATCTATGGTAAGGCCACACCTGGAGTATTGTGTCCAGTTCCGGTCGCCGCATCTCAAAAAGGTTATAGTGGAAATGGAAAACGTGCAAAAGACAGAGACTACGATGATTACTAAGATGATTACTGGGTTGGGGCACCTTCCTTATGAGGAAAAGCTACGGCGTTTGGGCCTCTTCAGCCTAGAAAAGAGATGCCTGAGGGGGGACATGATTGAGACATACAAAATTATGCATGGGAAGGGTAAAGTGGATAGAGAGATGCTCTTTACACTCTCACATAATACCAGAACCAGGGGACATCCACTAAAATTGAGTGTTGGGAGGGTTAGGACAGACAAAAGAAAATATTTCTTTACTCGGCATGTGGTTGATCTGTGGAACTCCTTGCCACAGAATGTGGTGACGGCATCTGGCCTGGATACCTTTAAAAGGGAATTGGACAGGTTTCTGGAGGAAAAATCCATTACGGGTTACAAGCCATGATGTGTATGTGCAACCTCCTGATTTTAGAAACGGGCTATGCCAATGCAAGGGAGTACACCAGGATGCAGGTCTCTTGTTATTTGGTGTGTTCCCTGGGGTATTTGGTGGGCCGCTGTGAGATACAGGAAGCTGGACTAGATGGGCCTATGGCCTGATCCAGTGGGGCTATCATACTTGAATTGGTTTCCTCCGAAAGAATCATGGAAATTGCAATTTAGCAAGGATGGCGAGGATGCTGTTAGAAATTCCCAGCTCCCCTCACAGAACTTCAATTCTCAGCTCTAATGTTTTCATTCCTCCTTCTTAGGCTGAGAGAAACTTTGCTCCAACTGCCTGGGAACTGAGAATGCACCCTCTGGTCTCTGCTATGGGCAAGAGCATGGGTCTTCAAACCCTGGCCCGGGGACCAAATCCAGCCCATGGGAGCCTTTGATGCAGCCCTTTCCCAAGTAGTGTGGAAGCTTGACTGTTCTGGACCACAGCAATCTGCTGATGGGTCAGGAATACAGAACCTTATGTGGAGAGGTACTTCTGCTGAAGAGGATTCCCCAAAGATAGCCCAAGAAGGCCAAGAGAGAGCGTGTCCCCAAAATTACAACACACCCTTTGGAAACCTGAGAAAAGGAGTTCCAGATACATTCAACATCCTGATCAGTCTGCTAGCTAATCAGTCCCGTCTATCCTATCCATACTGAAAGCATTTTTTCTTTTTATAAATTAATTTATATCTCAGATTTCTCCCAACTTTCCTTATTACTCAATGGTTCACCAACTCTTTATCCCTCAAAAGGACTAAGTCTTCCTGGGTTGTTTTGTCCTGTCAATGGAAACTTCCTTGGGAATCATTTGGATTCAAAGCTAGGCTTTAAATCTATTGATAAATGAATGATTTCCTTGTTCCTCGGGAGCTCTGGGAACTGGAGTTCTGTAAAGGGGGCTAGCAATCTCTAACAGCATCTCGCCAAACCACAGTTCTTTGCATTTTGGTGACAGTGGGATTGATATCAAGATAATATAACTTTATGTTGCAGATATACATCCCTCTTCCTTGCAAGGTCACTGTGTATTCTGAAGACTTCCAAAGCTGAAATGTAAAAACCACTTCCTACCAATGATTGTGTCTTGTCTTCCAACAGGTCTGCATAGAACCTACCAGGCAATTTGCCTCAAAAAGTGTCTGGACCTTACAGGCATATTTCTCATGCCAGAAATAATTATCAGATTGGGGAAAAAAAAACAAAAACAACAACTCTCTGTTGGGTACAATCACATGTGACTCTCAGGCTGAAGGGATCTGCTGTTTTGGTCCTCTTTTTAGATTTAGGGCATGTTAGTGTTAACATCTTGACAGCTTGTCTGAAAAGATTCATTTCAGAACCCAAAGGAGCCCCCTTGTCATAACTTTTTAATGCTCTGAAGGTTGTGCTTGAATCCAATCTGGCAGCCAGCCATCAGTTCCGGCTTGAAATTAAACGACAAGATTATATTCACCTGGCGCAATGTCCAATAGAATAATTCACAAGCAAGCTTGACCTGGACTACATTTTAATAGGGACATGTTTTAAGAGCTGTGATTCCCAAGCTGGAATTCTGTTCGCTCAGCTTGCGAGGAAATGAGAATGACAGATTATGCACCTCAAAGCCCGGGGAGGGAAGCAGGCAGCCTGAGAGCATCAAAAGGAAGTTGATGTGCAAATGGAATGAGGGTGCAGTGAGCATTTCGTGCAGGATTTTGCCAGGTAATCAACGCCTACCTGCAAATCCTGCTGGTTGTGAAAGCCTCTGTTGTTCCCTTCAGAGTTCTGGGAAGCTTTGGTGGTAATGAACACATCTGAGAGAGTATCTGCAGATGTCCATTTATAGTGTTTTTCTGATTCCCTTTGAAAAACAAAACTGACAGTCTGAGGCATGGATCTTGAGACGAAAAAATGAGTGTGATGAAGATCTTTGGAAGGCAGAAGAAGGGGAAAAGGAGGGGAAATGGTAGTGCATTATTTTTCTGCTCCAAGTGCTTTGTACATTACTTTCTCCGCGTGTGCGTCAGTCTGAAATTACTTCTCAGGAACTGATGTGATTCCTAGGAGGTCTCCAGGGGACATTAAGTAGTGATATGTGATCCCTCCTGCCTTAAGAAATGTGCTCATCTTATCAAACCCTCTGTCAAATTGTTTTGCTCAAACAGGATCCTCAAAATTCACCTGATATTTTTGTTTTAGGGGAAACAGTAGCATCTTAGGGATGTATGGATCTCTCCCCAAAGAAATGTCTCTAATCTTATTGAAAATCTTTTTTTTTTTTAAACCTTGGGATAATTCCTCCAAATTTGCCTTAAAATTGTGTTACAGTCTTTGTACCTAAGAAATTTCACAACCATTCAAAATGTTTTCCTCAAACTCTTCCAAAATGGATATTTCACCCAAACAAGAATGTATTTGCTGATAGGGAGAACCAATGATGGAATGTCTTAGAGAGGAACATGCTCACCTGAGACAATGTTAAGAACATAAGAAGAACCCTGCTGGATCAGGCCATAGGCCCATCTAATCCAGCTTCCTGTATCTCACAGTGGCCCACCAAATGCCCCAGGGAGCACACAAGACAGCAAGCAAGAGACCTGCATCCTGGTTACCTCTCTCAAGCCCTGTTGGCAAGCTAGAGGGCCAGAAGAGATAAAGGTGGACAGATGTTCAGGTAAGCATGGAGGAGTCAGACTTTGTGGCTGTGAAGAATCCACTTCCCATACTAGTTGTTTGTGCTGAAGGAGGTTTCATTCCATCAGACTAACTGCTTTCGAACCTGAGGACTTTTTTCAATCCAAGTTTTGATAGGACAGAATGGCCAATGATGTCAAGTAGGAAGTCAAGCATTCTAGTCCAACTTCCTGCATGTTGCAGGAAATCTTCCTAGAGCGTCACCAGCAGGTAACTCTTGAGTCTCAGCTTGAAGATCTCCAGTGATGGGATAGATCTAACCCAGATATTTTCAGTCTTTTTCATCTCATGGCACACTGAAACGGCCCTAAAATTGTCAAGGCACACCATCATTTTTTTAACAATGGACAAGACACACCATAATGCTGGTGGGGGCTCACATCCCTAATGGTCGTACTAATAAATGACCCTCTCCCAAACTCCTGAGGCACACCTGCAGACCATTTATGGCACACTGGTTGAAAATCACTGATCTAACTTATAGGCTGCTGACCTATAATGTTGCAGTTGGACATTCTTGGATAAGATTGCAATTGGACTGCTAACATTCTCATTTCTCTTACTCTGACTTTTGCCAGTTTCCATCTCCTTTACTCCTGGCATGCCATGAACCAGGGCAAGCAGGGGGAGAAGAAAGGAACACAGGTGCATGGGGCAGCTGCAAGAAATAGGGCCTTCTCAGTAGTGGCACCAACATTATGTAACTTCCTCCCTCTTGATTTACAAACTGTTCTTGCAAATTGTCCTGCTTATCCCCTGGGGGCTGGGGATAAGAACAGGCCCTCGGTTTGGTTGTACTAGTCATAAGAGGCGACTAAACAGCCACCAGGTAGATGGGTCTCATCAGCCTTGGAAGGCAGCTCATCTAAGAGAAGGAAACTCTGACCTCAAACCGCCACTGCCTTGTGGCTACATCCAGTTATGGAAAAGGCTTCAGGAGTCAACCTCAAGGCAAAATCCGGAGCCGGAGTCCCTGAGGCAGTTCGTGGCTGAACACAGTCATATTCTGGCAACTCCTGCGACGCCACTGGAACCAACTGTACTGGCTTCTGCCTTTCCATTGGACCATTTCAGCGATGTGGAGAGGGGGGATTTGCTGCATGGGTAACAGCCTATCCTCCATACCTATTTTACCCAGACTTCGCACAGTGGAGAGGACACTCCAACTTCACCATACAGTGTCGGCACAACACGGGAAACAGCAGTTTACTGGTTATAAGTCTTCGCTCGATTGGCGTAGAGCATGATGCCAGGGGCTGCTTCCGATGGTGGGAGAGATCATTGCATCTCATTGGGCAGCTACCGCCCACCTTAAGCTGGGCAGTCCCCAGCCAGTCCATTAAACCCATGAGGTACATAGGGTTTAGGGTAAAAACCGACAAGCGGATCAACAACTCTGCACCATGCAACAGAAAAAAGAAAACTCCTGCCCTAAAGCTGGGTACCTGGAATGTTAGGACAATGACACCTGGCTTTTCTGAACTCATGCAGGGAAAGCGCCCTACAAGTAGACCACAACTGCGATACAAGGACACCTGCAAGAGGCATCTGAAGACCTTAGGAATGGACCTCAACAGGTGGGAAACCCTGGCCTCTGAGTGGCCCGCTTGGAGGCAGGCTGTGCAGCATGGCCTTTCCCAGTTTGAAGAGACACTTTGCCAACAGACCGAGGCAAAGAGGCAAAGAAGGAGGGCCCGTAGCCAGGGAGACACACCAGGGACAGACCGCACTTGCTCCCAGTGTGGAAGGGATTGTCACTCCCGGATTGGCCTTTTCAGCCACACTAGACGCTGTTCCAGAACCACCATTCAGAGCACAATACCAGAGTCTTCCTAGACTAAAGGATGCCAATGTGGCATCTTTGTAAACCTTCTGGTGAGGCTTGAAGACATTTCATTTTAGACAAACCTTCTGAGTTCTCAACCTGTTTAGACAACTTTTAACTTCTTTCTAACTTCTGGCTTTTACAGGCTTGGGGCTTTAATAAGTTTGCTCTGCTACTGCTCTTTTTATTGTATTAATGTTTTACTGTTGTTTTTATAATTATTATTACGTATTATTATTAACAGTATTTATATACCGCTTTTCGACTAAAAGTTCACAAAGCGGTTTACAGAGAAAAATCAAATAACTAAATGGCTCCCTGTCCCCAAAAGGGCTCACAAACTAAAAAGATGCAAATGAATACCAGCAGACAGCCACTAGAACAAACAGTGCTGGAGTGAGGTGGGCCAGTTACTCTCCCCCTGCTAAAAAAGGAGCACCCACTTGGAAAAGTGCCTCTTACCCAATTAGCAGGGGTTTGGAAAATAGCAGGAAAATAATGTTCTTAATTGTGAAGGGTAATTTGTGGTTTTAGTGGTGATTTTATGTTCTTTGTATTTCCCGACACTGTTTTAAGCTACCTTGGGTTCCTTCATGGAGAAAGGCAGTGTAGAAATAAAGTAAGTAAGTAAGTAAGTAAGTAAGTAAGTAAGTAAAGAAAGAAAGAAAGAAAGAAAGAAAGAAAGAAAGAAAGAAAGGGTGCATTCCTAACCCCTTATGTCAGTATTTTCCAGCACGCCAATGGGACGTGTGCTGCATCCTGCAGTTGTGTGTCACTCACGGAGGCCTCCTCAAAGTAAGGGAATGTTTGTTTGTTTCCTGACCTCAGAGCTGCATTGTCCTTATGTCAGTGTTGGAAAGCACTGACATAAGGGGTTAGGATTGCACACTAACTAACTAACTAACTAACTAACTAACTAACTAACTAACTAACTAACTAACTAACTAACTAACTAAAATGTGAGGGAGAATTCAGCCATCCCTAATTGAGGCTCTAATTCTATGCACACTTTACAGGGAGCCAGCCCTGTGGAACACAATTAAACTCAGTTCTGAATAGATATGCTGCGAGAAAAGGGTATCTGAATCCCTGGCTGCTTTCCTGGGGAAGCAGACCCATTGATGTGTACCCTCACTCACTTTGGGTATGGCACCAGCCTCCTTCTGCCTGGCTGCTGCTCCAGGAAAGGAATTCGCTGGGTATGACTAGCATTTTCTATACTTTGAATGCCAGGATCATGTTAGTGCCACCAGGCTTGTGGTCCTCAAAGGAACTGAGAGATTGGGTGTTCTTGCATGCATGTTTGCCCAGAAGACTATGTGAAGAACTATCGGTACAAGATAGCAACCCATCCCATTATGTCAGCTATAAATCTATCTTCCAATCTGCTCCAGTTTATCTCAACCCAAACCTGGCTACCAAATAGCTCAGGTCAACCCTATGCATTCAGCCACCTCCCATCCTCATCACTACTTCCATTGTCCCTTCTTTCTCTGTGAACCTCTTCACTGCTTCAACTCTCCCAACTGTTCCTAAGGAAAACTTTAGCATCAGAACGCTGCATCAAGCTCCGTGCAACCATGGCTCACTGTCCAAAGCCACTTCTCTGGCTGCTGTTTGTGGTTTATTACATCAGGATGATTTCAGAGGGCAGCAGTTCACCAGCGTTTACCTTAGACAGCATCAGGCCATGCATAAGAGCTGATGGATGTGTCTGCACAACTTGGTTGTCCCCACCTCTAGAAGGAGGCTGCCCTTAAAATGATATAATTGTCAAACGGGGGATTTCTGCTATGCCCAAGTTTCACAGTTATTTATCATCTTTCATCCTTAGATGACCTGCTTTTCTCTGTCTGCACATTAATCAGATGATATCATTGTGTTGCAAAAGGATTCTCAAAGGAGCCCTCCCCCTTTCACAAAGAGAGCCTGTCCCTCCTCTATATGTGACCTAAGCCCCAGGGAGTGTTTTTATCTTTAATGCCAAAAAGGTCCTCGAAATCGAATCGAGTGTTTTTATCTGTATTTGCACTTGGCTTTCAGTCCGTCAGCATTAAACACCCTTTCCATGTGTGCTGCCCCTTTGCATCTAGCAGTAGCAAGCCAGTGGCCAGTTGCTGGTATAGTGAACACACAAATGAGATGACATGTGCAATAAATGCATTTAAATGTGATGGGACACATATGGGAGATTTACATGTGTGTAGTGGCGTAGCTAGAGGGGGTGCAAAGCGTTAAGTTTTGCAGGTACCTGAACGTGCTGTGCAAAGTAAGCCCCTTCCTTCCCTTTGGAGACATTCCAGGTGGGGGGCAAGAGCAAAATGGAGGTGTATGCTTGCAAAACTTAGTGCTTTGCACCCTTCTAGCTATGCCACTGCATGTCTAAGCACTTAACCCCCCAGTCTGCAGTCCATAGTAATGAGGACAAAAGTGTGCTTCGTTCTCAATTCAGAGTGAACAGGTAAAGCTATCTCAAACTAAGTCAGACCTTTGCTCCATTCAGCCAGCATAATATGGTGTCTTCAAAGTGGCAGTAACTTTATTTATTTATTTATAGAACACTACAACCAATCAGTAACCAATAAAAAATAAAACTGACCAACTTGATGCCACTCACACAATTGAGTAAGTTTTTTTTAGTATTAGCTCTGAGACATGGAAATAAGATTCATACGAACACCTGATTGGTTCCTTGCTGTGTCATAATAACACCTCATTGGCTCTCGGAACAATCTGTCTCATTGATCAGTTTTAAAAGGATCTATTTTTTGTTACGTAAGGCAGTTGTGTTTTCCTTTTCTGGTTATTTGGCTACAACTTTTGATAGGATACAGATATTCCAGTGTGGTTTGTTTCATTGCATTCTGCATTAAAGTACCCATCAAATGATATATAACGTGATGGTATTATTCACACATAACAAGATTTTCACAATTTTGTCCAGTAGTGGTGTCACCCCCCCCCCGAGGGTGCCACTTAGTACAGTCACCCCCAGAGATGCCACTGGACAGGGCCCAATATGCTTTGGGGTTCACCATGTGGTTAAGATAGCCTGGTGGCCAGTTCCAGAGGCAGCAATTCAAAGGAATGGAGAAAGATGGTATGATCAAAGGAGGCCATTTGCCCATTTCCAGAACAAATCAGGCTATCTATGAGATGATCTAACTCACTGCTTTCCTCCACACTTCTTTCCCCTGATCCATTCACCTCTTCTTTTTTCATTTCAGGAGTAGGAGGAATAATGGAGGCAAGGGGTTGGGTGAGGTGGGCACCTGCTGCCAGTCTATTGGCCGAGGTGACCTCCTCAACTGGCCTCATGGGTTTGGCCCAGCGCCTGGCAGTGATTGGCCAAGTTATCTTAATAACACAGCAAGGGAAGATGGGCTGAATATTCTCTGTCTGCCATTGACTGAACTCTACTGATCCAGACAGATGGGTCTAGGAAAATGGGAAGAGTCTGTGGGTTTGAGAAGGCTTCAGGCCAAGGGAAGTCAGGAGAACAATGAAAGTTGGGCCTTGGAAGGGGTAAAGGTCCAGAGGTAAGAGAAAAGGAAAATGGAGAGGAGGAATGACCAGAGAGGTGAACTGCACATGGGCAGAAGCTGAAGGGGAATCAAATAATGTATTCATCTGAAATACGCAGCCACATCTTTGGATGGAAACTTCTTCCTTTTAAATGCCTGAAGGACAAAGTCATCATGCTCACAGTGTGCAAATGATGTGCTTAGTATTCAGGCAAGCTCTCCAATCATCTGCACTTGGTTAATCACTTTGTTTATTGCTGTGTGAATCTGATGCAAGTGAAGCTGATGCAACTGAGATCAATTATT
The DNA here is from genome assembly GCF_035046505.1 of Tiliqua scincoides. Lineage (NCBI taxonomy): Eukaryota > Metazoa > Chordata > Lepidosauria > Squamata > Scincidae > Tiliqua > Tiliqua scincoides. The sequence goes on along the minus strand of NC_089824.1, from coordinate 8,779,196 downwards.
GATCTGCAAGAGTGACACAGTTTTTTTTTGCCGGACAATGGCAGGTGATTTCTAATGGATTGTGGCTCGCTTCATTAATGTGGAATATTTCTTTTCAGAAATGGACTGTAGCTGCATCGATGAAAACCGCCTTACCTGTTTATCAAAGGCAAAGTCTCCTGGTCACTAGAGCATGACCAAGAGACATAAGCAGCTCTGGACAGTGTGCCTTGGCCATCACATGAAATGAGTATGCATGCCCGATCTCGTCTGATCTCGGAAGCTAAGCAGGGTCAGGCCTGGTTAGTACTTGGACGGGAGACCGCTTGGGAATACCGGGTGCTGCAGGCTGATACCATAGTCTTTCAAGACTGAAGGCTGCCAACCAAACGGCTTATAGGAACCCCAGTTCAAGATACAGTTAAATCAAGTTAATTGTAATTAATGGAAAGGATGGAACAGGCTATGAACTAGAAATGGCTGGCTTGTTGTGTTGGTTTCAATTAGATTTGGGTACAAGTACCACTGGGATTGGGTGGGGTCATCCTCCTGGTTTTGATCAAATTGTGGAGGTGGATCACAGGTGAATCACAGGCATAATTCCTTGCAAGGGAAAATGGGCAGCGCAATCCTAACTTGCGCTAGAACAGGCAGGTTGGTGGTCCTGCCCTGTAGCAGGTTCAGGTTTGGGGCTGGCTGAGGCTCAGCCTGAGGCAAGGGGAAAAAATTCCCCTTACCTTGGCAAGAGCCGCAGCTCCCCAAATGGGTCTACTCGGATCTGTGCCACTTGAAGAGGTGGCACAGATCCGAGCAGAATGGAGCAGCCTGGAGCTGCTCCATGCTGCCTGGGAGCAGGGCTAGAATCCAGCATAAGTACTAGATCCTGGTCCTACCTCCCATTCCCTGCCTGCTGGCCCATAGGCCTGCCCCCCCACCCATGGGCCTGCCCACAGTCCACCCTCCCCGAAACACCACATCCCCACATCCTCCCCACTGTTCCCATGTCCTCCTGACCCCTGCAATGACCAGGCTCAGCTGGCACAAACATACCAGTCTCAGTGGGCACAGAGGCTGAATCTGGTCTCCACAGGCTGGCGCACATCCCTGCGCTGGCCCAGCCAACTCACACAGAGGTGCAAACGTGCTTTACGGTACGTTTGCAATACTTCCAGGCTGGCATAAGAAACTTGTGCCAGCTGGGTGCAGGATTTGGATTGCACCCTTAGTTACATTAACTTTCAAGAGACACAACCAAGCTGAAATATTCAGTAACAGAAGCAGGATGTTGGCCAGCCAATAGGTTAGGCATCCTCTAGTATATTAGATGTATACCTTAAGTATACATCCAGCAGCACACGGTGTTGCAACAGCAACTCTTTGTTGTGTGTGCCTATTATTGCACAGTGGGAAGCTGCGGGTTCCTCCTCACTCCTGCTATACCTGACTACAGATTTTCTGTCCTTATCAAGATGCAACTGAATTGACACCACACCGGATGCTCTCGAGAGCCCCCCTGTGGGGCCAACCGTAACACGGTGAACAACCTTTGGAGGAAGAAAGTGTGTGTGGGGGGGAAGTCATTCTGAGTGACTTCCTTTTAAAATTCAGTGAATACTTCTGTGGTTTTCTTATGCAACGTAAAGGCAGTGGGCTTTGCTGTGCTGTGCGCACCTCGCTGTGCCAGGCCACATGGGCCAAGTTAGTTGCCACTGGAAACAAGATAAAGGAGCGGGCAATAATTCAGAAGGCAATGTGTTATTCCTGCTGCTGAGTAATAGGGGATGATGTGTGCTGCAAATTGCACATGGACAACATTCGCCATTAAACCTCCCACTTTCTGTAGGTAACTCACAGGGTTTTGACAGGAGATGCCATTAATGACAGGAATGAGGTAATGTAATTGGACAGCCAAGGAACATATTTGCCTTTTTGCTGGACAGTTTTAGTGTCGCCAATCATGCTTTGCTATATAAAGAAGAAAAGCACCCGTGCTGGGGAGGGGGGCAGGCCAGTCCTGTGGCTATGATAAAAAGACAAGCATCACAACGTCTGTCTTTTTCTCCAGTGTTTGCTGCATAAAAGTGATGGAGTCGTTTCATGTTCTGAATCTTGCTCGATCAAGATCACTTATCCCAGACCTCAAGCGATGGCCATTAGTTAACAGCTGATGATTTATTTATGGCAAGGGATTCTGCATAAGACTGAGACAAATGTAGGGGTACGGTACTGAAAGAAGAAGTCTCAGTACGGGGGGAGGTGTAGCATCAAGGGACTTAAGGGGAATTGAAATGATGGCAGTAACCACCCGCTCCCCCATTTTGGAGCAGTGAAATGAGGGGAGGGGGTAAATGGATGCATTTCAGGTCAGGCCTAATTCTATAACTCTGTCAAAATCACAGCCCAATCCTCTCCCCCACCAGGCTGTAGCTTGTAGCTGCACCATGGAGGTGAGACCCACATGCTATGGTGCGGATGGCAATCAGGAGACCTGTGAGAGGTAAGGGAAAATATTTCCCCATACTTCTGCATAGGCCCCTTGCTGATCTAGGGGTCTCCTTGGACCCACATCAGCTATCTAACTGGCATGAGTCCAAGAAGAGCTGGGAGGCAGTATGAAAAATGGGGAACAGGATCTGACATGCGTCTGCCATTGGATCCACTCCCCTGACATGCCCCCAGTTCCTCCCCCCAAAATTCCTGGTTACTTTCTCTCCCTACCCATTGCCCTACCCCACTGCCAATGAATCTCCTCTGGCTGTGGCTGGGTGCTGCACATGCACGGTTGCCAGGCATTTACACTGCGTCTGCAGTGCCAATGAAGTGGACCTTCTGTTGGCAGAACACTAGTTCCGTTAATGGAAGGCACCAGTAGGTTTGGGCCCTAAGGGTGCAATCCTAAGTGCACCTTGGGTAGGCCCAAGTCCCTTGCTCCAGATCAGGAGGGTTGCAAACATGCTGTAAACTACGTCTGTGCCTCCTCTAGGGTCAGCTGGGTTGGCGCAGGGATGTGTGCCGGCTCGCGGAGACTGAATCCATCCTCTGCGCCAACTTACAGGGAGACTTGCGTCAGCTGAGCTCAGCTGATGCAAGGGTCTGGGGTGAGCAGGCAGGGGACAGGGAGTAGGTGGGAGGGAGATGTTCTAGGGTGGGTGGGGGATGCAGGAGGCGGGGCTGGGACCCAGGAGAAATGCAGGATCCTAGCCCCTGTTCCTGAGTAACCCAGAGTGGCTGCAAGCCACTCTGTTCTCTCCTTGGACTTATGACACCTCCGGAGATTGCACAAGTCCAAGGAGACCCATTCAGGTTGTGGTGGCTTACCTGGGGGTAAGGGGAAGAGTTTCCCCTTACCTACAACTGAGCCACTTTGGGGCCCTATCTTGCGTTGAATACAGTGCAGGCCTCTTGGCCTGCTTGTTCCAGTGCAAGATAGGATTGCGCTGTAAGTGTCTTAGGAATGGTATGAGTGCCCAGGACTCTTTGGTCTGCAAGGAAACAATGCACATTTCCTGTTGTTAATAAATGTTCTGAGATGATTACAGAGCATTATTGTCAGATCTGTGGGTAAAACATGACTGCAAGCTGCAGGAACAATTAAGGCAATCATACCCACAATGCGTAGAATGATTCCAATCTACTTTATGTTGCTTTAGATGAATATCTGTCTTTTCGGAAAGTCAGTTTGTTTTGAAAGAGCACAAAATGGGTGATTCAGTTACCTGCAGTTAATAATATCTGCAATGAACACTAGCTACTGAGATCTAGATTCTGTCAGTGATTTTGAAACATGATTGCATACCATAAGGGTATGCATGTGATGTGCAACCACGGTTTGAAAGGCGTTACCTGCTTTTGCAAAAAACCTGGACATGTGATGCCTGTATGTGCGGAGTTGCACATCCCTGCAGAGATAAAAGGCTGGGTCTTCACACAGGCCTGTTCTCTCTCTCGAAAAACCCACTAGTCCTAAAGATCGCCTGCACCACTGCAGTCTGGGTGTAAACCCGCATTTTTATTTATCACACTTGCAGTTAGGGGTGCTAGTGATAGAACCTGAGGCTTTTGACATGCCAAGCAGGGCTGGCTCTGTCCTTGACCTGTGGCATCTGCTTGCCATAGCTGGAGTCAGGTGTTCCTGGGGTATGGTCCTCCAACCCTCGGTCAGGTTTCTTGTACTTAATAGGCCAAGACAAGAAGCTGAGATGGCCCATAGACTGAAAGGGAAGTCTGCCACTGAATCCCAGGCAGCTTAAAGAACTTTGAAATCCTTTATAAAAGATGCAACATAAACTGTTATGGCTTTGGGGGCAGGGTGGAAAAGAAAGGGCAGAAAGCTGAGAGAGCTGTTGAAATTCACAGTTGCAGCCCCATGCTTTTTCTGTTCTTGTCTTGCTTTTGGTCTTGCTGTCCCAATAGCCTGCTTGGTAATTTTATTTCTTTGGTGCATGTTTAATTAAAGCCCGTGCCTGAACCTTCATAGAATATACAATCTGTTATTTGGAGAACTGGGGAGAGAGATGTACACTCCTTAATAAGTGATGAAGAATGTTTGACCAAATATTAAAGCATCTGTTAAGGCCTGGTGGAACGTTGCTGGAGATAAGAGAGATAAGAGAGAGCCTTAGAGGTTCATCTCTGGCTCTCCCCACTGATGTTGGCTGTTAACTGTTCAGTTCTGGGGCATCTTTTGCCCAATGATAAGGACTTGCTGCCCGGGTGACCTCCCGTCTAGATGACCTTCCTTGGAGAGCTGTGTAATTGACATTGGGACCTTGGAAAGTGTTTTTCCCCAACGGGAAGACCAATTCTTTCATTCCTTCTTATAATCTTTTCCCCCTTCAAATATTGTCTTTGTTTAGCCTGAATTCTCCCCTCACGTCTCTTTCCCCTGCTGTGAATCTGACAGAACCGCAGAAGCTCAAAACCAGAAAGCACGCTGTATACAATATGACTCTAATCCCACTTGATTACTGTCTCTGTCAGTAGCGACTTTTCTCCCCTACCGAAATGATAAGAGGGAATATGAAATATGAACAAATGGAATTTTGCTACATCTGTTTACCATAAAGTTTAATTGAGACTACACTATAAATTATGAAAAGCTGAGCAAACAACATTGCCAGGTACAGATCTCATCAGCCACTTCCAATTAACGCAGGTAGAAAACCGCTTTGCGCAAAGCCAGAGAACATGTCTGTGACATCTTGTGGGAGATGCTTGTAGGAGAGGCCCGCAGGTGGAACGCAGCCCATTCCTTGCCTGTTTGTGCCCCTCCAGGGGGAATTCCAAATACCCATTTTTGGTAGCCTTTTCCTACAACCTGGAAACATTTCAGACATGCCCAAATGGAAAGCAATGGGTTTTATTTCTGCATTGCTATATATCTGCGTGATTTCTGGATACATATTCAAATCATATTCATACATATTCATATATTCTGGATTCATGGGCAAATCATGGTGGAGGCACTGGTTTCTCCTGCCTGTATCAGCCAACAAGCCAGCTGCACTTCCTGGCTCACCTGTGTCTGAGACTCCCTTGGGGTGTGTATTGCCGGGAGAGTGAAAGCCTTGCGTGTTCTTGCTGCTGAACTCAGTGAGGAGCTCAGAAGAGGAGAATGGAAACGGATCAAAACAGTCTGGTCAAAGAATGGGGAACAATTGAAAGGTGGGCTTGCAGAGAAATCCGTGGGGTAGGAAATGAGGACGGGGCTCTCAAAAGACTCTCGGGATACAGTGAAGAGTGGGCCTTAGAGGGCAGAGAAACAGAGAGGGGCCCACTGTGATGTTGGGCTACAGAGAGATGGTGGGAAGCAAAAAGGACTCATGGCGATGGGCCTATGCTAGAATAAATGACTGTACATCTCCATTTTGTTCCCTCGCTTGGAATGACTCTGAAGGGAAGGGGGAGGGGCCCTTGCACGCTGCGGTGAAGCTCCCTGCAAAACTTAGCACTTTGCACCCCCTCTAGCTATGCCACTGCATGAGAGTCATGTGGGAAATTATGCTAGTGGCCACGAGGCAGAACTGAGTTGTGCACCCACTATTGGCTGACCTCCTGTTAGGATAGCAACACAGGTGCAGGACAAAGGACATCCTGGCTCCTGGACCACAGCAGATATTATTAGCTGGTGGCAAGAGCCATTGCAACCTTAGTTCAGGTTACCAGCACATCCACAAATGTAAAATGGTTATTTCTTCTTTGCAGCCTGCCCTACCATGATTTCCTTTTTCCACAAACAAGATACTGGTTGGGCTTGGAGGGTACAGAGGGGGGCTGATCAATAGGCAACCAACAGCAAGAAAAGCCTCTTTCTCTGCAACTCAGGCAAGCCACCCAATCCTCTACAAAGCAGCTGTGACTGGTGGCAGAGGTATTCACAAAGCAGGATTGGCCAGCAGGAGCAGCATTTGCCTCTCTCAAATGGAACCTCTGGAAGAAGGTCAATCTCTCCATCAAGTCCAAAATTCACCTCTTCCAGACACTGATTTTACCAATTCTCCTATATGAATTGGAAACGTAGACTCCGCTCAGATCAGACATGAACGAGCTCAAGGTCATCCAAATGAGATGCTCAAGACAGATCCTGGGTGTCTCTCTTAGTGATTGCCATCATAATGAGACAATTCAAATAAGGCGCGATCATCAACCATCAGCTGAAGAACACGTCCAGAAGCACAGACTGCAATGGTTTGGCCACATCTGCAAAATGAAAACTAGTGGACGGCCACACAAGCTATTCTGGCAAGAGTGACCTCCCTACTGGAGGTTTCAACAGGGAGCTCCAAAGAAAATGTGGCTCAAACACATTGAGGAAGATCTAAGGAACTGGCAATTGACCACTGATGAGATAGAAATATCACCAGCAGTCACCTAGGGTGGAAGTGTGTCATGAATGAAACACAGATCCCAGCAGCACCTAGAGCTGTGTATTGGGTGAGAGGTAAACCTGCTCCTGAAGTGCCAGCTAAGGACTAAAGAAGAAGCTCACAAAGAGTACCCACAAAAAATGACACTTGCAACAGTGGTAACTGCAAAACAGACTTTGCCTAATCCAGTGGTTTTCAAGGGCAGGGGGGAGGCAGGGAGGAGGCAGTGACGTGATCCCCAGGATCTAGGGTGTGGGGAGCCCTTTAGGGCTTTAGGAGCTTTAGGGCTTTAGGAGCCCCTTTAGGGCTCCCCAGCTCATTATTAGTGAAAGTGGAGCGATCGCGCTCCACTTCCGCAAAACCGGAAGTGGAGCGTGATTGCTCCACTTTCACTAATAATGAGCTGGGGAGTCCTGCAGGAGCTCGCGCAGGGCTCCCTGTACTCTATGACGGCTGCTGCAGGGACTGGTGAGTGCATCCCAGTCCGCCCCCACAAGGACTTACAGTGGTGCAAACTCTCCTAGAGAGTTTGAAAAGCTCTGGCCTAATCCATAAGAAAGACTTCATGTTATCCCATGATCTGATGGAAGTGGACCCTTTCGCTTTTTCTAGCTTTGGAGTGTCAGAGGCAAGATAAGTATCCAGAAAGAACACAATACTTGACTAGGAGTATTTCCTCAGTGCCAGATATATAAACCATACTACAGAAAACTTATTATGAGATGGTACAAGTCTGTGGGTTATTGCATGCACCCGAAATTATGTCCTATGTCCCCTTAATCAATGCTGCATTCTCCTTGTTCATGCCACCTATAGTCTCTTCACCTTCTCAGTCAAGTCTGTGTCTTTTTCAAAAGCTGGCAGCTGTGCAGACATGCTTAATGCCATCTCCAGAAGCAGGGATTTCTGGCTTGGAGGCATGCTTTTCTCCATCCCTTCTGCTGGTCTGGACAGCCAACACTATGAGCATAGTCAAATCATTCCCCTTCTGGCTGCAGTAAGTGAAATCCTCCAGTTTCTTCGCTGACAGTTTCTTGAGTTGGTGGACTAGTGGACAGAGACCATGCCTCACTGCTACCCACAACTGATCAGAGTGTAACCAATTAGAGTTCTGTGCCAAAGAGTCCAAGTTCTTAAAATACAATGGAAACCTGAGAAGTAGGATGAGGGTCAATGAAAAAAAAAAAAAAAGAATTTGTTATTGCAAAAAGCTTTCCTTCTTAAGGTTACATAAGTAAATCAAGATATTGAACACCTGTCAGGTCCAGTAAGTATCAGCTAAGACCCATAACTTTCCAGAAGGCTGATCTAACTTTCCTACATTTCCAGTGTTTCCATTTCTCAGTTGTTGTTTTTTTTCCCTTTCTCATCAGACTGACTGTCATCTTTGCTAGTTTCTCCCATCTCAGCTTCAAGGCACCCCTCTCGGCTCTGTTTTAAATAAATCACTACTTAAGTTCAGGGTAACCTAGTTCGGGACATAGAGATTTTAAAATGAAGCTGGCAGGGAGTTGTATGCTGCCTCTTACTCTCTTCGCTGGAATAAATGTTACTACAGCAAACAAGGATAACGAAAGGAGGCTATGGTAAATGCATCTATTCTCATAAATATCTGGTTTTAGTTAGCTTGCATTTCACAGTCGACATAAGACGGTCCGTTTGAGTTCCGCATATAAAGTTGCATGCATGCAATTATACAATTACAATATGAAAAGACCATGAAAGTATGAAAATCAGTATTAAATTAAACATATATATCAAAAAGGGAAAAATAAAGAGGGTGACATCTAGCGAGAATTTCACTCATCTGCCTGGAATCTCCAGCTTGTGTAGAATGATGAGTGTGACTAGGGGATGGGGTAGGAAAAAGGGGGAAAGCATTTGAGCGTAAGCTCTTGCAAACTGGTGCTGAGCTGTAACATTTTTGCCCAAGCAGTTTTTACTACGTTCAGTGCAAAGAGGTATTGTGGTGGGCAGAACCAATAACACAGCACAGAGGCACCCATGAAAGTGATGAACATGATTTGGAATTAAGTTGGAACCTGGGTGGCATTAGCAGTTTAAAAGACCAACAGGGAAAAAAGGCATCATCATGCTTCTCTGGAAAGCTGTCCATCCATCCAAATGCTGAAAATATTTTCCCCTTCTATGCCCCTCCCAAAAGTGATGACCCCCCCCCCCAGCATTGTAAACGAGAAGTATCTCTTTGATAGGAAAAAAGCAACCATGGGTGCCGTGATTTGGGTCAGGGTGGTGGTGTATCGTGGGAGATTAACCCTTTCCCCTATAGCATTTTCCCACTGACCATTGTTTCCATGAGTATTCAATTGCCCAGTGGCATAGCTAGCGGGGGTGCCAAGCACTAAGGGAGCCTCACCACAGCATGCAAGCGGCCCCTCCCCCTCCCCTTCAGAGCCTTTTTGGGCAGGGGAGCAAGCAGAGGCATTTGCCTCTTCTCTGGGTCTTCTCTGGCATTCACCTCCATTTTACTTCCCCCAACCCGGAATGGCTCCGAAGGGGAGGGGCTGCTTGCACACTGAGGTGAGGCTCCCTGCAAAACTTAGTGCTTTGCACCCATTTAGCTTTGCCACTGGGTAATTGCCTTCCAAGCAGCCACTTACAGCAACTGGCAGCCTTTGGAAAGGGCTTTTTCAGCAGGAAAATGGTGCAGGAGAAAGAATGATGCATTCAAATCACTGTACAGGTCCACCTTTTATGTCCCTTCCCCCTTTTCTAAAAGACTTGTGCATGGCTTTCTTTGCTGTACCTCACCTGCTCAGATCACAGAACACTCAGCTTCTTAACACAAAAAATATAGTGCAAATGAGTCTTCCAAATGCCTGTGTATGGAGCGTACCGTCCATGAAGAGAAATGGCATTTCAGAAATGACTTGTTTTGTGAGTTTGCCTCCGTCTTCTCAAAAGTTGCTGCGAATGAAAAGTTCAAGTAGGATGAACTGTTCTTTGAGTGGAACAAACATGTTACCCACACACCCGTGTGCACAGTCTGTGCATCTCTAGAAACATCTTGTTATTGGCACCAGCTCTTGTAGTCTGTGTCTGGAACAGCGTAGATGTCCCGTGCTGTGCTCCAGTCACTAATAGTTCCCGCTTAACAAGCGTTGCTTTGATAAAGTGATAGATCATTGCAGTAAAATGAATTTTCATCAATGATTTCATCAATGGCTCCTGCTTTTTCTTCTGCACAAAACACTTAAAAACCTCCATGTTTGCTTTTTTTTACCCAAATAAGTTGTTTGGTTGGCAACCTTCAGTCTCGAAAGACTATGGTATAAGCCTACAGCACCCGGTATTCCCAGGTGGTCTCCCATCCAAGTACTAACCAGGCCTGACCCTGCTTAGCTTCTGAGATCAGACAAGATCAGACATGTGCAGGGTATCTAAAAGTACACCCCATCTGAAAGGCTTAGAGCAAGCAAAGAACAACAAATTAAAAGCCTCAGTTTGACATAACCTGAAATGAATACTCATTTACATTTCCCCAGATTTCCATGATTTAACCCTGAGATCTAAAAGCCAACTCCAAACACGAAGGTCATATATTGCTCTGAAAGGTGTGCAGGCTTGCACTTTGGTGAATCTCCTATGGGAACAGGCAACAGCCAAGACACAGGGCTGAACTGCAATGGGGGGGTATGAGTTTTATGAGGAAAAATGTCCCCCAAGTGCATCCCCACATTTTGGTAAGTATTTGGGGGTGGGTGGGTTGCAGAATGGAACAAATATGCTCATCCTCTATGAGTGGCCACAGAAAAAAGTTGCCCTCGCTCTGATTTGGCTCTATGAATTTGATTGGTTACATGGTATGGTCAGGAAGCCTATCCAGAGTGAAGGCAATGGTTGGGGCCAATGTGCCTTTATTCCCACAGCAAAGAGCAGTTATGAATGGGGCAGTACTCCATATCAGGACTATAGCTAAGAAAAGGGCTTAAGGCCCTCCTCATCATTTCATGTGTTCCTGGTAGTGCTGTTTAAAAAAAAAAATGTTGCAAGTAACATGTACAGAGGAAACAATTGTGTGCAGGGGCTCAGTATATTGGCCAATGCTACATCTCTGAAATTCAGCAGTGAAAGGATAACTATGGCAAAAATAAAGACACCTAAAAGTTTCCTAGGAAGTGCTCAAGAACGAAAACAGGGTTTTGACTGGGACTCGCTATCCTAATCTGGCGGAGGAAGAGGGACAGAGGGACAGAGGAATTTGTGACTACAGACAGTTGTGCTAGAAACAGAGCCACAGAACCTGAGAGTTTTTCAGCTATTTTCAACCACTGTGCTTTAAACCATTTTTGCCCATCGTTGCATATACACAACAGAGATCAAATGTGTACACCTGTGGGCCAGGCAAAATGGATTAAACTCACATGGTTCACTTGTGGATTTTTCATGGCACATCAATATACCAAGGTGTACTGATTGAAAAATGCTGGTCTTAAAACTGCATCGAATGTAGCTCGACAGCTAAATTAACTGAATATTGAATTTAATTCCCACTAATAAATAGTCAGACCTTTTATAACTGAATATAAATATTTGTACAAACTGCAGCTCCATCAAGGTTCATTTATTTCATTCTTAATGGCACTGACGTCTGAGTTGGAGTCATTTGAATTGTTTGAGTTTGGAAATGCAGACACAGGAAAATCCACTCGACATGTTTCAACAGCTAATCAATTAGCAAAAATATCTTTTTTTAGAGCAGCATTGGATGAAGCCTTCATGGTTCACACAGCTCTTTTCCAAACCATAGAACAAGAGAAATATGCCTAGTGCTTCCTTGCAAGGGCAAAAACTCCAGTAGATAGATGGAACACTCCTTCCAACATGGGATGCTTCATGACAAGGAAGTTCCGCAGTAGAAACATCTCCTAATAGGCAGAGCCTCCATAGTTCAGTGACAGAGCACCTCCTCTGCATGTTGGGGGTGTCAGGCTGAATCCCTGCCATCTCCTAGTTGGGGACATCCACTAAAATCAAGTGTTGGGAGAGTCCGGACAGACAAGAAGGAAATATTTCTTTACCCAGCATGTAATTAGTTGATGGAACTCCTTGTCACAGGATGTGGCGATGGCATCTGGCCTAGATGCCTTTAAAAGGGGATTGAACAGATTTATGGAGAAGTCCATCACAGGCTACAAGCCACGATGGGCATGTGCAACCTCCTGGTTTTAGAAGCAGGGCTATCTCAGAATGCCAGATACAAGGGAGGGTGCCAGGATGCAGGTCTCTTGCTGTATTGTCAAATGTTTGTCTCCCTGAAGCATTTGGTGGGCCACTGTGAGACACAGGAAGCTGGACAGGATGGGCCTTTGACCTGATCCAGTGGAGCTCTTCTTATGTTTATGTTGGGCGGGGAAAGGACCCATTCTGAAACTAGGGAACTGATACCACTTATAGTATAGAGACCCCGAAAGGGTATTAGAGCAATCAGGCCCTTGGAAGCTCTTTATCCAGCCCCATAATAATCAGTCTCTCCTTTCAGCAGTGTAACTTCTGCCAAGAACCCCCCGGTGTTAGGACTCGCGAGCTGGTAAACCGGCGGTAAATTGGTGGTAAGTCGACACGCAGAGCTCAAGATTGGACTCTTAGGCCCAAATCATAACCCACTTTCCAGCACTGGCATAATTGTGCCAATGGGACGTATGCTGCATCCTGCAGTTGGGGGGCGCTCATGGAGGCCTCCTCAAAGTAAGGGAATGTTTGTTCCTTTACCTAGGTTTTTGACTGGGACTCGCTATCCTAATCTGGCAGAGGAAGAGGGACAGAGGAATTTGTGACTACAGACAGTTGTGCATTGCTTTTATGTCAGTGCTGGAAAGTGAGTTGCCTGAGTTTTTAACAGACCATGGTTTGGGGTGTTCTTTGCTGCCAATATTGTTATCTTATAGCTTCATTTTATTAATTCTGTATTTTTGTCACTATTAGATTTTTTAAAACAATTTTTGCGGTTGTTGTTTAAACATGAAGTGTTCACTTACCTCTCCTGGGCTATAGTGGTTGCATATATTGTTGCGGGCTAACCTTGTACATTCCTCAAATAAAAGGTAGCGTACCAACAAGAACGCTAAATAAATAACAACTTCTTTCTAGCAAACAGAGCTGGCGTTTTTTAAAAAGAGAGTCTGTCCAATATAAACATATTGATTTTTTTTTCTTTGATATAACCACGAACACATAGCAAGGTGAAATAAATAAACAAATTTTGTATTTCTTCGAATAAGTTATATTTTCATCAAAGGGAAAAAAAGGACTTGAAAAATGAGGCCAAGATTGTCTTGAGGCTGTGAATGAAGCCAAGGGCCAAAGGAAGGCGAGGGGAAGGAACTTTTTAGCTCAGCTGAAAAGTTGAGTCTCAGAATACAAGCTGTGTCGGTGCTAACTATTGCCTGCAGCTGTATAGCGACTAAAATAGTGTCTTGGCTTGAGCTAAATGTGGCATTCACGTTGACCAACCTCACTTTGGCATAGATTCTTTTGACCTGACAGTATCTCTCAAGGCCCAACGGTGAACTTCTGGCATCCAAAGTTCTGCTATCATCTTGCTCCTTGGCATTCCCTTTTGGTTGCAGCAAAAAAACTAAGTGGAATGGAAAAGGATTCTTCTAGCAATCTAAAAGTCCTGTGCAAAACCATCATTAACAGCAGGAAAGCTGCCTCCATCAAAGCACAGGTCTTGGGATGCATGGAGGCTGTTTAAAACAACAGTAATAGAGGCCCAGCAGAGGTGTATACCGCAAAGAAAGAAGGGTTCCACTAAATCCAGGAGGGTGCCCGCATGGCTAACCAGCCAAGTTAGAGAGGCTGTGAAGGGCAAGGAAGCTTCCTTCCATAAATGGAAGTCTTGCCCTATTGAGGAGAATAAAAAGGAACATAAACTGTGGCAAAAGAAATGTAAGAAGGTGATACTGGAGGCCAAGCGAGACTATGAGGAACGCATGGCCAGCAACATTAAGGGGAATAATAAAAGCTTCTTCAAATATGTTAGAAGCAGGAAACCCGCCAGAGCAGCGGTTGGCCCTCTGGATGGTGAGGGAGGGAAAGGGGAGATAAAAGGGGACTTAGAGATGGCAGAGAAATTAAATGAGTTCTTTGCATCTGTCTTCACGGCAGAAGACCTCGGGCAGATACCGCTGCCCGAACGGCCCCTCCTAACTGAGGAGTTAAGTCAGATAGAGGTTAAAAGAGAAGATGTTTCAGACCTCATTGATAAATTAAAGATTAATAAGTCACCGGGCCCTGATGGCATACACCCAAGGGTTATTAAGGAATTGAAGAATGAAGTTGCAGATCTCTTGACTAAGGTATGCAACTTGTCCCTCAAAATGGCCACGGTGCCAGAAGATTGGAGGATAGCAAATGTCACGCCTATCTTTAAAAAGGGAAAGATGGGGGACCCGGGAAACTATAGGCCGGTCAGCCTAACATCCATACCGGGTAAGATGGTGGAATGCCTCATCAAAGATAGGATCTCAAAACACATAGACAAACAGGCCTTGCTGAGGGAGAGTCAGCATGGCTTCTGTAAGGGTAAGTCTTGCCTCACAAACCTTATAGAATTCTTTGAAAAGGTCAACAGGCATATGGATGCGGGAGAACCCGTGGACATTATATATCTGGACTTTCAGAAGGCGTTTGACACGGTCCCTCACTAAAGGCTACTGAAAAAACTCCACAGTCAGGGAATTAGAGGACAGGTCCTCTCGTGGATTGAGAACTGGTTGGAGGCCAGGAAGCAGAGAGTGGGTGTCAATGGGCAATTTTCACAATGGAGAGAGGTGAAAAACGGTGTGCCCCAAGGATCTGTCCTGGGACCGGTGCTTTTCAACCTCTTCATAAATGACCTGGAGACAGGGTTGAGCAGTGAAGTGGCTAAGTTTGCAGACGACACCAAACTTTTCCGAGTGGTAAAGACCAGAAGTGATTGTGAGGAGCTCCAGAAGGATCTCTCCAGACTGGCAGAATGGGCAGCAAAATGGCAGATGCTCTTCAATGTCAGTAAGAGTAAAGTCATGCACATTGGGGCAAAAACTTTAGATATAGGCTGATGGGTTCTGAGCTGTCTGTGACAGATCAGGAGAGAGATCTTGGGGTGGTGGTGGACAGGTCGATGAAAGTGTTGACCCAATGTGCGGCAGTAGTGAAGAAGGCCAATTCTATGCTTGGATCATTAGGAAGGATATTGAGAACAAAATGGCTAGTATTATAATGCCGTTGTACAAATCTATGGTAAGGCCACACCTGGAGTATTGTGTCCAGTTCTGGTCGCCGCATCTCAAAAAAGACATAGTGGAAATGGAAAAGGTGCAAAAGAGAGCGACTAAGATGATTGGGGCTGGGGCACCTTCCTTATGAGGAAAGGCTATGGCGTTTGGGCCTCTTCAGCCTAGAAAAGAGACGCTTGAGGGGGGACATGATTGAGACATACAAAATTATGCAGGGAATGGACAGAGTGGATAGGGAGATGCTCTTTACACTCTCACATAATACCAGAACCAGGGGACATCCACTAAAATTGAGTGTTGGGCGGGTTAGACAGACAAAAGAAAATATTTCTTTACTCAGCGTGTGGTCGGTCTGTGGAACTCCTTGCCACAGGATGTGGTGATGGCGTCTAGCCTAGACGCCTTTAAAAGGGGATTGAACAAGTTTCTGGAGGAAAAATCCATTACGGGGTGCAAGCCATGATGTGTATGCGCAACCTCCTGATTTTAGAAATGGGTTATGTCAGAATGCCAGATGCAGGGGAGGGCACCAGGATGAGGTCTCTTGTTGTCTGGTGTGCTCCCTGGGGCATTTGGTGGGCCGCTGTGAGATACAGGAAGCTGGACTAGATGGGCCTATGGCCTGATCCAGTGGGGCTGTTCTTATGTTCTTATGGGATCAGAGCAGACACCACACTGTTCATTCATTCATTCATTTACCTTTATTGGCATATGCAGGCATAATGTTAGCCCAGTGCACTGCCACAAGAAGAGAGGCCAGAATGATGTGAGGCATCATTATAAAGGGGACTGAAAGCAAAATATCTAATATGAGACTGGCAATGTGCTGCCTTCCTTCCCTTTCCCTGAGCACCAGGAAGTTCAACCAACTTGGATTAGTTCTCTTTTCATGGGAGACTCTTGGAGCCCAATCCTAGGCATGTCTACTCAGAATTAAGTCCCATTATAATCAATGATGCTTACTCTCAGGTGAGTGTGGGGAGGTGTGCAGACCTGATCTTTGATTACAAAATGTGTATGGACAAATTTACAGATTGGGGATGCATAGAAAGCAACACGCACACAGAGCATGCATGCACAAGCTCACAAGGCATACAGAAGACTTGTTGCAAGGCATGATCAAGCTCAGAAAAACATACTATGTGGATTCAGCCAAAATGCATAGTCCAGTGTCTACTGTAGCCAGTGCAAAACTCTAAAATTCCCTGGGGCATTTGGTGGGCCACTGTGAGATACAGGAAACTGGACTAGATGGGCCTATGGCCTGATCCAGCAGGGCTGTTTTTATGTTCTTAAACCTGTACCTTCCCTCTCCGTCTCTCTGAGTGTAGGAATACATGTTCCATCTAGCTGACAGCCAGTGGCTTGATGGAATTCTTTGCTTAAAATGGTTAGATAATCCATGGGGATTTCCCCCATCTATGTGTGGGTCTCACATTAAGCCATAGGTGCTTTGGGAGGATGCAGTACTTCCATAGCACTATCTTCTTGTTCGTTTCACTAAAGCTGTGGTGCTGAGAATATGAAGCTCCTTGCAGAACCCACAAAGTCTGCATCGGAGCATTGAGATTCTCTGCAAATTTCACTTGAGGCGAAATCCAAAGACCACAACAGGATCTGTGAAACCCCTTGGAGAGACTGTTAGTCTAACGCAAACTCTTCTCTCTTTCTCCAAAACGCAGCAGCTGTTTTGCCAGTGGAGAAACCCCCAATGTACACAATGCCCTTTGAATTTTGCTCAAGTTCAGATTTCATTGGCTACTCGAGTGTACTCAGATTTCAAGCAGTATTTGCCATTCTGGCTGTTGTCCCCATCTTTGCAAGGATATAGATGAGGCATAGAGAGGGGAGGAGGCAGTAACACAAGTGGTTAGCGACAGGGACATCAGGAAGGGCATAGAAGAACTGGTTGCAGTGATGTGTACAGGTCACAGGATGATGAGTGACAAAATAATTGGAGAGGTACAAAGAGGCTGTTTGGAAGAAGGCAACTGGTCATAAGTCACAAACATTTAACTGGGCAGGAGGCTAACCATTCACTAGCAACTTCTGTGCCCTTTCTTGACCTGCGAAGCCCAGCACCCCCACATTTGTAAAGCAAGTGGGAGAACATGGACAGAGAGCGGCTACTGGCCTTTCAACAGGAAACAAAGCAAGGCTCAAATACTTCATTCTGGCATCACGAGGCAAAGAAAAAGCAATTACCCGAAATGAGCGTGTATACGTTCAGGGCCACTTGCTTCATTGCAAAGTAAAATGGGCCGTATCCAGACCGCCGAGCATACAGTGCATACATCAAAACAGTATTGCTTGTCATCCCCTGGTGCCCCGGCTGATGAGAGTCTGCGTTGCAATGGAAAGGTCACACTCAGGTGTGCGCAAGGCAAAGCTGAACTGACACTTCTCCGGCTGCTCATTTTCTCTCACTCCTGAGTACCTTCTGTTGCCAGCCAGGGGCTACTAGTCAGAAATGATGAGATGACGTGGAGAGATGATGTGGCCCTCCTGCCCAAATGTTTGGACACCCCTGCCCCAGCTGATGAGGAGCTCAGTAAAGGGTAGGCATCTGCCCTGTGAGGGTGGCTATCTGTGATCCCTGGAGAAAAAAAAGCAGAAGAAGGAAGCTGGGTGGTTTAACCCCTTCCCCTGTCTGATGTTGCTTGGGATTCTCTTTTGACACTTGGAGGGCCCTCAAATCTCTGTCCTGGGCACCTCTCCTTCACTGCCAGCAGTGACCTTGGCTGAACAACCAGCACTGATGGCCCCAACTGCCCAGATCATATGCATTTTTTAAAAATAAAATAATGAGATTGGCTAGAATATCAGAACCTCTATAGGCACATATGCAGTTTTCCTGCACACATTAGAGATTTTCAGCTCTTGTTCCATCTGTGTGGGTGCTTTCCTTCCTCCCCCCCCCCCAGAGTATTAGGAGGCAGAAGTAGTTTTTTTTTATCTTTCTTTCTGAGCAAACTGGGTGCCTGTATGTTTCTATTTATATCTCTCAAGTAAAGGGGCTTCCATTTAGTTTCAAAAACAGAAGGTGAAAATTCAGGGAATGGGCCTTAGAGACACATCTGCTCTTTTCTTTCCCATAGATGCTATGTTTAGAATGTCATTGCCCTTTTATTTGGTTCCTTTTATTTCCCCAAACCATGGGGCAATGATGATAATGGTGATGGTTAGATTGGGAATAGGACTTGGAATCCTAATTGGAATCCTAATTGGAATCCTAATAATTAAATAATAATTTAAGGAAAATAATGTAAGGAAAATAATAAAATAATGAAAAAGAAAACAATAATTTTAGGGGGAAAAAATGTCATAAGCCAACCTGAGCCCATGGGAGAGAATGACACAACAAAGAAACAAACAAGCAAACAAATATTCATTTTGCTCTCCTTCTCCACATTATTATTGCTCCATCTTGTAGTAGATTTTTCCTTTCTGTGTTGTGAATCACCGATTGCATGTCTTTGCACTGATGATGGGATCTGGCAGTATTTTCCCCTACCCAGTAGTTAACATGCTAAGGGTGCAATCCTAACCCCTTATGTCAGTGCTTTCCAGCACTGGCATAGCACTGCCAATGGGAAACGTGCTGCATCCTGCAGTTGGGTGTCACTCATGGAGGCCTCCTCAAAGTAAGGGAATGTTTGTTCCCTTATCTCAGAGCTGCATTGCCCTTATGTCAGTGCTGGAAAGCACTGACATAAGGGGTTAGGATTGCGCCCTCAGTTGCCATGGGGGGGTGGTGGCGGGTGGAGCAAGCTCAACTGGCCAAAAACAAGCTGGCTGACAGGGCTATTTGCTCACAGACCAGTATTTACAAAAGCAACCGGACAAGTCTACTTTTTAAAAGCTGGACAAGGACAGTGAATTGATAGAGAGCTTTTGTAGGGAAATTTTCACCCCTTGCTTGGGTGCAATAAGCAGAGTATGAAAATAGTCCTAAGAAGAGGTATATTTGATAAATCAAGGTGAGATGCACACAGAAACTACATGCACCTGACCCCCAACCAGTAACGAAACTTTGTATACCTCAACAAGGAATTGCAAGCCTACCCAATCATATACTTGCAAAATCCAATCTACATGCTCCACATCTCTCAAGTATAGCAAAGAGAAACCTTCTTTGAAGAATGATCCCAAAGCAGCCCAGACTGGCGGACCCTCGCTCTGACTGTAACAAGGCATAAGGGTTCATGGCAGGTTCACCCTGTAAGAAGCTTCCCTCCATGGCTTCCCTCCTGTTCCTCTTCACTTTGCTGGACTCTGTGCCTGATGCTGACCCACATCACTAATGCAACGGGGTCTTCTAAAATCTTGCTCTTGGTATTCAGTAAAATGCACAGTCTTTGTTCATCACTATTGGATTGTTGTTGTTGTTTTTAAAAATACTTTTTAAGACTTTGTTAATCATGCATTTTAAATGTAAAATGGCATCTTTGTAGAAGTGTAGTGTGGGCAGGGTAGGGGGGTACATTGCCCCAGATACTGTGCTTAAGGGGATGTCAAGATACCCCCTGGATGCAACCAGAAGTGCATTCAGGTCTCAACCAGGAGGTGGTTTGAGGCACAGCCTCTCTGAGCCTCAGAAGGTCTCCTGGAGGCCTTAGAAAGGCACTTCCAGTTTTACCTCAAGGTGGTTTGCACTAGCTAGGACTAGAGACAGTTTCTAGCTAAACTGCAATCAGGGAACTCTTTTGCTTTGCCTGCCCTTTTCCATCCAGCCCGCTTGCAAACTTCAATGGGTACCAAGGCTAAGCCACATGTAGAGGAGAGGTCAGTGGGCTGAATTCTTTCAGTAGAACCTGTAGTGGAATAGCGAAAGATCTGTCGAGGAGGTAGAATGTGGTGTCTGCAGTGGCCCCTTTAAGAATTAAGGCCTGGGCTTTCAGCAAAGGGTGTGCTGCACATACCAAGATCCAGGTATACAGAGCTTGCGTCCTGAGTACACTTCTGTACTGCAGCAAGTCGTGGACTCTTCGCTCACAACAGGAGAGGAAACTGAACGCTTTCCACATGCGCTGCCTCTGACGCATTCTCGGCATCACCTGGTAGGACAGAGTTCCAAACAACACAGTCCTGGAACATGCAGGAATCCCTAGCATGTTTGCACTGCTGAAACAGAGACGCCTGCGTTGGCTTGGTCATGTTGTGAGAATGGATGATGGCTGGATCCCGAAGGATCTCCTCTATGGAGAACTAGTGCAAGGAAAGCACCCTACAGGTAGACCACAGCTGTGATACAAGGACATCTGCAAGAGGGATCTGAAGGCCTTAGGAGTGGACCTCAACAGGTGGGAAACCCTGGCCTCTGAGCGGCCCGCTTGGAGGCAGACTGTGCATCATGGCCTTTCCCAGTTTGAAGAGACACTTGGCCAACAGTCTGAGGCTAAGAGACAAAGAAGGAAGGCCCATAGCCAGGGAGACAGACCAGGGACAGACTGCACTTGCTCTTGGTGTGGAAGGGATTGTCACTCCCGAATCGCCTTTTCAGCCACACTAGACACTGTTCGAGAACCACCATTCAGAGCGTGATACCATAGTCTTTCGAGACTGAAGGTTGCCAACACAGAGTGCTGCACAGCTGCAGCCACTGAAGGCAATAAGGCTCTCAGGCATAAAAGCACCTGCTGAAGGGAGAGTTGGGTGTGGGTAGCAGAAGAAGGAAAAGCTTGAGGAGAGACTGGAGAAATTGGTGAATGGACTTTGGAGACTGTTGGAACAGACTGCTGGAGACACTGGAGTTTGGTGTGTGGCTGCTGTGCCCAAGACCTGCTGAGGACCAAGGGTCTGCTGTAGTGGCGGGAGGCTGCTGGCAGGAGAGAGGACCTCTGCAGGTTGAACAGGCAAGCTACCCTGGAGGTGGGGTCCAGCAGGGCTGCAGGGCAGAACTAGGGTCATTTGTTGGGGGAAAGAAGGGGATCTAATTTGCTTAAAGTGGGCATAATTCTCCAGGCTGAGCTTGGCCTTGGAGTCTGGCAAAACAGAACCCCAGCCCCATCTGCTGGGCATTACTGGGCACTGCATCCATTTGATCAACGTTTTCTTTGTGCTTTCCACCCAAGCTCAGGCACTTTCCATCAGCCTGCTTGCACTTTTATTTATTTATTTATTTATTTATTTATTTATTTATTTATTTATTTATATCTCACCTATCTCCCCATAGGGACCCAAGGCGGCTTACAACAATAACTAGAATTACAAAAATAAAATAAAATAAAATCACAAATTAAAACATTAAAACCCATCAGAATAAATAGCATATTAAAAATAGCAGTCAGACATAATACAGTAAAATAAGCAACAGCAATTCTATACAAGCTCTTTAAAACAGCAGATGTTGAAAAGATGTTAAAAATATGTTTAAAAGGCTGAGAATTTGGAAGTCTTGTCTAAAAAGAAATGTCTTTAGTTTTACTTTTATTACCCATCACCCCCCTCAATTGTTCAATTCCCTTTTCATTTAGACTTTTAATAAACTAGCAACTTTTTGACCCTGTGTTTGCCTAGTCCTGCTAATCGGGTAAGAGGCACTTTTCCAAGTGGGTACTCCTTTTTTTAGCAGGGGGAGAATAACTGGCCCACCTCACCCCAGCACTGTCTGTTCTAGTGGCTGTCTGCTGGTGTTCTTTTTGCATCTTTTTAGATTGTGAGCCCTTTTGGGACAGGGAGCCATTTAGTTATTTGATTTTTCTCTGTAAACCGCTTTGTGAACTTTTAGTTGAAAAGCGGTATATAAATACTGTTAATAATAATAATAATAATAATAATAATAATAATAATAATAATAATAATAATAGTCCATGTTCAGTGGGTTGTCATGTCTCTTCACCCTATAGATGCTATTGTGGATTCCATTTTTAATAAGAGCACTGGAATTCAGTGCTCCTCTGGGGGAGGGGGGCTTTGCTGTCAACCCTCCTCTGTCTTGTTTCTCTAGCCTAGGATGGCAGCAACAGAGTTGCTGTACCAAAGTTTCTCCCATCCCCATTCACCTTTTCTTCCAGTACAGGTGAAGCAGGAAGGGATGTGGGCTCTAACCATTAGGTCTACACCCCATGGTCAGCCTTGCCTTCTCCTGAGACTCACCCCTCTCCCCTTTCCCTAAAAGATGGGTGAGGATAAAACAAAACTGCAGATGGGATCAAGTAATAGGCTATTATCATAAATAAGTCATGTGTTCACTTATAATGAATGCAAAGTATTCAGCTTTCATGGGAAAAATCTAATTGCTTCAATGGGTATAGAAGCTAGAAAACCAGCACACCTGGCAATGGGCGGTCCACAGGCAACAGAGGGCTGTAGATTGGTACTTAATCCCCCCACTTTATTTTTAATTTCCAGATGCAAGGGACACAATGCAAACACACACTGTGAATGAGATGAAAACCGAATCAGGTATCGAAATGAGCTACCCAGGAGACTGGTAGTTAGATAAGTCAATCATCAGGAGAAAGGATTAGAGAAGGAGCAACAGGACTGGAATTACCAGGAGTTAACTGTTATGGAAGTGGATACAAATATCCAAAGAGGGCTATAATTTCTTTCACTTTGGGGCAGTATTTGATAGGTTCAGTGGCATAGCTAGAGGGGGTGCGGAGCACTTATTTTTTCAGGGAGCCTCACTGTAGCATGCAAGCGGCCCCCTCCCTTCAGAGCCATTCAAGGCGGAGGGAGCAAAATGGAGGCATAAGAACATTATAGCCCTGCTGGATCAGGCCAAAGGCCCATCTAGTCCAACTTCCTTTATCTCACAGTGGCCCACCAAATGCTTCAGGGAGCACAAGAAACAACAAGAGACCTGCATCCTGGTGCCCTCCCTTGCATCAGACATAGCCCATTTCTAAAATCAGGAGGTTGCACATGGACATCATGGCTTGTAACCTGTGATGGATTTTTCCTCCAGAAATTTGTCCCATCCCCTCTTAAAGGCATCAAGGTTAGATGCCATCACCACTTCCTGTGGCAAGGAGTTCCACAGGCTAATTACACGCTGAGTAAAGAAATATTTTCATTTGTCTGTCTTAATTCTCCCAGCACTCAATTTTAGTGAATGTCCCCTGGTTTTGGTGTTGTGTGAGAGTCTAAAGAGCATATCGCTATCCATCCCCTGCATAATTTTGTACATCTCAATCACATCCCCCCTCAGACGCCTCTTTTCTAGGCTGAAGAGGCCCAAACGCCATAGCCTTTTCTCATAAGGGAGTTGCCCTAGCCCAGTAATCATTTTGGTGAAGGGCTCCCTGGAAAGCTCCCAGAAGGCATATGCCTCTGTTTTGCTCCCACCACCTGCAATGGCTTTGAAGGAGAGGGGGAAGGGCCAAATGCATGCCGCGGTGAGGTCCCCTCCGAAAATTAATGCTTTGCACCCCATCTAGGTATGCCACTGGATAGGTTATATAATTTTCAGCCCAATCCTACTAAAATCACCACACAGCCATGAAGCAGTGCCGGCGCGGGCTACTCTGCATCCCATGGGGGTTTTTTGGTTGCTGGAGTTCTCCTTGGGGTAAGGGGACATTTGTTGGGACATTTGTTACTCCTTGGGGTAAGGGGACATGGTAAACCCCAGCAGCCACAACAGGTCAGCTCAGATGGCAGGTGGAGGGTGGAGACAATTGGGACTTCCTTAAGGGTACAATCCTAACCCACTTTCCAGCACCGTCATAAGGGCAATGCAACTTTGAGGTAAGGGAACAAACATTGCCTTTTCTCGAGGAGGCCTCTGGAACTGTCCCCCAACTGCAGGATGCAGCACATGATCCATTGGCACAGCTATGCCAGTGCCGGAAAGTTGGTTAGGATTGCACCCTGAGACACCCAGAATTATTTTCAGAATGGGCTCAGACCAAGCACTTTGCCAAAGGCCCTGGTTTTGTTGGAAAAATGCTTCCACTCCACCCTGTTGGTGTGTGACTACAGTGCATATATATAAAAAAGTTTGCTCTTATAGTAGGTGCAATATGGCTGTTGAATTTGAAAAGAACTGCTATCAGTCAGGCACGATGTTGGCTCTTACATTCAGCTACAGTGACTTCACTTTGGAAGCAAGACTGGGCCATCTGCTCCGAAGGAAATCAATACAGGATGGATTTACTCGGCATAAATGGATCCAGAATGACTTTGTCAGTCGAGGAACAAAACATTTCCCAATGTTCCCATGTAGAAATGCCACCAGGTTTTTCCACATCCCAGAGTAAGCCCCCAGCCTTGTGAAATAATTTATCAGAGAACAAACGCATAGAACATTCTGAGATGAGGCATCATTGAAAAGACATTCGGAGAAATACACATCCCCCCCCAACTGAAACTTTGCATGGCCATTCTGGTTTTTCTTCTCCCCCCCCCCAAAAAAAAAAAAACAAAACAAAACACACACACACACACACAACAAAACCAAGAAAATAAATTGCAATGTCACCCTGCTGGTTTCCCTACCTACCCCATGAATTCATAACCACCACACCCATGGGTATGTCATGCATCCAGGTTTGAGAGCAATTTAAATGTAGATCTCAAGGAGGCAGCAAAAAGAAGTTCACACATCCCAGGGGGTCAGGGTAGCTGCACCTGAAGGGAAGCACACCCTGGAGTTGACCTGCTGCCAAACCCAGATCCAGAACTCAGGAATGTCTTTGCACAGAGGCTGCAAAGACATCACTCGGGGATGTTGTAGTTCAGTGTTTCCCAAACTGTGGGTCATGACCTGATTGTTGATGGGTCATGAAACTGACAAGCTGGTGGCTAACAAGGAAAATGTCCTGATCCTATGAACACAGGACCCCAAAACACTCCAGAGGGAAGTTCGATCCTCCAGTATTGTAAAACAGAGGATGTAATCCAAACCTTGGATTAGGCATGCTGGCCCAGGAAGGTCACAAACATGCCATAAATCACAGAATCATAGAATCATAGAGTTGGAAGGGACCTAATAGGACAAGTAGTCCAACCCCCTGCCTTAGGCAGGAAATCCTCTTAGAGCACCTCCAACAGGAGCTTGTCAGGCCTCTGTTTGAAGAGAGTAAAGAGCTTTGAGAGTAGGCTGGGCTGGCGCAGAGATGCGTGCCAACCCATGGAGGCTGGATACAGCTTCCACACCTTGAGGAGGGAGGGTTGCATCAGACAAGCTTGGCTGACAAAGGGGTCTGGGGTAGGTGGGGAGGAGGCGGGGAGGAGGTGAGAGGGAGGTGTTCCAGGGTGGGGGGAAGGCGGGCAGGCAGAGGGCGGGTGGAAGGTGGTCCCGGAGCAGGTGGGTGGGGAGCAGGAAGCAAGGCTGGGACCCGGCTGTTATGCCAGATCCCAACCCCATTCCCCGAGCAGCACGGAGCAGCTTGAAGCCACTCCATTCTTCTCTGACTTATGCCTGAGGTGGTGCAAGTCCGAGGAGGCTCATGGTGGCTTATCCGAGGGTAAGGGAAGGGTAAAGTAAAACTTTTTTTTGAAAAGTCTTGTATAGGTAGGTGGGTCCAATTGTGGACCCTGCCCTGTGCTGACCCAGGGCACATGACTACAACATGCAGCCCACCCACCCACCCACAGCACACCGCCCCCAGCTGCACTTATCCAGCCACACTGAGCCTCTTCCTACATTCCCAAGTGCTCTGAAGCCTTCGGAGGCTTCTGGGGCACTGTTAGTACCAGTTTTCTGATGAAAACCGGAAGTACTATTTAAGGTGCTTTGGAGGCCACAGGAGGCTTTCAGAGTGCCCAGAGTCACAGTGCAGGGCTTTGCCTGCCCATGAAACGGCTCTGGAGGGCATGTGAAGGTGGCGGTGCACCAGACACAGTGCTACCATCCCCATAGGGCCCAAAGGCATGGTACCTGGGGTTCCCCCCCCCGAGCCTCCCAGGACCACCACTGGGTTGGTCCCAAAAGAATATCATTTTTAAAAAGTGGGTCCCAGTGCTAAAATGTGTGGGAAGCACTGTTGTATTTGTAACAATCCACACTGGCAGACGGTTAGACTCAATGGTCTTTCGGGTCCCTTCAAACTCTATGATTCCATGAGACAACTCCTGGATAGATAGCACTGTAGGTGGCACAGCAAGCTCACACTTGCCCACAGAAACCGAAACATATTTGTCCATTTGTGCAGGAAGAGAATCCAGCAGCGAAGGGAATGTAATTATGCAGACGGCAGCTATTAGATTAGCCCTTCTTCATACACAGTTCAAAGGCCAAGAAGGGAAGCTGGTCAGTATTTATCTATATATCCTCTGCCTTTAAAGGCCATTTCACCAGACAGCAGTCGCTGGCATTTGTTGTTCTTGTTTTAATCAGCACTATCAGGGTAAATATCAAAGGCTCTATTTATTTTTAAATACAGGCAGCGGTGCCTGCAAAATGAAAGGGAATACATAAGAAACGCTGCATTTTTTTACACCCTCTTTTCTACGCCACTGAAAATACAGTGGATGCCTCCCGCATGCGTTCAATCGGTCCTTAGAGGCAAAGCACATGGAGAACTCACCAGAGCGGGTGCCGTTTTCTATGACATCTAGTGAGGGGAGGATATTCCCCCTCTTCAGGCTTGGAAAACCAAGCTATGTTTCTCAAAACTCAGAAAATGGCTAGAAATTTTTGAGGTTAGAAGAGCAATATAGAAACCTTTTAAACAAACAAAGTTTGGTTTATTCTAAGCTCAGTCCTGAGCTACACTGAACCCCGTTGCACCCCTGTTATGTCACTGGGTGCATGATAGGGTCCAGTTCCTTTCCACCAGTAGCATAGCCAGAGGGGTGCAGCACAGTAAATACAGCAGGCACTGAAACGCGCTATGTGCATTGCTGTCGTTGCCCCGAATGGCTCCGATGGTGAGTGAGAGGAGCCGCTTAGGTATTGTGTTGTAGTGCCTGCGGTACTTACCATGACACACATCCCCCTCTGGCTACTACTTTCTACTCATCTGTTTCCCTCCCCTGCTCAACTAGCTTGGTGTTCCAACAGTAGGGAAACAACACATTTCCCAGGGCTCTTTGCACCTGATTCACAGCCATAGCAGCATGTC
This sequence comes from Tiliqua scincoides, assembly GCF_035046505.1. Classification (NCBI taxonomy): domain Eukaryota; kingdom Metazoa; phylum Chordata; class Lepidosauria; order Squamata; family Scincidae; genus Tiliqua; species Tiliqua scincoides. Next base: position 8,752,091 of record NC_089824.1, on the reverse strand, counting down.
AGACATCAGAGAAGAAGGGCAAAGATATCCCTCCCTTCCACCACGGCCTCATCAGCAGGAAAGTTAGGTAGGTGGCTAAGGTGGAGAAGGTTTGGAGATGGGCTTGCGAATGACAAGGAGGCCTCTTCTTTGATTGAGAGCTGCTGAGATTTGAATATGGTCCTGCAGAACCTCTCATCATCTCTTAGATCCACTGACTCTTTGATTCCACTGACCATGGCCTGGTGGGAATGAATTTGAGACTCATGATGGTATGGTGCTGATGGACCCAAGATGAGCAGTACTTTACATTTGGACTTGAATAGAGCAGCCATTTTCAACCACTGTACCGTGGCACACTGGTGTGCCGTGAATGGTCTGCAGGCATGCTGCGAGATTTTGGGGGAGGGTCATTTATTAGTAGGGGGATTACATTGGGGGATGTGAGCCCCCTGCTGGCAGTGCAGTGTACCTTGACAATGGTCAAAAGACTGATGGTGTGCCATGACAATTTTAGTACCTTCTCAGCGTGCCATGAGATGAAAAAGGTTGAAAATCACTGGAGATTCAACACAGTACTCGCAGTTTTGACAGCAGACCAGTGTCTAATGTAACAAGCAGCTCTGACTCATGTATCAGGCCATGCTACTGTAATGGAGCAAAAATGTTTGGTGAGCATCCTAATTCTGAAGGCTGTAAACCTACACACTTTTAGCTAGAAGTAAATCCTATTGAATTCAGTGAGATTTACTTCTGAGGAGATTTGCCTAGGTTTGCACTTATTGTGCATTAAAAGAAAAGAAAACCACACGAGGATTAGTATCCCAGGAAGACTATTCTGCCTCCCCTTTAGAAGGTTAAGTAGTAAATTATTCATTCATTATTTGTGTATTCTGTCTCAGACAGCAGCAAAGAACAGACAGCAACAAACAGGACTGGGAGGGTGCCATAGGGTGGGGTTGTCAGTTTACTAAAATTTCTCTAAGTACCATAAGAATGTAAGAAGAACCCTGTTGGATCAGGCCAAAGGCCCATCTAGTTCAACTTCCTGTATCTCACAGTGGCCCACCAAATGCCTCAGGGGGCCCCAAGACTACACAATACCTGTTTCCTGTTGCCACTCCCTTACATCCGGCATTCAGAGATAGCCTAATCTAGATCCAGAAGGCTGCATATATTCATCATGGCTTGTAACCTATGATGGACCTTTCCTCCATAAATCTTCCAATCCCTTTTTAAAGGCATCTAGGTAAAGAAATGTTTGCTTTTGTCTGCCCTAACTCTCCCAACACTCAATTTTAGTGGATGCCCTCTGGTTCTGGTGTTGTGTGAGAGGGAAAATATAACATCCCTCTATCCACTCTATCCATCCCTTACATAATTTTACATGTCTCAATCATACCCCCCCCCCCCTCAGGCACCTCTTTTCTAGACAGAAGAGCTCCAAATGCTGTAGCCTTTCCTCATAAGGGAAGTGTCCCAGACCAGTCATCATTTTGGTTGCTCTCTTCTGTCCCTTTTCTAATTCTACCATATACTCCAGCTTTCCCATCAATTTGTGCTGTCATAATAATATTCATCTTTTTATTCTCAATCCCTTTTTTAATGATCCCAAGCATGGAATTGGCCTTCTTCATTGCTGCCACACATGAGGTCAACACTTTCATTGAGCTGTCCACCAGCACCCCAAGAGCTCTCTCCTGATCCATCTCAGAGACAGCTCAGAACCCATTAGCCTATATGTGAAGTTTTGATGTCTTGCCCCAATGCTCATTGCTTTACACTTACTTACACTGAAGTGTCATTTTGCTGCCCATTTTCCCTTCAGAAAAATCTTTTTGGAGCTCTTCCCAATCAATGATACAGTATATCCTTGAAAGTGTCAACAAAAACCTCCATTTCTTTTCCTCAATGAAGCAATGGAGAAAGTTGATTTCTCCAGATAAATTTAAAATTTAAAAAAGGTTTGGTAGAAAAAAGGAAAAAAAAAAATCCCACAGCCATACATGCCTGTAGGTGTATTATTGATTTGCGAGCTGGCTATTTTTAGGTATTGATTTTACACAGTGTAGTCTGCACTTTGGCAGCCAATAAACTCCTTTTTGAGCAAAATAAATCAGGAACTATGGAGTATGGGAGGATTGGGACAGGAAAAGGACTGGGCAAAAGCATTCCCATTTGTCTCCTATTTCAAATCACATCCTTTGTTGCAACTGGAGCCAATGGTTTCCATTAAAAAGAAGTACCAATAGCCAAGCAGGATTCCCTTCATAGTGAAAGAATGGACAAATGGAGGAAAAAGGAAGCCCATGCAAATATCTTCCTGCACGACCCACTTTTAGCAGTAATTTCCATGGTAATCCTACTTGAGAATATCTCAGATGTGTTAATACCCGGCCAATAAGAGTGCCTGTACTCAAAAATTATATGATTTCCTCATCTACTTTCTTCCATATTTCTCTCTCTCTCTCTCTCTCTCTCTCTCTCAGTGTTTTTTCCACTCTAGATTTCAGAGTAAATGGACTCAAGGTAATATTAAAATGTAGAAATTGTAAAATTTCTACTTCTGAGAAAGATTTTTTTTTTCAGTTCAATGGTACCTTAATTAGAAATTGATGTTTGCATGTTATGTGCCTCCTCTCCCCTTTAATGCAATCTCCTCTCTTTTAGACATAGTGGTGATGCTTTAAAAAAAATGTATCAATTTTCATCTTTCCACCCCATCATCATGATGAATAGCTGCGTAGCCCATATCCGCTGAAATCCTTAATTTTAATGACTCCTCATTAGCGAAATAAATCTGATCTTAGACTGGCAAGCACCGTCGCATATATCACAAATATGTGTTCATATGGGGGCCAGAGTTCACACCATTGGTCATACAGTGTGTTCCTTTAGAGACTGAACACTCCATTCATCTGATGTAGAGATGGGTTAGACCACTCCATCTAAGTCTTTCCCAGTTTGGCAAGCTTGAATAGTATTTGTCTTGAATGGTTTGAGATTCGCTTTCAAAATATATAACTGAGAAACACCTCCATGTTGAGTTGACTCTCAGCCACCATTTTAGGTTTATGAGACATTTCCATGTTTGGGCCTCCCCATGTTTGAGTTGAGCACTGATAAATCATTTCTTCATACCCGGGACCTGGGCACCTTTCCCAAACCTCTATGTAAACCTAAGGTATTTTGTTCCATGCTCTCCAGCTGCACTGATTTGCCTAGAAGTGGCCCAATTTTCTTGTTTTAGCTCTGGTACATCACTACCTCAGTTTTGTCCCTCTTAATCTTTGGAGAAGTCTTGTTAAAATATGTAGTGCTAGCAGCAAGAACTGCCATTCTTCAGGGTTCAATCCAGGGTTCCCACAAGTTAAATCTTGGCATGGGGAGTGGATACATTACTTCTCATTTCTATATATATGCATGCACCATGAAGTGCACAATCTGTCATTTCCTGTAAGGCAACTCCAGAAATCTATTTTGAAATTTTGATAATTTATTACCGGAGAATTGTATTGTTCTAGTATATCTTGAACTGCAAAACCAACACCCTCCTGGCTTTTTAATTGGTGAGAAATAAGTGAGTACTTACAGCCCAATCCTATCCACGCTTTTCTGGGAGTAAGCCTCATTAAGTAAGAAGTAAGTAAGAAGTAAGTAATGGGACTTACTTCTGAGTAGACATGCATAGCATTGGGGTCTAAGTCAAGTACAGCATACAGAAGGCCTTCAGCAACATGGTGTTCACAGAAGAGAAATGACCACACAGAAATCAGATGCTGGTGTGAAAACTGGAGATCTATGATTTTATGTTTTCATCTTTGATCACCAGTCACGCCTGCTGCCTCCTGTCTGGATGCCTACAGAAAGCCAGAGCGGCTGCACACAGCCTCCCTGACCCTCAGAAGACCTTGTAAGGACTTCAGGGGGTTAAAAAATGGTGCTTCTGATTTTCGTCTGAAAACTGAAAGTGAAGTGTTTATGCCCTTTGAAGGCCTTCTGAGGGCCAGGGAGGCTGTGCATGGCCTCTCCGGTTCTCAAAAGGAGTCCAGATGGGAGGCAGTGGGTGCAACTGGTGGGGGGTGTTATGGCATGACTGGGGGCGATGCTTCCTCCCCACATGCCACCCAGGGACACTTGACCCCATGGACCCCCTAGATATGCCACTGAAGTTATGCTGCCCTGTTATTTCATACAGAACACAGTGATGATGGAAGCCTTCTAGGTAATTAGGATGGAGACAGCAAAATGTCCAGCTCTTACTTAGACACTTCATTTGTACTATACATATCTATTAAGCCAGGTAATTTGCTCATACTTACAGCAACTGGGATATTCAGCCCAGCATCCAGCTGCTTGCCAACCTAGTGGAATGTCCAATCCCTTCTCTCTTAATCATCTCTGCATTCAGATTTGCTTTCTAAAAATTTTTTAGCAGCGTTCTTCAAGATCTTCCTATCCCCCTTGCCCCTTGCTGTCAGCCACAAGGAGTGGGGTTGGGGAAGAAAAGAGACTGCATTTGTCCCAGCTCCAAGCCGAAATTATCCTGTTCATTGAGGCACAGGTGGAGCTTTTTCCTAACTTGATTTGGTCATTAAAAATCCTCTATCTGCTTCAATACTTTCTCCCCGAGGCCCCGATCAGCACTCTCTTCTCCAGTGATTAGAATGCAGCCGATTGGCCTTCTGAACTTATTACAACCCTTTTTCTAATGATCTCATAATGACTGCCAGCCTAAGCCGAGCAACCTGACAGATAATGATGTCAATTATGCAAAACAGAAATGATGGCTTCAGACCTAATAGACTCTGTTTGCAACTGGGGAAAGGAAAGGGGGGGCGCGAAAGAGAGAAGTGTTTATTTATAGTTTCACTTATTAGCTCCGTCATCTTTTTAGAACATTGGCGGAGAGTAATAAAGCCAGGAAGGAGGAGGGGGAAAAAAGACAAAGCTGCACGACCAACAAGGTTCATAACGAGGTCCTCTTGATGCTGCCAAGACCTGCATGGAGACAATCCACCAAGTGACACCCCTGCAAAAGGAATGTAGAGAGAGGCACACTTCCTTGTAAGCCTGTCAGAAGCCCAGCTGAGAGGACTTCACAAGCTGGGACTGATTCATATGCATGACTGAGTGTATACTGCAGGCCAATTTGTACAGTTGTGGACCTGGCCCCTGTGCTGCCCTGGGGGCACAGGACCACAAACATGCTGCCTCTCCCCCCCCCCCGCAACATGCTAGTCTTCCCAGCTGCATGGAGCCTCGCATAAGAACATAAGAACAGCCCCACTGGATCAGGCCATAGGCCCATCTAGTCCAGCTTCCTGTATCTCACAGTGGCCCACCAAATGCCCCAGGGAGCACACCAGATAACAAGAGACCTCGTCCTGGTGCTCTCCCCTACATCTGGCATTCTGACTTAACCCATTCCTAAAATCAGGAAGTTGCGCATACACATCATGGCTTGTACCCCATAATGGATTTTTCCTCCAGAAATGGATTTTTCCTCCAGAATAATGGATTTTTCCTCCAGAATAACTTACTCTCTGCATCTTCTCAGGACACGACTAGAACTTACTCTCTGCATCTTCTCAGGACACGACTAGAACTGATGGGTTGAAACTACAGTGGAGTATATTTAGCCTAGAAATGAAGAAGAATTTCTTAACTGTAAGGGCTGCTAGCACCGGAACAACCCGACTCATGAAGTATTGGGTTCTCCCTCATTGGAGGTATGAAAATAGAGACTGGACACTCACCTGACAGGGATGTTGTATTGGTTGCTTGCACTGACCAGTGGGGTTGAACTAGATGACCTTCATGATGCCTTCCAACTTCAACATTCTGTGATTCTAATAATTCATTCCAAGGAGATTCTACCCTACTTTGGAAAAAAAGGAAAAAAAAAATGTTCAGGGTGACTAAAATGGTTGTTAAAACTAAGCGATAATATTTAACTACATCAATTCTATTGCAGTGTGAAACAACTAAAAAAAATCCATTTTAAGACTCAGAAGATCTAAGAATCCTGGATAGAAAATGCATTTCTTTGGTGCTGAAAAAGCACCCACTGTAGCATCAGGCAAGCCTCCGTGGGGGGGGGGGAGGATTTCATAACTGGGGCACTGCTACCCAAAAAAAGCCCCATTACCAGATACCATGTGCCCCACTCCTGATAGCAGATGGACCCAGAAAAGAGTCTATCAGGATGTTTATAGATTGTAATACTCAGTTAGGTTCATGTGTGGGGTATGTGAGTCTTTATGGTAGTGTGGCTGAATTGGGGGTGGGGTGGGAGTGTCTGGAGCAACAGATTGCAGAGGGGAATGGTGGGAAGGGAGCGTTCATCCCCTCCCCATAGGAAAATGGGGCAGATGTGAATTTAAACAATGTGGCCATTCTAGTGTCATCTCATTTGTTTATTTCATTCCATTACTTAAGATTCTAAGGGCCCCAAAATACTTGGGTACTGAATTAAAAACCAAGAAAGCTCTCAGGACATCATCTTGTCTGCCAGACAACAGTTCCTTTGCTCGAATGGCAAACCTGTAGACAGTGGCGTAGCTAGAGGGGGTGCGAAGCACTAAGTTTTGCTGGCAGCCTCACTGCAGCTTGCACCCTTCACAGCCAGGCAGTGGGAGCAATCCTCTATGGAGAACCCGTGCAAAGAAAGCGCCCTACAGGTAGACCACAGCTGCAATACAAGGACATCTGCAAGAGGGATCTGAAGGCCTTAGGAGTGGACCTCAACAAGTGGGAAACCCTGGCCTCTGAGCGGCCCGCTTGGAGGCAGACTGTGCAGCATGGCCTTTCCCAGTTTGAAGAGACACTTGGCCAACAGTCTGAGGCAAAGAGGCAAAGAAGGAAGGCCCATAGCCAGGGAGACAGACCAGGGACAGACTGCGCTTGCTCCCAGTGTGGAAGGGATTGTCTCTCCTGAATCGGCCTTTTCAGCCACACTAGATGCTGTTCCAGAACCACCTTTCAGAGCGCGATACCAGAGTCTTTCGAGACTGAAGTTTGCCAACATATTAACATATATGTGGGAGCAAAACGGAGGCATTTGCCTGGCTCTGAAGGAGGGGTACTTGCATGCTGCAATGAGTCTCCCACAAATCTTAGTGCTCTGCCCCCCCTCTAGCTATGCCACTGCCCGTAAAAGTACTGCCTTTGCATTATATGCTCTGGTTCTGTATGGCCCCAAATGGCAAGCCATTAAGGCAACATTAAGCAACCAAGAAGTCTCATTTCTGTTTAATAAAGCAAACGCAATATACTTACTTGTTCCTGCAGGGAAGTGGCACAGGGAGAAGTGACACCATGGGGAGTAAACTCAAGCCAAGTTTATCTCTGTAACACCAACATTTTGATTTTCTCAGCATGCTGTTACCTACAAGTTTGATAGACAAGGGAATTACACTGTCTATCTGGAGAGGCAAGTCATACAGCAGGGGTTATTAAAGAGAACTGGGGAAGTGGGGGGAGGGCAAAGGAGCTTCGTGCCTGGCATCTGCCCAGCATTTTGATACATTAGGGGTGAATGGATGAATAATACTTTCTGAATATCATCATATTGCCTCACCTCATCAGTGGCATAGCTAGAGGGAGTGCAAAGCATGCAAGCGGTCCCTCCCCCTCCCCTTCAGAGCCATTCCGCTTTGCTCCCCTCACCCGGAATGGATCCAAAAGGGAAAGCAGGGACCACGTGCATACCACAGTGGCTCCCTGCAAAACTTAGTGCTTTGCACCCCCTCTAGCTATGCCACTGCGCCTTACATTACACCTTACACTGCACCTTCCCTCAGATGAGGAGGCTGGTTAGAAGGAGGTTGAAAGGGAAGGTAAAAAGAGTCTACATAGAGCATGGAGGTTGCTCAAATCAACAGTAATAGAGGCCCAGTGGAAGTGTATACCGCAAAGGAAGAAGGGTTCCACTAAGTCCAGGAGGGTGCCCGCATGGCTAACCAGCCAAGTTAGAGAGGCCGTAAAGGGCAAGGAAACTTCCTTCCGTAAATGGAAGTCTTGCCCAATGTGAAGAATAAAAAGGAACATAAACTGTGGCAAAAGAAATGTAAGAAGGTGATATGGGAGGCCAAGCGAGACTATGAGGAACACATGGCCAGCAACATTAAGGGGAATAATAAAAGCTTCTTCAAATATGTTAGAAGCAGGAAACCTGCCAGAGAAGCGGTTGGCCCTCTGGATGGTGAGGGAGGGAAAGGGGAGATAAAAGGAGACATAGAGATGGCAGAGAAATTGAATGAGTTCTTTGCATCTGTTTTCACGGTAGAAGACCTCGGGCAGATACCGCTGCCCGAACGGCCCCTCCTGACCAAGGAATTGTTAGATAGAGGTTAAAAGAGAAGATATTTCAGACCTAATTGATAAATTAAAGATCAATAAGTCACCGGGCCCTGATGGCATCCACCCAAGAGTTATTAAGGAATTGAAGAATGAAGTTGTAGATCTCTTGACTAAGGTATGCAACTTGTCTCTCAAAACGGCCACAGTGCCAGAGGATTGGAGGATAGCAAATGTCACACCAATTTTTAAAAAGGGAAAGGGGGGGACCTGGGAAACTATAGGTCGGTCAGCCTAAAATCTATACCGGGTAAGATGGTGGAATGCCTCATCAAAGATAGAATCTCAAAACATGTAGACGAACAAGACTTGCTGAGGGAGAATCAGCATGGCTTCTGTAAGGGTAAGTCTTGCCTCACAAACCTTTTAGAATTCTTTGAAAAGGTCAACAGGCATGTGGATGAGGGAGAACCCGTCGACATTATATATCTGGACTTTCAGAAGGCGTTCGACATGGTCCCTCACCAAAGGCTACTGAAAAAACTGCACAGTCAGGGAATTAGAGGGCAGGTCCTCTCCTGGATTGAGACCTGGTTGAAGACCAGGAAACAGAGAGTGGGTGTCAATGGGCAATTTTCACAATGGAGAGAAGTGAAAAGCGGTGTGCCCCAAGGGTCTGTCCTGGGACTGGTGCTTTTCAACCTCTTCATAAATGACCTGGAGACAGAGTTGAGCAGTGAGGTGGCTAAGTTTGCAGACGACACCAAACTTTTCCAAGTGGTGAAGACCAGATGTGATTGTGAGGAGCTCCAGAAGGATCTCTCCAAACTGGCAGAATGGGCAGCAAAATGGCAGATGCATTTCAACGTAAGTGTAAAGTCATACACATTGGGGCAAAAAATCAAAACTTCACATATAGGCTGATGGGTTCTGAGCTGTCTGTGACAGATCAGGAGAGAGATCTTGGGGTGGTGGTGGACAGGTCGATGAAAGTGTCGACCCAATGTGCGGCGGCAGTGATGAAGGCCAATTCTATGCTTGGGATAATTAGAAAAGGTATTGAGATCATATTGAGAACATATTGAGAACGGCTAATATTATAATGCCACACCTGGATGGTGAGGCCACACCTGGAGTATTGCGTCCAGTTCTGGTCGCTGCATCCCAAAAAGGATATAGTGGAAATGGAAAAGATGCAAAAGAGAGTAACTAAGATGATTACGGGGCTGGGGCACCTTCCTTATGAGGAAAGGCTATGGCATTTGGGCCTCTTCAGAGACACTTGAGGGGGCACATGATTGAGACATACAAAATTATGCATGGGAAGGATAAAGTGGATAGAGAGATGCTCTTTACACTCTCACATAATACCAGAACTAGGGGACATCCACTAAAATTGAGTGTTGGGAGAGTTAGAACAGACAAAAGAAAATATTGCTTTACTCAGCATGTGGTTGGTCTGTGAAAATCCTTGCCACAGGATGTGGTGATGGCATCTGGCCTGGATGCCTTTAAAAGGGGATTGGACAAGTTTCTGGAGGAAAAATCCATTACGGGTTACAAGCCATGATGTGTATGTGCAACCTCCTGATTGTAGAAATGGGCTATGTCAGAATGCCAGATGCAAGGGAGGGCACCAGGATGAGGTCTCTTGTTATCTGGTGTGCTCCCTGGGTCATTTGGTGGGCTGATACAGGAAGCTGGACTAGATGGGCCTATGGCCTAATCCAGTGGGGCTGTTCTTTTGTTTTTGTGTTCTTATGTAGAATGGTTGCTGATTTAAGACCCGTTTCTAGCAAATCTCTCCTCTGTTTGCATGACATACTCTTTTATGCTCTTGCAAATCTCTACTTTCTCCAAAGGCAACATTAAACATTATTCCGATGATAGCAGTAAAAGCCAGTAATGATTCCCAAACACCTCTGGTACTCTCAGCATCTGCAATGAAGAAGACACACCCAGCAGTGGGAATGGGCAATGACTAAATGAAAGAACACATGGTTTGCTGCCTTCGTGAATTAGTTGTATAAAGAGAACTGAAGCAGATAAATGTGGCATAACATAGAATGGGAAGCTATTAGGGCTTTGGTCAAATCTCTCATATGAACTGCTGTCTTATCAATGCCAAACACTTAACAGACTGACATTGACTTAGTGGTGCATTTGGCATGAGTTGTTCAATTAAGTGTTCATTCAGACATGGCATTTGAGGATGCCATGAATATCCATGACATTCTGCTCTTGAAGTGAAAACTGCCCTGATACTCAATACACCCTTTCAGGCACTCCATGAATGGGTCATGATTGAGTGGAGAAATCCATGTGCTTACAGCTGCACACATGAAGTCTGTTTGCAGACTTTATTTTGAGCAGATGGAGGTCAGGCACATGCCTTCAAACCACCACCACCACCCAGTGGTGTAGCTAGAGGGGGTGCAAAGCACTAAGTTCCGCAAGTGCCTGAAAGCTTCGTGTAAGAGGCCCCTCCGCTTCCCCTTCCGAATCATTCCTGGCGGTGGGAGCAAAATGCCAAAGGAGGGAGGGGCGGGAGGGGGAGGAGCCACTTTCACGGTGCATTTGGGTGCCTGCAAAACATTATACATTGCACCCCCTCTAGCTACACCACTGCCATCACCTATGAATTGATATAACATCTGACAGGGAGTCTTGTTCCAAATATGAGTTACCAGTAGGTAGCAGATGTGAAAATACAAGTGTGTGCCACTTAATGACAGGGATACATTCTCCTATCCCTATTGTTATGCGTTTGTCTCACCACTGCTCCTTCTCCAGTTTCCATAACTAGTGTTTTTCTGTTAAAAACAAGGTAGAAAATGTCAAGATGACCTGCAAAGAGAGAAAAACATGTGTGTCATAGCAGTCCCAAAAAGAACATTCCAAGGTGTTGTGAAATCAAAGTGCAAGCCAGAACTTCTCCATACATGGATAACAGATTTCCCAGTGAGGGCTAGAACCATGCACCAGTATGCCAAATAAGGAGAGGGAAGTGACATGAATATCACATGGGTCACTTGTTTTTCTTAGAGTACAAGTATAGGAGTTTTGGGTGTGGTTGGGGGAAGAAATCAAAGCTCCACCATGGGGTAACTTAGAACCTGTATCCCTCCAAATCTATTCTTAATCTGTAAATAGCATGTAAATAAATTTTCTATATGCTTATAAAGAAGTCTATGTCTGCTTAGCAATTTGACCCAGAGACCAAGTCCCAGAAATCTCTCTATCAGTTGGCACCCCAGATGGGACTCGAACCCACGATCCCTGGCTTAGGAAATTGTCAGAAGAATTGTCAGATATCAGGAAATTGGAGAAGGAGCAGTGGTGAGACAAACGGGATGCAGGGGGAGGGGCAAGAGAGGGGCTTGTGGGTATCAGGAAATTGGAGAAGGAGCAGTGGTGAGACAAACGGGATGCAGGGGGAGGGGCAAGAGAGGGGTTTGTGGGTATCAGGAAATTGAAGAGGGAGCAGTGGTGAGACAAACGGGTAGATGAGCCTCGTCAGCCTGGAAAGGCAGCTCATCTAAGAGAAGGAAACTCTGACCTCAAACCTCCACTGCCTTGTGGCTACATCCAGTTGTGGAAAAGGCTTCAGGAGTCAACCTCGAGGCAAAATCAGGAGCCAGAGTCCCTGACACAGTTCATGGCTGAACACAGTCACGCTCTGGCAACTCCTGCAACGCCACTGGAACCAACCGTATTGGCTTCTGCCTTTCCATTGGATCATTCCAGCGACGTGGAGGGGGGGATTTGCTGCATAGGTAGCAGCCTATCCTCCATACCTTCTTTACCTAGACTTCGCGCACTGGAGAGGACACTCCAACTTCGCCATACGGCGTCGGCACAACACGGAAAGCAGCAGTTACCGGTTATAAGTCTTCGCTTGATTGGTGTAGAGCATGACGCCAGGGGCTGCTTCCGACGGTGGGAGAGATCATTGCATCTCATTGGGCAGCTACCGCCCGCCTTAAGCTGGGCAGTCCCCAGCCAGTAAGGTGTTGCCTCGCCACGGTCCGTTAACCTCATGGGGTGCGTGGGGTTTAGGGTGCAAACCAACAAGCGGATCAACAACTCTGCACCATGCAACAGAAAACAGAAAACTCCTGCCCTAAAGCTGGGCACCTGGAACATAAGGACAATGACACCTGGCTTCTCTGATGACCTGCAAGAAATAGACAACGCATGCAAAACAGCTGTCATCGACATGGAGCTGAGCAGACTGCAGATGGACATCGTCGCCCTTCAAGAGACTAGGCTGCAAGATTCCGGATCTGTCAAGGAGAGAAATTTCTCATTTTTCTGGCAGGGAAAACCACCAAACGAAACCAGGGAACATGGCGTTGGCTTTGCGGTCAGAAATACCCTGCTGAAATCCATCATCCCACCTACTGTGGGAAGTGAAAGAATTTTGTCCCTGCAGCTCCAGTCATCAGCAGGACCTGTCACTCTCATCAGTGCTTATGCACCGACTCTGTCGTCTCCAGCAGAAGCCAAAGACAAATTCTATGATGACCTGGCCACCACTATCAAGAAGATCCCCGTAAAAGAGCCATTGTTCATCCTCGGCGATTTCAATGCTAGAGTTGGTGCTGACAACAGTTTGTGGCCCACTTGCTTAGGTCAGTTCGGCACTGGGAAGATGAACGAAAATGGCCAACGCCTGCTAGAGTTTTGCTGTCTTCACAATCTCTGTGTCAGCAACATGTTCTTCAACACAAAGCCCCAACATAGAGTCTCCTGGAGACACCCAATATCAAAGCACTGGCACCAGCTCGACCTGATTCTCACCAGATGCTCCAGCCTTACCAGCATCAAGATTACGCGCAGCTATCAGGGTGCTGCTTGCGACACCGATCATTCCCTGGTGTGCAGCAGAGTGAAACTGCAAACAAAGCGACTGTACCAAAGCGACTGAAAAAGGAAGGAAGAGCTTGCATTGATACCAGCAAGACCCGGGATCAGAGAAAAATGGAGGAATTTGCACGAGCGTTTGAGGAATCTCTTCCAGGCCCGGTCGATGCAAATGCATCCAACAGATGGGAACATTTCAAGAATGCCGTTTACAACACCGCCTTGTCCATATTTGGCAAGAAGACCAACAAGACGGCAGACTGGTTTGAAGCCCACTCTGAGGAGTTGACACCAGTCATTGAGGAAAAGAGGAGAGCTCAAGCAGCATACAAGGCCTGTCCCAGTGAGCGCAACCTGCAGGTCCTCCGAGCTGCTCGCAGCAAAGTCCAGCAGACTGCCAGGAGATGTGCTAATGACTACTGGCTCCAGCTCTGTTCCCAGATACAGATAGCAGCTGACACGGGCAACATCAAGGGGATGTATGATGGTATCAAGCAGGCCCTAGGTCCAACACAGAAGAAAATTGCCCCTCTGAAGTCTGCCACAGGCGAGGTCATCCAGGATCGGACGCAGCAGATGGAACGCTGGGTGCAGCACTACTCTGAGCTATATTCCAGAGAAAATGTAGCCACCAAAGAAGCACTGAACAACATTGAGTGCCTGCCTGTGCTGGAGGAGCTTGACAGTGAACCAACCCTAGAAGAACTTCTCGTGGCCCTGGACTCCCTTGCCTTTGGCAAGGCACCTGGAAAAGACAGCATCCCTGCTGAAGTCCTAAAGTGCTGCAAAGAGATCATCGTCACTGAGCTGCATGAAATCCTCTGTCTCTGCTGGAGAGAAGGTGGAGTACCTCAAAACATGAGGGATGCAAACATCATCATGCTGTACAAGAACAAGGGCGACAGGGGTGACTGCAACAACTACCGTGGCATCTCTCTCCTTAGCGTTGTAGGAAAGTTGTTTGCCCGAGTTGCACTAAAGAGGCTCCAGGTACTTGCAGAGAGCGTTTATCCAGAATCACAGTGTGGATAACGAGCCAACAGGTCCACCACTGATATGGTATTCTCCCTTAGACAACTGCAGGAGAAATGCAGGGAACAGCGACAGCCACTCTTTATAGCCTTCATAGATCTCACGAAGGCCTTCGACCTGGTCAGCAGGGATGGCCTCTTCAAGATTCTCCCCAAGATTGGATGTCCACCCAGGCTCCTCAGCATCATCAGATCCTTCCACAAGGACATGAAGAGCACTGTTGTCTTCGATGGCTCCACATCAGACCCCTTTGACATCCGAAGTGGCATGAAGCAGGGCTGTGTTCTTGCACCAACCTTGTTTGAGATTTTCTTTGCTGTCCTGCTGAAGCAGGCCTTTGGAACCGCAACAGAAGGCATCTATCTCCGGACCAGATCAGACGGAAAGCTCTTCAACCTATCCAGACTGAGAGCAAAGTCCAAAGTCCAGCTGAAATGTCTGCGTGACTTCCTCTTTGCCGACGATGCAGCTGTCACTACCCACTCTGCCAAAGATCTCCAGCAGCTCATGGATCGTTTTAGCAAGGCCTGCCAAGATTTTGGACTGATGATCAGCCTTAAGAAAACACAGGTCATGGTTCAGGAAGTGGACTCACCTCCCTGCATTACAATCTCTGCTCGTGAACTGGAGGTTGTCCATGACTTTGTGTACCTTGGCTCAACGATCTCCGACACTCTTTCTCGTGATACCGAGCTAAACAAACACATCGGTAAAGCAGCTACCACGTTTTCCAGACTCACAAAGAGAGTCTGGTCCAACAAGAAGCTGACAGAACATACCAAGATCCAGGTCTACAGAGCTTGCATCCTGAGTACACTTCTGTACTGCAGCAAGTCATATACTCTTCGCTCACAACAGGAGAAGAAACTGAACGCTTTCCACATGCGCTGCCTCCAACGCATTCTCGGCATCACCTGGCAGGACAAAGTTCCTAACAACACAGTCCTGGAACGAGCTGGAATCCCTAGCATGTATGCACTGCTGAAACAGAGACGCCTGCATTGGCTCGGTCATGTTGTGAGAATGGATGATGGCCGGATCCCAAAGGATCTCCTCTATGGAGAACTCGTGCAAGGAAAGCGCCCTACAGGTAGACCACAGCTGCGATACAAGGACATCTGCAAGAGGGATCTGAAGGCCTTAGGAGTGGACCTCAACAAGTGGGAAACCCTGGCCTCTGAGCGGCCCGCTTGGAGGCAGGCTGTGCAGCATGGCCTTTCCCAGTTTGAAGAGACACTTGGCCAACAGTCTGAGGCAAAGAGGCAAAAAAGGAAAGCCCATAGCCAGGGAGACAGACCACGGTCAGACTGCACTTGCTCCCAGTGTGGAAGGGATTGTCACTCCCGAATTGGCCTTTTCAGCCACACTAGACGATGTTCCAAAACCACCTTTCAGAGCGCGATACCATAGTCTCTTGAGACTGAAGGTTGCCAACAACATTGTTATGCGATTAGGTCATTAAGTGAACATTCAGTCCAATCTGTTTCCTTTGTTTACACTCCCTGCCAGACACTAGCTGGCTGCACAGGCTAATGGAGATAGATTACCTCTTCTTTGCATTAAGAGCCTCTCTTTGTGTAAACAGACACTCTGCTACAGGCTATGGGAGATGCGATTGCCTCATTAAGAGTATCTTTATTGTGCTTTGACCAACATCATAAATGCAGTCTGTCATTAAGCAAACAGTTGTTAAGTGGCACACACCTGTACAGACATAAGAACCATGGGGGGGGGGACAGTGACTTAACTGTGGGAGCTATTGAAATTCTGGAATATGGCTGAATTCTGTGGGGTAGCCAGCTTGGTCAAAACTAAGCCAATTGCACTTGGAATTCCTAGATGTGCCTGCTTTTGTTTTTGAAGGGAAATGCCATGTGCAATTAAGGGTGCAATTCAAAGGGTGCCTTATGCTTGAGGGG
This sequence comes from Tiliqua scincoides, assembly GCF_035046505.1. Taxonomy (NCBI): domain Eukaryota; kingdom Metazoa; phylum Chordata; class Lepidosauria; order Squamata; family Scincidae; genus Tiliqua; species Tiliqua scincoides. The sequence goes on along the minus strand of NC_089824.1, from coordinate 8,735,994 downwards.
AAGAGTTTCCCCTTGCCTCTTGCTAAGCCGCTGCTGCCCACAAACCCGCGCTGGAGACAGTGCAAGCCTCCTGGCTTACCTGCTCCAGCGCGGGTTTGGATTGCGCCCTAAGACATTTGCAGATGTGAGATGTAAGGATTTATTTGGATCTGTACTGCTGGCTGTCCTTCTGAATGGGGAACATGATGTGCAATTGTGGAAGGGAATACAGATGCCATGTGCAACAATGATTTTGATTTGCTTTGCTAAAAATGCAGGCCCACTCTCATGGATAAGTGTCCCAAACATGCAATGCCAGCATGTGGTAAGGCAGAAATATCTTCAAGATTGAATGCTATCATATCCCTCCTTATATTTATCCCACATCCCAGTGTAGGAGCTACATCAGTTGCCCCCCCCCCCCCAAACAATAAAGTTTCAAAGCAACTGAATTTTAGAAAGGCTTAAGAAGCTGAACGATGTGACTCCTGTTATGGGCCTTTTGATTCTTTGGAAGAAAGAGGTAGGACCTTCTGCTTTTGGTTTGGCAAAAGTTCCTTTCGCCACATCAAAAGTGTTCATCTCAGCTGTGAGCACAATGGGAAGAATTCTGCCACTGGAGCTGTCAGAGCAGAACCTGTGAGTGTCACAACATCCCCTCTCAAACAAGAAAGTTTTGCCTACAAACCCTCATCATCACTCCTTATCACAAAGCCCAAGGGCACCCAAGGTTCATTCATAATTCACAAAGAAAAGTTTGTGTGCCTGAAGTCACAAAACAAGCCAAGGTTACTGAAATGTTCTTTAGGGTTGTTTTTTCCCCCACTATCTCACATTTGCAACATCAAAGGATCCGAGTGTTTTTGTCAGTTCTGCAAGGGCAGAGGAAGCGTGGAGGAAGGAGGCTTTGGGAAACAGAGGGCGCCCAAAATCTTCCTGACATGGAGAAACTCTTAATGAAAAGTTCAGCCTGTGCAACTTTTAACATTGTGCTACAGCATTGTGCTCTGGAAATATCTTTCTGAAAGGAGGGTGGAGCAGCTCAACATTTTGTAATGGTGAAGACGGAATCTCAGCAGGTTAAGCATTTCTTAAGCTGCTCTCAATGAGATTCTCCCTTCAGCCCATGAAAGATTATTTAAAAAAAAAAAAAAAATGAGTGCACCCAACTTTACATCAGGTCACATGTAGCCATGGCAAACATCCTTTGGCTCATGGATCAGGAGAGAGATCTTGGGGTTCTCTGAGAGTAATTTTACCCCCTCTGAGAGTAATTTTACCAGAGGGTACAAAGTTTCTTTTGGGCCCCTTTGCAAAGGGGGAGGGGTGAAACAGAATGGGGGAGGGTGGTGATGGGTGAGCTGAAATAGGGGCAGGGAGGGGCAAAACAGGGTGGGGAAAGTTAGAGACAGCTGGAAAAGTCTTTTGAGCTCAGGTCTACCAATCCATGTGGCATCAGTAGTGTCCCCAGCATCCTCAGTTGTGATAGTGTCCATCCTGTGCGGGCAACAAGTCTGAGTAGATAGGAAAATGTAAGATCCCAGGAAATTTCTAGGCCCCCTCCTTTGGCTCCTGGGCCCCCCTTTTGACCCTGGGTCCAGGTACAAATTACCCCCTTTACCCCCTTCTCCTAGGCCCTGGCTGGTGGACCTATCGACAAAAATGTCCCCCCAGTGTGTGGTGGCTGTGAAGGCCAGTTCCCTGCTTCAGATAATTTAAAAAGAGATTGTGAATATACAAGATACAGGTGTCTTGTCTTGTATGTCTTGTACCTCATAGTGGCCCACGCTGGTAGGCCACTGTGAGATACAGTAAGCTGAAGCAGATCCGTCCTTGGACTGATATAGCATGGCTCTTCTTATGATTTCACACTGCAGCTTGGGAAGATCATGTGGAAGAAGGGAAGAGGAGATCCAGCAGCAGTGATTGTACTGATGATAGCGTCGACTATCAGAGATTGGGGGTGTTGGCAGCCCCAAAGATACCCCTGCTAACTGCTACCCCAAAATGGGCAACAATGAACATTTTGGGGGGTTGGTTCTCATATATTTTAGCAGGGGGAAAGCACCTGTTCCTCTTCATCTCATCACAGTATATTTTCTATTGCCTGTTTTCTGAAGTCTCCTTTTTGAATCCTTTTGAGAGAGGGAACCATTTCCCCCATTTCATTTCTATGGAAGCTGCCATGCAATCCTCCTTTTGGAGAATAATAAAAACTTCTCTACCAGTTTGCATCCTCAACAACGAACGGAGCGCCTGCTGCCACGGTGTGGCTCCTGCAATTTTCACACCGTCACTTCCAGGTCTGATGTGGAGCCATCGAAGACAACAGTGCCCTTTTGACATCCGAAGCGGAGTGAAGCAGGGCTGTGTTCTTGCACCAACCTTGTTTGGGATTTTCTTCGCTGTCCTGCTGAAGCAGGCCTTTGGAACTGCAACAGAAGGCATCTATCTCCGGACCAGATCAGACGGAAAGCTCTTCAACCTCTCCAGACTGAGAGCAAAATCCAAAGTCCAGCTGAAATGTCTGCGTGACTTCCTCTTTGCCGACGATGCAGCTATCACTACCCACTCTGCCAAAGATCTCCAGCAGCTCATGGATCGTTTTAGCAAGGCCTGCCAAGATTTTGGACTGACAATCAGCCTGAAGAAAACACAGGTCATGGTTCAGGATGTGGACTCACCTCCCTGCATTACAATCTCTGAGCATGAACTGGAGGTTGTCCATGACTTTGTGTACCTTGGCTCAACGATCTCCGACACTCATTCTCTCGATACCGAGCTAAACAAGCGCATCGGTAAAGCAGCTACCACGTTTTCCAGACTCACAAAGAGAATCTGGTCCAACAAGAAGCTGACGGAACATACCAAGATCCAGGTCTACAGAGCTTGCGTCCTGAGTACACTTCTGTACTGCAGCGAGTCATGGACTCTTCGCTCACAACAGGAGAGGAAACTGAGCGCTTTCCACATGCGCTGCCTCCGACGCATCCTCGGCATCACCTGGCAGGACAAAGTTCCAAACAACGCAGTCCTGGAACGTGCTGGAATCCCTAGCATGTATTCACTGCTGAAACAGAGACGCCTGCGTTGGCTTGGTCATGTCGTGAGAATGGATGATGGCCGGATCCCAAAGGATCTCCTCTATGGAGAACTCGTGCAAGGAAAGTGCCCTACAGGTAGACCACAGCTGCGATACAAGGACATCTGCAAGAGGGATCTGAAGGCCTTAGGGATGGACCTCAACAAGTGGGAAACCCTGGCCTCTGAGCGGCCCGCTTGGAGGCAGGCTGTGCAGCATGGCCTTTCCCAGTTTGAAGAGACACTTGGCCAACAGTCTGAGGCTAAGAGGCAAAGAAGGAAGGCCCATAGCCAGGGATACAGACCAGGGACAGGCTGCACTTGCTCCCGGTGTGGAAGGGATTGTCACTCCCGGATTGGCCTTTTCAGCCACACTAGACGCTGTGCCAGAACCACCTTTCAGAGCGCAATACCATAGTCTTTCGAGACTGAAGGTTGCCAATACCAACTTCCAGGTACACTCATAGCCTGATCCTGACGTGAGAAAGTAGGGCAGGAGTTCCAAGTAAGTGGAAGTTGTTGTTTCAAAAATTAGGCAGACTAGTTGGCTTGTGTGCTATTTCCAAGGCGAGTTATTTTTGCCCAATGGGTGGAAATTTTAGTTTTCCCAGCAGGGTCCATTTGATTAGCTTTAATAAAGGTCACATTTACATGATGTGTGTGCCCTGCCCTTGGGGCACTTGTGATGAGGAGACGGCACAGGTGCAAAACAAAAACACAGCCTCATCATATATTCAGCTTAAACTGCAAGCACAAGACCCTGTTCAGGGGCAAGAGCGTTAATCTCCAAGTACAGGTGTATACTGAGAGCTCAGGAAAATCACATTGCAAGAGAGAGGTGATCAAATCTTGATGCCATTGCTAGTCACTCCAGGAAACTCTGTTCACCATTATAGTTAGTTGTGCGCTTTCCGTGAGAGGCAGTTTCCCCAGTTAGGATTAAGATGGAGTTTGAACACTTCAAAGTACATCTCAAAAGTTCAGCAAATGGCCTGACCATTTGGAGCCCAGATGAAACTGCATGAGTCTCCAATGATGTCCTCAGGAGCATCATCCCTTTGACTGGGATGGTTCTCACTTCTGGCCCTCGCGGGTCATCTTGCAGAGCCACTGCCTTTGCCATGGCTTGATTGGACCTGTCGCCAGGTAGCCCCAGAACAGTGTCTCCTCTGGAACAGCAACACAGTCACTGCTGGGCCCACCGGGGCAAGCCCAGCCGCCCAATGTGATTGGTACCCAACGCAGCAACCATCCCCAGGATTGCTGCGCGGCACCTGAGTCACAGATGGCCTCACCACCACCAGGTCAATGATGTGGCCATGCAGCCACAGCTTCAGTGACCTGCCAGCCGACAGCCAGGCAGCGAGAGGCAGCTCCCTTCAGGATCAGGGCCTGGGAAGGGAGCAACACTTACACTAGGGCAAGAGCAGGAAGGGGTGGGGTGGAATTGCCCCTTCCTTTGGCTCCGGGGCCCCCTTTTTGACCATGGATTCAGGTACAATTTACCCCCTGCATCCCCCTCTCATGGGCTCTGCTTCCCATAACTCAAGAGGAAATAACTGCAAGTGGAAACAGATTTTTGCTTTTCCAGAGGCAACCAGAATCAACATCCTGTACCTTTAAGAAAATCATGGGAAAAAATAAAACCAGCCTTTTATTGAGCCTGCTGCTTGCCCCCCCAAATCCTCTTTCAAGTCTTTGCTGTTTACCTTCCATTGATCGGTGTGCCCTGATATTCCTTTGACCTGATCCTGTCTCATACCTCTATCCTGCATCTGCTTTGTGTTTTTCTCCTGGAACATAGAAGCCCTGTTCATTCATTACATTTTCACAGTGAAAATAAATGCATAAGGGAGCATAGCAGGAGCGCACCAGCAATCTCCACCTTAACACGCTTCTGAAGTCACATACCAACGCGTACTTGTCACCCTCCCGTGCAGTGGCATAGCTGGAGGGGATGCAAAGCATGGGCAGCCCAATCCTGAGCTGCCTGGCGCATGGGGCTGCAGCAGCGCCGAAAATGACTGCTGCTGCATCCAGTGCGCTGCAGGAAGCTGCCACTGCCTCCTCCGGAGAAGGGACTTTTGTCCCCTTCTCCTGGATAAAGCAAGTAGCCCTGCAATGGGGCTGCTCAACTCTAGGACGACCTGGGGGTCAGCATAGAATTCAGAGCCTCCGCGTTGGGAGGACATCTTCGCTCCACTGGTCCCGCCTCCCTCCTGCCCTACTCCCTCCCCCCAGCACAATTCCTCCCCACCCTCTCCCTTTGCCTCCCCCCACCCCAGAACACCTCCCCCTGCCTCCCCCATGTCGCCACCTATATCTCCGCTACCCAGCGGTCTGTGCAACTGCTAAGCAGCGGAGCTCCGGTGCTCCGCTGGCACTAGCCCAGCATTGGCCAGCACTGGCCTAGCACCGGTGCTCCTCCGGCACTCCACCAGTGCCCCCATGCATTTCTTTTCACCACACAGACATAACAACTGAAGGGGTCTGTAACACCACTTACCCATCTAGCCCAATACTATCTACAAGAGGGGTAGCAGCTTCCCAAGCATTCAGGCCCAGAAATGTTTCCCAGCCCACTTGGAGATAGGAACCCAAGACCTTCTGCATCCAAGATCTACACTAAGCTACTGCTGTTCCCTGAGTAGTGCAGCCCTATGAAGCTTTCTTGTATGAGATCGGACTATTCCTTCATCCAACCCAGTGTTCTTTATGCTGACTGGCAGCTAATTTCCAGTATGTCAGACAAAAGGAATGTATTTCTATTTCTACCCAACATTCCTTTAGCTGAGATGCTGAGGATTGGATTTAGGATATTCTGCATGGAAAGCATGTACGTTATTTGTGTGGTCCAGATTTGTAAAGATATCTAAGGTTGGCTCCTAGGACCACACTGCGGAGACCACACTGATCCCATTTATGATAGGGTGGACAGATGGATTTGTCCAGAATCGGGGTCCATTCACCAGTATTTCCTCTTCTTCTGACATCTCATATCTGAGAGCATCACTGCCATTAGTGGCAGAACTGAGGTCTGGCTAACCATAGCCTGGTTGTGGCTCGGTGATTCATGGTGGCATGTGGAGAGCAAACATTGTTTGCCAAGCTTCATTTACAATGAAAATGAGTTAACGGGCCTTTCTCATTTCCAACCCTAGACTATCAGCAAAGCCACCTGCTGATCACTCTGGGGATTCTCCTGGAATGGAAACATGCTACGCCTGTAATCGCCAGCCTCTTTCAATCTGATGTGCCTCACTTCTCCAGAATGTACCGAGTCCAAGTGGAAAACTATGTGCAGAAAAATAACTAATGGACCTCCAAGTTTGAGGGCAGAGGGAACATCTGGGGCATGACAGGGAGGACAAAGCCCTGATTTCTTAACTAGGAGAAGACGAGGCACCTGAGCGTCCATTGTTTTCATAATAGCTCTGGTCATGGTTCTATGAATATCCACTTCCAAAATGAAAAAAAGCAGATTGGCATTTCTTGATCAGTGTCCAAAGAGGAAACAGGTTTGATGTTACTATGGCTAAATCTGTGGAAGAAACAGGGGCAACTGGATGCCTGAGCTGATGAAGGCAGTTTTAGATAATGATGGTGATGATGATCCAATGAGAATAATAAAAGTGAAATACACAATGATGTGGATTAACGTTTCAAAAATCACAGGGACCTTTTAGTGGATAAGTGTCCCAAACATACAATGGCAGGATGATGAAAAGTGTCTATCAAAATAGGTCTGAGTTCTTAAGAAGGAAGAGAGTGACTTGAAAAGTCAGTGGCAAGCAGTGGCGTAGCTAGAGGGAGGTGCAAAGCACTAAATTTTGCAGGGATCCTCATCACAGCATGAAAGGGGCCCTTCCCTTTCAGAGCCATTCCAGGTGGGGGGAGCAAAACGGAGGCTAACGCCTGGCTCCGAAGGGGAGAGGGAGGTGCCCCTTGCATGCTGGGATGAGGCTTCCTGCAAAACATAGTGCTTTGCACCCCTTCTAGCTATGCCACTGGTGTCAGGGGCTGCTCTGAGATTACAAACTGGAAAGGTAGCCTGAACAGCTTTTCCAGGAAGGGTTTGCCATTTCATCCACAGTGTAACCCAGGTCTGTTCTATTGTGCTACAGCGTAAGATGGAAATGAGGATGTAAAATATACGCCTGTATAGAAGGACATTCTTAAAACAATTCCACCTTGAAATGTCAGGGTTAATCATACTCTACAGTTGGGAGCGACTGGCCCCGATTAGAGTTTGACATTTGTAGTAAGTCTAAGAAAGCATTAACCTAATAACAGGCTAAAATCAGGCATGTCAGTTCCTGTGCCATTAAGAGAATAATGAGTCTCTATTTTCACTAAAAGAGAACAAAAATAGGAGCTGGTCAGATGTTTTAAAAAGCTCTAAAATGCAAAGGAAAGGCTTATAGTGGAGACAAAGGCTGTAATCCTATATTCACTTACAGACAAGTCATTCTCTTTGAACTGATTGAGACTTTCCTCTGAGTAATCATATATGGGACTGGCTGTTTGAACTGTTTCAGACACCCAAGGGATGACAGGAGGGAAGATAGCTTGAGCACCAGCACCAGCTCTGACCCAAGGAGGGAACTGCAGGGAGACCAGCCTCGCCAGCAAAGACCAGAGCTCATGTGGTTCATTAGTTATCATTCGAGGTGGGAGAAAATGGTGATAATGAAATAAAAACACATAACACCACTTTCTGCACTTCTCATTTTGATAAAAACCAACCAACAAACCAAAAAATGCAATTATTTTAATTGATTTTTATTTAATATTTCATGGGGCATGCATGGGTAATGATATCTGCTGACTCTATACCACCTGTATCACCTGCTTGGTACACTTGTAAAGCTATTATAATTTCTAATTGTAATGTAAATTTTGAATAAAAACACAGACCTGCTTTCTGCATTTCTAACTTTGGAAAACACCAAAAGTTTGCAAAAAAAATAAAACCGTTTTCTCCAACCTTTAGTTATCATTTCTCTGTATGCAGCTTGTCACAGGTCACTTGGAAGTGATCCATTGTGCTGCTGCCATGGTAAAAGTCCCCATCATCAACACATCATCTTTAGCAGCAATAATGAGAAGGCTCTTCAAGATTCTCCCCAAGATAGCAAGAATAATGAGAATCTCTTCAAGATTCTCCCCAAGATTGGATGTCCACCCAGGCTCCTCAGCATCATCAGATCTTTCCACAAGGACATGAAGGGCACTGTTGTCTTCGATGGCTCCACATCAGACCCTTTTGACATCCGAAGCGGAGTGAAGCAGGGTTGTGTTCTTGCACCAACCTTGTTTGGGATTTTCTTCGCTGTCCTGCTGAAGCAGGCCTTTGGAACCGCAACAGAAGGCATCTATCTCCGGACCAGATCAGACGGAAAGCTCTTCAACCTCTCCAGACTGAGAGCAAAATCCAAAGTCCAGCTGAAATGTCTGCGTGACTTCCTCTTTGCCGACGATGCAGCTGTCACTACCCACTCTGCCAAAGATCTCCAGCAGCTCATGGATCGTTTTAGCAAGGCCTGCCAAGATTTTGGACTGACAATCAGCCTGAAGAAAACACAGGTCATGGTTCAGGATGTGGACTCACCTCCCTGCATTACAATCTCTGAGCATGAACTGGAGGTTGTCCATGACTTTGTGTACCTTGGCTCAACGATCTCCGACACTCATTCTCTCGATACCGAGCTAAACAAGCGCATCGGTAAAGCAGCTACCACGTTTTCCAGACTCACAAAGAGAGTCTGGTCCAACAAGAAGCTGACGGAACATACCAAGATCCAGGTCTACAGAGCTTGCGTCCTGAGTACACTTCTGTACTGCAGCGAGTCATGGACTCTTCGCTCACAACAGGAGAGGAAACTGAGCGCTTTCCACATGCGCTGCCTCCGACGCATCCTCGGCATCACCTGGCAGGACAAAGTTCCAAACAACACAGTCCTGGAACGTGCTGGAATCCCTAGCATGTATTCACTGCTGAAACAGAGACGTCTGCGTTGGCTTGGTCATGTCGTGAGAATGGATGATGGCCGGATCCCAAAGGATCTCCTCTATGGAGAACTCGTGCAAGGAAAGCGCCCTACAGGTAGACCACAGCTGCGATACAAGGACATCTGCAAGAGGGATCTGAAGGCCTTAGGGATGGACCTCAACAAGTGGGAAACCCTGGCTTCTGAGCGGCCCGCTTGGAGGCAGGCTGTGCAGCATGGCCTTTCCCAGTTTGAAGAGACACTTTGCCAACAGTCTGAGGCTAAGAGGCAAAGAAGGAAGGCCCATAGCCAGGGAGACAGACCAGGGACAGACTGCACTTGCTCCCGGTGTGGAAGGGATTGTCACTCCCGGATTGGCCTTTTCAGCCACACTAGACGCTGTGCCAGAACCACCTTTCAGAGCACGATACCATAGTCTTTCGAGACTGAAGGTTGCCAATACAATGAGAAGGCTCAGAGCCCAAGCCTCTTCCATTAGCAGCTGGGCAAAACCAACAGCCCAGGACCCAGCTGGGAGAAACTGGGTTCTGTCTGACTGACTGAGATGACATAGCTACCTTAGAACAGAGCAGCGGTTCTCTAACGTTTTAGTACTGGGACCCACTTTTTAGAATGACAATCTTTTGGGACCAGCCAGAAGTGATGTCATTAACCTGGAAGTATTGTCAAGGCAGAATTGACATCATCAACGTAGGCTTCAAACCTAAGCTGTGATCAGCCAAGGTCCCATTACACAGTTTGCTAATACTGTTATCCCTAGCATGTATGCACTGCTGAAACAGAGACGCCTGCGTTGGCTCGGTCATGTCGTGAGAATGGATGATGGCCGGATCCCAAAGGATCTCCTCTATGGAGAACCCGTGCAAGGAAAGCGCCCTACAGGTAGACCACAGCTGCGATACAAGGACATCTGCAAGAGGGATCTGAAGGCCTTAGGAGTGGACCTCAACAAGTGGGAAACCCTGGCCTCTGAGCGGCCCGCTTGGAGGCAGGCTGTGCAGCATGGCCTCTCCCAGTTTGAAGAGACACTTGGCCAACAGTCTGAGGCTAAGAGGTAAAGAAGGAAGGCCCATAGCCAGGGAGACAGACCAGGGACAGACTGCACTTGCTCCCAGTGTGGAAGGGATTGTCGCTCCCGAATTGGCCTTTTCAGTCACACTAGATGCTGTTCCAGAACCACCATTCAGAGCATGATACCAGAATCTTTCGAGACTGAAGGTTGCCTACTACAGTATTTTGTGTAGGTTGAAATTCAAATATTCCAACTCAAAAGTCAAAGCAGAACACGAATCCTTCTCCAACCACACAGCCTTTTCCCCTTTCCAGCATCCCATCTCCCCACCTCGGGGCAAAGCACCATGCCCCTCTCCCACTGGGAGTCCAACCTGCCCAGCAGCTCTGTAGCCTGTATTTTCAGCTCTGTATTTTTGATGGCGGCTGAGCTAGTGCTATGTGACTCACCTGAAATTGGCTCACGACCCATTTACTGGGTCCCGACCCACCGTTTGAGAAATGATGGAGTAGAGCAGGGGTGACCAAACATTTTGGCAGGAGGGCCACGTCATCTCTCTGACACAGCGTCCGAGGCCAGGAAAAAAAAGAATTAATTTACAATTTAAAATGTGAATAAATTTACATAAATGAGCATATTAGAGATGGAACTTATATGAATGAATGAAGGTCTTGCAGTAGCTCAAGGCCTATAAAAGGCCTTGCACAAAGCAAGGCCAGCCTTTCCTTCGCTGCCATGGCTGCATCACAGACGTGAAACAGCAAGTAGTGGAGGGAGCCCTCGTCCCACAGCTCAAGTGAGAGGTTGAGAGGTTCGTTCTCTTGTTGAGAAGCCAGCACAGGCTCCAGCAAGTCTCTGGAGGGCCACAGGCTCATTGGAGACTGGGGGTTCCCCAAGGGCCTGATTGAGAGCCCTCGAGGGCAGCAAGTGGCCCCCAGGTTGGGGTTTGAGCACCCCTTGAGTAGAGTCTTGCTTGTGTGTGAAAGCTGTTTCACCATAAGAGGGTGCTCAATTGTAAACCTACAGACGATAACATGGTCTCTGGGCATAGTTTCACATGATATGATCACAAAGCAGAAGCAAAGCAGGTCTAGATCTGGTCAGTGCCTAGTCTATGCTAGGTCTAGCCAGTTGGATTAAGTTCCACAGTGAAAGAAAAGTGATTATACAAATAATAAATAAAAAAAAATGAGAGAACAATTATGGTCAGGCATTATTCTCCAGCCATACATAGGGAAGCCATAGATGAGGTGAGCCCTTCCCTAAGGATGGAGGGGAAATTGGATCTACTTCTTTCAACCATGTACAGAGGTGTCCCCTGGTACCAACAGGAGATTCGTTCCAGAACCTTCCATGTGGATTGAAACCGTGGATAACTGGGGACATCATCCCACCCTTTGGAGGCAAGGGAAGCCCAACTCTCCTCACCTCCAGAGGCTTTCTGAGGCTCATAGAGGCCATGTGCAACAGCCCGCAGCCGCTGCAGGCCTCAGAATAGCCTAAAAGGCAGAAAAAAGAGAGCTACTTCCACCAGTTTTATGATAAAACTGGGTGACTTTTTAGTGACAAAAAGCATTGGGAGACCTGGGGAAGCTCTAAAGGAGAGGTGTTCCCTGGGCTTCCTAATGCCTTATAAGGCATTAAAGATGTCACTTCCAGTTTTATCATTAAAACCATGGGGGTGTGTATGCTTGATTTGCAGTTCAGTGAAATCACAAATGCGGGATCCGTGGGTACTCCCCCCCCCCCATACATGGAAAATTGAGAGCTGTACCTTTTAATAACTGGGATGGGTGCTACAGATTCTATAGGAATATCTGTGATCAACACATGAAGCAATTTGTGGCCTGGTAGCCACAGAAATTCAGGCCTGGATCCGGTGGCCTAATTACTTTGAAAGTCTCATTAAGACTGGGCAGGATGCAGCAGGTCCACTGCGTAATCAGCCGGGATAAATTGGAGGTTGACTGAAGTTCATTATAAAATAGCACCATATGCAGAAGTGAGGAAATAATAAAGCAGGTCTGTTGATGCTTTGTGCCTTCCGTGTATTGATCCATACATGAGTGAACCGCTGTCTGGTAAAAGACATAGACAATGGTCAGTGCAATGAGGGATGTCATAATAGATCTTACTTAGTACTGAGAATTTGTTTAAGGTCAGATGCATCCTCAGTGGGTCATTCACACTGGACTACCTCAGTTCCCTAGCTTGGAACAGAGAGTTCTTGCTTTATAGGCCCCACTAGCTAGCAATCACCAAAACTCTGAGATGTCTGTAATGACTTATAGCCTGATCCAACACTGCCCCAGTGCAGGCTCTGGCTGTCGGCTGAGACCAGGTATACACAGAGAGGCGTTGGGGTGTGGAGAGGATGGAGGGAGGGCATGGAGGAGGTAGAGGGTAGAGGGAGGATAGAATGGGGTGTGAGATGGCCTGGGAGGAGGGTGGGACCAGTGGAGGCCTCCTCCACCAAATCCTATCCCCCCCTCTTGGGCTCAGAAGCCTAACACAGGGCTTCTCGAGTTTGCATTGAGTTTACTATGAGTCTAGGTTCTCACGATCGCTTCCTTTTTCCAAAATGCTTCCTTTTGCAAAGTGTTTGCAAATGTTTCCTCATGACCACATAAGAACATAAGAACAGCCCCACTGGATCAGGCCATAGGCCCATCTAGTCCAGCTTCCTGTATCTCACAGCGGCCCACCAAATGCCCCAGGGAGCACAGCAGACAACAAGAGACCTGCATCCTGGTGCCCTCCCTTGCATCTGGCCTTCTGACATACCCCGTTTCTAAAATCAGAAGGTTGCACGTATGCTTCATGGCTTGTAACCCCGTAATGGATTTTTCCTCCAGAAACTTGCCCAATCCCCTTTTAAAGGCATCCAGGCCAGATGCCGTCACCACATCCTGTGGCAAGGAGTTCCACAGACCAACCACATGCTGAGTAAAGAAATATTTTCTCTTGTCTGTTCTAACTCTCCCAACACTCAATATTAGTGGATGTCCCCTGGTTCTGGTGTTATGTGAGAGTTGGGGGGGGGGCGGATTTGAGAACTGTGGATGCGTGAATTCATAGTTATGGGATCCAGATACGAGGAGTGGCTACTGGACTGACTTCCATTGGTGCATGTATGTGCCAGGATTGATGGTGGGATCCTCTTCTTTCTCTGGCCCTGGGTTGGTCCTGACCACAAGGGGACAGGACACCACAATACGGCAACTTCTTCGATTCCTGTGAATTTGAGTCTATGGAGTTCAGGGACTTGTGGTGGGTGGGGAGGCAGGTGAGAGGCAGATCCTCCCTGCCGGAGTCCTTTAAAAAGCACCACTGTCATGGGAGGAGTTCAGGCACCCTCAACCCATGTGGAGCGCGTGGGTAGTGAGTGTTTGCACACCTCCCACTGTGGTGGTGCTTCTTGAAGGACTCCGGCAGAGAGTCCTCTACCTCACCGGCCTCCCCACCCGCCTCACGTCCCTGGCGGAGTCCAAAGTCACACAAATGTAGACCCTTGCTAGGTCTCAATAAGCGTTAAATGGTAGCAGCGGTAATAGCCTAGCTGTTGAATTAACTAATGTAAACAGCCTGGCAAGCAGCTGGTGGAGAGAGCATCGTGGACTACACCTGCTGTGCTGACTCAATGGAAAGAGTGATTGGCCAAGGTGATTCTGTTGCCCATCTTTTCTTCTAAAGCCCATCGAGTGCCACTTCTTGCAACATCTCGGGACTTGGTGGCTTGCCTGACACATGCCACAAACACGAGCGTGGCCTGTTTCCTTACATGAATCATCAGAAGAAAAAAATTACAGCTCAGGAAGATGATCAAGTCTGTGTCAGCTATTCTCCTCCCCCCCCCCCACATTTGCCATCAGCGGTGCTGCAGTGGATTGCCGATTTCACTTGCTTATCTCGTTAATCTCTTTGTGATGGAAATGAGGCATCAGCAGAAGGACACTTAAGGAGGTTTTCAGCCAGCTGTTTCCATGGTTTAGCTAGTTAATGAGCACATCTCAGACCCAAAGAACCACTACCAGCAGCCTGAGTGCAGACAGAACAGGTAGAAAGACCTTGACCCAGCCCACAGCAGTCCTCGGTATTACATAAGGAGTGGGGCTCTGCTGAGAAATAGAGTTGCCACTGAATTTCATCTAGAGCAGTGGTTCTCAAACTCTCAGGAAAAGTTGGAGAACTGGCAAGTGTTTATGGGGGAGTGGACAGCAACACCATCATCACAATCGCACTGTTGCCCGGATGAAAAGGTATTTACCTAGGGATCATTATGGCTTTCTGGAGTGCCCTTTTCATCACAGAACTGGAATTATTTTTTTGTTTCTTTTGGCTTTTTTTTGGGGGGGGGGAGGGTCTGTTCTATTGTACAGGGGTTCTTTTGTCATAAACTGGATATAGGATTGGGCTGTAAGCAGGGGCAGATCCAGTGTTTGTGCTTGGGGGTGGCCATAAGAGCTACCTTAATTCCAAGGCCCAGATCTACCTGGTGGGTAGACCTGGGCTCCTTGCTGAACCTCTAGCATCCATGGCCAAGATTAGCTTGGTGAGTAGACCTTGGGTCCTGTCTAGACCTGGAGTCCAGATCTACCTGGTGGGTAGAACTGAACAGCTGGGCTCCATGACCAAGGTTAGCTGGGTGGGTAGACCTGGGGTCCTGCCTAGACTTGTACTCCAGATCTACCTGGTGGGTGGACCTGGGCTCCTGGCTGAACTTCTGGGTTCCATGGCTGAGCCCAGCTCTTTGCTGGACATGTAAAGGCAGTTTTGGGGTGGGCATGCACCCATGGCCTCCCCCTTTGGATCCGCCTCTGGCTGTAAGTGTACCTTTGATCTGATCTAGCAGAACTCTTCCTGACCTTCTTAGGAACCATGAGTCAAGACTTGAAGGGGGGCAAACAAACAATACCTGGCATGTATGAGGCAGTATAGATTGAGCATCTGCGCTGAGCAAACTTGCAGGATTTCAGTAAATGGTATTTTGTGAGGACTTTAGGTGACTGAGGAAAGGAGTGGAAATGCTGCAGGTAGCTCAAGGCAGTAAATTCCGCTGATGGATGAGGGAAGCTATAAACGCAGACAGAAGATGTTCTGGTAAGGAGCATTGTACAAGAGACACAATCAGAGACCACACATTTGCGGAGGCATTTGGAGGGGGGGGGGGGAGATAGAGAAGTTAGTGCGAGAAGTAAATGTCTTTGATTTACACATAAAAAAATACCAGAGGCCTGCAGCCAAAGATCTGTCCAGTTATTTCAGTTCAATGTTCCTTTTCTCTTTCCACTGCTTTTTCCTGGATTTTCTGTTTTGCTCTTATTCCCTTTAGCTCAGTGTTTCCCAACCTGGGGGTTTCGACCCCCACCCCTGGGCAGTGGGAAACATCTTTAAGGGTAGTGGTGACCTGGCTGTGATGGCAGAATGGTGGTGATGGCACATACGAGTTTACACCTACGGCAACTAAGTAAAAAAGGGGTGTCATGGGGCCAGCCACCTAGGACAAGATGCAGGGGTGCTGCCAACCCCTCACTGCCATGGCATGGCTGACAAAAGCTCTTGTGGATGCAGAATGGCTGCAGAGAGCACAGCAACCTGGCTGGCTCTTCAACGTGGCCACCCACCACACTGATCAGCTGGCCAGTGGGCCAGCCCAACATCCTGTGGGAACTTGGGCGAAACCCCACCAAGGAGACTGGTGGTGAGGCCTGCTCCCAGGGGTACCGTGCACTGTGCTAATCAGCTGGCCGGTAGGCCAGCCCAAGATCTCATGAGATCTCAGACTGGCCACACAGCCGGAAGGGGTGAGCCAGGCAGCTAGGCTTATAAGGAGCCGGGCAGCCATATGGAGAGGTCACTTCTCTCTCAATGGTTGTAGCTCAGGGAGGGCAGCGAACCAAGGCATCGACCTTGTCCTTCCATGGCCACAACTTCCATGGCAGTTGTGGATTGCAAGGCGCTACATAGAATGATATCCCCTGGGGGCTGGGGATAAGAATAGGCCCTCAGTTTGGCTGTACTTGTCGTAAGAGGCAACTAAACAGCCACCGGGTAGATGGGACTCGTCAGCCTGCGAAGGCAGCTCATCTGAGAGAAGGAAAACTCTGATCCCAAACCTCCTTATGGCTACATCCAATTATGGAAAAGGCTTCAGGAGTCAACCTCGAGGCAAAATCCGGAGCCGGAGTCCCTGAGGCAGTTCATGGCTGAACACAGTCACATTCTGGCAACTCCTGCGACGCCACTGGAACCAACCGTATTGGCCTCTGCCTTTCCATTGGACCATTTCAGCGACATGGAGAGGGGGGATTTGCTGCATGGGTAACAGCCTATCCTCCATACCTACTTTACCCAGGCTTCACGCACTGGAGAGGACACTCTGTTCCAGAACCACTATTCAGAGAGCGATACCATAGTCTTTCGAGACTGAAGGATGCCAACACATAGAATGATGTGACATGCAGGCAGTGATTCAGACCAGTGTCGTAGCTAAGCCGGGGACAGAGAGGTACGTTGCCTCCCCCCCACGGCAAAGTGGTGGTTTTCCACTGCTAAGGTGGGGGACAGCTCTTGCCTGAAACAGGCAGCAAACACTATGAAATTGGCCCTCCCGTATGTCTCCAAATGGAACCGTTTCCAGTGCCAGGGCTGCAAATGTGTGGGGAAGGGGTGACATGATGACACAGTGGGTGTCATTGCATCACCTGATCCCAGGCACCGGCCAGCCCAGCTATGTACTTATTCAGACACTGTCTGCCAAGGCTGAGTTTCTGCTTTTGTGGATATTCCTTCAAGGATGTGCAGTGCCAAAGTCAAGTCGAAAGAAAGGGGCATGTGTCACCTGCCCTTATTTTGCGTGCAAGGCATGTTTCTGCCATTAGCCCTGTGCCCTGTGCATTATCTTTGTGGATGAAGCAGATCCACAGAACAAGCACCGGGGCAGGTGTGTTCCTGTTTTATAAACCCCACCATTTCTCCAAGGAGCTGTCGGAAACCAAGAGGTCTGAGGCTGCACATTCAGAAGTTTCTAACTGGGCTCCATCCACTTGCAATTCTGAGCCAGCCAGAGCTGAGCCTTGCCCCAGCTTCCAGGGTGCTTTTGTGCTCTGCTCTTTCTGTGGTTCCTTGTTCCTGTCCCCAGCCTGTTAGGCTGGAACAAAGGAGCTCCCTTCCTGTTCACTGATAAGGCAAAGACCTCTCATGTTCCCTCTTAGCCTGACATCTGATCTGAACAGAGTGGCAACAGGCAAAATGAGAATTACTCGTGTCTGTGTGTGTGCAGGCTGTCGAGGAAATCATTACCAAAACATCAGCCAGATGTAGGATGGCGCACGAAAACACCGTTACGTCCTCCCTTTGAACGGACTTGGGGTTCTGTTGCCTTTAATAGGTTTGCATTTGAAAAGGGGCTGAAAAGATTACTGGGGGAAAGAAGGCAAAATCCCCCAACTTTACTCAGTAGCAACATGTTGAATCCAAAACAGAAGATCTCTCTGTGACTGCGCACAAAGGGCTCTTTTCCTTTTGGAAATGGCACCTTACAGCTTGACAAAGAAAAACTGCTTTTGCACAAAAAGAACTGTTTTGTATTGTATTTATTTTTTTAGGGGCAAGCAGCTGCAGAAGAGGCTAGCACCATCTTCCTTCCCAGGTGAGCTTCGGCAGCCCCCGTTATGAACCATGGGACTCGATGGAGCCTTGGTAGGAGCCAGGAAGCGGCTGCTTTTCTGCTCTAATGTTCTAATCACGCTAATTATGCCTTTTCTAATTTATATGCGGTTTTAATGTAGTAGTGCGTGGCACTTTCCAAAGTGCTTGGAGGCTTTCCATGCATCATCTCAGTGACTCCTTCAACAAGCCGGTAAGGCAGTCCAGTGTTAATTCAAGCGTTGGTGCTAATTAAGGGATTTGAATAGTAAAGAGGCATGAATCCCAAATGCCAACATTTGCCTTACAAGCAATGTGTGCAGAGCACAAGTGGACTCACAAGGGCCAATGGTGTGTCACACGTGTGCCTGGCACTGTCATAGTGTCATGGATACCCAGGAGCAAACTTGCCATGATGGAAGAGAATCCATGAGTAGAATCTCCCCTCCTTTAATGTTAGTAGTAGCTGTGATGAGACCTAGCTCAGACTGGGTCAGTGACACTGGGAGAGAGGGGATTAACCCTTTTCCCCATATCATATCCTTTTCCTCACTTTTGTCCCTTCCCTAAGCTGCTATTTGTCCCACAAAGGAAAATTGACAGGCACCTGTACAGGATCTGAATGGCTTGCACATTCCATTTTCAGGTGCATGCAGTTTCAACCAGGTGTATGTGGGGAGGGACACGGTTAGCTTCTCTCCCTGAGTGTTATGGTCCTAATCCAGATCAGGCAATGGCATGGCTGTTATTAATATTTCTAAGCCACCGGGGATTCTAATAATTCTAATTATGGATCTCCCACAACACATCTGTTATGTAATCTCTGACTTTACTTCCTCTTTCTGTATAAAATATAACCACGTAGCTTAAAAACAAGAACAAAAAATCAACAATAGCAAAAGTAGCAAGTATAAAACAAATGGAGGCAAATGCCTCCATTTTGCTCCCACTGTCCGGAATGGCTCCGAAGGGGAGGGGCCGCTTGAACGCTGCAATCTGGCCCCCTGCAAAACTTAGCACTTTGACCCCCCTCTAGCTACACCACTGGATACAGCTCTTCTCATTGATATGGGAAAATGGTTGCTAGGAAAATGCTTCCCAGCTTTGTGCTGGTCACTCATTATATGGAACCAAAGGTACACACGCTTGACTAGACTCACTGAAGTGGAACCCACTTCATTGCCCAGAAGTGTAACTACTGACCCTCAGCGTTCTTGAACAGCCACACTGATGTGACCACATGACTTCCCCCTGCCATGTCTATATCTTCTCCACAAAAGAAGAAGAAGAACTGCAGACAATACTGACACAAGACCATATTAGACTTCAGAGAAGCAACACTTGCTATGGTTTCTTCCAGGGAAAGATCTTTGCATTTCTGTACAAGGGAATTACTCTAAAGTGCCGGATCCACGGTCCTTTTCTTGGCACATAAGGCATCTTCTTGCTCCCTTTGGAATAAAAAGGACCTCTGAGGCAGTAGCTGATACATTCATTGGCAAGCCTGCATAGGCTTCAATTACAGCAGCCGCAACAAGAATCAGAAAGGCAGCAGCCTCTGCCATTGACAATTTAAATAGGAGTTGCTCAGTTGAAATTGCAAAGAAACCCAGCTCTGATGACAGAGCCTGAGACATTCTATTGATGTGGTAATGGTCCCCGGACCAGCGGCACGCCAATTCCAGCACTCACATGGAAGGTTTCTCCCGATCCATAGTGTTTGAGACACCTGTATCGACAAAATGCCAGGCTGAACACCTCCAATCCCAATACAGGTTGAAATATATAGATACTTGCAGCAAGGTTGGAATTAGGGACTGGTAAATTAGTTCATAAAGCAGAAAGTGCTCCCTGAACCATTGCTTCGGTGCCAGAATGAAAAGGCAGGGCCTTCTTCCCCATTTTTTTTGACTTTAAAAAGCCCGGAGATTTTGCTAAGTTCAGCATCTGTAGAAATAGCAGAATGTGCCATGGAACATTCATTACACAGAGGAATGTTAAGAGGTGATTTTCTTAAATGAAGGGTGAGGGGTCTGAAAGCTGCTGGGAACCTGCAAATGGTGGCGTAGTTGGAAGGGGGTGGAGCACTCAGGCTGGCAGGAAGCCTCAGCGAGGCGGGCAAGCGACCCCTCCCTTCGGAGCCATTCCCGGCGGGGGGAGCAAAACGTTTTGCCTCGCTGAGGCTCCCTGCCAGCCTGAGTGCTCCACCCCCCTCCAGCTATGCCACTGCCTACAAACTCTGATCTGAAAGGCCTTCTCTCCCCTAACTCTAGAGCAGGGGTGTCAAACTCATGTCATAAAGCGGGCCGAATAGCATTCATGACGTCTGCTAAGGGCCAGAAGTGATGATGTCATTTGGCAGGAAGTGATGCCATTAAACAGAATGAAAACGGAAATAAGCACTTTGTAGGAACTCATTAGCTGCGAATGACAGAAGATAAAATACAGAAATTTGATCATATTTCAAGATATGGGGGAGCCCAGTTATCATGCTGGCCACCCTTTCAGCAGTGACACCACAGCATTGTTCAGCAATTGAGAGCCCCAAAGGCCAGATAAAAAGCTTCTGCAGGCTGCATCCGGCCCCCAGGCCTAATGTTTGACACCTCTGCCCTAGGGTTTCTCTCCCCTAACCCCTGCACACATCTGGCTCCCCCACTTCCCTTATTTCCCCCCCCCCAGTCATTCCTAATCATGTGGCGACAAGATTGTCTGAACCCCAATGAAGAATATCACTGGGGAAACAAGGGGAATTGAGGGGAAGCTAGGGGGCAGACCTATGTGTGCCACAAAGCATAGCATTTGTGACTTTGAATACTACCATCTGAACTGGCCTATGGTTAATATTACGTCTCAGCAGGAGAAGAGACTGTAACAGGACCCGGATTGAACATAACCATCTCCATTGTGCTGTCTCTGCTCCCCTCCCCCCCACATTTCGAAATAAGTTTCTGGAAGGCAAGGGGGAAGTGCCTTTGTGAGCTGTGAGATCTTTGCAAGCATTCATATCCATGGCGTGAGAGAGGCATTGGAATTTGCACGTTTAATTAGAACACATGCAAATCTTTGACCCCCATTTAGGGGTCCATGTGCAAAGCTGGCATCAGGTTTCTGAGACAAAGTGTTGCTATGGGCCCCTCATGGTACCTCCTGCTGGCTCCCTATTGGCTCACTGGGGCTACAGCTACCACTGGTACTGAGGGTTCAGGGAGGCCCTCTAATGCAGTGGTTCTCAAACTGTGGGTCGGGACCCACTTGGTGGGTCACAATCCGTTTTCTGATGGGTCGCGAGAAACTGACGGCAGCCATCTTGGAAGATGGCAAAAGACCTAGGCGGCACCATTTTGGAAGTGGGCAAAGCCTGAGCATCGCCATTTTAACCTTCCCGGCATTGAGACGTAACTAAGAGCAGCTTGCACATGTGCAAAGAAAGCAGTGTGCTGCTGCCTTCCAGCTGGACCTCCCTCTGCACTTGGAGGCTTCCCTCAGGGGGGCCAATCGCGGCGTGCAGGCTTGGATTGCAGGCAAAGAAGGACCGGGAGAGACGTGGACGAGCCAGCCAGGTTTCTCCCCACCAACCTTTGTCAGCTTGGCTGCCTTGACGGGATGGGCTACCTTGAGGTTGCAAGACAGAGCAGCTCCCCCCCCCACCCCCCGCAGCTGAACTGGGCTGGAGAGTGTAGGCGGAGACCTGAACACAGGGCTTGGGTGAGTAGAGGCAGACCCGCCTGATCTCCCCTCTTCTGAGCCTGCTATGAAAGCAGCATTACCGCCGCCACCACCCCACTGCCGTTCTCGTCCCCTGCATCACAACCTCTCTCGTTCTCTGAAATCGCCTGGAAGTGGCGATCCTTTCCTGCCCTTAGCACGTTCCCTCTTTATCTCTTTGCTGGGGTGAGGGGGGATCCCTGGTTGCCTGGCTGCCAAGAAAGCACCCAGGAGGTGGGGGGAGGAGGGAAGGCAAGCCTGGCCTGTGGGGGGGGGAGCACCCAGGGAGAGTGCTGCTCCCCCAGCCGCTTCTCTGACGTGCACCCTTCCCCTCTTCTTACTTCTCTCTTAGGCTGCAATTCTGTCCACACTTACCTGGGAGTAAGCCCCATTGCCAATAATGGGAGTCAATTCTGAGTAGACGTGCTTGGGCTTGGGGGAGATAAGGGGAAGTGTCCCTGCTTATCTTCCTTCTGTTACTGTTACTACTATTGTTTTTATTTCCTCTATTTACTCAAGGAATTTGAGCCTTTATTTACTAAAAAGCTCAAGCTACTTCTAGTATTGAGGTGCGTGAGGAGGGTGCCCTTGTTTCTGGCTAATGCTGAGCACAGTATCAATAGCCACATCAGTGTTTGTTAGTTCCAAGCACAAGTCAAGAAGTAGCCTGAGATTTTGTAAATAAAGACAGAAATAAAAACAGTAGTAAGTAAATACACAAATATATTGTTCCAGATGTTGTTTTATTTTTTGCTTGACAGCAATGGTAGCGAGGGCGGGGAGAATTGGAAGAAGCTTCTGAGCTGGAATACGGTCTCTTGTCATTTACAGTTTGAGTTTCTAGGCAGGAACTTCTTGCTTGATGACATCACTTCCGGCTCTGATATCACAGTGATGTCACTTCCTGTTTGATGATGTCATTTCTGGCTATGACATCACTTCCAGGTTGCTGACAGTGCTTCCGGTGGGCCCCAAACAGATTGTCATTCTCAGAAGTGGGTCCCGGGTTAAAAAGGGTGAGAACCACTGCTCTAATGCGTGTAGGTCAGTGATTTTCAACTGGTGTGCTGTGAAAGGTCCACAGTTGTGCCTCAGGAGTTTGGAGCACAGGGGCTAAGAACTGACGAAAAACTCTTCCGGGTTCTGTGACTCTGCCTCTAGGGCAACTGCATTTCGTCACAAATTGTCTCCATGAATTCCGGTGGAGGAAGGTGTGGAGAAAAAGAGACAGGTGCCCTAGAGACAGAACCACAGAATCCATAAGAGCCTCCAGGAAGCAGAAAGTGACATCACAAGAGGCAAAGATGACAGTGGAGACCATAGAGACCATTGCCGTGAAATGACAAACACCAAAAATCACTGGCTGACCTCTGGCAATGCTCTTGTTCATGTATCCCTATAGCAGCAGAGAAGAAAAAGAACTCCACCGCCTTACTACTGCCCCCTGCAACTCAGCCATATGTCAGGATGTTGGTTAAAGCTTATGAAAGGATAGCTTAATTTAGTTAATTGGACTATGAATAAGAACTACGTAACCCATGATGGAGAAGAGAAATATGCTGCTAAGCCCAGTACCATGGGTCTTTAGCCTCTGCCTCCTCATGTTTCGAGGGGCTTCACTCGAAACGCCCATGGTTTTGTTTTCCTGTGCTAATGGATGCATGAAGTATGGGTTGCTTTTAGTATCCAGCTTGTCACATTTGATTTTGTAAAATGGAAATTTAAGCATTTGCTTTCTTTCCTCCCCTTGTCCTGCAGTTGTTGACGTGGATTGAAATATTTATGCTCTGTAGCCTATGCAGTAAATAATTGATATTGTTGTACTATATGCTTTGGGTGGTATGGGATAGCCATTTAAAATCCCTTTTTGGTTTACTCTTCCCTACCTTCTGCCCATTAACTTGCCCAATAAGACTGAATTCAAGCTGTTGGATTTTTTTTTCCCCTTAGAATTGCCATGAACATTTCACCTTAAGTAAAATCCAAAGCAAATTTGGCAGCAAATGGATATCCCATACTCCTCAAGTGAAGCTTTGGAGGGGGTCTGATGGAGAGGTTCAATATGATTGGCAACATTTATCAGGTGGGTTTCCCAAATCGGACATTACCGGCCTTAGGGCCTGATCCTATCCAAATTTTCAGCAATGTTGCAGCCATGTCAACGGGGCATGCACTGCATCCTGCAGTTCAGAGGCAATCATGGAGGCCTCCTCAAGGTAAGGGAATATTTGTTCCCGTACCATGGGGCTGCATGGTGGCTGCGTCAGCAGTAGAAAGTTGGATAGGATTGGACCCTGAGTCAGCAGCACCACAGTTTGGTGGTTCCCAATCTGTGGGTCGGAACCCACTGGTGGGTCGAAGCCTGATTTCTGGTGGGTTGTCAAAGGGTGATGGAAAGATCAGATAACTAATAGCCTTGAGGCTATTGAAAAATCAGATAATGTAGCTGCTAATTACCCTGCAAAAAGCTCAGCTCCCACAGTTTGCAAGATAGCTGCTAACTGAGAGCTGCTAACTGAGAGCTGAGCTCCTGCAGTTTAGAAATGTGCAAATAATGAGAGATAAAGTTTGAGGGTCTTTTCTTTGGTCATTATTACTTATAAAAATATATTATTTCGTTCTAGGTCTCTTTTTTTAAAAGTCTGGTAAACCTAGGTGGGTCCCGATAAAGTGTTGTTTTAAAAAGTGGGTCCTGGTGTTGAAAAGTTTGGGAACCACTGCCTTAGTCAGTTCTGCTCCTTGGCTGCACGAGAGTGGGATGGAATTTAGGGAACTAGATCTTTTACCTTGGTGGCGTAGCTGGAGGGGGCGAAGCACTCGGCCTGGCAGGAAGGTGGGCGAGCGGCCCCTCCCTTCGGAGCCATTCCCAGCGGGGGGCTCCGCCGGGAATGGCTCCGAAGGAAGGGGCCGCTCGCCCACCTCCCTGCCAGGCTGAGTGCTCTGCCCCCCTCCAGCTACACCACCGTTATATCTACAGATGATTCAGATTCTTACTTAGAAGCAAAAGCTGCAGGATCTGCCTGGCTCCTTTGACTGAAACAGAATGACTGCACCAGTCTGTGGCATCCAGCCAAGTCAGAATCCATTCCAAACAAGCAGTTTTAATTGCCTGGCAGGGGAAAAGATTTGCTGAGGCACTTAAAATTGTCCTGAATGACAGGGGATCCTACCTTTATTACAGCCACATCACTCAAACGGTCGCAAAGCCAAGCCGTGTGTCAGCCATTCCATCACAAGCTTCAATTTCCAAGGCATAATATTGCCGTCGTTTCAAATTGCGTTGGGATGAAACGTGAAAGCCTTGTGGGTCCAGGTGAAACTTCATTCAATCAGTCCAAATTGGGTTAAATTTCTTTTTTTTCGGAAGTACAACGTGGGACACGATTTGTTCCCTGGTACAACAATGAGCCATTATTTGATTAATCACTCAATTAAATCTACGAACAAATTAGCATCACAGTTTTGAAGAAAATATATGCTGTCATCACTTTTGGATGGGGCATGGATAGATCACAGCTGGTCAGCAGAGTAGCCACAGGGGGAGGCGCAGAAAGTGTCACATAAAAACATAAGATCAGCCCCACTGGATCAGGCCATCGGCCCATCTAGTCCAGCTTCCTGTATCTCACAGCGGCCCACCAAATGCCCCAGGGAGCACACCAGATAACAAGAGACCTGCAAGGCTTCCTGGGAATTGTAGTTAAGAACATAAGAACAGCCCCACTGGATCAGGCCATCGGCCCATCTAGTCCAGCTTCCTGTATCTCACAGCGGCCCACCAAATGCCCCAGGGAGCACACCAGATAACAAGAGACCTGCAAGGCTTCCTGGGAATTGTAGTTTAAGAACATAAGAACAGCCCCACTGGACCAGGCCATAGGCCCATCTAGTCCAGCTGCCTGCATCTCACAGCGGCCCACCAAATGCCCCAGGGAGCACACCTGATAACAAGATACCTGCAAGGCTTCCTGGGAATTGTAGTTAAGAACATAAGAACAGCCCCACTGGATCAGGCCATAGGCCCATCTAGTCCAGCTTCCTGTATCTCACAGCGGCCCACCAAATGCCCCAGGGAGCACACCTGATAACAAGATACCTGCAAGGCTTCCTGGGAATTGTAGTTAAGAACATAAGAACAGCCCCACTGGACCAGGCCATAGGCCCATCTAGTCCAGCTGCCTGCATCTCACAGCGGCCCACCAAATGCCCCAGGGAGCACACCTGATAACAAGAGACCTGCATCCTGGTGCCCTCCCTTGCATCTGACATAACCCATTTCTAAAATCAGGAGGTTGCGCATGCACATCATGGCTTGTAACCCGTAATGGATTTTTCCTCCAGAAACTTGTCCAATCCCCTTTTAAAGGCATCCAGGCCAGACGCCATCACCACATCCTGTGGCAAGGAGTTCCACAGACCAACCACACGCTGAGTAAAGAAATATTTTCTTTTGTCTATTCTAACTCTCCCAACACTCAATTTTAGTCACAGGTGCTGCAATGCGCTGTGTAAGTGGCCTCTCCCATTTGCTGTTGGAGTCATTATGGGCAGCGAAGGCAACGCAGAATGGCTTCAATGATGAGTGGAAGGGGCCGCTTACACAGCCCATCACTACATTAACAATACTTAGGGTCCAATCCTATCCGATTTTCCAGCCTTGGTGCAACTACAATGCAGCCCCACAGTAAAGGGACAAATGTTCCCATACCTTAAGGAGGCCTCTGTGACTGCTGCCCCACTACAAGATGCAGTGCATGCCCCATTAACACAGCTGCACCGCAGCACTGGAAAATTGGATAGGATTGGGCCCTTACTGTGCTACCCCCCTTGTAGCTACGCTAATGCAAGTGGTCATCACCTTGGAAGAGGCATTTGTGTCAAGGTGAGAAGAGCCATCTGCAGTTTTCCTATGTACTTACAGGGAGAAAGAATGAACTTTTTAAAAAGTTTCATAGTTAGTTCTTTTCACTTGTACTTTTCAGCACTATATTCTCACATCCTGGTTTCCCAGAATCTTGAGCCACTAAGGTGTGAACTGTAGTTCTTGAGAAAAGTTTTCTTTTTTCCAATCAGGCTGTGTAAAATAGTGCTGTTGACAAGGATTTGGCGGGTGCTTATAGACCCCGACAGTTCTTTCAGCACATGAATCTTTCAAGATTCTCTGCCTCTGTTTCCTCTGGAGTATTCAGCCCAGGGTGCTAGCCTGCCCCCTCCCCCACCTGCACTGGTTGAGCCAGTGATATCCATCAAATTGCCTGGGGCCAGTAAGAAGAGGATTTGAGAGAGAGAGAGAGAGTGCATTATTAGGGATACATTTTTCATTTTTACCTTTTAAAAAATTGGAGTTTCCTTCACTGAGAGGAAGATATTTCAGGCACATGCAGTATCATTAAATTGCCCCTTGGGGTTGGGTCCATGGAACCTCAAAGTAGCTCTACTCTACTTAATTAAAGACTTGGGGAGCCCAATCCTATCTTGCACTGGAACACGCAGGCTGAGTGGTCTGCGCAGTATCCAGCGCAAGATAGGTGCCAGCTGGGGCACAACACGGGGTAAGGGGATATTTTTCCCTTTAACCTGTGTTGTGCACCAAACACCCCTACAGGGCTACTTGGATCTTTGCCAGCGAATTCGCTGACTCAAATCACAGCAGTCCGTGTAAGGCCAATCAGGCTGGAGGTAGGGGTTAGGATGTGGCCTGCACTGCTGAAACTGATCCCGTCCCCCTCCCAGGCCTGACCCACCTCCTGCTCTGCCCACCCCCTGCTCAAAAATGCCTCCTCCCCATTCCATCCTTCTGCCACCCTCTCCAACCCCCTGTGCTGGCCTGCCTGAGCTGGTGCAAACTGACCCCATCCAGGTCCAGATCCAGCACTGGAAAGCCAGCACATGTCCTTGTGCAAGCCTAGCCAGTTCAAGAGTAGTCACAAACATGTTTTACGGTACATTTGTGACATTCTTGGACTGGTGCAGGAGGCCTGCGCCGGCCGAGCATGTCTTCAGGATTGCGCTCTCAGACAGCCGTTCTAAAAGTTTGGCAAAGTAACCATATATACAAATAATTCCACCCTATTCATAGGAATAGCCAATCTGAATTAGCACAAAACTAGCTTAATCACTGTTTTACACCCAAGCGATGCACAGGCTATGGCTTTGGTGAATCTCAAGGGGAAAAGAATGTCAAAGCTGAGGATGATCCACCATGAAAGCCTCTTTGTGTAACTCTGGATAGACTTATGCTGACAGGAAATTCTCAGTGTTAAAGAAGGTGTTAAAGAAGAATGTGGTCCCTGCTGGATTTGACCAGTTGACCAATTGTTTTGCATGATAGCTCCATTCATTCTTATGAAAAAAATAGTTCTGCAGTTTGGGAGCCTGTTGCAGTGGAAGCAAAGGTTTCCCTGTCCTAATGATGTCCACACCCCACCCTTTCCTAATGATGGATATTTTTGCTAGTATTATAGAGATTGACAAATTCATTACTGATGGAAAACAGACAACTGTATTCATTTGATGGCCAATTCATACCTTCTGTTTTTTGCTAGGTTTCCCCTCCCCTTACCCCTAGCCTAATCATTTCTGTCTGTAAGTCAGGGACTTCACTCTGTGGTAGTCTTGCATATCACAAGACACGTCTCTGGCTGCCAATGCAAGGCGAGGTGAGGTGCATGTGATTAGGCAATTATACTGTGCCCTTGGCTCTTTGTCTTCTCTGCCTTCCTGATCAGCGACCCACCCTCCCAGCAATCAAGGTTAAGAAGTTACAATCATGGCCTATCAATCAAGCCCCCATTTTGAACTGATACCCATGCAATGAATTCAGTACTATAATTTAAGGGCATTGTGACTTCCTTCTAGAAATACCCCTGAACAAAACTCTTGGGGAGGGGGTGAGAGATTTGGTCACAGGGGATTTATACACAGATGTGCTGTAATGATGATGATGAACATCATCTTGAATCCCATTTTAGTGTGGTTCTGCCATCAGGTCACATATTGCCAACCTGCCCCATGCTGGGTGAAAACACTGAAAACCTGGGGGGTGGCATAGAGTGGAACATGGTGGTCTTGCTGACCTTGTTGTTCCAGGTATAAACTGAAAAGTGCCCTGAACATTTGCATCCTCAGATTTTCTATTACTAGAACCAGTAATATTTACCCCCCAAAAGTGGGAAATATTTTCTAAATAGTTTCCTTAAATGTCTCACAGATTATCTCTTTTGCTGTGTTTGAAATGCCTGCTGAGGGAAAGTCGAGCAGCTAAAATAATGTTTTGGGGAAAAAACAATCAGCAATTTAAGTGTAAAATGCTGAAGTGTGAAAAAACAAGAGGAAGGGTCACATCAGCTTGCATTGATGACTAACAAGGGAGGCCTGTTTTAATACTTTGGCAACAAAACCAGAGATGAGTTAATTGCATCGCAACTGTAAGTAGCATCAGGCAGGATGTAGTGGCAGGCAGGGTGTAGCATCTATGGAAAGGAATCAATAGGGTCAAAGCCCATGAATGCAGAAACATTATTATTATTATTATTTTATTAATTTATACCCCACCTTTTTGCCCAACGGGCACACAAGGCGGCTTACACAGACTTTAAAAATACAACATTAAAAACAATCATTAAAAACAATTTACAATAATTAAAAAATCTAAAAACAAACAAACCCCATGGATTTTCATATAAAAAACAAGAAGCAAGAACGCCAGCCAGCCTGTCAACAATTAAAAGCTTTTTGAAATAAAAAGGTCTTCAGTCCACGTCGAAACGTTAGCAACGAGGGAGCAGTTCTTAGTTTGGGGGCCACCACCGAGAAGGCCCTCTTCCTGGCCGCCGCCCCTCTCACATCTCTTAGTGGCGGCACAGTCAAAAGGGCCCCCCCCCCAGATGATCTAAGAGCACGGGCAGGATTGTAGGGAAGGAGGTGGACCCTCCAATACCCCAGACCCGAGCCGTAAAGGGCTTTAAAAGTCAAAACTAGCACCTTGAATTGGGCCCGGAACAGAACCGGCAGCCAGTGTAGCCATCGGAGCAACGGCTCAACAGAGTCAAACCAACGTGCCCCAGCAACCACATGAGCAGCCGCATTCTGTACTAGTTGTAATTTCCGGACCATGGTTAGTCCGGAAACATGGGTTAGTATCGTGGGCCAGCAGTTCTTAACATGGGTTGGAGTGGTCTCCTGGGATGGGTGGGGGCAGGAAGCACAGGCTCCTGGACAGAGAGCATGAAGGTCCAGGTTGAGACAGAATCCTAAGAGAGGTGGTGTCTTCTTTCTGCACTAGATAATTTTTTGATATATTGACTTCCCCCCCCCCCCAGCAGTGGCCTTCCCTAGACACAGAGTAGATTAGGGTGAGTGATTGCATCCTCACTGCCCCATCATCCCCATGCAGTGGTGTAGCAAGAGGGGGTGCAAAGCACTTGCATAAATGTGTCGCGAAAGCAGCCCCTCCCCTTCAGAGCCATTCTGGGCCATAGGAGCAAAACGGAGGCAAAAGCCCAGAATGACTTTGAAGGGGAGGGGAAGAGGCCACTCGCACGGCACATTCAGGTGCCTGCAAAACCTAGGGCGCAATTCTAACCCCTTATGTCAGTGCTTTCTAGCACTGACATAAGGGCAATGCAGCTCCGAGGTAAGGGAACAAACATTCCCTTACTTTGAGGAGGTCTCCGTGAGTGATACCCAACTGCAGGATGCAGTACAGATCCCATTGGCACCGCTATGCCAGTGCGGGAAAACACCGGCATAAGGGGTTAGGATTGTGCCCTCAGTGCTTTGCACCCCCTCTAGCTATGCCACTGGATATATGCTTATGCTACTTAGCCAATCAGGTTTGGCAGTGTGCGGGCATCACAGAGGCAGTCTTCTTTTCCTTTCAAATAATTTCTGAAATTTGAACATTGACATTAAATGTTCCTGAATTTGAACGGAAAATTTTTTTAATGAAAATCACACACCCTTTCAGCACAGCCCTCATGTTAGCACATGCCTGTTAGAGTCAGGATGTGTTTTTATTTGCTACCGAAAGGGAACAAGAAGGAATTCAGTCACATAACTCGCATCATAAAGTTGGCTTCAGACTGTGAGGAGGTTTGATTTGATTTGACGGGTCAGCTTTCCTGGCAGTTTGCAAGATGTCAAGAAATCTTTCAAAGAATAACAGGCTAACTCCCTTTGCAGGCTGTAAAATTCTGCCGCAGCCAAGGCTGTACGTTCTGAGCAATATGAAGATGTTACTCTAAGTTCTCCATCATGTCTGACAAAAGAAACCCAAAGTTATTCTCCAGCAACAGGATCTGAAACGTGAACAGGCGCTGACAAAAATGATAACTGGCCAGGTGGTGATATGATATAATAATACAATCTTTTCGCCCTCTGTGAAATATCAATCCCATTGGCAGGAAAGTCCAGCATCTCTAGTTAAATGAACCCTGGAAAACTGGGAAAGGTATTCGTCTGAGGCTCTGATGAGTGATTTACAATCACTAGAGATAAGTGGTTCAGTGGTTCTCAAACCGGGGCCCACTCTTTAGAATGACAATCTGTTGGGATCCACCATAAGTGATGTCATTAACCTGGAAGTGATGTCATGGCTGGAAGTGACATCATAAAGCAGGAAAAAATTTTAACACTCCCATATGACAAAATGAAATAAAGCAAGTAAATTAAATGTTTTACAATAAGTGTAATAAAAAAAAAAATTATTTAAAATAAAGATTCCTCCTAACCCTCCCAAGCAGATACTGATCAGTTTTAAAAAAAAAAATCCCCAAATATCCCAAAGACTGCAATCCTATCCACATGTACGTGGGAGTAAACCCCATTGACTATCATTGTTAAAAGCCTACACATAGTAGCTTGTTAAAAGAATAGAACTGTAACATTTCTCCAAATGCACATACCATGGTAGTATCAAGTCTAAAAGATGAAAAATAAAATATGCATTGAAATGAATGGGGACCCACTTGAAATTTGCTTACGATCCACAGTTTGAAAAACACTGGCCTAGATGAACAAATAGTCCAGATTCTATGCCTGTGTACTGGAAAGTAAGCCTCTTCGTGTTAACTCGGTATAGGATTGCCTTAGGTTGCAATTCTATACACTTGTACCAGGAAGTAAGTTACGCTGAACTCAACAGAAGTTACTTTTGAGTAGGCTTGCATAGGCTTGAACTGTTACTCTAGAGCAGGGGTGCTCAAACTTTCAACTTTAGGGATGCTGGACCTTTAACAAGTGTATAGAAGAGAGAATTTCAGCAGGTGCAGCTTGTCATCTGTGGGATGACAAGCTGCACCTGCTGCAATTCTCTCTTCTATACACTTGTTAAGGGTCCAGCATCCCTAAAGTTGAAAGTTTGAGCACCCCTGCTCTAGAGCAATGGTTCTCAAACTGTGGGTCTGTGGCCAACCAGTGGGTCATAACCCAATTTTTGGTGATTCACGAAACTGACATGGTAGATCAGGTTATGTGCATCAAGGGTTAAACAACCTGTTACTTGGGGGGAGCAGAGCTGGACCCTATTCTTCTTTCACCCCCTTTCTCTTCTTGGAGCAAAATTGCTAGCCCAAGACCAAGGAGGCCCATTGTGAGTCAGGAGGCTTACAGAGGTATAAGGGGATTTAAATCCCCTTTTGCCTCTGATGATTCCTGATTTGCCCCCCTCCTCCACTGGATATGGTGTGTTTTTGACACAGCTGCATCAGTGAGGGGAGGGGGAATAAGATTGGACTCTTATAGGAGTATAGAGAATTATGTAAAGGTTATTTTGTATGTATTTATTTAATTCATTTATACGCACTTTTAAATCAAAGACTTTAAAGTATCTTGCAGCAAATAAAATAAATCCACTTATTAAAAACTGATTTCGGCACTTCTTTAATAAACCCCTGAATTTTGGCTTTCTATATTTGTAAAAAATGACTGAATTTTTAAATGCCTGTTTCTAAAAATATTGGAGCTTGTGCAGTTTTCTGCCTCTTTTCAGTACCCCTTCCACACTTGACACAACGACACTGCAAAGATGCAATCTTAATGTGACATCAACCTTATTTTGTGGAGGCTGCTCCTGCAGATTGGTAACACACTGCACAAAAAGGATTGTGATGTGACATTATGTACAATCACAGCAAGATTGTTTTCTTGGAATGCTCATCAATGCTCACCTGCATCTCGGAAATTCAGAGAGGGCGTTAAGGACTTATATGAATTGAAGGATCTGAAAGCTGTGAAAAGTGACATCTGCTCAGTGCTGCTCACAAACGCCTGTAATAAAAATGGAACAATGGAGAATCAGTAAAGCAGTGGCATAGACAGAGGAGGTGCAAAGCATTAAGTACATAAGAACATAAGAACAGCCCCACTGGATCAGGCCATAGGCCCATCTAGTCCAGCTTCCTGTATCTCACAGCAGCCACCAAATGCCCCAGGGAGCACACCAGATAACAAGAGACCTCATCCTGATGCCCTCCCTTGCATCTGGCATTCTGACATAGCCCATTTCTAAAATCAGGAGGTTGCGCATACACATCATGGCTTGTACCCTGTAATGGATTTTTCCTCCAGAAACTTGTCCAATCCCCTTTTAAAGGCGTCCAGGCCAGATGCCGTCACCACATCCTGTGGCAAGGAGTTCCACAGACCAACCACACGCTGAGTAAAGAAATATTTTCTTTTGTCTGTTCTAACCCTCCCAACACTCAATTTTAGTGGATGTCCCCTGGTTCTGGTGTTATGTGAGAGTGTAAAGAGCATCTCCCTATCCACTCTGTCCATCCCCTGCATAATTTTGTATGTCTCAATCATGTCCCCCCTCAGACGTCTTTTTTCCAGGCTGAAGAGGCCCAAACGCCGTAACCTTTCCTCATAAGGAAGGTGCCCCAGCCCCATTTTGCAGGGAGTTTTGCAGGGAGCCTCGCCACAGCATGCAAGGGTCCCCTTCCCCTCTCCTTCAAAGCCATTCTGGGTGGGGGGAGCAAAACAGGAGCATACACCTTCTGGGAGTGTTCCAGGGAGGCTGGAATGGCTCTGAAGGAGTCAGGCCCCTTGCATGGCTCTGAAGGAGTGGGGTCCCTTGGACACTGCAGCTCCCTGCAAAACTTAGTGCATGACCCCCTCTAGCTATGGCCATTGCAGTAAAGTATTGAACAAGAAGATGAGGTATTTCAGAAAACAAACCAAAAATAAGGAGAAATTTAGAGAAATTTAAATGAGAATTTTAGAGGCATCTCTAATTATTTTTTTCCTGAAGTCAAGCGATTTAGAAAACAGCTTGGTTTTCAGAGGAATTCCCCCAACTCTACCACCAGTGAGGAGAGAGAAAAAGAGGGAGGGAGAGAGGAACACAGCTTTTAAATTTCACAGCCAACTCGCACTTAAGGCTCATTGCTATCGTTAGATACAAAACCAATTAAGCACAATGCTAAATCAGTTGAACTTGAATCTTTTATTACGGTCACTGATCAGTACAACTAAATCAGTTTAAATCATATTTCAGAACATATCTACAGCATCATGAATGCCATGTGCAATGGCGGAGAGAAGGATTTGGGCTGAAAGAAGCAACAAAATCCCTTGACAAATTGAGCCATTTGCTCTCCCTTATATCAGGCATCTTCATTATTTGGAAAAGCCTCCCCTCTAATCTTTCATTGTAGGAGCATTATAAGGACACCTAAATGTATTTCATAGCCTCTTCTTTTCATCCAGCCTTTGCTTCCCTGCATGGGTGTTTTTGGCAGGGTACATAATCCAGGCAGAATTCAATCCAACAGTCTTTCCACTAAAAGACCACAGACTTGTATCTCCAAAGCTATCCGATTGGCAACTGTTGGGTGAGGGTTTAGAATCTGCTATTCCTAAGCCTCTAGCAGCCTGGCGATCTCAATTTTAATAACAGAGAGCTGCCCCATTTCAATTCACGATTCTTTAAAGTTGTGAGACTGATGTGGAAGGAAGGCTTTTCACGCGGTTTGCCTAAAGCAACCCAGGATCCAAAGCAGAAGGGATATTTTTTGAAACTCCCCCTGGATTTTGGACTTCCAAATTACCCGGTCTTGTTTCCAAAGCAGAGCTGATGCAATAGGAATCCTTCACGGTTCCGGTGTCTTATTTCAACATTTTGTACATGTGCAGCTTGTCACAACTTTCCCCTCCTTCAGTACATTTGTACCTTCCCCCATCCATTTGACTGATGCACAAATGTTCACTGATAAAACACCACCATATATAAACTTGATGCACTTATAGAACCATGGAAGGGATCTAAAAGGTCATCTTCTCCAACCCTCTGCTGCTACTGGAAGTTAAAACCTGAGATCATCTGCATGAAAAGCCCTAAGTGTAGTAGCTCTAAGTGCAGCGAGCCCTAAGTGCAGTAGCATAGCTAGAGGGGTTGGAAAGCACTAAGTTTTGCAGGGATCCTCACAGCACCATGCAAGCAGCCCCTCCCCCTCCCCTTCAAAACCATTCTAGGCCTTGGGATGTAGGCCTCCATTTTGCACCCATGGCCCAGAATGGCTCCAAAGGGGAGGGGCCACTTGCACGGTGCGGTGAGGCTCCCTGCAAAACTTAGCGCTTTTCACCTCTTCTAGCTATGCTACTGGCTAAATGGAAATCCTTTTCTTTTGACATATGGGTTCCAATTGTTTTTCCATCTTTTATAGTTCCCTAAGAGCAAAATTATGTTGGAAGTGGTAATAATGGAACAAAACAAACCTCCTTCTAACTTACCATATCTATTACAACCACTGTATTTGCTTCCTGGGGGAATCACCCAGTTCTTAAGGGCATGATGCCATACATTTTTTGAAGCAAAATATTTAGCTTTAAACCAATTGACTTCTCCTGCAAAAGTGATATGACATCATTCTGATGGGAGGTTCTCCCACACTTCCATCTACTGGCTTCCTCTTCCTGGGGTGAGAAACTTTCAACATGATGGCATCACATCACACGCTTTGCGTTATAGCAGAGAAAGGCAAAGGAGACACAAAACTGCTGTTTGGGGTAGCAACTATACACAGGCAGTAACCAGTAGCGTAGCTAAAGGGGGACACAGCGCTAAGTTTGGGAGGCACCTGAATGTGTCATACAAGCAGCCCCTCCCCTTCCCTCTTGAAGCCATTCAGGGTGGCTAGAAGAAAACAGAGGGGTCTCCTCTATTTTTCTCTATAATGGCTCCAAAGAGAAGAAAGAGGGGGCTGCTTGCACAGTGCGTTCAGGCGCCTGCTGTGACCCCCCTCACACACATACAAGTGCTGCCAATAAAACAAATTTATTTAAGGATTTGCTGTATGTTTTATATTAATATTAGGGTCTGATGGCCGGATCCCAAAGGATCTCCTCTATGGAGAACTCGTGCAAGGAAAGCGCCCTACAGGTAGACCACAGCTGCGATACAAGGACATCTGCAAGAGGGAACCGAAGGCCTTAGGAGTGGACCTCAACAGGTGGGAAACCCTGGCCTCTGAGCGGCCCGCTTGGAGGCAGGCTGTGCAGCATGGCCTTTCCCAGTTTGAAGAGACACTTGGCCAACATTCTGAGGCTAAGAGGCAAAGAAGGAAGGCCCATAGCCAGGGAGACAGACCAGGGACAGACTGCACTTGCTCCTGGTGTGGAAGGGATTGTCACTCCCGAATTGGCCTTTTCAGCCACACTAGATGCTGTTCCAGAGCCACCTTTCAGAGCGCGATACCATAGTCTTTCGAGACTGAAGGTTGCCAACATGTAGGGTCTGATGATCATGCCCATCTGATCATGCTTGTGGAATTCTAGCATTTAGAATGGATTTTTTTTTTTTTCATTTTGCCAAGTTAAGGTAATTACCAATGAAACTTTTCATTAAAGAAGGTAAAATCCTGTGGTTAAAAAATATTGATCTCATGATAGGTGGCAATTTGTGTTAATTTTCTTTCTGCTCTGAAAAAGAGGGTGTGCGAGAGAAAGATTCCACACCCGTCTTAATGGATGTTTTACCTGAAGCCTCTGGTAATGTCCAGACTAAGTTCATTCCAATGAACTGAAAAAGTAAAGTAGTTTTAATTTTACCTCCAATTATACCCAAGAAGATGAATGAAGCAGGGCAAATCCTTGATCAGAGCCAAAAGGGAGTAATAAATCATTCACTTAGATGGTCAGATAATTTACAAATTCCTCAGGGCTTTGTGGAAATGGACAAGAATAGTTAAAACCTGTCTCTTTGCCACAGAACTGGGACGCTGTGATAAATTAGAATCTGTCTTTTTCGCCTCTCCAGTGATCGTCTTGAACACGGTGGAGATGTCCAGGCACTGTTGCTTAATTGCAGATGGACCCCTCTCTTGTACCGGATCAATTCCCATCTTTTGTCAGGAGATAATGACAACACAGAGAGCCTCAAACAGCTACTGGGCCATTCCAGTCTGAGCCAATGAGGAGGGATCGGTTTGTGCAAGAGAGTCTTGTTTGACTTCTAAGCTTAAAATGCTTTTTTTTTTCTTTTTAAAGCATAGCATTTCCAAATATGTCCTGTACATTGCTCATGTCCATATGAACAGATAAACTGCTCCCTTCAGCTATCCCTATCTGTTCCCCCTGACTGATCAAGAAGCTAAAGCTAGTAACAAAACAAAACAAAAAAAAAAAGAGTTGTATTTTTATAGTTTATCCCGGTGATTCTCAAACTGTGGATGGGGGACCCACTTGGTGGGTCATGATCTGATTTCCGGTGGGTCCCGCAGAGTCTCCAGTGAAAACGCAGGTAAAGATCAGGCAACTAATTGCCTCAAGCCCTGAGACTATTCAAAAATCAGAGTGCTGCTAACTGCCCTGCAAACTGCTGTTTCAGAGTCTGTCAGTGACAGGTGGTGGGGGCAGGTGAAGGCTGGGTCACAGAACTAAGAGCCCAATACTGAACTCTTAGCGCCGGTCCAGCGCTGGCGCTGTGTCACAAGTGTGCCATAAGGCATGTCTGCAGACCTCAATGCCAGCCCAGCGGTGGTGCTAGCTCAGCGCTGGCCGGCGTTGGGCAGCACCAGTGAACCACCAGTGAACCGACACTGAGCAGCACCAGTGAAGCAGTGCTCCACTACTCTGCCGCTGCATGGTCGCCCGAACGGCCGGGTGGCGGAGAGGTTGGTGGGGGCGTGGGGGAAGCAGGGAGGAGGTGTTTGGGGAGGCACAGGGAGAGGACAGGGAGGAGATGTGCCAGGGCGGGAGGGAGGCAGACTGGAGGAGCGTTGCTCTTCTGCACCTAGAGTCTCCATGTTGGACCACGGGCCCAACAGGGAGGCTCTTGATTCTAAGGCAGCTCAAGGGTAGCTGCAGAATTGAATAGCCCCATTGGGGACAAAAGTCCCCTTCTCCTGAGGAGCCGGTGGCAGCTAACTGTGGAGTGCAGGATGCCACAGCAGCATTTCAGTGCCACAGCAGTCCTGGTGCAACTGGCAGCTCAGGATTGGGCTCCCTGCCCCTTGAGTCTTGAGGCTATTCATTAGGGGGTGTGTGACTCAGTAGGGTCAAGCACTGCACAGGAGTGGAACCCAGGTAAAACCGATGGTATAGACAGACCACATCAGTGCTGTGTTACTAGGAGAGGCATCGAAATATAGTTCCAGGGTCTAGGGCCGTATCGTCTGATTTTTTTTACTTCTTAAGATCAAGAAACTATTTTTTTCCCATTTCAGCCAATACAAATTACATTGCTGCTTGGCCAATTTGTTTTCCCTTTTTGCAGGTAAAGAACCCTTTTCCAAGATGCTTTTTGAAGTTATAGGTTGTGTCTTTTCTGTGCAGAAAGATAAGCCTTCAATTCTCTGTGCTGTCACTTCTAACTGCCACATGATAATCATGTAAGACAGAAAATGGGGGTAACTGCTACAATCTTTCAATTCTGTATGTTTCCTTTAATCCCCCACCCCCTTCCTGTGGGTATAATTAGGGTTAAAAATGACCAGCACTTTGTGACCCATTACAAAAATACTATGTGTTCTTGTTGAATATTTTGAGTCTTGAATCATGGGACAGTGCAAAATGGCTAGAAAAATACCTGGCAAATTCTAGCTTACTCTCCAGAATGCAGTGGGTTGAAATGAATTAGTCTGAGAAACACAAACTCGATTGGGAGACTTGCTCCTATATATGTATTCACATAAAAATGACATTGAATCTGTTTCCTGAATCAGGGTCCTCATGAACAACAATCCTGTGGTCACGGAGAGTCTTTGGGTTTTTTTTTTTGGTGTTTTTTTTTAGAATTTATTACATTTTTATCCCATCCTTCATCCTGTTCAAGATGAAGTGATCCACAAGATTCCTCCTTCCTCCTGCTTCTTTCTCCTCACAACAACCTGGAGAGGTAGAATGAGAAAGAATAACTGGTCCAAGGTCTGTTGATGAGCTTCAGGGCCTTGTGAGGTCTTGAATTCAGGGCTTTCTAACCCCACTCTAGTCCTTTAATCACTGCACCACATTGGTTCTCTCTGTTTGCTGCCAGCTAACTGACAGCCCAGTCCTATCCACACGTTCCTGAGAATAAGCCCCATTAACTCTAATATGCAACTCTGAGTAGACTTGCATAGGATTGGGCTGTAAGTGATGCTCTTCTAGTTTTAGAGGGGGGGAAAATGTATTACAGGACACAATCCTAAGCTGGGGTTGCGCTGGTGGAATGAGTGCTCCACTGGCAGGCACTATTACAAACATACCATAAAGCACATTGTGACAACACACCATCTATGCCCACCAGTGGGAAGGCAGAAGCCAATGTAAGGAGTGGTGCCCATCAGAGCAGGTAAGTTCTGTACCAAGCAGTGCAGGGGTGGGATGAGGGTGGGAAGGGGTGCAGTGTAGTGGGGGAGGGCAGCTACAGGGGCATGGGTGGGCAGAGCAAGATTGGGAGAGGGTCAGGATCAGCTGCACCAG
This sequence comes from Tiliqua scincoides, assembly GCF_035046505.1. NCBI lineage: Eukaryota > Metazoa > Chordata > Lepidosauria > Squamata > Scincidae > Tiliqua > Tiliqua scincoides. Next base: position 8,696,652 of record NC_089824.1, on the reverse strand, counting down.
TGCACGCTATCCCATCCACCTTCCCAGGCCTGATCCGCCCACATGGATCAACTCAGACTTGTACCAGCAATTTACCAATGCCAACCCCTGGAGGTTGCTTCCAGTTTGTACCAAACCTCCTACCCACTCCATTGGTCTCTGTGGACCCCAGAATGCCCCATGGAAGTGACTTCCAGACAAATCAAAAATGAGATCCACAAGTCGGAAGTCACTTCCAGTCACTTCTGTGGAGCATTCGGGGGCCTGCAGAGGCCAATGGAGTGGGTCTCAAGCCCACTGTGACCTGGAAGTGGCTTCCGGGTGCTCCCAAGAAGGCACTGCTGCACTCCAGGGAACATTGCACAGGTTCATGACCCACCACACATTGGGTCGTGACCCACAGTTTGAGAAACATTAATCTAGCCAGTCTACTTGTACGTATTTCAGAGGAAGAGAAAATTGACAAAAAGACACGCAAGTCTTCCAATGGGTGTGTGGACATGAGAGAGAGAGAGGAGGGGGGAGGGAGCGAGGGAAGGAGGGAGGGCAGGAGAGCTTCTTCTCTTTCAGCTCCAGCCCCTTACTCCATTGTAGGGCATTTTGCTGGACTTCAAACTGCTGAGTGAAGGTGTTATGTATGCAAGTTATACAGGATCGAAATCCTGCGTAACTGATTGGCTCAGACTTATTGCTGGCCAATCGGGTGAGGGATCGAAATCCTACCATCTGATTGGCCCTCTAGTTAATGTTTCAATTGCACCAATCATGGGGAGTCTGGGCGGAGCTAAAGGGTATAAAAGCCAGAGGAGTTTGCCTTGTGTCAGATTCATTGCCAGGTCCTGTTCTGAAGATGGAATAAACGTATTGAGCTGTTATCTCTATGCCTTCCTTTATTCGCATGGACCCACTATATAACAGACAGGCTATTTGTTTCCCTTTAGTCATCCAAACTTCTGCTCACCTCTTCCTCCAGCAATTTTCTGTGGTCACATGCATAACTCTCGTGGTGGGTTTGTGAGGAGGGATTACAGAGCAGGATGATTGTTACTGATGTTTTTTTGTTTCTGGAAGGGCAGGGGGTCTTTTAGGATGGCTTTGTCTATGCTTATTTAGCACTGCAGAAATCCCAATATCACTCTTGTCAGCATTTTTGGAAGAACCTTTACGGAGTTCAATGTAGGTTAATGTTGAAATCAACAGCCTGCCTGACCCAAGATAGCCCCCCCTCCAAGCCTTACAGGCATCTCTGGGAAAGTAATATTGTGTGCCAGATGGATCAACATATTATTTAAATCATTATTGAGACAAAGTTCGCGCTGTTTCAGCCAAGCATGTTGCTATGCTTGGCAAACAACCTGTCATATATATTTCACAGACAGATTATTCTGAACAGTAAAAATAAAATGTGAGCTGCATAGCAGCTAGTGCAGGAATAACTGAACTATGGAATTCTGAGTACTATTGGAGGGGTGGCATTTTTGTTTGGGGGGGGTTGAGGTAATGTGGTAGACAGAAAAAAGATTCCTTTTGCACACCGGCTGTTTCACTTCCACTTGTGCTGTGGATGTGTATGAGGCCTGGTGTGAGCCGCAGGGCTGGGGTGTGACCAGAAAAATGGGGGAACCAACATACAGTGCGGACTGACCAATGGAAGGACAATATGGCAGATCTTTAAAGACTCAACCCCAGCTCCCAATACTTTTATATCAGGTAGACATCTAGAGCAGGGCCCTCCAGACCCCGGCCCATGGGCCAGTTCCAGCACCCTTTGAAAGCTCACCTCTTTCATGCTCTTATCATGCCATGGGGGAGCCTTGACAAAGTGCCTCTGTAGGCCCCGAATCCTCTTTGCGTCCAGCAGCTTCCGCCTGGAAATTTGGGCACAAAGCCTGCTGGGGCATCAGAGGGCAGAAGCAGTTGGATGCGAAGAGGACTGGGAGTGAACGGAGGGGCTTTGTCAAGGCTCCCCCATGGAACAGGAAGCACCGTCCACACCAGGGAAGTCTTTGGAGACCACTGATCTAGAACACAACACACCAGATATAAAAGTAGTTGACACAAAACAATCAAGTTTGGATCATTGATACTGCAGTCCAGGTGAGAGTGGAATTGAAGATAAAGAACATGAGATCTCATTATATCAAGACCTGAGAGTAGAATTTGGGCATCTCTGAGAGATTATTATTATTGGAGCCCTTGGAGCAATGCTGAGAAGTCTGAAGAAACACCTGAACAATCTTGACCTTGAGCAAATTACACCAGCTCAACCCCAGAAAACAATGTTGCTTGCAAGAATCAGTAAGAATCCTGTGAAGATATTTCTGCAGTTCCCAGGATCTTGACTAGATCCCGAGTTGCATACTATAACCAGTTCAGCAGAGGCTGTGATGAAGTAGTAAAAATCATCATAAGCCTAACTGTGATAGTAACAACATTCACGTATCAACAAAAAATAGTTCACAAGTGGTTTATGCAGCAAAATAAATCAATGAGAGTTTATCTGTCCTCAAAGGGTTTGCAACTGAAAAACCGATGCAGACAGAGAGACCGGCAATAGCCGTTGGAGGAAGATACCATGATGGGGTGGAAAAGGCCACTTGCTCTCCACTTGAAAAGGGGTGCTTGCTCCCCGCCTTGTAGGATGCATGAAACTGTTACCAAAAAGGGGCTGTTAATGTTTTAAGGGGAATTATTATATTGCCCTTTTGGAAACTTCAGGATCGCAGGCTAGATAACAAGACAGCATAATGCAAAGAAAGAGACTGAGAGAAAGACAACTTTCAGTAAAAGATTATATTTTTATTACAAAGCACTCAGGTAAATATAATGCACATGGAAAATTGATATGTTTCTAGTACTAGTGTACCTAGCTTATGGTGGTTGCATGTGAGCAGTATTTGGTGCATCCGAGGAGATCAGGAAAAGGGAAATTTGTAGGGGAGGATTTTAGGGGTCCCTGATCTGCCAACCCAGTTGCTGACTAAAGATGGGTAGAGAAGGGGAGAAAAAAGCGGGGGAGCAGGGAAGGAGTCCCAGACGCAGATATAGTTACCTGTCTTGTGGAGCAGGGGGGAAGAGTCCTATGGAGGAGGACCTCTGCCTTGGAGGGGCAGCCAGAGAGAGAGCTAGCATGTGCCAGCCTTCTCTTAAAAGGGTTTTTGCTGACCTGAATGACCCAGATGTGGCCTAGAGCTGCCCTGGATGCACATGCTCACTACACACAGTGGGACACGTGGAGCATGCAAGAAAAAATGGAAGGATCAGGAAATCAGCTATCAGCAAAGGGGGTAGCTGGCTGTTCAAATCTGCATACGGTGATTTAGTTAAATACGGTGATTTAGTTAAAACAATACATTGCCTAGAAAGGTGGAAGTTGTGTTGTAGCTTTACCAGGGTCTCTTGGAAGTTTTGCCTGTGAGAAGTGTACTGTGTTTGCATACCCAATGACTGGATTAGAAAAACACAGTGATTAGGAGACACTTTTGCATATAGCTACAATGCATTTCTTGACCTACAGGGAAGTGGGGGTTGTGTAATTCATGTGCTTGTGGCTTTGCCAGGGCCTTTGGAAACATGTGCTGGGGGAAATGTGGCCTGCATTATGTTTTTGAAACATAACCAGATATAAAACCACAACTTAAAAGGAAAAAGGGGATTTTCACGTAACAAAACAAGATGCTGAACGGGCCTTGAAAGGAGTCAACCAGGGAGGGTACCAGGATGCAGGTCTCTTGTTATCTGGTGTGTCCCTGGGGCATTTAATGGGCCACTGTGAGATACAGGAAGCTGGACTAGATGGGCCTATGGCCTGATCCGTGGGGCTTATAAGTGGGGCTTATATGTTCTTATAAGTGCCAAGAGTCTAACAGCAGAGCTCAATTCTGGTTTCATGTTGTCTTTAATACAAGATCTAAGCTAGTTTGCCCCACCCCAACCGTTGCTGGTCGTTCCGCTCAGGCCTCCGGCCAGATTTCTGCTTAGGAAGTACAACAGAAATGGAATTAGTGCTAAGAAATAAAATAGTCCAGAGTTCCGTGCTCAGGATTTTGCTCTTTGATTTGTGTTTTCGTAATCTGATTAGGCGTCAGATGCTGGGTGGCATATGTCTAATAGAGGGAGGATGGAACGTGGAAGAGATTTAAGGGGATTAAAATGATACACTGTATCGCTGGAAATGGCAAAAGGTCTCGCTTCTGCTTGCAAGCATTAGAATTTCTCACACACCAGGCCAAAAGTCTCAGGAAGATGTTCGGGGGGGGGGGCGTCCCATGAGCAAATGTTGACACTTTGTTTTTTTCCCCAGTCTCATTCCCCTCCTTGTGAAGTCAGAAAACTATACAGCACATGGAAAGATCTTGTGTGAGTTAATTTGCAGGTTGGCGACACGAGCCAATACGGCAGACGCTCACGAGCTAGAATGATGATTAGAGGCATAAGGGCTTACTTTGATACAGCAACAGCAGGTGCCAGGGAGAAAAACCTTAACTACAAAGAGCAGAACCTAAAGGCACTTTCAAAAAACTCTAATAGGGGCTTTGTGTGTTTCTGCTCTACCGGTTCTTGGTAGGGATGTGCTGAAAGTTCCGGAGAAATTTTCCGTCTCTCATGGAAGCATGTTTGACATCTCAGCAGTTTTGCCTTTGGAAGTACCCTGAAATTTGCTTCACATGGGACGGCATGTGAGTGCAATGAACACTTTCAATTTTCCCCTTGGGTGACATAGTGGCCAATTGGAGGTGATGGCCTAGTCTAACAACAATGAGTTCTGAGTGGAAGGGGTGGCTCGAAATGTCAGTTCCTCCATTTAGAAAGGGAATAAACTCTGGATATGGCTTGAAAGTTTCACCACCAACCTTGTTGCTAGCTTTCCTCACTAAACCCCCCACACATGTTGGCAACCTTCAGTCTCAAAAGACTATGGTATCGCGCTCTGAATGGTGGTTCTGGAACAGTGTCTAGTGTGGCTGAAAAGGCCAATTTGGGAGTGACAATCCCTTCCACACTGGGAGCAAGTGCAGTCTGTCCCTGGCCTGTCTCCCTGGCTGTGGGCCTTCCTTCTTTGCCTCTTTGTCTCAGACTGTTGGCCAAGTCGTGTCTCTTCAAACTGGGAAAGGCCATGCTGCACAGCCTGCCTCCAAGCAGGCTGCTCAGAGGCCAGGGTTTCCCACCTGTTGAGGTCCACTCCTAAGGCCTTCAGATCCCTCTTGCAGATGTCCTTGTATCGCAGCTATGGTCTACCTGTAGGGCACTTTCCTTGCACAAGTTCTCCATAGAGGAGATCCTTTGGGATCCGCCCATCATCCATTCTCACGACATGGCCGAGCCAATGCAGGCATCTCTGTTTCAGCAGTGCATACATGCTAGGGATTCCAGCACGTTCCAGGACTGTGTTGTTTGGAACTTTGTCCTGCCAGGTGATGCCGAGGATGCATTGGAAGCAGCGCATGTGGAAAGCGTTCAGTAAACTCCCCAGTGTGGAAGCAAAACAACAATCCAAAATCCTCAGCTTTGTGAATAGGAGAAACCAATGCAAAGGAGGGTTCACTACTGGTGAACTTGACATAATGCTTAGGAGGGTTATTTCCTGCTGAATCAGGGAATTTGCAATTTCCTCTCATGCAGCACAATCCTGAGAATGACTTAGGCTGGAACAAGTTAGCCATAAGGCACATTTGCACCTCCTCATGAGTCGGCTAGGCCAGTGCACAGAGGTGCGCAAGACTGCGGAGGATGACATAAGCCTCTGTGCCAAGCGGGGCCGATGCAAGGCTCTGGGGTGGGCAGAGAGGAGGTTGGGAGGAGGCGGGAGGGAGGTGTTGCGGGCCGTGGGAGGGTGGGTGGTGGGTGGGTGGGGAGTGGGAGGCAGGACTGGGACCCAGCAATTATGCCGGATCCCAACCCCCGTTCCCAGGGAGCTCAGGGCAGCTTCAAGCCACTCTGCTCTCCTCAGACTTGTGCCACCTCAGGAGGTGGTGCAAGTCCAAGGAGACCCAATGGGGCCAGGGTGGCTTATCTGGAGGTAAGGAGAAAAGTTTCCCCTTACCACTGACTCACCCATTTTGGGCCCTTATCCTACGCAGGATACAGCGCAAGCCTCTTGGCTTGCCTGTTCCAGCGCAGGATAGGATTGCGCCCTTAAAGTACACTAGAAACCTCATGATTCCAGCAGGAAGTAAGATCATGCTCAAAATAGGTTTGTCAATTTCACTCTAAATTTGGCCAGGTATTAATAACAACAGCAACAACAACAGTATTTATATACTGCTTTTCAACTAAAAGTTCAACTAAAACAGGTAGACCACAGCTGCGATACAAGGACATCTGCAAGAGGGATCTGAAGGCCTTAGGGATGGACCTCAACAAGTGGGAAACCCTGGCCTCTGAGCGGCCCGCTTGGAGGCAGGCTGTGCAGCATGGCCTTTCCCAGTTTGAAGAGACACTTGGCCAACAGTCTGAGGCTAAGAGGCAAAGAAGGAAGGCCCATAGCCAGGGAGACAGACCAGGGACAGACTGCACTTGCTCCCAGTGTGGAAGGGATGGTCACTCCCGAATTGGCCTTTTCAGCCACACTAGACGCTGTGCCAGAACCACCATTCAGAGCGCCATACCATAGTCTTTCGAGACTGAAGGTTGCCAATACAATACAACTAAAAGTTCACAAAGCAGTTTACAGAGTAAACAACAACAACAACAACAACAACAACAACAACAACAGTATTTATATACCGCTTTTCAACAAAAAGTTCAGAAAGCGGTTTACAGAGAAAATCAAACAACTAACGGCTCCCTGTCCCAAAATGACTCACAATCTAAAAAAGATGCCAAAGAACACCAGCAGGCAGCTACTAGAGAAGACACTGCTGGGGTGAGGAGGGCCAGTTAATCTCCCCCACTAAATTATAGAGGAGCACTTACTTGAAAAAGTGCCTCTTCCCCAGTTGGCTGGGGAGCAGTTAGGTTATCTCTTCCTCTTTCTCAAAGGTAAGGTTGAATGCTTATGAAGGGAGGAGAATGGCCAGGGTGGGAGATCATCTAAAAAATTATGTAGGTTTTTGTGAGCCTTGGAGTCAAAACCTTAAAAACTCATTCATGTTTTTTTTTTTTCCCCAACTATTCAACAAGACCCTTGCAAACCTTGCAAAAACTTTGCAGTTTTTGAGGCAAGCCAAGGAGATGGTGTCAACTGTATATCACAACTGAGACCATGGCCACATTAGTCCACTTCTTGACTAGCCTCACGAGCCAAAGAAGCCAATGAGGTTTCACAGGAGGCCAGAGAAGTTTGTGGGCATACATCTCCTCTATGAATGGGTCTAAACCCCCCTCCCCTTTAAAGCCATGTCAACCCTCTTGAAGAAGTCTACTGTCTTTAGGTCTGCTTTGCATATTACTCTGCTCAGTAACAAGAAGCAAGGTTGACCTTAGAACAAGCTGGAGAAGACTGTGGGCTGCTGACTCTTCTTTTATAGAATTCTGACCAGAGGAAATAGCATGACAAATCTTGTTGGCATCCTTCAGTCTTGGAAGACTATGGTATCGTGCTCTGAATGGTGGTTCTGGAGCAGAGTGTCCTCTCCAGTGCGCGAAGCCTGGGTAAAGTAGGTATGGAGGATAGGCTGTTACCCATGCAGCAAATCCCCCCTCTCCACGTCACTGAAATGGTCCAATGGAAAGGCAGAGGCCAATACGGTTGGTTCCAGCAGCGTCGCAGGAGTTGCCAGAACGTGACTGTGTTCAGCCATGAACTGCCTCAGGGACTCCGGCTCTGGATTTTGCCTCAAGGTTGACTCCTGAAGCCTTTTCCATAACTGGATGTAGCCACAAGGCAGTGGAGGTTTGGGATCAGAGTTTTCCTTCTCCCAGATGAGCTGCCTTCCCAGGCTGACGAGTCCCATCTAGCCGGTGGCTGTTTAGTCGCCTCTTACAAGTACAGCCAAACTGAGGGCCTATTCTTATCCCCAGCCCCCAGGGGACATGACATGACAAATAAGACCTTCCATAACCTAGCAATGTCTTGATGGTCCTTGTCAGCCTCTATGGGCACTGCATAGGAGAAACCATAGGTTAGTAACACAGCTGTGCTATGAAAGGGCGCAGTTAGTCACTGAGATCTTCAGCAAAAACGCATTCAGGTAGAAGGTTGGGACTCAGAGGTGTCGCTAGAGGGGGAGCGTCGTACTAAGTTTTGCAGAGAGCCTCCCTGCAGTATGCAAGCGGCTCCTACCCCCCCCTCAGGAGCCATTCACCTCCGGGCGCCCCCCACCCACCCACATGGCTCCAAAGGGGAGGGGAGGAGCCGCTTGCATGCTGCAGGGAGACTCTCCGCAAAACCTAGTGCACTGCCACTCCTCTAGCAACACCAGTGTTGGGACTGATCTCTGCATGTCCCGTAAGTAGAAAAACAGGCAAGAAAGAAAGAAAGACAGGCAAGAAAGACAGGCAAGAAAGCAAGAAAGACAGGCAAGAAAGAAAGCAAGCAAGAAAGCAAGAAAGCAAGCAAGAAAGCAAGAAAGAAAGCAAGAAAGCAAGAAAGCAAGAAAGAAAGCAAGAAAGAAAGAAAGAAAGAAAGAAAGAAAGAAAGAAAGAAAGAAAGAAAGAAAGAAAGAAAGAAAGAAAGAAAGAAAGAAAGAAAGAGGCAGCTAGGCTGAAGAAGCCATAGTAGGAAGCAAGAGCCAAACAAGAAATAGAGACAAGATCACCAAGGAAAGATCTGGGTGTATTTATGTTTAGCCAAAGGAAATTCATGAAAGCCAAGGGGGAATTCCTGAAAAAGCTCATCTTCTGGTGGTATCCAATAAGCTAATTTGGCCATAGGAGCAGGTTTTTATATTGTAAGGTCAACACCCTTTTCCAAGACCAATGACAGCTGTTTCTATATAGGCCATTGCTCACATTACATTTTTAGGTCTACATCTAAGATTTTAAATGCACTGCTTTTTAAATGCACTGCTAAGATTTGAAAGACGCAGGGTGTGGGTGTTCCAAAAATGTGCTAGAAAATATGTGCACCATCAAGGAGCTGGGATCAGCTACAGCTCCCCGTTGAGGGTGCAATCAGTGGCAGCACAGGTTCTCCTAGAAGTCATCTGTCAAATGCTCTTTTGTTCTGCTGAGATGCACGCCTGACTTTTGAGATATTTTAGTACACCCAGATATGCACATTTCAAGAGCAAAACAGTGGCAACAGATGGTTCTTATTTTCATTTCGGGAAGTATAACCCAAGGAAGCATGTATTGATTGGGACTGGGTCCAGATACTTTCAAAGGCCAGGCTACCATTTCAGCAGTCGTCGTCCCCCTTGTTAAAAGAAAAATCCATTCTAAATTGCATACTTGATCCCAGCATTTTTTAAGAGAGGAGTGGAAGTGTGTTTTGTGCCAAGGGCCACATTGGAAAACAAGCGTGAACCTCTGGCTATTTTGAGTACCAGAACTAGGAAGCCTGACAATGAGTGTCTTTGGAATGGTGACAGCTCTTCCCTTGTCAGCTGAGGCCAGCTGGGTAACCAAGAGGCCATGCACTGCCAGCTTCAAGTGTTCAAGAATTAAAAATCCAGTATTTCTTTAAAGCCACCATATTTTAGGACGCAGTAAACTTTTTCTTTTATTTGCCTTCTGTCTTTGGAGATCGTAAAGGTGCATGGTTGCTGCCTATAAAGGACAAAAGTGGCCGGCCCCCCCCCCCCTGGCAAAAAAGTTTCTGCACCAACAAATTTAGGTGAAGTAGCTCAGCTGATCAGCTTGCATGCGGATTCTCTAAAATTCCTCTTAGAGGTAGCAGCAGCATCACTAAGGTTTTCATCACCCAGTGCGGGAGGCGAGCACATCACTCCCATGATGGGCCTTGTAATGGAAGATCAGAAGATCATTAGGTGGATGATGTGGTGTTGACAGCAATTCCATGTTTTGACAGCTGGTTGACAGCTTGGGGAAGGGCAGGGCTGGCTCCACAGCTGTAATCAATCAAGGCCAATGGAGACCTGGTTGGACACCTGAGCTTCATTTGACCTTGATGGGGCTTTGAATGAGCTAAGGAGGTAGCTCACAGCTGAGCTACATTTGGACTTAACAAGGGGCTGCAGGATAAAAGGCAGCTTCAGAAGGAGCAAAGGGGACCAGAGCGGGATGCTAACCCAACCAGGAGCAGGATGCTGACCAGAGGGAGGACCCTGACCTGGAGGGAGACGCGACCCTGACCCAGAGGGACACCCGGACGGACTCACACTGGGAGAAAGGGACTGCCAGAACTCTGCTGGAGGACACACAGAGGAGAGGACTGCCAGGACCCTGGTGGAGGAGACACTCTTTTGGAGAAGATAGGGGAAGGGACTGCTGAGACTCTGCTGGACACACACTCTGCTGCATTGGTCTGCTACTGGGAAGATTGGACTGGGTATACTGGACTGGGAAGATTGGACTGCTTTGGAGATTGAACTGTGGACTTGGACTGGAAACGTCAAACCTTCACCCACTGAGTTAAGTGGAGTTTTGGGGAGGGAAAGCCTCTGGACAAGAGGACTTGCAGGGAGTGTCTGTGTTTGTAGCAATAAATTTTTGTTAATTGCTATAGATAAGGAGTTCTTTGTTCATTCCTTTGCACACCACAGCTGTTGTTTCTTGGAAAAGGAGGGTGTTAATTAGCCAAAAAGCGGGCATTAGAAGGGAGTTGAGATATTTGGACGGGACAAATTGGCATAGTTGGCATGAGTCGAAAATCAGGATAGGACAGGCCTCCACTCCTGTAGTGAGTGGGGCAATGCCCCCAGGCAGTGGGCTTGGTGATGCTCCATTGCCCCACCCCCTGCTGGCTTTTTGGCTATAACTTTTGATAGAATAGAGGTATATCAACACAGGGCACAATCCTAACCACGTCTACTCAGAAGTAAGTCCTATTTTGTTCAATGGTGTTTACTCTCAGGAAAGTGTGGTTAGGATTGCAACCACAGTTTGTTCCATTGCATTCTGCATGAAAATGCACATTGAATGATATATAACATGATTGTATTATTAAAAAATATGATGATTTTTAACATTTTGGCCAGTAGTGGTGTCACCCCCCCGTGCACGTCACCCAGTGTGATCCACACCCCCCACACCACCCTAGTGATGCCACCGCGTTGAAGTGAGATAGGCGGCAGCAGTGGTGTACCTAGGGCATCTGGCACTGAGGGTTAAAGAAAATGTTGGCACCCTTCCATATGACAAATCAAACTTACATTTTAATTAATTAATTAATGTCCTACCTAGTCACTTAGCAATAAATGCTCAGTGCCCCAGGCGCCAAGAAGTCTTGGCCTAGCCTTGGTCAGATCCCACAGCTTTTATCCGTCTTCACTGAGATTTTGTTCTCTGTCCTTTTGCGCTCTGCTGTTCTGATGTCCCCACTGGTGGTGCAATACTTAATCATTTGGTCAAGCAGAGTTGTTAGACCAGGTCACCCCTGACTCCAGTGCCACTTCTGCAGAGGTTAGATTACCACAGATGCACGATGGCTTCCCCACCTTACCTCCAGCCTTGTAACAAACAGTTCCTGCTGACCATTTGATGTGATTATTCACTCTTCACCAGTCATTCTTCTCTCAGACACACTTTGGCACAGCAAAGCAACAGGTAGAAAATAGGATTTCTTTGACTCGTAAGCAAATCTGCATTCGGCATGCAGAAAGGACAAGAGGTGTGAAGTCACGGAGCGCTACCTTGAGAGGCACGTGGGTGCTATATTGTTACTGGTGACCCCTGCTAGGAGGTAAGAAAAGCAGGGGGCTGTGGAAGCAACACCATCCAAGTGCACTCCTACCCAGTGACCACAAAAAGAGGGGCAACCCCTAGAGATGTGCAGACCTTCCCCCCAAGAAGGCTATTTGGCTTATTTAAACTTCTCTGGCATTCCTTGAATATTCTCAGATCTTTCTCCTTGGGACACACTCCAAAATTTGCTTTGAATGTCACTTCTTTAAATAATAATAATAATAATAATAATAATAATAATAATAATAATAATAATAATAATAATAATAATAATAATAATACCGGTATTTATATACTGCCTTTCTGGTCATCAGATTACTCCTCTGACTTTATTCAAGGCAGTTCACATAGGCAGGTTATTTCTAAAGCCCCGAGGGGATTTTTACAATAACAGAAAGCTTCTATCTTTCAAGAACCACACAACATTTCAGATGGATCTTTCATGGTCTGGTATCACTTCTGGCCCCCAGTTGCCTCCCACGCTGGCTGACAAGCAGCTCCTTCATCTCTCACTTGAAGGGCAGCCAAGACGCTTCTTCGCTCACACCAAAGAGCAGGTGGAATAACTCAGCTTCGCTTGCCAGCTGCTTCGAGGTCTCACCATTCACGGAGCTGCCGGTGGCCTCGAACTGGCGACCTTCAGAAGTTATCTTCGGGCTAACAGAGGCCTTACCCTCTAGACCAGACCTCCTGCCCAATAGGGGTGCTAACCCTAGAATCCCCCCTCCCGCTTCTACCCATTTAAGGTCTGCATTCACCCACAGTTGCCCATGCACCTGTCCAGGCCATGACACCCAGCAGCCTTTTCAGAAGAATAATCTAAAACCCTTTAATAATTTTGAAACAGAAAACCTTTCCAAAACCTGTAGGTCTGGATCTATACGTTTCATGACCTGTCTCCCCCGGAATGGGCTGATGTAATTAGAATGGGGGACAGTATCAATCATTCAGCTAATGGCCTCTCTTTTTTACCATCAATTACCCTGAATGTCTCAGACAAAAGATCAGATGTGCCCCCCTCCACACAGCCACAATGCTGTCATTGCCTCTAATAGAATTTTAAATCTTCCATTGCACAGAGGTTCCTGCAGAGCTTATTTTGCAACTGCCAATTAAGGGGAACCTAATTTGTGTAATCTCAGTGGAATTAGAAATAGATTTTAATAAATGTGGTTAAGGGTGCCTTGTATGATTCAAACTGACATTTGCCATGCACTAGGGGAGTTTTTTTGTTGTTTTTTTTTTGCTTTGGCTCCCAGGTATGACTGGGGTGAAATAATATGCAGAGCTCTACTTAGCTGTGGGGTTAAAATAGCTCCTTTGGCTTCCTTTTTAGAACAGACCTAATGAGACAATTTTTAAAAAGCAACATTCTACCAGACCTGAAAATGGAAGACTTGATGCTGAAATGGATCTTCATTTATTTGCACCTATGGATAAACTGATGTTGAATGGTATTGCAGAGAAGAGTCACTGGTATTCACTTGTCATTGCCTCCAGTGTACCAAGATCATATTAATATGATGATGGATGAGTGAGGTTAGGGGGCAAAAGAAGGGCCAAACCTTTGAGGAGTTGGGGGGAGGAATTGAGAGAATCCAGCAGCTTATTTATTGATTCATGAGATTTGTGCCCCACCGAATTATATCACTACCGTTTGTGTCACCCAGTATGAAGGACCTGCACATGCCTGATCTTGTCTGATCTTTGAAGCTAAGCAGGGTCAGGCCTGGTTAGTACTTGGATGGGAGACCACCTGGGAATACCAGGTGCTGTAGGCTTATACCAGGGGTGCTCAATAGGTGGATTGCGATCTACCAGTAGATCGCGAGACAAAATGAGTAGATCGCGGAGCCCTGTCTCTCCAAACTGTTAATATGTCAGTTTCGTCTAGTCACTAGACGAAACTGACATATTTAGCTAAACTGACACTGAAACTGACACTTTAGCTGCTCTTCAGGCATGCAGCAACAAAACTGACGAAACTGACTAGACTCCAGCAGGGGCTCCATACATTAAAGGGGGTGTCTGTCAGATACTTCCTTCCCCCCTGGTAGATCTCCGGGCCTTGCTGGGTTTCAAAGTAGCTCTCGAGCCAAAAAAGTGTGAGCACCCCTGGCTTATACCATAGTCTTTCGAGACTGAAGGTTGCCAATCATTTGTGTCATACCTTTGATGGAACTCTTCCCGTGCAGTGGGCATGGTAATGCACCATTGCCTCGCCCTGCTGGATTTGGGCTATAACTTTTGACAGAATAAAGCTATTTCAACATTGTTTGTTTCACTGCATTCTGCATGAAATTACACATTGAATGATATATAATAGGGGTGGGGAAACATTTTGGCAGGAGGGCCACATCATCTCTCTGACAATGTGTCGGGGGCCGGGGGGGGAAAAGAATTAATTTACATTTTAAATTTGAATAAATTTACATAAATGAATATATTAGAGATGGAACTTGTATAAATGAATGAATTTTACTTAGCTTATTTATAATGCACATGAGAACTATCATACAGGCATGTAGAACCACATGAGAACTATGAGCTGTTTGCCACAGACCTCTTGCACAGTGAAAACATACAGACCAAGCCAGAAACACATGGAGACCTAAATCCCTCAGCTGCCTTCTATTTCTACTGACTGGGCTATTGTTGTGGGGAAACAATTGAAATGGTCCCCCACTATTGATTTATCAATCAGGGAATTATTAAACAGTCCTAATTTTGTGGCTTTCCATAGGGACGTAGTTAAAGGAGATATGGATCCTATTGAAGGCCTTAACTATATTATCTCAAAGTTAAGGCCTTTATTAGTTCAGAAGTCACGGGAACCTGGTTCTGCCCGTTACCAGAGTAGCTGGTTTGATAAGGAATGTAGATTGGCCAAAAAACATCTGACTCAATTGATTAGGAAGTTAAGACAAACTCGGCTAGCCTCAGACTTAGATGCTTTGACACAATTTCGTTCAACATATAAGGAACTTCTGAAGCAAAAAAAGAGTGCATACATGTCAGCTCAGTGGAAGGAATTGGGGAAGGCTGCCATGGAAAAGAACGAAAAAAAGTTTTGGTCTTTAATTTCACCTCCCAACCCGGGTCTTAGCTGTAAAATGAATGACTGTATTGCTGCCGGTACATGGTGTTCCTATTTTAGTAATATATTTGACAGTGATGCCAATGCCAGGCAAAATAATGTTAGCAATAGTCAGTCACTTTTGGCATTAACACCGGAATGGCCCCCAGTCACGGAACAGGAAGTTGGTGAACTTATAGATGCTTTAGCAACAGGAAAAGCACCTGGTGAGGACATGATTCCTCCTGAGGTGTATAAGACCAACGTTGAATTCTTTCCTTGCCAAATTGTTTACTTACATTAATGCCACAGGATTTTTCCCGGAAGGCTGGAGACAGAGTATTATTTTTCCAGTTTATAAAAAAGGAGATAATTCCAATCCCCAGAATTATCGCCCAATCAGTCTACTGGATATTAGTTCTAAGATTTACTGTTGTTATCTCCTTCTGAAGTTGGTTAAGTGGGTTGAGGAAAATGATATTTTGCATCAAGAACAAGCTGGGTTCAGGAAAGGCCTAGTACAGTGGACCAAATCTTTGTCCATCATCATTTAATCTGTAAATATACAAGTAGGCCATTTAAATGGCTCTTTGCAGCATTTATAGATTTTTCTTCTGCATTTGATAAAGTCCCTAGGGATCGTCTATGGGATAAGCTTGCTGGGACTAATATTGATAGGAGGTTGCTGCTTTTAATGCAAGAATTATATACCAATACCACCTTGAGGGTAAGGATAAGTGTAGATGATAGACTGACAGAGGAAATTTGTTCTACCAAAGGTGTTAGACAAGGGTGTTTGTTGGCCCCACTTCTTTTCAATCTTTATATCAACAACATTGTAAATGTTCTAACTCATGCAGATCATTTCCCCCCCTCAATTGGAAATCATAAGATTGCAACCCTCATTTATGCAGACGACATTGTTTTATTATCTTTGAATAGGAAAGGGCTTAAGAGAATCCTAAATAAGCTGCAAGATTTCAGTGATTCGGAGCAATTGAAGGTGAATTACGCCAAATCCAAAATATTGGTTTTTGGCAAGCATTCTCCAAAATTTAGTTGGACTTTGGGTGATCACAAGATTGAACAAGTTCCTGCCTTTAAATATTTGGGTGTATTCTTCGACGAAAGAAACAGCTGGAAATTCCAACTTCAGAATGTTAAAACATTAGCACAAAAATCAAGTTATGCCTTATTAAAATTTTTCCATTCTAGAGGAGACAACTTGGTAATTCCAGCTTTAAAGGTTTTCTCGGTGAGAGTAATTTCCCAAATGTTATATGGTATAGCGATCTGGGGTATTAAACAAAACAACATACATATTCCCGAAGTTGCTCAAAATAAATTTTTGAGGCACACTTTAGCTGTTCCACCATCTACTCCGGCAGCTTTTCTTAGAATGGAGACAGGTATGGTATCTATTAAGGCCAGGGCTGCCGTGGCTATAATTTCTTATTACAAGAGAGTCCTGGACATGTCGGAAAATCGTCTTCCTAAACTCTGTTTGGCTGAGCAGTGGAGAAGAGGAGGCTGGGCCTAAAGCCCTTTCTACTGACATTTTTGTCTTTTCTGAAATAAAACAAATGCTAAGGGAATGGATGATTAAACTGGATAATTATCAGGATTTAGATATAGTAAGATCTTCAAATTTCTCCCAGTTGTACTGTTTCTTGAAACCAAGTCACTCAAGAGTGCAATATTTATATTCACTAACCTTTGCCTCCTTGAGAAAGGCGTTCACTGAACTGCGTTTTCAAACCATGCCAACTGCAGTTCTAGATGGCAGATATATGTCCATTCCCAGGCATTTGAGGCTTTGTATTTGCGGAGCAGGACAGATTGAAGATATTGTACATTACCTGCTTCATTGTCAGCTTTATCAAAATCCTAGGATAAGATTTTTGGAGCCTATTTTGGCTACCCTTCAAGGGGAGAACATACTTACGAAATTGTATTGGTTACTTTCCGATTATGACCCATCGGTCACCTATAGCGTGGCACTGTTTGCCAAAGCTGCCAGAACTATTCGTGCCAACTACCTGGGGGAAATGGCAGTAGATTGTAAAGGAGATTCCTTAATATGATGGGTGTAGGTGCCTTTTGTGCTTGATTTTGACCTCATTTTATCATTTTATCATTGTTTGTATCTTTGATGTATTTTTGGATTTACATGTTTTATCTTATTGTGATGGCTATTAGCTAATACATTAGAGGCTCATTCGAGACTGGGGGCTCCATGAAAGCTGGACTGGGGGACCCCAAGGGCCACAAATAGCCCCCAGGCCAAGTTTTGCCCACCTCAATATATAACATGATAGTATTATTTGAAAATATCACGAGTTAAAATTTTTTGGCTAGTAGTGGTATCACTCTTTCCCTGTTTGTATCATCCAATGTGGCCCTTATCCCCCTAGCAATGCTACTGGTTCCACCTTTCATTGCAAGTGGCTACATGATGGCTCAGGATTAGACTTCCTTGGAATGGAACTGCCATTGCTGTGTAGAGCCCTTCCAAAGCTGCGCAGCAGTAGTCTTTGGTCATTTGGCAATGATATCACATGTCATCACTAAACTTCTGGCTTTGGCATGGCCTGTGCTAGAAAGTTGGATAGGATCGGGCCCTAAGTAATTTAGCCCAAAAGTTACTAGAGTGTGGATAACTATGGCCAGACTCTCCCTGTCAAAGAAAAAGACTGAATTCTTACACTCAATTACCTGGGGGTAAACCTAATGAACAGAATGGAACTTACTTTTGAGTAAACATGCCTAGGATTGGACTTTCAGTGATATAACCAAGCATGGAATCTGAAGGTACATCAATGTGCAAAACAAAAGAAACAAACAAAAAAAGATGTGCGAGAGGGTGGAACCAGAATACCAATCCAGAGTTTGCTAGATTTTAAAATTCTATGTAAGCAATATTAAGTTTGAAAAAAAACTGGTCAACTCATTCATTCTGCCAGGTCCTATCTCTGACTTGCTCAGATCAACCTTTGATGTCATTATGGATCTGCTCCTGGTTTATACCACAGTGCAGTAGTGTAGCTAGATGGGGTGCAAAGCACAAAGGATTCACCCCGGTTTTGCTCCCCCCCCGCCCAGAATGACTCCAAAGGGGAGGAAGAGGGGCCGCTTGCATGGCACAGCGAGGCTCCCTGCAAAACTTAATGCTTTGCACCCCCTCTGGCTCTGCCACTGACAGCATCTCTTGACTCTGCCTGTCAGATTTCATCATTGCTCTCGGCGGGCCTTCCTTGTTTGAAACAAAGTGTTTTCACCTGCTATCCACACTCATGGTGTCTCAATGAAATATTCTTCCATTGGTTGAGGGTTCTAAAAAAAGAAACAAACGATTGCGTGTGTGCCTCATTTTCATGATTTATCCTGATCATCAGATTTGGATTTATACTGGGAGCAGAGAACACAGCATTCCTAACAAAAAAAATTCAGTTTTCAATGTGGTTGACTTGCTTGCTCTGAAAAATAAGAAGTCCCCATTTAGGAACAGGATGCGGTGTCTTGCTCAAGGTGAACATTTTTCTGCAACCCCCAAGCCTACTTTGTTACATCCCTGAAGCATACGGCAAGAAAACCAATCACCAGTGAATTGCCCAAAGAAAACTTTTAAGTTTGTCCATGGGGACTTCTCTAGGAGAATAACGTTGAAGAGAATAGGAGATTTCGCCATGATAGCCAGGCTGGAAGATGCAATGAGTCCATTCCAGTGAACACAGCATCCAGTTTAATTCTTTGGTGACTCCAGTCTAGGAAAATAAAATTCCCTCTCCAAATTTTACTGAGCACCTTTAGCTATGCACAGGATCAGATTAGCACAGGTGAACCTGAAGAGGATACAGAAGATAATTCTTCTTGCATCCTGCAGGCCCAGTTGTTCACAACAGCCGGGGAAGCTTAAGAGGCGATATGCTGCTAAATGAAGAAGTAATTCCCCCAGTGTGCTTTAGGCAGGAAGGGAAGATTTGTCTATTTCTCTCTGAATTTAAAGTTGCTGTCTGGGCCTTAACACTTCCCGGCACAAAGAAAATGACAAATCCTGCAGAAAAGGACAAGAAACACCCATTTTCTTGGCAGCCAGTTTGTGGATACTGAGAAGATGGTATTCTGGTCAGGTAGAGACTTTTGTACCTTTAGTACTCAACTTCAAGGGTAGACAACACCCTTAGGGCTCTAAGGGCCCAACTCTAAGCATTGTGCGGGACAGTGCGCAGGACAAGGCCGCAAGCTCACATGACTGCTGGCGCCATGCCGCCTACCCATAATGCCAGTAAGTTGGCAGCAGAGATGGGTAGTGGGAGGAATGGGGTGAGGAGGGGGAGGAATGGGAAGGGCCTGGGGCAAGGAGAGGATGGGCAGGAGGTGGAATTAGAGAGGGAGGGTGTAACCCAGCGGCACTGGTGTGCACCAATGTCCTATCCCTGTTCCTTCCCCCATACCCTCTTCCTTACTCTCCTCAGTTCTGCACCAGCAAAATGGCCCTCCAGGATGTGGCACATGTCAAATAGAATTGGGACCATGAAATGGCTGAGAAATCAGTTAGTATGCCAAAGAGGGGTCAGACGGTGTTGCCATGCCACGCAGACATGGCATATTAAGCCATTTCTGCTCAACATTGCATATACACAACAAGAATCAAATGTGTAAATCTGTGGGCTGGGCAGAAATGGATTCATTCCAGTTATTTGCTATGCTAGTCATTTGCAGGCTCTTAACTGTGGGGTGATGGTGCTGTGGGGTTTTGCTGCTTGTGTTGCCCCGGCCTTTAAAAATCAACACTGGATGTTTCTATTTTGGAAGCTGTCATGAGAAGGTGTTACCTTAAAAGGTGAGGTGCACATAAAATACAGAAACATGAATAAGTCGATTTAGAAATGGTTGACACAAAAGGAAAGGATGAGCGTTGCCACTGCAAAAGCAAAAAATCAAAGAGAGGAACTTTTGAAGAATTTCAAAGAAACTCAGAGTGTTGATGAGGCGAGCATATGTGGAGAGGTGAAGTTCCCTCGATAACGGACACGTGTTATTTTGAAACATGTGGGCTGGTTTGATCCATGGCACATCTTGTACTGCACATTTTCCAGAAATGCATTTGGAGAGTTTTAATAGCAACCAGGGATACTGACAGAATAGGATGGACTAACAAGAATGCCACATTTCCTCAAATAAACCAATGTGGGACTCTGAATTGAGAAAACCTGATTGGGGTTAAAAGAAATCGTGATATGCACATTTGTATAGGTCAGTGGTTTTCAAACTTCTTCCCACCGGAAGTGATGTCATCCACCTGAAAATGATATCATGGCTCGAAGTGACATAATCAAACAGGAACATTTTTAACACCCCGCATATGACAAAATCAAATCAATCAATTAAATAAATTCAAAGTTTATAATAAGTAAACGTTTAAACATTTATTTAAAATAAATAAAATGAAGAACCTTCTTGGCACTCCCAAGTAGTTGCTGATCCCCACATTCCCCAGATATCCCAAGGTTTTCATCCTATCCACACTTACCAGGGACTAAGCCCTATTGCCCATCATTGTTAAAAGCATATACATCATAGTTTGTTAAAAGTACAGATAGGTAACATTTCCCCAAATGCAGCCACATACCATGGTAGCATCAAGTCTAATATATGAAAAATAAAATATACACTGAAATGAATGGAGACCATCTGAAATTGGTTCACGACCCACCTAGTGGGTCCCAGTCGACAGTTTGAGAAACACTGGTATAGATAATACCTGAGGGCCCAATCCTATGGCATGCGTGCCGGCGGTGAGCCGTAAGGTATGTTTGTGGGCCCTAGTGCCAGTGCTCTGTTAGCTCAGTGCTGACTGGCACTAGGCTAGCACTGGTGAAGTGCTGGAGCTCTGATGCTTGGCCATCATGCGGACCACCAAGCAGCAGAGAGGCAGGTGGGGGCGTGGGAAAAGGCAGGGAGAAGGCATTCTGGGGTGGGGGCAAGGGGAGGCGGAGGAAGGACAAGGGATGGGTGGGGAGGGGGCATGCCAGGGGAGGGAGGCGGGACTGGTGAAGCTTCACTGACTGGGTGGCTAGCCCGATACGGAGGCTCTTCATTCTATGCTGACCTTCAGGTTGACATGGAATCAAGTAGCCCCGTTGCGGGGCTACTTGCTTTACCTGTGGGAAGGGGACGAGTCCCCTTCTTCCAAGCAAGAGGCAGCAGATGCCTAGAGCGTGCTGGATGTGGTGGCAGCCATTTTTGGCGCTGATGCAGCCCCGCGCACCAGCTAGTTCAGGATTGGGCTGTGAGTCGGCTACTCAGATTTATATGTCATAAGAAATGATGTGCAATGGTGAGGAAAGGCAGACCTTGAATTCTGCGACCATCAAATACCCTTTGGGTATTTCCTGGACACTTCAAGAAATCCTGTACCTTGTTTGAAAGGTTCATTGACAGCAGCTGGGAAGATTTAAACAACTCATCAGTGAAGGCAAAGTGTTTGTCGTTCAATTGAAACATGGGTGGTTGACCAGGGAAATGTACTAGAAAATAAGTAAATAACACAATTTTGTCACGTTAATATGGGCAGCACAGCCCTCTGAGGAAGAACTGTGTTGTGGCTGATGCCTTTTTCTTTTCCTTTATTTTATTTTTTTAAGATTTGGGGCTCAAGCCTGACCTGGGACCTCTGCCATTGAATTCCAGATAGGTGGAAGGGCCAAATTACCCTATCATTGTGAAATTGTGTAGTCAGAGTCTCAAATTTGCTCATGTGCAGCATCCATCCAGGACCAGTATTTAGCTGGGACGTGGTGGAGCCATACTCCTGAGTTCCAAGTTGAGTCCTGAGTTCTCATCCCCCTTGACTTGAGTTGCAAACAAGTCACAATGGGCGGCCTTCATGACACATGCAGAGCCCTTTTTAGAGCCCTTTTCTAGAGTTTTTAGTCTTGAAACTGAGTCTTTTCAAAAAGCTAGTCAAGCCTTGAGGCAGCTGTGACTCCATAGAGAAAATGGAGGTGCTGGTGGGTGTGGGGAGATGTGTATTGGAGTTCTCATTTAACACTCACCAGATGTTCCCATCCCAACTGTAGTCAGTGATGTCTGTGTGAAGTCCTTCACTTCAACCACTCTTTCCCACCATGTCCCGGCTGCCACCACCTTGGATTATGACCCTAAACACCTGCATTCTACGGAGCTGATTGTTCTCACAAGCTGGCCGAAAACATCAGTGTGTATAAATACAAATTATTGCTGGAGCGTCAGTGTTCTTCAGTGTTTCAATGTTGATTGCTGGTAAGTAGAACTGATCACAGTGGTTATCCTCTGACACATGTTCTGATTCAGGGGATGGCTCCAAAGAGGAGGGGAGGGTTGCTTGCAGGCCGCGGTGAGGCTCCCTGCAAAAACTTGGTGCTTTGCACCCCCTCTAGCTACGCCACTGGACCTCAGAAGATGCAATGCGTGAGGCAGCGGGCTGTGGGATTTTAGCGCTTGCAAGCATTCATTCCTATGTTTATGTGCTAGACACAAGATGCAAGACATACATTTTCTGGAGGCTTTGGGGAGGGACCAAAATCCAGACAACTCAAGAAACTGGTATCGGTAACATTTTAACAAGGCATCCCTCCAAACACAAGGAACAGGGGCAGTAATATCATGGATAGAAACCTGGAAATAGGAACAGCTGGAGTTCATGCATTCCACTTCAAAAACTCAGCAGGCCTCAAAGTGGCCCCAAACTGGAGGGTTGTTTCAGGACTGATGGAAAAATAAGAACAAAGAGAATGCGCTGCAGGGTAATTTTGCAGTCCAGAGGACTCCTCAAGGTAAAGGAACATTTGTCCTCTTGCCCCGGAGAAATCTCCAGCCTGTGCAACGGGTCTACTCAGACCTGTGCCAGCAAAATCACTGGTGCAAGTTCAAGTGGATTCATGTTGGTGGATTGGGCATGGAAAGGGGCATAGGGAATAGGCATGCACCACTGCTGCCAATCCCACCCCCCCTTCTGGATGCAGTCTACCCACCCTAGCCCCTCCCCACCCTCCCCAGCCTCTCCCCGCCCTCCCCCTGCTTCTAATCCTCCCCCCATTGTTTGTGATGGAGCCACTGAAGGGAACAGCAAAGAACTCCATATCTGCACCAGAACTACACCAATGCCCTACAGACTAGGTAAGGTGGCAGGGGGGCAGTTCAGGGTTGGTCTAGGGGAGGGCAGGGGGGAGGTGAATTTCAGCAGTGAAAGTACACCCCGGATGCTACCCCCCCCATTTTTCAACCAGCCCATCTCCTTCTTCTCTTTAGATGTACACAAGCAAAATACCTGATATGGGGGTCTCAGGTGATCAAGTGGTGATCAAAAGGTGATCAGGCAACCTACCAGAAGAGATGTACAAAAGTTTTCTACTTACCTCTCACTGGCTGATTGATCACCTGCAACAAGTGCTCTTTTGGCATGACAACATGCTGTGGAGTGGCACTGTGTAGCACTGGGCTGCTGACCTCTATTTACTGAGCAGAGGCTTAGAGATTCTAAATAAACCCAACTGGAAATGGGACTGGATTCTATATAGGAAAGAACAGCTGCAGCAGCACATGCTTTGTGAGTCTGAAGAAACTGAGATACCCTACTGTGTTAAGTTGTGGACATATTTACATGACACACATCTTTGATTCACGTGTCTAGGCCTGTCTGAAAGAGCAAATCTGTGTCTAGGTCATACCGTATTACACAGTGAGAGGACAGACATAACTGAATGGCCTTCCACACAATACAATTCCTTGCACCTGGAAAATGATCATGTCAAGGGGATGTAACCAGAACCCTTCCCTTGGACATGCTTATGTTCTGTGCAGTGGCATAGCTAGAAGGGGTGCAAAGCACTAAGTTTTGCAGGGAGCCTCACCACGGTATGCAAGCTACCCCTCCCCTTCGGAGCCATTCTGGGTGGTGGGTGCCAGGAATGGTTCTGAAGGGGGGAAGGAGGGGCTGCATGCATGCTGCACTGAGGCTCCCTGCAAAACTGAGTGCTTTGCACCCCCTCTATCTAAGCCATTGGTTCTGTGTGAGGGGGTTAGTTTTTTTTAAATTTTGGGTGGTGTACTGATGGAATAATGAAGTGGTGTATTTGACACCCAAGTTGGCCATTTCAGTAAGTAGGCTTGGGTGCAGAGTTGAGAGGCAGCCTCATATTCCAGCCTCGTGCTCTTCCCCTCACTTTTCTCAGCATTAAGCAGCAAAGCCATAGGGCTGTCTTCTGCTGGCAGCAATCGATAGAGAACTTCAAGTTCCGTTTCAAAGGTCTGGAATCTAAAAGAGATTCTAATTAAATACCAAAAAAACACACAAAAAAACTATTAATGGATGTAGCTTAATCCCATCAACTAAAAGTCAGGCCAAACACTTGTGTTTCTACTATAAAATATTGAACCTTCAACTGTGGTGATCATCCAAGGACTAAACAACATGGGCAAAAGACACAGCATGGCCACACCATTGCATGTTGAAGGCTGGGGATTGCATAATCAATGGCATCCTCTCCATAGCAAATTTGGCATGTCAGGAAGATCTTTCTAAGTTAGTTTTATCTTTGACCAGCTAGCCGTGTGCATTTAGGGAATATTTTCTTATAGGCAGCACTGAGGGTTTTCTTTGGCGGGGGGGGGGGGGTGTGTGTGTTCTTTTAACAGCCTCCCTGTTATGAAATGACCCTGGAAAATTACACACCACATGAAGATTCTGCTCAATTTTAGGAATTCTCAAATTGTCGAGGAGATGTAACCCAGTGGCATAGCTAGCGGCATGCAGGTGCCTCGCCATACCATGCATGTGGCCCCTCCCCTTCTCCTTCGGAGCCATTCTGGGCTGCTAGAGCAAAACGGAGGTGGTGATGTACCTGCAAAACTTAGTGCTTTGCACCCCCTCTAGCTACACTACTGATGTAGCCCACTCCTAATAGGTATTTATTTTCAGCAGCAAGGTGTGCCCCAACTCATGCTCCAAGGTATGACGAAGTATTCTATGCTTTCTTTTGCCCCCCCCCCCACAGCCTCTTCCCTGTTCAGTTTCTCTTATTACAGAAGGAACTGGATTGGACCCCTCTGAGAAAAACCAGCCTCAGCCTTTCATCATCCCCCTTCCAGTACAGAATTGATCTAGCTGGAATATTTTAATGATTTCTTCAAGTCAACTCTGACTCTTGGAAGGATTTTTTTTTTTTATGTTGCTTGATCTGAGGCTTGCTTTTTGACACTTCTGATTAGAATATCATCCCACTCGATCATGTGAAACCTTTATGGAGGTTTAGCTGGCTTTGCAGCAGCTCCGTCAAGACGATTTTGGTTCTGTTTGCCTGACAGATGTCAGTTCATGCCATCACCAGGCATTCTCTTCTCACCTCCTACGTTTGTGGGAGGTTCTCTGCTTTAATGGCTTCATCCTGGAATCCTGGCAGCCTAGCATACAACCAGCTGAAAAAAGTGGCAAGGTTTGCCTAGGGTGTATCACTTCAAGCTGCAGATGGGCTGGGTGAAGACTTACATAGCTGAACATTTTCCCATTAAAAATAAAAACCATCGCTGTGCATCAGAAGTCATGTGCAAGGTAAATGGGTTGCATTTCTCCCTGACATGCTGGTTTTCTGTGCTCAGGGAGGTATTGCGTGAAAAGGCTCCAGCTCACAGGTGGTCCGCAAGACCCTGAGAAGTTGTCTGCGAGGTCTCAGGAAAAAAAAAAATCACCTTTGATCACTTCCAGTGTCTCTCTGTGCAAGCAATCTCCCATGGACCACAAAGGAGGGCAGATAATGGACCGCCTACAGCCACAACCATCGAAGTGTCAGCTGTGGCTGCGGACAGGCCATTCTCCATCTTCTCTGATAGTCCATGGCGGAGCGCTTGAGAGATGGATCACTAGAGATGGTGGCGATCAAACTCGCCAAAGCCACATGTGGTCCACGATGATTCTGATTTTTGCCTCCGTGGTCCGCAGGCTCCTAAAGGTTGGAAACCACTGCTCTAGCTCAATGCAGGGCTGACCTCCTAGAGACTGTGATCCCAAGCCTATGCATGTCTACTCAGAAGTAAGTCCCATTATAGTCAATGAGGCTTACTCCCAGGTAAGCATGGATAGGATTGCAATCTAAAATAGCATGGCAAATGCTGCCCTCCTTACCACATGATGTGCCAGCCTCTGCTCTTTCCACTTCCTAGATTGGAAAAGGGGTGAAGAGGAAATACAGAGGACAGTGGTGAGCTAGAGCCTCTCCTCCACTTCCTACTGCTTTCTACTCCAGGAAGTGAGCAAAGGGGAAGCAGCAGTGGAGTAGGCTGGATGGATTTGCAGTAGTGTAGCCGGAGGGGGGTGGCATGGCAAGTACTGCAGGTATCTCAACGCACTGTGAAAGTGACTCCCCACTTGCCTTTGGACCCATTGGGAAGTAATAGCAATGTGCAGGTGCTTGTGAGGGGGAACCTCCACAGGAGAAGGAATGGCAGGCGAGAAGCTGCAAGTGCCTCCTCCTCCAGGGAGAAACTGGACGTAACTGCCTTGCACCCCTTGCTGCACACGGGGGAATGGAGCAGGGCAGGAGGGAGGTGAGACTGGTGGAGCTCAGCTCCACCTCCTGGCCCAAAGTGGGGCCACTTTACCCTGCACTGGCTAAATAGCTGGTGCAGAGCTGAGTAGCCCCATTGTGGGGCTTCTTCCCTTACCCAGTGGAGGGGGGCAAATATCCCCTTCTCCGAAGAAGACATTGGGAGCCACTGGCATCTGCCCAGCATCCAATGAATGCAGCAGCAGCTATTTTGGTGCCGCTGCAGCCCTGGGCAGCTCAGGATTGGGCCGTTAGTTGTCTTTTCCGGGAAGAGTTTTCCTTATAAGTAAGAGAAATATAAATGGAAGAAGAGAAAAGGTAAGTGCCATGGAGAGTCCCAACTTGTGATCATTTTACACGAGGCTTATTTCCTGCAAATGCTTCTTCGGAAGCAAGAGACATATCCGCCCCGTGGCATCTTGGTGGAAGGCCACAGGATGCGGTTGCAAAGTTTCAAATGGTACTTCTGGCCTAGGGCACCCCCACCCACCCCCACCCCATTTTCATGGCTTGGATCTCTGGCAGTTTTAGATTGCTCTAGGCTGATCACTGGCAAGAAACGTGTTTGAGCAGATGGCGTTTGTTTATTTATTTATTTCCCAAGAAGAGCACTGGGGTGGGCAAGAGAGAATGAAGTGTCGTCTTTCCGGCTCATTTCAGTGCCTTCGCAAGAAAGAAAAACTGCAGGAAATGGGCACAGACGTACGTTTTTTAATCACTCCAGATGTGATCCCAAAAGAAAGAACAGGGAAGAGTGGAGGAAAGGAAAGAGAAAAGGTATCGGCTTAAGAAGGGCAAGCGTGGTCAGTGGAATAAGGGCCCAATCTGAACCACTGTGCGCTGGCTCACTGCTGGTGTACACTGTCACAAATATGCCATAAGGCATGTTTACGGGCCCTAGCACCAGTGGAGCACCAGTGGAGCACCAGTGCTGGCCAGCACTGGGCTAGCACCAGAGAAATACCTAAGCTCCCCCACTCTGCAGTCACGCGGACTGCCGGGCAGCGGAGAGTTGGGTGGGGGTATGGGGGAACTGGGGAGGAGGCGTTCCAGGGTGGGGAGAGGCAGAGGGAGGGCAGAAAGAGGGTGGGGAGGAGGTGTGCTTGGGGGAGGGAGCAGGGCAGAAGGGAGGCGGGACCTTCAAAGTGCTGTCCGCCTGGTACGGAGGCTCTGAATTCTACACCAACCCTTGGGTTGTCGTAGTATTGAGTAGTCCCATGCGGGACTACTCACTTTACCCTGGGGAAGGGGATGAAAGTCTCTTTCTCCCAAGGAGGCGCTGGCGGCTGCCTGGGGTGCGCTGGATGCAGTGGCAGCCATTTTCGGTGTCACTGCGGCCCCCTGCGCTGGGCAGCTCAGGATTCTGAATGGGGAAACATTCACAAATACGTTGGTGTGTGTCAAAAACGGCTTCCCCCTCAATGATTTTTCCAGGAGTGTTTGAAAACAAATGAAAACCTTGATTGGCAGACGATTCCTGATCGGCTAGGACAAGTCATGTGACCACCCTTGAAAATAGTACCTTCACTCATTATTCCACTCGGTCAAAACTTTTTGTTCTGAAAGATGTGATATCCCAAAACCAAAGCTGATTGGCTGTGTGGCATCATTATGTCATCACTACGTCATGGCTGTCATCATTCTATGAAGACATTTTCCTTTTTAAATTCTAAATATGCAAGAAAAATAGCACTGCCCCAATAACAGATTGGAGGGACAGGCAAGGACAAGGCAAATGTTTTAAGTAGAAGGTTCGGGGGAAAGAACATGTGTCCCCTCCCCAAAGAACTCACTTCAGCTCAAATTGAAACAGTTTTAGTACAGTCCGGATGAAGCTACTATCAGGATTTTTTCCACTTAAGGGATGACAAGATTTAAAGGAGAGGGTTTCTATACTTCTAACACTTGCGTAAAAGAGGGAGTTTAAGCAATTGTAAGGTTTGTTATGCTTCCCCTGACTTCCTTTTTCATGACATTCACTTCCTTGGAGCCTTTTGTAGGAGAACTTCCTGTGAATCTTGCCCTTGATAGAACAGCTCACATTCAGTCTTTTTGATTGTGGCCTCTGCAGTAAGATAACGGAGAGCCAATGGATTTTGCAAGTCAGCCCAAGGCCACATTTGCTTCCTTTGTCGGTACCAGGAAAAGTTTTAAAAAAATAAAATACAAAGAACCTCTAAAAAAATTCAAAACCTGTAGGATGTCTTGCAAATTTTACTTTCTGTACAAATGAGATCAAAGCACAATCCATCCAAAGTTAAGTGCTCTAACAGATCATTGATTTCGAGATTTAACCATGTGCTTAAGTTTCCGCAGAAACCCATGAGACTTCAAAGCGCTTGAGTTTGATTGGAATGTGGCCTTTGATTTTTCTTTTTTATTATTACTTGTCTGTCTCCGTACTTGTATATTTTATAAGCTGGATCTGAGAAGCACTTCTGCTCAAAGAACAGGGTCTGTTTCTGCCAACTCTCTGATTAGCAGTCACCTGTGCCAGGTTCCACACTACTCTGAAAGCTTCCACAGCCTTCAAAAGCAACTTTTCAAGAAAAGGCCCCATGAGTGGATCACTGGTCTTGGTTCTCTGAATTCAGCCCAATATGTTTAATAGCCCTGTCCTATATCTCTCACCATGTTATGCCATGCAACTCTGCTGCCACAGCACGTACTCCAGGCTATGGGGTGGGGCAGAATGTAAGTAAGTAAAAATAATTTTTTTATTTCCCTCTCTGTAGGCTGCCTGGCAATCAGGGGGTCTCATCAGACCTACACCAGCTATTTTGCTGACATAAGTCTCAGAAACTGGGATTGTGTTGGGCTGTGAAAATGGGGATATGATCCTGACGTGTGCTGCTACCACTGACATCTACCACCTCCCACCCCAAACCTCCCCTGCCTTTCCTTGCTCCCAGCCCCAAACCTTCCCAGAATAACCTTAGACCATCTGACAGACCTGTTTCAACCAGTGGCATAACCAGAGGGGGTGCAAAGCACTAAGTTTACCCCCTCCCACTCCAAAACTCTCTCTGCCTTTCCCTGCTCCCAGTCAAACCTCCCCAGAATGACCTTCAGCCCACAGGCACTTGACCTATTCCAATCAGTGGCATAACTAGAGGGGGTGCAAAGCACTAAGTTTTGTACTATGGTGTGCAAGCATCCCTTTCCCCCGGGAGCTATTCTGGGTGGTGGAAGCAAAACAGAGGCGAACGACTCCGTTTTGACTTTAAATGTCCTGCAAAACTTAGTGCTTTACACCTCCTCTTACAATGCCACTTGCTCCAACACAGGCTGGGTCCATTTCTGGTGGGTGGGTGGAACCTCTGGTCATTTGCGCCAGCAGCTACAATGCACACGATAGTGGCACGACATTTATGGAACTGCTGTGGCACGTATGATGACAGATTGCGAGATCTGCCGTCATAAATGCCCAACAGGATGTGCCATAAGTCTTGTTTCATTATTCCACTCTACTTAGAGTATGTAATTTTGTTCTGATGCATCTGTGACCACTGGAAGAACTAACAACAAGTTGGCTGATCTGATCCCGACACTTTTCCAGGAATGATCCCTGGAATTCAAAATGCCTGTGTCACTCATGACATACTGTGTCAACCAGGGCCTAGGAGAGGGAGGGTAAAGGGAGCAATTTGTACCCAGGCCCAGGGTCAGAAAGGGGTCCCAGGAATCAAAGGAGGGGGCCCAGAAATTTCCTGGGATCTTCCATTTTCCAATCTCACCCAGACTTCCTGCCCATGTGGGATGCTGAGGGCATTACCGTGGGCACATGATGGCGACTACTGCCAGGAGCCATACAAACCAGGCCCAGGAATGCATATATTCCTTAACACGGTCACATCTGGGAGGAAACTGGCCTGCTACAGTAGCTCTTTGGCTTATGGATCTGCTAACCATGAAGGAGTGTGTAGGAGCTCAGCAACACAGCTAAGGGACTACAGCTACTGCAGACGTCGGTTTTGGTGTACACAGGACACTTTCCATTCTAGTGTGAGCCTAAATACAATGATACTAATCTCCTGCAATGATTTTCTATATATGAAAGATTTTAGAGAGACTTAGGAGTGTGTTTGGTTTTCCGTATTACTGTATCTAGCTGCCAACGCCAGGCAGGCAGGTAGACCTGAGCTCTGCACTGGGAAGACTGGTAGAGCTGGGCTCCAAAGACTATTCCGGCTGTTGTCACTTTCCCCCTGCCTGTTTTGCCCCCATTCTGTCCACCCCACATTGCCACCCCCCCACTCTGTTTCGTCCCCTCCCTCTTTGGGAGGGGCCCAAAAGAAACTTTGTACCCCTGATAAAATTGACACCAGAGGCCCTGGTGTCAACCACTATCCACAGGTTATATGAAAAGGGACCAGACTGCTTTCTTTATGTCCTTTGCAGATGTGCCCCATTTGAACTAGAAACTTTATCTTATTTTATATATATGACTTGAGGTTCCGATGAATACATTCACTGCCCAGCACCCCATTTTGGAAGCTAACTTTGCAGTCTTCTGACAAGGCAGTTAATCTGCCTCCCTGCCCATAAGCCTCTGACTCGCTGTCTTCCACCCTTGATACCTCTGAGTTGCTTTCTAATTCCTTTCTGGGGTCCTGTTGTTCACTGTCTGGCTCAGTGATGCCTTCAACCATTAAGACTTTTCCTTGGCAAAGATAACGCTCAGTTGAGATCAGGACTGAGATCAGTGCTGAGATCAGGACTTTAAATGTCGGGATGAAGCATCTGCAAAGTGCCTTTTCTGATTCCGCTTGTCTTTTCAGAGGCAACTCAGTTGGCAGGCCCCACACATGCTTGATGTTGGTGAACAATTTAGCACTTTGTTCAGGGATGTGTGGAAGCAGCTGGCTTGCTGGGTCTTTCCATTAGGGTAACCAAATCTCTCCTCCTTTCTCCTTCCCTTTGTTTAAGAGCCCTTTCCTTTCCAATCAATTGACTGCATTGCTACTGGAGTTTATTTTGTACGCAGATACCTTCTGAATGGGATTACAGGAGGAATGAGATGATGAGAGGCATTAGACTTGATTATGCAAGCCATTTACCTAAATATCCATCTGGGTCCCTATCTTAAAAAAAAAACTGCACCAGCTGCATTTGGTGGGAATATTTGCTGTCATATTGGTCCAAAAGAAAGCCACAGAGGTGAAACAGTATCTTCTACTGGAGTAAAGTCCAAAGGGGTGCAGTAAAACAGAAGTATAGCCACTTTATGCAGAAACTAAGCAGAAATGAGACAACACAACAGTAACCAAAGAGAAAATATCAAAGACAAGGAATTCCCCAAGTTACTTTGATAAACTGATAAATGGACCAATACCACTGAGAACTTTCTTGATACCATTTCATATCTTCTAATCTAGGATAGTTTCATCTTGGCTATTTGGGATGTAGTTACAATATAGATCAGGGGTGCCCAAACCCCAGCCCTGGGGCCACATGCGGCCCTCGAGGCCTCTCAATGCAGCCCTCAGGGAGCCCCCAGTCTCCAATGAGCCTCTGGCCCTCCAGAGATTTGTTGCAGCCCGCACTGGCCCGACACAACTGCTCTCAGCGTGATGGCAACTGTTTGACCTTTTTGCGTGAGCTGTGGGATGAGGGCTTCCTCCACTGCTTGCTGTTTCATGTCTGTGATGCAGTAGCGACAGCAAAGGAAAGGCCAGCCTTGCTTTGTGCAAGGCCTTTTATAGGCCTTGAGCTATTGCAAGACCTTCATTCATTCATATAAGTTCAACTTTAATATATTCATTTATGTAAACTTATGTAAATTTATTCAAATTTTAAATGTAAATTAATTCTTTCTTTCCCCGGCCCCCAACACAGTGTCAGAGAGATGATGTGGCCCTCCTGCCAAAAACTTTGGACACCCCTGATGTAGATTAAGAAGAGGAAAGGTTGTCAAATTTTACAAAGAGGGTTTTTCGGGGGGGGAAGGAGTGGGGGTACATCTTGTTTGTGTTAAGATTTATGTCAGATCCCCAAAGTGGTTTAAAACACTTAAAAATCCTGTCCTAAACTGTGAACTTTTTTTTTGAATCTCCAGCAACTCATTCCATCTGCAACATCCTAGAACAGGGGTATCAAACTCATTTCATACAGAGGGCCGAATAGCATTCATGATGCGTGCTGAGGGCCTGAAGTGATGTCATTAGGCAGGAAGTGATGTCATTGAAAAGGTCAGAACAAAAAATAAGCTCCTTTTCTCACTTAGAATTCATTAGCTTCAAATGACAGAAAAGGAAATATCAAATCTTGATTGTATTTCAAGATACGGGATGGCACAATTTTCATGCAGTAACATCTAAGCCCTGCTCAGCAGTTGAAAACTTGAGGGCCAGATAAAAAACTTCCGTGGGCCGCATTTGGCCCCCAGGCCTTATGTTTGACACCCCCTGTCCTAGAACATATTTATCCGCCACTATTTAACAGCCAACTAAAGATCCCCCACACAGATATCCTTTTGGTTCCCCCACTGCTGGCCCATCCATGAGACTCCCTGATGAAGGTTGCATCAGAAGCAGATTGCGAAGGGGTCCGAGGGGGCAGCGGATTTGGGGTGCCTTTCACTCTGTTGTTGCCTCCTCCCTCCAAATTGTGGTCAATGCAGAGTAAACTGCTTTCCACTAACTCAAATGACAAGCAGATCATTTCTCTCCTTGCCATGCTCCTTGTGAGCTACCACGAAACCCAGAAGTCTGACTCCGTGTTTCATAGTAGTGTGTAAGCAGCACAGTATATCTGGTCATTTTTCTTGTTGTTTTTGGTAGCACAGAGGGGACAGACCCAAGATGGCATCAAGTGGTGTTCTGGGTGATGCCACCCATGGATTCTATGGTATTATATCCACCTATAGTTGACCAGAGTTGGATGTCTGTAAGCCATTCTTCACCAGGGCTGGACTTCTCTGTTTTGGAAGTCTTGTTCTCCTGTTATTTCATCTGACCTTACTTTGTCTATCCTGGCTGGTGACTTTCTCTTTGATGCAATCTCCTCCTCCTCATTAGCTGATATGTCATGGCAAAGTGTGATATATACTTGATGATTTGGAGCAATGTGTTATAATGCTGTTTGTGGTACTCAGATTATACCATCTGTCTGTTCCAGTGAGGATTGGATGCCTAGCACAGACAGAATCCTTAGAAAGTTGTTGGCTGGATTCAAACTCCTCTCTGAAAAGATCTGCACTGCCATTTGGGGGGATTTAAATCTGAATCTTCTTTCTCCTCTGAGAGTTCTGCAAGAATACCCATGGTGAGTGAACAAAAGTGTGTGTGTCTGCGCGTGCGTGCGTGCGTGTGTGTGTGTGTGTGTGTGAGAGAGAGAGAGAGAGAGAGGAACAGGCTCATAACAGGCCCCTGTCCTAATCTACATGTTGAGATCAATATCCATGGAGTACACACACATACAAGTGTAAGTGTGTTGGCCTATTTCCATGTGATCAGGAACCCTGGAAAAGCAGGATTCTCAGCTGCAAGGAAAGAATCAGATGCAGAAAGGCCCTGTTGGATCAGGCCCAGGGCCCATCTAGTCCAGTTTCCTATATCTCATAGTGCCCCACTAGATACCTCAGTGAGTACACAAGACCACCAGATACTTGCACCGCGCTTCCATCCCCCTGCATTTGGCATTCTATTGACCCTCACACCCCACAATGAAGACACAGACTGCTCTTGGGTTTAACCAGGGCCACTTTATCAACATAAGAACATAAGAACAGCCCCACTGGATCAGGCCATAGACCCATCTAGTCCAACTTCCTGTATCTCACAGCGGCCCACCAAATGCCCCAGGGAGCACACCAGATAACAAGAGACCTGCATCCTGGTGCCCTCCCTTGCATCTGACATAGCCCATTTCTAAAATCAGGAGGTTCAATTTTTAACACATGAAACTTCTGAACACACCTTCCTTCCCTCCCCAGTCATACACAAAAACCCTCCTCTCCCAAAATCCTACCTCTACCTGCTGGCTGTGACTCTGATGCTGATGCTTCTGATGGATCTGTCCTCCTGTGGCTTCATTATACAGGGACCATATCCATCAGAGACATGGCATGCCCTGCAGGCGTTGGCTACTGGGGGTTGACTATTGGGGGTACAACCAATGGGAGTATTGGTGTCGGGGGCACTGCCAGCAGTGCCATTTCCCTTTCTACATTTACTGAACATGTGGAGGATTCTGAGAGAAGAAGGATCTACACTCCATGCTAGCATTCAGTGGATTACACATAGATGCCCCATTTTTGAACATTCACTGGATATATGTTGACAACAGGGCTCCGTAGCAGGTAAATTGCACTGGAGTAATTGATATAGCTGGGCAAGAAAGCCCCCCCTTGCATATATAGGCCACTGCCCTTGCCTTCATCTAATCCAACTGCTCACCGTAGAGCACACATTCCAATCTCAAATCTAACCTACATTCAAAGCTACACATTATTCAGTGGTGAATAGACTCACCCTCTCAAAAATAGCATTTAACCTGAATAGCAATAGTGCCTCCGGTTCTGCTGCCAACACAGCATTAGAGATGGTCTACCTCGTACAACACTTAAGAAAGATAATTAGTGTTTCAATTAAAGGGCCTATCATTGTTCTAAAACACTCGGGCAAAAATGATCATTCATTTCTGTGCTTCGTAATTGCTCCATTATATGTCTTTAGAAGTGCTAACCATCTGAAGTGAAGTGGAATTTTTATAAAATATGCTCAGAAACCCCCCCTCCTTATTTTCTAATTTTAGTTACTGTTCTGGGACTTGAAGTTCCTTTTTTTTTAAAAAAATTCCATTAACTTGAATAATTCCTCCAACTTTATGAGCCAGAATCCAACTATCAAAGATTCTTATTATATATTCACATCTAACTTGCTGGGATCCGAGCAGACACAGGGCGCAATCCTATCCTGTGCTGGAACAGGCAAGCAAGAGGGCCAGAATTGGCTCAGCCGGAGGAAAGGGGAAGCTTTTCCTCTTACCCCTGGGCAAGGCGCCCTGGCCCTACTGGCTCTCCTCGGACCCACACCACCTTCGGAGGTGGTGCAAGTTCAAGGAGAGTGGAGTGGCTTGAAGCCACACCAAACTCCCCAGGTATCGGAGTTGGGATCCGGCATAACTGCCAGATCCCAGCCCCACCTCTCACTCCCTGCCTGCCCACCCCCAGGGCCACCCACCACCCGCCCTCCCTGCACCCAGGAAAGCCTCTCTCCTGCTTCCTTCCTGTCCACCCCAGCGCCTTGCATTGGCCCAGCTGGGTTGATGCAAGGCTTGCTGTGCAAGCCACCACAGAAGCTGGATTCTGCCTCCGTGTGCCAGCGCACCTCCGTGCGCCATGGCTTGCTCATAAGGAGATGCAAATGTGCTTTAGAGCACATTTGTGACCCTCCTGGGCCAGCGCAGGGACTTGCGGTGACCCAAGAGCAGCTTAGGATTGCCCTGACAGAGTCTATCACGCACTAGATCCCTTTCTCTGGTCAAGGTGACCCTAGAACCAACCTGCAGTAGCTGTAAGCTGCAGACATATAGACAAGAAATAAGATTACACTACTTTTCCTGAATCAATTTCATACAGAAGTCTTTAGGAGCTCTGCTGTGATTTGTCAACAACTGGAAACAAGGGATGATGATCGGTTTGCTGAGGGAAGATCCCTTCAAGGAAATCTGGTGTGAATTTGACAGCTTGCTCCTGACTTCTGTTTTATTGCTTTTTTCATGTCATGAAATCCATATTTGTATTACTTCACATGTTGTATTACAAAGAATGCTTGTGCTGCCTTCTGCTTTCAGAGAGTGCCCACAGCCTACCTGGAGGAGAGTCTGAAAACCTTGTAAGGACCATCTGTGTGTTTGTGGTACACACTAAGCACAGGATGTTACTCATTATCCACTACATTGCCTGTTATGTGTACCTTGGAGGAAAAGAGTTTTCTCTGATATCCCGGGCAGATTTGAGGCTAGGAATGATGCTGAGCTAGTCTGCTATCTGTTATCTAAAAAAAAAAACATTCAATGCACCACTGAAAACCAGGCAAAAACTAGTTCAATGAGTGTGAACTGAATCTGATTTTGGATTATTTTCTCAGTTTGTACCTGTACACAGTGTTTGGTGTATGGTTAGGGATCTCAAAGATCTCAAAATGTACAGATCTCAAAATGTAAGAAGAGCCCTTCTTGATGGGTCCAGGAGCTACTGCTATGTAGCACACAGGGCTGGTACTATCATTAGGCCAACTAGGAAGTTGCCTAGGGCTCAGACCTCAGAGGGGCTCAGTACTGACCTTTGAAGGCACGGCCATTCTGTTTTGCTCCATACCTCCTCTAGCTATGCTACTGGTTTTGCCCCTAGTCTGTTGCTAGAGGGAACAGGTGGTGCTACAGTGTTGGAAAGAAGGCTGCAACCCTGCAGACATAAACTTTGTGCCACTGTACATCACTGTGCCACTGTCCATCACAAATCATGCTTTAGCAGAGGCTGCGTGGACACCTTCAGCTGCAAGTCACCAAGGGCTGGGAAACCAAGAGCCCAATTTTAAACTTACTAATGTCACCAGGTCTTCTCCTCTGCTGGCACTGACTGCGATAAAGTAGTCAGCGCCGGTCGCAAAAGGAGCTAAATTGGCACACTGCTGGGAACGCTGGTGGGAAGACCTGCACCTTCCCAACTGCTTTGACGCTTCTCCCACTGGTGAATGGTGGGAGATTGATCAATGGTGGGAATTGATCAATGGTGCCAATGCAGCCAAAAGCCTAACCTGCTTCCCAGACTCAGGCCTGCAGTGGGGGATCTACACAGTCCTGCACCAGCTATTTAGCTGTCACAGGTCTGAGTAGGTCTGTGCCGCAGGTGCTTTTAATCGTTCCATTGTGTAGAGGAGACCCCCACCATAGGATGCAACTGCAACTGCTCCCTGCCATAGGATGCAGCAGGTGCCATTTTGGCACCACTGCTTTGGTGATGGATAGGATTGGCTTGCAAGTCATCTACATGCCTGTGTAAAGCAGACTCAAGACATACCAAAAAAATGGCTGCAGGCTAGTACACATGTTGCCAAAGACAAAGTCTCAGGGGAAATTTCATTCTGAGACTTCAACACACAAATAATTGCAGCCCCATTTGCCTGATAGGAAACTCCCAAGGAAGTCTTTTCCAGGGTCAGTGTCCTCATGATGAAGCACTCCTCGTTAATTCCACTGAATGTACATGCTTAGCTAGGAGTGAGCTGTTTGGCTTCTACCAAAAGGGAACCCGGGGTCCTTGGATTTTGTGGGTAGGATAGAGAGAGGGGGTGACCAGTTGGTAGCCCCTAGTCATTGGCTATTCATTAAGCACCTTTTGTTAGCAAACCGTAGCTTGGGGGAGGGTAATGTTGCCTAGTTAGACAGCATGCTTCTAACAAACTCAGCTGGAACTTTGGAACTCCAAGCTTCTTCCATCCTGCCATTACAGAGATGGGTTTGCCTTGCCTTGCCTTGCTTAGGTGTTCTTTAATTATTTCTCTAAACAGTGCTTTGTTCTCAACGAATGCTGTCAAGGTAGCATTTTTGTGGTTGCCAATTATATCCATTGTTATTTAATGATGGTTGGTTTTTAAAATTGCATTTGTCTTCCTTTATGATTTGTTGCTTTTAATCATTTTCTCTAGAATTCTGTGCCGCTTGGGGAGCATCTGCTGAAAAGCGCCACAGACATTTTAAGAGTAAAGAAATGGCCATACTTGTGCCATATATGTCAAATTCAGAGATACCTTTTGCTTAGCCCAGGGGTCTCCGAACCCCGGCCCAGGGGCCAGATTCAGCCTGTGGAGAGTCTCTATCCAGCCTGTGGCCAGCCTCTGATCCCCTGAGAGCCTCTGAGCCAGTTGACCAAACACAACCAGAGTTGTGCTTGTGGGGTGGGGGAAATGGGATCTATTTAAGAGTGTGGTTTATTTTTTGGGCTGTGTTGGTGCTTGGAGAAATCCTGGACATTTGAGCCCATTCTTTCATTCATCTATCTAAGTACCATTTCTAATGTATTTATTTAAACTTTATATTTAATTTTTCGCCCGACCCTCGACACTGCCAGATATTTGATGCGGCCCTTTGACCGAAAAGTTTAGAGACCCCTGGCTTAGCCTTCAAATAATCTGAATTCACCTGAGCCAGTCCCCTTGTTGCAGTTATGCAGGTATGGACTTGTCTGCTGTGTGGGCGTCTGTCCCACACAGTGAATCTGCAGTTTGCTCTGGGCTCATCAGAGCCGTGGCGTAGCTAGAGGGGGTACAAAGCACTAAGTTTTGCAGGCGCCTGAACACGCCATGCAAGCGGCCCCCCTCTCTCCCCTTTGGAGCCATTCTGGGCGGTGGGAGCAAAACGGAGGTGTATGCTTGCATGGGGAGGGGCTGCTTGCATGCCATGTTCAGGAGCCTGCAAAACTTAGTGCTTTGCACCCCCTCTAACTACGCCACCGCTCCAGAGGAAGACTGGGGTACCAAACAAATGGTTTTGGAAAACTCTTTTCTCCTCCTGGATTTCTTTGTGCATCTCGTCCACCTACCTCTCTCTCTCTCTTTGTGCTGTTTTCCATTTCCCACTTTAACAGTTTGCCTTTCTGCTAAAAATAGGTGTCATAACTGTGACTATAATTGCATTCATTCCACAACACCACACGTATGCACCATTTCAAAGTGTTTCTCAAATTGCTCACTTTTTATTGATAGTTTCCCAAGGCAGTCTGCTTCTGAAGAGCCCATTCCTCCTCTATAATGCAATGATTCATGGCTCGCACTTCCTCTCCCCCCCCCCCCGCAACCCACCCCAGCCCTCGATGCCAACTGGCACTTTGCTGCAACTGGGGAAAATTGGCAAGGGGCAGCCTTGGCAAGGGGCTTCCGATTAACTTTTTGGTGAGCCTGCCAGGCAAAATGAGAATGAGGTTTTCTATTTGAAATAGACCACTAGAAGCAGGTTCCTTGGGAATGGCAGCTCAAGCATCTGTTTCCTAAGTGGTCTTCTAGTTCTTAGGTATGCTTAATGCCATGTTCTCCACCTTTAATTTTTACCAATGGTCTCTCCAGGTAAAAGAATTCACTTGTTTCCAGTGCCAGAGTTTAACTGTGACATCTGACACAAACAGCCCAATCCTATGCTTGTCTACTCAGAAGTAAGTCCCATTGTTTTCAGTGGGGCTTACTTTCAGGAAAATGTGCATAGGATTGTAGCCTCAATTTCCATGTAGCTTCCACTGTATCCTGCAGGGTATTTTTGGCTGCTGGAGGTCCCCCAAGGGTAAGGGAACATTTGTCCCCTTGCCTTGGGGTAAGCTCCAGCAGCCGCTATGGGTCAGCTCAGGCCTGTGGCCTTGATATCACTGGCTTAAGTACTCACTGAGAATATGCAGGCAGATCAAGTCTAGGAAAGGAGTCTGGATTCCCATAGCCTTCTAGGCCTGATCTGCACACCCCCTGCCACCCTGTTCTGCCTTCTCCCTGCCCCTTTAAAAACCTCTCCCCCCACCGCTGTGCAGGACTTTCCTGCTCTGACGGGTCTTCTTCATTCTGTGGCATGTGCAGGAAGGCTCCAGCCTTCCCTCCAGCATGCCTGGTCCTTGCACTGTTGCAAAGTACTTTATGGCGCTTTTGCAAAAGCGTGTGCTTGAAGAAGGTGTGTTATGCTGGTACAGGCCCTCAAGAGGATTGGGCTGAAAATAGATTAAAATGCCTGGAACACGTGCTTTTAACATTTCACAAATGAACATATGGACATGCTAACACCCTTAGTCTCAAGCCAAGGATTACTCCACAAGCCCCACACCCTCCGCTATTACACACTAGCTGCCTTAAGCATTTTCAAATGGGAGAGGCTGGATAAAAATGTGCATAATAAATACATTATTCAAGGCTCTTTGCTACCTGTTGCTTGATGTATTCATTTAATCTGCAACCGTTCTCTTCTCCACTGATTTAAAAGCCGAGAGGGTGATGACTCTTTTGGCTGTAGTGCTCCAAGTAGACAAGAGGAGAGTTCCCTGTTTTCGTTTGTGAAATATTGAAGGGTACGAGATAAAGCTTCAAAGGAACTCAGGCGTATACAGTGTGAAAGTTACTTCTTGCTCATTCATTCCTTCATTCATTCATACATCCGTTCATTCTTAAACATTATAACCTCAAGGTGGCTTACAATATAACATACAGTCAACAATGAAACCGCAATAGAACACAGACATAATAGAACACATAGACAAATCACAGTCCTAAACAGTGGCGTAGCTAGATGGGGTGCAAAGCACTAAGTCTTGCAGGGAGACTCACTGCAGTGTGCAAGGGGCCACTCCCCGTCCCCTTTGGAGCCAGGCATATGCCTCTGATTTGCTCCCACCACCTGGAATGGCTCCGAAGGGGGGGACAGGGGCCCCTTGCATGCTGCAGTGAGGCTTCCTGCAAGACTCCATGCTTTGTACCCCCTCTAGCTATACCACTGGTCCTAAACCAATACTAAAAACTGCATGCCTACAGCAAATAAGACCAAAAATTCATTTAACAGCATATCATTTCCCAAGCCTGCTGAATTCGAAAGTTCACCAAAGGGGGGAAAAAACTTTCCAAAAAATGAAAGGAGACTTTGTTCAATACACATCTTTGTGGAAAGAATTCCCCCACCTGGGTGCCACCATGAGGAAGGCCATGCTTATTCTCCCCATCCACCTAAACGGTTAAAGAAGGCATTTGGTTCAGGGCTCCTTGTTAATCATAACTGGAAGGGTGAGATATATAACATTTATATGGAATATAATACCATATAAGTACAGGTGGAGCCTTTTTATGGGCATGAGTTTTGTTCCCTGACCCGCCACGATTAGGAAAAAAAATGTGTTGTGCTCAATCAGACCTGGAAATGACTTGTTTTAAACAAATTGCATAGAGTTACACAAATACACCGCAGTCTGACACTTGGGGATGGAAGGAAACTAAGGCAGCAGTTCTCAATCACCCCCCCTCCACTCCTCCGCCTCCCCCTCCTCCTCTCCGTACTTAGCCCTCCCTGTTGCCAACTGTCCCCACTTCTTTCACAGGTGGGATGCTGAGCTTTTAAGAGTTCAGTCCTATGCATTTCTACTCAGTAGTAAACCCCATTGTCAATGGGGCTTACTTCCAGGAAAGTGTGGAGAGGATTGTAGCCTCAAAGCCCAGTCCTATGCCTGCCTACTCAGAAGTCCCATTCTAGTCAATGGGGCTTACTTCCAGGAAAGTGTGGATCAGATTGTAGCCTAAATCTTATGCTTTGGCTTGCCGGGAAGACTGGCTTGCCGGGCTGTTTTGTTTCTGTAGGCTGGAGCAGAGAGAGCCTGCACCATCTCGGTCTGAAGGGGGGGAATTCAGCAAACATTCCCTGGGATTTTTAAAGCAATCCCTGTTGTTACTACCACACCTGCCCCTGTGTGTGTGTGAGGGAGAGAGCACTCCACCTTGCTGCACTTGTTTTCTCCCCCCTTCCCCTCTTCAGCCTCTTTGCTGGCTCAGGGGCTCCAAGAGTCTTACTGTTCCTTCAGAAGGGGAATCTCTTCCATGGCTCCAGGGCTATTTCCCTGCCTGTGCCAGGCCAAGTTTTTTTGCAGTGTTTTGGGCTGCCTTGAAACTCGTGGAGATACCAGTGCAGGGCAAAGGTGTGGGCGACTTTCAATTCCCCCCACCCCAGATAAATCCACAGATAAAAAATCCATGGGTAAATAGATTGCACCTATATTACTTAAATTAGTGGTTTAAGCACCGGAACCCACTTTTTAGAATGAGAATTTGTCAGGACCCAGCAGAAGCATGTCATGACCAGAGGTGACATCATCAAGCAGAAAAAATTTTCAATAATCCTAGGCTGTAATCCTAACCACACTTACCCAGGAGTAAGTCCCACTATCATTGTTAAAAGCATATACATAGTAGCTTGTTCAAAGTAAAGATCTGTCACATTTCCCCAAATGCAGTCACATGCCATGGCAGTATCAAGTCTAATATACTAAAAAT
Organism: Tiliqua scincoides; assembly: GCF_035046505.1. NCBI lineage: Eukaryota > Metazoa > Chordata > Lepidosauria > Squamata > Scincidae > Tiliqua > Tiliqua scincoides. Next base: position 8,654,260 of record NC_089824.1, on the reverse strand, counting down.
AAAATATTGAAATGAATGGGGACCCACCTGAAATTGGTTTGCGACCCATCTAGTGGTTCCTGACCCACAGTTTGGGAAACACTGATTTAAATAATACTTATATGGGTTGATGTACTAAGTATACATCCCAAACCATTTCCTTTGCTGCCCACTCCCCAATCAAAGCAAGAGCCATTTCCTTTTAACATTGGCCACATATAAGTTTATTTCCGGAAAAAATGAAAGCATAAACTAGATATTTAAAAAAAAACCATTTTAAAAGTCAGTATCTTAGTAGCCTAGAGAGGAAATTTGGCACACAAAATATATGTAGTTCTCTTCCAACATTTTTATTAACCAGGTATTTTACTTTCCAGAGCCCAAATAAGCATATACCTAGTTGTTAAGTACATTATAATTACAGATCACAGACTAATTGGAGTGTTATTTATGCCTGAAGATTAGGTGGTAATTATACATGACATTATTATGGAAAGGGGGGAAATCTGGCCAGTGTTATAAAAAGCAATTACTATACAAATTAGAAAAAAAAAAAGATGCAATTTGATTTTATGATTATTTGCACCATATGAAACAAGAAATTGCCAAAATTAAAAAAAAAAAAAAAAAAATCCCCCAAACACCATTCAGATCAGGCCTGTTTGTTGCATTGGCTTTCTAAGAAGATGGAAGGAATGCCACTAAACATTGAACACTTAGCTGCAAATCATCTGTTTGACATGCACACAAAGCTTGCTTGGTGCTCAGGATCGGCAGGAAATGCTCACAATATTTCTAAGAGCATAACAGCGCAATCTGAACCTGTCTAGAACCAGTGGAATGAGCGCATAATGTCACAAACATGTTGGAAAGCAAAGACTGTGGGCACCAGATTCAAGTGGCATACTCAAAGCAACAGGTAAGCTCTCTCTGGGTGGTGGGTAGGCAGGGGAGGGTGGAATGGAAGTGGGGTGTAATGGGGCAGGGCAGGACAGGGAGGGGAGGGGTGGGAACAGCTGCAGGGTCTACCACCGTATCCTATCCCCCTTCCTGGACCAGATTCACTGCTCAGACTTGTGACAACAATTTTGCTGGAGCAGGCCCAAGTACCCCATAGTTGCTGATGGAGCTTACCCCAGGGGAAAGGGATGAATGTCCCCTTCCCCTGGAGAGACTTCCAGGAGCCTCTCTTCCCATACAGGATACAATGAAGGCCATTTTGCCACTGCATCCCAGTGTGGTTAGTTATAATAGGGCTGCCCACCTTGTTGACAAGTAGAGAATTTCTCCAGCACCCCCATGAGGGTAGACTGCATACAGGTGACATACATACAGTATACAGCAACTTGATACCTGCTATTACACAGAGGATATCCACAGCACTCCCTTGACTTCAGTTTATATCTTTCTCTAGGTTTTAGTGCTGAATAGGTGGAGCCGGCCAAAAACTCGGCGGTAACCATGCAAGAAAATCCAGACTGCAGCTTTAACTGTGCATATTCCATGGCTTCCTTTCTCCCAGACTGGAGCCAGCCACCAAAATCCAACACTCCTATCCCAGTGTGGAAGGGATTGTCACTCCCGAATTGGCCTTTTCAGCCACACTAGACGCTGTTCCAGAACCACCATTCAGAGCGCGATACCAGAGTCTCTCGAGACTGAAGGTTGCCAACATGACATGACTATACAAAAAAATAAGCTGACAATCTGCTGTCTTAAAAACAAGGGTTACAACAACAAGGGTTACAACAAGGGTTGTATCAAAGCCCATCATCATCTAGCCTCGAATTGCACAGTGACCAGCTAGAGGCCTTTTGATGCTCAAAAGTACAGCATAAAGGTGAGGGTCTTTCCCTCTGTTTGGAACCAGAACCTCTTGCTCAGTACAGCTCCTGCTGTACAAAGAAGTTCAACTGGGTTATTGTGGCTAAAACCCATTGATGTGACTAGAGGAACTTAAGAAGAGCCTTGCCATTTTCCTAAAGTCCATCTCATCCAGCTTCCTGCTTCCAACAGGAAGCCTACCAGCAGGGTTTGAATGTAATATTCCACCTCCACTGTTTTTTCCCAGTGACTGGTATTTGGCTTCTCGATCTGGAGTTGCTTTATGGTCATCAGAGACCAGAAAAAAGAAAATAAAATATTTCTTTACCCAGTGTGTAATTAATCTGTGGAACTCCTTGCCACATGATGCGTTGATGGCACCTGTCCTAAACGTATTTAAAAGAAGACTAGACAGATTTATGGAGGAAAGATCCATCACAGTTACAAGCCAAGATGATTATACACAACTTTTGGGTTTTAGAGGTAGCTTGTCTCTGAATGGCAGTTGCAAGAGAGTGGCAACAGGATATGTATTTTGTTGTCTCATGGGCTACTGTGAGATACAGGAAGCTGGACTAGATGGGCGTTTGGCCTGATCCAGCAGGTAGCACCCTTGGATTTGAACCACCAGCACTCATGATCTCTGATTTCAAAGCTAATGATACATCACTGCTTTAGGTTTGTTGGGAAGTCTCTAGAAAACTATACATTGTTGTCAGAAATTTAAAGGCAAGCTTAGCAACTCACTGGATTTTTGACCTCACACCCAGAGGCCAGGACAGCAATGGTGTCTCTTGCTCATCACTGTCAACTCTGATCTCTCAGCAGAGGACTATATAACATGATGCCTGTTCTTCCAACTTTCTGTCATCACATTTATGAGAAACTGTATAGCATTTCTGACAATTGGAAAAGGAGCTTTCTCACATCTCTCCGTCTCTGACACATTGCTTTAAAGTGTCTAATCTTCGATTTTCCCGTACCACTCTGGATGTTCATTTGCTCCGTTTGGTTGCATAGTCAGAATGAGATTCGTGTTTTGCAGTTCTGGACTCTAGTTTGTTAGAACTGCACTGTATTTGGTGAGAGTCTGTTTTAGTTTTGCAAATTGGACTGAGTGTGTGCAAGTCTGTGGAAGTCTCAGTTATTGCTACAGCTATGGAATCCAGAAGTGGATTTGCAAGCCCACTCATAGAAAAACCACCCTGGGAATTTGCTGGCCTCTGCCACAGGCCAAAATTCTTCCACAATATGGTAGGTTGTACCATGCAAGCACTCAAGATTTGCGAAGATGTCATTGCACTACGAAGGATTTTATAAATGTGTGGCAGAGCTTCCAGCATTGTCAAAGCCGTTGGAATCTGCTTGAGTCCAATAATTCAGCTGAGAAACTGGGCTTTAGGAAACCAGTATGATCTTATGAAGCTCTGTTGGTTCCAGTATTTGAACCTTCAGTGTATCTTGAACTGGTGGCCCAAGGATAAAAGGCAGGGGTTCAACAGGTACATCTCTAGCCAAGGCAGCTAGAAGGGGCATGGTAATATTTGCTGAACCATATATAATCTTCTGGACCAGGATTTCTTCCTGATCTGAGAAACAAGATTCAGAACAGAGATCACTGGTACCTTCTTCATCCCTCTGCCTTTAGCTTGGCCTCCTCTCTAGGGTCTCAGGCAGCTCTTTCCATTGACTTTATATGTTCACCTGGATAGGACTGGGCCCTCATGAGTTGGATGGGAATGCGCTCTCATAAGGCATCTTGCCATCTGCTCTGCTACTGGATCACATTACAGGTGGAGCCAGTTTATCCGTGAATTTTACATCAGTGGATCTGGCTCAATGCAGATGAGCCAGACTGGGTTCCATCTGAACCCTTTGAAGGGGACTGGACCTGCACTCTGGTTCCCTCTGGAACCAGAAGAGGCCACATGTGTCTGTCTGCGAACTCTGCAGGCTTCAGAATGGTCTGTAGCACAAAAAAATTGCTACTTTCAGTTTTTGGTGAAAACCACAAGTGACGTTTTTATGCCTTTAAAAGGCATTAGGAGGTTCAGGAAGCAATAATGTCTCAGATTCTTCCCTGAGGCCTCTGGGGCTTGCCCGTCCCCCCTAATGCCTTTTAAAGGCATAAAAACGTCACTTGTGGTTTTTGCCAAAAACTAGAAGTAGTGTATTTTTGCAGTATGGGGCCTGCCATTCTGAAGCTCGCAGAGGCCACGGTGGGCAGACGAGCGTGGCCTCCGTGGGCTTCAGAAAGCATTCTGGAGTGCTCCAGTCCCCTCCAGAGTGCTTTCTGAAGCCCACGGAGGCCACACTTGTCTGCCCGTGGCCTATGCGAGCTTCAGAATGCTTCAGCACAGCTCTGGTCCCCTTCAGAGGGCTTAAGGGGCTGAAAATAATGGATTTCCTTATCCACAATTTTCAGTATCCGTGGGGGGTCCAAGAACAGATGCCCCATGGATACTGAGGTCTCACCTCTACTGGCATGGGTCATAGTCCCTTTAGCAGGCACCCAGCACCATGTGCTTGCATCAAAATAAAAAACGATATCAGGCAACAGTTCATTCCAAACATACGTAACTACAATTCAGTTAATGGCCCTCTCCAGTGAAGCCCTTTTTATATTCCAGAACACTGAAGAAATCCAGATCTGAAATTTTGTTCCATCCAAGGGTGCAGGGCATGAAACCATGGCGTTCCCTTCCTCTCCAGTGACATCAGACATTTCCAAGGGAGTGAGCTGTAAATCAGTTTAAAGCTACGGTGGTTGGCTTAATAGGGCTGTGGGTTTGGCCTGTGGATCTCGTAAAACTGTACGCAGCCATTTTGGGGTAATTACGTTTTCATGTGGAGATTGTGCATTCTCGTTAACTAACACATTTTTCCTGGCCCCCTATTTTAACAGCCATCATTTTTGACGTTGATTTATCCCTCTGAAAATTTCATGAGTTCTAATGGAACTCCACTTGGCTTCTTTTCAGGCTCATTCATGGGGACAAATGAAGGTTCACATCTCACAACACAGACCAATAAAAATGCCCCGCAAGGGCCGTAAAGTGTTGATTTGTGTTTGCCACCCAGAGAAGGTGGGGGGGAGTAATTATGCATTTCAGAACATTATAATAAACCACAATAAATCTCTCATCAGGTTGTGTGAATTGTAAAAATGATTTACAATGTCTGTTCCATTATTCTTTGCAATAATAAGGGGGAGAGTACCAAGATCATGCTTCACGTTCCAAGGCTTTCCTTCCGAACCAATGCTGGAATTCATGGACATAATGCATAAGAAAAGAGGCTCGAGTTCCACTTGTTTGCTCTCAGGCACATGGAATTATTGACTGCTTCCATGTGACTTAGGGCCAAGACACATGTTGCATTGGAGTGGTGTTTACTTCTTATAACGGCAACAGAAGTGGGGATGCAGGTGACACAGTTTCAGCCCCTGGCATTTGGTTGGGAAAGACCTCCACCGGAAACCCCCGAGAGCTTCTTGTGCCAATCATTGCAGACTATACAGATTTTGATGGACCAATGGGCTGATTCAAAAGAAGGAAGCATTCTATGTTCAGCTACCCAGGAAGAAAATGGATTAGGACCATTGCATGGGGGGAGGGATTTGAACCAACTTCCTATGCTGTGACCCCTGTAGAGGAAATAAACATAGGGCACAATCCTAACCAGGTCTACTCAGAGGTAAGTCCTATTTTGTTCTATGGGGCTTACTCTCAGGAAAGTGTGGTTACAATTGCAGCCTTAGGGATACAAACATTATGACCAGTGCTGCTGCCAAGTCACTAGGGGCAGTGGGGCAACTTCGCCCTCATGATACCCTGATGGCATATTGGGTGCTACTCAATACTGAGCGTTCAGGAGATATGGTGGCAAGGCAGGCCCTCTGATGGACAGGAGACCTCAGCCAGTGCCCAACCTGGCCAACAGTTGACCCCTCCACTGATTTTGGCTAAGAGCAACTTCGAGAGGAGTCATTAAAATCAAGAATTGGTGCTGGAGCCGTAGCCCAACCAATCCCCTCTAAAGCTGCTTTTGCATGGAAAAAAAAAAAGAAATTTAGAAATGGGTCATTTGCATAACTTCTCCCCCCAAATGTGGTGGACTGAAAATGTCCCGTTTGGGGGTTGGAAGTTGATAAAAGATGCACTTCTGCATTTTTCCACTAATCAGGATATCTTGGAGTACACATAAATCAAATTTCAGCTCTCTTATACATAGTCCAGGAGGCCCCAAGTATGTATGTATGTACTTGTACGTATGTACATGTATGTATGTATGTATGTGTCTGTCTGTCTGTCTGTCTCAACAAACACTTTCAGGATCCTTAGTGTCTGGGGTCTGCAAGAGAAATGTAGCACCTCTCCAATTGCCAAACCAAAGCTTTCATTTGGAGCATACAGGCTTTAATAAATTACTCTCTTCAGACAGTTTCAGACAGGAGATATTTATGCATGCCTCGGGGTTTGCAAATATAATTAAAAGATTCTTGGGTCACTTTGCCTGTCTTCTTAATCCCCAAGGCTCTGGGCTGCTTATTGTGAAGAAATGGCTTTGATGCAAGGAAAAGGGGAGCAATTAATTCTCTCCCTTGCTTCCATGTGCATGCGCCCTCTTTCTTAGCAATACAAGGAAGCTTTTTCAACCTGAACAAAAGGCTTTAAGTCAGTATTCAGAAGGGCTAAGGAGAATTGATGGGTTTTAAGGCTATGCAAGAGATTTGCGCATAGAGCTAATGCACAACAGCCAGACATTTCTGTTCACTTCACATAGCCTTGTTTGACAAACAGATCTCACAAGAATGACAGGACATGGCTTGAGGGTATTATTCTGAGGTATAAGAAGCCACATGTTTCTGCTACCAAAAACAAAGGGAGCCCAAAGATCAGGCCGCTGTGGTTTTCCTGAGGGCTTCATTAGAGCCATAACTCACCAGACCTCAACCTCAGAAGCTCCTTTGTGTGCCAGAGTGAAGACTTGGATTCGATGCAGGCTGGTGCGAATAGTGGCTAAGCACACTCCTAAGCATGTTTACTCAGAAGTAAGTCCCATCCCGATTAAGTTTAGGACTATAACTCCAGAGTAAAAACTTCCCCTCCCCTTTCAAAGGGGAGGGAGTTACTAGGGTTGCAATGCTAACCTCACTTTCCTGGGAGTAAGACCCACTGAACACAATAGGACTTACTTCTGAGTAGACCTCATTACGATTGTGCCCTAGGTGTAATTTTCCAGTGGAGTCACCAGGAAAAGTACCCAGTGCAGGAGGCCAACACATTACCCCAACGATCAACCTCCCATTGTGGGAGGACAAGGATCAATCTCCTCCCATGCAGTGGGTGGGGCAACACCCTGGACAGTGGGCATGGTGATGTACCATCACAACATCCCTGCTGGTTTTTTGGCTATAACTTTTGATAGAATAGAGATATTTCAACACATTTTGTTTCATTGCATTCTGCATTAAATTACGCATCGATTGATATATAACATGATGGTATTATTCGAAATACCGAAATTTTAAAAATATTGTTGAATATTAGTGTCACCCCCTGTGCATGTTACCCAGTGCAGCCTGCACCACCCTCCACCCCTCTAGCGATGCTACTGTGCTTTTCAGAGCATGCATATCATGTGCACACGGGGGAAATCAATGACAGGAATAGGGGCCGAGTGCAGCAGCTGAAGGCTTGGCATAGAAGGGAAAGGAAGGTGAGGGTGAAGGTGTAGCAACAAGATAATAGTACAATTGTAACAATAGATTTGCAGCATTACTGGCATTGGCGCAGCTAGACGGGGGCAGTTTTGTAGGGAGCCTCACCGCAGCCTGCAAGCGGCTCCTCCCCTCCCCTTTGGAGCCATGTGGGCGGGGGGGGAAACAGAGGCAAATGGCTCCCAAGGGGAGGGGAGGAGCCACTTGCGCACTGCAGGGAGGCTCCCTGCAAAACTTAGTGCGCCGCCCCCCCTCTAGCTATGCCAGTGATTACCGGGGTGCTTTTCAGGCATGTATTAACATGTGCACATAGAGATAGGAAGAAATCGGTTTCACATGGTGGGACCCTGTGCAGTGACTCAATGGTTTGGCAGGGAAGGAAGAGCAAGGCAAGGGTGAAGGTGCAACAATTAGTGGCATATCCAGAGAGGGTGCAAAGCACTAAGTTTTTCAGGTACCTGAATGCGCCATGCAAGCAGCCCCTCCATACAAGCGGCCCCTCCATTGTGCTCCCACTGCCCAGAATGACTCCAACGGGGTGGGGGAGGGGCCGCTTGCACGGCGCATTCAGGTGCTTGCAAAACCTACCGCTTTGCACCCCTCTAGCTACGCCGCTGCAAGCGGCTTAGATCATTTCAGCTTAATGTACTGTATTTCTTGACATACACTGCATGTATTCAGCTTAATGCACTGCTGACTACAGCTTAGATCATTTCATTTGGAGAATTAGATGAGTTCATAGAGGATTATTCTCCCAGAGGTTGTTATGATAGCTTAATGGAGACCCCCATGGTCAGCAGCAGCGTGCTCTTGATTGCTGTGTCTGCTGAAATCAAGCACCAAAGGATACCCATCACCTTCATTCTAGCAAGGGTTGCCGCCCCCATGCAGATCCTAAGAAGGAAGAGTTGCAGTTGTGGTCGTGGGTATGATGTTGCCTACATAATGATAGGGTGGATTTGCCCACTTGATTTGAGGAGGGGGCAACACTTTGCAGTCCTATTTCCAAGGCAGAAATGGAAGGAGGCCTCTTCTTAAGACCTGGAAGATTTGCTACCAATCAGAGTTGATGGAACTAGGCTGTGTAGATCAATGGTCTGACCCAATACGAGGTAGCTTCATACACTGTTGCTTCTTGTATGTTCATGTTGAGGACACACCAGTTTACAGACCAATCTGGATCTAAGAACATAAGAACAGCCCCACTAGATCAGGCCATTGGCCCATCTAGTCCAGCTTCCTGTATCTCACATCGTAGTTGGCAACCTTCAGTCTCGAAAGACTATGGTATTGCGCTCTGAAAGGTGGTTCTGGAACAGTGTCTAGTGTGGCTGAAAAGGCCAATTCGGGAGTGACAATCCCTTCCACACTGGGAGCAAGTGCAGTCTGTCCCTGGTCTGTCTCCCTGGCTATGGGCCTTCCTTCTTTGCCTCTTTGCCTCAGACTGTTGGCCAAGTGTCTCTTCAAACTGGGAAAGGCCATGCTGCACAGCCTGCCTCCAAGCGGGCCGCTCAGAGGCCAGGGTTTCCCACCTGTTGAGGTCCACTCCTAAGGCCTTCAGATCCCTCTTGCAGATGTCCTTGTATTGCAGCAGCGGCCCACCAAATGCCCCAGGGAGCACACCAGAAAACAAGAGACCTGCATCCTGGTGCCCTTCCTTGCATCTGGCATAGCCCATTTCTAAAATCAGGAGATGCACATACACATCATGGCTTGTAACCCGTAATGAATTTTTCCTCCAGAAACTTGTCCAATCCCCAATCTAGAGCGGGGGTGGCCCACCTTTCAATTTTAGGCCACCTTTAACAATTGTGTAGAAGAGGAAATTTCAGCAGGTGCAGTTTGTCGTGCAACAGTGAAATTCCCTCCTCTACACAAAAAGGTCCAGGATTTCTAAAGTTGAAAGGTTGGCCACTCCTCATCTAGAGCTTCCTGTAACTTCCTCCCACCCATCATTACATGCCAGAGATTAGGGCATCCCATCCAGGCCAAGAAGGGCAAAGGCAGCACTCGGAATAGCATTTGACAGAGAGGATGTGATGGGCCTTTCTAAATGGATTTGATTTGGTTTAACAGTGGATTCATATATGTTCTGGGTGGGTTGCCCCCTTTTTTTTTTTGGCTCAGTTGCAAACCAGCCCTTGCTGGAGGAGGTTCAGCTCCACCCACTGCTAATTTTGGGATGCAGGCCCTGCTTCAAGATATCACTCACACCATCACGGGTTGCCCCTCACAGTGACTGGTACCATCTCTTCCCATCTGGCCCTTGTATTCGTCAGCGTAGCCCTTCTGTTACAAGCTGTCTAAATCCCAGATGATTATCAGTGTTGACTGCTTGAGGCAACTGTTTGTAGAGTGCCGTGAATAATAGGAAGCTTGAAGCTAGATTCTTTTTAGAAAACTGGCCAAGGCAGGCGATCATCACAAAATTTCTCACTTCTGCTAATTTATTTACTGGTTCAGCAGAAGACATGAAGGGAGGTGGGTGGTTCTAAGCTTCCTTCATTTTACTTTGGTCTGCTGGCAGATGACCTCCCAGCAAGAATACTACTCTTTAGGCCAGTACAATGAGCAAGCGTACAACATCATGGGAAAGTGGATTCAAAACCAATCACACTAGAAAAGAGCATATAACCTTCAAACTCCACTGGACTCGTCTCAGTTGAGTTTTGGGAAAACAAATCATTTGAAACACAAAATATATCACAGGAGCCAAATAACTGAGCTTTTGCAGCTGAGCCGCTTGTGACTTTAAAGAGAAACATATGGATGCATTTTGGCTTCAGCCTGTGCTGTTTCAAATGTCAACATGCTTAAAAAAAAATAATTAAAAAAAAAATACTCACAGCCCACTGCAGACGTTTATGAATCTCTGGCCAAAATAAGGATGTGTGAAACCCCCCTTGAGAAATGTTTGCTTGTTTTACCAAAGTGGTTCTAGCTATAGGAAGTTTTGCAGGGAGCCATTCACCTCCGTTTTGCCCCCCTTCCCAAATGGGCTCCAGAGGGGAGGGGAGGGGCTACTTGCAAGCTGCGGGGAGGCTCCCTGCAAAACTTAGTGCCACGCCCCCCTCTAGCTATGCCATTGACAGGAAGTGGGCTAGATGGGACTTTGGGCTGATGCAGCAGGGCATCAGGAACAATTGTATAGCAGCCTCTATTGTTTCTTTACAGTGGTATCTGCTCTGGCTGTTATGGGGGTGGGTGCAGTGGCACCACAGTACTCTGGAGGCCAAGCCCACAACCTCCTCAGACTGGAACATGCCCCAACGGCACAGGATGCCTGAGGTCTGCTCCCTGGATCTCCAGTTCAAGACTGAATGCACCTTAGAGTTGCCTGCCTCCCTACCTGAAGATAGACCAGGGCAGGAGGTCTGGTCTAGAGGGTAGAGCCTCCGTCTGCCTGAAGATAACATCCACAAGGTCGCCAGTTCGAGGCCACCAGCACCGTGCGACCTTAAAGCAGCTGACAAGCTGAAGCCGAGCAATTCCATCTGCTCTGAGCGTGGGAGGATGGAGGCCAGAATGTGAAGCCAGATCGGAACGAAACACCTTGAATGTAGTGGTTCTTGAAAGAAAGAACCTTCTTTCAAATTGTAAAAATCTCTATTTAATAAGGGATTTAAATAAAAGCCTGCCTATGTAAACTGCCTTGAATAAAGTCTTGAATAAAGACCAAGAAAGGCGGTATATAAATACCTGTTGTTATTATTATTATTATTATTATTATTATTATTATTATTATTATTATTATTATTATTATTATTACCTCCATCTTCTGGTACATCCTTTTCCTTTTTAATTCTCATGGTCCCCCCTTTGTTCCTTTCAGAAAAAACCAATGGAAGAGACTTGAGAAATAAATGGTCTTCAGTCAGGTACTCGAAGTGCTCTTTTCATGCAAAACGTATAATAGTACAAAGATATTTTTAAAATCTAATTTTATCTGGTAAAGGAACTTGAAAATTAATTACATAGAAGATTAGTGTGACTATAACACATGGACATTGCGGAAGGCACGAAGCACTGAAAACGTAATGGGAATCCGATCTGTTTGAAACTGGAACTCTTAATATTTATATTATTCACTTAATCAATCTGGAATCATTATAAGAAATGATAATGCTGTAGCCTTTCCTCATAGGGAAGGTGCCCCAGCCCAGTAATCATTTTGGTTGCTCTCTTTTGCACCTTTTCCATCTCCACTATATCCTTTTTGAGATGTGGCGACCAGAACTGGACGCAATACTCCAGGTGTGGCTTTACCATCAATTTGTACAATGGCATTACAATATTAGCTGTCTTGTTCTCAATGCCTTTCCTAACGACAAGGAAAGGCTACAGCATTTGGGCCTCTTCAGCCTAGAAAAGAGGCGCCTGAGGGGGAACATGATTGAGACATACAAAATTATGCAGGGGATGGACAGAGTGGATAGGGAGATGCTCTTTACACTCTCACATAACACCAGAACCAGGGGACATCCACTAAAATTGAGTGTTGGGAGAGTTAGGACAGACAAAAGAAAATATTTCTTTACTCAGCGTGTGGTTGATCTGTGGAGCTCCTTGTCACAGGATGTGGTGCTGGTGTCTAGCCTAGACGCCTTTAAAAGGGGATTGGACAAGTTTCTGGAGGAAAAATCCATTATGGGTTACAAACCATGATGTGTATGCGCAACCTCCTGATTTTAGAAATGGGTTATGTCAGAATGCCAGATGCAAGGGAGGGCACCAGGCTGAGGTCTCTTGTTATCTGGTGTGCTCCCTGGGGCATTTGGTGGGCCGCTGTGAGATACAGGAAGCTGGACTAGATGGGCCTATGGCCTGATCCAGTGGGGCTGTTCTTATGTTCTTATGATCCCAAGCATGGAATTAGCCCTCTTCACTGCCACTTCACATTGGGTCGACAGCAGTGAAGAAGGCTAATTCCATGCTTGGGATCATTAGGAAAGGTACTGAGAATAAGACAGCTAATTCTGTTCAGCAGTGGAACAGATTGCTGAGGGATATGGTGAATTCTCCCTCTCTTGAGGCCTTCAGGCAGAGGCTCTGCAAACACCTGCTGGAGATGCTCTATGAGGATTTTCGGCTACAGGCAGGGGTTGTACTAGATGACCTTATAGATCCCTTCCAAATCTAGGTTTCTATGACTCTGTGATTACAAATAAGGACTGCCACCCTGAAAAAATCCTGCCAGGTTCTTTCAAAGACACCAGACATTGTTCATAGTTTATTAATTTCACTGCCTGGTAAAACCAATCTGCTAATAGAGGAGAGATTCCCCCCTCCCCCATGCTAGAGTATCAAAATTGTTCCCAAGATGAAGTGCATATTTAGAGTAAAATCCGTGGCCTTCTCAATACTTCTGAAACATCCCAGCAAAACGTGCAACAGGTTCAGTGGAAAGTTTTTTGCTTGACATTTCTTCAATATTTCTCAAAGCCAATATCCCAAATGAGTTAATCTTTACACAATTGTAGAAGATGCCTAAGTATTAGGTTTATAGTTTGCTCGTATCTACATATATTTCAGCCGATAAGCAAAGTGCCGTCAAGACGGAAAAGTTATTACCCCAAGAGATCAATATATCATAACTCTTTCCCCCAAACTCTTTTCCCCTCTTTACCACCCTCTTGAGCAAAAGCTTTCTGAAATGCATTTGGTCATAGCATTTGTGTTGAAGGTGAACTCCAAAGCTGTCTGGAGGGGTCAGCTTGAGTATACCAGCCTTAGAGATGCAGGAACTGCACAATCATTCTCCCCCACCCCTTCCCTCTTTTCCTCCTACTCTGTCTTTACGTTCTGCTAGCCGCCATGCTCCTTCTGGCTTCTGACTGAGAACCACACTCATTACACATGCTCTTTTACCCCACACTGAAACTCTATAAGACTTCCCATTCTTGTGGTGAACAACTGTTGCTGGGCATGCATTGATACACATGTGCACATGGGGGAATCTGCACATGAGTGCAGGGTTCTAAGTGGCTGGAGGAGAGAGAGGACAATGATGATGATGGTATGCGGTGTGTGGAGAAAGAAGTCTTGACATGTGCAGGGGCTTGTGTACGCAAGGGCTGTCTGTTTTACCTGTAGAACTTGCAGGGTGCTTACTGCCTGGGAACACATTTTGTGATTATGGAGCTTTCAGTTTCAGCACAAATACTGGTGCAATATTTGCTGCACTTTTGGGGGGGGGGGGTCGGGTCAGACTAGTAAAGAACTTTCTATTAGAAAAGCCTCCAACCCTCTATTCCATTCTCTCCCTTCACACTTAAGGAGCTAACCTGGAAACTTCTGAACTTTGAAGTCCCACCTATTTCGCCTGGCCTTTGGGGAGGGAGGCACTCTTTAGGGACACCTTGTACACTTTTAAGCAGTTGATATTTAAGTTTTTATGCTGCTGACATTTTAATCTGCTCTTTTGTTGGTGTCTTTTAAAATGCACTGCTGAAACAGAGACGCCTGCGTTGGCTCGGTCATGTCGTGAGAATGGATGATGGCCGGATCCCAAAGGATCTCCTCTATGGAGAACTCGTGCAAGGAAAGCGCCCTACAGGTAGACCACAGCTGCGATACAAGGACATCTGCAAGAGGGATCTGAAGGCCTTAGGGTTGGACCTCAACAAGTGGGAAACCCTGGCCTCTGAGCGGCCCGCTTGGAGGCAGGCTGTGCAGCATGGCCTTTCCCAGTTTGAAGAGACACTTGGCCAACAGTCTGAGGCAAAGAGGCAAAGAAGGAAGGCCCATAGCCAGGGAGACAGACCAGGGACAGGCTGCATTTGCTCCCGGTGTGGAAGGGATTGTCACTCCCGAATTGGCCTTTTCAGCCACACTAGAAGCTGTTCCAGAACCACCTTTCAGAGCGTGATACCAGAGTCTTTCGAGACTGAAGGTTGCCAATACAATTTAAAATTGTTTTAATGGTTTTTTATGGTTTTATTTTAACGTTTTATTTTAATGTTTTTATCTTTATGTGTTTTGTTTGTAGTTCACTGTTTTGGGTTTTTAGAAAAGTGGCATATAAATAAATAAATAAATAAACAAACAAACAAACTAGAAAAGTCATAATCCTCCCTCTGAGTCTGAGACAGGCCCTATGAGCTCCTGAGACTTGTGGTTGTCTTTTTGGGAAGTGTCACCTTTTCAGGGAAATCCTGGCCGACTGTACAAAAAAGGAAGGGTGAACATTTTCACGAGGAGAGTCAGCAAAGAGTCAGCAAAGTCAGCGCAGCTTTCCAGTGGAGCTGGTGAAAGAGAATCCACAGGAAAGAGAGCTGGTGAAAGAGAATCCACAGGAAGAGAAGCACTCTTATCTAATCCTGTCCTCGCCCTTAAATACAGAGAAGTGTGAAAATACTGCTCTGATCATTAAGTATGCAGTGTAAATGCGTGCGGCGTCTTCTGTCTCTGGAGTGATGCCACCGTGTAGCAAGCTCCCAGTTGGGCTGGCAGAGTTCTCGCTTGGAAGGGGGCGAAAAGAACGAACGGTCCCGGAGGAAGCCACCCACAAGGACAGACATTACAAGAAACAACCTAGAGACATTTGCAAAAAAACACCCCTTCCCCCAAGTTACATAAGGATTCTAATCTGAAGGGTGTCACAGTAACTTGTTTCAACGCTTCCTTGGGGCCTGATCTTCCCTCTGTTAACTCCTGTTGAGTAATAGCTTCAGGACACTTCCAAACACTCGGAGACATTCTGTTCCCCAAAATGCTTCTCCCTTTGAATTTGGGAGTCCGAGTCCCCCTGTCTGTGTGTGCCAAGTGGAACCAATCCATGTTCTCGAGAATCCCAAGTACAAATCCATCCCGAGGCAAGAGCCAAATCAAATTTGTACAGATTTTTGTTTAACAAGGTAAACAAAACAGCAACCCTGGATACAAAGTCAGAGCTATTACTTCTTCCTGAATTAGACACAGGTGATTGCATTGTCACTGGAAGTTGTTTTCTGGGGTGCACTATATATGTACAGCAGCATCCATGGCCTTGGGCTGGAGTAGGGATGTCCATGCATTCCTCTCCCGATAAAATTCATTATGGAATGCATTGTTCTGAGTAGTGGCATAGCTAGAGGGGGTGCAAAACACTAAGCTTTGCAGGGAGCCTCACCATGCAGTGCAAGTGGCCCTTCCCCCTCCCCTTCAGAGCTATTCTGGGCAGTGGGAGAATGGGCAGAGGCAGAGCAAATGCCTCTGTTGTGCTCCCACCCCCCAGAATGGCTCCAAAGGGGAAGGGGAGGGGGAGGGGACACTTGTACAGCACAGTGAGACACCCTGCAAAACTTAGTGCTTTGCACCCCCTCTGGCTACACCACTGGTTCTGAGTCCTCCCAGTCCCCAACAAAGGTGATTTGGTAAGACAGGGACATGTCTACAGATCCCATGCATTTCACATCTTTGCAGGAAAACACACACACACACACACACACACACTCAAATGAATACTTTGCAATATATTACCATTTTGGCTGTTTGTGTAGAAAATAAATGAAAACACTTGAAAGAAATCATTTAAATACAGTACAGACAAAAAAATTCTGATGGGGGGAGAAATACAGTAGTGCTTCTCAAACTGTGGGTCAGGACCCACTAGGTGGTTCGCAAGTTAATTTCAGGTGGATAACCATTCACTTCAATATTGTATTTTTAATTTCTTAGGCTTGATGCTACCAGGGGATGTGACTGCATTTGGAGAAATGTTACAGACCTGTACTTTTAACAAACTACTATGTATATTCTTTTAACAATGATCATCAATGGGACTTTCTCCTGGGTAAGTGTGGGTAGGATTGCAGCCTAGGATTGGTAAAAATTTTCCTGCTTGATGATGTCACTTCCGGTCATGACACCATTTCCGGTAGGTCCTGACAGATTCTCATTTTAAAAAGTGGGTCCCAGTGCTAAATGTGTGAGAACCACTGAACAGGGATTTTTATGCCTGCCAAGCATCCCCTAGCAAAAAGTATGGACCGATTCAAGGCTATTTGCTTTTCAGAGTAAAGTGGGATTTCAAACCCAAGTCATCCAATATGGATCTATCAACTTGCTCTTAAGTGACATTGGCTCTTCTGATAGCTGGGCCTTTGGTAAGAGGAAAACATTTTGTGATTATAATATATTTACAAACCGCTTTTCAACATTAAAAAAAAACTCACATGGCAGATTGCGTAGCAACAGATATTCATTACTTGTGGCCTTGCAAGGCTCCAGGTATGTATCTCGAGCTTCACTTTCCTCAAACTTGCCTCAGAGTTTTACAAAACCCCTCCCGGTTGGGGGGGGGATGTCTATAAGACAGGACCATTGGATCCTGGAAAGCTGTGTCCCAAAAATGTGTCCAGTATTAGACATTGATGTCCCCTCCTTTTTGAGTCCTGGACATTTGTGTCCCAATATATGAATGTTTATATTACATATACTTTTTAATTTTTCAAATGCAAAGGCAGGGTTAGGGTCAGGACTAGGATGAGATGCTTAGGATATATAACAATGGGTTTGTTGCCCTGTTTATTGCCCAGTGGGATGCAAATGACTGGGGCACAAGCCAAAAAAAAATAAAAAATGACCAGGGACACAGATGACCAGGATGCATTTGAGCAGGACACGATCATAAGAACATACATAAGAATAGCCCCACTGGATCAGGCCATAGGCCCATCTAGTCCAGCTTCCTGTATCTCACAGCGGCCCACCAAATGCCCCAGGGAGCACACCAGATAACAAGATACCTCATTCTGGTGCCCTCCCTTGCATCTGGCATTCTGACATAGCCCATTTCTAAAATCAGGAGGTTGCACATACACATCATGGCTTGTAACCCGTAATGGATTTTTCTTCCAGAAACTTGTCCAATCCCCTTTTAAAGGCATCCAGGCCATATGCCATCACCACATCCTGTGGCAAGGAGTTCCACAGACCAATCGTACAGGGCAGAAATACCCTAGTACCCTACAAAGCAGGTAAAAGTGTCTTCTCTACACATAAGACACACACACCCCTAAACAAAAGGATTCTGATACCATAAAGACATCTGTGAACAACCCTGGTCATGTACACATAAATTAAAAGTGTCTCAGCTTCTGTTGGAGAACTTCACCAGCTGACAGGGCACTCACCTTGCTGCAAAGGTGATAACTCAAAATAAATGTATTTGATAGCAATAATGCTTCTTTTGGGGGCAAAAACATAATTTTGGGCACCTTTTCCATCATTCTATGGCAATTTTATGTCAACTATATTTCTCTTCTTTCATGGTTTAATGAAATCATTTGGAACAGGACTGGGCCACGTGCATCCATTCAGATTTTTGCCAAACTTCCATGTCCACTGACTGTGTTACTGTACTTGGAAGGGTAGAAGGTGATCTCTCCTGTTATTTTTGAAGATTAGTGGCTTGGAACAAGTGGGCCATGATATTGGCTCTCCTTGAACTCTGTCACCTGCTGCAAATGTTGCAGAAATAACAACCTACGTGTGACTGAAGTAATCTTGGCTACCAGGATGCTGGTATCTAATTCAATAAACCACCAGTGATAAGACAGACGAAAGCTTCAACAGCTGTGGAACAAGATCAGAAAAAAATAAGGATACTCAGTACCTGAATGCGGGGATGACCAGGTCAGATCCAGCTCCAGAGGCAATTTAATCTAGTCCCAGCATACTGTCCATATTTTAATCAATTTATGGTTGACCCATTTCTGCCCAGCCCACAAGCGTACACATTTGATCCCTGTTGCGTATATGCAGAATTGCTTAAAACTAATCATTGTAATTCCACTCAAAGGAAGAAGGGAAGTGATCATGGTATTAGTTGTTAGAAATATACATACTCCACACATCAGTGTTGTATCTCAGTGACAGCATGAGGAGTGGAATCAGTGGCATAGCTAGAGGGGGTGCAAAGCACTAAGTTTTGCAGGGAGCCTCAGCATGGCATGTAAGCAACCTCCCTCCACCTTATGAGGCACCTGCCTAGAAAAGAGACGCTTGAGGGGGGACAAGATTGAGACATACAAAATTATGCAGGGAATGGACAGAGTGGATAGGGAGATGCTCTTTACACTCTCACATAATACCAGAACCAGGGGACATCCACTAAAATGGAGTGTTGGGCGAGTTAGGACAGACAAAAGAAAATATTTCTTTACTCAGCGTGTGGTCGGTCTGTGGAACTCCTTGCCACAGGATGTGGTGCTGGCGTCTAGCCTAGACGCCTTTAAAAGGGGATTGGACAAGTTTCTGGAGGAAAAATCCATTATGGGGTACAAGCCATGAGGTGTATGCGCAACCTCCTGATTTTAGAAATGGGTTATGTCAGAATGCCAGATGCAGGGGAGGGCACCAGGATGAGGTCTCTTGTTATCTGGTGTGCTCCCTGGGGCATTTGGTGGGCCGCTGTGAGATACAGGAAGCTGGACTAGATGGGCCTATGGCCTGATCCAGTGGGGCTGTTCTTATGGAACCAGTGGCATAGCTAGAGGGGGTGCAAACCACTAAGTTTTGCAGGGAGCCTCAGCGCGGCATGTAAGCAACCTCTCTCCCTCCCCATCAGAGCTATTCTCAGCAGTGGAAGCGAGAGGCATTTGCCTGTTTTTCTCCGCCCCCCCCTTCCTGGAATGACTTTGAAGGGAAGAGGGAGGGGCTTCTTGCATGATGTGGTGAGACTCCTAGAAAACTTAATGTGTGCACCCCCTCTAGCTATGCCACTGAGTGGAGCTTGCTATGAACTGAGATTAGGAGGGACATCCATCTGCTCAATTAGTATATGATATATACAGGCCCAACCTTGTTATATATGGATTTGACTCAACACGAATGGCCTCTGCAAATGAGAAGGAATGTGCTGATCCCCGGAGAAGGGGAAAAAATGCATCCCTTTAAAACCACAGTTTTAAAAACAGCTTTTCTTATTGTTGTAGAGAGACACAGCCCAATCCTATCCAACTTTCCATCACCGGTGCAACCGCAATGCAGCCCCGGAGTAAGGGAATAAATGTTCCCAAACCTTAAGGAGGCCTCTGTGACTGCACCCCCAATGCACTGCACCCTATGGGAAGCAGTGCATACCCCAAAGGCACAGCAGCACCGGCACTGGAAAATTGGATGGGATTGGGCTGACAGTCATGCAAGCCATCATTCCATTCTTCAGCTGAGCCAGGCAAAGGCAGGGGGACCTTTACATTTCTAATTTCTGACTGCCTCTCTACAACAGTATGAAAAGCTGTTTTGAAACCACAGTTGAAAAGGGACGTACTCTTTATTTTGTTTAAACAGCTTTGATTTAACACATTTTATGGTATCAGCAGGAAGTCCCAGAATCAAGAACCTGGGGATGGGCCCCTTAGAAATGGGCTATGTCAGAATGCCAGATGCAAGGGAGGGCACCAGGATGAGGTCTCTTGTTATCTGGTGTGCTCCCTGATGTATTTGGTGGGCCGCTGTGAGATACAGGAAGCTGGACTAGATGGGCCTATGGCCTGATCCAGTGGGGCTGTTCTTATATTCTTATGATGTTGTGGCACAACCTTATTCCATTAGGAGCAATGGAGGGGTAAGAAACCTGGATCTTTAATCTATTTTTCCACTGATTTTTTTATCCACTGTTTTTTTATCCACTGGGGTTCCGGAACTGAACCCCAGTGGATAACGAGGGGCAACCTGTACCATCACACCAAGACTGCTTTTTGCAGCATTTTGTCACTGTCCAAAGAGGAGAGGGAGAAGGTAGACAAAATGTGAAAGCTGTGGCAAACTGTTTGTGCTCAGTTGTAGGAATTTGTTTTAGAAGTTATCAACTGAAATTCAGGAGGAGTGAAAGTTGGGACAGAGCAACAGAGAGGATCATGAAAGGAATGGAATTTGGAGATTCTATCATCTCTATGATTGATTGGCTGATCCTGCCCGAATGTGCCTAATCCTTTTCAAAGCCATTTAAGCCAGTGGACATTGATACATTTTGCAGTGGGAAATTCCCACAGCTAATTACGTGTTGAGCAAAGGAGTCTTTTGTCATGTCTTTAGCGTTCAAGCTCTCTCTTTCTCAGCAAACCTCAGTGTTCCCGTTCCATCCCAGTCTGCTGTTGTGCACAAGCCTCATTCCAGAACCCCCTGACCGAGTGCAAAACTGCTCCCTGTGTTTGCGCCACTGTCTCTTTCCAAGGATTGTGCAAGCAGGAGCATGTTAATGGGTGTCAGGTGTTGCTCTGAATGCAATGAATGATTTGTTGGAAATCACGTTAAGTACTGACATCCGACTGCAGATGAGTTCTGCAATGCCCTCATTTCAATCCCGAGCAGATGGAGCGTTTGACATGCCTTCTCCTCATTCCGCTTATGATCGTGTTTCTGTACACTCTTGCGCTTGGGTCCAAGTTGTCGGCCCACCCTCCTCCCTCTCTTAAATATATTCCATGTTTTCCTCCCTATTAGGCTAAGCATTATTGAGTGGAAGGGAGAGGAAGACCATCTGGGAAGAATATAGGGCTGATTCAAGATGAAGAATCAAAACAAAAATCTGCTGTTTATCTAGCTTGCAACCTGTTTCTGAGAGGAGAAGAACTTTCATAGATTTTCAGGGTTTTTTTCACCCCTTCTGCTCTCTCTCTCTCTCTCTCTCTCTCTCTCTCTCTCTCTCTCTTCATTTTTTAAAGATTTTTTTTTCTTCTACCAGCTATGTTTTAAAGGCCTTGTATTCTCCAGAAAATAGGGCATTTTACCTCCCCCCAGGGGGAAAAAATCCTTGAGAACCTTACTGAGGACCATTTTGCTAAGACTGACAAATGCTGCCCTTCCATGCCTGGTGATGTTCCAGCCTTTGTTCTTCCCTCTTTCTGGACCAGAAAAGGAAGGGGGGGGGGTTTTACAAAAGATTTTAGGTGTTTACTCAATTTACTAAACCCATGGAAACTTCTCTCTCCAGAGATCTTTTCCCCTATACAAGAGGTTAACTTCACCAATATTCAAGGCTCATCTTTGAGTTGTGATTCCAAACAGAAGATCCGAAGAGATTATTGCATGCCCTTGATTGAAGGCTATTTTGCCATTGCTGAGGGAGCAAATGTTCTGATAAAAAAAATTTCTCTGTCATGCTTAAGAACATAAGAACAGCCCCACTGGATCAGGCCATAGGCCCATCTAGTCCAGCTTCCTGTATCTCACAGCGACCCACCAAATGCCCCAGGGAGCACACCAGATGACAAGAGACCTCATCCTGGTGCCCTCCCTTGCATCTGGCATTCTGACATAACCCATTTCTAAAATCAGGAGGTTGTGCATACACCTCATGGCTTGTACCCCATAATGGATTTTTCCTCCAGAAACTTGTCCAATCCCCTTTTAAAGGCATCTAGGCTAGATGCCAGCACCACATCCAGTGGCAAGGAGTTCCACAGACTGACCACACGCTGAGTAAAGAAATATTTTCTTTTGTCTGTCCTAACCCGCCCAACACTCAATTTTAGTGGATGTCCCCTGGTTCTGGTATTATGTGAGAGTGTAAAGAGCATCTCCCTATCCACTCTGTCCATCCCCTGCATAATTTTGTATGTCTCAATCATGTCCCCCCTCAGGCGTCTCTTTTCTAGGCTGAAGAGGCCCGAACACCGCAGCCTTTCCTCATAAGGAAGGTGCCCCAGCCCCGTAATCATCTTAGTCGCTCTCTTTTGCACCTTTTCCATTTCCACTGTCTTTTTTGAGATGCGGCGACCAGAACTGGACACAATACTCCAGGTGTGGCCTTACCATAGATTTGTACAACGGCATTATAATACTAGCCGTTTTGTTCTCAATACCCTTCCTAATGATCCCAAGCATAGAATTGGCCTTCTTCACTGCCGCCGCACATTGGGTCGACACTTTCATCGACCTGTCCACCACCACCCCAAGATCTCTCTCCTGATCTGTCACACACAGCTCAGAACCCATCAGCCTATATCTAAAGTTTTGATTTTTTGCCCCAATGTGCATAACTTTACACTTACTGACATTGAAGCGCATCTGCCATTTTGCTGCCCATTCTGCCAGTCTGGAGAGATCCTTCTGGAGCTCCTCACAATCACTTCTGGTCTTCACCACTCGGAAAAGTTTGGTGTCGTCTGCAAACTTAGCCACTTCACTGCTCAACCCTGTCTCCAGGTCATTTATGAAGAGGCTGAAAAGCACCGGTCCCAGGACAGATCATTGGGGCACACCGCTTTTCACCTCTCTCCATTGTGAAAATTGCCCATTGACACCCACTCTCTGCTTCCTGGCCTCCAACCAGTTCTCAATCCACGAGATTGCTTCCTGGCTGTTGGAACATTAAAGCTAAGAATGAGGTTGGCCATTTTCATGCCTCTGATAAGTGACAGAACTGTGCCAGGACTCTTCAGCTGGCACCCTGGTTACAAGAAATAAGGCTATCTAGACTGGGATGATGTCTATCCAGGCACCTATTAGCCTTCTAGCCCACTGAAAATGTTGGATGAAGCTGACTATTCCACCAATTCGGGCATAACCTGCAGTAAAAAAACCTGGATTTGTGTCTAGCCCAGTGGTTCCCAAACCTCTTAGTACAGGGACCCACTTTTGAAAATTATATTCAGTTGGGACCCACCTAGCTTTATGAGATTTAAAAAAAAAGTTTCACTTTACCAGCTGCTCAAGCCTCTGTTTTTATCCTTTTTACTATTGGTGTGGGGGGGGGGGGAACCACCTTCAGGAGCATTTGTTGAGCTCCATATTCACCAGATTAGAACCATTCTGGTGGCTTTGTGTTCCCCTTTGCCTGGCCTTTGATAGAAGCCAAGACACTTTTGCCCAATTGTGAGAAAATATGCACTTGTGCAAGTGAAAAAATGCTCACTTTCTATAGGACTCAATAAATTTTTCCTGGTCATCTTGGAGAGGGGGACTTCCTTCTGGAGTGTTTATTTTTTTGTGGGGGGGGGGGACCTGCGTTCATCGGATTGGGACCATTCTGATGGTATTGTGCTCCTCTCAGCCTGCCCTTCAAAGTGAACTGAGGCAGTTCTACTCAAAAGTAAACATGCATGTGCAGCTCAATTTCACTTTACCTAAGGCTCAATAGGACAAAGTTCCAAACAACACAGTCCTGGAACGAGCTGGAATCCCTAGCACGTATGCACTGCTGAAACAGAGACGCCTGCGTTGGCTTGGTCATGTTGTGAGAATGGATGATGGCCGGATCCCAAAGGATCTCCTCTATGGAGAACTCCTGCAGGGAAAGCGCCCTACAGGTAGACCACAGCTGCGATACAAGGACATCTGCAAGAGGGATCTGAAGGCCTTAGGAGTGGACCTCAACAAGTGGGAAACCCTGGCCTCTGAGCGGCCCGCTTGGAGGCAGGCTGTGCAGCATGGCCTTTCCCAGTTTGAAGAGACACTTGGCCAACAGTCTGAGGCTAAGAGGCAAAGAAGCAAGGCCCATAGCCAGGGAGACAGACCAGGGACAGACTGCACTTGCTCCCAGTGTGGAAGGGATTGTCACTCCCGAATCGGCCTTTTCAGCCACACTAGACGCTGTTCCAAAACCACCATTCAGAGCACGATACCATAGTCTTTCGAGACTGAAGGTTGCCAACACACAAGGCTCAATATATTTTCTTTATCAGCTTCAGCTTGTCAGTTTCAGTTTCAGGACCTACAAATAATCCTTGGGACCCTGGGAAATACTGGTCTATCATTCTTCTGGCTAGAGCTAATTAAGCTCCATGTCCTTGACATGCCTATGTTCACAACCATACCATTCAGCTATATGTGGCTGGCACCTTTGACTTGCTCTGCCCATCTGTACCTCTCAATGGCCCCTGTCCACTGAGCCCCAAGAAATAGCACTCACCTAGACATACCCACTGGCTAGCTTCTTTTAATGGTCTCTGCTTTGCTTGGTGCTTGATCCATGCCTTACTCACCAAATTATCAGGTTATCCATTATTCCTTCCACTGAAGCGGTGTAGAAGCATCAGTGTCCTGGCAAAGTCATTTCTATATCCTACTAGTATAGAAGCACTGTCCCCTAAAAGGCAGCAGCCCCTTGGATTGGATCAGGTTATACCTATTGGGGCTGTGACAACAAGGAAAAGAAATCAATGGCCAGGGGTTGAGTGGTGAGACTAGGTCACATGATCAGTTTCAGAAGACTGATCGATTCATGGGTTTCCTAGCCTTTCAACCAGATCTCAGATGAACCTGACAGGAGGTTGACCAAATGGCAGCCTTGGGAACATCGCTCCTTATGCATGTCCAAGTTTGCACCTTCCAAATGTACGAAGTGGCCCTTGAGCTTCATGTTTCTGTTGTCTGCTGCCTCCTTAAGATGCAAGCCCTGAAGGTTTCAGTATGAGTAGGCCATGTGAGTAAAACAGGCAACGCTTTCAGTTTTGCAAGAGAAGCCTGGATAGGGCCTATATGATATCCTCGAAACCCAGTGGTGTAGCTAGCGAGGAGTGGGGGGCGGTCTGCCCCAGGTACCAGCCTTGGGGGGGTGACACCACAAATGAGCCAACATCGCTTACATCACGGAGGTTACGGGTAACCCCATCATGCTATATACCGTTGGATGTGGAATTTCCTGCAGAATGCAATGCAAAACCTGGGGTAAAATATTACCTTTCCTTCAAAAGTTATGTCCAAAAACCTGGAAACCAAAAAATGCATGGAGCCCAATGGAAAGTGAAACTGAGTCATATTGCGCATTTACTCGCAAGTAGGCAAATGTGCCTTAGTCCATCGGAAAGGGCAGGCTGAGAGGAATCCAAGGACCAGGAATGGTTCCTATCCAGTGAAAGCAGCCCTCCAAAAACACCCAAGAAGGAAGTTCCTCCCTCCCAGTTGCAAATATATTTAGCCCTATGGAAAACGAAAATAAGCCACACGGTCGCGATTACTCACGCGTAGGCCAACATGCCTTGGCTCCTGGTCAAGTCAGGCACAGGGAAATGCAAGGCTAGCTGCATGGTCCCAATCTGATGTAAGTGGAGCTAAACCAATGCTCCAGAAGGTAGCAAGTCTCCCCCACCCAAAAAAATAAAAAATAAAAAAAGAATAAAAGAATAAAACAGAGGCTTGAGCTGTAAGGTAAATTTTTATTTGTTTATAGACTTGCAAAGCTAGGTGAGTCCTGATAGTGCTATGCTTGAAATATGAGAACTTACACTGAACTGGGCACTGGGGAGGGCTGAAAGTATCAATGATTTGTGTGTGTGTGTGTGTGTGTGTGTGTGTGTGTGGAGGTGTTATTACAGGCAGACTACAGAAAAAATTCACTTGGTGAAACAGCGCTGGCTTCCCCTTATTTAATTATTTGTTTTTCTTTAATTTAATTATTTATAATTATTTATTTTATTTTGCTTGACTATGTCACTTCCAGCCACGACATCACTTCTGGTGGGTCCTGGGCAGATTGTCATTCTAAAAAGTGGGTCCCGGTGCTAAAAGTTTGAGAACCACTGCCTTAACTGAAAAACGAACCAATTAGACATCCTTGGGGGTGGGGGGGGTGACATCATAGTGACCAAAGTTGTGGAAATTGTGGCTTTTAGCAATAATACCATCATGTTATATACCATTTGATGCAGAATTTCATCCATTGCTTATGGGGAAATATTCACTGCATTTATTTTCTGGCCATTATGATTATTCATTTCATGTCATGACTATTACTATCTGTCTCACCTACCTCACAGGGTTGTTGTAAGGACAAAATAAGAGGAGGAACCATGTACACCACCCTGAGCTGCTTAGAGGAAGGGTGGTATAAGAATGTGAATCAATCACTCAATTAATAATATAATTAATAATTAATTAATAATAATAAATAATAATTACATAATTAAATAATTAATTGTGTTGTATGGGGTGAGAAAAATTTATGGGCTCCTGGTGTCAAATGACCTAGCTATGCCTCTGTGGAGACCTCAATATTCCTAGGCCCAGATGGATTAAAATTTTGAGACATTCCTATCAGCCAGCTTCAACCTCTCTGAGTTTTATCCACTGGGCGTTTTCAGTTTATTAGCAATAAATAGTGAGTTATTAGAGTTATAAGTTGCTCTGCTGTTCTCCCATATCCTACAGATATATGTCTGGCAGACCAAAATCAAGGGATGATTGATTGATTTGGCTGTGTTGACTGCTACAAAAGAGCCCGTAATGGCTCCATGGGGTAGGGAAAAGAATGTACAATGCACATGGATGCCTTTTCATCCTGCCCAGTGTCCATTCTCTGATCCTGATTGAAGGACAGAGGCTGAATGGTTTCAAAGTTGCATTTTATCCTGGCACTAATTAAGTTCATACTTGCTTAAGGTGTCACAACCTACAGCAGATTTCTTCTCAAAATTTCTCTGAAGCAAAAATGGAGGTGAACTTGGCCCAATAAATGTGGAATGACACTGTCTTGGGACAGAGCAGGTGAGACTGCACATAAGAACATAAGAACAGCCCCACTGGATCAGGCCATAGGCCCATCTAGTGCAGCTTCCTGTATTTCGCAGTGGCCCACCAAATGCCCCAGGGAGCACACCAGATAACAAGAGACCTGCATCCTGGTGCCCTCCCTTGCATCTGGCATTCTGACATAGCCCATTCCTAAAATCAGGAGGTTGCACATACACATCATGGCTTGTAACCCGTAATGGATTTTTCCTCCAGAAACTTGTCCAATTCCCTTTTAAAGGCATCTAGGCCAGGTGCCGTCACCACATCCTGTGGCAAGGAGTTGCACAGAACAACCACACGCCAAGTAAAGAAATATTTTCTTTTGTCTGTTCTAACTCTCCCAGACAGCTCAGAACCCATTAGCCTATATGTGAAGTTTTGATTTTTTGCCCCAATGTGCATGACTTTACACTTACACTGAAAGGCATCTGCCATTTTGCTGCCCATTCTGCCAGTTTGGAGAGATCCTTCTGGAGCTCCTCACAATCACTTCTGGTCTTTACCACTCGGAAAAGTTTGGTGTCGTCTGCAAACTTTGCCACCTCACTACTCAACCCTGTCTCCAGGTCATTTATGAAGAGGTTGAAGAGCACTGGGCCCAGGACAGATCCTTGGGGCACACCGCTTTTCACCTCTCTCCATTGTGAAAATTGCCCATTGACACCCACTCTGTTTCCTGGTCTTCAACCAGATCTCAATCCAGGAGAGGATCTGCCCTCTAATTCCCTGACTGTGGAGTTTTTCAGTAGCCTTTGGTGAGGGACCGTGTGTTCTGAAAGTCCAGGTATATAATGCCTTCTGAAACGCCTTCTGAAAGTCCAGGTATATAATGTCCACGGGTTCTCCCACATCCACATGCCTGTTGACCTTTTCAAAGAATTCTATAAGGTTTGTGAGGCAAGACTTACCCTTACAGAAGCCATGCTGATTTTCCCACAGCAAGGCTTGTTCATCTATGATGGCATTCCACCATCTTAACCAGTATAGATGTTAGGCTGACCAGCCTATAGTTTCCCAGGTCGCCCCTCTTTCCCTTTTTAAAGATCAGCGTGACAGACTCCCTTTTTAAAGACAGGCATGGCATTTGCTATCCTCCAATCTTCTGGCACCATGGCTGTTTTGAGGGGCAGGTTACATATTTTAGTCAAGAGATCAGCAACTTCATTCTTCAAGTCCTTAATAACTCTTGGGTGGATGCCATCAGGGCCCGGTGACTTATTGATCTTTAATTTATCAATGAGGTCTGAAACATCTCTTTTAACCTCTTTCTGACTTAATTCCTTGGTCAGGAGGGGCCGTTCAGGCAGCGGTATTTGCCTGAGATCTTCAGCTGTGAAGACAGATGCAAAGAACTCATTTAATTTCTCTGCCATCTCTAACCCTCCTTTTATCTTCCCTTTCCCTCCCTCCCTCACCATCCAGAGGGCCAACTGCTTCTCTTATTAGCTCCTTTGTCTCTGTATCCTCTCATTGTGCCAAACCGTCTATCACATCCCATCATGCTACCATTCCCAGTTACTTCTCCTACTCTGCCTTTGTCTTGTTGTTCTCTAACCTCCCTATCCTCGTCCCATAGGGATGATGAGTCCCAAACCGGATGCCCCTCGGCTCCTGTCGGCCTTCCCCCAGGGATCAGTTTAAAAGCTGCTCTGCCACCTTTTTAATGTGATGCGCCAGTAGTCTGGTTCCATTCTGGTTCAAGTGGAGCCCGTCCCTCTTGTACAGGCCCCACTTGTCCCAAAACGTTCCCCAGTGCCTAACAAATCTAAACCCCTCCTCCCTACACCACCGTCTCATCCACGCATTGAGACCCCTGATATCCGCCTGCCTAGCTGGCCCTGCGCGTGGAACAGGTAGCACTTCAGAGAACGCTACCTTTGAGGTCCTGGCTTTCAGCTTCCTACCTAATAGCCTAAATTTGGCCTCCAGGACCTTCCGGCTACACTTGCCCACATTATTGGTGCCGACATGCACCACAACCGCTACCTCCTCCCCAGCACTGTCTACCAGCCTGTCTAGATGAGAAGTGATGTCCGCAACCTTCGCACCAGGCAGGCAAGTCGCCATGCGGTCCTCACATCTGTTGCAAACCCCCCTCTCTATGTTTCTAATAATTGAATCCCCCACTACAAGAAGCCCCCGACCCCCCTCCCGCCGAGGAGTATCCTGAGTGCGTTTGGATATGGGCCCGTCCCCTGGAAAAGGGGTCCCCCCAGGGGATTGTTTCCCTCCTCTCCAGGATGACGTCCTCCAGTCCCGAGACTTCCCACCCAGGCAGCTGAGGAGCTGCATGCCTGAGGTTGGGACTCAGCCTGATCATCCCTGGAAGTCTCCCCACGGTCTTCTTTGCCTGCCTGCGCTTCTCCAGGTTGGCCACCAAGGCTTCAAGGGAGCGGACACATTCCCTGAGACCCTGGAGCTCCTTGCACAGAGGACACACCCATGACTTATGCCCCAGAGGCATATAGTCATACATGTGGCACTCAATGCAGCACCCCCACCCTGCTGCTGGCTGTCTGACTGCATAGTTTTTGTTTGTTTGTTTGTTTAGGGGTACTTAAAAACCCTTCACTGGTTTGCTGCCCTCTTCTCAAGGGAAGAGAAGGGCAGTGTCTGGGGCCCTGGCCTCCTTGCTCTGCTGCTGAACTTGCACAGACGCTAAACTCGCAGTGCCTTACCTGGCACTTTGTTCTCAAGGCACTTGGTTTCCTAGAGGCCATGCGCGCTTCTGCATGAGAGGCTCTCATGGTGGCAGGCGCTACCTTTATACCCCTAGCTAGCTCCTCCTCCCTCCTTCCTTGTTGATTGAAAGGGGGCTGGTCTTTCCAGGTGAGATTACAAAAGATAAGGAAGACAAAAGGCTGCTGATGGGCCTAATCTACTCTGCTGGCTCCTGAATGGAGTGCTTGGATTTGCCTAATCGGGCTCTTATAACCTCCTAAAGGACAAGGACTATGCTAAATTGCCCTGGCTGACTGGGAACAGGCCCTTCCTAGGTTCTTACCCTCCTACTTCAGCTCTCTTAGGCTGGGCTGTTTTTTAACCTCAAGCTGCTTTTTATTTGAGTTTAAACTGCACTGGTTTAAGAGTTTTTTGGACTTGGCAGAACTTACACACCAAGGTTTAAATCCTGTTTTGCCCTATTTATAAAATAGACACCAAGTGTGCTTTCCTCCCTATTACCCTCTTCTTTGTTTAGTTTGAGCTCTAAATTATACCTCCTGCTTTTATTAAGTGTGCACATTTATTTATTTATTTATTGCTCTCACCTAGATCTTGTGCCCCAATTTACTGAACCTTTAGATTATGTTCTAACTTAGATTAAGTTTAACTTGGGTTAAGTATAGGGATAATTTAAACAGAGTAGAAAAACATGCTTTCCACTTTATTCTCCTATGTTTTATTTACTTTTCCAAGTGCCTATACCTTGGGCCCCCTAGCTTGTAAGCCTTGTGTTCTGCCTAAAGCAAAATTTGAATGACAAACCATCTGAAAAAGTCACTGGAATTCAGAAGTCAGAGTATGTAACCATCCAAAAGAGTCCCACTGAACGTCCTTTGAATTCCCTTGAACGTCCTCAGTTGCGTAGTCCCCAGAGTGACCTCCAAATTTCCTTGGAAACTTGAAAAGTTAAGTATTCACTGCCTCAAAATTTCAGTTCAAGCCACATTCAATGAAAACTGTACCCAGAGGATGTTCCAGGCCCAAAACATGTATGTTGTTAACTGTGTGGTGTGCAGTTCCTGTCTGCTTTTTTTAAACTTCTCTGTAGGATGCCATTTGTTGTAATGACTAACTAGCCACGTTTAGGATGTGGCTCCAGGCAGAAAAAGGCACAGAGGTAAAGAATTAAATACCTGCCAGGTTTTCCTGTTGCACAGAAGTAGTGGGGGGGACGGGACAGGGATGGGACAACGGGACACCAGACCCAGACGGCTTGTCCCACAATGAACATAATGTGTAGTTCAGGTTCTAGACTGGTAAAATGCCTTGAAAGGATCAGGGTCATATATCCTCTGATATCAGGTGAGATATTCCCAGACTATCCTTTAGTTTGTATATTCTAAGTTGATATGAGTTCTACTCAGAGGCCAGATTATCTCTAGTTGAGTCTACGTTGGGCCTCATTGGTAGGTCTGGATCTCAGTGGCTTGGCTGAACCACTTCCGATTGCAAGTGGGATGAATGTGATCAAAAGCTCACATGTGGGTCTTTTGTTGTCTTGTGTGCTCCCTGTGGCATCTGGTGGGCCACTGTGAGATGCAGGAAGCTGGACTAGATGGGTCTTTGGTCTGATCCAGCGGGGCTCTTCTTAGGTTCTTATGCTCCTCTATCGAAACTGAAATCCCCCTCCGACTGGAATGTTAGGGAAGAAGCAAGACTGGAACTGTTATATCTGACACTTTGGTTATATGCAGACATTATTGTAGCCACCAACACTTTCTACAGCAGCTATTTTCAATGGGTGTGAATGGTCTGTTTGTATGTTGCAGGGGTTTCGAGCACAGAAGTTGAAAATTGCTGAAAAACTCAACAGTGAGTGGGAGGAGACGCTTACATGGCATGTTTTGGCACCTGAAGTACTTACCGTGCTACCCCCTGTAGCAGTGGCTTACCCGGGGGTCCCAGCGCCTGGGCTGGGGCAACCCCCAGTTTTACGCCCCCCCACACCCCTTACCCCCCACCTGTGACCCGTGATCATTGTCACTGTAATTACATCCGTGCGGCTACCTCCTCCATTCCCCCTTTGGAAAAAAGGGAAAACAAAGGAGGCAGCCAAGGTTCTGATGGAGCCTTGTAAGCGGCACGGAGTTCTCCGTTGGAGTGCTCTGGGGCTGCTGGAAGCCCTCCTGTCTGGGGCACTGCTTCCAAAGGAGCACCAAAGGAGACCTCTGCACCGCTTACAAGTGACGCGGAAGCTTCTGTCGGGGCTGGGGAAGCCCAGAGTGTCATCACAACAGGAGTCAGCGCTGACGCTCTAGGCCGCCCTCTCGCTGTCTCCAGAGGCCTCCGGAGGCAGCGAGAGAGCAAGGTCCCCGGACCAGAGTGTTAGCACGACATGAGTCACGCTGATGCTCTAGAGAGTTCCTGCCCTCTCCTATAAAGGAGGAGGTGGGGGGCACAGCCCAGTCTGGCGCTGAGTTGCTGCCAGAGAGGAAGCTTCTTGCTGCCTCTCCATGAGTGCTCCTGGGCACCTCTCTTCCATTGGGAGGAGGCCTTTCTTAAAGGGACAGAAGCTGGCAGAGCTGCTGGCTTCTCTCCCTTTAAAAGAAAAAGCAAGCAGGTGAGCGGGCGGTGGGGGCGATTCTTGAGGTGGTGCCCCTGGAGGGTCAGCACTCAGGGCATTTGCCCCATTTGCCCCCCTCTAGGTATGCCAGTGCCCTGTAGCTACATCAGTGGGTGGAGCCTAGCAAAAAAGGGATGGAATCCAATGAGTTGATGCTTTGCAGTCATCCCAAAAAGATGTGAGGTTAATCTTGGCTGAGAAAAAAAAGAAAGAAAAAGCTAGAGAAAGGGTAATTGTGGACAAAATGGGAACTGTAGGTACAGCTCATTCATAGGTTAACCAACTCAGTGAGAATTAGGCCTCTAGCTCTTTGATCTTCGTTATTATTTATATGACATGGAAGATCTGCTTGGCAGCCTGCATTTGGGACCTGAGCCAACCTGCTCATGGCGTTTTCGAGATCCAATGTGCTCTTCCTGGAGCTTTGTCACAAACACTTGGCTTGCCTGGGAAAAGAGGGCAATTTGATCAGCCTTGGCAGCTCTTTGTTTTGTTTAGTCCCTGAAATGCCAAGACGATGTCCCTTCCTTTCTACATTGTTCCTTCTCCGTGCTGCCGTTGCGCTGCAATTTCCTCAGAGGGCTTCTCCATCACCTTTGGTTGGATAAATCAACAGGACATTCCCCCCCCCCCCCAGCAAACTTCAAGGGGAAGTTTTCATGCATGTGTGTGTGTGTGTATGTGAGGGGGGGGATTGTTCCCTACCTGCACCCAGTGCTGCTTACACTCTCAAAGGGAAAAGGAAGCTCAGCTATGGCTCATTTCGTTTTGTAAGGTAAGGTAGGCAAAGAACCCCAATGGAGCAATTCTAGCTGTAAGTAGGAGGCAAGTGCGTCTTTGGAAAGCCAGTCATGCTCTTCCTTCAGTTGTTATGTGGGTTCCACAGTTTCTTGCTGCACTGGCCTACCAATGGCCTACCAATGGCCTACCATATCATCTTTGTGGTTTTCACACTGAATCGATTTGACCTTTCCCTCCAACATTACATGAGTGGGTTTCAGTGGAACTAGGAGTCCTGAAGGATGGCAGGAACAGAAGCTAAAAGAGATGTCTGTGCTTCTCGCCAGGAATACAGCATGACTTTCAGCCAATAGAGGATAATGCTGTGCCAGTGATATGGGATGTGGAACATGCAACTATCAGAGAGGCTGTCTTTGCTGGGTAGTAGAGCACATGGTTCACATGCGTACATCCCTGGTTCAGTCCTGGGCATCTAAAACAAGTACCAGGTGACAGGAAGAATCTCCGCCAAAGAAAAATGTTTGGACATAATTTGGGGTGCCCCCCTGTTTGCTGGTACTAGGATATTTACATCCTGAATGATTTTGTCCTGGTCAGATACATCCTCCCTGGACATTCACATCTGTGTGCGCCCCTGTCATTTGCGTTCCACCATACCTGGGCAATAAACAAACTATAACTAGAGGTGCTTGAAAAGTTTTGTTATTTATTTTACTCAGAAGTAAGCCCATTGTGTGCAGTAAGGCTGTAATTCTATCCTATCAGAAACAAACTTCTCCAGTGGCATCACTGGGGGGGGTGCGGGCCACACCGGGTGACACGCACGGAGGGGGTGACATCACTACTTGCCAAAATTTTTAAAATCTTGGTATGTTTGATAAATACCATCATGTTATATATCAATTGATGTGTAACTCCATGCAGAATGCAATAAAACATACTGCATGGAAATATCTCTATTCTATCAAAATTTATAGCCAAAAAACCAACAGGGACAGGGCAGTGGTACATCACTATTTCCACCACCCAGGGCACTGCCCTACCCACTACATGGGAGGTGTTCCATCATAGGGCTGATGCACTGGGTGTCACAATTCTTAGTGATGCCACTTAACATCTCTAACTGTAACTGGGCAGCACTCCCTGTGTTATATCTCCTAAACCTCTTATGTCAGCCCTAACCCTAACTTTGTGTTTTAAAAATACATGTACACAAATGTCTAGGATGCAAAAAGAATTGATGCAAATGTCCAATGCCAGGATGCATTTGACCGGGACACCATTGTCAAAGATGCGATGGTCCTTGTTGCTCATGAATAAGTGCCCCCAGTAGGCAGAAAATGCAGGAAATTTTCACCTCAGTAAAAGTTTTACAGATCCCTTCAAGTGCTCTTTGCAGGAAAACAGCATCTGCTTTGTGTCTCATGGCCTCTTCCTTGGATGGTTCAGTCTTCATGCTTAGGTATTCCTGCCTATCTGACTTCCAGGCATTTGGCCCTGGATGCTTTCGACCATGTCCCCATTAAGTCTGGCATTTCCCTGCCGCTTCCATCAGATTGAATAAAGCATTTCTTAGCCACTGCTTGAACTTCTGATATTTGCATCCTACTGTGTTCAAAGCTACCTCCGCGTTGCACGGTTTCGGCAGCGTCCTGTTTAGCGGCAGCCCTGTGGGAAAGTACAAAGGAGGGAATCAAATGCTCTATTTATAGAC
The DNA here is from genome assembly GCF_035046505.1 of Tiliqua scincoides. NCBI lineage: Eukaryota > Metazoa > Chordata > Lepidosauria > Squamata > Scincidae > Tiliqua > Tiliqua scincoides. The sequence goes on along the minus strand of NC_089824.1, from coordinate 8,619,556 downwards.
CCTGCCTGGCTTTTAATGTAATCTTTGCTTTCTTTAGTGGGCAGACTCGTAATCACAAAGCATTTCAAAAGGCACATGCCACACACTAAAATGAAGTACTTCTCGCGGCTAACAAATAATGGACGTTATTAGAGAGAGCTTTGCCTGCCATTACCACTCAGGTCGTTGGACAAACAAAAATCCCTGAAATTATCCAATCATGCTATTTTCCGTGGCATGAAAGATGCAGACAATCTCCAAGCCAGGAAGCTGCAATTGCAATTCCACAGATCCAGTGGCGTAGCTAGAGGAGGTACAGAGCTTGAATGTCTAAGTTTTGCAGGCGTCTGAACACACTGTGCAAGCGGCCCCTCCCCTTTGGAGCCATTTGGGTGGTGGGCGCAAAACAGAGGCGGAATGGGGGGTGACTTAGCGCTGTCCCAGTGGGCTGATGCTTCAGAAGGTGTGGCAAGGCAGGAATGAATGACCCCATGATCTTGGAATTAAGAGCAAAACACCCAGTGGAACAAAAAAAAACATGAGACTCTAAAACTAAGGGTATATATAGGTGTTCACTCCTTAGAATCTTAAGGGATTCTTAGGTTGGGTGACTCAATCAGGATGTCCTCTATGACAAGTCAAGTCTACGGCTGAGTGACAAGTTGGGTGGCTGTTGAATCAGCCTCGTCTTGGAGGTCAGTCACCGGATTGGTGAAGACTGTTGGAGGTATGAAAGCTTTCCTTTGTTTTACAAGCATACGTCCCAACGGCTGGAGTCCAAAAAAAGTGACACTGTCCCTAAGATATCAAGTATGCTGCTTCAGCAGGATTTAGAGCTGCAAGACAGCACAATTTGCAGGTATGAAAACTCAATTTACCTTTGAGAAAAACAGATATCTGTTCAGATCTGGAGCTTTGAACCCCATGGTTCAATTAAAAAAAAATAATAAGTATCATGTTGTAGGTACCTGGGGCTAAAACTGCAACAGGTAGGTAGGTATGGGGGCTTTAGTGCTATATAACTGTTGATATTATGGTGCTGATCACACACTCCAGTGCCATTTTGTTTTGAAAAAAAAGCTTCCAGTGGAGGAGGCATGATTGAAATTGGAACCATGGTGGGGGTGAAGTCAATTTCCCCCTATGTGCATCACAGTTTTGCACCGGGAGCAAGACTGCACTTGCTCCCAGTGTGGAAGGGATTGTCACTCCCTAATCAGCCTTTTCAGCCACACTAGACGCTGTTCCAGAACCACCATTCAGAGCGCGATACCATAGTCTTTCGAGACTGAAGGTTGCCAACTGATTGCATCACAGTTTTGACCAGGTTCATTGCCTCCCTCTTTTGAAGCACTTTTTCTTTCAAAAAAACCCCTGAAAAAATCCACTTATGGGTTTTTGTCACATGCCTGTAGTTTTAGAGATCTGTTTGCCAGGTAATGTTACCTGGCTGGCTGGTGCTCAAAGCGGGGTGATGTGATGATGCCGCATCATCCCCCCCCCCCATATCACAGTATTGTTTGCTTCTGGAATGTCTCCAATTTGAAGGAATCTGGAGACACAAGCAGGAGGGCTCTTCAATGCTCAACTTGCTGCTCTAAACACTTAGGAGGCGAGCACTGCACACCCCCATCGGAGAGCCTGGATTGCTCTGGATTGCAATGGGGGATGGGCCACCCCAGTCAAGCTATGCCACTGGGCCCAGGCTCGGGGTTTCTCTCTCTTGGGAGGCCTCTGGAGTTCCATTTCTCCTGGCCCTCCATTCTGTATTCAACTCTGAAATGCAGGAACGGTGCTAGACTAGTGGTTCCCAAACTGTGAAATGTGGATCTCTGGGGAGCCACGGAAACCAGCCAGGGGAGCAGTGGTATGTTTCAAAAAAACGCACCGACCTATTCAATGTATTGGAAAGTAGCCCTAATGGGGATCTGTGGCCAGTGGCCCAGTAGGTCAAGGAAGCTGCCAGTTGAAAAAGTTTGGGAACCACTGGTGTAGACCATAAATTTTAAGCATCTCTGACCTCTTTGACTCCAACACAATCAAAATGGAGTTGTAATTAAAGATGAGGTGCTGCTCAATGCAGGGACGATTGACTATGATATCTCTATGTGGTATGACTGCATTCCGGCACAAGGAGGACACAGCTTACCTCAAGAAGGTCCCCTGCCCCAGTTCTAAATGCACATTCAGGTCTCCACCAGCTGCTACTCAGTTCTGTCTTCTATGGACCAAAAAACAAACAAAAAAACCACCCTTGGGGCTTGTAATGTTGTCTTATTAATTCTGGCAGAAAAAAAATATTCTAAAATATTAATTTCATGCTGGAGGAGGAGAGGCCCCAATAGGCAGTTGGACCTTTTTTGGGTTGCTTAACCAACAGTTACATCACCCCCATTCCCCCAGATTGGAGAGAAGGAGGAGAAGGATCTAGCATTTGTGTTCTTTGAGCATAAAGTCAGATACTCAAGGACACCCCAGGCTTTTCGAGTATTTGTAGTGAATGAGTGCAGGGCACAGATTTTGGGGGGAGAGGCAGCAAAAAGCTGCTTGCTCATGTGTAAGTAAAATATTACACAGTCTCTCCCTACTTACCCCACAGTTCATGCCACACGTGATATTCCAACTGATCCTATTAAATGTATAGTGGAGAAGCCTGGGAACTCACGTATCTCTCCTATGTATAACACTGGGCTATGTCAGAATGCCAGATGCAAGGGATCTGCACCAGGATGAGGTCTCTTGTTATCTGGTGTGCTCCCTGGGGCATTTGGTGGGCCGCTGTGAGATACAGGAAGCTGGACTAGATGGGCCTATGGCCTGATCCAGTGGGGCTGTTCTTATGTTCTTAACTACAATTCCCAGGAAGCCTTGCAGGTCTCTTGTTATCTGGTGTGCTCCCTGGGGCATTTGGTGGGCCGCTGTGAGATACAGGAAGCTAGACTAGATGGGCCTATGGCCTGATCCAGTGGGGCTGTTCTTATGTTCTTATGTTCTTACATTGCTATTTTTTTAACTGTTCCAAATCTCTTTTAATATGCATGTTATTGCATGTTTTGTTTTAATCCTATTGATAAAATAATATTTATTTATTTGAAAGATTTTTACCCCACCTTTCCTTTGTCGGAACAGATGCACAAGGCAGCTTACCATTTCCAGCTTAAAAATAAAATATATAAAGCAATAGGTAAAATCACCCCCCCCCCCAAAAAAAGGAATAAATAAAAATTCAAAATTTATTTATTTATTTATCTATTTATTTAATAAATAAATAAATAAATAAATAAATAAATAAATTAAATTTCTTTATTTTTAAGGAAAAGCAGCACAAAAATCACAAAGACAAATTCCTATATGTTTCTGGTTGGGTAGATGTATCTTGTCTCTAGAAGACAAGGATAAACTCTTGCGCATGTACACTAAGGGGCTGTGCAGGGCATGGACTGGCAACTTGCACACTGATGCTACAGTGGTATAGTTTGTGTGGCTGATCATTTCCAGAGGATGGAACTGTGGTGAATACAGTGCACAGCAGGTGAATGAAAAGCCTTTAGCAATGTATAGCACTGAATTGGGCAATGTGCTTCTTGGTATGAGAAAAGATGCCTGTTTTCATCTACGACTTTTTTTTGGGGGGGGGGGTTCAGGGGGGTATGGAAGTATCCTGAATTTTCAAATAGATGATGGAGTTAGTGCAAGCTACATCTGGTCTGTGCTACAATGTTGATGAGTTGCAGCAGTCCTCACACCTTAAAACTGGGCAGAGAAGTTGTGCTCAACCAGTGGCAAAGCTATAGGGGGTGCAAAGCACTAAGTTTTGCAGGGAGCCACACTGCGGTGTGCAAGGGGCCCCTCCACCTTCCCTTCGGAGCCATTCCAGGTGGTGGGAGCAAAATGGGCATTCCAGATGTCATTCTGAAATGGCTTTGAACAGGAGTGGGAGGGGCCCCTTGCACGCCGCAGTGCGGCTCCCTGCAAAACTTAGTGCTTTGCACCCCCTGTAGCTACACCACTGTGTTCCACACTTTATTAAGGAGTGATTTTTGTGTTGTTTGCACAAAATTTCCGACCCTTTGCCCATTTCCACATTGCTCTTTTCATCTTAAGTGGATGGGCGTGAGGCATATAAATGCTCCTTTGATTTCAGCCTTACTGGCATTAATTTAATTATTGCCTTAATCTGCTTAAGCCCTTCTAGCATGAGAACATTTGGCTCTCTAAACCAAAGAGAATGCTCGAGAGAATGCCTTTTTTTGGTCACTTATAGAAAGGATTGGAGGCAGCCGAATGCAATTCCAATTCCAGGTACGGCTCAGTTAATTACTTTATGAGAAAGGTTGTCAGCAAAAGCCCTTGAAGAAGTTGGAAGCCTTCTAATTTAAGGAACAGATCGCATTCACCTGCAAGGGGGGGGGGGTGTAGGGCTATAGAGACTCTGTGCTCGATGACAGCACTTCCAATTGGAGAGACAAAACAGATGTGGAGAAAGTTAAGAGACTGGTATGCAGTTCTACTCTCCAGAGCCCTGAGTAGTGATGTACTGGCAAATTCATAGCATTGCCTCCCTAACCATATACCCCATAGCCTTGTCCAGCATTCCCTAATGGGTCCATGCTTATGTATGGACACTTTCAGCAACTGCCTGGTGTCCTAACTTGTTGCAATGTCACCTCCGGACCTCTGGCGATGATGTCATCATGTCATTGCTGAACTTACGAGTGGTTAAACTCCACAGAGCTTGGCTGGGATGTGCCGCTACACTTCTGAGAGCAGGGCATTCCAAATCCTGCCTCACGGGCTGGATCTGGGGTTTGGAAAAAAGCCCTTCCCTCCCCCATGATTGGCGCTTACCATTCTGCATCCTTGTACCCAGATCTCCTTGAAAGAAAGGCAATGCCATGGGAGAATGATAAGTGCCACTCGGGACAGGGAGGGCTTTTTTGGGACACAGCAATTTCCAGTTTGGTGACTTCTACCCTAGAGTAGCGATTTTCACCCTTTATTATCTCAAGGCACACATAAGAACACAAAACGTTGGATCAGGCCAAAGGCCCATCTAGTCCAGCTTCCTGTACCTCACAGTGGCCCACCAAATGCTTCAGGGAACACATTAGACAACAGATACAACCTGTGTCCTGGTGCCCTCCCCTGCATCTGGCAATCAGAGGCTGCCTACCTCTAAAACAAGGAGCTTGCACATACCTACCATGACCTGTAACCCATGATGAACTTTTTCTCCAGAAATTTGTCCAATCTCCTCTTAAAGGTTTCTAGGCAGGATGCCATCACGACTTCCTGTGGCAAGGAGTTCCACACACTAATCACACGCTGGGTAAAGAAATATTCTCTTTTGTCTGTCCAAACTCTCCCAATACTCAACTTTAGTGGATGTCCCCTGGTTCTGATGTTATGTGAGAGGTGAAGCCTCACTGACAAGGCGCTAAAAGGCACACCACCATTTTTTTGACAATGGACAAGGCACACCACACTGCTGGCTGGGTGCTCACATCCCCAGTGACCCTATTAATATATAACCCTCCCCCAACTCCCACAGCACACCTGCAGACCATTAACGGCATGCCAAGTTGCTGCAACACAGTGGTTGAAAATCACTGCCTTGAAGGGCATGCAGACCATGCCCCACGAAAACAAAACATAACCAACTTTGAATTTCTGAATTTGAGTGTTTTCTTCTGTTATCTCTATTTGTATTTTGAAACACATTATACTTCACTCAGGCTGCAGTCCTATGCAGAGTTTCCTGAGAGTGCTCCATTGACCGTAATGGGACTTACTTCTGAGTAGACATGCAGAGGATTGTGCTGTGAAAGATATAGATGATGTCATTCCAGTCTCTTGCAGTGGGTTGCAATCATTTAAAACAAATGTCCCCAAAGTGAAAAATGGAAACAAAATTCATTCCAGATACATCAAAAGTATAAAGTTCTAGTCCATGCAAATTTACTCAGAAGTAAGTCATACTGTATGATACAGTATTTACTCTCAGGTAGATTTCCATATGATTGTAGCTCTGATGTAACATGAGCTACTTACTGTCTCTGCAGCAGCCCTTGGGAAAGATAGATGCCTATAAAAGTCTAGAGATATTAATGTATGCCCCTAGGCCAGTGGTTCTCAAACTTTTAACACCAGGACCCACTTTACAGAATAAGAATCTGTCAGGACCCACAGGAAGTGATGCCTTGAATCGGTCCATACTTTTTGCTAGGGGATGCCTGGCAGGCATAAAAATCCCTGTATTTCAGTGGTTCTCACACATTTAACACTGGGACCCACTTTTTAAAATGAGGATCTGTCAGGACCCACCAGAAGTGATGTCATGACCGGAAGTGACATCATCAAGTAGGATAAATTTTAACAATCCTAGGCTGCAATCCTACCCACACCCAGGAGTAAGTCCCATTGACGATCACTGTTAAAAGTATATCCAAAGTAGCCTGTTAAAAGTACAAATGTGTAACATTTCCCCAAATGCAGTCACATACTAGGGTAGCATCAAGTCTAATATATTAAAAATAAAATATTGAAATGAATGGGGACCCACCTGAAACTGGCTTGTGACCCACATAGTGGGTCCCGACCCATAGTTTGAGAAACACTGAGATAGATGATTGATATCTTTGTTGGCATATTTTGGCTGGAGTGCCAGGCTTGAGAGCTTTACTTCTAAGTAGGCATGTCAAAGATCGTACTGTGTGACCACCTGTGACTAAGCAACAAGGCTTCAAACCCATCTCAGAGGAAATTTGTTCTGGTTGTTGCATGACACTAAGTCAGCAGATTTGTCTCCTGAGATCAAAACCATCTCCCCTCCTCCCCCCCCCCCCCAAAAAAAAAAAATGCAATTGCCTAGCCTTTTTAATCCAAGCGATTTTGTCCACTGGCAGCAAGGAAATAAAAATGAGGAGAAAAAGAAACCAGAGGCAAACATCAACATTTTCAAATGAACGAAGATGTTCATGTTCAGCAAAACCATTTATTAAATCACCGCCTACAGCACTTAGTCTTGTGTGTGTGTGTGTGTGTGTGTGTGTGTGTGTGTGTGTGTGTGTGTGTCTCCTTTCCTGGCTCTTTTATTCATTCATTTATTTATTTGCTTCCCCTCTTTTCTTTTAAAAATATATATATATATATATGAAAGAGTTTGCTGTGAGTCTGTTATCTGTACACACACACACACACACACACACACACACACACACACACACACACACACAACCACACACACACACACCCACACACACACACAATTTTTCCCACAAATAAACCATTTTTAAGAAAGACATTTCAGAAATCAGAGCGTTACATCTAATGCATTTTTGAGCCTGGCCAATATATTCTGGAAGAAACCATGTGACGATCTGCAAATGTAGACAGAACCTTAATCTTCCTCAGGATGAGCTACCCAAGAGTCCAACCCGTATCTTCATCTGTGCTCTTCTTCATCCTCTTGCTTCCGAACCGTTTGTGCAGATGAGACATTTCTGGGTAAACAGAGCTCAGGGAGAGTTCACTCTGTTTTTTTTGGTTTAATTTATTAGAATGTGATCCCAGCATAATTTGGACAAGAAAGGTCATTTCAGCACCTTGTATCCATTAACAGAGCACTACAGAACTCAAGAGGCGCATAATTATGCCGTTCTGTGAGAGGTTTATGAAATTTCATTAGGGAGGTATTTTACCAACCTTGACGGCTTTGGCTGTTAAAAAAAGATTATTTATTTTAAAATGTGCTGATCACCTTCTTAAGATACCACAGAAAGTGTGGGGGCAGGTGTGGGGTGAGAGCACCCTCTGTCTGGACACCACCTTAATGACAAATTGAAAACGACAAGAGCATTTTTGGAAATAACTTATCAGGAGGGTTGAGAAGGATGAAATATGCAAATATTTTAAGCGCTCCAAAATGTATAATGCAAAAGAATCAAACAAACCCACGAGTTTGGACAATGCTGAGCATGCAAATGATTGATCCTGTCTTCCAAACCTCTCCCCCCCCCTCCCAGAGAGGCACTCTCCACAGGCACTTTTTGCTGTGGCCACTGGAAATAAGATGAATGGTTCGTTTTGAGAACCTGCTTCACGTTATTCCAGCACTTTGGAGATGGTGCTTAGGGAGGAAGCCTAGGATCAATTGATATGACACCGTTTTCTATCAGTTAGCAACTAAAACCAATTTGCGCCAACTGCTTACCAGCTGCCTGGGAACTATATCTTCATCTCCCCACTGTCTGCCATGCATCAACCTCTTCCACATAGCAATTGCACACAGAATCAATGCATGATGGAAGGAGGCACAAGATCAAACCTACAGCTCCGGCGCGCCCCCCCCCCACCACATCCTCATGTTGATCTTAAAATTAGGACTTTGCCTACTCAAGCAAGCTGTGGCAAACCTGAGTGGGGATGCAAGGAGGACAAATGCCCTGGGCACCAGGCGTGGGGGGGGGTCCGTGTCGCACCACCACCCACCCACCTGTGGCACCCCCCATCACACTCAATTGACTGACACACTAATCTGAGGGTCGCCCCCTGAGCACTTTCCCCCAGACGTATTCTGAGGGCCAGGGAAGCAGCAGGCTGCCTCCCTGACCCTCCAATTGCTTTCTCAGGGTTCCGGTTTCACTTCCGGTTTCCTCCATGAAAGTATCCATAAGGATATCATTGGAGACCTTGTCAAATGCACTGCTGAGATACTACCTAGAAGAAGTCCAGAAGAAGTCATAGGCCAATCAGATGTAGCTTCAGGTGTTTATGGACTCCTAGGCAAGAAGCCTCTTCATCATTCACAAGGGCCCTGACCTTATACCAGAAAAAGGCTTGTAAGCCTTTCCTGATCCTCAGTTCATTCTCCTTATTAACCTCTTATGCAGGGCAATGCAGGGGATGAATTAGGTATTCTGTTTGGTTCAGAGCTTTAAAGCAGATGACATAGCAGAAATGGGCTATGTCAGAATACCAGATACAAGGGAGGGTACCAGGATGCAGGTCTCTTGCTGTCTTGTGTGCTCCCTGGGGCATTTGGTGGGCCGCTGTGAGATACAGGAAGCTGGACTAGATGGGCCTTTGGCCTGATCCAGTGTGGCTGTTCTTATGTTCTTATGTTTTTATCCTAGCCTGGGCTCCCACTCAGCTGTTTGAACTGGCAAAGTGCTACAACCAATCACGAGGCCAACAGGTCAGATTTGGCCAGATTTGGCCAACCCTTGACCAGATTTGGACCACAGACTGCTGGTTGCCTGCCCTTGCCTTGAGGCATCACCCGGAAATGGTCTCCTCAGGAGGGAAACCAATGGCCCATGACAGTAATGTTGATAATACACCACACATGAAAAGTAATTTCCACTATAGTAACCATCTGTAACACCAGCTATATATAAAAGCAATATTGAATAGCAGCGACATGGCAAGGATTCGATTTGCAGAGTGTCAAACATGCTGTGAGTGTTATGGAAAGTGAGCTTCCTTGTACGGGATGGGCTGTTCATCTGTGAAACACACTCATCTCATTTCCTCTGCTGAAAAACACATTTGTGTCAGTGCGGAAGAACAATAAAGACGCTACTTGCAAAAAAAAAAAATGTCAACCGTTATATTGTAGACTTCCCAAAGATTTTTGATAGGACAAAGTTTTTCTCCTCCGATTCAAGGCAGCTTTCATGATGAATTCTGACATGTTTATCTCCTGCTTCTCCAGTTTGACTTAAAAATGTCCTATAAATGTAAAAATCCCGTCATCTCCTCTCTACAATGACGCTGGAAATTATTTGTTTGCTGCTGTTTTAGTGATATTTAGTTTTGTTTCTAAAGGGTTTTTTTATGCTTATTTCATTATTCATTTTATGAGGGATAGTAAACAAAATAAAAATACAACAACAGCAGCAAAGCTGGCAAGGCAGCTCAACGGCTTCAGCGAATGTTTATGGTTTTTACGGGGTACTTCTCATGAAACATCACAACAGTTATTGAGAAGACCCACAGAACTGTGGTATGGCTTGAACGCAATTATGGTGTGCTTACCTTCTAATGACTCAGGTTGGACATAATTACTATTTTTCAAATTCCAGCAGAGCACTATACTCAGGCCATTGTTAATTGAAATAATTCTTCCACGGGGAGCCCAATCCAAACCTGTGCTGGCACAGCCAGGCTGCGTGACCTGCTCGGTAGCCTACGCAGGTATATGAGGCAGGTGGAGGTCACCTCAGGGGAGAAGATAATTTTCCCCTTGCTCCATTACGAGCCCCAGCCACCCCTATGGGTCTTCTCAGATCTGTGCCACCTATTTATCTGGCCCAAATCTGGGAAGCCCATGTAGGGTAGCCTAGCCAGGGAATGGGGGTCAGGATGTGGCATGCACTGCCACTGTTGCCTTCACCCCTCCCCCTGATCTGCCCCCATTCCATCCCCCACTCATAAATGCCCCTTCCTGCCTTCCAACCACCCTCCTGACTCCCATCCCACCCACCCCCCGTGCCACCCTTACCTGTGCAGCCCAGTGCAGGGAGCAGATCTGGTGCCAGCAGGTTGGCACTCACCTTTCTGCTGGCTCTGCTGGCTTCCAAGTAGGTGGAAATGTGCCTTATGGGAAAAAAGATGCTGTAAGTTACAGTTTGGTGTCGTGCGATACAAGGACATCTGCAAGAGGGATCTGAAGGCCTTAGGGATGGACCTCAACAAGTGGGAAACCCTGGCCTCTGAGCGGCCCGCTTGGAGGCAGGCTGTGCAGCATGGCCTTTCCCAGTTTGAAGAGACACTTTGCCAACATTCTGAGGCTAAGAGGCAAAGAAGGAAGGCCCATAGCCAGGGAGACAGACCAGGGACAGGCTGCACTTGCTCCCGGTGTGGAAGGGATTGTCGCTCCCGAATTGGCCTTTTCAGCCACACTAGACGCTGTGCCAGAACCACCTTTCAGAGCGCGATACCATAGTCCTTCGAGACTGAAGGTTGCCAATACTAAGGTGTCATAACAAGGATCTTTGCTTCAATCAGTTAAGGAAGGTTCTTTAGAGAACCTCAGAAGAGGGAGGTGTAAGAGAGCCTGTTCACCACCTGTGTGGCCTTGCAAGCTCCTCAAGTTTTTGTGAACATGCACTGAGCACTCATGGAAACTCCAGGGGTTGGCAAGGACTTAAAATATATGTTCCAAAATGCTTCAAGGTATTTGCATTTCCTCACTGGCTAATTTCTCCCCAGTCTCACAAGCCACTGGAATTGAGAAACAGCAATATGCTCTCCATTTTCCATATCAAAAAAGAAAGAAAGAAAAAAAAACAACACAAAGACTTACCTTGAGGAAGGTAACGGATGGCAAAGAGTTCTATAGACCAGCCACTCATTCAGTGGCAAAAGATGCTCCATGCATGATTTTCAGTGAGGGCAATATGGGGCTAGAATATATGACTCGTGGTTCCATGGCCAGAAACATTCAGCCCATCATTTGAAGGCTGCCCACTGGCTGCAAGTGATGCAGAAATAACACAGGCCAACACATGTTTTGCTTCCTTAAACGTTACACCAATTCCTGGGTATATTTGGGGTGACGATTCCAAAAATGGCATCCGTTTTGCCCTATCATGTCTAGTTTTGGAGATATAGTATAGCCTCTTTAGTGAATGGTTCAAGCAGCTTCCTCATGAGGAAGCCTACACCTTGGCTTCCTCATGAGGAAGCTGCTTGAACCATTCACTAATGAGGCTATACTATATCTCCAAAACTAGATGTGATAGGGCAAAACGGATGCCATTTTTGGAATCGGCACCCCAAATTCATGTCAAACCACCATAAAGTTTGGGAAAAACTTTTCTGACCCTCCATTTTGTAGGCCTGTGTAATCATTCTCTGCCAGAGGGACCATCTCTTGCACCCAGTGGCATAGCTAGAGGGGGTGCAAATCCCCCCTAAGTTTTGTAGGGAACCTCACTGCAGCCCCCTCCTCCCGTTTGGAACCAGGCATATGCCTTGGTTTTGCTCCCCCTGGAATCGCTTTGAGGGGCCCCATGCACGATGCGGTGAGGCTCCCTGCAAAACTTAGTGCTTTGCACCCCCTCCAGCTATGCTACTGGCTGCACCCTTCAGGAATGATGTGTGCTGTTACCCCCTTTCCCCAAGATGAGAGTTTGTGTTCTGCTGTTATAAAATAGTGGTTGATGGATTGTGCAGTGGTGATCCAGCAGCGATGGTGCATGCCAGATACTATTCCCTCTTTAGCAGCCGCCCCACACTTGCTTTTCCTTGAACTTGCACCAGAGCTAGTGCAGGTCCAAGGAGACCCACTGTTCAGCAAAAGGCCTATGGAGGGATAAGGGGAAATACCCTTTCCTCTCTGAAGCCTCCTGATTCACCCTTCCCCGAACCGCTTGTATTGGAATCACAGAAGATTTGGCAAGGAGATAGGATGTGGTGTCAGCAGTGGCCCTCTGGTGAACTTGTTGAACACATGGTCAAGTGAACTCTGGTGAACTTGGGGAACACATGGTCAAGGCCTGGGCTTTCAGCAGAGGGTGTGCTGCACTGCTGCAGCGACTGGAGGCAATTAGGTCTTTGGGGATATAAGGAGCACCTGATGCAGGGAAGGTTTTGAGGGTTGTAGTTGGAGACAGACTGGAGGAGAGAGAGGAGACTTGCTGGCAAAACAGACTAACTTTTTGGCTAAACTGACCAACTAGCTTGCTGACTCATGGATTGACTCTCTGGCTAAAGGACTTTCTGACACACTAATTCACGGACTGGCAAACAAACAATGAACTGGCACCCTGACTGATGGACTGGAGGACGAACCACAAGCTGGCACCCTGACTGATGGACTGAAGGACGAACCACAAGCTGGCACCCTGACTGACGGACTGGAGGACGAACCACAAACTGGCGCATGGACTAACGGATTAACTAACTGACAAATCCAGCAGAGACTGCCGAGTTGTGGAGAGCTGAGATGGCCCTGCTGTCCCCAAAAGGACTGCTGCTTGAAGGAGGGACCCTGCAGAGTTACAGGCAAGCCAGCCAATTACTATTCTCCTTCCTACTTGTGCTGGGGTACAGTGGTAGTTTTTGCAGCCTGCTAAATCTAGCTATGGTTAAGCTGGGGGAACTAATTAGCTCAAAGTGGGCATAGGTTTTTTAGGCAGAGTTCAGGAGCTTGGCAGAACACCGCTGGATACAGCACACTCATTTTTGCCGCAGCTGCACTGGTGGGGTGGGGGAATGAGATGGGGCTTTTAAACGGACCTCTTCCACCTCATTTGCATACCTGCATGTCATAAATAAGATCTCACTAACCACCAGCACAGCAGGAACAGCACAAATCAGCCACTCAAAAGGCAAAGCAGTTTATGACTCTGAATCATCCACTGGGTACATTCATTGCTTTTCAAGACAAGAGACGGGGCAAAGGGTGACACCACAATGCGAGGCCTAATTCTTCCCTGCTGTCATGAGTCGTTCTTCCATTTACCCGCCAAGTGGGACGCAGGGCATGGGGAGGCAGTTACGCAGGCTGTCTTGTTGAGATTTTTAATTAAAAGAAACATGTTTCCCCCTCTTCAGAGGCCAAGCCAAGGAGTGCATTGTCATTCACTGCTTGGAACTATAGTTCAATTTGAGTTCTGACTAAGCCTCTTAAAGAGAGAGAACAAAGAGCAACATGGCTTTGTTTCGTCTTTTCTAGAGGAGAGGAGAATAAACAACCTTGTCTGACCCCATCTGCTAATGGAAGTTGGCTAGCCTCACACCAAAGGAAGCACTTCTCTAGCTGTAGCACAAGCTCCAATGGGTTTTGTGACATTTCATGTACGGACCTGTCTGTAGTCACCTCTTGGGTATCTTCAGAAACAGTGGTGTAGCTAGAGGGGGTGCAAAGCAACACCTCTGTTTTGGTCTCAGAATGGCTCCGAAGGGGAGGGGCCACTTCAATGACATGGTGAGGCTCCCTGCAAGACTTAGTGCATTTCACCCCCTCTAGCTATGCCACTGCTCAGAACGCTGGTCTTCTTTTGAGTCTTGTGCGCCAGAGTGTTTGTTCAGAAGGGGTGGGGACACAAGAGGCCAAAGCCAACACAACCACACTTCTAGAGTCACTGGGTTATATGGTTGGCAACCTTCAGTCTCGAAAGACTATGGTATAAGCCTACAGCACCCGGTATTCCCAGGCGGTCTCCCATCCAAGTACTAACCAGGTCTGACCCTGCTTAGCTTCCAAGATCAGACAAGAGCGGGCATGTGCAGGGTAATCATTGGATTTATTTATTAAAATTGTCACATCCCGTTTTTGATGCTAGAGCAGTGTTTCTCAAACAGTGGGTTGAGACCCACTAGGTGGTTTGAGAGCCAATTTCAGGTGGGTTCCCATTCATTTCAATGTTTTATCTTTGATATGTTAGACTTGATGCTACCATGGTATGTGACTGCATTTGCGGAAATGTTACAGACCTGTACTTTTAACAAGGTGCTATATATATTCTTTTAACTATGATAGTAAACAGGACTTACTCCTGGGTAAGTGGGGGCAGGATTGCAGCTTATGATTGTTAAAAATTTTCCTGCTTGATGATGTCACTTCTGGTCATGACATCACTTCTGGTGGGTCCTGACAGATTTGTTTTTTGCTTACCATTCAATTTGATTTGTTATCACATTTATTCATTTCTGTTTTACATGGGTTTCAATGGATAACAATCCAGGCTCCAATGCAATTAACTTGGTCAATTTCCAACTAAATCGCATGTCTTGAGAGATTGTACCACTCCGTCAAGGCATCACATCTGAAAATGTGCAGATGGGTTGAAAGAACCAGTTTTATAGGCAACTGAATGAGGGGCAGACATTTGTTTAAGATTTGCATTGATTTCAGTGAAATCAGAAACACAGCATCTCCTCTCGTGCTTCTAACTTCTGTGTTTCCTGTCCAATTGATATGAAATGTTCAGATATTCTACAACTCCCTTAAGGCACTGTATCAGAAAAGACTCAGATATGTCGGGCAAGATGTTCTCATCTTATAGGCTATCAAACAGGGCGTACAACACTTGCATTGCTTTCAGTGCCAAAAATCCAATTTCCCATTAAATCCAGTTTTGAAGAGGAACCAATCTACAGTTCCAAACTGAGAAGGGCTGCGGTGCAGGTGCAGCTAGAGGAAAAGTCGCAGCCCAAACCAATCTAACTGGTGTACCGGCCAATTTGCATTCCTTTGGCACAAGCTGTTGCAAAGCATCGTAAAGTGTTTTGCAGAAGTACAAGCAGCTGGTGCACTTGCAGATGTTGGGAGGCCCAGTGGAGCAGGTAAGCCCAGCACAGATGTGGAACAGGGAGGAGATGGGGCAGGATGGTCAAATCAGGCCTGAGAGGAGGTGGCTTTGGTGGCGGTTGTGCCTGCAAAAACCCAAACCCTTTCCTGGGCCTGATCTGCTTGAATCCACCAGTAATTGCTGGCATAGGTTCTAGGGAACCCAGGAAGACAGATCAAGATCAGGATGGGGAATAGGAGATTGGTGGTGCTGCATCCATTTTGCCCCCCCCACCTGGAATGGCTCTGATGGGGAAGGGAGGGGCTGCTTGCATGCTGCAGTGAAGCTCTCTGCAAAACTTAGTGCTTTGCCCCCCTCTAGCTATGCCACCGAGCCCTGTGACACCCCACTCAATATCTCTCTCTAGGGTGACATGGAGCCATTTGTTAGCATCCAACTGGCTGTGAACCTACATGGAGGTAGTACATCTAGCCCACACGTTACCATTTTATTGATAAAGATATCACGGAATACCCTGTCAGTGCATTGCTGAAAACAAGGTATACTATGTCCAAGGTATTTCCATGATCTGTTAGACTAGTTACTTTATCAAAAAAGGAGATGTGATTAGTCTGGCACATATTGTTCTCAAGAAACTCAGGTTTAAAAATTTAGTTTCAAAATCAAAGTGTAGGTTTAGACAAAGTGATAGTTTCAGGCAGGCTGAAAGTAAACCACACTGTTACATTCGGTGTAGAATGAAAAATAAATTTTGTATTTGTATTGGCAACCTTCAGTCTCGAAAGACTCTGGTATCGCGCTCTGAAAGGTGGCTCTGGCACAGCATCTAGTGTGGCTGAAAAGGCCGATTCAGGAGAGACAATCCCTTCCACACTGGGAGCAAGTGCAGTCTGTCCCTGGTCTGTCTCCCTGGCTATGGGCCTTCCTTCTTTGCCTCTTTGCCTCAGAATGTTGGCCAAGTGTCTCTTCAAACTGGGAAAGGCCATGCTGCACAGCCTGCCTCCAAGCGGACCGCTCAGAGGCCAGGGTTTCCTACTTGTTGAGGTCCATCCCTAAGGCCTTCAGATCCCTCTTGCAGATGTCCTTGTATCGCAGCTGTGGTCTACCTGTAGGGCGCTTTCCTTGCATGAGTTCTCCATAGAGGAGATCCTTTGGGATCCGGCCATCATCCATTCTCACAACATGACCGAGCCAACGCAGGCGTCTCTGTTTCAGCAGTGCATACATGCTAGGGATTCGAGCTTGTTCCAGGACTGTGTTGTTTGGAACGTTGTCCTGCCAGGTGATGCCGAGATGGGTTTCTTTTTTACCCCCAGTCTCCCTGATATATTGCACAAGTGATGCACTAAGAGAGTTGTACAAACCTTGAAATTTTGGTGCAGTTTGGTTGGAAAGCAGAAGTAGGCTTAGGTCTCCATTAAAATCAACATAAAATCAAAGTGAATAGAAACAAAAGGATTCTAATTTGCTTTCATTTGTTGTCAACTTCACTTTCGTTTTCAAAGTGGAAGTAGACAATGAGTTCATTTTCATTCTCCTTTTTTTTGCACCCCTTGTGCATTGATAAAAGCACTGCAGAAAAGCAAACTTTATGTGATTGTATCCATGGCTGGATCAAGGATCAGGTAAAGTCCATGAACTGCCTGAGACCCTGGATTCAGAGAGTGGTGTGCTAAGATCTTCCAATGGTGTCCAGAATTCTGTTGGTGGGAAGGGGAAAGATGTGTTCTTCCCTGCAACCTCCTGTGTCCCCAGGCTATCTGATCTTGAGAGTGAGAACCCTGATTTTTCAGGGCTACACAAGGAAGGATGATAGGTAAAAATTGGACCATTTCCCATCTATGGATAGAAATGAATGAATGGAAGAACTGCTCAATGGTTCCTTACTTGATAGTTCCTTATAAGAGACTGTCAAATTATTCAGGGAATGGATAGAGTGGATAGAGAGATGCTCTTTTCCCTCTCACATAACACCAGAACCAGGGGATATCCACTAAAGTTGAGTGTTGGGAGAGTTAGGACAGACAAAATAAAATATTTCTTTACCTAGCCTGTAATTAGTCTGTAGAAATCCTTGCCACCAGAAGTAGTGATGGCACCTTGCCTAGATGCCTTTAAGAGGGGATTGGACAAATTTCTGGAGGAAAAGTCCATCATGGGTTGCAAGTCATGTGAAAGCTCCTGATTTTAGAGGTAGGCTGCCTCTGATGCCAGATGCAGGGGAGGGCACCAGGACACAGGTTGTGTCTTGTCGTCTTGTGTGCTCCCTGAAGCATTTTGTGGGCCACTGTGAGATTCAGGAAGCTGGACTAGATGGCCCTTTGGCCTGATTCAGTGGGGCTCATCTTATGTTATGTTCTTATATTAAGGGACCTAACTCTGTAAAATAATCATCCTCTGAGCTTCATACTATTTGGGGAAGTAAGCATGGCTGCTGCATGGTGCCCCCCCCCACCCCGGTTATTAGCCTCTACTCCTTCCAACACTTTAGCCCACTGCTTTCCTTTCCTCCAGATGTCCACTTTGTCCCCCTTCCTTTCACAATACAAGGAGTGGTAGGAGGAGAAATGGTGGAGGCAAGCAGTTGGAGGCAAGTAGGCTCTTCCTACAAGCAGGTGGTTGGTTGGTCTGTGGAACTCCTTGCCACAGGATGTGGTGACGACATCTGGCCTGGATGCCTTTAAAAGGGGATTGGACAAGTTTCTGGAGGAAAAAAACCATTACGGGTTACAAGCAATGACGTGTATGTGCAACCTCCTGAGTTTAGAAATGGGGTATGTCAGAATGCCAGATGCAAGGGAGGGCACCAGGATGAGGTCTCTTGTTATCTGGTGTGCTCCCTGGGGCATTTGGTGGGCCGCTGTGAGATACAGGAAGCTGGACTAGATGGGCCTATGGCCTGATCCAGTGGGGCTGTTCTTATGTTCTTAAACTACAATTCCCAGGAGGCCTTGCAGGTCTCTTGTTATCAGGTGTGCTCCCTGGGACATTTGGTGGGCTGCTGTGAGATACAGGAAGCTGGACTAGATGGGCCTATGGCCTGATCCAGTGGGGCTGTCCTTATGTTCTTATGCTCCTGCCAGTCTCCTGCCTGAGATGACAGGCCTCATGGATGGGCTGGCCTTGGAGACAGACAATAATATTCAGTGCTTTCATTGGGGAGCCAATCTTTTCCATAACATTTTGAAAGCTGTTCACCTGATTGTTCACCTGATTGGAAATTGTTCACCTGATCGTACAATCCCACCGTTGTTTAACTGAACTCACAAGGCAACTTTTTGCCTCTCAGGCTAGCAGGGCAAAAACAATCCATTAGCCAGAACAGGATGAGCCCAGCTGACACCCCTGCTGCCCTTGTTTAGGAGTTTGCTTCTTAGATTCCCTAAAGTTCAAAGTTTAAATAAATTTAATTTGATGGGCATGGAGGAAAGCCTTGGGGCTCCTGGCTGGGAACAGCTCAAGAAGAGGCTATTTTGAAATGGAAATGAAAGAGCACAGGGCCAGCATCGCCTAAGAGCAAAATGGAGAATACATTCAGCGATCTTTAGCACCGCACCTACCAAATCTGTTGCGACAGTTTAAAAGAATCTAAATAATTAAATTGTGGCCTAGTCAACAGAGTTGGGGGGAACACCAGAGGCTGGTTGTGAAGGCAGCCACATGCTTTTGGGGGCTCTGAAATGCCCAGACCCCACCCAGCCCAAATATACCATCATGTCTCCATTTAAACTTCTTGTGCATGTCAGATGATGCTGTCTGCTCAGAGAGGAAAACAGTTTGTCCACCTAGCTCAGGGTTGGCTGTTCTGATTGATAGCAGCTCTCCAGGATCTTAGGGAGGGATCCTGGAAAACTGGGACTTCTGTATGCAAAGCTTCTTCCTGGAAAACTGGAACTTCTATATGTAAAGCATGTAGTAGCACTGAGCTGCAGCCCCCCACCCCATTGCCTGCTTACTACACGTAACTCCTTGTGTTATTCCAACTTGAATATGTGTTCAAAAAGTGTTGTGATTGGCTTTGATGTGAGATCCTGAAGAACAAAGATTTGTTCCCTTTCCTAGTCAGTTGGGAAGTGAGAATTCCATGTTATCCCTTCTCTGTACATGGAGAGTCAAGCTAGCATCCACACGTCCAAATTCCTTTCTGTTTTTCTTAACAAATTCACCATTGCATCTTATCATTCTTGCACAACTGAAGTGGGGAGGGTCAAGGGCAGAGATGAGTGAATTTAGTGTGGATGCCTGCCAGCATTTCATAACATCTGCTGGAGCTCTGATAGATATTCTGATCCACAACTGGTCATGCATGGACACCTGGATTGGGACTGGGGCGTCACTTGGTGGGGGCGAAGGGGGCGAGTCACCCCTAGTGACACCAATTGAGAGGGTGACACCATGGGAAAAGCCCATCACGTTCCCCAGGTCCAGTGGTCTTCTGCCCATTCAGAGCAGTTTCATGCTCAGCTCACGGTGGTCGAAGAGGAAAGGTGTCATCCCCCTGTGGCAGCTGCCAGAGCCTTTCCTGGGCAGTCTTCAGCTGCTTCGTGCTCTGCAGAGGCTTGGAAGACACAGAGGTAATTGGCATTATCACATCATTGCCAATTAATTCTGCCAGCAAGCCAGAAATAATTGGCAGTGATGTGAAGGTGTCATCACACCACCACCAATTACTTCTGCATCTGCGCAATGGGCAGAGTGACACCATGAGCGACTGCCCTGGGTAACACCAAACATAGTGTTGCCACTGATTGGGACACACACATATGGGCACAGCATAAGTAGCAATGCTTACAGCACAGTCCTAACCAACTGATGCAGTCATGCCAATGAGGTGCATACCAGTGGCATAGCTAGAGGGGGTGTAAAGTTTTGCAAGGAGCTTCACCACACCATGCAAGCAACCCCTCACCTTCCCCTTCAGACCCAGGCATATGCCTCCTTTTTGCAACCCCCTTCCAGAATGGCTCCAAAGGGGAGGGGGAGGGGCCACTTGCACGCCATGGTGAAGCTCCCTGCAAAAGTTATTGCTTTGCACCCCGTCTAGCTATGCCACTGGTGCACACACTTTTCAGGGTGCTTCATGGATGTGTGTTTATAGACCCAGATCCAACACTGGATCTGGCTTTTTGCCTCTTCTGAAGTTGCATGTGTGCAGGCAGCAAAATGGAAGTAAATTGGGATGCAACCTGTAATGTTCTACATGCTTCGGGACATGCAGAAGGTCAGCAGGCACCTGTCAGCCCACCACATTAATGCACAAAGTTTTTGCAACTACTTTACTAGGAAAACACATAGTAACCTTGCATGTGTGAACACTTTTCAGAGAACCACAAGTATCTGTGGACTTTGTTTGGCTGAGAATGTAGGAACACAGTGCAGAAAACTCTAAGGTGTTAATTTTTGTTTGGCCTGATAAAGTAATCTTTGCGCCCTTCATCTTCAGACTCATTCAGTGGCATAGCTAGAGGGGGTGCAAAGCACTAAGTCTTGTAGGGAGCTCACCGCAGCATGCAAGGGGCCCCACTGGCTCCTCTTTGGAGCCATTCTGGGCTTGAAAAGCGAAATGGAAGCGTTCCGGCTCTGTTTTGCTCTCACTGCCTGGAATGGCTCAAGGGGGAGGGGGAAGGGGCCCCTTGCGCACCGCAGTGATGCTCCCTGCAGGACTTACTGCTTTGCACCCCCTCTAGCTATGCCACTGGATCCATTTCCTGCCAGTGGAGGAAAAGTTCATCAAGGGTTACAAGTCTTATAGGTATGTGTAAGCTCTTGGTTTTAGAGGCAAGCTGCCTCTGATTGTGTCTTGGCACAGCTCCTCCCCACTGGGCCTCGTGCCCACTTAAGGCTGATTAGTTTCCCTTGTTAAACTCACAAGTGCAGCAAGCAAAAATCAGAGTCCAGTCCACAGATGCCAAGTAAGTCAGTCCAATCAGTTAGAGTTGCAAAATCAGAGTCCAGAGCCAATAAGCCAAGTCACAGTCCGAGGTCAGATTCCAGGTAGTCAGTCAAATCAGTCAGAGTATCCAAGTCAAAGTCATTAAGCCAATTCACAGTCCACAGACAGATTCCAAATTCAATAAGCCCAGTCAGCCAGTCTCCTCTCCTACTTCCAACCTGCACTCCTTCTACAAACCACAAACCCTTCCTGCCTCAGGTGCTCCTTATATCCCTGAGGGCCCTACTGCCTTCAAGTGGCTGCAGATGCTGGATGCCCAGGCCTTACCCTTAAAGGGGCCACTGCTGACACCACATCTACCTCCTCACCAGATCTTCAGCGATTCCAATACAGATTGCCAGATGCAGAGGAAGGCACTGGGATGAAGGTTGTCTGTTGTCTTGTGTGCTCCCTGGGGCATTTGGTGGGCCACTGTGAGATACAGGAAGCTGGACAAGATGGGCCCTTGGCCTGATCCAGTGGGGTTCTTCTTATGTTTTTATTATCTTGTTGATGAAATCTTCACCCCGCCAATTAAAGAGGGATCTTTCCAATGAATTGGCTAAAGCTTTAGTTGGCTAGCATTTCAACCGTCCAAGCTGGCATCCCTGCTAGAGCCTTATATCTTCCATGCGCATTCAATCTGCTATCATTTCATATTTCCCTTCCTTCTTCCTTGCGTTTGCCACTCAGCACCCCCTTCCTTTGTTTCCTGTTAATTTCATGACAGACTCCGCAGGGAAATCTCATCACAGTAGATCTAATCAAACTGGAAAGAATTGGCGAGGGAGGGAGGAGGGAAAGATGGTGAACAGGATTACATCCATTTTATCAACTCCGCAGCAGCCAGAGCTGCTTCAATGAAGATAAATGAAGAACTCCATCATCTCTCTTTGTAGACTTATTTAACCAACAGATTGTCTGCTGTACGATTTGTGATGGGTTTACACAGTGGAAACTAAGTGAGATATATCTTGGCTGCCAAATCCCAGTATTCCTTTGGGTTTCAGATTTAGTACAATGGAACCACTTTCATTATCTTTGTGTTAGAGATAATGGATAATAAACCATCCTACAGTACCCTAAGGAGGTCCTCCTAGGTCCCAGAAACACTCCTACCACACAGGATATGGCTGAAACTTTTCCCTCCCCCCTTAAAGTGGTTTTGAATCAAAACAAAAGTGGTTTAGGTGTTTTAAAAACAATAATTAAGTTTCACTTCAGTTTCTTTCTTGTACATCTTCAGCTTGTAGGGATGTCTGAAAAGCATTAGTGTAGCCAGAAAGATAGTGTTGTTCTTCATTTCTACAGAAAAAGTGGAACGTTCAGTTTCTTCCATTTCAAGGGATATTCAACTATCTTGCAGAGAAGGTTCACCATCATCATTGTAAGGAAATCTTATGGCCCAGTCCTACTTATCTCCTGTGCTGGCGGGATGAGTGTTCCAGCAGTATTTGCTGGTGACACTTTGTCACCACTTTGTGACAGCCTTAGTTTCAGGTGCACCGACAAGAAGACCAGACAGAGCCTTTCCACGGGCGCCCATGGCCTCAGTGGCGTCAATAGGGTTCGCGGTTCCAGACACCAGCATGTCTCCCCCAGCATGCAGTGGGCGGAGAAATACTCCAGGTGGTGGGCATGGTGATCTACCATCTCCCTGCCCCCACTGGTTTTTTGGCTGTACCTTTTGATAGAATAAAGATATTTCAATGCAGTTTGTTTCATTGCATTCTGCATGAAATTACACATTGATTGATATATAACATGATGGTATTATTTTTACAAACTGTGATTTTAGTGATTTTGGTCGCTAGTGGTGTCACCTGCCCCCAGGGTGTCAACTTATTAACACCTTATTGGAGCAGTAGTCATGGACTCTTCGCTCACAACAGGAGAGGAAACTGAGCGCTTTCCACATGCGCTGCCTCCGACGCATCCTCGGCATCACCTGGCAGGACAAAGTTCCAAACAACACAGTCCTGGAACGTGCTGGAATCCCTAGCATGTATTCACTGCTGAAACAGAGACGCCTGCGTTGGCTTGGTCATGTCGTGAGAATGGATGATGGCCGGATCCCAAAGGATCTCCTCTATGGAGAACTCGTGCAAGGAAAGCGCCCTACAGGTAGACCACAGCTGCGATACAAGGACATCTGCAAGAGGGATCTGAAGGCCTTAGGGATGGACCTCAACAAGTGGGAAACCCTGGCCTCTGAGCGGCCCGCTTGGAGGCAGGCTGTGCAGCATGGCCTTTCCCAGTTTGAAGAGACACTTGGCCAACAGTCTGAGGCTAAGAGGCAAAGAAGGAAGGCCCATAGCCAGGGAGACAGACCAGGGACAGACTGCACTTGCTCCCAGTGTGGAAGGGATTGTCACTCCCGGATTGGCCTTTTCAGCCACACTAGACACTGTTCCAGAAACACCTTTCAGAGCGTGATACCATAGTCTTTCGAGACTGAAGGTTGCCAATACAAAATTGGAGCAGTTCTCAAACTTTTAGCACTGGGACCCACATTTTAGAATGACAATCTTTTTAGAATGACAGGACTCGTCATAAAGCAAATTAAAATAAATAATTATAAATAATTAAAGTAAAGTAAAATAAATAATTAAATAAGGGGAAGCCAGCCCTGTTCCACTAAGTGAATTTTCTCTGTAGCCTGCCTGCAGTAACACCCCCTCCCCCCCCCAAAAAAAAAGAATCACTAAGATTTTCACCCCTACCCAGTACCCAGTTCAATTTAAGTTCTTATATTTCAAGCATATCACTATCAGGACCCACCTGGCTTTACAAGTCTGAGAGCCCAATCCTATGCTTGTGTACTCAAAAGTAAGTCCCATTATAGTCAGTGGGGCTTACTCCCAGGAAAGTGTGGATAGAATTGCAGCCCAAAACAGAAAAAAAATTCACCTTACCCTGTCCTGTTTCATTCTTTTTATGGGGGGAGGGGCTGCCTTCTGGAGCATTTGTTGAGCGCCAGTTGCATCAAATCAGGACCATTCTGGTGGCCTAACATTTCCCTTTGCCTGACCTGCCCAGGAGCCAAGGCACGTTTGCTTACTTGTGAGTAAATGCGACCATGTGGTGTAGTTTTGCTTTCCATAGGGCTCAGTACACTCGCTAGATTGGAAGGAGAGGCCTCCTTCTCGGGTGTTTTTTGGAGACTGCATTCATTGGATCAGGACCACTCTGGTGTTGTTGGATTCCTCTCAGCCTGTCCTTTCTGACAGACTAAGGCACGTTCGCCTACTTGCAAGTAAACGTGCAATACGGCTCAGTTTCACTTTCCATTGGGTTCCGTGCATTTTTTGTTTTCTGGTTTTTTGCCAATAACTTTTGATAAAAAGGAGATATTTCACTCTGGTTTTTTGCATTGCATTCTGCTTGGAATTCCACATCCAACGGTATATAACATGATGGGGTTACTCCTGACCACTGCAATTTTAGCACGTCACCCCCCGGTGCGCGTCACCCCCCCCATGCGCATCACCCGGTGCGGTCTGCACCTCCTGCCACTGCACAGCCTCAGGTATGCCCACAGGTCAGTCAGGTTCAGGGAAGAGTAAAGGTGAGGGAGGGTGGAATGGGGTGGAATGGGGTGGAGAGGATAGTGAAGGGATGGGTGGATTGGTCCCAGGAGAGGGAGGGATCTGTGGCATGATCCCCTGACAAGGGGGGGATCAACACAGACTTACACCAGCAATATCACTGGAGCAGGTCCAAGGTGACCCATTGCAGCTGCTGGGGCTTACCCTGGGGCACAGGCACAAGTGTCTGAGGAGATCTCCTGCAGCTGAAAGTCCACCACATGATGCAGTGTAACCTGTAGGATTGGGCTTCCTGGCAGCTTTTCTAAGTCCATATTGGCTGGATTTCTTCTCCTGTCCAGAGTTCCTGGCTGACAATGGAGCATAAAATATGTACTTTTCTGTTGACCAAGCAAAGGCAAAAAAAAAAAAAAATCCCTGATTGATGGAAGCCTCAATCTCACAGCAGTTCCAACAACCAGTTTTCAGCATTCAGGCAGGTTCATGCAGGAGAACAGGAATGCCTGAATGAGACCTGGCACCTGGTGCTGGATCCACTACAGCCACCTTTAAAACAAATAGGCCATTCCTGATTGTGTCCGTTTCCTTGTGATCCTGTCACTCAAAACAGGAAGCGCAGGTCACGCTAGGAACTCCCACCTTGTGCCTTCCTGGCCTGGTCCCTTTCAGCTTCAGTTCAAAGGGACTGTGCAATGAAGCAGCATGTTGAGTGAAGCGGGTCACCCTGCCTGTGCAATGTCTTCAGTCACAATGGTGGTGATCCACTTCCCTACCCACTCATCTTGTGCCTTCCCTGCAAAGGCCCTTTAAACTTAAGGAGTGTTTAACTTGAACTGAAGGGAAGGCACTTGATGAGTGGGTAGGGAACTGGTGCAGCTTGGTCCACAGTGGTCTGGAAGGAAGTGGTGGCAAACTTGGGGTGAAGAACACCCTGACTTTGTTGCTCCCCCTGCAACCTACTACTCGTTGCTGATGCAAGCAATTCACTTTATGACTGGGCTGGCCTAGTGGCATAGCTAGAGGGCGTGCAAAGTATTAAGTTTTGCAGGGAGCCTCACCCCAGTGTGCAAGCAGCCCCTCTCCTTCTGAGCCATTCTGGGCGGTGGGAGCAAAATGAAGGGGAGGGATTCCTTGCATCCTGCTGTGAAGCTCCCTGCAAAACTTAGCACTTTGCACTCCCCATACTACACCACTGGCCCAGCTCTCCAGGAGATGATGATACTTTGACTACCATGACCAAACTCTTGGAAATTGTGAGTGGGTATAATGGATGAGACTCTGACTCTGTTCTCCAACACACGTTCACTCAACACATGGAAAGGACTTTAAAGTAATAAAACAACTTTAAATAGATTATCTCAGTTTCCGAAAGGGGAACAGCTGTGTTATAGCTCTCCGGGCTGTACTGAGGCTGCCTTGGCACCGGAAAGTTGGTTAGGACCTAGCTGTTAGCCTGTTGGAGCCAGTGGTATAGCTAGAGGGGGTGCACAGCACTACATTTTGCAGGGAGCTTCACCGCCATGTGCAAATGGCCCCTCCTCTTCTTGTTCAGCATCATTCCAGGTGGTGGGACCAAAAACACCCACCACCATACACCTGGAGGTGTATACCTGGCTTCAAATGTGAGGGGGAAGAGCTGCAGCGAAGCTCCCTGCAAAACTTAGTGCTTTGCACCCCCTCTAGCTATGCCACTGGTTGCAGCAAAACCAGTAAGGAGTCCTGGAGAACTTTGAAGACTAAGGGTGCAATCCTATCCTGCGCTGGAACAGGCAAGCCAAGAGGCTTGTGGTGTATCCAGTGCAGGATAGGGTCCAGAAGCAGCCTTATGGCACATTTGCAACCCTCCTGGGCTGGACCAAGGGACTTGCACCAGCCCAAGTCAATGGCTGGATGGCACCCAAACACACTTATGTCAGCATGAGGACAAAGTAATCCATTCAGTTTATGCTGAAGTAAATGTGCTAGTCTTTAACTTCTGGTTAAATAAATGTGTTAGTCTTTCACAGGACTTTCTGTTGCCCTATAAATTATCTCGTTAACCCTCACAACCCCATAAACTGGGTCAGCATTCCTCCCTGCCAAGGGGGCTCTCTCACTGAGAAATCTGCAGTTTGCTGGAGGCCATCTCATGAGTTCATGTAGCAGAGAAGATTTGCACTGTATTCCAGCCATGACCTGGGTCTCAATGCAAGGGGTCCTATTTTATATACATCTTTGATTCATCTCACTGGAGCACTGAGGGGCAAAACACAGAACAGGGGATCATTAACATCCCAATGCAGTCCTCATGAATGCATGCAAGAAAGAAGAAAGGTGCAGCAAGCAGAACAAGCTGAGACACATTTGCTTTTCTCAGTGGTGGCTGTCGAGGCAAGTGAAGTCCCAGATGTTCCCCAGAAAAGCCTTTGTAAGCCACCGATGAGGTTCAACAATAAAGCCCTGCCTTCAATACAAACTGCCTGTGAGTGTAACTCACTATCTCATTACAAAAAAACCCAGAGGAGGGGATGAGAAATTAATCCAAAAGGAGATGCTAATTAGGAATGCATGCAAAGCAGCCTGCTTCTTTGCAAGAAAGAAAGCATACAATAAAATAAGTTTGTTGTGTCCATGGTTGCCCACCATAAACAAAGTTCTGCAGGTGCTACCTTGCGTACCTCAACCCTGGTGATGGTCTCAAGTCAATCATGACCCAGCCGTACATAAACACATGCTAGAAAACATGCAACGCAAGGAGAAGTGGACCTGGAGCTGGTGCTCAGTTGAGTACTGGTACAGTCCATTCATGGAAATGGACCACCTCAGAATACACCAGGGGCTGGGGGGGTAAGCAGGAAGGCCCACCAGAGCAAAACTCTATACCAGCGGTTTTCAACCGCTGTGCCGTGGCACACTGGTGTGCCGCGAGGCTGCCTCAGGTGTGCCACATGGCCAAGGAGTCAGGCAGCAGCAGCAGGTGCAGGAGAAGCGGCTGCTTGGAGCCTCGAGGCAGCAGGAGAAAAAGGGGCAGCTGATTGGGCAGGCAGCCAGAGGAGCATGGAAAAGATCCTGGCAGGCGGGAATGTGGAGGGAGTGAGGGCGAGCAGCGAGAGCAAGGAGGGAGCGAGAGCGAGCCTGAAGGTGGAAGCAGGTAGGAGCCAGAAGCAGCTGGCTGGAAAGGATCCTGGAGAGACCCTTTTCTTTGCCTGCAATGCCCCAAAGTGACCCTCCCTGCATTGCCTCCCCTGGCAAGGCTTTGGCTTTAAGGGTATGGACCACAATCCGATCCACACTTACCTAGGAGTAAGCCCCATTGACTATAATGGGGCTTACTTCTGAGTGGACATACAGAGGCTTGGTTGCACTCTTTCTTGAATACATGAGCAGGCAAGTGATGCTTTTCTTCCCCCCACCTCCTCCCCTCCTGCACACACATCCCCCATCATAATTGCAGTTAACCCCTCTCTGACTGCCCTTCCCCACCCCTCCCTCTTCCCCACCTTCCAAAGTCCAGAGTCAGTTGCCTCCCATTCTCTCTCTCCCCCCCCACCCCACCCCAGTCAACCCTGCACTTGTTTCAGCCAGATCTCCTCACTGCCCCTCACCTCCCCTTTCTCCAGTATGCTCAGTCTCATCTCTCTTTGCCAGCACCTCCTGGCATATCAGAGCATATCAATTGATAACAGTTTGAACTGACCTGCTTCAAAACATGGTTCTTCCTTTCCAGAAACCACATTCACCTCCCTCTCCAAGCTTCTTGGGAATTTCTTTCATTGTCACGTAATGATCTAAGGCTACAATCCTAACCACACTTTCCTGAGAGTAAGCCCCATTGAACAAAATAGGACTTACTTCTGAGTAGACCTGGCTAGGCTTGTACCCTTAGTTATATTAATTAAATATAAATTAGGGCAGGAGGTCTGGTCTAGAGGGTAGAGCCTCCGTCTGCCTGAAGATAACATCCACAAGGTCGCCAGTTCGAGGCCACCGGCACCGTGCGACCTTGGAGCAGCTGACAAGCTGAAGCCGAGCAATTCCATCTGCTCTGAGCGTGGGAGGATGGAGGCCAGAATGTGAAGCCAGATCGGAATGAAACACCTTGAATGTAGGCGTTCTTGAAAGAAAGAACCTTCTTTGAAATTGTAAAAATCCCTATTTAATAGGGATTTAATAAAGCCTGCCTATGTAAACCGCCTTGAATAAAGTCTTGAATAAAGACCAAGAAAGGTGGTATATAAATACCTGTTATTGTTATTATTGTTAATTAATTGTAACATAAGAATGTAATTAAAAACTAATAGTGTCCCTTGACAACTTTAGTGCCTTGTCAGTGTGCCCTGAGCTGAGAAAGGTTGAAAATGGCTGCCCTATACACAGAAAATTCTACAATACTTCCAATTTCTGTAGCAATCCACTCAATGAAGTGGCTACTGGAAGTTTACTAAAGACTGGATGCGTCTGTTAAAATGACCCAATCATACACCAATCATCAGGGACATATAACAGGGCCTCTGCAGTCTGGTTCCGGGACTATGCCACTTCAGACAGCATGTGAGTATGTGCAAATATTCCAACTATAGGAGCAGGGTTTGTTACAGCTTGGGCTTGTGTCCTATCCTAATTTTTGAATCCTGCCGACTACGCCAATTTGTCCCATCCAAATATCTCAACTCCCTTCTAATGCCCGCTTTTTGGCTAATTAACACTCTCTTTATCTCTAGAACAACCGCTGTGGTGTGCAAAGGAATGAACACAGAACTCCTTATCTTTAGCAACTACCCAAATTTATTGCCATGAACACAGACACTCCCTGCAAGTCCTCTTGTCCAGAGGCTTTCCCTCCCCAAAACCCCACTTAACTCAGTGGGTAAAGGTCTGAAGCCTCCAATTCAAGTCCAATCAGGTCTCCAAAGCACAGTCCAGTCTTCCCAGTCTTCTGTGTCCTCCAGTAGAGTCCTGGCAGTCCCCTTCTCCTGTAGGTCTGGGTCAGGTAGCCCTCTTGTTCTGATTCCCTCCAGGTCAGGTGGCATTTCCCGCTGGGTCAGCATCCAGCTTCCAGCTGGGTCAGTGTCCTGCTCCTTTGGTCTTTCTGAAGCTGCCTTTTATCCTTTGTGTCCCATTAAGTGCAAACGCAGCTCAGCTGTGAGCTACCTCCTTAGCTCATTCAAAGTCCCATTAAGGTCAAATGAAGCTCAGGCGTCCAGCCATTGGCCTTGATTGATTACAACTGTGGAGCCAGCCCTGCCCTTCCCAGAGCTGTCAACCAGCTGTCAAAACATGGAATCGCTGTCAACACCACATCATCCACCTGATGATCTTCTGATCTTCCATTACAGCTTGCTAATGCACCCTGTGAGTCCAAGAGTCCAGGCAGTCCCCCAGCTGACCCTTGCTAATCTATTGCTGCCCCAATTCATCCCCAAATGCTACGGCCACCAGCTGCTGCTCCCCCTCTCTGGCAGGACCAGAGATGGGAAGGAAGGGGTAGAGTGGTCACCTTAGCCGACCATGTCACCACTCCTTTCTTCTGGTCCCACCCTCTGCCAGAGTGGGAAGCTGAAGGAAGGACAGGAGGGAGAAGATGATGAAGAAGAAGATGTTTTGCAGAAGTGGGAATCCTTGGGGTTAAGGGACTGACTCATCATGCGTCTGTTTCTCTTTGAGAGCTGAAAAGCAGAATAAACATTTAAAAATAAATCTCACTTTATTGCCAGTGCATCCAATTTGGAACAAATTGCTATTTCAGGTCAAAAGGTAACATCCAAAAACCCACCACATGTCCAATAAAGGAGGCATTTTTTTACCAGTGTGAATTGACAACCCTTCCTTTTGAGCAACTGATCGGTATTTAAGAGCTCAGTGATAGCAGCGAAAGGAAGGGAGACATTCATTCTGCTTTGCAAATGATCAAATGTTATTGATTTTTATTTCCTTCTGGCTTGGCTTTAGTCTTGCGCATCTGTGACAGACAAATCACACCTTCCCCTCTCTCCACCCCTGATAGAATGACAATCACTCCCAAGTAAGGCTTCAAGATAGGTGATCTGACAGGCAGTGGGAGAAATTTTTCTAAATAAACATAAACAGGATAAAGATTTAATTAAATTGATGGTGACGGCCTTCTGCGAGAGTCCTGGTGCGATCTCTAATACCCTGATGGTTTCGACACACTGTCTGAACGCTTATAGTCTTTATTTGCCCATTTCTTATTGCACTGGGGAAAGGTTGGGAACGGGCCAAAAATGGGAAAAAAGTGTTTCTCTAGAATGATTTCAAGAGGGAGATGGGTTTCAGAAAAAAAAGAAGAGAAGAAAGAAATGAGAAAGTAACAGGTGTGAGGGGTAGTCCCAGCCAGATGGTTCTTTATATTGCCATGTTGGAACATGACACATCTTCCCCAGATCGCCCCAAATTTCTTTCCAGTGGTGTAGCTAGAGGGGGTGCAAAGCAGTAAGTTTTGCAGGGAGCCTCCCCACAGTATGCAAGTGGCCCCTCCTCCTCCCCTTCAGAGCCATTCCAGGTGGGGGGAGCAAAACGGAGGCATTTGCCTGGCTACAAAGAGGACAGGCCATTTGCACACTGTGGGGAGGTTCCTTGCAAAACCTACTGCTTTGCACCCCCTCTAGCTATGCCACTGTTTTGTTCTAATTCTCTTCCCTTCCTTACCTTTCTTACGCCACTTTTACTTTAGCCACCAGATTTACTAATTCCAGGGTCTAATGTCCTCCTCTCAGTGTCTAATTTGTCTTGTCTTAACATGCTGAAAATACTTCTTGAGACAGAAATGACATGGTGGAACAAGGAAAAGGGAATCCTTTCAACTTGGGATGGGGAAGAGTTTGGTAAGCATATTGTCAATACGCTTTTCATTTTCAGAAGGATGGAAACCTATTTTCACTGAAGAAAAATCAAGTTGCTTGCATGAAACTCCTCGAAGCATTCCAGACTGACAGTTCAGCACAGACACATCTGTCAATAGATGTGACGTCAAAGGCTCTGGGGGCCTGGCAGATGCTGTAGCGTGGAGAGTTGTCCCAAGGCGGAGGTGACAGAAGGAGGACCGGTGATCCTGGAATTGCCATCATTCTCGTTCTGCATGGGCTGACTGGTTCCATTCACACCACAGGGTGCACAGCTTCAGTGTACATTCCTCTGGTGATAATTAGAGCTGACTGCACGTCACCTCCAGCCTGTCTGCCCCCTGGAAAAAAAGCCATGGTTGGCTTCAAAACAAGCCTTTTCCAACAACATCCTAGGAGTCTCACATCCTGCTCGCTTACGCTTCCCTCTTCTTGGATGACATAACCATTTCAGAGCAGGAATGTGCGATGAGGGGAGGCAGAGCCTCACCTGTCAAGCTCCAATGAAAACAGCCTCAGGCATGGGTTTATTGCCTTAAGAATTCTGGGGCACTACCCAGAATCTGCAAGGCATTCTGGGGCACTACCCAACCTAGGTAGAGCCAGGTACCTGAGAGAGACAGGAGAGAGACTAGAGGTAAGAGAGGAGAGACGTGGCAGCAATGAACTTGGGCTCTGATTATGGCTGGTTAGCACTCCAGAATTCCTTGCAGAGCCACAGGAAGTCCCTCCCCAGTCACTGATATCTCCACATGTCACTGTGTCAGAGGCAGGTGAACAAATGGGGGCAATTCCGGCAGCCACAAAAGGTATACTCCATTTCTCTCTACCCCTTGCCCAGCCATTGTCCGAAGACTGTGTCCAGTACAGGGATTCCTCACTTCCACAATCTGTTGTGGAATCACAATCACAATTTCACTTAGACAGTCACTGAGAGGCAACAAGATATAATGGGAAGCCTGGAGGATAAAGAGGTCTTCAACTTTCCCACATGAACCATGATGGGTGATCATGCTCTTGACCAAATCTAAATGTTATTCTGTTTTGAGGATAACAGGTTAACACTACTGAGATCCCTAGAGGAAAGGCAGGATATAGTTGGAGAAACAACCGCATGTGAGTTGGTGGGTCCCCAGTGGTGGTCTCACTGATTTTTAGTGGGTCACGTAAGGGTGATGGAAAGATCAGATAACTAATTGTCTCAAGCCCTGAAGCTATTCAAAAATCAGAGAGCCACTAATTGCCCTGCAAAGAGCTGAGGTCCTGCAGTCTGCAAGCATGTTTAAATATAGGGAGATAAATGTTTGAGGGTCTTTTTTCTGGTTATTATTACTTGTAAATAAATGTAACATTATTTCTAGATCTCCTTTAAAAAAAAAAAAAAGTCTGGTAAACTTAGGTGAGTCTCAATAGTGTGTCATCTTAAAAAGTGGGCCCCAGAGCTAAAAAGTTTGGGAACCACTATTCTAAAGCTTTTAATATCTTTATATTATTTTGCTGTGCTTGATACTCCACATTGCTTGAATTTTGGTTCCGTTTTGTTTGTTTTTAAATCATTCTGCCATTACATTAACTGAAGCCATGCAAAGTTTGTGACAGGGAGGATGGGAGAGGTGGAAAGACCCCCTTTTCACTGTACGTTGCTCTTCTGTGAAATTTACATGTTCCTTTTACTGGTCTCAGTAGAGATTTTGGTGTTTATCGCTTGCTTTAAACATCAGAATGAGTATGCTACAGATTTGGGATAGATATGACATTTGAAAGAAGCCTCATGAGAGAGAGAGAGAGAGAGAGGGAGAGAGAGAGAGAGAAGTGATAGCATTAAAAATAATCACACTGAATGTTTGATCCTCAGGGCTCAACTGTGGGGGTTTTCTACCAGATCACTGAGAGGTGCTAAATCACATTTGCAAAGTACCTAAACACATTCTCATCAGTCTTCATTGCCTCTCTCTTGGGTAGGAGGGGGCTGCAGTTTTACTCAGTTGCCCTTGCAGAAAAAGGTTGCTGAAAGATTTCTTGTTTTTAAAACTAAGATCCTCAAAGGCAGGGTTGCCAACTACCCAGGCTCTGCTGCCATATCCTAACTCCCCCCTACTGGGCCAGGAGACCCACTGGGGCCACCTGGCTGCTACGTCGGGTAAGGAAGTGTTTGTTCCTTTACACGAGGAGACTAGGCACTGCCTCCAGGGACCCATTGGATGCAGTGGTCACCATTTCGGCACCACTGCAGCCCTGGACGCTAGGGAAGGACAGGATTGGACTACCTGTTGGGAGTGACATGATCCAATCCAGTGCTTACAAAACACACAAGGCCCTTTCTCCTTGTGCCTATTGTCTTGCACCAAGAACTGCAGAGATGGTAGGGCACCTCAACTTTTTTTGCAAAGTGGTGGCACCAGGGAGGGCCTCTTTGAGGTGTGTTTGTGATGGGCCAGTGGTGCCACTGAGCCATACCATCACCTTAGAGTGAGCACTCAAATGATAGTGGATCTCTTGGGAGGGGGATTGGCTGGGACTGCTAAGCAAAGGGTATCTGGCTTGGGGTAGATGGTGCAAACCAGCAACCTCCAGCCCTTTCAGTTGACGCAGATGAGCTAGAAATGTCACATGACCATACTTGGCTTGGAGTCAGGGTGGGATACCTCAAAAATGGGAGAAGCTGACTATCTCCTCCAAGTTAAAAAAAAAAAAAAAACTGTGCTAAGGGAGGGTTCTGAGTGTCAGGTGTTGAGACCTGCTGCGAGGCAGAACTGAATGCATGAATTCAATAACTTGTGGTTCCATTTTATTCTAAGTATCTTGTTTTGGGCGTTTATGGGAGGGGTGGAAGGGAAGGAGGGCAATGCTTCCCCTGCCTTCTTCAGCGCTGGCTCATATCTCCAAATATCCATCCCTACCTTTGCAAAGCTTGACCGATTGTGTGATCTACTAACTGTGTAATTTGCAGTGGCGTAGCTATAGGGGGATGCTGCGGTAAGTACTGCAGGCGCCACAATACGTCATGTAAGTGGCCCCTCCCACTTGCCGTTGGAGCCATTCTGGGTAGCAATGGCAATGCGCAGGCATGAGTGCCTGCACATTGTCTTCGCTGCCCAGGATGACTCTGTCAGTGAGCGGAAGGGGCTTCTTACATGGCGCATTATGGAACCTGCACTACTTATAACACTGCCCATGGCTGTTTGGATCTTCAGTCATACATATATCCTACTTCTCCATCCAAAATTGTGACCTTTGACTTTTCCTGGGAGCAGTGGCATAGCTAAGGAGGTGCAGAGGGTAGCAATTGCACCAGACAACAAGCTTTAGGAGGGCAACAAGCTGAGCTTGACACTAGTGGCCAAAATTGTGAAAACCTTGGTATGTACGAATAATACCATCATGTTATATATCATTGGAAAGGTAATTTAATGCAGAATGCAATGAAATAAACCTCACTGGAATATCTGCATTCCATCAAACGTTACGGTCAATTAACCAGAAAATGAAAACACAACTGCCTTATGGAACAGAAAGTGGATATCTTTAACTCAGAACTGACCTGAGACTGACTATTCTGAGAGCCAATGAGATGCTGTTATGCTACAGCATGGAACCAAAAAGGTGTTAATATGAGTCAACGCTCATGAGTTTAGAGGCGGGTTTTTCCCAAATTCTCACTTTTTTAAAAAAAGAAAAAGCCTGGGCATGACGTCACTTCTGGTTGTGATACCACTTCCAGGGCATCATTTTGAGCTTGGCATCAGGCTACATGACCATTAGCTACGCCACTGCTTGGGAGAACATTGGCCTGTAACTCTGGCTTCAAGAGAGAGGAAAATATTTTCTATGTAGTACGTGTTGAGCTGCAGCCCATCAAAATTTGGGTGGGCAGGCAAAGAAAACATGCCTGCCCCTAACATCAGTGGCTGGGTTTGTGTCCCTGCTCCCCAGCCTTTTTTCAAGGCAGTTGTATTTAAGCATGCTTTGCCCATTTCCCTCTTTTGCTCCCAAATTATTGTGTACCACCGAGGATGCTCACAATGGCTTCTGATGCCAATCAGTGGCCGTTTTGCGGAACGGCACAAAGCCCGTTTCTCCCCCCCCCCAATTGGCATCTCCTCATTTGCCTTCAAATTCAACTGCTTCCCATTCATCATCCTCCAGCATTCAATAGGCTGGGCTTGCGCTTGGCTGAGGCAACAATTCACCGCTTCTTGGTCGCTATTAGTTTCCCTTGATCACCTGTCGATCTGGTCTGTTTAATAAGGTGGTAAATCTTATTGCTGGGTTGTGGGTAACAGCGATCACCGAGGGCGCAACAATCATTATGGCAAACAATAACCTGGGTTGCTGAGATGCTTTATTTATCTAGCCTCTCCTAGGCCCCATGGACATTCCCAGCTGTGCTTTATCAGTTTCCGGGATAATTCATTTTCCTGCTTTCTTTGCAAGAGGTTTCAGAGGAGATGCAAGTAAATCTTTCTCTAAACAGCACACATTGTATCCAGCGGCACCAAACAGCTAATAAATAGGTCATACGTGTTGGTGTTACATAATCATTTATAATCACCACCCTTTGTATACGATCCTTCCCAGCCAGAATATCCATCTTCTTTGACGGAAGACCATTGCTGAAGGCTCAGCTCCCTGTTACTTAGAGAATGCCATTTATAGCAAATGCCAAGGTTATCATCACTGGGTTAGCAAAGGGGGGTGGGGGGGAAGAGGCGGTGAACTGATTTCATGTGTCATGCTGGCAATAAGCAGTAGAGGGAAGGCTTTTCCTCTGCAAATGTCAGAGGAAAAAGGTGCCTCTGTGTTGTCTTTTCAGACATTCAGGACTCACCTACTGGCAACGTATGTGGCTTGAGCTCTGTGAAGCATGAGAGCTCTTGGGGATTCCCCTTGAAGACGGTTCAGAAGCTTCAGGTAGCACAGTAGCCTGCAGTTCACCCTCTGGTGGTTGTAAAGACATGAGACCATACACAGTTTTGCAGCACAGCAAAAGACAATGACACCTGTGTGTTTGTGCATGAGTGCGCATGAAGCTAAGGCTTAAAACTGTACAAACCAAGTTTCCCAGTGATATCTCAATTCCCAAGGGAAATGCAGTATTAATGGGTGTTTTATGTTTCTTGGCCCTTTTGAAAACAAGCGCCGTGATCAAAGTGGCATTTGAACTTGAAAAGTAGTGTCTGAAACACGCTTACCAGTTTTTATTTTCATATCTCCATCTCCAAGAGAAATAGCCCACTCCAGTACTTTTTCAGGTCCTTACCCTGCCCGAACTCCAAACATGGATATGAAAGTTGAGCTGATGTATAAACTTGAAAGATAGAACTGAGTTCTGATTGTGCCTACCAGATTTGATCCCAATGGTCAAGAAAAATGTTGTATTGCTAACATAGATATGTTGCTAACAACATATAGAGTTGTTTTACTGACAACATATAGAAATAATATATGACACACAGCTTCATGTATTGCACTTTATATAAAATGAGAGGGCAGATCCCTGCCCCAGTAAGCATACAATCTGTAGACAACAGAGCAAGAAAAGCAAAATTGAAGCAAGGGTTCTCAGAGGTGGAATATGTGATGTGGAATTCAGGTGCACAGAGTTACGGCTTACTGACAATAGGGTCGGAGGACTGGGAGGTTATGCTAAAGTCTTCAGAGGAAAAAAGTGGGTTTTAAG
Organism: Tiliqua scincoides; assembly: GCF_035046505.1. Classification (NCBI taxonomy): domain Eukaryota; kingdom Metazoa; phylum Chordata; class Lepidosauria; order Squamata; family Scincidae; genus Tiliqua; species Tiliqua scincoides. The sequence goes on along the minus strand of NC_089824.1, from coordinate 8,582,315 downwards.
GGGGGCTGTGAAGGAAATAAGAGATGCAGCAGCAGCATCCAGCCGCTGTAGGGGGCAGCAAAAAGAAAGGGTAGGGTCATAAAAGGAAGCATGGGACCTTCAGGTGGGTGAGGTTGGCAGAGCTGGAGGAACAGCAGGCAATAATATAATGGCAGAGAGATAAAAAGGGGCAAGTCTGGAGGGTTTTGAAGGCCATGATCAAGAGCTTATGCTGGATCTTGGAGTGGGCAAGAAACCAACATGCAGATTTAAGGAGAAACATGACGTGATTATCTAGTGGGTCCATGTGAATAAAGGAAGGCCTAGAGATAACAGCTCAATATGTTCATTCCATCTTCAGAACAGAACCTGGCAATGAAACACAAGGCAAACACCCCTGGCTTTTATAGTCTTTAGCTCCGCCCAGACTCCCCATGATTGGTGCAGTTGAAACCTTAACTAGAGGGCCAATCGGATGGTAGGATTTCTATCCATCACCAGATTGGCCAGCCAGCAGTCTGGGCCAATCAGCTATGCGGGATTTCAGTCCTGCATAATTTACATACATAACAATTAGAGTGACAGAAGAGACGCTGTCAGCACAGCTATGAGCTGAGGTGGATTGCAACAGCAGCAGATTGCAAGGGGTCTGGGGGGCAGTTGATTTGGGGTGCATTTCATCCCAAGTTGCTGCTCCACCTCTCTCCAGGCCACCACTGATACAAACCACAATGAACTGCTTCCCGCTCTCCTTGTTCCCCATGTAGTTTCCTTAAAGCCAAAAAGTGCAAGACTGCACTGCAGCACAAGGAAGTGCAGTGGGTAGGGAGGCAGGTGAGGCAGAGTCTCCCCACCGGAGTCCTTCAAAAAGCACCACCACTGCCTTGTGAGGTACTCAAGCACACTCAACCCATGCGCAAAGCATGGGTTCTTCTCTTCGGACGCTCTAAGCATGTGGGCTGAGAGTGCTTGAGAAACTCACGTGGCGGCGCTTTTCAAAGGACTCCAGTGGGGAGGCTCTGCCTCACCTGCCTCCCCACCCACCACATGTCCCTGCTATGTCGCAGGCAGCAATGCCAGTGTGGGGTGGCAGCCTTGGTGTGGGGTAGCACTCCAGGTTGTGCCATCCCTAAGGAGAATTGAATGCTTTTGGTAGCAGAAAACTGGATTGAGATGAGGGTTGTTGCTAAGTTAATGAAAGACCAGGATGGAGCAGGTTGTGGTAGCCATGGTGAGAGATGACCAGAACATGAATGTCAGGTTTGCTAAGGGTGCAGAGAGAAATATTTTTGCAGTGCAGTAAAGGGGAAAATAATCTTATTTGCCAATGTACTAAGTATGTGGACTATAACAGAGACAGGCATCAAAGAGGCCTCACTTGTTCCAAAGGTTGGGTGTGACATTGGTTGTCATCTCAGTGGTGATGGTGGTTGGGTCATCTTGAGAAGATGGAGAGGCAGCAGAGCTGAAACATCAGGCAGTTGGGGATGTGGGATTGAGTGGAAGGAGACTGTTTGGTGGTAGAGAGGCAGAGGAGTGCCAGCAGCAAGGAAATGGTACTGAGAGCCTTGAGATGTAATGAGGATCTGTGCCGAGGGGGGGGAGGGGAGAGAGGAAAGTGCAGAGTGCAGAAATAGAGAAGAACAGATCTCTGAAGGACTCCAGCAGAGAAAGGAAAAGGGAAGGAAGAGCTTCCCCAGTGAGAACGTTCAAACAAGGATAAGATAGAGCGAGGACCATCTGATTTACTCATATTGTTGTTGCTATTGATTCTGTTACTTTCTGAAAGCTGTCCTGAGAGTTCTGCCTGAAACACTGGCTACCTATGCTAAAAATAAACAAGTAAACAAACACATCAAAGGCTGGAATCACAGAGATGAAGGGAGTCCACCAAAACAGAGTGAGCAGCTGTGCCCAAGTCAAGGAGGATGAAGACAGAGTTGAGACTTTTCAACCTGGCAGTGAGGAGCGCACAGGTGATTTTTGTGTGGATGGGGCTGTCACAAATGGAGCCTCAAGACGGTGGCATGATTCCTGGGCATTGCTGTCCCACGCTGCTCAGGTGAAATAGCCAGGCATCTCTGCTAAGCAGAAACCAATCTCTCTGGTCTGACCACCGCTCTGCTCCAGTGGAGATTAAGCTGTTCGCTTGAGTGGGAAAAAGGGGGAAGGGCTTCAAACTGAGTAGTGGTGATGGATTTCATTGGGGGAGAGGGAAGGGAGCTTATAACCTTTCAGGAGTGCAGAGTTTCAGCTGTGGTTTACTGAGGCATGAACTCTTGCTCTTTCTTAGACGTACACACATACAGAGAGAGAGAGAGAGAGAGAGAGAGAGAGAGAGAGAGAGAGAGAGAGAGAGAGAGAGAGAGAGATTTGGTCAATTTAGGGACCTTACTTGTCTCCTAATCTCTGTAGGCTCTGTTCTCAGATTCATTAAGATTCCTTTGCCACTTTTCAGTGGCATAACTATAGGGGGGGCAGAGCTGTAAGTACTGCAGGTGCAGTCACGTGCCTCTTGCTCTCCTGTTCGTTGCCATCGCTGCCCTGAATGGCTCTGACAGTGAGTGGGAGGGCCTACTTACCCAGCACATGGTGGCACCTACAGTACTTGCTGCTCTACCACAGTATAGCTACGCCACTGATCCTTCTTGGCAACTTTCTTATTCAGCATTTATGGCCCCCATCTGTTCACAACTAACCACTGGAAGGTTTTTCTGGCTTGCCTTTGAGAGTTCTGAATGGCACTTGTCCACCTCCCCCCATGACACATCTGCACCCTGTGCAGGTCTAGGAATATGACACAGCCCCACAAAGCAGCCCTACAATATTCCCCACTGAAGACTATTCCAAGTATAGCTAAGCGGAAATCAGTCTCAACTTTTAGACCTTTCCCTTCCTAGAGTCAAGCTAGGCATTATTTTATACATGTGTTATGCAGTTCCATGCGTTTTTCTACCTAAATGAGTCAGGAAGGCAACCCAGATGGAAGTCGTAGTGGGGAGACAGGGAGGCAACCCAAATGGGGGTCATAGGAGACAAGAGCTTAAACCCTCCAAGGTACCAATCCAGATAGCCCACCGCCAGGCTATTTGACCCGAGATGAAGGCTCTAACCTGCACCAAATGGCATGTTTTCCCCCCAGATCAAATAGCACATGCAAGAGGCTTGATCCAGAGCAGGACCTTGCCCAATGGTTCTCAAATTGTGAGCTGGGGCTCACGATTGTGAGCTCCTTGGGGAACAGTAGAAACCAGCCAGGGGAACCGTGGCATCCTCACAAAAAACCCACCACCCTATACAGTGTTTAGGATTCTAGCCCTGATGAGGAGCTGTGGCCAATGGCCCAGTAGGTCAAGGGAGCTGCCAGTTGTAAAAGTTAGGCTTATTCACTTCCCTGTACTCCTGAGGTCACTTCCCACAGAATTTTGTCCCTGCAGCTCCAGTCATCAGCAGGACCTATCACTCTCATCAGTGCTTATGCACCGACTCTGTCGTCTCCAGCAGAAGCCAAAGACAAATTCTATGATGACCTGGCCACCACTGTCAAGAAAATCCCTGTAAAAGAGCCATTGTTCATCCTCGGCGATTTCAATGCTAGAGTTGGTGCTGATAACAGTTCATGGCCCACTTGCTTAGGTCAGTTTGGCACTGGGAGGATGAACGAAAATGGCCAACGCCTGCTAGAGTTTTGCTGTCATCACGGTCTCTGTGTCAGCAACACATTCTTCAACACAAAGCCCCAACATAGAGTCTCTTGGAGACATCCAAGATCAAAGCACTGGCACCAGCTCGACCTGATCCTCACCAGACGCTCCAGCCTTCCCAGCATCAAGATCACACGCAGTTATCATGGTGCTGCCTGCGACACTGACCACTCCCTGGTGTGCAGCAGAGTGAAACTGCAAACAAAGCGACTGTATCACACGAAAAAGGAAGGAAGACCTCGCATTGATACCAGCAAGACCCGGGATCAGAGAAAAGTGGAGGAATTTGCACAAGCGCTTGAGGAATCTCTTCCAGGCCCGGCCGACGCAAACGCATCCAACAGATGGGAACATTTCAAGAATACCGTTTACAACACCGCCTTGTCCATATTCGGCAAGAAGACCAACAAGGTGGCAGACTGGTTTGAAGCCCACTCTGAGGAGTTGACACCAGTCATTGAGGAAAAGAGGAGAGCTCAAGCAGCATACAAGGCCTGTCCCAGTGAGCGCAACCTGCAGGTCCTCCGAACTGCTCGCAGCAAAGTCCAACAGACTGCCAGGAGATGTGCTAACGACTACTGGCTCCAGCTCTGTTCCGAAATACAGATAGCAGCTGACACGGGCAACATCAAGGGGATGTATGATGGTATCAAGCAGGCCCTAGGTCCAACACAGAAGAAAATTGCCCCTCTGAAGTCTGCCACAGGCGAGGTCATCCAGGATCGGGCGCAGCAGATGGAACGCTGGGTGCAGCACTACTCTGAGCTATATTCCAGAGAAAATGTAGTCACCGAAGAAGCACTGAACAACATTGAGTGCCTGCCTGTGCTGGAAGAGCTTGACAGTGAACCAACCCTAGAAGAACTTCACGTGGCCCTGGACTCCCTTGCCTTTGGCAAGGCACCTGGAAAAGACAGCATCCCTGCTGAAGTCCTAAAATGCTGCAAAGAGATCATAGTCACTGAGCTGCATGAAATCCTCTGTCTCTGCTGGAGAGAAGGTGGAGTACCTCAAGACATGAGGGATGCAAACATCATCACGCTGTACAAGAACAAAGGTGACAGGGGTGACTGCAACAACTACCGCGGCATCTCTCTCCTTAGCGTTGTAGGAAAGCTGTTTGCCCGAGTTGTACTAAAGAGGCTCCAGGTACTTGCAGAGAGCGTCTATCCAGAATCGCAGTGTGGATTCCGAGCCAACAGGTCCACCACTGATATGGTATTCTCCCTTAGACAACTGCAGGAGAAATGCAGGGAACAACGACAGCCACTCTTTATAGCCTTCATAGATCTCACAAAGGCTTTCGACCTGGTCAGTAGAGACGGCCTCTTCAAGATTCTCCCCAAGATTGGATGTCCACCCAGGCTCCTCAGCATCATCAGATCTTTCCACAAGGACATGAAGGGCACTGTTGTCTTCGATGGCTCCACATCAGACCCTTTTGACATCCGAAGCGGAGTGAAGCAGGGCTGTGTTCTTGCACCAACCTTGTTTGGGATTTTCTTCGCTGTCCTGCTGAAGCAGGCCTTTGGAACTGCAACAGAAGGCATCTATCTCCGGACCAGATCAGACGGAAAGCTCTTCAACCTCTCCAGACTGAGAGCAAAATCCAAAGTCCAGCTGAAATGTCTGCGTGACTTCCTCTTTGCCGACGATGCAGCTGTCACTACCCACTCTGCCAAAGATCTCCAGCAGCTCATGGATCGTTTTAGCAAGGCCTGCCAAGATTTTGGACTGACAATCAGCCTGAAGAAAACACAGGTCATGGTTCAGGATGTGGCCTCACCTCCCTGCATTACAATCTCTGAACATGAACTGGAGGTTGTCCATGACTTTGTGTACCTTGGCTCAACGATCTCCGACACACATTCTCTCGATACCGAGCTAAACAAGCGCATCGGTAAAGCAGCTACCACGTTTTCCAGACTCACAAAGAGAGTCTGGTCCAACAAGAAGCTGACGGAACATACCAAGATCCAGGTCTACAGAGCTTGCGTCCTGAGTACACTTCTGTACTGCAGCGAGTCATGGACTCTTCGCTCACAACAGGAGAGGAAACTGAGCGCTTTCCACATGCGCTGCCTCCGACGCATCCTCGGCATCACCTGGCAGGACAAAGTTCCAAACAACACAGTCCTGGAACGTGCTGGAATCCCTAGCATGTATTCACTGCTGAAACAGAGACGCCTGCGTTGGCTTGGTCATGTCGTGAGAATGGATGATGGCCGGATCCCAAAGGATCTCCTCTATGGAGAACTCGTGCAAGGAAAGCGCCCTACAGGTAGACCACAGCTGCGATACAAGGACATCTGCAAGAGGGATCTGAAGGCCTTAGGGATGGACCTCAACAAGTGGGAAACCCTGGCCTCTGAGCGGCCCGCTTGGAGGCAGGCTGTGCAGCATGGCCTTTCCCAGTTTGAAGAGACACTTTGCCAACAGTCTGAGGCTAAGAGGCAAAGAAGGAAGGCCCATAGCCAGGGAGACAGACCAGGGACAGACTGCACTTGCTCCCGGTGTGGAAGGGATTGTCACTCCCGGATTGGCCTTTTCAGCCACACTAGACGCTGTGCCAGAACCACCTTTCAGAGCGCGATACCATAGTCTTTCGAGACTGAAGGTTGCCAATACTAATACTCCTGAGGTGGAGTGAAAGCCCTTTTGAAAGACAAGGGAAAGGTTTCACACCTCCAAGGGTCCTCACTAACTCCTCTCCTTTCCAGCTTTCTCCTCCTTTTCTTCCTGAACACTACCAAACTGCTAAGACCAATGCAGGCTGATCAGCCAACCTTCTTGGAACATTCCTGTCTAAGTTCTCCTTCCACCTCCCTCAACCTGGGAACTGCTGGAGTTGGTACAACTCCGTCTGCTGTCCAGAGGTGGCAGGATACTGTCCTGAAAGGGTTAAGCCCTAGCCCAGTGACCCTACACTTTACCTGTCCCCTTTGGATGACCTAGGTGGGGGTGTGGCCCAGACCCTATATAACCTTCCCTTCGCTCCGAGCATGCTGTCTTCTCTCTCTTTCTTCGCTGACCACTGACCCGTTGGGATGGCACGCAGCAGGGCTCTGCTGGCGCCACCATCTTGACCATGTGGCATGCAGGACGAGGCAGCTTTATGGCCTTGTTGTCTTTAAGTTAGAGTAACCTCTGATCTCAATCAGATGCTGTAAACATACTTCTATGGAACCGTGAGTAAATGACTTCTTTTGCAACTTCAACCAGCCATTGCTGTTTGTCTTTATTGATTAGCAGTCAGCCAGGTGTGGGAGGCTCCCTGGGGTTGATTCCCAGCAAGAGGGGGGGTCTGCTGCTGAAGCTACTTTGCTTCCCCCCCCTAAAGAGGAAACCAGTTTAAAGATTCCTCCAACAGGAACTGGGGGACAGATAGGAGCATATTTGTACCCGTTTGACTAAGTATAATCCCAGTTTCAAATACTCAGTGGGGCTTTTCAGTAACTGCTGAAACTTCCCAAGAGGCATCCAGCAAATTGAACAGCACTGAGCCATTTTCACACGGCCCCCGTTTCATGTAACGAGGGATGGAATGCACCCAAGAAACTAATGGACTTTGAGAGAAGTGACCTGCACTAACTCACTGACTGCTCAGAAATGTCACTGAACACTGCCATCTATTTCTAGATACTAGGTAACCTCTCCTTGGCTCAGGAGCTAGTTCCTCCCTTAAGCTCCAGATCTGGAGATGAAGACCTTATGATAATAGGATGGTGTTCATCTGAAGTCAGTATGCATTAGCATCAGGAATAGAACAATTTCAGCTGAAGCTGGATTAAGTAAGGTAAGTACTTTACCCCAGTGGTTCCCAAACTTTTTAGCATGGGGACTCACTTTTTTAAACAATAGTCTATATTGGGACACACCTTGGTTTACCAGACTTAAAAAAGGAGATCTAGAAAGAAATTATTTATTCATAAATAATAACCATAAAAAGACCTTCAAACACGTATCTCTCTATATTTACACATCCTTGCAAACTGCAGGAGCTGAGCTCTTTGCAGGGTAATTAGCAGCTACAGTATTTTTTGAACAGCCTTAGGGTTTGAGGCAATTATGATCCTTTCATCACCGTTTGGAGACCCATCAAAAATCAGGTCACGATCCACCAGTGGGTCCCAACCCACCGTTTTGGAAACCACTGCTTTACACTATGTACCTCTCTGCCCAAGCATGTTCAACTGCCCACAAGATATGGAGACTGTGCTGACATTGCTGCTGCAACTTGTGAGTAGCATTTAGTTATCCAACTTTCCATCGCTGAAGCAGCAGTGCCAAGGGAGCATGCACTATGACGAGGGCTTAAAACTTTTGATTTCTTTAACAAATAGAATCAATATAATCCTAAACACTAGTATTTTGTTAGGAGACTAACCTTCTGTCTCATGGACAGAATTTATAATCTACTGAAACCTTGTTCATTCTGAAATGATTCAAGGTCTTAGAGAATGGAATTTTGAGTTATTCCCCCCACCATGAAAACAAAGACCTTGTTTCTATGAACTTACTTGAAAAAGCTAAGGAAACTGAGAAAAGGAGCAATAAAAGGTTCCTCCCCACCAACTGTCCCTCCAAAACTTTTGTTGGCAACTTTCAGTCTCGAAAGACTATGGTATTGCGCTCTGAATGGTGGAACAGTATCTAGTGTGGCTGAAGAGGCCAATTCGGGAGTGACAATCCCTTCCACACTGGGAGCAAGTGCAGCCTGTCCCTGGTCTGTCTCCCTGGCTATGGGCCTTCCTTCTTTGCCTGCCTCAGCCTGTTAGCCACGTGTCTCTTCAAACTGGGAAAGGCCATGCTGCACAGCCTGCCTCCAAGCGGGCTGCTCAGAGGCCAGGGTTTCTCACCTGTTAAGGTCCACTCCTAAGGCCTTCAGATCCCTCTTGCAGATGTCCTTGTATCGCAGCTGTGGTCTACCTGTAGGGTGCTTTCCTTGCACGAGTTCTTCATAGAGGAGATCCTTTGGGATCCGGCCATCATCCATTCTCACAACATGACCGAGCCAACGCAGGTGTCTCTGTTTCAGCAGTACATACATGCTAGGGATTCCAGCTCGTTCCAGGACTGTGTTGTTTGGAACTTTGTCCTGCCAGGTGATGCCGAGGATGCGTCGGAGGCAGCGCATGTGGAAAGCGTTCAGTTTCCTCTCCTGTTGTGAGCAAAGAGTCCATGACTCGCTGCAGTACAGAAGTGAACTCAGGACGCAAGCTCTGTAGACCTGGATCTGACCTCCAAAACTACTCTATCTTTAATTGGCTGCCCTCAAAGAAGAGATAAGGCAAGATGATGAAGGCAAGATTACCTGCTGGAAGTGCTGGGCCTGTTTAGCCAAGATAAAAGGAGGATGAGAGGAGATAATGATTCTGCTCAATAAATACCTGAGAATGGAAGGAAGAAGAAAGAGGTGACTATAATAGAGAAGGAATGGGCTGTTTTTGAGAAATCACTTGGAACTGACAAGCCACCCTCCTTAATGGCTCTGAGCCCTACCCACTCCTAGGATGGCTCCTGGATGTCCCAGACTCAAGTTGGGATATCCTTCCAATGGTTTCATTTTAAACTTCCACTCCCAAAGCTGTCCATCTATGGTCATTACACTTGACTGAATCTGTTAGAGAGGTGAGATGGTGAGCACGCTAGAGAGGTGAGATGGTGAGCACCCCCCACCCTGGTTCAACCACTGTAACCAACTGCCATTTGTCGGACATTCCTCCTCTGTGACCATTCCACCTGGTCATTATAAACTTCATTATGTAACAATGTGAAACACTTGGTACATTTGTAGGCAGGTAAGAGAAAAGGCCATGTAGTTGTTCATCTTCAAAGTATGATGTAGCTGCAAGGGGCATGGTCCCTCAAGTCCCAAATTGCTGGTTCAAGCCTGGTAAGACCTAAAAGACCAGTTTTGCCACAACATCTCCCCATAACACCCTGTTCTGGATGGAACACTGAATTCACCACATGTATTTATTTGAAGGATCTACAGCGTTCTCCTAAGTGGAAACCCATTTTTAGGGTAGATAAATTCTGTTCTGTGTTCCAGAGTTCTTTGCGAACTACAAGGAGCTGGGGTTATGGCAGGGATTGGTTCAGTGCTTTCAGATATTCTGTTTTTAGGGATCATATCAATTGCTCAGGGAGGTGCGGTGCAGGTGAAACAGAACCGCCCCATCTTTGTCTGTGGAAAAGCACCGCAACTGCCCCACCTGCTTACTCCTGTGTAAGGAGAGCCTCCTCATGTGTAAGTGAGTGGCAGCCCAATCCTATCCAATTTTCCAGTGCCGGTGCAGTGGGATGTGCACTGCATCCTGTGGTGGGGAGGCAGTCACAGAGACCTCCACAAGGTATGGGAACATAAGAACATAAGAACAGCCCCACTGGATCAGGCCATAGGCCCATCTGGTCCAGCTTCCTGTATCTCACAGCAGCCCACCAAATGCCCCAGGGAGCACACCAGATAACAAGAGACCTCATCCTGGTGCCCTCCCTTGCATCTGGCATTCTGACATAACCCATTTCTAAAACATTTGCTCCCTTACCTCTGGGCTGCATTGCAGCTGCACTGGTGCTGAAAAGTTGGATAGGATTGGGCCCTGGGTTGGCTGCAATGCTTTCCCACGGACTACAATGAGGTGGTTCTTCTTCATTTGTCATCCCCACACCGCACGCAACCAATCCATCAAGGAACCCTTGTAGATTATAGCAGGCATGCTGGGTACTTGCCCAGCATGTGAGGTCCTTGCCAAGCTTGTTGGGTCTCATTATAAAAGAAAAGAGGAGGGCCTATTGCTTACTAGTACAACTCTGAGTGCCAAAGTCCACATATTCAACCGTAGGAGGTCTGGTCTAGAGGGTTGAGCCTCCGTTTGCCTGAAGATAACATCCGAAGGTCGCCAGTTCGAGGCCACCGGCACCGTGTGACCTTGAAGCAGCTGACAAGCTGAGCAGAGTTATTCCATCTGCTCTGGGTGTGGGAGGATGGAGGCCAGGATGCAGGCCAGATCAGAACGAAACATCTGAATTGTTGTAGCTCTTGAAAGATAGAGCCTTCTTTCAATTGTAAAAATCCCTACAGGGATTTAAATTAGCCTGCCTATGTAAACCGCCTTGAATAAAGTCTGAGGAGAAATCTGAGGACCAAGGAAGGCGGTATAGAAATACCTGTATTATTATTATTATTATTATTATTATTATTATTATTATTATTATATTTCAGCTAAATTGATTTTAGGTGGCAGTGCTGGGTGCCTGAAAGCTTGGAGAGCTGCTGTCAATCAGCATGGATAACACTGGCTAGCTGATCTGACTCATAAGGCAGCCTTTTATATTTGCAAGACACTAATGCAAATGAACAGAATGATATCCCATTGATCACACTACTTCCGGAGCTTTTATCCGACAGTTCCTTGTATTAAGTTCTGAGCAGTGTGAAAAGTTACTTGGATTTACCTTCAAGAGACTTGTGTTCTTGAAAAGTACCCCCGCACCTTAGAAGTTTTTTATGATACATAATAATATATTATTCTGGCTTCAGTTGCAGGAAATACATATGACTCACCTGAGTTCAGTGAGGTATTCAATATACATTATATACTATACTGATGACAAAATCAAGCTTTTTAGAAAGTTCATATCTGACACATACTCTTTGTGGCCTTCAGATATTCAGTTAAAAAATTGGATCTCCTTGTTCAGTGCTTTTGACTTGTCTTGTTTGTTTCCAGCTAATGAATTAAAACTGAAGGTGAGCCATCAAGACAGTCTTACCCTGTCAACTCTTAGATTCCATCCTTCAGTCCCTGATGTCAGGATCTCTGGTCACAGTCAATGTTTGGGTTGCTGTGGCTCAAGTCATCTTCAGAATAAAAGGGTCACTTACTTGTTCAACCATCAGGCCCGCCTCTGATTTAATGATATCCCATATTGAGGGATCTATAGATTCCACACCTCAGAGCAATGGTAGGGGGGGAAAACCCACAAAGTGTTGTACTGGAGGCAGAATTTGGTGCCCTGACAATCTGGGCATTTTGGGTTTTTCTCTCCTTTTTATTAAAAGTTTCTAGTCCTCATGACTTCAAAGATAGGATTTAAAGGGACGATGGGTACAGTCATCCAAACCCACTCTAGAATTAATCCATAATAAACAGTTTCATTTCTCCGATGTTCACTGGACATGTAGTTTCTAGGATCCCTGGATACAGTTGCAGAAGGATTTTGCAATTTTCAAGAGTGTTATGAACTAAAAAAGAAATTCATTTGTGGGTTCTCAGGCCAGGTTCAAGAAGTCTGAAAAATTTCTTGATGTTTCGTATGTCAGCGTTCGTCCAATAGTGTGTAAATAGTGTTAAGAACATAAGAACAGCCCCACTGGATCAGGCCATAGGCCCATCTAGTCCAGCTTCCTGTATCTCACAGTGGCCCACCAAATGCCCCAGGGAGCACACCTGATAACAAGAGACCTGCAAGGCCTCCTGGGAATTGTAGTTAAGACCATAAGAACAGCCCCACTGGATCAGGCCGTAGGCCCATCTAGTCCAGCTTCCTGTATCTCACAGCGGCCCACCAAATGCCCCAGGGAGCACACCAGACAACAAGAAGTCCTGCAAGGCCTCCTGGGAATTGTAGTTTAAGAACATAAGAACAGCCCCACTGGATCAGGCCATAGGCCCATCTAGTCCAGCTTCCTGTATCTCACAGCGGCCCACCAAATGCCCCAGGGAGCACACCAGATAACAAGAGACCTCATCCTGGTGCCGATCCCTTGCATCTGGCATTCTGACATAGCCCAGTGTTATACATAGGAGAGATACGTGAGTTCCCAGGCTTCTCCACTATACATTTAATAGGATCAGTTGGAATATCACGTGTGGCATGAACTGTGGGGTAAGTAGGGAGAGACTGTGTAATATTTTACTTACACATGAGCAAGCAGCTTTTTGCTGCCTCTCCCCCCAAAATCTGTGCCCTGCACTCATTCACTACAAATACTCGAAAAGCCTGGGGTGTCCTTGAGTATCTGACTTTATGCTCAAAGAACACAAATGCTAGATCCTTCTCCTCCTTCTCTCCAATCTGGGGGAATGGGGGTGATGTAACTGTTGGTTAAGCAACCCAACAAAGGTCCAACTGCCTATTGGGGCCTCTCCTCCTCCAGCATGAAATTAATATTTTAGAATATTTTTTTTCTGCCAGAATTAATAAGACAACATTACAAGCCCCAAGGGTGGTTTTTTTTGTTTGTTTTTTGGTCCATAGAAGACAGAACTGAGTAGCAGCTGGTGGAGACCTGCATGTGCATTTAGAACTGGGGCAGGGGACCTTCTTGAGGTAAGCTGTGCCCTCCTTGTGCCGGAATGCAGTCATACCACATAGAGATATCATAGTCAATCGTCCCTGCATTGAGCAGCACCTCATCTTTAATTACAACTCCATTTTGATTGTGTTGGAGTCAAAGAGGTCAGAGATGCTTAAAATTTATGGTCTACACCAGTGGTTCCCAAACTTTTTCAACTGGCAGCTTCCTTGACCTACTGGGCCACTGGCCACAGATCCCCATTAGGGCTACTTTCCAATACATTGAATAGGGCGGTGAGTTTTTTTGAAACATACCACTGCTCCCCTGGCTGGTTTCCGTGGCTCCCCAGAGATCCACATTTCACAGTTTGGGAACCACTAGTCTAGCACCGTTCCTGCATTTCAGAGTTGATCCATCCTTTCTTTAAATGGATACTGGTAGGCAAAGTTTGATGTCCACTGCTCAGGGTTACAATGACCTGCGTGACGAATGAAGCAGAATAAAGTATGGACACTGACATGTGTTCGGCCGCAGCTCCTCTTGGCCCTGAATTTTGGTTTCCTTTTTGGAGAACGTTGATCTTTCTATACTTGTTGCACAAAACACCCACAGGCCAACCCATATATTCTGCATGTGTTCGGTATGACACAGTGATTAGCTATCCAGAATCGTGTTTGATTTCAAAATGATTCTAGACCCATTTCTGAAGATGTCGTATTTATCAGTTGTTGTTTCCACCATATACTAGGGAATTCAGACATATGTTTTCCATTTAATTATAATGCAAGTATTTTTTTTTTGTTACTGTTGAAGTCTCTAAGCTACTAAAATAAATCTCATATGTGTTTGCATGCTTAAACGTCACATATTTAGAAACCAAATGTGCATCATGAGCGTCCTAGGCATCTTTTGTCTCTAAAGTTGTGTTGGGCTATTATACAGAAGGCATCTCAAGCTCTGTCATCTACATTTGGCTTGTAGCCTCTATTCCAGCTCCGCTAATGCAACTGAAGTGGTTGCCGAGATGGACAAAAAGGGATGCTTCCCCCATAATACTAAAACCTCAACATCTGGTTCTGCTTCTACCCCTTGCAATAAATTCCAATCAAGTCCTCCAGCTCAGCTTTGGTGATGGGTATGATCTGAATTGCTAAGTAGCCGTGCATGTCAGTCGGCAGAGGATCATCTCTTCCGAGTGCGCTTTGGCATGGTTATGGTTGCTATGGCAACCGCCTTCCTCCTAGGCATGCAGGCAATGACATCTGTCTTGCTTTGTTTACGGCTCTCGGGGAGGAGCATCCCAGTGTGACACTAGAGATAACTGAATAAAGCACTAATGGTCACACGGAGACACACACAGTTGTAAAAACGATATTACATTTATTTCAGGTTGATTTTAAAAATAGGGATTTTCTTAGCATCCCATGGAATAGCATCCATTAGTCATTTCCCATGTCAAGAAACCAACTGTGTGAGCAACCCAGCCTTAGCAATTGAAGATTTCTTTTCGAGTAACAAGTGAATCATTCAGGGTTTAAGGGGGCAATGCACTTTTCTGCATGTAACCGGAGGGGATTATTTTTCATCTTTTTTGCAGCTTTCACTGGATGGTCTCCAGAAAGTTTTGAATGGGATTAGACCACTGTGAAATGACAACTGAGGATGAGCTACAAGGCTTTCACTTGGGCTTGCATTGACCAAGAAGGCTCCGGAAACAGCCTCTAGGGCCAAGGTACCCTTGAGTTGATCTGGGAGACCACAGCACCTCTGCTTTCCCTAAGAAATGAACAAAGGAATAGAAGACCAGACTGTGGTCTTGGAGAAAGGTGAGCATTGTTCTTCTTAGGGAAGCAATGTGGTATTTTCCATAGCTTCCTGTGGGGTTAGAGGTTCAAAGGAGGCTTGGTAACCTCCAATGACAGATAGTTCACGCTACATCTTTTAGCTCACCGCTATTTACAGTTGATTCCTGCTTCTTTAGTTAGACCAGTGGAAAACACTTGGGAATTCCTTGTCCAGGAGTCTCCCTCCCTCATCTCATTGAGCTTTCCAGTGGCATTTGTCTGTTGTTTTATCTCTGCTATCTTATTATTGCCCCTTGCCGACAGAAGGTGACACAAGGTGAGGAAAACTAGAATTGAAGACCCTTCTTTTGGATCACTAATCACTGAGGCAGGAAGATCCCAGGGTGTGGCTTTTGTTTACAGGTTTAAATTTGCTGTACAAGCAAGGCGAGGCCAGTCGAGGAATTTTCCGAAGGAATGGAAGTGATTAAAGGTTTCTCCTAAGCCATCCAGTTACAACCTAATCCTAATTGGGTCTCATGGTGGTGGATCTTGTGATCTGCCACTATAAGCCCTGGGCGGATGGCATGAAAGCTGCTTTGCTTTTCTGTGGTTCACAGCCAGCAGGGCAAAGGCAAGAGGCCATGTCTGGGCAACAGCCCACAAAACCTGGGCCCCCACCATCAACGATTAGTTCACAGCAGAGGTGGTTCAGGGGACAGTTGGGGGCAGATTGGGGCAGGGGGTGGGCCAGGCTGGGGCAGGAGGGGTAGTTCTTGGTGGCAGTGCTACACATAAGATCCTACCCCCCTCCTGGACTGGACCTTCCCCGACTTTCCTTGAACTTACACCAGCTGGAGACAAGGAAACCCACTGGAAACCAGATGGCCTTTCTTGAGGCCTCTTGCCATCAGCCCCATTCAAATGTATTGAGATTGGCCTGGGTTGTGTTCCCCTGGCAGGCATCCAGCACCACAAACATCACACACAAAATATCAATTCACTGTCAGGCAACACCATTTGATGGATGCTTCTGAGAAGGCTGTTTCAGATGTGACACCCGGGGTTTAGAATTGACTCCTGGGAGAGGCACACTGGCTCCATCTTTGCCTGTTTTTCAAAGGCTTTCTTGTTTAAGTGGCCTTTCATGGACTAGCATTTTACATCAGAATTATGTTGTTTGACAAAAGCCTGCTAAATGCATTCTCTCTCTCTCTCTCTCTCTCTCTCTCTCTCTCTCTCTCTCTCTCTCTTCATCCCTCCCTCCCTCCCTCCCTCCCCCTATCTATCTATCTATCTATCTATCTATCTATCTATCTATCTATCTATCTATCTATCTATCTATCTATCTATCTGTATCCCGCTTATCTCTCACAGCACAATCCTATGCATGTCTACACAGTAGTAGATCCCACTGCATTCCATGGGGCTTATTCCCAGGAAGGTGTGTATAGGATTGCATCCTCAAGTGGGCATTCAAAGTGGGCATCAAAGCCATTATTATATGGGCCAGTCCTGCACGTATTCTCTCTTGAACTGCCCCGGCCAGTGTGGGAGGTGAATCCCACAAGGCATCCAACAATGATTGAAGCAGTCATGGAAAGAGATTTCATTTGGCTTTATTGAATTATGTAGCACATTGCCTTCTATAGCCTGGCAACAGTAACTGCATTAAGGAAGCATGACGCATGGATAATACAGAATAAGTGCATGGAAACAAATTGCTCTTTAAGTTCATTATTGCCTCCATTTAAAAGCAGGGCTGGAGTTGCACCGTATGCCAGCCACCATGTGACACGGGCAGTGGCATAGCTAGAGGGGGTGCAAAGCACTAAGTTTTGCAGGGAGCCTCACCATGGTGTGCAAGCAGCCTCTTCCCCTCCACTTTGGAGCTGTTCTGGGTGCGGGGAGCAAAATGGAGGCCTATGCTTCGAAGGGGAGGTGGAAGGGCTTGCATGCTGCGGTGAGGCTCCCTGCAAAACTTAGTGCTTTGCACCCCCTCTAGCTACACCACTGGTCATGGGCTCCTGTGGAATGCTTGCCTGCCACCCCCTATTTAGATTCCCAAATGTTAGACCTGGATATAAGCTGAGACTGTGACTGACCTTTATCCAAGCAGGGGTCAAACCGAGCATGGTGCTAGTGTTGTGAAATGTTTTCTTGGCAAAGGTTAAACAACAAAAGAGAGTCAAAGCTTTCTGAAATGTCAGCGTTGGGACTGAGCTGAAATGGAAGGGTGCTTTTTGTGTGCATTTTTGCCCTCTGCAAAAGGAATCTCTCCTTTCTGGCAGTTTAAAAAAAAAAAAAAATTTGCACTCCTTGATCAAAAGGTATGGAGGGGTTTGCAAGGGGTCAGGTGCTGGGAAGAGGGAACACCTCCCCATTACTGGGCCAGTGCTTCTTGATCTTAGGATCTGAACGTAACTATGCAGGCTTTTGGAAGTGAGGCAGTGAGAGAACTAATGTCTGCATTTGGATGTCCCCAAATTCAGATGTTCCTTTATAATAGGATGCTCATTCCTATGTGATCCAGCATTGACCCAGCTGCTTTGGCCATGGGGAGGAATTGCCTGCTCTGTCCCAAACAACAGCAGATCAATGGCTGAGAGAGAGAGAGAGAGAGAGAGAGAGAGAGAGAGAGAGAGAGAGAGAGAGAGATTTTGTGTTTGTTTTAATGTTTTCTCACAGTCAAAATGGCATCTTCTGCAGTGAAAATTGAGCCTTTCCAAAACTAGCAGCAGGAATAGTCAGCATCATCCATCTTTCCAACAGCACAGTTCACCAAAGGCATATGTGAGACATTTACAAACTAACGGCTCACTGCGTGAAAGTGAATCATCACATCTTAAATGTCCCTCACCAATGACAAGGCCCAGGAAGAGGGGACACTGACAGCATGAAGCTGCTGAGATGATTCTAGCTGTTACATCAGGTCTATGGAAAAGTCATCACAGAAGGCAGAAGACGTAGCCCCACTCTAAGTGGTGAGGACACTACCTTTTAGGTGGAATTCATAAGTTACACGGGTTATAGCTCTTTGTGGATGGATGCAACAGAGTGGAGCATTCATGCAGTTATTACTCAGTGGCTCCACACCTTAGTTCTTTGAATGCACCCTTGAACTTCCTTCATCCATTCCTGAGGCAGCACAGTAGTTGACTCACTTCCCCGTGGTTTGGTTTTATATCACTTCAGCAGCGTATGAAAAGCTGATTTTATGGGGTTGTGGAAACTGTGTACTTTTGGATTGTTCCCCCCCCCCTTGCACTAGCATTAACAGCTAACGACGTGATCAGCACAATCGCTCATTATCAGAGCTGAATCTCTAGAAGGGGTGCAAAGCACTAAGATTTGCAGGCGCCTGAACATCCCAAGCAAGCAGCCCCTCTCCCTCCTCTTTGCAGCTAGGCATTCACCTCCATTTTGCTCCCACTGGTGGTGGGGAAGGGGCAGCTTGCATAGCACATTCAGGTGCCTATAAAACTTAGTGCTTTTCACCCCCTTCAGCTATGCCACTGACTACGTCACATAGGTGATGTGGAGGTTGATGTGCAATGCCAGAGTTTGGGTTTGGCAGTTCTGGACACCTGCCAAAGGCTTTAAATCCTTAGGACGACCCACTGCTGATCCTTGGTGCCACTTTTGTGCCTGACAGCATTCTTGTATTTGTGGTGGAATGACTCTCTCTGCCCTACTCAGGTAAGATGGGGCTACTGGAAGGCAGTTTGCTTGTAGCCCCCCTGAAACCTCCATCTGGTTCTGGGGTTATAAGGGTGTTGGGCCATACCAAATGCAGCAGCTGGGGAGACTACCATGCTACTTTCATGGAAAATAGTCCTCAGGAGAGAAAGAACTGTGAAACTAATCTTCATACTTCATGCACTTCTGTTCTACGCCAAAGGAAAAATCACGTGGCAAACTCTGGGTGTTGTGCCGGTATTTAAAACAGCGTTAACTTTTCTTGTGGCCTGAAACTCACCAGTACAGCGGAAGGTCATAATCACGAGCAAATTTAAAGCTTGTCCATCCTGCTGAGTAAATAATCATTTAAAACTCTTTATTCCCAGCTGCACACAATGCAAGCACTTTGCGCTTCCCACTGCTGTTGTCTAAAAGCATTTCCAATCCTGCCGAACAGTGGGGTGGAAGACATAATAACAGTAATATGTGGAGAGTAGATCCCGGCAGCAACTCCAACCAGTTAGTAAAAGTCTGCTGCTTCGCTCGACCCCCTTGAGAGCCAAGTGAAAAGATAGCGCAGGTGCCATTGCCTGGGGTCTACAGACCACAACACCATGGCTTGGGAAGGCTTGGGAAGGGGGAGAGAAGGGAATGAAGGAGGATGGGCAATCTTTGGACTGGGAAGGTGGGAGGAAGAGGCAGGTCATGACCTGGAGATGGTTGGGTATAAATTTAACGCACAGGCCAATGAGGAAGCTCAGAAACAGGGAAGCCATGCTCCAGAAAGAATGTGCACATGTGATGAAGAGCCCTGAGTTAGGGAGTTGGACTCTGGGGAACGAAACCCCCTCCCCAAGCCATCTCTGTGGTCCTTACAAGTACTGCCTGTGGTCGTAGAGACCACTTGTGATCAGCCCCCACTCATCAAAAGGGGCCTGCCTAGCACAGACAGCTCACAGCTCACAGACAGGCCCCCTAGGACTGTGCATCACATCCCGTAGCACGGACACTGACCCAAGACCCAAAATCAACCTAACATAAGAACAGCCCCACTGGATCAGGCCAGAGGCCCATCTAGTCCAGCTTCCTGTATCTCACAGCGGCCCACCAAATGCCCCAAGGAGCACACCAGATAACAAGAGACCTCATCCTGGTGCCCTCCCTTGCATCTGGCCTTCTGACATAGCCCATTTCTAAAATCAGGAGGTTGCGCATACACCTCATGGCTTGTACCCCGTAATGGATTTTTCCTCTAGAAACTTGTCCAATCCCCTTTTAAAGGCGTCCAGGCCAGATGCCGTCACCACATCCTGTGGCAAGGAGTTCCACAGACCAACCACATGCTGAGTAAAGAAATATTTTCTCTTGTCTGTTCTAACTCTCCCAACACTCAATTTTAGTGGATGAGCCCTGGTTCTGGTGTTATGTGAGAGTGTAAAGAGCGTCTCCCTATCCACTCTGTCCATCCCCTGCATAATTTTGTATGTCTCAATCATGTCCCCCCTCAGGCGTCTCTTTTCTAGGCTGAAGAGGCCCAAACGCCGTAGCCTTTCCTTGTAAGGAAGGTGCCCCAGCCCCGTAATCATCTTAGTCGCTCTCTTTTGCACCTTTTCCATTTCCACTATGTCTTTTTTGAGATGTGGCAACCTGTTTAGGGCCTCTTCCTTTCAGCTGCATCCCCTAATATTCACAGAGCCAGAGTCACATTGAAGTAACCGCAGAATCCCAGCCTGTTAGCACACTACATCCCTTATCGCAAGTTTCCGTGCAATAGTCAATATCGTTCTTGTTTTGCAGAGGAAAACATCTCCCCAGAGAAATATGCCTCATGTACAGATGAGCAGGGAAATAGTTGCTGTGTAATGAGAAAGAATGCACTCTAAATCCTTCATGACATGGGTGAATTTACACAACCATATTGTCTTGTTTGCTTATCTGCATTCACTGTCGGTAAAATTTCGAGTAGATGAGTGAAGGTCAATTCATACACTCGATGCAGGCTGTCAGAAGGAGCAGGAACTGCCTTTTGAATTACACGTTCACATCTTTCAGGAATTGCTTGTGAATGGTCCGACATATATCTGGATCACAGTTCACTGTGACATGCAGGAATCTAATTTTATTTTATTTTTATTTTTTTAAGATCCTGCAAGTTATATTCTGGACATTTATTGAATTGTTCACAAGCCGGTTGAAAAAAAGGACAATAAAATGAAAAAAAAAAAGTCAATTTGCACCGACTTCAGTTATTTTTAAAGAAAGGTGATGTGAATTCTCTTCTCTGAACCTCATCGGGTTCGGAGGAGAGCGATGACTATGAACATAAGAACATAAGAACAGCCCCACTGGATCAGGCCATAGGCCCATCTAGTCCAGCTTCCTGTATTTCACAGCGGCCCACCAAATGCCCCAAGGAGCACACCAGATAACAAGAGACCTGCAAGGCTTCCTGGGAATTGTAGTTAAGAACATAAGAAGAGCCCTGCTGGATCCGGCCATAGGCCCATCTAGTCCAGCTTCCTGTATCTCACAGCGGCCCACCAAATGCCCCAGGGAGCACACCAGATAACAAGAGACCTCATCCTGGTGCCCTCCCTTGCATCTGGCATTCTGACATAGCCCATTTCTAAAATCAGGAGGTTGCGCATACACATCATGGCTTGTACCCCGTAATGGATTTTTCTTCCAGAAACTTGTCCAATTCCCTTTTAAAGGCATCCAGGCCAGTCGCCATCACCACATCCTGTGGCAAAGAGTTCCACAGACCAACCGAAATGCTGAGTAAAGAAATATTTTCTT
Source organism: Tiliqua scincoides (assembly GCF_035046505.1). NCBI lineage: Eukaryota > Metazoa > Chordata > Lepidosauria > Squamata > Scincidae > Tiliqua > Tiliqua scincoides. The sequence goes on along the minus strand of NC_089824.1, from coordinate 8,561,061 downwards.
TACTGGGAGAAGAGCTGGAGAATAAGCCCTATGCTTTCCATGAAGAACCCAGGCAGCTCAAACCAAAAGGGCGTCAGCCTATGGCAGAGGTGGAAAAGACCTCTGCCAGAGAGGTCTACTTTGATGCTAGAGAATATCTGTGTAGACAGACCCATGGCCACAAATGTGCTTGGTGACTCACCCCCAACCTTCCCTGCTACTGTCACTTTATGGGTATTTCTGCCTGTGGGCAACATACCTTCTTCCTAAGAAGGTTCATGTTCTCCATCAGACCCTGGAGCAAAGACATGAGGCTGCTAATTGGGGTGAATGATATGCCTCAACTTTATTAATTTACAGGTCAGATCTGCAACATCCTTGACTAATCGATGACATTCTTCCCAAACCTGGCGTGGGTATATTTGCAGGTAAGGCACTATTATCATCAGTGTCCAAACCACTGAGGCTTTGTAGCAAATATGCCACAGTGTTCCTCCTCCAGGTTGCCTTGAACCACCACGGGCTCCTCTAAGAACTACCACTGCCACTGCCACCGCCACGGCTAGGACCACTGCTGCCATGCCTTGGCTTCAGCTTCTTTTGGTACCTACAGCTCACAAATGCATCTCTTTCATGTACTGCTTTGACCTGAACATGAAAGTTGGTGTGGGGTGGACAGCTTATACAGGCATAGCCATGCCCTACCAGAGCTGCACAACAAAGTGCAACGGTTCCACCCTCTTCCTCTTCCCCCCAGCACATAAGGCAAGCTAAGGACTGCATTCTTGCAAGGGTAGCTGAGTTATATCTTACTTTGCATATTATTATTATTATTATTATTATTATTATTATTATTATTATTATTATTATTATTATTATTATTATTATTATTAGAGGCTGACGATTCAGCTGTTTGCCTAGGTAGAAGGCTGTGCCTAGAGAATCAAAAGGGCCATGCTCAAAGGGGAATTGCCATATCCTAGCTGGACGACTGGCAGGTATCCACAGTGTACGGGCCACAGCTCCTTATAATTGACTTTCTCTGCTCTGCTGATTTAATTACTGGGAAGAGTTTGGCTTATAAAATGAGCAGTCAGTTTTTATACATTATTAGTTCTGTTACATTACAGTGTCACTGTTGCACAGCTCTCATCTAATGCCCTGACTGGCTTTTCCTGAACTTGGTGGCTTCCTTCCATCACTTTGGTTTGGGTGGAACACATTGGGAGATGATCAAATATCAACATCATTGCATTTTCACCAAATTCTGGTCCCAGATATGATGGCCGACGGCTCGCTGAGATCCGTGACAACTAGAATGCCACGAAGTGTAGATGAATGCTGGTAGTAATGGAGGTTCTTGCAGAATCTGTTGCATTAATGGAAGGCGTACAAGTTTGTACACATCCAATGCCATTTATTTGTTACCTACTAAGGGCGCAATCCTGAAGCGCCCATGGGTCGAGGCAAGTCCCTTGCGCCGGCACAGGAGGGTAGCAATCATGACGTAAGGCATGTTTGCGCCTCCTTGGGAGGAAGCAGGGCCAGTACTCAGCAGAGCACCGGCCTGCAGAGGCTGACACAAGCTTCTGTGCCGGCTTCCTCTGCGAGGCTTGTGTCGGCCCAGCTGGGCCGATGCAAGGCTCTGGGGTGAGCAGAAGGAAGGCATTCCTGGACAGGGCAAGGGTGGGTGGTCCCGGGGGCAGGTGGGCGGACGGGGAGCAGGAGGTGGGACTGGGATTCGGCAGTCATGCCGGATCCCAAACCCCCTTCCCAGGGAGATTGGAGTGGCTTCAAGCCATTCCACTCTCCTCGAACTTAAGGACCCATTAAGGCAAGGGTGCCTGCCGAGAGGTAAGGGGAAAGTTTCCCCTTGCCCCTGGCTGAGCCACCTTGGGTTCTTACCCTGTGCTGGATAAAGCGCAAGCTTCTTGGCTTGCTTGTTCCAGCACAGGGTAGGACTGCCTCCTTATTCCACAAAGGAACACAGGGCAGCATATATGATTCCCTCCATGAGGTGAGTTTGGCTTTGAGATAGCAAGCAGCTGAAGGTCACCCAGTGGGCTTTATGTCTTGCGGGGCGGGATTTGAATCCAGGTCTCATCATGGGCTCTAACCACTGCATCTCACTACCCAATAAGTGTATCCATTCCAAGGAAATTATGGTTCCTCATTAGTGAAGTCTCTAATGAGACTTCACTAATCCACTCTTGAGAAACACTTTTAGCAGCCCAATAGGATTAGCCATTAGTCCCAGGTAACTGTGTATGGGTTTGCAGCCCTAGAGGTGTTGCAGTGATTCTCATTTTCTTAACACTATGCGCAAGTTGCACATAGAGTTGATACAGTCTAGGTCGCATAAACTTGTGATACTAGGTTTTCTTTAGATAAGTTTAAGGCTGCTGCAACTAATGAACTAGGTCTCTATGGGAACTGTGGGCCCTTGTACAAGTCCAGATAAACCCTGGACCCTCTGAACAATCCTGAGCAGGAAATGCCAGAATGGAAATTTGTGGAGGTGGAAATGTGTGAAGAAGCAATGAAACAAGTTCCACGCATTCCTTGAAATGATCAGAAGGGGCTCTTACTTCTCTACAAGTCAGCCAAATCTGCTTAAAATCCACAGATCCAGAAGCTTTTCTGGGAACTTACTTTGTCTTCATCTAATGGCAAAGAATAAATCTTGAACAGCCACTAAAATAAAATCTCCGTGTTTCAGATGTAGCTACAATAGGTTTACACAGGAGACTAATCTGCAGCAGTGCTAGCAAATGACAATAAACATCTGATGCATCTGAAATATTTTGTTTATCTCTGATTTGTGCATTAACATATTAAGCTGCCTTTCTGGACTGAAACGCTGCTTTTTTTCTAGTAATACTTTTAAAAAAAAAAAAACCCAAACTCTTTCCATTTCTGCATAATTCATGTTGGAAATGCAACAAAAGCCTTCCAAGAACAAGGGAGCTACACAAATCCGTTGCTAAATCCTCCAATCTTTCGATTAAAAACCAAAAATCCCACATTAGCGTTTGCGTAAGCCCAATAATGAGACAAAGTCCAACTGTTTATGGCTACATTTGCCGTTCTTTTCTTGGCTAACGTGAAGATTAAAAAGCAGGGATTAATGCCCGGGGAGCCCACGGAGGCTGTGTCAGGCTGCATATGCTCTCACTGGCCAGCGCAGGCTTTGATCACCAAACTGCCAAAACTGTAAGCATCACAAAGAAGATCAGGATGTCCTTTCTGATATTTGAAATAGATATGAGGCAGCTGTGGTGTGGCGTGCCATAGGCTCATAGAAGTGTCCTTCTCAATGTCTGTCTGGTGGTGCTTGTCTCAGTTTAAGAGTCCCTTTGGGCCAGAGAATCAATTCTAGTCTACTCTATCAGGCAGTGCGCGCACATGCACACATTAAAAGAACATAATATGCAGCTGAGTGTAATGTTGGATTGGACTGAGAATCCCAAGCACCCCATTAAAGAGGTGGTCAGAGTTTGTTTGGCCCTGGCCAGGACATGAGAGTCCAGTCCCTCCCCTAAGGGGGAGGTGAAGGGGGCGGGGTCACTGCGGACCTTTAAAAGGGGACGAGACCCAGCCCTCTTCCTCCTTGTGCACGTGGGCACCATAGGAATACCCGCCCGCCCGCCCTAGAGGCAGTCTGAGTTTAACTGGTCGCCGTTTGGGGCCGGGTAGGAATTTTTTGCTGCCTGCCAAGATTGGCCAAAGGGCAGGCAGTTTTTTCGCCTACCCCAGACTGTTATGGGCCAGGGGGTTACACCCCCCCTGTTTGCAAGCTGCCATTGGTCACTTTAGGAGGGCAGGTGGTGCGGGTTAGGAGGCGTGAATGGGACTTTGGCATGCACCTTCAGGCGGCATAAGTAGGGCAGAACCCTATTTCAGTCCTCAGGGGCGGCACGAGGACGTAGACGGGGCCCTGGGCCGGGACCGCGGGGCACACCTCAGAAGCTCAGCGGGTCAAGGTGGCGCAGTCTGCAGTCCAGCTGCCTTCCCCTTAAGGGATAGACATGGATGAGACGCGCTGTCCCAGTAGCGAGGCGCGACTTGGAGTTGGGTGCATGCCCGCCTGGGGGCAGAGGTTTCTGGTACTGCCCAGAGGTCCCTCCCCGCACCACAGGGGCTTTTGCTGCCTTGGATGCTGCAGGTCTCAGCCTCTGCTTCTCTTGGTAACATGAAATAAAGTTGCCCTTTCTCCCATATTTGTTGTCTCGAGTGTTCATTGGACAGTGCGGAAACAAAGACCCCTGTCTACAATCCTGGAGGGTTACTGGGAGCAGTGGTGTAGCTAGAGGGGATGCAAAGCATTAAGTTTTGCAGGCACCTGAATGTGCCATGCAAGCAGCCCCTTCCCCTCCCCGTCAGAGTTATTCCAGGACACTACAGCAAAATGGAAACAAATATTTCCACCTCCTGGAATGGCTCCAAAGGGGAGGGGCCTCTTGTACGGCATGTTCAGGGGCTGCAAAACTTAGTTTTTTGCACCCCCTCTAGCTACGCCACTGACTGGGAGACCAGCAATTTTCAACCAGTGTGCTGTGGAACATTTGTGTGCTGTGACTGTTCTGCAGGTGTTCCATGGGAGTTTAAGGGAGGGCCATTTGTTGGGAGGGCCATTGTAAGCCTCCCCCCCCCCACTGGCAGTGCAATATACCTTGTCTGTTGTAAAAAAAAAAAAAACAACTGATGGTGTGCCTTGACAATTTTAGCACCTTGTCAGTGTGCCATGAGATGAAAAAGGTTGAAAATCGCTGTCATAGGGCCCAATCCTAAACAGGACGCCCCGGCTTACTGCAAGTGCTCACTGTCGCAAATGTGCTGTGAAGCACATTTGTGAGCCCTTAGCGCTAGTGAAACACTGGTGCTCCGCTGAACTGCCGGGCGGCGGAAAGGTAGATGGGGACATGGGGGGGAGGCATTCCGGGGCATGGGGTGGTGGGGGTAGGGTGAAAGAGGGCAGGGAGGAGATGTTACAGGGGGGAGCGGGTTGGGAGGGAGGGATGACCTGTGGAACTCAACTCCACTGGATCCTGAGCTCCCAACACAGGATCCCAACACAGAGGCTCTCGTTTCTATGGCAGCTCAAGGGCTACTGCAGAATCGAGTAGCCCCATTGAGGGGCTACTTCCCTAACCTGGGGGAATGGGACAAAAGTCTCCCTCCCCCAAGGAGCCACTGGCAACAGCCCTGTTGCACAGAGAATGCCGCGGCAGCTGTTTCGGCGCCGTGACAGTCGCGGTGGAACAGGCAGCTCAGGATTGGACTGTAAGACAATTATCTGTTGCCCAGTTCTGAACAGCTGCCAGAAATGGCAAGCAGTGCCAGCCATGCGGCAGTGGGCCCCCTCCTTCAAGTGCCCTGGGGCTGGCCGGTCAGTTCACAGCTGGGGGAGGGGGTAGGAGGACCAGAGGCATTTCTGGGTGGGAAGGGGGAGGAACCAGGGTCAAGGAGGAGGCAGGAGGGGTGGAGCCAGTGACAATGGTGTACAACAGATCTTATCCCTTTTTTTTTTTTAATAAGCTCCCTGCCCTTTTTCTGTCTTCATACAAATGCCACCAAAATAGGTGGCACATGTCCAAGGAGACACTTGGCTGATTGGACAGCCTACCAGGCAGTGGTGTAGCTAAGGGGGTGCAAAGAACTAAGCTTTTCAGGGAGCCCCTTTGCAATTCCATTCCCGACAGTGGGAGCAAAACTGATGTATTCTCCACTGCTGCATGTATGTTGGCAACCTTCAGTCTCGAAAGACTATGGTATCGCACTCTGAATGGTGGTTCTGGAACAGTGTCTAGAGTGGCTGAAAAGGCTGATTCGGGAGTGACAATCCCTTCCACACTGGGAGCAAGTGCAGTCTGTCCCTGGTCTGTCTCCCTGGCTATGGGCCTTCCTTCTTTGCCTCTTAGCCTCAGACTGTTGGCCAAGTGTCTCTTCAAACTGGGAAAGGCCATGTTGCACAGCCTGCCTCCAAGTGGGCCGCTCAGAGGCCAGGGTTTCCCACTTGTTGAGGTCCACTCCTAAGGCCTTCAGATCCCTCTTGCAGATGTCCTTGTATCGCAGCTGTGGTCTACCTGTAGGGCGCTTTCCTTGCACGAGTTCTCCATAGAAGTATTTTCACTTCTCTCCTTCAGACAACTCTCTTGCCACTGTAGGATGTAATGAATGCCTTTTTTGGTGGGGCTGCAACAGCGCTGGTGGCAGGGGATTGGATTGGGCTGTTAGAGTGCTTGCATGTTTACTCAGAAGTAAGTTCCATTGAGTAATTTCTCCCAGGTATATTTGCAAAGGATTGTAGCCTTAATGAGTCTCTCATACATACAACACTTGGGATAGACAATGACCTGGACTATTGTTTCTCAAACTGTGGTTTGGGACCCACTAGGTGGGACTTGAGCCTATTCCAGGCGGGTCCCCATTCATTTCAATATTTTATTTTTAATATTTTAGACTTGATGCTGCTATGGTATATGACTGCATTTGAGGAAATGTTACAGATCTATACTTTGAACAGGTTACTATGTATATGTTTTTAAGAATGATAGTAAATGGGACTTACTCTTGGGTAAGTGTGGGTAGAATTGCAGCCTAGGATTGTGAAAATTTTCCTGCTTGGTGATGTCACTTCCGGTCATGACACCACTTCCGGTGGGTCACAACAGATTCTCATTCTAAAAAGTGGGTCCTGGTGCTAAATGTGTGAGAACCACTGGTCCTATACATTTACAACCACACTTAGGCAAATTTACTACCTACAGAACCTGATACTTCTTCTCAGTTCAGTGCGCTGAAGAAAGTTTCAAAGGCAACACCTGAGTGCTCCAGTTGATGACATCACCACTGTGGCTATAGGAGATGTCCTGAAGCACTCTTCCTTCTCCCTCTTGATTACACCCCTGAAAGTGATTCATGGTGGATTGTTCCTTTAACAAATCCTGGGCTAAGCGGGCCCTGGCAAACAGATTTCAGGCTCCTTGCGATCAAAACCAAGAGTTACCAATGACAAAGGCGAGTTTCTTCAATTGCCTTGATTCTGGGAGTAATTTGATTGTCTTCCTGGAGGTCAACTTCTGTCCCCTGCAGGTTGACCCCGGGTAACAGAGTGACATCCTGAATTGGCAGATAAACAAGACTGTGACAAATAGCAGGGACATCTTTGTCAGAAGGAAAGACATGACTCAGGCCTGGGATCTGTGCACAGACTAGAGCCAGCAGTCTTTGACAAATGGTTTTAGTCTGATAGTGTGCTTCACTGCTTGAACTCTCATCCATCACAACAGAAGGCAGAAACAAGAGGAGGAAGGAAGACAGGGGAGGGCAGCGATGGGTATGAGCTTGACTGCCAGCCATAAATTAGCAATCGTATTTTGTGGCTCCTCTTGTTCTTTATTAGATCCATGCTGGAGCCATCCCTTCTCCACCCTGAGGTCATATGTCCAGCTGAAATCTCCATGATCAATCAATAAATACAGCATCAGGAGACAACTGCCTTCTACCAAGCCCAATTGTTGGCCCATATTTTCAAGTGTTGCCTCTTCGGTCAGGGGCAGGCTTTTTAAACTTCTCAGGTGGGGTGTTTCTAAGCCCCGAGATCTGAGACCTTTGATCATTCAAAACAGTTGTCATTCCATCAATGGTCATCACAAAAGTAAATATAGTAAAACACAGGGAGGGAACTAGTAGCTGATTGACTGCAATCATTGCTAGCATCCAATGGGAAAAAAAGACAGGGCGTCTACTTCAGCAGCTGCTGGGGAGGCAGCAGGCCAAACTGCCTCAGCAAGTTAGGCTACAATAAAGGATAGCTTCCAATCAAAAAAAGGAAGGGCAGCTGGTTTCCATTGGGGGAAAAAGGCAGGGTGCCTGCATCAGCAAGCTCTGTGGAAGAAGCAGGCAGAATTCCCCCAGGTCTGTTAAGAAGAAAGCTATGCAAATAGCAGGGAGCCTGTGTGAAGAGACCTGGCTCGTCAAAGAAGCAGAGGAGGCAGCTAGAGACCTGCCGCAGGGGTGCGTAACTGAACTCTCAAGGGAAGAGGGGGTGAGTGAGTATTAATGTGGCTGTGACTCCCAGGAACTGGACCTCAATGCACATCATTGCACCTGACCATCCAGGGACAGCTGTGGATCCAGGAAGACACCCAAGCTGTGAACCTGCTCTTTCAGAGGGAGTGCTTTCAGAGGAAGAGCAAGTTGTAGATCGAAAACTTGCAACATGGCCTTCTACTAGTTGCATTGATCATGTTTGTATCTCACCTTTCCTCCAAGGAGCACAGGTTCAACACCCTCCTGTTTTATCCTCACAATGTCTCTGTGAGGCCCTTCATCCTCACAGGTGAAGAGAGGCCACCTTGTCCAAAGTCATTCACATGAGCTTCATGCCCAAACAGAGATTGAAAAGTGGGTCTTTTTGGACACAGCCTAGCATGATCCAGCTAGTCCCCATACCACGTTGGTTCTCAGTGTAAGAGAAGTCTAGTTTTAAATTTAAAACCTAGTTTTAAATTCTGTTTTTAATGTGTGTTTTTAATTATTGTTGTAAGCCGCCTTGGGTCCCTTGAGGAGAAAGGCGGGATATAAATAAAGTAAATAAATAAATAAGCCTCCTTAGAAATGGTGTTAATCTTACTGGATCTTGTTTCCTTTCTGTGAAATTCCTGAGATTTGAAGAAGGAACCTCCACATTTGGCCCGAATTTTGCTGTCAGCAAAATTCAAGTAGCAATTCTGATCTGTTTCCCTATTCCATATATGTTTCCACTGATTCCCTCCTGCCCCCTTCCTTGTGCTGAGAAGACTCACCTGAAATAGATGTGTTTGTGTGAACTCCTCCATCATACAGAACTTCTCATATTATTTGGGGCGTGCCTGCAAATGCCCAGTTGTATGAAGTTTCTATTAACAGAGCACATTTCTCTTGAAAGGGGGGGAGGAGTTTATGAATGGGGCATCTGATTGGCTATTTGCATGGAGACCTCATCTCATATGGGAAACTATATACAAGGTTTACGGGTGTTGTCTGTCCACGATGCTGTTTTCAGCTGCAGCTCCTAAATTGTGCCGTAAGTGGAGCGAATCAACACACACACAGGCACGCATGCACGCGCACACACACACACACACAGAGCCATAGACAGCTGAGACCTCCCCAGCACATACAGGATACCAACATATACAGTACTAGGACCAGGAGAGCAGGCAGGGCATTTTGAAACTCCACTCCTGGAAAGCGTGATATTCAGGGAACTCCCAGAATCAGGGGACCTGATGCACCCTTAGTGGACTCATTTCCAAATCCAAACCCCAGCAATCACCCCAGGATGTCAAGAACAGCATTGATCCAGTGCGCCAGGAAGAATGGGGCTGCCAGGCTGACAATAAGAACCCCTCACTTGCTCTTCTGAGTTCTCCCAATGTCTTGGACAGTTCTTCTGATGTGTGTTAACTTTGCAGGACGGCCACCCAAATGTCTTTCACAGGATCTTGAAAAGTGTACCTGTGCCACAGCCTCTCCCATAATTGCCATGTGCCAGACTCAGGCTAATATGCTGTGAAATCTTAAGAAAGGCAGCAAATAGGGAAGTCAAAGTGAATTATGAAATCCATGCGCACGGAGAGAAACATGGTTACATAATCATTTTACATTTGCAGCGTATTTTCACACCGACGCCTAATGAGGACTGTTGCTCAGCCTGGATTGTGTCATGAGAGATCAATGTCTGTTTTGGTGACATACCGTCCTCAGCAATAATAATTGTGCAATTTCTGCCCCCTCAGATTTTTAAATAAAGCCTTCAACAGTTCTGTAGTTCCTCTTCACTTCCAATTTGTATTAGCTCGTAAGAACACCATGAGAAACTGCCATTGCAACCGGCAGGAACAAGAGCCATGGATCCTGACATTTAATTTAAGAATTAATTGGAAGCAAATCTGTTTTCCACAACTTGGGGGGTGGCATTAAAAAAACCAGTGCAGACAGGCCTGTTGTTCTCATTTTGTTAATTAACTGCACTCTCTAAAGGAAGTCAGAATGCTGGGACTTGGGCCTGGATCCAAAAGACTTCATGCACAATATGTGATGTGTTCGGTGCAAGATCATCACGAACAGCAGAATACATTTGTTTGGTGGACTTCCAAGTCACTGGCAGTCAGACTGGTACCAAAATGAAACACTGGTTCAATGCAGTATAAAGCATCCTTTAATCCAAGATCACTTATGCATGTGTGACTTATGAAGAGTCTGACACCCCCTTAACCGACTTTTGCCCAGCCCACAGGTGTACACATCTGATCCTTGTTGCTTATATGCAGTGTTGGGCAGAAATGGTCAGTGATCAGGATATAGAATGTTTAGAAATACACCAACTGCTCAGGATAAAGAACTGTTGGTGTCTGTAAGGGAAGGAAAAGTAGTCATCTTGGCTGGGATGAAGGCCTCCTAGGTGGAAGAAGTGGGATTGTGGAGCTTATGTGGGGAGCAGCAAGCGGGCAGGCAGAAATGGATTGACAGGGGCAGGATGCAGAGAAGGAGGCACAAGTCAAAGGACAGAGGGGGCCGATGATTCTGTTGGTGCTGCAGGTAATATTGGCTCTGGACTCTTGGCCCAACGTGCAAACTTTTACTTAACAAAAAGTGCAATAAACAGTTACTGACATAGGAGAAAATTAAAAGTATACTCTCAGGAGCCTTACTGCAGTGGGGACTAGAGCTCCTCCCTGGCTCTTGAAATGCCACTGTTTGTGGTTCCCCCCTCCCAACTGTATCACCAACTGCTTTCAGTTTAGCCTATAAAACAGAGGTTCCCAAACTGTGGGTCGGGATCCACCAGTGAGCTGAGATTCAATTTTTGGTGGGTCACAAAACTGACAAGCTAATAGCTGACAAGGAAAATGTACTGAGCCCTATGGAAATTGAAACAGAGTAGCATGTACATGTTTTCTCATGATTAGGTGACTGTGCTTTGGTCTACTTTGAAGTGTCCCAATCCGTTGGACACAGGACCCAACAAACTCTCGAGAAGGACGTCTCCCCCCACTCCAAGCTGACAAGGAAAATGTATTGAGCCCTACGGAAAGTGAAACAGAGTCACACATTTGCATTGACTCATGAGTAGGTGACCGTGGCTTGGATCTTACTGAAGGTCAGGTGAAGGGGAACACAAGGCCACCAGAATGCACATAAACGCTTTGCACATAAACCACCAGAATTCAGTAAACCCTTTGTAAAGCTCGGTGGGTCCCCATAGAGTGTCATTTTAAAAAGTGGGTCCTGGGGCTAAAATGTTTGGGAACCACTGCTATAGAACTCAGTGGGAGTTCTTGGGCATCTAAGGGTTCAGTCCTATCCAACTTTCCAGCATTAGTGCAGCCACAATGAAGCCCCAAATTAAGGGAACAAGCGTTCCCATACCTTGAGGAGGCCTCTGTGGACTGCCTCTCCACCACAGGATGCAGCATATGCCCCATTGGCACGGTTGCACTGGCACTGGAAAATTGGATAGGATTGGGCCCTTAGGCTATAATCCTATATGCACTTTCCTGGGATTGAGCCCCATTGAATTTACTTCTTAGACATGCATAGGATTGTGCCCTTAGATGGTTTTCTTTTGGAATCAGCATCCTTGTGGTTTGTGCTTCTCATTTTTAAAAAATCTCTATATCTCTTCTGAAATGGTCCCTTGTTTGATTGGGGGTTGGTTCTCGCTGGCACCAGTGTCTGCACCCAGCCTAAGACACCGCTTGTTTCACTGATCGCTCTCAAAGAGAAAGTTCAGGCAGGAAAGAGCTTCATGAACCTGATGACCCTCTGAAGTTGACCCTGTTTCCCCTTGCTAATTTCCCCAAATAGCACCAGTGGTAACAGTAATGTCCTCCCATGCCAGTGAACATGGTAAAAAATGGACCCCATTCATCATGAACTGTATAGTGGTCAACGAATCAATAACTGAACAAAGTCCGTTTCTTTCAGTGATGGCAAATAATTTAACTTGAACCCAGACCACATGGAGGTGTTGTTAGTTGGGTGATCTGGGTCCCATTCCTTTGTTCTGGTGGACTGTGGCAAACTCATAGAAGGATGATGTTGAACATTTGCAAGCAGCTTGTATATGTGAAAAAGATACCTGAGGAGTGCTCCTGGCGTGCACCGATTCTCTTAAAGGAGAGATAAAAAGAAGAAGAGAGACGAGATGGAATGATAACTCCCTCAAATCACCCTGACTGCAGTCACATTGAAAGAGTTCACATGATAAATGAACACGACTAGAAGGGCACCTCAGCATCTTGAAGGCCAAATGTACCTGGGCGGGGGAAGAACCCACAACAGGCAGCTTACTGAGGTTAGAAACACAATGTGAACCCTAGAAGTGTGCGAGTACATTCGCTGCAAGGTACATCTGTGGGAACACAGGCAAGTATTTTTAACATTAGAGCGGACGAGATACTTCAGTCATTACGCAAGAATGCCCACAGAAGTCACATGGAAGGCTGCTCCTAGATTCAGCTCACACACACGCACAAAACTGAGCTGAACTCTCCTTGAGCTCAAAAACAGTGTCGGGTTTGTAAGTTTTTCCTTTTTTTCTTTTTTTCCAGTTTGGCTTTGATCGGTGTGCATGCAAACCAAGCCTTACCAATTTATGGTCAAGCAAAGCTCTTTAATTCGTGGCCCTTCTGTTACTCCTTAAAACCAGAGGCGTAATGATTCACCCGGTGCCCAAGGCAGCGACACTGTGACTTCGGGACGGAGGGAGGGGTGCTGCTGGCTTTGCATGCCCTGTTCCAGCTTCTGTGGAGACTGGGAGCCACCACAAAAGCCAGAAAGGAGCTCATGAAGTGCCCATCCCTCGGGGGAGAACCTGGAGATGACTGGCTGGAGCCTGGGGGCAGTCTTGCACACCCCTGTAGTAGTGTCCATGGCACATGCCCCTCAGGCTCCACCGAAGTTACTCCTCTGCTTAATGTTGGCAACCTTCAGTCTCGAAAGACTCTGGTATCGCGCTCTGAAAGGTGGTTCTGGAACAGTGTCTAGTGTGGCTGAAAAGGCCGATTCGGGAGTGACAATCCCTTCCACACTGGGAGCAAGTGCAGTCTGACCCTGGTCTGTCTCCCTGGCTATGGGCCTTCCTTCTTTGCCTCTTTGCCTCAGACTGTTGGCCAAGTGTCTCTTCAAACTGGGAGAGGCCATGCTGCACAGCCTGCCTCCAAGTGGGCCGCTCAGAGGCCAGGGTTTCCCACCTGTCGAGGTCCACTCCTAAGGCCTTCAGATCCCTCTTGCAGATGTCCTTGTATCGCAGCTGTGGTCTACCTGTAGGGCACTTTCCTTGCACGAGTTCTCCATAGAGGAGATCCTTTGGGATCCGGCCATCATCCATTCTCACGACATGACCGAGCCAACGCAGGCGTCTCTGTTTCAGCAGTGCATACATGCTAGGGATTCCAGCATGTTCCAGGACTGTGTTGTTTGGACCTTTGTCCTGCCAGGTGATGCCGAGGATGCGTCGGAGGCAGCGCATGTGGAAAACGTTCAGTTTCCTCTCCTGTGAGCAAAGAGTCCATGACTCGCTGCAGTACAGAAGTGTACTCAGGACGCAAGCTCTGTAGACCTGGATCTTGGTATGTTCCATCAACTTCTTGTTGGACCAGACTCTCTTTGTGAGTCTGGAAAACTCCTCTGCTTAAAACTTTGACATGCTCTGGCCTGCAGGCCAGTTGCAGCACAGGTCACCAAGGTACCTTTGAAGACATGGTTGGCACCCACTAGCAATGCTGCTTGCCATTGATGATAGTGAGGGAGTGTTGGTTTCCCTACCTTTTAAAATGATACTCAGTGCTCTGAAAGCTGGCAGTACCAACTGGTAATGTCAGCAATCTTCATAATGGGGGAAAGGGTTCAACCCCCCCCCCCCAATCTATAAACTGCAAGTTCATTCTGAAGTAGTCCCCACATCTCCTAAATGGTGAGCCCCTCTTTGAAAAGCATTGGCACATCCCTCATTCCCCTATGAGTTTTCCCCACTAGCAGCCCTTCTCTCTATCAGCTCTCACTTTCCCAACCCTTTTTGGAGGGGAACTGGAAGCACAGAGGGCTTTTGGCAGTGTAGCTTTAACCTTGACTGGATGCTGCTCCATTGCTGCTATGATGCATGGGAAATGTAATTCCCAGGGCTCCCAACTGAGTCATGGCAGCAGATGATGACTACATGATATGTCCAGGACATAAATCCATATGTGAAGATATAAAGCTGCAGTATACTGAGTTAGACCATTGTTCCACCTAATTCAGTATTGTCAGGGCTGGCTCATGACCTCTTGAGGTAGCACCGCAAATGCTGCCCCCATTACTTGATGATGTGCCAGCCTCTACTTCTCCCACACTCCAGTGCTCTCACTCAGTACTATCTCCCCCCCCCCTCTCTCAGTCCAGGGAGTGGAAGGAGAAAGAGGAGCAGTGGAAGCAAGGACGCAGACAAAGATGGGCATCTCCACCACTCTGCTACCTGAGATGGCCTCATGGATGGGCTGGCCCTGAGTATTGTAAGAGGACTCACAGTAACTCTCCATGACTACAGACAGGAGTCTTTCCCAGTCCAACCTGGAGATATCAGGAATTGACTTGGAGACCTACTTCATGAAGATTTGGAGATCATGCAGACAGATCTCTACCACTGAGCTACAGCTGCTCCACTGAATTCTAGTTGTTGAATTACAACAGCGGGAGAGGTCTGTTGCAGTCATGCCCTGCTTCTGGGTTGCCCACAGGGACCTAATTGGTCACCATAGGAATAAGGATGTTGGACTTAATAGACTTCTGGTCTCTTCGTACAGAGCTCATCTTATGTACTTGTTCATGCCTGAAGGAGATGACCAAGACCAAGCATGCATAATCTTGGTAAACCACTAGGGACACAATTCTAACCCCTTATGTCAGTTCTTTCCAGAACTGGCATAGCGGTGCCAACGGGATGTGTGCTGCATCCTGCAGTTGGGTGTCACTCACGGAGGCCTCCTCAAAGTAAGGGAATGTTTGTTCCCTTACCTCAGAGCTGCATTGCTCTCATCTCAGTGCTGGAAAGCACTAACATAAGGGGTTAGGATTGTGCCCTATGATAGCATCATCTATAGATCATGAGGCTCCATGTTCTAATTCTACAGCCCCTTCTGCTTTGTGGACACTGAATACAAGCCCAAATACTTGATGTTTGGAAGGACAAGAAGTCAGTCTCAATAAAGATGGGGCTTACCCCTGAGGAAAACTTAACTGTAATCATTGCCAGAGGAAAGCAGTAGATTGCAATTCCATGCTTTTTTAAAATTTACATTTTCCTCTCACAATAGTAAGAAAGCTTTCTCAATAATGTATCAAGAGTTCCTTAAGTATAATAATATTGCTAATTGATAGAAGTAATTTTGGCACTTTTCTAATGTAGCGAATCTCCAGGGTACAATAATGAGCTGTATAAAATATGCAGAGGTGCTTATTTGGGATAATTAAAACTTTGTATTGCGGGTTAATTTTATATTAAAATTATAAACAAAGAAGTCGAGATATACTGGCAAATGTTGTATTGGGATGATGCATTAATTCTGCAATCCTAATGAGATAGAGACCCTCATATTAAGCTAACTGAAAGCTGCTGTGTCATGTCAGCTGGGTAGAGAGTGGTTGGGCTGTTTAAATTAATCATATTCTATATGAAATGAATCACATGAATAATACAAGCCAAAGTTCCATCCAGGGGTCTCCAAACCCTGGCCTAGGGGCCAGATGTGGCCCGCAGCAAGTCTCTTTCCGGCCCGCGGCCAGCCTGTTGTCCCCTGAAAGCCTCTGGCCCACTCAACTGAACATCACCAGAACTGTGCTCTGATTGAGTCTGGAGGGTGTTCTGAGGGCCAGACAGGTTGAATGAATGAGTCCATTGATTTATTTACTCACTCAACTAAGTTCTATCTCTAATTTATTTATTTAAATGTTATATTTAAATTGTTTCTCCGGCCCTCCACACCACGCCAGATATTTGATGTGGCCCTCTGGTCAAAAAGTTTGGAGACCTCTAATCTAGACCAGCATTCTGTTTCCAATAGTGGCTAGCCAGACACCTCACCCTGAAGAGCGTGAAGGCAACAACCTTCTGCATCCCCTAGCAAATGGGGTTCTCTGGCCCACATTACCACCAAACATGGGAAGGCCACTTAGCCATCATGTCTAAGAACGTAAGAAGCATCTTGCTGGATCAGACCAAAGCTCTGTATTTGAGGTGAGCATTGCAAGTTACTGAGATTTACAAACTGGAACCATGTTGGCAACCTTCAGTCTCGAAAGACTATGGTATCACGCTCTGAATGGTGGTTCTGGAACAGCGTCTAGTGTGGCTGAAAAGGCCAATTCGGGAGTGACAATCCCTTCCACACCAGGAGCAAGTGCAGTCTGACCCTGGTCTGTCTCCCTGGCTATGGGCCTTCCTTCTTTGCCTCTTAGCCTCAGACTGTTGGCCAAGTGTCTCTTCAAACTGGGAAAGGCCATGCTGCACAGCCTGCCTCCAAGCGGGCCGCTCAGAGGCCAGGGTTTCCCACTTGTTGAGGTCCACTCCTAAGGCCTTCAGATCCCTCTTGCAGATGTCCTTGTATTGCAGCTGTGGTCTACCTGTAGGGCGCTTTCCTTGCACGAGTTCACCATAGAGGAGATCCTTTGGGATCTGGCCATCATCCATTCTCACAACATGCAAAACATGGGCTGCAATCCCATCCACACTTACGTGGGAGTAAGCCCCATTGACTGTAATTGAACTTACTTCTGAGCAGGCATGCATTGGCTTGAGCTCTCAGTGTCTTTAGAAACTCACAGTTTAGCAAGATTGTAGGCCCAGTCCTATCCAATTTACCAGTACTGATGCATCCATGCCCGGGGGTGGGGGGGTTGTGGGCTGCAACCTGTGGAAGGGGGAGTGCAGACATGGAGGCCTTCTCAAGGTAAGGGAAGATTTGTTCCCTTACTTTGGGGTTGCACTGTGGCTGCATCAGCATAGGAAAATGTGTTAGGATTGGGCCCTGTATTAATGGAGCCAGGAGGAGAGGAAGAGTACGTCAATGCACAAAGGGGGCAGAGAGAAGAACAGGCGTAAAAAAGGGCCATGCAGATGGCACAAATCACCGCAGCCCAACATGGTGGCACTATGCCCAGTTTCCTGTGAAGGTTGCCAAGTGGTAAGACCTGACTGAGAGGCAGGGTGTTCTATGCCGTGCACTGCTGCCCTGAAACAACTGTGTGCACTTATCGTAACACCATCACTGTGCTAACTTTCTCGCAGGCTTTCTTTGCCGGCCTATATTTACCGCCGTGGACCCAGTTTCCTCCTTCCACTGATCTCCAGAGGTTCTCTCAAGCGTGCTCTAACGCAGTGCCCCTGTAGTTAATTCAACGTACATGATGTCGAGTCTTGTCTTGCATGCTGTGTTTTTTAGTCAAGCTCCAGGCCAAAACAGAAATCGACAGTGTTTGTTGACCTTTTACTCAGACAAGGCTCCCCCTCCTTGGCTTTGTAGCTGCTGTATCTAAGGTGACAACTTGAGCTAACACCATGTATCAAGATACGGAAGGGGCAAAGGAGGAACATGGGCTTCACTGCAAGCACTCCGAGAAGAGACCCAATCAAGGGTGCAAAAAGAAAACTCCACCTATTAGACTTCACTTTACAAACCAATAGTTCTTGTGATCTTGGTGTACAAGGGAATCAGTGAGCCTTGGGCATTCTGGTGCATATTAAACTTTCCCTAGACCCGTTGAAATTTGCGAATGGAGCAGATGTTTGTACTTGAGCCAAACAAGAACACCATCTTTCATTCCCACTTCTGACTGTTCAAGCTGGACATTCTGTCACATCAAGTTTTCCATCCCATCCCTTCATTCTGCAAGGTTTGAGCTGGTATAGGATCTCACAGTGTAAAACTGTGTCCTAAGCCTGCATATCTGTTCTCATTCTAAGATGACAAGTTCTTGGGATATATTTAAGGCAGGTGCAGGGAAAACTTGATCATTCATACCAACCCCACTCCTTGCTTGAGCTTTCTCCAGAAGTACACATGGTCCTTGCCCCCTTGCCCCCTCAAGTATAGGGGCATTCAGAACTTTTCTTGTAAACACAAATATATGAATTAATCCAAAGCACCCCTCTATATTTTGTATTAAATTTTGTATTGAGGGGTATTAAACCCCTCAATTTTGTATTAAACGATTTCAAAAGACAATAATATTGGGCCATGAATTAACATGTGGGGCCAGTTCACAGAGTAGGGTTTCATCTGAAACAGAGAAGCTAAGGTGAAGATCTCAATTCAGTTAGTGTAGGGGGCACCGAAGCAGTAATCCACCCACTTAAGTCATTTCTGCCCAACATTGCATATACGCAACAGGGACCAAATGTGTACACCTGTGGGCTGGGCAAAAATGGGTTAAACGTGTGGATCTTTTTGGACTTCAGGATCCAAGGGCAATGCGGTTTAAAGGGAGATCGCTTTAGAACAGAGCTTGTAGAAAACTAAGATGGAATCTAACCAAACAAGGGATAAAGATGACATAAGAGTCCAAACTGTGGTGATAATGTTGGCAACAGGTTCTTAGTTCTAAAGCGCAGAGTCTGCACAGAGTCTCTTCTGAATAGCGCAGTGGTTGGGACACCAGGAGCATTGGATTGCATGCTGGTGTTTGCTCCTTTGCAGGAGTTTTAGCTGCTTTGATTTAGACCCTGCTGTAGGGAACGGATCGGAATCAGGGCCTCTTGTCATGATTGTTTGCTGGGTCTCAATTGTTGCAGCTGCAGCAGATTGGACAACCATATGTGATCTAGCCTTTGCCTTACCTGGCTGGTATCCACGGGCCAGGAGAGACTGATTTATTCCACTCAGGCTAAAGTTAATGTCTCCCCTAACAGAAGGAATGCTCCTCAGCTGATTAAAAAGGGTCACGTGAGACCTGTTCTAAGGCACCCAAGCAGGATACTATGGATGTAGGAATTATTGACCAGTCTCAAATTTGCTAGAATTGGAAAAGGTCATAGAGTGCCTGGTGTTGGATGACCTATACAATCTCTTAAATACACAATGTTGAGACTTTAACTGCCTTAGGTTGGCATCCAAACTGCACCCTAGGCCAGCACAAGTCCCTTGCACAGGCCTCTGGGTGTTGCAAAAGTGCTGTAAGGCACTTCTGCACCATCATGGAAGGAGGTAGGCCGGTGCATGGGTGTATGCCGGCTCCCAGAGGCTGAATGGGGCCCTGCTGCACCAGCAGATGGGTAAGTATGCGCTGGCCTGCATCCGCCAGTGTATGGGGGTTGGGTGGGGAGATGGCGGAATGGGAACATTCTGGGGCAGGAGGAGGGCAGGTGGACGGTGGGCCAGTGGGACGACTGGGCCTGGAAGGGTGGCACTTAGGTCAGATCCTAACCCCCTTCTTGGGTGGCCTGGCATGGCAACGGGCCGCTCAGATCTGCGTCACCTAAAGAGGTGGCGCAGATCTGAGTAGCCTCATTTGGGCCACTGCTGCATGACACAGAGTAAGGCATTGTATCCAGCTTAGGGTTGGGGCTGGCTGGAGCAGAACCCAGGGCAAGGGGAATCACTTCCCCTTACTCTGAGATCTTGTCTGCTCTCAGAAGCTAAGCAGGGTCAGGCCTGGTTAGTACTTGGATGGGAGACCGCTTGGGAATACCGGGTGCTGTAGGCTTATACCTAGATCTTGGAAGCTAAGCAGGGTCAGGCCTGGTTAGTACTTGGATGGGAGACCGCCTGGGAATACTGGGTGCTGTAGGCTTATACCATAGTCTTTCGAGACTGAAGATTGCCAACCAGGATAGGATTGGGCTGCCCATTGCGCTAGTGGATGAACTTGGCAGGGAAGTGGGCAGAGAGATTGTACAGCAGAAATAAAAACCACAGAGTTGGTCCCATATCTTGTTTCCCCTTTCCATAGCTGGGATGGAATGTGCAGGGTGACATGCTGCTACAGTTGCGTTGCCAGGCCTGGTGGTTCCTGTGGCTGGGTAACATCATGGAGCACTGTGGCACCCCCCACCCCACCCCTGGGCTGTCACCCCTGCAGTACATGTGTGGCCCTTGCTCTGAAAATGGAAACATTTGGAGCTGTATGAAGATGAGGGTGGGAGGGAGGTCCAATTATGCAATGTTTGCCATGCGAACCAGGTAAGTGCGGTCACCCCCCTCAGTGGAGACAGTGCGCAATGTACTCCTCCTGGCCCCACCTCTGCTGTGCCACTGTTGCTGCTGAGAACATGTCCACAAGGAAGCATCCAGGACCAAACTGTCCATCACTTCACTCAAACACTTGCTGAGGAAAGAGAGGGGAGTAAGAAAGACCTGGAAGTTCTGTGTGCTCACCCTGCCATTATGTGTTCAGCAGGACAGTCAGCAATGGCTTTCAGGAGAGGCAATATCAGATACCCTGCCAGTAAGAAGGTTGATGGGAGGGGGAGTCTGTATGGAGCTGAATACCTTGAGTAGTAGTGGAGTCACTGGCAAGTTGTAACCTGTGTCACCTTGAGGACTAGAACACTGCTGGACGGGTATTAGAAAGTTGTGGCTTCTGGCAGGAATTCACACTATTCTGTATTTAGTTCAGGTATTTTG
Organism: Tiliqua scincoides; assembly: GCF_035046505.1. Taxonomy (NCBI): domain Eukaryota; kingdom Metazoa; phylum Chordata; class Lepidosauria; order Squamata; family Scincidae; genus Tiliqua; species Tiliqua scincoides. The sequence continues at coordinate 8,540,434 of NC_089824.1, read as the reverse complement.
TCTTACTTTTTTTTTTTTCTTGCACAAAGTGGTTCACAGTTAATTGAGATGGGTGGGTGGGGGGTCAGTTGACCTTCCAGGGCAAGAAGTTCCAGAACCTGGATGCTCTCCAGAACTTGGACAGCCACAAAAAGGCTCTCGCCAACTTGCACATTCATTGCTCCTCTGAGGCTTGCAAGATACATAAGAGCATGACTTCAGCTTACCTTCCTGAGAGGGTGAACTCCTATCTTGTTGGTAGCATAACTTTCTATATCAGTCCTTGGGCGCAATCCTAACCCCTTATGCCAGTGCTTTCCAGCACTGGCATAGCAGTGCCAATGGGTCATGTGCTGCATCCTGCAGTTGGGTGTCACTCACGGAGGCCTCCTCAAAGTAAGGGAATGTTTGTTCCCTTACCTCAGAGCTGCACTGCCCTTATGTCAGAGCTGGAAAGCACTGACCTAAGGGGTTAGGATTGCGCCCTATTATAGCATCATCTATAGATCATGAGACTCCATGTTCTAATTCTACAGCCCCTTCTGCTTTGTGGACACTGAATACAAGCCCAAATACCTCATGTTTGGAAGGGGTTAGGATTGCGCCCTTTGCCTCTTACATTTATGAACACACACAGGCAGCCAAGAATAATATGAGGAACCATTCAGGCCTCGGGTTCACTTGAATAGGGAGGCCTTCGATGTGTGACAAAATTACATCATGGGGCAGGGAGTTCCACAGTCTAAGTTAACAGTGACAGTGTTGCTTTCATCAAGCAGGGCCTTGGACAGAATTATCTCCAAAGTTCTTTCCATCTTAAACATTCTCTGATTTTTAGACAAGACCCTTGAGTGATGCTTAAGTGATGCTGCTTTATACCAAGTAAAACCCCTGGTTCATCTAGTCCAGGACTGTTGACTGTGACCAGCAGCAGATTTGCCGCAAGCCACTCTCCCCACCCTTTCTACTAGAGATGTTTTTTCTCCCCAACAATGAAGATGCCAGAGGTTGAACCTGGTCACCCCTTATGCTTCTCCAGTACTCTCCCCAATTGAGCTCTGCCCCCACTGCCACTACCTTTGCAAAGCTGAGCTTTATTCACAACCTCCCCTTACTCTCACATCCATTGTTAATTTCATACCTCCTTGCCTATTTTCTCCAGTGCCACACAATTACTTTACATGCTGCCCTGACCATGTTTCCTGTACTGCTCTTTTTATGCCCTGAGGCTGAGACATGTCACTGGGAACCTGCTTGATCTTCCCTGCTTTTCAAGAATGCCATCTCAAGTATGGAGATTTATTCAAGCTCTGTAGCAAACTGATTCTCCCATTGTTACACTTTCGCAGCTGCAGCCTGCAAAGAGAATAAATACGGATGCTGTGGAGTTCTGCGTTTTCCTATAATGCTTTTCAAGAAGTGACACACGGCTGTTTCTTCCTTTGCAAATCACTGTGAGAATGTTAATCACACCAAATTGCTCAGTGGTGTGGTACTTAATGGCCATAGAGGATTTGGCCCACATCCCCGAACATGACACAAGGCAAGGATTGTGGGTTATAAATGAGCCACAACTTTATTGAACATTCAGTGGCATAGCTAGGCGGGGAGGAAAGCACTAAGTTTTGCAGGGAGCCTCACCACTGCATGCAAGGGGCCCCTCCCCTTTGAGCCATTCTGGGCACTGAGAGCAAAACAGAGGCGAAATGCAGGGAGGCAAGGAGTCAAATGCCTCTGTTTTGCTACCACCGCCCAGAATGGTTCTGAAGGGGAGGGGGAGGCATTTGTGAGCCACAGTAAGGCTCCCTACAAAACATAGTGTTGGCACCCCCTCTAGCTACGCCACAGTGAACATTACACATGAACAGCACAAACGTCCTCCCCACCTTCACTGCAGGTTCCTGCCTTGGGGGAAAACAGTTCTGTCCTGCTGTCTGAATCTTCTCATTTTTTTTCCTGAGAGATCTCACCCTGGATCTAATCTGCTGATGATCCCAGGTGATCACTGCTGATGCTGAAGGAGTCAAGGAGTCTTGAGGTTCCACTGCCCACTTCAAGTTGATTAACCTTTGAGGCTGACTTTGCCTTCGTTGCACATGGTGCTCTCCCAAACATGCCGAAGCTTGGCTGCTTCTGGAGACTGGTCTTGTGACCTCTTTGACCAGTGGCTCCCAATTTTTTTCAACTGATAGCTCCTCTGACCTACTGGGCCACTGGCTGTGACTCCCCATTAGGGCTACTTTCCTATACATTCTATAGGGTGGTGGGGTTTTTATAAGCAGTCCACTGCTCACCTGGCTGGTTTCCGTGGCTCTCCAGGGAGCCACGGCTCAGTTTGGGAACCACTGTCTATGACTAATCCACTTGCTTTAGCATGCTCACCAGAACTCCTGATCTTAGCCCCCCCCCCCCACTACAGTGAAACTAACAGCTGTTAACAAACTTAGGGCCCAATTCTATCCAATTTTCCAGTATTGGTGTAGCTGTTCCAGTGGGGTGTGCACTGCATCCTGTGGTGGAGAGGCAGCCACAGAGCCTTCCTCGAGGTATAGGAATATTTGTTCCCTTACCTCCGGACTGTATTGCTGCTGCAACAGTGCTGGAAAGTTGGATAGGATTGGGCCCTTAATCTATAGCACCATAACCATTCTAGCAGTCTGGAGTTGGCAAAAAAAGAAAAAAAAATCGTATTTGGCCCCCAGGGCCTTCCAGCTAACCTTAGACTACTTTCACTGGTGGGTGTGTTGGCCACTTCCCTGTCAGGCTCCTTCCGCTTAGTGCCATCTTCTTGCCCAGCATGAGTGGCGCGAAGGTGCCCCCCAAAAAACTTGGAGACTGGGCAGCATTCCACATCTTCTATATGCAACGGAAAACATGTTATCAATATGTTTGTCAAAGCTATTAAAACAAAGAACCCTTCCTGGCCTCAATCAAGACCTTGGAAAATAAATCTAATTATTCTCTGAAAATCTTCCCTGAACTTCATAATGTGGTTTCTAATTCTAGACACTCACATATGTTCTTCTTGTCAGAGTCGATGGTCTGGAACCAGTGCAAACATGAGGGTGCTCTAGCAATAAAGCATCCCAGCAACAGATGGGTGACGCTTGGGGTGACTCAAAACCACATGCTAGAAATCAAAGCAGCTTGTGAAGGTCTCCAAAAGAACCTCTCCAGACTGGAAGACTGGGCAACCACCTGGCAAATTTGGTTAGTATAAGTAAGTGCAAAGTGATACACCTTGAGGCAAGGAATCCTAGCTCCACAGATGGGCTCTTAGAGTTGCTGGTGATGAACCAGGAAAGGGTTTCAGGTGTGATGGTTACCTTAATGGAAAGGTCTACCCAGGGTGCTGCACCTGTGAAGGAATCAAATTCCATGCTAGGTGCTGTTAGGAAAGAGATTGATGATAAGACTGCTAACATTGTAAGGCCTTTATAGAAATCTATGGGGCTTGTCATAGACTTCGTACACTCCCAGGGTTTTGGGGTGCTCAGAGTTCTTGGTTCTTAAACCCTAGAGCCCACAAGGACCCCTGTTCGGTAGTACTGCCACCACCCTGTATGTGCCAGTGTCTCAGTCCAGGGACACAGAGACCCTCTAGGCTTAATTCTATCCCTTGCAGGCACTGAGCACTTTCTTTAATTAAAGCCTCAGTCCTCAAGTTACTAGTCCTCAATGAGGATTTGGTAGCTTGCTGAACAGCTAGGCAGGATTCTGAAACTTTGTCCCCAACAGAGAATGAAACAACTTAGAAAAAAGGATTTTTTACTTTATTAAATGCATAGGGTTACATAAAGTTACACAAGGCAGCAAATGCTAGAGGCATAAAACTTCTAGGAAACATATCAGCATTAAAATAACAAAGCTAACTGGCTATCTCTATTATTCCCTAACTCTCACCTGGGTCAGCTTCCCTTTGTAGATCTTTCAACCAGATTACCTAAGAGGCCACATGGCCCTGTGGAGCAGACTCTCCCCTACAAGATGTTGCACCCACAACCTTTTCCACCAAAAAGACAAAGACTCCCCCACACCCCTTGGGCTTTGTTTTTATACTTCACATGCTAACAGGACTCAGGTGACTCTGCATTCATTTAAACTGTCCAATCAGAGACCCTTGGGGCCAGATTCTTCCGGAAGTGGGCCTGGATGCTAGCCCCCTCCCCACTGAAGAATCATGGGCACCTCTCTGCCTGCTTAGGTGCTACAATATTACCTTCCATTGAGTTGTAAATTCCTTGCAGCTAGGAACTGCAAGCCACTTCTCTGTTGCTTGGTTCAGGCTTTACATTCTTGTTGTTGGCAACCTTCAGTCTTAAAAGACTGTGGTATCGCGCTCTGAAAGGCGGTTCTGGAACAGCGTCTAGTGTGGCTGAAAAGGCCAATCCAGGAGTGACAATCCCTTCCACACCGGGAGCAAGTGCAGTCTGTCCCTGGTCTGTCTCCCTGGCTATGGGCCTTCCTTCTTTGCCTCTTTGCCTCAGACTGTTGGCCAAGTGTCTCTTCAAACTGGGAGAGGCCATGCTGCACAGCCTGCCTCCAAGCGGGCCGCTCAGAGGCCAGGGTTTCCCACTTGTTGAGATCCACTCCTAAGGCCTTCAGATCCCTCTTGCAGATGTCCTTGTATCGCAGCTGTGGTCTACCTGTAGGGCGCTTTCCTTGCACGAGTTCTCCATAGAAGTATTTTCACTTCTCTCCTTCAGGCAACTCTCTTGCCACTGTAGGATGTAATGAATGCCTTTTTTGGTGGGGCTGCAACAGCGCTGGTGGCAGGGGATTGGATTGGGCTGTTAGAGTGCTTGCATGTTTACTCAGAAGTAAGTTCCATTGAGTAATTTCTCCCAGGTATATTTGCAAAGGATTGTAGCCTTAATGAGTCTCTCATACATACAACACTTGGGATAGACAATGACCTGGACTATTGTTTCTCAAACTGTGGTTTGGGACCCACTAGGTGGGACTTGAGCCTATTCCAGGCGGGTCCCTATTCATTTCAATATTTTATTTTTAATATTTTAGACTTGATGCTGCTATGGTATATGACTGCATTTGAGGAAATGTTACAGATCTATACTTTGAGCAGGTTACTGTGTATATGTTTTTAAGAATGATAGTAAATGGGACTTACTCCTGGGTAAGTGTGGGTAGAATTGCAGCCTAGGATTGTGAAAATTTTCCTGCTTGGTGATGTCACTTCCGGTCATGACACCACTTCCGGTGGGTCACAACAGATTCTCATTCTAAAAAGTGGGTCCTGGTGCTAAATGTGTGAGAACCACTGGTCCTATACATTTACAACCACACTTAGGCAAATTTACCACCTACAGAACCTGATACTTCTTCTCAGTTCAGTGCGCTGAAGAAAGTTTCAAAGGCAACACCTGAGTGCTCCAGTTGATGACATCACCACTGTGGCTATAGGAGATGTCCTGAAGCACTCTTCCTTCTCCCTCTTGATTACACCCCTGAAAGTGATTCATGGTGGATTGTTCCTTTAACAAATCCTGGGCTAATCGGGCCCTGGCAAACAGATTTCAGGCTCCTTGCGATCAAAACCAAGAGTTACCAATGACAAAGGCGAGCTTCTTCAATTGCCTTGATTCTGGGAGTAATTTGATTGTCTTCCTGGAGGTCAGCTTCTGTCCCCTGCAGGTTGACCCCGGGTAACAGAGTGACATCCTGAATTGGCAGATAAACAAGACTGTGACAAATAGCAGGGACATCTTTGTCAGAAGGAAAGACATGACTCAGGCCTGGGATCTGTGCACAGACTAGAGACTAGAGGTCCACTCCTGAGGCCTTCAGATCCCTCTTGCAGATGTCCTTGTATTGCAGCTGTGGTCTACCTGTAGGGCACTTTCCTTGCACGAGTTCTCCATAGAGGAGATCCTTTGGGATCCGGCCATCATCCATTCTTACAACATGACCGAGCCAATGCAGGCGTCTCTGTTTCAGCAGTGCATACATGCTAGGGATTCCAGCTTGTTCCAGGACTGTGTTGTTTGGAACTTTGTCCTGCCAGGTGATGCCGAGAATGCGTCGGAGGCAGCGCATGTGGAAAGCGTTCAGTTTCCTCTCCTGTTGTGAGCGAAGAGTCCATGACTCGCTGCAGTACAGAAGTGTACTCAGGACGCAAGCTCTGTAGACCTGGATCTTGGTATGTTCCGTCAGCTTTTTGCTGGACCAGACTCTCTTTGTGAGTCTGGAAAACGTGGTAGCTGCTTTACCGATACGTTTGTTTAGCTCGGTATCACGAGAAAGAGTGTCGGAAATCGTTGAGCCAAGGTACACAAAGTCATGGGCAACCTCCAGTTCATGTGCAGAGATTGTAATGCAGGGAGGTGAGTCCACATCCTGAACCATGTAGGCTTTACATTCTAGTAGGCCTAAACTGTACATATTCATGACAGGGCTGCCTTTGAAATACTTGTCTACAGAGCCTTTCTCTCCTGTTTGTGGTAACAGCTGGTGGGCCACTGGGTGCTGGATGAAATGGGTCTTTGGCCTGATCCAGCAGAACATGTGAGAAACTGCCATTTACAGAGCCAGAAATTTTTTATTTCTTTAACCAACAGGTAATCTGTGGAACTCCTTGCCACAGGATGTGATGAAGGCATCTGGCTTAGATGCCTTTAAAATGGGTTTGGACAGACTAATAGAGGAAAAGTCTAACATAGGTTACAAACCACGATAGTTATATGCAAGCTCCTGGTTTTAGGTGTAGGCTACCTCAGAACGCCAGATGCAAGGAAGGGCACCAGGATGCAAGTGTCTGGTTGTCTTGTGTGCTCCCTGATGCATCTGGTGGGCCACTGTGAGATACAGGTAGCTGGATTAGATAGGCCTATGGACTGATCCAGCAGGGCTCTTGCTCAGACCTTTGGTCCCTCTAACTTAGTAATGTCTACGCTGACTTTCTGTTGCTCTGCAGACAGTGATTTTTCTCTGCCCTCCCTGGCGATTGAAACTGGATCCCTCTGCATGCAAAGGAGACACTCAGCTGTTGAGGTATGGTCCGGTCCTTCTCTTATGGGCAGCCTTCACTGAAGCGATGAGTTGCTCTAAGTCAGGGGTGTCCAAAGTTTTTGGCAGGAGGGCCGCATCAGCTCTCTGACACTGTGTCGGGGGCCGGGGCAAAAAAAGAATCACTTTACATTTAAAATTTGAATAAATTTACATAAGTTTACATAAATGAATATATTAAAGATGAACTTATATGAATGAATGAAGGTCTTGCAATAGCTCAAGGCCTAAAAAAGTCCTTGCACAAAGCAAGGCTGGCCTTTCCTTTGCTGCCGCTGCTGCATCACAGATGTGAAACAGCAAGCAGTGGAGGGAGCTCTCATCCCACTGCTCACGCGAGAGGTCAAACAGTCGCCCTCACGCTGAGAGAAGTTGCGCTGGGCCAGTGTGGGCTTCAACAAATCTCAGGAGGGCCAGAGCCTCATTGGAGACTGGGGGCTCCCTGAGGGCCGCGTTGAGAGGCCTTGAGGGCCGCAAGTGGCCCCCGGGCCAGGGTTTGGGCACCCCTGCTCTAAGTGAAGAGTCAGGCCAGAGTTTGAGGCTTTATACAGCTAGAAAGCGCATCATTGGTTCTCCTGTGTCACCTGGTAGCCCCTGCAGTCAGATCTTGTGGTCAAAGGCTCTTGTGAAACCTAAATGTAGAAGAATAGAGAGCCAATAGAGGGCCAGCAGCTCCCTCTATTGGCAAGGTGCCACAATGGCACAGAGAAGCCTCTTGCTTGAGACCCCTTGCACAACACAATTAATTCTGCTGAAATAAAGTAACAGTAATGTGCTCACAGTGGAGGCACACTGTCACTTGGGGAAAATCCTGGCAAAGTCTTATAAACAAGTATATCAGGCGCGGCATACTGAGGTTTGCATTGCACCAGTGCAAGGATGCAATCTGTAAGCTAATTAATACTTTACTACATTTTAGATACTGTCTCTCTGCCAAAGCACTCAAGGTAATTAACATTTTAAAATATCACATTTTAAAAATAATGGCTTGCCACCTAAGAATCGTGATCCAAAAGGGGAGGACAAAAGGGGAACTGAGACAGAGGAGCTTAGTACACAAATGCAGGTACCAGTTCATTTAGGTAGGTGGAAATGAATCCCAATGAGATGAGGATGATGCCAGCAGGTCACGGGTATGAACTGGAGAAGGTTTTGCTTCCTGTGGTTCATGGGGGTCTCTGTGAACCTCTCCGACTTGCACAGAAGCCTGGATCTGGCACTGCTCCTTGAAAAGTAGTTAGAGCATTTGCAAGGAGTAGTTTTCTCCATCTTGGCCAGAAATGACTTTTTCCACTTTCAAACTTCTATAACTTCTAGGCTTGATTACCGCAATGTGCTGCTTCTGGAGCTCTCCTTGAAGATTGCATGGATGCTTCAGCTGGCATGGAATATTAGGACTCTCCCTGGACTTATGCCAGCAAAAGAGCCGGTGTAGATCTGAGAAGGCCCATTGGTGGCCAAGAGGCATATGGGAAAGTAAATTTTTTAAAATACTTTTACTTACCTCTTCTGAGCCATCTGGTTGCTCCACACCATAGTATGCAGGTTGCCCTCTGGCAGGACAGCTGCATGGTGTAAACTCAGTGAGGGATAGAACTGGCCCACAAGTCTTAGGGCCCAATCCTATCCAACTTTCCAGCTCTGGTGTAGCCACAATGTAGCCCTGTGGTAAGGGAACACTTGTTCCCATACTTTGAGGAGGCCCCAGTGACTGCCCCTCTACAGCAGGATGCAGAGTACACCCCACTGGTACAACTGAAACCAGCACTGGAAAATTGGATAGGATTTGGGCCCTTTGTCACCATATATGAAATAATTACATTCTCGTGGTGTGGGTGGAGTGGGGCCTGTCGCTGTGATCCTGTTTTCCACTCTTTATGGATTCCCTCATCCTGAAGATGTCACAAGCATAGAGCTGGATTGTGTGAACAGAAGTACAGTTGCATACTCATATGCAACCATGCAGATGTTCCATTGAACATGTGTATGCTCAACTCCGGGCTAATGTGCATGGTTTTCCAGAGCTAATACAACTGCTTTGGGGGTACTTAAGACTAGAAAAACAATGCAACAAACCAATGGGGAATGCTCCCGTGGGCATGTGGAGACCAACATTTATTAGGCTGATTGTAGCTGTAAAGCAAAAAGGAACTTGGAGAAATAAACAGCAATTGTCAGATATTTTCAACAGATGCTGTCTTTTCTCTCACTGAAGGTCACATTTGCATATCACTTCTGATTGCCTGTTCATCCAATGAAGAGCAATTCCAACCGAGGTGATCCGCTTTATGATGCCCAAATAGCTCTCATTGTCTTAGAAAAATATTATCCAGACAGATTGATTTTGACACATATGGCCCAGTCCTGGCAGGTCCTTGCAATTCCGTCAGTGTAAGTCCCAGGCTGACAGCAGGAAAGCTGCCCCACCATTTGGCAGGCCTTGGTCAGGGGCCCTGTGCAGGCAACAGTGACCTGCTGAATCTCTCCTATGCCACCTTTGTTGCAGGTAAGTCAGCAGTGGGAGTAGATCAGGGGAGTGGGGTGGATCAGGGCAAGGGGCAGACTGGGCTATGGGTGGTTTGGGGATGGGAGGGGGAGGATCTGACCTGCAATCTCACACGCCAAGCTCCAATCTCTCTTTCCCGGCATAAATGCTACCGTAGGCGTCTCTATGCTAGAAATTTTCAACCACAGTGTTGCTGCACCTTGGTGTGCTGCAAATGGTTCACAGGTGTGCTGTGAGAGTTTGGGTGAGGGTAATTTATTAGTAGAGTCACTGGGAGATCTAAGCCCCTCGCTGGCAGACCAAGTATCAAAGAGCTGATGTGTGCCTTGGCAATTTTAGCACCTTGTCAGTGAAATTAAAAAGGTTGAAAATTGCTGCTGTGTGCTAATGAGATAGCATAGGTCTAAAAGACCTATTGGGGGCCACATAGTCCATGTTAAAAAAAAAAAAAGATTTTACTTATATCTCCTGGGACATCTGTCCCTCCCCACCCATAGCATGCAGCGCATATACCATCGAGATGTTAAAATGGGAACGAGATGTAAAAATAAATACTTCACGCTACACACTCAGCATGTAGTTAGTCTTTGGAACTCCTTGCCACAGGATGTGGTGATTGCATCTGGCCTAAATGACTTTAAAGGGGGATTGGACAAATTTCTGGAGGAAAAGTCCATCATGGATTACAAGCCATAATGTGTATGTGCAGCCTGATTTTAGGTTACCTCAGAATGCCAGATGCAAGGGAGAGCACCAGGATGTGGGTCTCTTGTTGCCTTATGTACTCCTGAAGGCATTTGGTGAGCCACTGTGAGATACAGGAAGCTGGACTAGATGGGCCTATGGCATGATTCAGCCAGGCTGTTCTTATAAACTGTGCCTATATATATTGCTCACCCCATAACGATGGCATGATATGCTTGGTTAGCTCCAAGTATTAAGCTTCACATGAATCCATCACTTGCCACTTCCTCTTGGTAATGAAGTCAAAAAGCAAGTGATATGAAATGGGCAGAAATGGTGCCCTGAGTATTTACTACATGCCATCAACTCATCCCAGCGAAAGTACGTAAAATCCAGGAGAAATTACACAGTGCCGCCAAACCGTCTTTCAACAATTTTCTGAAGGACAAAACTGCTCAGCAAATGGGCTAAAAGCTCCATTTTTGCGCGTGACTGTAGCTCATATAATGCTTTCTGTTGATTGATTAGCAACTTTATATCTTATCCCTGTTACCCTTATCCCTTATTCAATAACATTAAATTGGTCAATTTATCATTTGAATTAAATGTTCTGGCTCAAAGAATAAATAGTAAGGACCCAGAGGAAGAGAGAAGGTTCTATATAGGAAGAACTGAAAAAAAAAAAAGCTCTGTCAAATCCTAGAGAGTATTAAATATACTGAGTCCTGCCGGGCATTTCATCATCCACTATCTGCACCTTATAATATGATAGAGCAAAGCATAATTCTGCCTCTGGGCGCAAAAGTAATGGGAACTGTTCAACCACCAATCTGCCTGCTTACAATTAATGGGCCAACTTGTTCCTGGCATCACCCACTGACCCCCTTTTTTCTTCTCCAATCCATTCATTCATTGGTTTGAACAAGGCAAGGGAAGCAAAAAAACCAACAACAACACTTGTTTTCAATGCTGTTCATCGCACCCTGAATCCCCTTGGCTGCTGTGAGAGCAGCACCACTGTCTCCATAGCTGGTGTGTTTGGTCGCACTCAGTCAGGGGTCATATAGTTAGTCGCATGGCTAGAAGGGGTGCAAAGTACTAAGTTTTGCAGGTCCCTGAATGCACCGTGCAAGGGTTCCCTCCCCTTCAGAGCCATTCCTGGTAGTGAGAGCAAAACTGAAAGCCTCTATTTTGCTCTCGATGCTAGGAATGGCTCTGAAGGGGAGACCCTTGCACAGCATGTTCAGGTGCCTGTAAAACTGAGTGTTTGCACCCCCTCTGGCTACGCTACTGCATATAGCAGGGAAGAGCAAACTTCCAACTTTAGGAATCCTGGACCTTTAACAATTGTGTAGGAGAGAGAATTTCACCAGGAGCAGCTTGTCATCTGTGAGATGAGAAACTGCACCAGCTGAAATTATTATTATTAACAGTATTTATATACCGCTTTTCAACTAAAAGTTCACAAAGTGGTTTACAGAGAAAAATCAAAGAACTAAATGGCTCCCTGTCCCAAAAGGGCTCACAATCTAAAAAGATGCAAAAGAATACCAGCAGACAGCCACTAGAACAGACAGTGCTGGGGTGAGGTGGGCCAGTTACTCTCCCCCTGCTAAAAAAAAGGAGCACCCACTTGAAAAAGTGCCTCTTACCCAATTAGCAGGGGTTAAATTCCCTCTTCTATACAATTGTTTAAAGGTCCAGGATCCCTAAAGTTGAAAGTTTGCCCATCCCTGGCATAGACTATGCAGGTGGCCCTTAAAATACTTCCGAGATGAAGCCAAAAATATGATGTCCGTGAAGACAAGTGAGGGAAATGCCTGTTGTGTTGTGCCTGTTGTGTGCTGCCTTCGGTTTGCAGGCAGAGCGAATGTTGTGCTGTGAATTCAACTCAGCCCCTTTTGCCAAGCAGACAGAGCAGGACTTTCAGTTCTGACATGGAAGCAGCTGCTCCCTGCTATAGATCTTCAGCCAGCAGCATAGCTAGAGGGGCTGGGAAGACACACTGCAGCATGCAAGCAGCTATTCCTCCTTCCCTTCGGAACCATTACTGGTGGTGGGAGTAAAGTGGAGACGAACACCTGACTCTGAAGGGGAGGGGCCACTTGCACAGTGCGGTGTGGCTCCCTGCAAAGCTTAGTGCTTTGCACCCCCTCTAGCTACGCCACTTTCCCTGGCAACCGTGTAAGCCAGAATGCCTGCCATAGGACCCATCCTATCCAAATTTCCAGCAGCGGTGCAGGCACAATGCAGTCCCGAGGTAAGGGAACAAATGTTCCCTTAGCTTGAGGAGGCCTCCATGACTGCCTCCCCATCAAAGGAAGCAGTGTACATCCCATCAGCATGGTTGCATTGGCGCTGGAAAATTGGATAGGATTGGGCCCTCAGTCATCTGGAACAAGGGCTGATGGGAAGAAAACGTTGCTTTTTATTTATTTGACTGCAACTTTCTGTTCTTTCCATGTAATAAATCAAACATCAAACCTCTTGGTTATTCAGCACAGCTAAATATTTTGACCAGGACATGTGTGTTATCTCATTTCCCTTCGTGCTTTTGGTCAACGCCTATAATTAAAAATAATAATAATTGGGATCTTAGACCCTTATTATGAAATATGTGGGAGAAGACAAATGTTTTGACCTCAGCTTGATTCAGATGTGGATGGTGCTGAACTTCTTGTTGCTTTATTGAGTTTTCTGTGATACTTTTGATTTTTCACTTAGTTCATCTGCCCTTTTAAAAGCAAGAAATTATTCATGCTAACTGCAGAGATAAAAGGTTGTGGATTTAGTCCCAGCAGTAAAAGTGGAGTAACTAGACCAGATTCTAATCTAATTTACAAGGAATCTTCCACCACTTCTTTTCAGATGCTGCAGTAAGGAGAGGTTTGCCACTGGTTTCTGTATGTCTGTTTGTGTTTGTTCCTTTTCAACTGTTACCCTGCAGATGCCCGATCTTGTCTGATCTCGGAAGCTAAGCAGGGTCAGGCCTGGTTAATACTTGGATGGGAGACTGCCTGAGAATACTGGGTGCTGTAGGCTTATACCATAGTCTTTTGAGACTGAAGGTTGCCAACCTTTTCCTACTTGTGATGCTTCTAAAGATCTTAGCCAGACCTAACACTGCCCAAGTGATCATTCCGGGGGTATAAGACACTTTCTGGCTATCACAAAATGCAACATCCCGGCGCGCGTGACATGGCTGCTGTTGCAAGCAGCAAATGGCCAGTTCTATATGCCACAGACGACGGATGCTCACCAGCACTGGTAATATTGTGTAGGGGGTGGAAGAGGGCCGTGCGGAATGAGGTGGGGGTGAATGGAACAGGACTGGGAAGGGGATGGTTTGGTAGCAGCGGCACCATGGTGTAGGTACTGCGGGCTGGTGGCTATTTAATGCCCGGATGCTCCTAGATCACCATCCCTGGATTTAAAAAAATGTCCACTGCCAGGACTGAGCAGCACAGTGGAGATTCTGCTGCTACCAGTGAAGGTGGCAGCCAAATCTACTTGTAAATGTAACCAAACTTTTAAAAAAAAAGAAGCAAAATTGAATGGGGACCTGAAATGAACAAAAACGAGAGACCTGAAATTGAACAGAGCTTGAGAGATGACATTTTTAAGAGTACATACCCCCAAATACAATACACAGCTGAGCATCACTGATGCGGCTGTGACCTCAGTCCTCTTGTCGATGTCCTCATCTCCTGCTTCTGTCCCATTTTGTTTGCTTCTCTGGCCCTCTAGGTCTCCATTCCACCCCTTGGTGTACCAGGGTCATGCTACTGTTATCTTGCCGAGTGAAATATTGAAGCTCTATAAAATCACCTCTGTAGGAATAAATGTTTCAGTGCCAGCTGTAGGCAAGCAGCAGAACTAGGGCCATTCCGCAGCTTTCCACGGCCATATGTCTTTGGTAGGCAGAGTGCTTTCAGGAGAGGGTATAAATTAAAGTCTCCGTTGCTGGCCTTCAAAACCCACCAAAGCACAGTCATGAATTACTGGTGGAAAGGAATATGATAATGGTTTGTCATTGTGTTGCTGCCCAATTTCACTTGCATGGTGGAAATCAAGATGAATGTAGAGGGGTAAAAAATACCTGAGGAGTTGTAATGGAAGCCAGAAGCACACACAGAGAAGCTTTATGCTGATTTGAACCAGTGGTCTAGTCCACAGCAGACTAAGAGCACAGACCTGAGATAGTGCTAGGCCTGCATAAGTCTCTAACGGCAGCCGAGGAGTATCGCAAATGTGTCATAAGGCACGTCTGTGTCTCCTTTTGTGTCGGGGAGGCCAGCGCAAGGATGCACACCGGCCTCGCCGTGCTGGAGCAAGCCATGGCTGAAGTGAGTCTGTGCTGCTGGTGGGCCATCGGTGCACAGGTTTGGGGAGGGTGGGGTGTTTCGGGGTGGGGGGAGGGCAGGCAGCAGGCAGACCGACTGGTGGGCAGGCTGGGCCCAGGATGGGGGAGAGACTGGCACTTAGGCTGGATCCTAGCCCCCTTCCCGAGCAGTCCAGCGTAACACTGGCCTGCTCGGATCCGTGCCAGCGATTTAGCTGGAGCAAATCTGAGTAATCCTATTGTGGTGGCTGGGGCAGTGCTCAGGGTAAGGTGAAAAATACCCCCTTGCCCCATGTTGCGCCACAGCCATCTCCAACCCTACACTCCAACCCAGGCACCCTGCCTGTTCCAGCACAGGTTAGGATTGGGCTGTCCATCAACTAGTACCAGTTCTCAAGAAAGAGCTTTTCCCAGCCATGTGATGTGAAGTCTTTAAACTGGAAATGCTAGTGGTCCTTTCTGAATCTGAAGCACTCCTTCCATACCTGAGTTAAGAGCAATGCAAATTGCTCAGAGGGGTTTCACACTCACCAGTGCCAGGTTATGAATGCAAAAATCTTTGGAGAAGGCATCCGACAAAAAGCTTGAAGCTTAGGGGCTTCAACAAGTACTGATTCCCATATCCTTACACCAGGGGTGGGCAAACTTTCAACTATAGGGATCCTGGACCTTTAACAATTGTATAGAAGAGGGAATTTCAGCAGGTGCAGCTTCTCATCTCACAGATGACAAGCTGCACCTGCTGAAATTCTCTCTTCTACACAAATGTTAAAGGGCCAAGATCCCTAAAGTTGAAAGTTTACCCACCCCTGCCTTACACCACCGGACTGCAGGCAGTTCAAATCAGGATCTAAGCACCACAGAACAGAACTCTCCTGGTGCTGGAAACAGTCACACCGGTGACATAGCTAGAGGGGGTGCAAAGCATTCAGTTTTGCATGGAGCCTTCCCTTGGTGTGCAAGTGGCAATCCCCCTCCCCTTTGGAGCCATTCAGGTGGGGGGAGCAAAATGGAGGCATATGCCTGGCTCAGAAGGGGAGGCGAAGGGGCCGCTTGCATGCCACAGGGAGGCTCCCTGCAAAACTTAGTGCTTTGCGCACTCTCTAGCTACGCCACTGAGTTACACAGTGTTGCTGAATTCTCTCTCTTAGTATAGTCTGCCATGGAAGTTTGAGCTGAAACTTGGCCAGGGCAGTGCCTGGTGGGAATGAGGGGTTGGGGAGTCTCTCTCTTTCTCCCCCCCCCACCCCCACCCCTTAAGTGTGACTAGTCTGCTTGGGCCTCTGGCCTAAAACTTGATCATGTGTACCTTTTGACTGTATTGCTCCAAAAGAATTGGGTGCGTCTTGCAGCGACTGTGGTCTTATGTCTGGAAGTAGATTAACCCAAGCAAAGGGCCTGCACCGCTTTTCGCCTGGCACATTTTCTTCAGCGTATGTTGGAGTCTCTCTTTCCTCCCAACTTCTCTCTCTCTCGTGGGCAAGATGGCCAAGTGATGATAAAGGAGGAGCAAGTGCATAGAGAGACTCCAAGAGTTGTGGGACAGTATTGTACGAGATTTTCTTCAGACGCGGGAGGACTGTAACAGAAACATTATTAACCTTCGGTTTTTTATGCTTCCATGGGCTTGATGTGGCTGTTTTTTTGTTCTCTTTTTTTTCCTTTTCTTTTCTTTTTACAATATTATGGCAGTTTCTGTATATAATACTTAATTATCAAGAGTGTGAATGAGTTATAACTACACAGGGCCATGGCTACACACAGTGTCATGCCAAAAGGTGGTAGTTGATTAACTCTCAATAAAGCTGCTTCAGTAATTAATTGGCTTGAGTCATCCTGTAATTAGTACTAAATTGTCAGTAACCATATGCGTATGAGATGCTATACAATGCTCTTATTAACAGTCTCCAGAGAAGCAGTACTTGCCAGTGGCATAGCTAGAGGGGGTGCAAAAGCTAAGTTTTGCAGGGACTCTCCCCAGGGCTTGCAGGTGGCCGCTCCCCCTCCCCTTTGAAGCCATTCCAGGTGGTGGAAGCAAAACGGAGGTGTATCCTTCTGGGAGCATTCTGGGTCATCATTCTGGGTGTTCACCTCTGTTTTGCTCCCCCACGTGGAATTTTTTGCAGGGAGCCTCCTGAAGGGGAGAGGGAGGGGCCACTTGCACACCAGGGTGAGCCTCCCTGCAAAACCTAGTGCTTTGCACCCCCTCAAGCTACGCCACTGGTAGGGTATTATATTGGGGAATAATTTCAGGGTTTTATTCAGATTTCCTGGTCTCTTTCTGTCCTGATCTGTCCTCAGGAGGGGGGAGGGGATCAGGAGATCTCAACTGATCCCAGCTCTGAGAGCTGACCTGGTCTGATTCCCATTTGCTGTGACTAAGCTGGGCCAAAGATGCAGTGGCCATGTGTTGGGTGACTTTACAAATGGGCTCTGACTTTGAAGCAGGAATATACACATCTTCAGTTATTTCCATCTTGTCAAACACTGTCATTTTATGATCTGGATGTTGAAATATGGGATTTTCAAAATGTTAACTTTTTTTCTGAATTGTGATTCCAGATTTTTATTATGTGTTTCACGTGCACTTGGCTTTATTATACTTTCTTCTTTATTTAAAAATGCAAATAGATTATCCAAATCTGCACTTGAAAAACACAGCTCTGGTTTAATTGTGCATCAGTGCTGAACTGCATCTTATCTGATTCCAAGCTGAACTGAATCACTGGTATAGGCTGAATGCACAATTATTGTTCAAGGAGCCAATGTATTGCTGTTGTTGTCTTAAGGATCTCAATAGATAGATAGATTCCCAAACCCAATGATCATAAGTAACAGCAAATATGTGATTTTCACTTTTACAGATATTTATAGCATCCTAGCTCTGATATGGGTGCCTTTGCTGTGGAAATGCAGCCTCCCTGCATTACAATCTCTGCGCATGAACTGGAGGTTGTCCATGACTTTGTGTACCTTGGCTCAACGATCTCCGACACTCTGTCTCTCGATACTGAGCTAAACAAACGCATCGGTAAAGCAGCTACCACGTTTTCCAGACTCACAAAGAGAGTCTGGTCCAACAAGAAGCTGACGGAACATACCAAGATCCAGGTCTACAGAGCTTGCGTCCTGAGTACACTTCTGTACTGCAGCGAGTCATGGACTCTTCGCTCACAACAGGAGAGGAAACTGAACACTTTCCATATGCGCTGCCTCCGGCGCATTCTCAGCATCACCTGGCAGGACAAAGTTCCTAACAATACAGTCCTGGAACGTGCTGGAATCCCTAGCATGTATGCACTACTGAAACAGAGACGCCTGCGTTGGCTCGGTCATGTTGTGAGAATGGATGATGGCCGGATCCCAAAGGATCTCCTCTATGGAGAACTTGTGCAAGGAAAGCGCCCTACAGGTAGACCACAGCTGCGATACAAGGACATCTGCAAGAGGGATCTGAAGGCCTTAGGAGTGGACCTCAACAAGTGGGAAACCTTGGCCTCTGAGCGTCCCGCTTGGAGGCAGGCTGTGCAGCATGGCCTTTCCCAGTTTGAAGAGACACTTGGCCAACAGACTGAGGCAAAGAGGCAAAGAAGGAAGGCCCATAGCCAGGGAGACAGACCAGGGACAGTCTGCACTTGCTCCCGTGCACTTGCTCTCCTGCACACTAGACGCTGTTCCAGAACCACCTTTCATAGCGCGATACCATAGTCTTTCGAGACTGAAGGTTGCCAGTACCTGCTGTGGAAAGGCTAAAATATCTTGCCTTCAACCTTTCTACTTAGTTTCTACTTAGCAATGAAACAAATAAGTTTTGTTGCTTCAGCAAGTGTTCAAAGAGACTAGGCCAGAATCTCATACAGTTTGATTGTGGCGGGACAACTTGTTTGAATCCATCTCAGAATCTGTCCCCGCTAGGACTCTCTCTCTCTCTCTCTCTCTCTCTCTCTCTCTCTCTCATTTGTTTCAAAACCACAAAGCAAGCAACACTGAACATTTTCCTTATGAGCCTGGAAAATCAAACTGACAAAAAGAGATAGCTTTCAACCAATACTTCATGCATAATTTCAAACCCCAAACTTAAAGGGGATTGTGTCACCCCTAACCACCATTATTATATGAAAAAGTGCTTTTTTTTAAAGTGTCACAAAATAAATGCTTTGTCTTAAGGTCTTTTAGGAGTCAGTTGTCATTGAAATGCAAATGCTACAGAAGTGAATTATTTTTAAAGGACCACCGAATTGGCAGTTCTTAGGAGATTTGTCCTTGTTGGTGATATTCCTTTTTTTGGAGAGGGGAAGAATATATTTGCAGTTTCATCTTTTTGTTTGATCTGGGAGCTGAACTACGCGTGCAACATGGCAAATGGGTTCACTCAGATATTTTCCTTTAGCTACTCAGACTTTGCAGGAGTTGGAGATGGAGGTTGGTGCTGCACCTGGATGGGCTGATCTCTAACATGAAGATATGAGGAAGCTCTGTGTGCACAGATGGAACACGGGCAGAGCCTGAGGGGTACCTTCCCCAGGCGCTACACCAAGGGGGTATATCCTTCAAAAACCTGGGTTTGCTGTAGTCATAGGGTGATTCAACTGGAGGTGTGAGGGATGCTTGCCATCCCACCCCTTTACCTAGCCAGGTGGCATTTGATGCCCAATCAGTGGGTGCATGCCAATGTCAGCAGCACTCTGTGGGCCCAATCCTATCAAATTTTCCAGTGCTGGTGCAGCTGTGCCTATGGGATATACACTACTTCCTGTGTTGGGGGGGGCAGTCTTGGAGGCCTCCTCAAGGTATGGGAACATTTGTTCCCTTAACTCGGGGCTGCATTGCAGCTGCCCCGGTGCTGGAAAGTTGGATAGGATTGGGCCCTGTATCTCCTAGGAGGCACAAACATGACATGACAAGAGCAAATCCATGTACTATCTGTCTGGGGGGGGGGCCCTTCTGGGGAAATGATGTTGGGTTTTAAGAAAAGACCAAGCTATAAAAGTGTTTTGAGAACGCTGTTATTTATTTTACTCAGAAGTAAGTCCTTTATGTTCAGTAAGACTTAGGCTTTAAATTCTATCTTACACATTGGAAACAAACGCCTCTAACTATGGCAGGCAGGTGCTTCACCTACTTATTAGAAAGCTGAAATAGTAGAAACCTGGGTGAGAGGGTTAGGAAGGTCTAAAGAACAGAGGGGGAAGAAAGGCAAAAATGTGGGCAAAGCAAGGGTTTTTCTTTTACGTGACATTGCTCTCAGTGGCATAGCTAGAGGGGGTTGCAAAGCACTAAGTTTTACAGGTGCCTGAACGTGGTGTGCAAGCGGCCCCTGCCCCGCCCCTTCTGAGCCATTCCTGGCAGTGGGAGCAAAATGGAGACATTCGCCTCCCTGCCCTCCTGCATTTGCCTCTGTTTTGCTCCAAAGGGGAGAGGCAGGGGCTGCTTGAATGCTGCAGTGAGGCTCCCTGCAAAACTTAGTGCTTTGCACGCCCTCTAGCTACACCACTGATTGCTCCTCTTCTTCACAGTGGAATGTCCCACTAAATCCATGCAGATTCTGAATTACATTGTTGAGGGTGATGAAGTTCTGCGTATGTAGAGGTGTGAGTGTGATCTAAGTTAAGCTTATTGTGCCTAATTAAAGGACACATTTATCCTCCTTGGCAGAGCTATAACCGCATTGTTAAGAACAAGTGCCTCTTATTCCTTCCAGCTTTAAGGGATTACAAGAGCTGTATCATGTTGTTATGACAACATGCATCGAAGTCCCAAGATATATTTGCATTATTTTGGTATATCTATTCTATCCCCTCCAACATTTTTCTTTCCCTGGGTGAAAAACAAAACCAGAGAAGGAAAGGGGAAGGTTCAATTTGTCTCTTTTCAGATGGAGTCTATGCCATCCCAAGGACGCAGGTTGAATCAGAATATTTGAAACCAAGATGCAAAATAAATAGATTACAGAATACAAGTGGGAATGTGAAACTATAAGAGAGGGGAATGAAATGGGGAAGAAAGAAATGCAGTAAAAGATACGGGGGGGAGGGGTTCTGGGTGTGCAAACTATTATGGGACTATGTAACTGACAGTTCAATTCTAACCTTCACTGGCACATCCAGGTCACATGTATTCAGCACAGGTTAGGAGGAGGCTGGAGGTCTACTCATGCTAAGACAATATTTTTCCTATTATGCTGGTTAAAACCCCAACTTGCCTGATGAGGGTCCTTGGATCTGGGCCTGCTACTTAGCACAAATCCGGGAAGCCCAGTGTAATGCTGCAAGGCCCAGAAAGAAAGGGGTTTAGGATAAGGCAGAGAGCTGTTCTGCTGCTCCCACCTCCCTCTTGGGTCTGATCTGTCCCCCAACCCCACTCTGCCTTTCCCCTCCTCCGAAACCCCCATTCCCTGTCACCCCACCAGCTTTCTTTCCAATAATAATAATAATAATAATAATAATAATAATAACTTTATTTTTACCCCGCCTTTCTCCCCGAAGGGACAGTACATGTGCTAATTTCCAAGGTACCAGTACATGTGCTAATGGCATATCTACAAACCAGAAATTCCTTATTATTCATAGATATTTTGTGCTGCTGTTACCTGTATATTTTAACAAATTCATACAACATCTGGTTGCTGATTATTAAAAAAAAAGAAATGGTTCATTATCTGGCTTGATTTTGCTTCTGTTGCACTTTGCATGAAATTCTGGAGCACAGATTAATTTCAAAAGTGTCTACAATTCCTGCGAGAGGAAATCCCCAGTTTCCAGCCACGTCTGTTGTTCATACAATTGGTTAAATGCCACCTGGCAACTTGCAGTAATGTAACAATGGCAAACGTTCCCAAAGGGGGCTTTGATAAATATGTCTGGGGGCTTTCATTTTTTCTTTTTTTCTTTTTTTTGGTCTTTTGCCAAATTAACAACTGCGTACAATTTCAGGCTGTTCTGCTTGAAATGTTGGTAGCAGATATTTCCTAGCGCTCATCAATAAAGTTACGAGAAATCCATTACACTGGATCTATAATATGGAGAAGAATACCAGAATTAAAAGGGATCATACTGGGTGGGATGGCTGGCACCACTACAGATTTTTCCTTACGGAGGCTCGTCAATCTGGAAGTTTGGGGGTGATGTGATGACACTATCATCTGGAGCCAATCAGAGACAAGGGTAGGCAGGAGGGCCCTTCCAGGTGAGGAACTCTGCTTGCCGCTGCAAGTCTTGTCGTTAACAATGTGGTGAGAGCCAAAGACTCGAGTTATGATGCCACCCTCTGGGCCGTGTCCTGCTTCCCCCTGGAGCGTCCCACCTGGGGCATTCCACACGAGCTGCACCGGCCTTGTGACACCCCTGCCTGAAAGTCTTTCGGTTCAAATTCTTGCAGAAACCCTCTTTACGCAAACATTTCTACCAGACCCCACCCATCTTGGTGTTGGGGATTGGACAAGTTGGGGGATTGGGGGATTGTTGGGGATTGGACAAGTTTCTGGGGATTGGACAAGTTTCTGGAGGAAAAATCCGTTACGGGGTACAAGCCATGATGTGTATGCGCAACCTCCTGATTTTAGAAATGGGCTATGTCAGAATGCCAGAGGCGAGGGAGGGCACCAGGATGAGGTCTCTTGTTATCTGGTGTGCTCCCTGGGGCATTTGGTGGGCTGCTGTGAGATACAGGAAGCTGGACTAGATGGGCCTATGGCCTGATCCAGTGGGGCTGTCCTTATGTTCTTAACTACAATTCCCAGGAAGCCTTGCAGGTCTCTTGTTATCTGGTGCACTCCCTGGGGCATTTGGTGGGCCGCTGTGAGATACAGGAAGCTGGACTAGATGGGCCTATGGCCTGATCCAGTGGGGCTGTCCTTATGTTCTTAACTACAATTCCCAGGAAGCCTTGCAGGTCTCTTGTTATCTGGTGCACTCCCTGGGGCATTTGGTGGGCCGCTGTGAGATACAGGAAGCTGAACTAGATGGGCCTATGGCCTGATCCAGTGGGGCTGTTCTTATGTTCTTAACTACAATTCCCAGGAGGCCTTGCAGGTCTCTTGTTATCTGGTGCACTCCCTGGGGCATTTGGTGGGCCGCTGTGAGATACAGGAAGCTGGACTAGATGGGCCTATGGCCTGATCCAGTGGGGCTGTCCTTATGTTCTTAACTACAATTCCCAGGAAGCCTTGCAGGTCTCTTGTTATCTGGTGCACTCCCTGGGGCATTTGGTGGGCCGCTGTGAGATACAGGAAGCTGGACTAGATGGGCCTATGGCCTGATCCAGTGGGGCTGTTCTTATGTTCTTAACTACAATTCCCAGGAGGCCTTGCAGGTCTCTTGTTATCTGGTGCACTCCCTGGGGCATTTGGTGGGCCGCTGTGAGATACAGGAAGCTGGACTAGATGGGCCTATGGCCTGATCCAGTGGGGCTGCTCTTATGTTCTTAACTACAATTCCCAGGAAGCCTTGCAGGTCTCTTGTTATCTGGTGTGCTCCCTGGGGCATTTGGTGGGCCGCTGTGAGATACAGGAAGCTGGACTAGATGGGCCTTTGGCCTGAGCCAGTGGGGCTGTTCTTATGTTCTTATGTGTTTGCACATGGCACTTTTGGGCAAATGCCAAGGGCTCGCATCAGCCTTTCCCTCCCCCCCTTTACATTCCCATGTGGTGTTGAGTGCTGCCAGCACTCAGCACCACATAGGAATATGCAGAGCTCAGCTTCTTGTTGCTACCTCCTCCTCATTTCATCATCTTGGCAAGAAGTTCTTTGGTACCTCTCCAAGATGGCAGAGGAGAGGAACTCCTCTGTAGTACTCTCCAAGTACTACATGTATACAAGGGGAACTTTACAGATGTCCAAATGAAGGTGGAAGGTCAAAGGAGGAGCCTGCTATTGTGATGCCACTCCCACATCCTGAAGTGTTTGTTCTTCATAGAGCAGTAGCCGGGTTGGGGCGGGGGCTCACAGTAAGTACTGCAAGTGTCACAATGTGCTGTGTAAGTAGTCCCTCCTGCTCACCGCTAGAGCCATTCCTCACTGAGCCCCTGAGCATTGCCATTGCTGCCCAGAATGGCTCTGGTGGTGAGTTGGAGGGGTTGCTTACACGGCACATTGTGGTAGTTGCAGTACTTACCATTCACACACACACCCGGCTGCACTACTATCACAGAGTGTACATCGTGAAAGGGCTCAGAGCTTTGTCACATCCAGTGTGAGGAATAAGATATTTTGAATCAGGCCTGTTTGGTGCACTTCTGAGGAGTTCCTAATCTTCCCCATGAGAAAGTCAGCAGGGCAGCCTCGAGGGCACGATTAACCCCATCACCCAGCAAGTTGATAAAATACTTTGCCTTGACACCTGAATAAAACACACACAGAGCAGATGAGGAAGAAGGAGGGGAGAGAAATGTAGCAGTGTGAACTTTTCCCATTCGGAAGAGATCAATAAGGCAGGCCACACCACCCGAAAAACTCCTGCTGGGGTTTGTCTTAATCATAGGTAAGGAAATGGATATAGTTTGCTTGGAACTGGTGAAGCAAGAAAATTAGATGGAAGGTAACAGCTGCAGGGGGAAAAAAGTCCTCCTACAGATTTCTATATGCATATCAAAGGTTATTTGCTCCACCTTTTAAGGGAGGAAGAAAGAAGGGTAGACATAACAATCTTTTCTATTGCAGCCTGGATCAAGGATTTCATTGGGTTTGATCTGCGCATCATTACCTGGGACAAAGGAATAGCCAACACTTCTTTGTGGAGTACAGCAACTTTCATTTTATAATTACCCCATGTGAAATGCTGACAACTGAAATTGTGTCCTTCACTTTCTCTTTTGTCTCAGTCTTCCTCCACTCCCCAATTCCTCCACTCCCCTTATAAATGTGGGGTTTTAGGGCCCAATCCAGAGCCAAATGTGCTCCGGCTCACCGCTGGCGCGCACTCTTACAAATTTGCTGTAAGGCATGTCTGTTACTGTTACTGCCGGCCCAGTGCCAGAGCAGTAGAGAGGTGAGTGGGGGTGTGGGAGGAAGTGTTCCAGGGCAGGGGGAGGGTGGAGAGAAGGTGTGGTGGTGGGAGGGAGGGGGAAGGGGGAGACCAGCCAGGCTCAGCTCCAGTGGATCCAGCCTCGTGGCCCAACACAAAGTGCCTTGACTCTGCGCTGGCTAAATAGCTGATGCAGAGCCTGGGAATACCGGGTGCTGTAGGCTTATACCATGATCTTGGAAGCTAAGCAGAGTCAGGCCTGGTTAGTATTTGGATGGGAGACTACTTGGGAATACCAGGTGCTGAAGGCTTATAGTCTTTCGAGACTGAAGGTTGCCAACCAGGTAAGAAGCCCCATTGCAGGTCCATTTCCCCTACCCAGAGGAAAGGGACAAATAGGATTATGCTCTTAGTCATTTTTTTCAGACCTTGGAGCACAACCTATTATTGTTAGGTCAGATTCAAATGATCAAAGATTTGGGAGAACAGTCACTATATTCCACAGGACAGTATTCATGACTTGTCAGTCCAGGCTAGGCTCACAGTCTAGTGGGTTGTAAGTAAAGTTTACTGCTTTTAGCCATCTGGAAGACGAAAGGATTGAAATGTACGTTTTCAAATGAGACGCTCACATGGGACTGCTGGATCCCCAACCCTCCCCCCCCAGTCTTGTCTTCCGAGACATGTTGGCAGCGGGGAAGATAATGCGTGTCACAGCCGTATCAGCGACATTAGCCGAAAACCCGGGAAAATGGCTGCATCCAATGATTGCAATAATCTAAATCCGCTCCTGATGTCTTCCCCCAGCTTGCTTGAGTGACAGCTCAGAGCCCGAAACCACATTGCAAGCAACCCTTGTGGGCTACAAGCCATCCAGAAGGTTGACAGCTGGTTTTAAAATGCTTGGTAGTTAGATGATTTTCTGTTCAATTTCTCCTACCCGTATATGTTTACAGATATACAAAACCTTTGAAAGAGAGGTCTGAATATATATGTATGTATACATATATATTCTATATGTAGTGTGTACGTGGATGTCCCAAATAAATCAGATTGCTTTAAATTCTTATCCAACAACATAAGACAATGGTTCCCAAACTTTTTGGCAGTGGGACACACCTAAAAAAAAGTTTCACTTTACCAGTCATTGATGCCTCTGTGGCTACAATGGTGATTGGGCAGCAGTGCTCTTCCCCCCCCCCCCCCCCGTAGCAGGCTGTTTGACCCTTGATGCACATCAAAACGGCTAGTACTATAATGCCGTTGTACAAAACTATGGTAAGGCCACACCTGGAGTATTGTGTCCAGTTCTGGTCGCCGCATCTCAAAAAAAACATAGTGGAAATGGAAAAGGTGCAAAAGAGAGCGACTAAGATGATTATGGGGCTGGGGCACCTTCCTTATGAGGAAAGGCTACGGCGTTTGGGCCTCTGCAGCCTAGAAAACAGACGCCTGAGGGGGAACATGATTGAGACATACAAAATTATGCAGGGGATGGACAGAGTGGATAGGGAGATGCTCTTTACACTGTCACATAATACCAGAACCAGGGGACATCCACTAAAATTGAGTGTTGGGCGGGTTAGGACAGACAAAAGAAAATATTTCTTTACTCTGCGTGTGGTTGGTCTGTGGAACTCCTTGCCACAGGATGTGGTGCCGGCATCTAGCCTAGACGCCTTTAAAAGGGGATTGGACAAGTTTCTGGACGAAAAATCCATTATGGGGTACAAGCCATGATGTGTATGCGCAACCTCCTGATTTTAGAAATGGGTTATGTCAGAATGCCAGATGCAGGGGAGGGCACCAGGATGAGGTCTCTTGTTATCTGGTGTGCTCCCTGGGTCATTTGGTGGGCCACTGTGAGATGCAGGAAGCTGGACTAGATGGGCCTATGGCCTGACCCAGTGGGGCTGTTCTTATGTTCTTAAACTACAATTCCCAGGAAGCCTTGCAGGTCTCGTTATCTGGTGTGCTCCCTGGGGCATTTGGTGGGCCGCTGTGAGATACAGGAAGCTGGACTAGATGGGCCTATGACCTGATCCAGTGGGGCTGTTCTTATGTTCTTATGCCTTGTCAGTTTTGTGACTCAACAAAAATTGGGTCATGACCCTCTGGTGGGCCACAGCCCCACAGTTTCAGAACCGCTGACAGGAGACATTTTGACTGAATCACTGGAGGTAATATGGATCTTGAAGCGACTGCATTGTTCTCTCTGTGTGTAGCTTGTGTCGTGGCTCATGGCACAAACTCAGTGGAATGAAATGAAATTAGGATGGTGGCAAGGTTCAAAGTGCAACAGTACAGGGGGCACAAAGTCCCTATGCAGGCTAAAGTGGCTTCAATCACAAAGCCACACAAAGTCGTGTGTATGGACTTTGTGACCACCTTGTAGATAACTTTTATTGTGGGGATGAGAATAGCATCATTTGGAAGGAGAATCAAAAAGAAGACGAATTACAATGTACTCAACAACCTTTCACACAGTTAGGCCCTAAATATCAGCAGTTTCTAAGTAGAACACTGGTTCTCATCCTATGGTTTGTGGACCACAGGTGGTCCACAAGGCCCTGAAAAGTGGTCTGTGAGATCTCAAAAAAAATCACCTTTGATCACTTCCAGTGTCCTGCCAAGAAAGCACCCCCTCATGGATCACCGGAGAGAGTGGAGAATGGACTGTCCACAGACTGCATTGACATGTTGGCTGCAGGCACTCCATTCTCAGTCCTCACTGGTAGTCCATGGAGGAGTATTCACTTGGGAGATCTTCTCCATGGACTACCAGAGAAGGTGGAGACAGTGAAGGCTGTGGCTGTGGGCAGCCTTTTCTCCACCTTCCGTGGTGGTCTGTAGGGGAATGCTCACTTGGACGATACTTCCCCACAGACCACTGGAGAGGGCAAAGAACAGACCACCCACAGCTGGCATTGTATGTGGTTCATGACTATTCAAATTTTGGCCTCAGTGGTCCACGGCTCCTAAAGGTTGGGAACCACCGGAGCAGAAGGACAAAGAGAGAGAAAATACTTGTAGGGAGAGAAGGGAATGTAATGACACACACAAGGGAAAAGAGGAGAAGGGGAAGCAGGATGTAGAGAAATTAGGAGGGCCTGGGGCTAGAGGGCGTGCAGTGGTGTAGCTAGAGGGGGTGCAAAGCACTTAGTTTTGCAGGCACCTGAATGCGCTGTGCAAGCGGCCCCTCCCTTGGAGCCATTCCGAGAGGAGGGAGCAAAAGAGAGGCATCCTCATTTTCACACACCAGCGATGATGGAGCCTGATTCAGTTTTCAGGTGAGCTGCCTAGCTGTGAGACTAAAAGCATATCAAGTCACTGCATTGTGTTGGAGGAAATTTAGCATAACCCAGAATACCACTGACAGGAAAAGTGATCCCATAAATGTTTGCCTGCACTGTGCGTGGATGAGTCCTTTTCATTCCTCCTGAATTAATTCCACTGAGGGATGTCCTCAATGACAGGGAGCATCAAATCTCTCGTTTGGTTTATTGTTGATATGAAATTTGTAGGCAGCAGGATGTTGTTTTCAGGGAGAATGGCCTTTTGCAGGAGAGGTGAGCTGTATTTACCCAGTCATTGCCATTCCATAATAAGCACAGGAGAATTTGTACTGTCCCCTTCATTAGTGGTCCATAGTGGACCCATTTTAAGCATAGCCTAAAGCAGAATAACAGAAGAGAAGGGGGAAGTCTAATATGCTTGTTCCACTGGTGTACATACTGCTATAGCAGGGAATTAAAATAGGAGTTAAAGAACCTTATATACCTCGCATGGTTATCTTAGCATCTAGCATCTTTCTCCAATGAGCAGTCATTATGAGAGAATGAATGTACTTGGTTGCTTGTTTGCTCCCTGAGAGCCACATACCTTCCAGCAAGAAACGGCTTCTTTTTGAGGGTTATCCCATTTGCTTTTGCTCAGACTGAAACATATTGCAGGTGCGCTGTGGGTCAGCATGCTGAGTGAAAGGTGGTTGAACCTCACAGGAGTTTATTGGACAGTACTTGTGCTGTCACGGAATATGATCAGGTAGAGATGCAGTAAACTATGTGGTAGTTGGCATGGTCTCTGAATTCCTCTGACATGCCACGTAAGGCGTGCAAATATATTGCAGAACCTTTGGTCTTGGAGAAAGTATCCATGAAAACATCTAGGTAGGTTATACTCAGTAACATAGCTCGAGGCAGTGCAAAGAGCTGTGTTTTGCAGGGAGCCTCAC
Source organism: Tiliqua scincoides (assembly GCF_035046505.1). Classification (NCBI taxonomy): domain Eukaryota; kingdom Metazoa; phylum Chordata; class Lepidosauria; order Squamata; family Scincidae; genus Tiliqua; species Tiliqua scincoides. Next base: position 8,511,703 of record NC_089824.1, on the reverse strand, counting down.
CACAGCATGCAAATGGCCCCCCTCCCCTTCAGAGCCATTCTGGGTGGTGGGAGGCAAATGCCTCCAATTTGTTCTCATTGCCCGAAATGGCTCTGAAGGGGAGGAGGAGGGGCTACTTGCATGCTGTAACGAGACTCCCTGCAAAACGTGGCACCTTGCATCCCCTCAAGCTATGCCACTGGTTGTATTCATCCCAAAAAGTGTTCTTACTTCTCACTTATTGACTTATAACATGTATCCCCTGCCCTTTCAAACCCTCAAAAAGGTTAATGTTCTCAGGGTATCAATTACAGTCCATAAAAAATATTAAACAATACTTTAAAAAGAAAAAAAAAGTTACAGGATTAACCACCACAGGTCAGTGGTAAACTGAGTGCAATTCTTGGCATATGGACCAGTCTTGGTTATTTCTAAGTAGACATTTAGAAGTAGGTCTGACAGAGTTTAATGGCACTTACTCCCAGATAAGTGTGAATCGGGCTGCAGTCTACAGCACTGAAACATGGCAGCTGAAAAGCAATCCTATTTATATTTAAAAGGTTTTCATTTGGCACCAGAAGTTACCATGCATTCCGCAAGTAAATACAGCCGACAACAGGTATGGAATTAAAATGGGTTGCTTTATTGAATATAAACATTGCAACAGGGCAACAAAAGGACTAAATGAAACCCATCCCAAATGCGGGGTTCTACGTGGGGGAAACGGCCCTAGACGTCTTTGTCCCCCAGTCTCATAGAGCGTCCACCCGACTCCAGGCGTAACTCAATTGTTATTAAGCCTGCCTCTCAACGTTGCCCGAAGAGGGTAAGTCAGCAGAACTGCTCTGCCTTCTGGTCACCCCTGCAAGGTACCCAAGTTCAGACAAGGGGCTAACCAACCTGCCTCCTCGAGCAGGTCAGGCATCATGGGAGTGGTTCTGGTTCAACCCCCCCCCCCCGTCCTTGCTGACTTAGATTGGACACTGAGAAGGTCTTCTGCCTACCCACCCCGCACTTCTACCGCCAGTGACCAGGGCGTTAAATACGTACTTATGGGCAGGAGGTCTGGTCTAGAGGGTAGAGCCTCCATTTGCCTGAAGATAACATCCAGAAGGTCGCCAGTTCGAGGCCACCGGCACCGTGTGACCTTGAAGCAGCTGACAAGCTGAAGCCGAGCTATTCCATCTGCTCTGAGCGTGGGAGGATGGAGGCCAGAATGTGAAGCCAGATCAGAATGAAACACCTGAATGTTGTGGTTCTTGAAAGAAAGAAACTCCTTTCAATTGTAAAAATCCCTATTTAATAAGGGATTTAAATAAAGCCTGCCTATGTAAACCGCCTTGAATAAAGTCTTGAATAAAGACCAAGAAAGGCGGTATATAAATACCTATTAGTATTATTATGTCAGAACCCAAACCCACTCCACAGGCAGTCTGGGGTAGGTGAAAAAACCACCATCTTAGAGCCAACTTAGATGGTGATTAAAAATTCCTACCGGCCCTCGGAGAGCGACCAGCTAATCCCAGACTAGCAAGAGGGCTGAGCTGCTCAGACATACGCGCACCTGGGCAGCTTTTCTGTCCTGCCCCCTTTCTGGCTAGCCAGCCAATCAGCTGGCAGCAAACTGAATGGGGGGGGGAAGCCCTGGCAATCACTGCTAGCACTCCAGGGAGCCGCGCTAGCAGCCTTACATGATAGCAGGCAGCAGGTGGGCCTCCTGGGAAAAAATGTTTCCACAAATGGAGTGCCACAGCCCCCAAAGCCCTTTCTTCTGATTTCAGAATTTGTGGCAGCCAGATAGGGGCCCCCGAGGTAGATCTTAATATCCCAGCAGGTATGTTCCAGTACCTGAGTCCCAAGACTTCTCTCATCTACAACTGCTCCACTTGCCTGCTGTAGGGACATTGATTTCCTTTGGTGCACCCTGGGCACCCTAATCCTAAAGGGGAGGGGGGTTTCTGGGTGGGGGAGGGTGAACCAGGGGAGGGGGGTGGGATCAGTGGCAGCAGTACACATCCTTACCCCCATTCCTGGGCCTCAGAGCCCTACATGAACTTCTTGGATTTGTGCCAGCTAAATAGCTGAGGGTTGGGTGAGGTGTTACGCAGGGTAGGGGGAAAAATATCCCCTTATGGTCAGGTGACTTCCAGCCTGCTCCAACCCTGTGTTGGATACAGCGCAGGCCATGCAGTCTGGCTGTACCAGCGCAGGGTTAGGATTGTGCTGTTATTCTTATTTTTTTTTTCCTTCTATGTTCGAGATTCCCCCTCCTTTCTTGCATCCCCCTCTCACACCGTGAAGCAGTACTGCTCTCATAAGCTTTGACACCGCTAGTTTCTTACGCTCCTGTTTGTTGGAGAGATTTTTCTGTTTTCTTCCTGGATCTTCAGAATTCATTGTTAGAAGGTTTTCTCTCCGAAGCATGTTTGTCAAGGAAAGGGGATTTTTTTGGGGGGGCGAACATGCCGTTCCAGACATTTAGAATGCTGTTTGACTGACTTTCTTAGACTCTCTGACACCTGCCTTTCTACCTAAAAGAGGAAAACGTTCCAAGGAAGTCAGGTACAACTGCCTAAACAAACAAACAAGCAATCAAAAACTTTGCTGAGAAGTGTTTTTTACTTCCATCCACCCACGCATTCCTGTACCGTAGTGGTCTCACACATTTAGCACCGGGCCCCACTTTTTAGAATGAGAATCTGTCAGGACCCACCAGAAGTGATGTCATGACCGGAAGTGTCGTCATCAAGCAGGAAAATTTTCAACAATCCTATGCTGCAATCCTACCCACACTTACCCAGGAGTTAGTCCCATTTACTATCATTGTTAAAAGCATATACAGAGTAGCCTGTTAAGAGCATAGAGTATAGTAGCCTGTACTATTTCCCCAAATGGAGTCACATCACCTGGTAGCATCAAGTCTAATATATGAAAAATAAAATTTTGAAATGAATGGGGACCCACCCGAAATTGGCTAGTGACCCACCTAGTGGGTCCCAACCCACAGTTTGAGAAACACTGCTGTACTGGATATTCTTCACGTGATGAATTTCATTCCTTCTCTTTTTCAAGTAGGAAATAAATATCTGATAAACTGCTTATTTATTATTATTATGGTATTGCAATTGCTCCTTTCCTCAAAGGAGCACAACACAGTGTATCTGAGCCTACCTATTTTTCCCCCCTCACCACTATTTTGTGGGATAGGGTCTTATTTCCCTAAGACAGTGTTGCCTCAAATGTTTGATCTTTATGGTAGAATCTATTTTTCTTGTAGATTTGATTTGGAAAAAAAAAAAATGCCTTCACTTTTCTACTCCAAATGCTACAGACTTATTTTGTAGGGATTTTGTAAGGATTTGACCATCGTTCCAGGTTCTTAATGATTTTCAGCAGCCTAATTCAAGGTCTCCCAATCTGTGGGTTTCAACCCACTGGTGGGTCATGAGCTCATGTGTCACAACCTGGGCCCTCCCACCTGCCCTTACTCTGGTTTGGTTCCAAATCAGAGCCACTCTGGAAGCCGAATTACTCACATCTTATTAGATAGTCTGAATATTTCTCAACTGTTTGGATTATAGACCCAACTATGTAACAGACTAAAATTTGTCTGAAACCGGTTTCATTGTCATGGGTTCCTCAGAGAATTCTGGGAATCATTTCATTTTTGATGGCTCCCAGACATTTTTATTTGAGACACCTAATCCCATAATTGATTTTTTCTCCACTGACAGGCTGCAGTTCTCCAAAGTCTTAATCAAGCAAAGAGTTCCTCCAGACAGATGTTTCCTTTCAAGGGAAAAACCATTGGGGTTAAGTGGATAGGATGGCCTGGCTTCTACTAAAAAAGCACAATTTAAATTCGCTTTGGATGGCCTGTGTTTGACCATTGATCAGCTTCGACTACATCCAGAGTTTGTTGGGAGGATAGCATAAGAACCCATTCTCTTGAGCTAGAAAAGATGTAGTAAATCAAAGTTATCTCTAGGATTTGTTTTTTTTAAGGGAATGTCAATCAATGTATAAGAAGCCACAGGCTTCATGTTTCTTGCTGGCTTCGCTTGCCCTCGTTCCTCTGTCACTTTCCTTCTTCAGTGAAATCAAAGGAATTTTTCCCCACTCTCTCCGCAAAGTGACATTAGACTCCAATCTGTCTAAATGCTCCCGTTTATTTTTCAACACGCTAGAAATCCCAAATGCAATCAATAATGGTGGTTGCGAGTGGAGAAATGTTTTGAGTTTGCTGCTTAATGATGCTCAGGGAGCTCCTATGGCCAAGACCTCAAGATAATGACTTCACCCTTCATATGGTACCTCTCATCATGGAAATAAAAAAAAAAAAGGAGGAGTTTGAAATGTTTTTGTTCTGCCTTCTGATATTTGAGCCCCAATCTAGACCAGCACTGTGGTGGAAGTTGAAAATGATATGGAAAAACACAATATAGATAGAAAATATCAGACAACCATGTAGTAGAAGGATGTGAGGTTACTCAGGAAGGCATTTCTCCTCTGGTTCCCCACTCATTCTAAAAGAGATGAGTTCTTTGCTGCTTCATTATAGATCAGGGAAGGGAACTCGAGACCAAGTTGCAAAAACACATGCTTTGTGCTGACTCACATATACTCAAGTCAGGCATGTCAATGACTACGGCACTGACTCGAGACTGAGGCCACTGACTCAGAAATGAGCCCGCATGCATATAGACTGAAGTCTGTCTGTGTCTGGGTGTGCTGGTTTACTTTTTTGGCAGCGTGAGAGACCTCATGGGGCCATCATTCAGACCAGGTGACAGCAGGGAAGTTCCAACCAGGAGGCAGGGAAGGGTTAATGTTTTGGTTTTGCATCAAGCAGGAAGGGGGAGGCAGGAGCAGGCTGTCTTGTCCATCTCTGAAGGAACCAATGATCATTGGATGAAGGTTTTTCCCTGCATGAGTGAGGGGAGATGTCGGGGGCGGGGGGGGGGGGAGAGGTGGTTCTCAGCCATCCAGGAGAAATGGAATGGCTTCAGTAGGCTCATTGAATCACTGATCGCAATGGAACTACTTCTGAGCAGAGTGGTAAAGGATTAAGGATTAAGGAGGGGGAACAGGATGAAGACCGGAGACCAGGACAAGAAGGGGGCAGTATCAGCGGCACCACCGATATCCTAACCCACTTCCTGACCTCAGTCCACATTCCCAGGTCCCCTCGGACTTGCGCCACAGCAATTGCTAGCACAGATTCAAGTAGACCCATTCAGGCAGTGGAGGTGCTGTGATCACTGTAGCAAACCAGGAAACAGGTAAACAGCATCTCATGGGGCATTCCATGGCACACTTGACTAGGACACTGATCTCTGTGGCCATGGTGTACAAAGCAGAATGGGTGTGGTGGGGGGGGGAGAAGGGTAGAATAATGACACCCGTAGTGGGACTGCTATGCAGCAGGTGCTGGTAATGGTGCAAAAGTTCCTGGGGGTAGTGTGTGTGGCTAAATGGGTAGGCTGCAGCAATAGGGGTCCTGTGTCACTTGCAAGCCCAATGCAGTTACCAGGAGGGCTGCACCAGGGTGACGTTGCCTGAGCTCTTGCTATGTCAGAATGCCAGATGCAAGGGAGGGCACCAGGATGAGGTCTCTTGTTATCTGGTATGCTCCCTGGGGCATTTGGGGGCCGCTGTGAGATACAGGAAGCTGGACTAGATGGGCCTATGGCCTGACCCAGTGGGGCTGTTCTTATGCTCTTAAACTACAATTCCCAGGAGGCCTTGCAGGTCTCTTGTTATCTGGTGTGCTCCCTGGGGCATTTGGTGGGCCGCTGTGAGATGCAGGAAGCTGGACTAGATGGGCCTATGGCCTGATCCAGTGGGGCTGTTCTTATGTTCTTAACTACAATTCCCAGGAAGCCTTGCAGGTCTCTTGTTATCTGGTGTGCTCCCTGGGGCATTTGGTGGGCCGCTGTGAGATACAGGAAGCTGGACTAGATGGGCCTATGGCCTGAGCCACTGGGGCTGTTCTTATGTTCTTAAACTACAATTCCCAGGAAGCCTTGCAGGTCTCTTGTTATCTGGTGTGCTCCCTGGGGCATTTGGTGGGCTGCTGTGAGATGCAGGAAGCTGGACTAGATGGGCCTATGGCCTGATCCAGTGGGGCTGTTCTTATATTCTTCTTATGTTCCCCGCCCCTTTGTTCCAAACAGGTTTAGGATGGGAAAGATGCTGTGCCAATATCACAATGACATTGCTGCATCTTTGGCATAGGATTGCTTCATATCGGACTGCTCGACGTGTAAACTCTCCTTCTCTTTCTCAGAGTGTCTGTCTGCCACTTCTGCAAAAAAGTGAAATTTCGGTGCATGCTTTGTGGCATTTTTAAAGATTTTTCTTCTCGACTCCTGATGCTTCTGTGGCCATATGTTCTTTGACATTTCTTTTAATTAGTGACAGATGGATGAAGAAATTTTAGATCTGAGTCTGGTTCACATGTTATTGTGATATTTTTGAAATGACACATCCCATCGAGTCTAGTCTCCTTAAAATTACCTTGATGTCTTCCTTTTTGCATCGCTTTCAGAAGTCACTGCAGCGTGGATGCCTTGAAAGCTCCCAGAGACATCCAACTGGAGTTCAGTTTGTTTTTGAAACAGCAACCAGGTTAACTACAAACAATGCAGTGGCCGTTTCCCAGAGATCACCAAGAGAGAGACTATTGTAGAGGTCCATGGACCATAGGAAACAACACTTAGCTCACCTTATATGAAATATTTGGGGCTTCTCTGCAGATGTTTTGCCAAAAGAGAAATGCTCTTGTGAAGGGGACTCAGGGCACAATCCTAAGCAGGTCTACTCAGAAGTAAGTCATAGCATGTTCAATGGGACTTACCCCCAGAAAAGTGAGGTTAGGATTGCAGCCCCAGATTCATTTCAAATTTCACTTTGATTGAAATCTCACTGAAGATGAAAATGTTCTGGAAATCCCTGAAATTTCCAGTTATGTGTCTTGGAGAAACTTGTTTGGCTTCCCATGAAAATTCCCAGGTATCTCTCCTTGTAAGGAATCCTGAAATTCACTTTGAATTTCACTTTTTGACAGTGTTGGTGCCAATCAGAATTAAAAATGAGTGGATTCCCCTTGTTTGTTCCTTTATTGTTGCATAGATTCACTTTGTCCTGCACAGGAACTGCTTAGAAGAATGTCGTTCTTTCCTCTCCCTGTATTGCCAGTGCACACACACATTTTTAGGACTGATAAAACACACACACACACACACACACACACACAAAGGTAATCTTGATGTGACTGTATTTTTGCATCAAGGTTCTTTCGTTGTGGTGTTTTCTCTTGTACTCTCTGAAATGAATGGTGTTCACTCTGTGAAATGAATCATGATACAACTGTACATATAATCACATTATTTTATAGTATTTTTGCCCCCCCCCAACTTTTTTTTTGAACTGCAACAATTTCCCAAGAAACTTCTGGCTAGCCTGCTCCACTCTGGTTTCAGTAGCTTGCAGCTGTACTGAAGGATGGGCAGAAATAATGTTCTTTACACCATCCCAGTCATGGGGAGTCAGCCAGGTGTTCTCTTAAGAACTTTCTGCTCGGCCTTAATTTTAAAGCATATCCTTCCAATGAAGCTGGGACTTGTGCAATTCCAGTTATTGAATCCTGCCTCATTAGTTCTAGTCCTTCGTCTAGAAAATGTGACTTGCATTTTCAGTATGCAGACTGAACCTCCCTTCATAGTTCCATGTGCATGCACTCAAGCGTTGCGCATATAGGACAATAGACATCTGTAAGCCACATTTTTGCTCCATGCATGAATGTTGCAGTGAGTTTCAATGTCCTTCCTCAATGTCATGTATTTCTCAGCATACAGAAAAACACCTCAAACATTACCAGGAATGTCATCCTTTCTGGACACCTGCAGTCTCTTTCTCTCTCTCTCTCTCTCTGACTCCCTTTCCAAGGAATGGAAATGATTTTCTTCTTGCTTGCTCATTAAATGGAAACTTGATTCCATTAAATCCTGCACTGTATCTGTTCCCATCATTCTGAATGTAGCCTCAACCCATTAGTTCTGTCCCTGACAGATAATGAAATGAACCATGTATATCAGCATTTATCCTTCTTTTCCATATGCGATAGCTATTAATCATGTCTATTTTAAAGCACACACACAACATGTTGCGTGAGAAGAAGATTCTAGGGCTTAAAAGCATGATTAATGATGGTGATTTAGTTTGGGGGGAATGTAGGAGACAAGGGTTCACTTCCTGCAGCATCATGGTGCCCTTCCTGAAGCATTTGCCTGCTGAAAAAATTGTAGGAGTTCTGATTGCAGACCTGCCAGCATCTCATCCCTTTTGGTCAAGGGAAGAGCTTTCATTTGGGATTTGATTCATGTAATCTGTTGAAATGAGGGAAATGAGGGCTGTCTCAAAGTGCCAACCCCATTTGCAAGTGAAAAAAAAAATAGACACAAAAATATTAAATAACACTAGCAGTGGGTGCCAGATTCCTGGTAGTGGTGGTAGTCTTCCCAGTGAGTCCAGGTGGCAGCTGCTGGAGACTGGATCAATCTGCGGTCCAGACTGGGATTCCAGAAACCTCCACAGATCGATGAAATGTGGATTGATTGATGATATATAGTGATGTCCTGATATGGGTTGGGTACAAAATTCACTGGCAGTAGTGGCAAAACTTCCACTGCCCCCAGGTAGAGGCTGCTATTCCTCCCTCCCCAAGAATCTCCATAGAGATTCCGCTGTATGATAGTGCTGTTCTGATAGGGCCTTCTGGGGAAAAGTGACCACCAGTCAACAGTGTCACTGCCATAAAACAGGCAGTGGCCATGAAAATTTTGGCCCCCATTTTGCCCTTGGAGCACTGATCCAGACTGAGGGAAATTTAAACCTTATCTATGTGGATCCTTCAATCCCCTCTTCTGGTATGTTGCCAAGAGGAAGCCCCCATAGGTGCCAATGGGGTCTTCCTTCTCAATATGGGCACCCCCAGTTCAATTAAAAACTACTGTGGAGGAAGTTTGAAAGTGTCCCTCTACTGTTACCGTGATCTGAATTGCCTCCCTCCCTCCACCTGGCTGATTTTCAATATAAATAAATAAGCAGGCAAAGGGAGAAATGATACTTTTAATGTAATGTGTAGTTCAGACCAAAACAAAGGAATATCTAAAATTAAGGGAAGGGGCCTGAAAGATCTGAGATAACCCACACCTCCTCAGCCTGCTCTCTAGCTCTGAAACCAGGTCTCATCCCTTAGTGCTGGCAGCAGGTTGCATAAGCTTTTCCTCCATAAATCTGTCCCAACTCCTTTTAAAGTCAGGCGCCATTACCACATCCTGTGGCAAGGAGTTCCACAATTTAATTACAAGCTGGGTTTTTAAAAAATATATATATTTTCTTTTATCTATTCTAACTTTCACAACTCAGTGGATGTTGGAACATCCCTCTATCAACTCTATCCACCCCTTGATGATTTTATATGTCTCAAACATGCCCTCCAGGTGCTTTTTTTCTAGACTGAAGAGCCCCAAATTCTGTAGCCTTTCCTTGTAAGGGAGGTACCCCAACCCACTAAACATTCTGCACCTTTTCCACGATATCATTTTGAGATGTGGCGATCAGAACCTGCCCCCTCTTTATTGCCCCTTCCCCCTTTTATTGCCCCTTTCCCACTCTCACTGTCCAGTGGGCCAAGTGCTTCTCTAGCAGATTTCTTGCTTCTAACGTATATGAAAAAATAGTTTATTATTCCTTTTGATGATGCTGGCCATACACTCCCCCACATCTTTCTTGGTCTCCTGTATTTTATTTTAGTTTTTATTTTTCACATTTCTTTTACCAGAGAAATATGCATTTCATTTGTTACAGAAATGAACCTGCCTGGGTGTCCCCAGCATCACACTGAATGGACCCACCTATAACCGCTTGACAGGTACGAACAGCTGGCAATGATTAGCACAGAAACAGGCGCCGTATTCAATGCGTTCCATCCCAGCGAAAGAGAAAAGAAAAGATTCCCAGCTGAGAGAAGCATTAGAAATGATGGTTTTCATATTTCCAAACAAGCCTCCGAGGGCAAAATCTTAACAATGGCAGTGCTTGGAACGAGACGTTTTATATTTATGCTGAGCTCCTGCCTCCCACTCTTTACAAAGGACGCGACGGTACAGGGAAGATGAAACAGCCAGACACAACATTGTGGGCTAAGGATACAAGTACGTATGGTAAAAATGCAGCTGGGGATGGTGGAGAGATTTTCACTGACATTTTAGGAGAGAGTGAGACACTCCCTTCTGCTTTGCCCTCAAGGAGCTGCTGAAGGCCCCGGATTCTAGTCTTGCTTCTGCCATGGTGAATGTTATGTATGCAAGTTACCCTGCACATCCCTGATCTTGTCTGATCTTGGAAGCTAAGCAGGGTCAGGCCTGGTTAGTACTTGGATGGGAGACCGCTTGAGAATACCGGGTGCTGTAGGCTTATACCATAGTCTTTCGAGACTGAAGGTTGCCAACCAAGTTATGCAGGATCGAAATCCTGCACAACTGATTGGCCCAGGCTTATGACTGGCCAATCGGGTGATGGATCGAAATCCTACCATCCGATTGGCCCTCCAGTTAATGTTTCAACTGCACCAATCATGGGGAGTCTGGGCGGAGCTACAGGGTATAAAAGCCAGAGGTGTTTGCCTTTTGTCAGTTTCATTGTCAGGTCCTGTTCTGAAGATGGAATGAATGTATTGAGCTGTTATCTCTATGCCTTCCTTTATTCGCATGGACCCACTATTAACCTTTTTATGAACATCACCAACTATAACACATTGAACAAGGTTACCTGATGTCTCCATTGATGCACATCTGAGATAGAGAAAAGATTGATCCACTCCATGGCTGCAAGCAAACTCACCTTCTCCAGGTGACCATTTTTCTGCCACCAAGCCTGCGGGGTCTCCCTCAATCTGGTGCTCTCGAGATTAGAAAACCTCATGGAAAACGTGTAACTAGATGAAAAGCAGAAGCGGCTGGCAGGATATTGGAGGGGGGATACTCAGCTTGCCTGACTTTGATTAGGGCTTTCAATGGACCTTAAAAGAAGATGAAGAGGAGAAAGATGGAGGTGGCTGAGCGCAGCTAGCCATGACCAATCAGACAGCAGAAAGATCTCCTTGAAAAGCTAGCAAGCAGAGACATGGAAGGGAAGCCTTTGAGATGACTGAGTTTCCTTGGTGAGAGAAGTTCCTTCTTGGTTCCTTAAGAGTTGGAACAGGGAGAACCTAAGAAGGAGAGGGAAGAGGAGGCTACCTACTGTGATACTGAAAAAAAAAAAAAGAACTCCCCTTCAGTGAGAGAAGAAGGAGACATCTCAGGAGAGGGGAGTAGAGCAACCCTACTGCATCAGCAAAGGAACTAGGGGCCAAAATCCATAGAAGGTAACGCTTGAAAGAAACCATGCTTACCTGTAAGAAACAATCTGTGTGCTGTTGTCCTGAAAGATCATGCCAGAAAAGGAAGAGGGTAGATGGAACATGGAGACCCTCTCCAATGAGAACGTAAGAACAACCCCACTGGATCAGGTCATAGGCCCATCTAGTCCAGCTTCTTGGGTCTCACAGTGACCCACCAAATGCCTCAGGGAGCACACAAGACTACAAGAGTGCCCATTCTGAGGTAACCCACTTTAAAAATGAGGAGGCTGCACATACACATCATGGCTTGTAACCCATGATGGACTTTTCCTCCAGAAATTTGTCCAATTCCCTTTTAAAGGCATCTAGGCAAGATGCCACCGCCACATCCTGTGGAACTCCTACTAGTGTGTAGACTACCGTATTTTTTGCTCTATAAGACGCACCTGACCATAAGACGCACCTAGTTTTTAGAGGAGGAAAACAGGAAAAAAAATATTCTGAACCAAATAGTGTAATAAAATAAGTCTCTCCGCTGCTCTGTTTCCATGCTCCTTAGCATATTTTACTACCTCTAGTTTAAAAGGAATTTTATATGCTAGCCTTTTCTGCTTTATCATCCTTGCACTGGTAGAATGAGGTACTGTAGTATTTTTCTGCAGGTGCATTGTCACTAAGCACTGAACATTTGCATTACCATTGAGCGCCGGCATTTGCATTACAATTTGCATTTGCATTACGATTGAGCGCAGGCAGGACCCTGGTCAGGGGCAGAAGCACCTGCCAAGGAGGCTCTGCTGCCCTGAGAACGCCTGCAGCTTTGCAGTATTCGCTCCATAAGATGCACACACTCCCCCCCCCCACTTTTTTGGGGGGAAAAAGTGCGTCTTATGGAGCGAAAAATACGGTAACTACACACTGAGTAAAGAATTTTTTTTTCCTCTGTCCTAATTCTGACAACATTCAATTTTAGTGGATGTCCCCTGGTTCTGGTGTTATGTGAGAGGGAAAAGAGCATCCCTCTAACCTCCCCATGCATAATTTTGTATGTCTCAATCATGTCCCCCCTCAGGCGCCTCTTTTATAGACTGAAGAGCCCCAAACACTGTAGCTTTTCCTCATAAGGGAGGTGCCCCTCCCTTGTTTCCCAATGACATTGAGATGCCCAATGACTTATCTGCTTGGGGTTTTAACTTCTAGATTCCACCACTTGGTATATATTTATACCTGCCTGTTGAGTATGTGCTTTTATACTGTGCATCTGATGAAGAAGGCAGTAGTCCATGAAGAAGTATGCTAAGATAAACATTTTAGTCTTCAAGGTGCCACAGGTTTTTTTTATTCCAACAGTGTTGGGGGGGGGGGAGGTTTAGAATACAGATTAAACATGATATTGATTGATATGAGAATTACACCATCTAAAGCTTAGCGCACAAGCTTTTGCATGTGTACTCAAATGTAAGTCCCATTGTGTTCAATGGGACTTACTCACAGGAAAGTGTGTATAAGGCAGACTTAAATAAATAAATAGCTACGCAAAATGCACACAGCTCAAGCTTTACATCACAGATTGTATATAATGAATACAATTGTATTGGCAACCTTCAGTCTCGAAAGACTCTGGTATCGCGCTCTGAAAGGTTCATTCAGCACAGCGTCTAGTGTGGCTGAAAAGGCCAATCCAGGAGTGACAATCCCTTCCACACCGGGAGCAAATGCAGTCTGTCCCTGGTCTGTCTCCCTGGCTATGGGCCTTCCTTCTTTGCCTCTTTGCCTCAGACTGCTGGCAAAGTGTCTCTTCAAACTGGGAAAGGCCATGCTGCACAGTCTGCCTCCAAGCGGGCCGCTCAGAGGCCAGGGTTTCCCACTTGTTGAGGTCCACTCCTAAGGCCTTCAGATCCCTCTTGCAGATGTCCTTGTATCGCAGCTGTGGTCTACCTGTAGGGCGCTTTCCTTGCACGAGTTCTCCATAGAGGAGATCCTTTGGGATCCGGCCATCATCCATTCTCACGACATGACCAAGCCAACGCAGGCGTCTCTGTTTCAGCAGTGCATACATGCTAGGTATTCCAGCACGTTCCAGGACTGTGTTGTTTGGAACTTTGTCCTGCCAGGTGATGCTGAGAATGTGCCGGAGGCAGCGCATATGGAAAGCGTTCAGTTTCCTCTCCTGTTGTGAGCGGAGAGTCCATGACTCGCTGCAGTACAGAAGTACAGTACAGTGCAGTACAGAATGAATACAATGTACGTATACAATGAATGTAATTATGGCCCCCAATTATTTTACCTATGATCAGCTTCTCTTACAGATAAATATTTGCTATTTAAGAATGTTGCAAGTTTCATACAGTTCTTGTTTGCTTCCATCAAACATGTGGAATGTTTACTTTTCCTTTAGATTCTGTTTATACCTAGTCCTTGTTTTAAATAAAGTACTGTATTTTAATTAACTCCATTGCTCTCCCAAATAGAAACTCTTCTCAGATATTTGGACTAGCAAATGGAGCTTTTGTGGAAGCAAGACACATTTATAACAACAGTTCCTGAGTTGCAAGGTAGTATCTCAGAGCAATGAGCAGAAAATGTTTGCAAGGTGAAGTATGTAGAACCAGTGACAGCAACTGTTATCCTGCACATGCCCAATCTCGTCTCATCTAGGAAGCTAAGCAGAGTCAGGCCTGGTTAGTACTTGGATGGGAGACCGCCTGGGAATACCGGGTGCTGTAGGCTTATACCATAGTCTTTCCAGACTGAAGGTTGCCAACCATCTCCCTATATTGAACACTATTTTCCGATCTTGTCTGATCTCGGAAGCTAAGCAGGGTCAGGCCTGGTTAGTACTTGGATGGGAGACTGCCTGGGAAAACCGGGTGCTGTAGGCTTATAAGCAAAGGAGCGAATAAGCAGCCCATCCTGGGGCATTCCGTGTATAAATGCTTTTATGCGAATGCCCGAAGTCTACGAGCAAAGGTGGGAGAACTGGAATGTCTGGTGACAAGGGAAAATATTGACATAGTGGGCATAACGGAAACCTGGTGGAATGCGGAGAATCAGTGGGATACCGCAATCCCAGGCTATAAACTCTACAGGAGGGACAGGCAGGGGCGTGTTGGAGGTGGGGTGGCCCTTTATGTTAAGGAAGGGATAGAATCCAGCAAAGTAGAGATTGAAGGTGGGTCTGACTCCACCGTAGAATCTCTGTGGGTTAAATTACCAGGCTTGTGCAGCGATGTAATACTGGGGGCGTGCTATCGTCCTCCAGACCAGAAATCTGATGGGGACCTTGAAATGAGGAAACAGATCAGGGAGGTGACAAGGAAGGACAGGGTTGTAATCATGGGGGACTTCAATTATCCTCATATAGACTGGGTCAATTTGTGTTCTGGTCACGATAAGGAAACCGGATTTCTTGACGTGCTGAATGACTGTGGCTTAGATCAGCTAGTCACGGAGCCCACCAGAGGACAGGTGACTCTGGATTTAATTTTGTGCGGTACGCAGGACCTGGTTAGAGATGTGAACGTTACTGAGCCATTGGGGAACAGTGATCATGCTGCGATCCGTTTTGACGTGCACGTTGGGGGAAGAATACCAGGCAAATCTCTAACAAAAACCCTTGACTTCCGACGGGCGGACTTCCCTCAAATGAGGAGGCTGGTTAGAAGGAGGTTGAAAGGGAGGGTAAAAAGAGTCCAGTCTCTCCAGAATGCATGGAGGCTGCTTAAAACAACAGTAATAGAGGCCCAGCAGAGGTGTATACCGCAAAGAAAGAAGGGTTCCACTAAATCCAGGAGAGTGCCCGCATGGCTAACCAGCCAAGTTAGAGAGGCTGTGAAGGGCAAGGAAGCTTCCTTCCGTAAATGGAAGTCTTGCCCTAATGAAGAGAATAAAAAGGAACATAAACTGTGGCAAAAGAAATGTAAGAAGGTGATAGGGGAGGCCAAGCGAGACTATGAGGAACGCATGGCCAGCAACATTAAGGGGAATAATAAAAGCTTCTTCAAATATGTTAGAAGCAGGAAACCCGCCAGAGAAGCGGTTGGCCCTCTGGATGGTGAGGGAGGGAAAGGGGAGATAAAAGGAGACTTAGAGATGGCAGAGAAATTAAATGAGTTCTTTGCATCTGTCTTCACGGCAGAAGACCTCGGGCAGATACCGCTATCCGAACAGCCCCTCCTAACCAAGGAGTTAAGTCAGATAGAGGTTAAAAGAGAAGATGTTTCAGACCTCATTGATAAATTAAAGATCAATAAGTCACCGGGCCCTGATGGCATACACCCAAGGGTTATTAAGGAATTGAAGAATGAAGTTGCAGATTTCTTGACCAAGGTATGCAACTTGTCCCTCAAAACGGCCACAGTGCCAGAAGATTGGAGGATAGCAAATGTCACGCCTATTTTTAAAAAGGGAAAGAGGAGGGACCCGGGAAACTATAGGCCGGTCAGCCTAACATCCATACCGGGTAAGATGGTGGAATGCCTCATCAAAGATAGGATCTCAAAACACATAGACGAACAGGCCTTGCTGAGGGAGAGTCAGCATGGCTTCTGTAAGGGTAAGTCTTGCCTCACCAACCTTATAGAATTCTTTGAAAAGGTCAACAGGCATGTGGATGCGGGAGAACCCGTGGACATTATATATCTGGACTTTCAGAAGGCGTTTGACATGGTCCCTCACCAAAGGCTACTGAAAAAACTCCACAGTCAGGGAATTAGAGGACAGGTCCTCTCGTGGATTGAGAACTGGTTGGAGGCCAGGAAGCAGAGAGTGGGTGTCAATGGGCAATTTTCACAATGGAGAGAGGTGAAAAGCGGTGTGCCCCAAGGATCTGTCCTGGGACCGATGCTTTTCAACCTCTTCATAAATGACCTGGAGACAGGGTTGAGCAGTGAAGTGGCTAAGTTTGCAGACGACACCAAACTTTTCCGAGTGGTAAAGACCAGAAGTGATTGTGAGGAGCTCCAGAAGGATCTCTCCAGACTGGCAGAATGGGCAGCAAAATGGCAGATGCGCTTCAATGTCAGTAAGTGTAAAGTCATGCACATTGGGGCAAAAAATCAAAACTTTAGATATAGGCTGATGGGTTCTGAGCTGTCTGTGACAGATCAGGAGAGAGATCTTGGGGTGGTGGTGGACAGGTCGATGAAAGTGTCGACCCAATGTGCGGCGGCAGTGAAGAAGGCCAATTCTATGCTTGGGATCATTAGGAAGGGTATTGAGAACAAAACGGCTAGTATTATAATGCTGTTGTACAAATCGATGGTAAGGCCACACCTGGAGTATTGTGTCCAGTTCTGGTCGCCGCATCTCAAAAAAGACATAGTGGAAATGGAAAAGGTGCAAAAGAGAGCGACTAAGATGATTACGGGGCTGGGGCACCTTCCTTATGAGGAAAGGCTACGGCGTTTGGGCCTCTTCAGCCTAGAAAAGAGACGCTTGAGGGGGGACATGATTGAGACATACAAAATTATGCAGGGGATGGACAGAGTGGATAGGGAGATGCTCTTTACACTCTCACATAATACCAGAACCAGGGGACATCCACTAAAATTGAGTGTTGGGCGGGTTAGGACAGACAAAAGAAAATATTTCTTTACTCAGCGCGTGGTCGGTCTGTGGAACTCCTTGCCACAGGATGTGGTGCTGGCGTCTAGCCTAGACGCCTTTAAAAGGGGATTGGACGAGTTTCTGGAGGAAAAATCCATTATGGGGTACAAGCCATGATGTGTATGCGCAACCTCCTGATTTTAGGAATGGGTTAAGTCAGAATGCCAGATGTAGGGGAGAGCACCAGGATGAGGTCTCTTGTTATCTGGTGTGCTCCCTGGGGCATTTGGTGGGCCGCTGTGAGATACAGGAAGCTGGACTAGATGGGCCTATGACCTGATCCAGTGGGGCTGTTCTTATGTTCTTATGTATACCATAGTCTTTCGAGACTGAAGGTTGCCAACCAGCATAGCTAGAGGGAGTGCAAAGCACTAAGTTTTGCAGGGAGCCTGACTGTGGCCTGCAAGAGGCCCCTCTTTGGAGCCATTCCAGGTGGGAGGAGTAAAACAGAGGTGTATGCCTCAGTTTTGCTTCTCCCCCCCCCCGCCTGGAATGGCCCTGGATAGGGAGGGGTCCCCTGCATTGACAGGAAGGCTCCCCACAAAACGTAGTGCTTTGCACCCCCTCTAGCTATGCCACTGCATAGAACAGTTCCATTTTGGAATTGCATTCTGTCAATGGACATTAAAGCTGTCCTTCCTGTCTACACCCACAATATCATTCACAGCTGCAGGGTCCAGAGGAGAGTTTCAGAAAATGATTTCATAAGTTAGGCAGAGCATTGGGATAACTGATTATTTAATGTCTCCAAGCACTCACTAGAGGGGCAGTGCCTTACGGCCCAATCCTACAGAGGGCCTATAGCATCAGATCTAAGTCCTCTAATGGTGGTGCAACTGTTATTTATTTGAAAAATTTATATCCTGCCTTTCCCATGCTGAAGCAAATGCCCAAGACAGCTGACATGCCACTGTCATGAAACTTAGCCACTGGTGGAAATGGAATACCATTTGAATCACCATGGAATCACCACGGTGATGCAGCACCACACATTGGGTGATATTAAATAGTTTAGTACTTTGACTCAGAACATCACAATCAAATCAGCTGCTTTGATGACAGGGTCACAGGGCTTTGGAAAAAGTCCTAACCCTTGAAATTGGCCTGAGAACTCCTCTTCTTCCAACCAAATAACTTGGGAGCATTCCAGCCTTAATGGCAAGGGCAGCTCCATGGAGCTCAATGGCTCATAGCTCAATGGATGAGAACCTACATTACATACTGAAGGTTCCAACTTCAATCCGTGACATCTCCAATTAAAGCTGGAAGATACCCCAGTCTGAAAACCTGTAGAGCCACTACCAGCAAGTAGTGAACTAGGTAGACCCATAGTCTTACTCAGAATAAAACAGCTCTCTCAGTTCAGATGATTGCCCCTCTCCTCTCCCCATCCACTAGGGGTCAAAGTAATATTGACCTGCAATCTGCCATCCCTGAGGTTATTTCATGCCATGCACAAATCTTCCTCAACTTGAAGGACATTAGCAACTGGGTTTCATACTGTTGCAAAATGGGTAATGGAACTGTTCTGTGTGCTGTATAACACTTCGCTTGACTTGAGACACACTTGGTGTTTTCAGATGGCTGGCTATTTCATGATTCCTTCCAAACACTTTGGAAAACAGTTCCTTTCCTGTCCCAAACAGAATGTCCCATGGCTGTCCCAACAGCCATGGGGCTATTGCTTCTGGTGGCGTCCCTGTGTTCACAAGTAAGAGTGTTTCTGGCTTCAAATCCTATGAGAAGGGAGGGACAGGATGTGGTGATGGCGTCTAGCCTGGACGCCTTTAAAAGGGGATTGGACAAGTTTCTGGAGGGAAAATCCATTACGGGGTACAAGCCATGATGTGTATGCGCAACCTCCTGATTTTAGAAATGGGCTATGTCAGAATGCCAGATGCAAGGGAGGGTGCCAGAATGAGGTCTCTTGTTATCAGGTGTGCTCCCTGGGGCATTTGGTGGGCCGCTGTGAGATACAGGAAGCTGGATTAGATGGGCCTATGGCCTGATCCAGTGGGGCTGTTCTTATGTTCTTAAACTACAATTCCCAGGAGGCCTTGCAGGTCTCGTTATGTGGTGTGCTCCCTGGGGCATTTGGTGGGCCGCTGTGAGATACAGGAAGCTGGACTAGATGGGCCTATGGCCTGATCCAGTGGGGCTGTTCTTATGTTCTTAACTGCAATTCCCAGGAAGCCTTGCAGGTCTCTTGTTATATGGTATGCTCCCTGGAGCATTTGGTGGGCCACTGTGAGATACAGGAAGCTGGACTAGATGGGCCTATGGCCTGATCCAGTGGGGCTGTTCTTATGTTCTCAACTACAATTCCCAGGAAGCCTTGCAGGTCTCTTGTTATATGGTGTGCTCCCTGGAGCATTTGGTGGGCCGCTGTGAGATACAGGAAGCTGGACTAGATGGGCCTATGGCCTGATCCAGTGGGGCTGTTCTTATGTTCTTATGGACACCCCTCCTGTTCCTTCCCAAGGAACGCTGCATGAAGAATCTTCTAGCTCTAAAGTTATCTCGAGTCGGGCGGGTCATGCAGTATGGCGTTTCTATTTCCCTGTTAACTCGATCACAGCTAAACACTTGTTTTCCTGTCAAATTGATGCATGGGAGGGGAGGCTTCTGCTTGTAATGGGAGTTGGCTCTTAAAATTGTATTGCGTCTCACCATGGCCGACTGCTTCTGATAGAGTAATGGTGGCTGCTAGAGCCCAGCTATCCAAGGGGAGGCTGCACTTTTCACCTCTGACTCGGTGCCTTTCTTGCCAGTTGCTATCTTGATGACCTCAGATAAACGACATTGACAGGAGGACAGCTCACCACTCCGTCTGTAAAGAATTAGGCCCTTATTTGCGCCATGCTGATGTGCTTGTGCAGGGCTGTGACCCCTGTTAGCTCCCTTTCATAATTCCTTTTGAACTCCCCGAGGCTCAGTAAGATGAAGTTATCCTCCCCTGCCAGGATACGAACCAGGATTATGGCTTCTTTTTTTTATTTTCCTAAAGAGCTGCCTGCCAGTTTTTGACAAGAGGGTCAAAAGTGTGAGAACTTATTTTCAACTCCGCTTCGTGCATTTTTTGTTCTCTTTGTGCCCCTGACCTTCTCAAAGTGCATTAATGCTTGTGATGATTTCGCTTTTTTTTTTTTTTTGGCACAATCTGATCTGATGAACAGATGAGGGCCTCCCTTCAAAGGCCAAGTTGTGTATAACAGAGGCCTTGGGAAAGTGTTCTATGCTCAGTTGCACTCAGGGAGACAAGGTTGGGGGCGGGGGAAGGTTGGAAAGAAGGGAGAGGGGGTGAGCAACCCTGAATGCTGCCTTGGCATGGTGGTCCTCAGATTGTGACTGGAATGCTGATGACTTCACACAGCATGACAAAACCAGCAGCAAGGCAGGAATAGGAGGAATGAGAAAAGACCCAGCTTTTAAAATACCTTTTTCTCCCATGAGTTCTATGGCGTCTTCTGTGTGCTGAGCTCATCAAGAAATCTTCCTTTGTGACTTGATGGCCCCTGATGGCTTGTCTTCAGTTCAAAATGGGTCTTTCTATTGTTCCCATGCCTTGCTGAGGATGTGGTAGTGAGCCCAGGAGGCCAGCTGCTTCACTAGCGGGTCTCCTTGATGGTATCGGGCCATAGAGTTGATGAGGACAACTAGGGTTGGGACCCTTCTTTTGTTTTTCTAACAAACTGTTTGCTTACATATTAAGGCTTTCATGGCCAGAATGTCCAATAGTACAACTGAAAATGCCCAGGCTTGAAGGTCATGATCCAGCAGAGTACCTTCCATCTGACTTTTCACCCCTGTCTGTGGAGGACATCTCAAAGGGTTCATGATCAAAAGATCAGCACCATTCCATTCCCCCTCCCTGGCAGGAAGCAGAGTTTTCAGTCCTACTGATTGCTTGGCACGTACCCTGCACATGCCTGATCTCATCTGATCTCGGAAGCTAAGCAGGGTCAGGCCTGGTTAGTACTTGGATGGGAGACCGCCTGGGAATACCGGGTGCTGTAGGCTTATACCATGGTCTTTCGAGACTGAAGGTTGCCAACCAGCCCATTTTCAATTAGTTCTTCAGCATTAGGCAAACAACCAGCCACTTGCTATCATGGGCTGTTAAAGTGGAAGTGCTGCTTTCTTTCCCCTGCTCTTTCTCTGTTAAAGTGACAGTGCCATTTTCTCTCATCTTTGGCTCTTCCTCTATTATATAACCCTGATCTTTTTGTTCTTCAGGACCGGGAGGCAGGCATTACTGACACTTATTGTTTCCTCCTTTCTATTAATATAACATTAATATACGTATATTAATACCGCTCTACATTGCAATCTCTCACCTCCCTGCATTGCAATCTCTGTGCATTGAAGAGTTTGAAGAGACAGTTTGAAGAGACACTTGGCCAACAGACTGAGACAAAGAGGCAAAGAAGGAAGGCCCATAGCCAGGGAGACAGACCAGGGACAGACTGCACTTGCTCCCGGTGTGGAAGGAATTGTCACTCCCGAATCGGCCTTTTCAGCCACACTAGACGCTGATCCAGAACCACCTATCAGAGCGTGATACCATAGGCCTGCTTCTCTACAGATGTGAGTCTGATTATGGTTTTCTCTGGATAACACCTGAGTCTGGTCAAACTTCATCACGTGTCCAGTTTTTAGAAAATGCTCCACCACCATTTTGTGGTGATGATAAAAAAGGCAGCCTTCCTTTTGGCCTGTGGGTGTGAGGTCTCTTGGCATCAGTGCTGCTTCTGGAACTATGCTATTGTGCTGGGAATGCTTTATCCTGGCATGCACCCATCACCATGTATCCACATATGCATGAATGTCACTCTAGGCACATCAGATAAACAAATAAAAAGCTTTTGTTAGTCAATGCTGTGCTATCCCCCCTTTCCTAAACTGTATGCGCCTCTCCCTCTCCCCTGTTTTGCAACAGCTCCTATTGTTTGGCTCAGAAAAGCTTTCAAGAGGAAATTCATGCGCGTGAATGTGAGAAAAGCATACTGTGCTTGCTTGATGTGGGTTAGCGAATCATCGCAATGTTGAAATGTGATAGACGGATTGGAGAATAATTCCTCTGTGAATGCCTATTGATAAAATATGCTGGCTACTATTAACACCCTGATTAATTTGAGCATGCTTCGCTTTCTTGGTGTGTTTAACTCATTGTATTAAAACCATATTAACTGTGCACTAATTGTGCATTTCCTTACTTTTCTTTCAGTGACAGGTGGCAGCCATGGGTCCCACTGCAGCGCCTGTATGTTCTTCAACAGAGAAGAACAGGGAGGAATTGGATCTTCCTATTCTATTATCTCCTTCACCAGGAAGAGAACCCGAAGATTAGACAGCAGCAGCTGCAGAGAAGGGAAACAAAGACATCTTTTGTGGATGAATGGATGCATGTTACCAGTTTGCTGAGATTCGTGTTTAAAAAGTAGGTACAGGAGATCCTGTTTCCTTCCTGTTCAGATAGATGTGTTGTATAGTCAGTATGCTGAGTTGATTTAATAGTTCTGTAGTGGTAGTCGCCGCATCTCAAAAAATACATAGTGGAAATGGAAAAGGTGCAAAAGAGAGCGACTAAGATTATTATGGGGCTGGGGCACCTTTCTTATGAGGAAAGGCTACGGCGTTTGGGCCTCTTCAGCCTAGAAAAGAGACACCAAAGGGGGGACATGATTGAGACATACAAAATTATGCAGGGGATGGACAGAGTGGATAGGGAGATGCTCTTTACACTCTCACATAATACCAGAACCAGGGGACATCCACTAAAATTGAGTTTTGGGAGAGTTAGAGCAGACAAAAGAAAATATCTCTTTACTCAGCGTGTGGTCGGTCTGTGGAACTCCTTGCCACAGGATGTGGTGATGGCGTCTAGCCTGGACGCCTTTAAAAGGGGATTGGACAAGTTTCTGGAGGAAAAATTCATTACGGGATACAAGCCATGATGTGTATGCGCAACCTCCTGATTTGAAATGGGCTATGTCAGAATGCCAGATGCAAGGGAGGGCACCAGGACGAGGTCTCTTGTTATCTGCTGTGCTCCCTGGGGCATTTGGTGGGCCGCTGTGAGATACAGGAAGCTGGACTAGATGGGCCTATGGCCTGATCCAGTGGGGCTGTTCTTATGTTCTTATGTTCTTATTTTGGGGAGCAGGTATTTTTCCTGTGCTGGAAAGTAAAAAACCTGCATCAGTGCCAATACCACTATATCTGATATAGGGGGCCTCCTCAAGGTAAGGTTATGTTTGCTCCCTTATCCTGGGATAAGCCCCACCATAGGTCAGCGCCAGTGATATTGTTGGCACAAATCCGAGTAGATAAGGCCTGGGGGTGGGGATTAGGATTCAGCAGGAACCATTGCCACTGAACCCAGGCCCCTCTGGGCCCGATCCACCCTCCTTCCCACCGCACCTCCTCCCTGTTCCCCCTGCCTCATTCCCCTCCTTGCACAGCCTTATCTGTTCCGGCAGGTATCCCTTCTCTGTCAGAGTGTGGACCCAGTCACTCACTGCTTTCAGCGGTGGCCAGGCTGCACACACTGGCATAGTATGTTATGCCAGCCGAACATGCATTTCGCTGGCAAAACGGCCCGGTAGGACTGGGCTGTTAGAAATTTTGGCAACACTGCATGTTGATTGCAGGCTGAGTCCAGGCTGAGGCTGGACACGGAACCTTTGTACAAACTCAGCTAAAAGGTTTTCTTGAGTCCCTTACCAATATTTCTCAAATCCTGGAGTTGCTTCACATGTAGTCAGTGGTATAGCTAGAGTCATTCCAGACAGTGGGAGCAAAATGGAGACATACACTTGGTTTTGAAGGTGAGGGAAAGGGCCTCTTAAGAACTTAAGAAGAGCCCTGCTGTATGAGGCCCAAGGTCCATCTAGTTCAGTTTCCTGTATCGCACAGTGGCCCACCAAATGCTTCAGGGAACACACTAGACAACAGACACAACCTGCGTCTTGGTGCCCTCCCCTGCATCTGGTAATCAGAGGAAGCCTAGCTCTACCTTGCACATACCTACCATGACTTGTAACCGATGATGGACTTTTCCTCCAGAAATTTGTCCAATCCCCTCTTAAAGGCAATCCAGGCAAGATGTCGTCACTATGTCCTGTGGCAAGGAGTTCTGTGGAGTCCCCCCTCTTTCCCTTTTTAAAGATAGGCGTGACATTTGCTATCCTCCAATCCTCTGGCGCCGTGGCCATTTTGAGGGACAAGTTGCATATTTTAGTCAAGAGATCAGCAACTTCATTCTTCAATTCCTTAATAACTCTTGGGTGGATGCCATCAGGGCCCGGTGACTTATTGATCTTTAATTTATCAATGAGGTCTGAAACATCTTCTCTTTTAACTTCTATCTGACTTAATTCCTTGGTCAGGAGGGGCCGTTCAGGCAGCGGTATCTGCCTGAGGTCTTCTGCCGTGAAGACAGATGCAAAGAACTCATTTAATTTCTCTGCCATCTCTAAGTCTCCTTTTATCTCCCCTTTCCCTCCCTCACCATCCAGAGGGCCAACCGCTTCTCTGGCGGGTTTCCTGCTTCTAACATATTTGAAGAAGGTTTTTATTATTCCCCTTAATGTTGCTGGCCATGTGTTCCTCATAGTCTCTCTTGGCCTCCCGTATCACCTTCTTACATTTCTTTTGCCACAGTTTATGTTCCTTTTTATTCTCCTCATTAGGGCAAGACTTCCATTTACGGAAGGAAGCTTCCTTGCCCTTTACGGCTTCTCTAACTTGGCTGGTTAGCCATGCATGCACCCTCCTGGATTTAGTGGAACCCTTCTTTCTTTGCGGTATACACTTCTGCTGGGCCTCTATTACTGTTGTTTTAAACAGCCTCCATGCACTCTGGAGAGATTGGACTCTTTTTACCTTCTCTTTCAACCTCCTTCTAACCAGCCTCCTCATTTGAGGGAAGTCCACTCGTCGGAAGTCAAGGGTTTTTGTGAGAGATTTGCCTGGTATTCTTCCCCCGACATGCATGTCGAAACGGTTCGCAGCATGATCACTGTTCCCCAACGACTCAGTAACATTTACATCTCTAACCAGTTCCCGAGTACCACACAATATTAAATCCAGAGTCACCAGTCCTCTGGTGGGCTCCATGACTAGCTGCTCTAAGGCACAATGATTTAACATGTCAAGAAATCCGGTCTCCTTTTTGTGACCAGAACACAAATTGACCTAGTCAATATGAGAATAATTGAAGTCCCCCATGATTACAACCCTGTCCCTCCTTGTCACCTCCCTGATCTGTTTCCTCATTTCAAGGTCCCCTTCTGGTTTCTGGTCTGGAGGACGATAATAAACCCCTGCTAATTG
This sequence comes from Tiliqua scincoides, assembly GCF_035046505.1. Taxonomy (NCBI): domain Eukaryota; kingdom Metazoa; phylum Chordata; class Lepidosauria; order Squamata; family Scincidae; genus Tiliqua; species Tiliqua scincoides. The sequence continues at coordinate 8,486,373 of NC_089824.1, read as the reverse complement.
GGTAAGAGGCACTTTTTCAAGTGGGTGCTCCTTTTTTTAGCAGGGGGAGAGTAACTGGCCCACCTCACCCCAGCACTGTCTGTTCTAGTGGCTGTCTGCTGGTATTCATTTGCATCTTCTTAGATTGTGAGCCCTTTTGGGACAGGGAGCCATTTAGTTATTTGATTTTTCTCTGTAAACCGCTTTGTGAACTTTTAGTTGAAAAGCGGTATATAAATACTGTTAATAATAATAATAATAATAATAATAATAATAATAATAATAATAATAATAATAATAATAATAATACACCCCCAGTATTACATTGCTCCTCAGGCCTGGTAATTTAACCCACAGAGATTCTATGGTGGAGTCTGACCCGCCTTCAATCTCTGCTGGATTCTATCCCTTCTTTAATGTAAATGGCCAGCCTACCTCCAACATGCCCCTCCCTGTCCCTCCTGTAGAGTTTATAGCCCGGGATTGCGGTATCCCACTGATTCTCCGCATTCCACCACGTTTCTGTTATGCCCACTATGTCAATATTTTCCCTTGTCACCAGACATTCCAGTTCTCCCACCTCTGCTCGTAGACTTCGGGCATTCGCATAAAAGCATTTGTACACAGAATGCCCCAGGATGGGCTGCTTATTCGCTCCTTTGTCCTCTCATCCTCTCACTGTGCCAAACCACCTATCACATCCCATCACGCTACCATTCCCAATTTCTTCTCCTATTCTGCCTTTGTCTTGTTGTTCTCTAACATCCCCATCCTAGTCCCCATAGGGATGAGGAGTCCCAAATTGGATGCCCCTCAGCTCCTGTCAGCTTTCCCCCAGGGATCAGTTTAAAAGCTGCTCTGCCACCTTTTTAATGTTATGCGCCAGCAGTCTGGTTCCATTCTGGTTCAAGTGAAGCCCGTCCCTCTTGTACAGGCCCCCCCTTGTCCCAAAACATTCCCCAGTGACTAACAAATCAAAACCCCTCCTCCCTACACCACTGTCTCATCCACACATTGAGACCCCTGATCTCCGCCTGCCTAGCTGGCCCTGCGCGTGGAACAGGTAGCACTTCAGAGAACGCTACCTTTGAGGTCCTGGCTTTCAGCTTCCTACCTAATAGCCTAAATTTGACCCCCAGGACCTCCTGGCTATACTTGCCCACATCGTTGGTGCCGACATGCACCACAACCGCTACCTCCTTCCCAGCACTATCTACCAGCCTGTCTAGACGAGAAGTGATGTCCGCAACCTTCGCACCAGGCAGGCAAGTCGCCATGTGGTCCTCACATCTGTCACAGACCCCCCTCTCTATGTTTCTAATAATCAAATCCCCCACTACAAGAAGCCCCCGACCCCCCTCCCACCAAGGAGCATCCTGAGTGCGTTCGGATACAGTTCCGTCCCCTGGAGTAGGGGTCCCCCCAGGGGATTGTTTCCCTCCTCCCCAGGATGATGTCCTCCAGCCCCGAGACTTCCCACCCGGGCAGCTGAGGAGCTGCACGCCTGAGTTTGGGACGAAGCCTGATCATCCCCAGAAGTCTCCCCACGGTCCTTCTCTGCCTGCCTCTGCTTCTCCAGGTCGGCCACCAAGGCTTCAAGGGAAGGGATGCATTCCCTGAGACCCTGGAGCTCCTTGCACAGAGGACACGCCCATGATTTATGCCCCAGAGGCATATAGTCATACATGTGGCACTCAATGCAAAACACTGGATAGCCCCCACCCTGCTGCTGGCTGTCTGACTGCATAGTTTTCGTTTGTTTGTTTGTTTGTTTGTTTGTTTGTTTGTTTGTTTGTTTGTTTAGGGGTACTTAAAAACCCTTCACTGGTTTGCTGCCCTCTTAAGGGAAGAGAAGGGCAGTGTCTGGGGCCCTGGCCTCCTTGCCCTGCTGCTGAACTCGCACAGAGGCTAAACTCGCGGTGCCTTACCTGGCACTTTGTTCCTGAGGCACCCGGTTCCCAGAGGCCATGTGCGCTTCTGCAGAGAAGGTGAAGGTGTGCAGCATTCTTTTGGCAAAATCTCCGTGGCGTAGATAGAAGTACTGCCTTGCTGGTGGGTGTGACCCTTGGTGGAACCTGCTGAAATATTGTTGTTTATTACATGTGATTGATTTAACATGGCCTGCTCCATGCTAAGAACAGTACCACACTTTTGTTTCCGCACTGTCCAATGAACACTCGAGACACAGATATGGGAGAAAGGGCCACTTTATTTAGCAGTTACAGCAGAAGAGGAGGCTGAGACCTGCAGCATCCGAGCAGCCATATCTTCCCTGTTCCCGAGCAGCCTGTTGTTCTTCCCACGGTGCCCATGTGCAAAGGAGGAAGAGGGCTGGGTCTAGCGCCTTTTAAAAGGCTCACCATAGCTGCCAACCCCAGCCCCCTTCCCCTCCCCATTGGGAGGAGACTCTCGTGTCCCAGGCCAGGCCAAACAAACTCCGATCACCCTTTCAATTGGGTGATCGGGAGAACAAGTATTTCAACTTTTGCCAGTGTGTAAACTTTTGGTGTGAGTGCTCACCGTCCAGCTCTCAAAACGGTTCTGAGAATAAATATTTTCAGCAGAGGGTTCAAATAAATAAAGGGCCTCAGTCCATCTTTCCGGTTCCACTTGTACTTTCACCAGCAAAATTACTGTGCAGGTCCAAGAAGACCCATTGCATCTGCAGAGGTCTAACCCTGGGCAAGGGAACAAATAATCCCTTACCTGGAGGAGATCTCTGGGACTGCCCCCCCACCCCCGATGTAGCACACACTCTAATGATAAAGCTGCATCAGTGGGATCTGGAGGTAGTTAGGTTTGGGCTATCTTTGTGCAACTTATTTTATAAAATTGATGAAAGAAGCACTCTGAAGAATACAGCTAACCCTGGTGGCTTCTGTCTGCATAACATTTACTTTATGAACCTTTTCAAAGTTCCATTGCCAGAAAAAGCAGCAGTACTCTTCCAAATCAAGGTGAATGTTTTTGGCTTGTGTTTTAATAAATTTTTATTCGTTTACATTGTAGTTTACATAGTCTGCATTGTAAAGCTGAATTGTGCTATTTAATGTTTTCTACTTCCAGTTCATTGAAAAGAGAAAGTCATGGCCCTAAGCCATACACCTAAGCATATACTATTACATTAAAAACGCAGAAGTCTCTGGCCACATAACAGGCCGGTAACACTGACAGTCTCTCTTTGCAGCTTAGGAGACAGAAATACGTCTTCATCGCTGCACAGTCACAGCATCAGACTCTGTGCCTGGCCTCTCCAAGTTCCTTTGCTACAACATGTCCATGGAAGAATGCCTTGATGATGATGATGATGATGATGATGATGATGATGATGAAGAGGAGGGGGAGGAAAAAGAGGAGGATTTTGTTATCATTTCCCCTTCACCTTGCCTGGTGCACATCATGGGCATCTTTGACTTGAGTCTGTTGAAGAGGAGTGCCTGCATTTGCTCTGCACAAAAGTATGTTCCCAGGTATCATGCAGATTTTTCTTTCCTCTGCTTCTCTGCCAGCAACACACTTTTCAAATGAATGGCAGAGCCTCGGATCAAGGAAGTTCCCACCCAGTGGGGGGATGTCCTTTAACATTAATTGAAGGTTGACGAGATTGCACCTGGACAAGCAAACCGGTGGCAAAATCTCTGCAATTGCTGCTGGTTGGTCCAGTTTGCTCAGGGCTGCCACCCAACATTCTGCCCACATACATGAACAATGGCAGGACCCGTTCTAATGTTGCACCTTCCATGCACAGGGCGCATGTGGCCTCTTCAAAAGGAAGAATATGTGGTGCAGAATAATCTCCTGGTCTGGATGCAGAAGGAACTTGATGAGTCTACAAAGCAGCCTGTTAAGGGGTGCTGCTCCTCCAGCAGTCTGTTTACCATCCTGTAGCATGGCGTTCACACTCCGGATTGGGGAATGTTGCAGCACACTGCAGTGCCTCTGCAAAAGTGACAACTGTGGCATGGCAGTGTCTGCATGAATGAAATGTCCACGCATGGCTGTGCAGTTTTCAGCCTCTCTGTCATTGCTCTGTTAGAGTGCTATGACCAAGTTCAAGCAATGGGGCTAGCATGGCTGAGTTTTAGATCATTATCCTTCAGTGCCTTCAAAATTTTCAAGGCACTGAAACTGACATTCAGAGCGTTCAGGTAAAGAAATATCTCTTTCCCCAATATTGATCTGTAATTGATCTGTGGAACTCCTTGCCACAGGATGTGGTGAAGGCATCTGACCTGGATGCCTTTAAAAGGCAACTGGACAGATTTCTGGAGGAAAAGTCCATCATAGGTAACAAGATGTGATGGGTATGTGCAACCTACTGCTTTTAGAAGTAGGCTACCTCAGAATGCCAGATGCAAGAGAGGGCACCAGGATGCAGGTCTCTTGTTGTCTTGTGTGCTCCCAGAGGCATCTGGTGGGCCACTGTGAGATACAAGAAGCTGGATTGGATGGGCCTTTGACCTTTTGACCCGGTGACTTATTGAAAGATCAATAAGTCACCGGGCCCTGATGGCATCCACCCAAGGGTTATTAAGGAATTGAAGAATGAAGTTGCAGATCTCTTGACTAAGGTATGCAACTTGTCCCTCAAAACAGCCACGGTACCAGAAGATTGGAGGATAGCAAATGTCACGCCTATTTTTAAAAAGGGAAAGAGGGGGGACCCGGGAAACTATAGGCCGGTCAGCCTAACATCCATACCGGGTAAGATGGTGGAATGCCTCATCAAAGATAGGATCTCAAAACACATAGACGAACAGGCCTTGCTGAGGGAGAGTCAGCATGGCTTCTGTAAGGGTAAGTCTTGCCTCACAAACCTTATAGAATTCTTTGAAAAGGTCAACAGGCATGTGGATGCAGGAGAACCCGTGGACATTATATATCTGGACTTTCAGAAGGCATTTGACACGGTCCCTCACCAAAGGCTACTGAAAAAACTCCACAGTCAGGGAATTAGAGGACAGGTCCTCTCGTGGATTGAGAACTGGTTGGAGGCCAGGAAGCAGAGAGTGGGTGTCAATGGGCAATTTTCACAATGGAGAGAGGTGAAAAGCGGTGTGCCCCAAGGATCTGTCCTGGGACCGGTGCTTTTCAACCTCTTCATAAATGACCTGGAGACAGGGTTGAGCAGTGAAGTGGCTAAGTTTGCAGACGACACCAAACTTTTCCGAGTGGTAAAGACCAGAAGTGATTGTGAGGAGCTCCAGAAGGATCTCTCCAGACTGGCAGAAAGGGCAGCAAAATGGCAGATGCGCTTCAATGTCAGTAAGTGTAAAGTCATGCACATTGGGGCAAAAAATCAAAACTTTAGATATAGGCTGATGGGTTCTGAGCTGTCTGTGACAGATCAGGAGAGAGATCTTGGGGTGGTGGTGGACAGGTCGATGAAAGTGTCGACCCAATGTGCGGCGGCAGTGAAGAAGGCCAATTCTATGCTTGGGATCATTAGGAAGGGTATTGAGAACAAAACGGCTAGTATTATAATGCCGTTGTACAAATCGATGGTAAGGCCACACCTGGAGTATTGTGTCCAGTTCTGGTCGCCGCATCTCAAAAAAGACATAGTGGAAATGGAAAAGGTGCAAAAGAGAGCGACTAAGATGATTACGGGGCTGGGGCACCTTCCTTATGAGGAAAGGCTACGGTGTTTGGGCCTCTTCAGCCTAGAAAAGAGACGCCTGAGGGGGGACATGATTGAGACATACAAAATTATGCAGGGGATGGACAGAGTGGATAGGGAGATGCTCTTTACACTCTCACATAATACCAGAACCAGGGAACATCCACTAAAATTGAGTGTTGGGCGGGTTAGGACAGACAAAAGAAAATATTTCTTTACTCAGCGCGTGGTCGGTCTGTGGAACTCCTTGCCACAGGATGTGGTGCTGGCGTCTAGCCTAGACGCCTTTAAAAGGGGATTGGACGAGTTTCTGGAGGAAAAATCCATTATGGGGTACAAGCCATGATGTGTATGCGCAACCTCCTGATTTTAGGAATGGGTTAAGTCAGAATGCCAGATGTAGGGGAGGGCACCAGGATGAGGTCTCTTGTTATCTGGTGTGCTCCCTGGGGCATTTGGTGGGCCGCTGTGAGATACAGGAAGCTGGACTAGATGGGCCTATGGCCTGATCCAGTGGGGCTGTTCTTATGTTCTTATGTTTTTATGACCTGATCCAGCGGGGCTCTTCTTCAGTACTTATGACGCATTCAAGACATTGAGTTGATGTTGCCAACTCTAAGATGAAGGGGGCGGCAGTTGCCACTTCTGCATCTCCTGCAGTTTTGATGCAAAAGTTGGCTAAAGTTTGTCCCTAGCTTTCATATTCCTTACAAAGGGCATGCATCTGTAACATGTAAGATGTATGGAAAAGAGAATCAGGTCACAGATTTTAGAACTGATTCAACCTGAAATTGATCATGTCGGTATAGATTTGAACACAGACCCAGTAGCATAGCTAGAGGGGGTCCAAAGCACTAAGTTATATGCCTCCGTTTTGCTGTAGTGCCTGAAGTTACTCCAAAGGAGAGGGAGAAGTGTCATTTACATAGTGTGGTGAGGCACCTGCAAAATTTAGTGCTTTGCACCCCCTTTAGCTATGCTACCGCACAGACCTGGATCTTAAACGTTCACTGCTCCTCCTAATCTCTCTCTCTCCCTCCCTGTGTGTGCAGCTTCTTAGAGTGACTGCTAACTTTTCATAAACGATTTAAAAGAAGCATTTTATGAAAAGAAGTCACTGAAAGATACACTTCTGTTAGATTGGTTCTGTTTATATATGGCCTTAATTGAGGGCATAATCTTTCTGCCAAGACTTATTTTCAGACTTTCGGTATTTATTCCTACCAGCTTGTTCCACTTAGTGCACTAACTTCTCTCCTAGTTCCTTTCTATTTCTGTTTCCATTTTAAAATACTCTCTCTCTCTCTCTCTCTCTCTCTCTGTGTGTGTGTGTGTGTGTGTGTGTGTGCATGTGTGTGTGTGCATGTGTGTGCGTGTGTGTGTGTGTGTGTGTGTTTGCTACTAAAAGCATGCATGGCACAGAACAGCATTAAAAGAAACCAATCCCAAAGGGCCACTGTGAGTAATGTACCAATTATTTTCGGTGCTACAATTATAGTTGCCCTGAGAGAATGTAGCAAAACTTCCGTTTGTGCAGACAAAATAGTATATGAACCAATCCCTCTTCTCTTACTAGCCAGTATTAACTCTCCATGGTTCTGATGGAATATGAATATATGAAGCTGCTTTATGCTGTCATACCATAGGCCTTTCTAGCCCAATCCAGTCCATTCCCGTTGATAAGTGATATTGGAAGTTCTCAAGCAAGGGCCATTCCAAGCCCAGTTGCTTGAGAGTCTTCCATCTGAAGGATGATCTACGGGCCCTCTCCACAAATATAACTGTGCAGAGATTATAACTTCTAGGTTACCTGGCGGTTGGGATGTAGCACCATCAATTCCCATAATGCATCGTTCTGGACTCATCACCAAAATCTCACCTAAAGTGAAATTTTAAGCAAATTGTCAGTAGGAGTGGGGGAGAGTTCTGCCTTGGGTGAATATCCAAGGAATTTCAAGGGAAGGCTGGAGGGTTCTGAAAAGACTTTTAAAAAGTTCTCAAACGTCCCTAACTCATCTTTAGATTTTACTGAAAATGAAATTCAGGGTAAATTTAGGACTTCCTCCTCAAGTGAACCATCTGAGGAAATGGAAGTGGAATAAGCAGTATTTTGAAGATATTAGCAAATCCTTTTGAACAGGCAGGTCTGCCCATTCATACTGGCCCCCTCAGGCCCCTGTTCAATTTCTGACCCTTAGGCAGGGCCACCTGCCCAGGAGAGGACACAGCCCTGAATCTTCTAGACCTATAGAATCCTTCAGACCTTCCCATAGATCTCTTTGGAGAGGATAATGAGTCACTAGGTGTGAAAGTTAGGAGCGGCAGAGTTGGAACCAGGTTACCCCCTCCCCACACACAAGTTGATTGAGAGTGCAGTCCTAAACACTCATCGGGCTGGCACAAGGTATCTTTAGATGACAGGGAGGAAAGTGTGAGAATGGTGTGCTGGCCTCCCTGCACCATATCCGCACCAGGCAAGGGTACGTTCACGCTGACCGGGGGGGGGGAGCTGGCACAGGGGGTTAGGGAGGGCAGGAAGAGGGCAGAACGGGGGCATTTGGGGACCAGGAGGCAGGTTGGTGGGTGAACCAAGCCAGGGAGGATGGTGCGACTGACTTATGGCACTTAGCCCGAATCTTAACCCCCACCCCCTCCCCGAGCAGCCTGGGATTACACCAAGCTGCTTGGACCAGCGAGCAATTTCACTAGATCTGAGTATCCCCACTGAAGAGTCTGCCGCGGAACGTGGGGAAAGGGGAAATAAATTCCCTGATGCCATGTTGTGCAGGATCCACCTGTGCTGGATACAGTGCAGGCCACCCAGCCTGCCTGTTTCAGCACAGGATAGGATTGGGCTGCGATTCTCTGTGGGGTCCCCAGTGGATAAATAGAAGGCAGAACCCAAATGACGCCACTATGTGTGGCTTTGAGCAAAAGTACTTCCTAAATCAAATTTCTTATATTGCCTGAAGAGTGTGGCAAGGACTTGCTTGAGGATCAAAGATCATGGTAAAGCCCTGGACTCGGCTGGGCCATCGTCCGTTTTCTAGGAGACATCTCCTAGATCCTCCTGCTGGGTTTTACCAGCATGGCTGTTTTACCATGTCTAGATTTGTGCGGCTCCCATTATACTGCTGTATTGTAAGGCCAGGATACTCTGAATTGAGCTTCTTGGGAGAAGAGGACAATACAGGTAAGTAAGAGATAATTAGGTCAAGGACTGGAAGATGGAAACCCTCCAGACATTATGCAATCAATAAAAAGTAAGTTGCTTTCACTATAATTTCCTGCTTTGCTTTTCCTCTTCTTTTCTTTGCTATTTTTCTTTACATTTTTTTTAAAAAAGAAACCCTCATCAGATTACACAAACTTTTGGTATTATTTGTCTAGAGATGCACATCAAAGCCTTAATAGCACGCTAGGGAATGCCTGCAGGGTGATATTGAAGAGTTGGCTAATTAACTAGTTATATGTTACTATCACTGACTAATTGCCTGAAATCAATTAGTCAATGGGCAAAAATCAATGATTTGTTCAAAGGAGCCACATGAGAACTACAGAACACATTTTGGAAATATATTACACTTGACATTTCCCCCCCTCCCCAGCACTTCCTCTCTTTGCTTTGCAAATAAAACACAGTAACCACTGAGGGCCCAATCCTATCCAATTTTCCAGTGCCGGTGCAGCCATGCCAATGGGGTGTGCACTGCATCCTGTGGTGGGGAAGCAGTCACAGAGGCCTCCTTAAGATATGGGAACATTTGTGCCCTTTCCTCGGGGCTGCAGCTGCACCAATGCTGGAAAGTTGGATAGGATTGGTCCCTGAATGTCCTTCTGAGTGAATCATGTGCAAGTGAAACAAAATACGGCTAATTTTTTTTTTTTTTTGCTCATCTTCCAACTCATTTGGATCATGTTGCTGAAACACACTCACACACAAACAAGACAATGAAAACTTTTGATACACTGATGAGTGTACAGGGCGCTAGACTGCAAAAGGGAACAGTTTCATTACAATTAGATTAGCTTTGCCTAAATTACCTTGCTGCATAGGACACTGAAGTCCCACACTATGCCCAATGTGTGATTCAGTCACTAAATCTTGAAAGTGCAGGGTTTCAAACACCACCCCTCACCAATAAATTTGAATTCCAGTTCCATTTTAAGTAAAATTTTTAAACTAACCCCCTTCCCCACCATAAAGATGCTGTAACAGGCCAATAGCCCGATCCTGCCTGTCTCCCGTGGAGGATTTTTGGCTAGTGGAGGTCTCCTTGGGGTAAAGGGACATTTGACCCCTTGCCCCAGGGTAAACCCTAGCTGCTGCTATGTAGGAACTCAGACCTGCACCATCTCAGTCCTTGACATTGGGGGCGACAATAAAACACTTCTGTGTGTTAGCTGAGTGAACCTAAGCAGCCCTTTGATTTCTGGTCATTACAATGACTTGGCACAGGCTGGGAGAAGATCGATTCTTTAAAATCCATCCCCCCCCCCATTAGAGGCCCCATAAATTCCTGCAAGGTGATAACAACCAATGAGATGGGCAGAGAAAAAGGCAGTTTGCAGGCACTGAAATGGCAAACAGTGTCATTGGCTCAGTTTCTTTTGCTCACACAGGTGGTGAAGAACAGAGACTCTGAAGTCACAGAGACCTCCAGATTGCATGTGACCAGGAACACAGAGATCCTTCAGTCTGACAAAATCAGGGCAGCTCTTGCCTGGGGGTTCCCAGGTAAGCTTTGGCTGGCTGGGATGAAGAAAAAAATGAACCATGGCATGTTCTGCTTAGTTGTCTTTTCCAATAAAGGTGGAACTGTGGCTTAATTCTCTGACACTTTGTGATATGTCTGTGGACGCCCGCTGTGGGTTTCAATAGCACCGTTAGCACCGTGACAGAAAAGTCAAAGGGTCCTGCAGTCTTTTGTAATAGGGGAGAGACATACAATAATTTAAGATGGAATGGTGTCATGCATACAGCCCAGGAACAGCCCTCGGGGACCTGCAGAGATGGTATTATATTCATCCAATGGTAGGGATAGGGGCTAAGCAGGATTTTGGCCTGGCGTCTCTTTTCTGCAGCATTCATCAGCCTCAGTGTATGTATAAATCCAGCATTTGCAAGGGATTCCATTGCTGAAAGATGTCATCTGAGGCTTTGGGGCAGGGTGCCATCAGTATGCTGATGACACCCTGTTCTATCTCTCCTTTCCACCTGATTCCAGGATGGCTGCTGAGGTGCTAGAGGTGGTTGGACCTGAATCGGGGCCAACAAGCTGTGATTATAAAAATCTGGACAAGGCAGAAGTTGTCCTGGTTCAGAAATCCACGATTCGGGTGCTTGAGCAGGGGCGGCCAACCCTTCAACTTGAAGGGTTCCTGGACCTTCAACAATGGTGTCGAAGAAGGAATTCCAGCAGGTGCAGCTTGTCATCTCACAGACATGCACATCTCATGTTGTGTAAATGTTGCTCCGTTCACAGGCCCTGATCCTGAAGGACCCACCTCTCCCTGCCTGATTGTTCTGCTATCATGTTGCTGAGGCTGGGGCCGTGTGGCTGACTCGTCAGCCCATTACCTGGCTGGAGTGGGGTCATCTCTGAGACACAGGTGCCTCGCAGCAAGCCCAGGAGTGGTTGCTGCATCGAGCACTGATCATGTTAACGGGCTGTGCTCACTCCAGCGGGCCCAGCAGTGACAGTGTCGCTGTTCCAGGAAGGACACTGTTCCTAGGTCACCCCGTAATGGGCCCAGTCAGGCTGTGACAAAGACCACCAACTGTCAGGGGCTCCTCAGGATGGCCTATGAGAGCTGGAGTCGAGGACTGCCCCGTACTAGTCTAATTGCTTTTTAATTGTCACTTTAATTACCTTATATACTTGTCCTTCCTTTTGTAAGCCACTTTGAGCCCCCTTGGGGAGAAAGGCAGGGTACAAATGCCATAAATAAATACATAAAAAAATAAATAAAATTGAATATCCTTTTGATCATTAGCAGGGGTCTGGGCTATGCATCTCAGAGGCTGATGTGGGGCAGTGAATTGTACCATTTCAGGATGCCGGGAAGGAATGTCGATTTGAACTACTCCCCCAAGTTTAAAAAAAATAATAATAACACCCTCCTTGCAAGTTAAAAAGTATGATAAATATTAGAACCCTCAACTCTACAGATGAATGGGCCAAACATAGGACGGGTTATAACTTTAGTCTTATAAACTAAACTGCTTCTGTTGACTGGTCTGCGATCAATGAGTGGGTATCTTGATCATAAGCTCACAGATTTACACTTTTGTACCCCTCATCCACTGGAGCAAGATCCAGAAGGCTGAACTGGAAAGCAAGATGTGCAGTTAGGGACTTCCAAGCCAGACAAAAGGCTGGAACTGGGTTCACACATGATCTATGCCACACCAATTATTAGATAAAATTGGAAAATGTGGCATTTCAATTTGGGAGTAAGAAGATTACCTCATACCACAGGTTAGCAGTCCAGCTAACATTTTGGTTCTACAAACCAGCCAAAACCTGACAAAGTTTTTGTTTGTTTGTTAATGTTTCAAAAACTTTTTGCGACCCAGCAGAAATCAGCTTTGCCACCCACCTGTGGGTCCTAAACCACAGTTTGGGAAACACTGCTCTGGAGAGACGACTGTACAACCTGAATGATGTCACCAGTTGCCATGGATCAGAAGAGACGATCATATGTGCATCCATGTGTTGGATTTTAGTGGATCTAACTGCTTGGGAAGCCAATCATGTCTAAATTTTAGCAGTCTTCTAACAAGCTGTGCTTCAGCCCTGATACTTTGCTTAAACAATGATACCAACTTCTAATTGAAAAAAGGCAATTATGTAAAACAGGGGTCACTGCAGAGTTTCCATGAGTCATTAGCAATATATATCATCAAGACTACCTGTAGTTATGACACAAAGAAGAACTCCTGTTAGCTGTGAAAAATAGACCAGCTTTGTTGGAGCAATTTCAAGCTAAAGGTGGCAATATCTTTTTCATCGTTTTTACCTTTTTTATTATTATTATTATTATCCTGAACTGGAGGAGAAATTTGCATTACAGATTGTAACGACAGAGCATCTATTAAACTGTCCATTAATATATTACTGAACACAAAGGCACAAAAAAGTTTAATTGCAGTTAAATGAGGTGTACAAGATAACAGTCCTGGAGATCCAATTTGCAATAATACATGAGTGAACAGATATAAAATTTTAAAATAAATGTTGGTTACATTACAAGACTTACAGAGTGAGCAAAAAGTCTGAGAAATACCACATTAACCTCTCAGAAAGTATTAGTTGTCCTTCAGTGGTTGCAAGCGAACATAAGGAGGGCCTTGCCGTATCAGAAACCTGTCTAGGCCAACATTCTATTCTCCATAGAGTCCAATGAGAGGTAACTATGAAGTCCATAAACAAGACACAAAGGCAAGGAATGCTCTTCTGCCCCTGATGTCTAGCAACTGCTGTTGCTCTTGAACCTGGAAGCAGCACATATCATAAATGGGCAGTCAGAATGTGGGGCAGTCACTGCACACAAACACATGTTTCTCCATCAGTTTCTCCACCTGATCTGACTGCAATCAGAGAGAGAGAGAGTTTTTCCTCCTCTCACAACATTAGAATGAGGGATCATCCAATGACATGGATTAGTGAGAGGTTTCAGAGGAACAAAAGGTGATAGAGTCAGTTCTTGGTATCTATGGAGGTTAAGTTCATGGAAACCCCAGTAGATACTGAATTCATGGATAGGGAACCATGTATCATATTGGATCAATAGTATTGATTAATCCAATATGATACAATATGATACAATATGATCCAATGGGGACAAAGGAGCGAATAAGCAGCGCATCCTGGGGCATTCTGTGTACAAATGCTTTTATGCGAATGCCTGAAGTCTACGAGCAAAGGTGGGAGAACTGGAATGTCTGGTGACAAGGGAAAATATTGACATAGTGGGCATAACGGAAACCTGGTGGAATGCGGAGAATCAGTGGGATACCGCAATCCCAGGCAATAAATTCTACAGGAGGGACAGGCAGGGGCGTGTTGGAGGTGGGGTGGCCCTTTATGTTAAGGAAGGGATAGAATCCAGCAAAGTAGAGATTGAAGGTGGGTCCGACTCTACCGTAGAATCTCTGTGGGTTAAATTACCAGGCTTGTGCAGCGATGTAATACTGGGGGCGTGCTATCGTCCTCCAGACCAGAAATCGGATGGGGACCTTGAAATGAGGAAACAGATCAGGGAGGTGACAAGGAGGGACAGGGTTGTAATCATGGGGGACTTCAATTATCCTCATATTGACTGGGTCAATTTGTGTTCTGGTCACGATAAGGAAACCGGATTTCTTGATGTGTTAAATGACTGTGGCTTAGATCAGCTAGTCACGGAGCCTACCAGAGGGCAGGTGACTCTGGATTTTATATTGTGCGGTATGCAGGACCTGGTTAGAGATGTAAACGTTACTGAGCCATTGGGGAACAGTGATCATGCTGCGATCCGTTTTGACGTGCACGTTGGGGGAAGAATACCAGGCAAATCTCTAACAAAAACCCTTGATTTCCGACGGGCAGACTTCCCTCAAATGAGGAGGCTGGTTAGAAGGAGGTTGAAAGGGAGGTAAAAAGAGTCCAATCTCTCCAGAGTGCATGGAGGCTGCTTAAAACAACAGTAATAGAGGCCCAGCAGAGGTGTATACCGCAAAGAAAGAAGGTTTCCACTAAATCCAGGAGGGTGCCCGCATGGCTAACCAGCCAAGTGTTAGGCTGTGAAGGGCAAGGAAGCTTCCTTCCATAAATGGAAGTCTTGCCCTAATGAGGAGAATAAAAAGGAACATAAACTGTGGCAAAAGAAATGTAAGAAGGTGATACTGGAGGCCAAGCGAGACTATGAGGAATGCATGGCCAGCAACATTAAGGGGAATAATAAAAGCTTCTTCAAATATGTTAGAAGCAGGAAACCCGCCAGAGAAGCGGTTGGCCCTCTGGATGGTGAGGGAGGGAAAGGGGAGATAAAAGGAGACTTAGAGATGGCAGAGAAATTGAATGAGTTCTTTGCATCTGTCTTCACGGCAGAAGACCTCAGGCAGATACCGCTGCCCGAACGGCCCCTCCTGACCGAGGAGTTAAGTCAGATAGAGGTTAAAAGAGAAGATGTTTCAGACCTCATTGATAAATTAAAGATCAATAAGTCACCGGGCCCTGATGGCATCCACCCAAGAGTTATTAAGGAATTGAAGAATGAAGTTGCAGACCTCTTGACTAAGGTATGCAACTTGTCCCTCAAAACGGCCATGGTGCCAGATGATTGGAGGATAGCAAATGTCATGCCTATTTTTAAAAAGGGAAAGAGGGGGGACCCGGGAAACTATAGGCCGGTCAGCCTAACATCCATACCGGGTAAGATGGTGGAATGCCTAATCAAAGATAGGATCTCAAAACACATAGATGAACAGGCCTTGCTGAGGGAGAGTCAGCATGGCTTCTGTAAGGGTAAGTCTTGCCTCACGAACTTTATAGAATTCTTTGAAAAGGTCAACAGGCATGTGGATGCGGGAGAACCTGTGGACATTATATATCTGGACTTTCAGAAGGCGTTTGACACGGTCCCTCACCAAAGGCTACTGAAAAAACTCCACAGTCAGGGAATTAGAGGACAGGTCCTCTCGTGGATTGAGAACTGGTTGGAGGCCAGGAAGCAGAGAGTGGGTGTCAATGGGCAATTTTCACAATGGAGAGAGGTGAAAAGCGGTGTGCCCCAAGGATCTGTCCTGGGACCGGTGCTTTTCAACCTCTTCATAAATGACCTGGAGACAGGGTTGAGCAGTGAAGTGGCTAAGTTTGCAGACGACACCAAACTTTTCCGAGTGGTGAAGACCAGAAGTGATTGTGAGGAGCTCCAGAAGGATCTCTCCAGACTGGCAGAATGGGCAGCAAAATGGCAGATGCGCTTCAATGTCAGTAAGTGTAAAGTCATGCACATTGGGGCAAAAAATCAAAACTTCACATATAGGCTAATGGGTTCTGAGCTGTCTGTGACAGATCAGGAGAGAGATCTTGGGGTGGTGGTGGACAGGTCGATGAAAGTGTCGACCCAATGTGCGGCGGCAGTGAAGAAGGCCAATTCTATGCTTGGGATCATTAGGAAGGGTATTGAGAACAAAACGCCTAGTATTATAACACCGTTGTACAAATCTATGGTAAGGCCACACCTGGAGTATTGTGTCCAGTTCTGGCCGCCGCATCTCAAAAAAGACATAGTGGAAATGGAAAAGGTGCAAAAGAGAGCAACTAAGTTGATTACTGGGCTGGGGCACCTTCCTTATGAGGAAAGGCTACGGCGTTTGGGCCTCTTCAGCCTAGAAAAGAGACGCCTGAGGGGGGACATGATTGAGACATACAAAATTATGCAGGGGATGGACAGAGTGGATAGGGAGATGCTCTTTACACTCTCACATAATACCAGAACCAGGGGACATCCACTAAAATTGAGTGTTGGGCGGGTTAGGACAGACAAAAGAAAATATTTCTTTACTCAGCGTGTGGTCGGTCTGTGGAACTCCTTGCCACAGGATGTGGTGCTGGCGTCTAGCCTAGACGCCTTTAAAAGGGGATTGGACAAGTTTCTGGAGGAAAAATCCATTATGGGGTACAAGCCATGATGTGTATGCGCAACCTCCTGATTTTAGAAATGGGTTATGTCAGAATGCCAGATGCAAGGGAGGGCACCAGGATGAGGTGTCTTGTTATCTGGTGTGCTCCCTGGGGCATTTGGTGGGCCGCTGTGAGATACAGGAAGCTGGACTAGATGGGCCTATGGCCTGATCCAGTGGGGCTGTTCTTATGTTCTTATTGGGAGAGGAATAGCTTACTTGCCAGCAGTGGAGACCCTCAATAAGGCAGCAGAAGCTTCAATGGTCAGAGGCATTCTGAAGCTTCCCATGAGCATTTTGAAGGGCTCTGTCACAGATGCCATTTTGAAGATCTCTGTTGCCTTGCTGAGGCTCTTTGCTGGCTTCCTGATGCCACTGATCAGGGCCTAGGACAGGGGGGGTAAAGAGGGTAATTTGTACCTGGGCCCAGGGTCAGAAAGGGGACCCAAGAGCCAAAGGAGGGGGCCCAGAAATTTCCTGGGATCTTACATTTTCCAATCTCACCCAGACTCACTGCCCACATGGGATGCACAAGGTGGCAACAACTGCCAGAATCCATACACACCAGGCCTAGGAATGCATACATTCCTTGATAGTGTCACATCTGGGAGGAAGCTGGCCTGCTCCAGAAGCTCTTTGGCTTGTGGATCTGCTAACCATGAAGAAGTGGATGGGAGCTCAGGGACACAGCTATGGGTCTGCAGCTACTGCAGAAACGCTCCCCAACCCCATTGCCACCCCCCCAGTCTGTTTCACCCCCTCCTTCTTTGGGAAGGGGCCCAAAAGAAACTTTGTACCCCCTGATAGAATTCCTCTTGGAGGCCCTGCCACTGATCACTTCAGGACGGCCACAGGTGGCACAGAGATCATAGATAGTCAAGAAGACCTCGGAAGTGCTGAGAGGTAGGTGGCAATTCTGTTCCCTAAGGAAAAGCGAATCCCTGGGTAGCAAATCTATATATATGCAGAACTATTTTTTCGCACAGCTGATAATATACAAAATTCACTAACATATGATGTGAGGACAGCCACTAGCTTAGATGGCTTTAAAAGGGGATTATTCAGATTCATGGAGGGAGCATGTCGACTGAGGGCTA
This sequence comes from Tiliqua scincoides, assembly GCF_035046505.1. Classification (NCBI taxonomy): domain Eukaryota; kingdom Metazoa; phylum Chordata; class Lepidosauria; order Squamata; family Scincidae; genus Tiliqua; species Tiliqua scincoides. Next base: position 8,469,005 of record NC_089824.1, on the reverse strand, counting down.
TTCGTCATTGTGACGAATAGCCCCTAATAGATCAGTCCCCTCTATGAATTTATGCATTTAAGAACATTTTATCCCAATGCCTCTGAGTACCAGTTGTAGGCAAGCGACAGCAGCAGAGGATATATTTTGATCTCCTACTTGTGGACTTTCCAGAGGCATCTGGCTGGCCACCATGAGAAACAGGATGCTGGGCTAGACAGGACTTTGGCCTGATCCAGAAGGGCTTATCTTAAGAACATAAAAACAGCCCCACTGGATCAGGCCACAGGCCCATCTAGTCCAGCTTCCTGTATCTCACAGCGGCCCACCAAATGCCCCAGGGAGCACACCAGATAACCAGAGACTTGCAAGGCCTCCTGGGAATTGTAGTTAAGAACATAAGAACAGCCCCACTGGATCAGGCCACAGGCCCATCTAGTCCAGCTTCCTGTATCCCACAGCAGCCCACCAAATGCCCCAGGGAGCCCACCAGATAACCAGAGACTTGCAAGGCCTCCTGGGAATTGTAGTTAAGAACATAAGAACAGCCCCACTGTATCAGGCCACAGGCCCATCTAGTCCAGCTTCCTGTATCTCACAGCGGCCCCACCAAATGCCCCAGGGAGCACACCAGATAACAAGAGACCTGTAAGGCTTCCTGGGAATTGTAGTTAAGAACATAAGAACAGCCCCACTGGATCAGGCCCTAGGTCCATCTAGAAGAGCTTCCTGTATCTCACAGCGGCCCACTAAATGCCCCAGGGAGCACATCAGATAACGAGACCTGTAAGGCTTCCTGGGAATTGTAGTTAAGAACATAAGAACAGCCCCACTGGATCAGGCCACAGGCCCATCTAGTCCAGCTTCCTGTATCTCACAGCGGCCCACTAAATGCCCCAGGGAGCACATCAGATAACAAGAGACCTGCAAGGCTTCCTGGGAATTGTAGTTAAGAACATAAGAACAGCCCCACCGGATCAGGCCACAGGCCCATCTAGTCCAGCTTCCTGTGTCTCATAGTGGCCCACCAAATGCTTCAGGAAGCACACAAGACAACAAGAGACCCATATCCCAGTGCCATCCCTTGTATCTGGCATTCTGAGGTAGCCTACTTCTAAAATCAGGAGGTTGCACATACACATCATAGCTAGTAACCCGTGATGGACTTTTCCTCCAGAAATTTGTGCAATCCTTTTTTAAAGGCATCTAGGCCAGATGCCATCACCACATCCTGTGGCAAGGAGTTCCACAGACCAATTACACACTGAATAAAGAAATGTTTTCTTTTGTCTTTCCTAACTCTCCCAACACTCAATTTTAGTGGATGTCCCCTGGTTCTGGTGTTGTGTGAGAGGGAAAAGAGCATCTCTCTATCCGCTCTATCCATCCCCTGCATAATTCTGTATGTCCCCCCTCAGGCGTCTATTTTCTAGACTGAAGAGCCCCAAACGCTGTAGCCTTTCCTCAAAAGGAAGGTGCCCCTTATGCGATACTCTCAGTGTACAGCTGCACTTTCCAATAGGCTACTGTACTATTTCTTAGGACGCATGCCTCCCCTGTAGTTTACCCTGCAAAACACACAAGGGATGCAAAGAAGGTAAGGAGTCACAGATATCCCATTCAGATCTAACTCATTAGCACATACAAAATGTGTTTGGTTTTAGAGGGTGAACCTGACTAGGACGTAACAGAGCAATCGTATACCCTCAAGGCTGGGGGACAGATTCTTGCACGCTGTAGTAAGGGATTATCTTTAATATGGGTACTGTAAATGCTTTGCACTTAGCATCATGTGGCTTGTCTCTTCAGCAGCATGAGAGGTTGTAATCAAGACCTCAAAGAAATCTCATGCTGCGTGGAAGCTTCTCTCCCGTGTGCGCGGATGGACTTTGCTGGTCTGCAGCAAGCCTGTTTATTTTCTATTATGAGCTGCTCTGTTAGCTGCGCAAATGGCACTCGAGAGGCAACTAGGCACAAATTACAAATGTTGCAAGCACCTTAACACATTCTGTTTTGGAAAGACAGCAATCAATTTGGGGGGGGGGAGAAGGAAGGGAGCGGATCCACATGCTTGACTTCAAGAATATGTTCAACCTAATCCAAGTAAACAACATAGATTGTATATATATTAAATATATTGATTCTGTAAATCCAGCCATAGCTCAGTTTATGTTATTTGTGGTTTATTTGCAAGCTCCTCTACCCCATTCTTTCTTTGTAAGCTCTGAGCAGCTTACGTGGGTCTCCTAGTGGTATTCCATCAAGACCCTGATCATGACCACAGTGAGTTAGCTTTAGAAAAGCCACAAGTCTGGGCTCAGAAATGCACAGGCTTCTAATGCTGAAATTTCAAGTATGAAGTAAGCATTATGAGCCTTGAATTCTTCTCCATTTCAGGCCCATCTAATAACCCTGGGGCCACTCCCACCATGTGAAGCTACCATCTACGGAATCAGACCAATGATCTGCCTAGCTCATTAATGTCTACATCAGTGGTTCCCAAATATTTTCAGGCCACACCCCCTGGGTCCATAAACTCAACTCAGGTGTCCCTTCCCCTACCCGCTAGAAAGCATTATTCAGAAGAACAGTTTGCATGATCTAACAAGGAAGAGAGTAACATTCAAAACAGCAACAATTGCACATCTATTCAAAAGCCAATTGAAACTTTTTTAGTTTTTTTTTTAATTTATGATTAACTGATGAACTTGATCCAGTGATACTAGCTATTCAAATCTGAAAGTCATTTAGCAAGAATTGTAGGTACCACATTTTGGGCCCAATCTTCACAGGCGGCTACACCATCAGAACTTGCATTCTGGTGGCGCAGAGGCCCTTCTGATGTCACAAAACGCTACGTATAATCGCTCGCAATGGAGACACCACTAGAGATGGTAAGCAGTGACAGCTGTGTGACAAGAGTGACACTAGATATCCTGGCAAAAGTAAGTTGGTGTGGGGGTTGGGTTGAGGGGAGGGGGTGAGTGGCAGTCAGGGAGAAGGAGGAGGAAGGGATTGGGGGAGAAACAGATATATTGGAGGCAAGAAGGGGGTAGTTATCAAGTGGCATTGACTCCACTAATAGCCCCCTTTCCAGCACTGATCAACCAACAGGTCCACTTGGAGTTGTGCCAGCCAAAGAGCTATCGGGGAAGAGAAGGCTTACCCCAAAGTAGGGGAAAAAATGACTTTCAAGATTACCCCTCCCCTGCAGAATTACCCCTCTCCCTGAACAGCTGCATCAGTGGGGGGGGGGAGATTTAGTTAGGATGGGACTGTCAGTTTCACAGTTCGTTATTCTTATGGCCCAATTCTCCAGGGCTGCAGTGCTGGTCTCAGGCACATGGCCCTGGCAATGGCTGTTGTGAAAGTGCCATGAAGCACTTTGCAGTGTTCAGGAGAAAGCAGGCACCAGCTCGGAGGCCAACGGGGGTGGGTGGGCACTGGGCCTCCGTGCCGGTTGAAGAAGCCCTGGGAGCTGATGGCAATTAGTTTGCTACCGAGCAGCCTGGGGGCATTCCAAGGCAGAGGGAATTCCAAGGCATTCCAAGGCAGACAGCAGGGGGGAGTGCTGAAACTGTGTGGGGGGAGAGTAGTGCAGATCAGGTCCAGGAGGGGGGTTCGGATGGTGACAGAGGTTATTCCTGCTCCCTGGCCTGAAACTCTACGCAAGGGCTATTCAGTTCTGGACCAGTAATTTAGCTGGCATGGATCCAAGTAGGACCATAACAACTGCTGGGGAATGACACAGGATAAGGAATTGGTCTCATTTCATTGCTACCGCAAATTCATTTCATTGAACTTTGCAAACAGTTCTGATCAATCAGCCACGCCATGCCTGATCTCTTGGAGTCCTTCACACAGCAAAGCATTTGTGTCTTCAAAAACTCCGCCATGGTGCTAAAAAGTGATGGCGGCCTCCTCAAGACAAGGGAATGTTTGTTTCCTTACCTAAGAGTTGAATTGCCCTTATGTCAGTGCTGGAAAGTGGCTTAGGATTGCGCCCTCACACAGTTGCCTTTTGACAGTCAAGAAACTTCAGTGTGACATAGCAAATGTTTACTATCTTTGTCATCCTCAACGCAGAGCTCCTGGAACAGTCAATCATGGAGAGCATGGGCTTCAATGTGATTCCCTGCAGTAATGACAGCATGTAATGTTTTATGATTATGATGATGACCTGGCCACCACTGTCAAGAAAATCTATGATGATCTATGATCTATGATGATCTATGATGATCATATCTAAAATCTGTAAATACTGGTTCTGAGATAGGTATTCTGAGATAGTTCTGAGAATACCCCTAAGAACATAAGAACATAAATAAATAAATAAAAGATTAACAAGTTGTGAGTTCCTGCACTTTTTTTTTTTATTATTTTTTTTACAAAAAAAAGCACTGAGCAAAAGCCTCCTGCCCTGGAAGGGTGCTGAATAACATTTTGCTCAAGTTAACCTTTTCCCTTTAATAATAATAATAATAATAATAATAATAATAATAATAATAATAATAATAATAACAACAACAACAACAACAGGTATTTATATACCGCCTTTCTTGGTCTTTATTCCAGACTTTATTCAAGGCGGTTTACATAGGCAGGCTTTATTTAAATCCCTTATTAAATAGGGATTTTTACAATTGAAAAAAGGTTCTTTCTTTCAAGAACCACTACATTCAGGTGTTTCATTCCGATCTGGCTTCACATTCTGGCCTCCATCCTCCCACGCTCAGAGCAGATGGAATAGCTGGGCTTCAGCTTGTCAGCTGCTTCAAGGTCGCACGGTGCCGGTGGCCTCGAACTGGCGACCTTGTGGATGTTATCTTCAGGCAGAAGGAGGCTCTACCCTCTAGACCAGACCTCCTGCCCCCCCCCACACACAAGAGTTTCCCTTTTTAAAACTCTGTTCTTTTTCATATACAATGTATTTTGATGTTTTCTATCTTTTTCTATGTTGTGAGCTGCCTTGGGCATCCTAGTTTTTAAGAGGAAAGGTGGAATATAGATTGTTTAAGTAAGCTGTAGTATGAGATACAGAACAGCTAACTGGGAACCAGTGGACGTCTTCTGTTCATTTTGCAAAGGAAATATAAAATAGACAAGGCACTGGGTTCTTTTTAAATTAAGTTCTGTTGCATGGGACTTCACACATTTGATCATGAATCCTTCCTTACGTGGTGGAGCGAAGTGTTCCGTGTAACTGAGGCCTCTCCAGACTCTGGCTGGATCCGGCAGCCTGTCTAAGTCCTCCCCCATGTGAACGATGCTTACCTTCTGTGGGGATCCTCCACAAAGCGCCTCCATGCGCTCCCAGTCTTCGTCACGTTCGGCCACTTCCAGTTTCTGACACCCCAACAGGCTTTGCGCCCAGATTTCTGGGCAGAAGTGACTGAATGAGACAAAGGCTGGGGGGCAAGTCCCCCCAATGGATCGGTACCCGCCATCTGCCCTGGGGAAACCTTTGCCAGCATGCATTTGTCTCCACTTTAGAGACCAACTAAAGTTACACTTTAGTTTTGAGTGTAACTCAAAACTTTGCCTGCGTTGACTGTTAACTGTGCCTACCATTAACTGCTGCTGTTGAACCCACCCTTCCCGAACCTGATCCAGCCTTCACCCATCTCCCTCCCCATTCTGGCCTTCTCCACCCTGTTTCACCCCCATTGTTAGCAATCAACGATGAAATGCATGATGCATGCAAACAATCAGTGTTTTATCATGAAACACTGCAAAGCATATTTGACAATGTTGACTGCTAAAGAAATGTGTCACGAAGTGATTAAAAAAAAAATTAAATTCTCATCTGCCTTGTCAGGATGTATCTTTTTCAAATGTTCAATCAGCCCAGAGTGTTTCATTGCTTCATTGGAAAAGACCATTATACATGGCAGCTGCTGGTTTGTTGGCACAGGTATTCCAAACTATGTTCTCTACACTTCTTTGATTTTTCTGCTTCTGCCATTTCCATTCAATGATAAAGGGAACACTGATTATTAGAGTTTCTCAAGACTTGGCATACTGGTTTAACTAGAGCTCTGGTGGTGTATGGTTGTTATAATTTTATTTTATTTTTTGTGGGCAGGTTCATCATTGTTGGCAACCTTCAGTCTCGAAAGACTATGGTATCATGCTCTGAATGGTGGTTCTAGAACAGCGTCTAGTGTGGCTGAAAAGGCCAATCCGGGAGTGACAATCCCTTCCACACTGGGAGCAAGTGCAGTCTGTCCCTGGTCTGTCTCCCTGGCTATGGGCCTTCCTTCTTTGCCTCTTAGCCTCAGACTGTTGGCCAAGTGTCTCTTCAAACTGGGAAAGGCCATGCTGCACAGCCTGCCTCCAAGCAGGCTGCTCAGAGGCCAGGGTTTCCCACCTGTTGAGGTCCACTCCTAAGGCCTTCAGATCCCTCTTGCAGATGTCCTTGTATCGCAGCTGTGGTCTACCTGTAGGGCGCTTTCCTTGCACGAGTTCTCCATAGAGGAGATCCTTTGGGATCCGGCCATCATCCATTCTCACGACATGACCGAGCCAACACAGGCATCTCTGTTTCAGCAGTGCATACATGCTAGGGATTGCAGCTCATTCCAGGACTGTGTTGTTTGGAACTTTGTCCTGCCAGGTGATGCCGAGGATGCATCGGAGGCAGCGCATGTGGAAAGCGTTCAGTTTCCTCTCCTGTTGTGAGCGAAGAGTCCATGACTCGCTGCGGTACAGAAGTGTACTCAAGACACAAGCTCTGTAGACCTGGATCTTGGTATGTTCCATCAGCTTCTTGTTGGACCAGACTCTCTTTGTGAGTCTGGAAAATGTGGTAGCTGCTTTACCGATGCGCTTGTTTAGCTTGGTATGGAGAGAAAGAGTGTCGGAGATCGTTGAGCCAAGGTACACAAAGACATGGACAACCTCCAGTTCATGTGCAGAGATTGTAATGCGGGGAGGTGAGTCCACATCTTGACCCATGACCTGTGTTTTCTTCAGGCTGATCGTCATTCTAAAATCTTGGCAGGCCTTGCTAAAACGATCCATGAGCTGCTGGAGATCTTTGGCAGAGTGGGTAGTGACAGTTGCATCGTCGGCAAAGAGGAAGTCACGCAGACATTTCAGCTGGACTTTGGACTTTGCTCTCAGTCTGGAGAGGTTGAAGAGCTTTCTGTCTCATCTGGTCCGGAGATAGATGCCTTCTGTTGCAGTTCCAAAGGCCTGCTTCAGCAGGACAGCAAAGAAAATCCCAAACAAGTTTGGCGCAAGAACACAGCCCTGCTTCACTCCGCTTCGGATGTCAAAGGGGTCTGATGTGGAGCCATCAAAGACAACAGTGCCTTTCATGTCCTTGTGGAAAGATCTGATGATGCTGAGGAGCCTGGGTGGACATCCAATCTTGGGGAGAATCTTGAAGAGGCCGTCCCTGCTGACCGGGTCGAAAGCCTTCGTGAGATCTATGAAGGCTATAAAGAGTGGCTGTCATTGTTCCCTGCATTTCTCCTGCAGTTGTCTAAGGGAGAATACCATATCAGTGGTGGACCTGTTGGCTCGGAATCCACACTGCGATTCTGGATAGACGCTCTCTGCAAGTACCTGGAGCCTCTTTAGTGCAACTCAGGCAAACAGCTTTCCTTTCCTCGTACAACACTAAAGAGAGAGATGCCACGGTAGTTATTGCAGTCACCCCTGTCGCCTTTGTTCTGTACAGTGTGACGATGTTTGCATCCCTCATGTCTTGAGGTACTCCACCTTCTCTCCAGCAGAGACAGAGGATTTCATGCAGCTCAGTGATGATGATCTCTTTGCAGCACTTTAGGACTTCAGCAGGGATGCTGTCTTTTCCAGGTGCCTTGCCAAAGGCAAGGGAGTCCAGGGCCACGTGAAGTTCTTCTAGGGTTGGTTCACTGTCAAGCTCCTCCAGCACAGGCAGGCACTCAATGTTGTTCAGTGCTTCTTCGGTGACTACATTTTCTCTGGAATATAGCTCAGAGTAGTGCTGCACCCAGCGTTCCATCTGCTGCGCCCGATCCTGGATGACCTCGCCTGCGGCAGACTTCAGAGGGGCAATTTTTTTCTGTGTTGGACCTAGGGCCTGCTTGATACCATCATACATCCCCTTGATGTTGCCCGTGTCAGCTGCTATCTGTATCTCAGAACAGAGCTGGAGCCAGTAGTCATTAGCACATCTCCTGGCAGTCTGCTGGACTTTGCTGCGAGCAGCTCGGAGGACCTGCAGGTTGCGCTCACTGGGACAGGCCTTGTATGCTGCTTGAGCTCTCCTCTTTTCCTCAATGACTGGTGTCAACTCCTCAGAGTGGGCTTCAAACCAGTCTGCCGCCTTGTTGGTCTTCTTGCCGAATATGGACAAGGTGGTGTTGTATACGGTATTCTTGAAATGTTCCCATCTGTTGGATGCATTTGCGTCGGCTGGGCCTGGAAGAGAAAATGCTGTAAATAAATAAACGATGCTGATAGTTTTCACCAGATTTCAGCACAGGCACAAACTTGGAGTGCTGTTTGCCAGCATGATGCCATAATGCCAACACCTTCAGTGCCCCCCTGCCACCCCAAGCACTGCCCTAGGTAATCCCATGACCCCCAGGGGTAGTACTGCCCAATTTGGGAACCACTGGTCTACATGGACTGAGGTTTCAGACACACACAGGACTACCTGCAGATGCCAGAAAGACTGAACCTGGGAGCTTCTGTGATAAAGTCGATGAGTGACCTTTACCCCCGAAGGATGGGGGGGGGCTTTCCACTTTCCTGGCTGCTCTTGGTCCTCCAGCAAAGAGAGGAAAGAAGGGAGGGGGTTGATATAATATCAAGCACGACAGATCATTCCCTGGTTGACCCAACTTAGTTCAATTCAGTAAGGTCAATCCAATGATTAAGGACCTGGTCTCCACGCCTCAAAAAGGACATCTCAAAAAGGTGCAGGAGAGAGCAACCAAAATTATTGCTGGAATGAAGAACCTCCCTTACGAGGAAAGGCTACAGCGTTTGGGGCTCTTCAGTCTAGAAAAAACAGTGCCTGAAAGGGGACATGATTGAGACATGCAATATTATGTAGGGGATGGATAAACTGGATAGAGGGATGTTCTTTTCCTTTTCACGCAATACCAAATGCAAGGGATATCCACTAAAATTGAGTATTGGGAGAATTAGAACAGACAAAAGAAAGTATTTCTTTACCCAGCGTGTAATTAGTCCATGGAACGCCTTGCCACAGGATGTGGTGACGGCATCTGACCTGGATGCCTTTAAAAGGGAATTGGACAGATTTCTGGAGGAAAAGTCCCTCACGGGTTACAAGCCATGATGTGTATGCACAACCTCCTAGTTTTAGGCTACCTCAGAATGCCAGATGCAAGAGGGGGCACCAGGATGCAGGTCTCTTGCTGTCTTGTGTGCTCCCTGGGGCATTTGATGGGCCACCGTGAGATACAGGAAGCTGGACTAGATGGGCCTTTGGCCTGATCTTGTGGCCTGCCTCCCATCTTACACTTTTTTTCTGAGTCCTGCATCTCTCTCTCTCTCTCTCTCACACACACACACACACTAGCAGTGATGTCAAACATAAAATGGTTTCTGCATTCAATGAAACTTTCTGAACTTCAGAGGGAGGAGGTAACAGAACATTTATCCACACCTAGAGGTGAAGTGCAAAAAAAGACTCACGAGTGGCATTTACTTCTCTCTTCTGATGCCATAATCCAAGCATCAGAAAATGTTACCAAAGATGGCTCTGTTGACCCTTTTTAACAAGATCACAGCTTTCAGCATTTCAAGTGTCCTTATCAAGCCGGCCCAGCAAGGGCTTCAGGGAAGGCATTAGCCGATGTGAGAAGCTTTGAGGTGTCAGACAGCCAGCGAGCCCCGTCTGCTAAGTCATTCTCATCAAAGGGCCTTGGCTGTTTCTCTGTCTTGAAGCTGCTCCTACCATTGTTGGCACAGACGGAGGAATCTTTGGAGAAGAATTTAAGCTTTTCCTTGCTGCTGATTAAGCCACCATTTACACAGTCTCTTTTATGAATGGGGTTTGTGGACGGCTTTCAAGCCACACAAACGGCCCTCTTTGCCATTTCGTGCGGCTGCAAAATCTATATTTAAAAATGAAGCAAAGCATTCTGGGAGTTTCCCCACAAATTATAAAACTCTGGGGTGACTGTGTTAGTCTGTTGCAATGAAAATGCAGAGATGAGCTCAGGGCCAAAGGAATCATTCTCTTAAGTCTGTAATTAGCACTGAAGGACGTAACCTTTGTTTGAAAAATAACAGGTGGGTCTTCATGTAGATTGTGGTGGGTGCTACATGGCCAATATTTTATTTCTCTTTATGCTTAATTCAAGGCATGCAGGTTACATGCATTTAAACATGTGGACTTGGTGCTGAGAGCTTGCCTGGAAAGCAAAGGTCCAGGCCAGTAATGTGGCTGTTTACAAGACTGATGGCAAGCAGTCACTTATCCACAGGACACATTTCTGATCTCTCATTTAAAAGGTCAAGGCATGAGCTCCCCCCTCCCCAATTATTCCAAGGAATTCAAAGCTCCATAAATCACACTCCTCCAAACTCTGGTCCGGTAGCCAGATCTGGGGTTTGGGGATAGCCTTCCGCTCTGTGAGTGGAGCTTATCATTCCACTTTCGTGTGGCTTGTCTGTTGAGAAGATCTGGGCACCAGGATGCTTTGAGCAGTTGTGTCTGCTTAGATGTCCTGTTGCATAACCTTCTGAGATGTTGGGCATCAGATGTGACTGCCCAGAGTGTCCTGATCCCCAGATCTACTCCACAGATGAGCTGCATAGTATTGTATTGGCAACCTTCAGTCTCGAAAGACTATGGTATCGCGCTCTGAAAGGTGGTAACAATCAGCTGTGGTTTGAATGCATGGAGGCAGAACGGTAAGCTGTGAGGACCTAATTTTTGGCACACAGCAGTTGCAAGTTTAGGGACTGCTGGCTTAAACGATTATGCCGTTTTCTCACCTCCAAAATGGAAATGGAAATTTTCCAATCCAACTCTGAATACTGCTGACCTAGCAAATTGGATGGTTTGTGAGCCAAGTCGCTTTTCTGGACTCGTGAGTTGGGAAAGTCAATTTTGAAAGAAAAAGGAAAATGTTTCACACCTCTAATTGTCTTCACTGACCTCATGGTGAAGCTTAAACTTGGAAAGATCCAACAGGCATCCAACAAGTTACAGCACCCTCAACTGGGTGGCAGGACAAAGGCCGAATCCATTGGGGTCCCTGTCTCTCAATAGAGGACTTCCTGGTGCACAAGTCACCCTGATTCTAGCACCTGCCAGAGAACCACCATGACAGCTGGCATCAAGGATGTTAACACCCTATACACCCCCTTCCTTTCTGGCCTCTGTCTCTTTATCACCCCCCCCCCCGCCCAAGTGCTTTTGTTTACGCATACTACAAAAATTGATTTTCCACATAGGGAGATTTTTTTACATGAAATATAACTGAAAAAGAGAGATCTATACTGTTGGTATGGATGGCACATTTTATCAATTGCATGCCTGAATGTGTTGGATTGCCAAATGAGCCTCATTCAGAGTAGAGTGTCCCTTTTTTGACGAGTCAGGGCAGTCCTTGAGGCCTTGTAAGCTTTGCATTGCTGCTGTTAGTGGACAGTGCCCTCCTATTTCCCCCTCAGCAGCTTTAGAGCCTTTCTGGGGGGGAGGCTCTGGCCACCCTTTTGCTCTTTCAGTGCCACCCTTCCTTTCTTCAGCATGCCCAGCTGTAACATCCCAGTTGCCATGGCCCACCGGGATGTCGGCTGGGCTCCATTCATTATAACCATTCCATCAAAATCATTGGTGGGATATCATTGGTGGGCAGTGGGATAGCAGCCCACGCTTTGAGCTCTAGCTCTTATTGCTCCCTGGGGCATTTGGTGGGCCGCTGTGAGATACAGGAAGCTGGACTAGATGGGCCTATGGCCTGATCCAGTGGGGCTGTTCTTATGTTCTTAACTACAATTCCCAGGAGGCCTTGCAGGTCTTGTTATCTGGTGTGCTCCCTGGGGCATTTGGTGGGCCGCTGTGAGATGCAGGAAGCTGGACTAGATGGGCCTATGGCCTGATCCAGTGGGGCTGTTCTTATGTTCTTAACTACAATTCCCAGGAGGCCTTGCAGGTCTCTTGTTATCTGGTGTGCTCCCTGGGGCATTTGGTGGGCCGCTGTGAGATACAGGAAGCTGGACTAGATGGGCCTATGGCCTGATCCAGTGGGGCTGCTCTTATGTTCTTAAACTACAATTCCCAGGAAGCCTTGCAGGTCTCTTGTTGTCTGGTGTGCTCCCTGGGGCATTTGGTGGGCCGCTGTGAGATACAGGAAGCTGGACTAGATGGGCCTACGGCCTGATCCAGTGGGGCTGTTCTTATGTTCTTAACTACAATTCCCAGGAGGCCTTGCAGGTCTCTTGTTATCTGGTGTGCTCCCTGGGGCATTTGGTGGGCCGCTGTGAGATACAGGAAGCTGGACTAGATGGGCCTATGGCCTGATCCAGTGGGGCTGCTCTTATGTTCTTAAACTACAATTCCCAGGAAGCCTTGCAGGTCTCTTGTTATCTGGTGTGCTCCCTGAGGCATTTGGTGGGCCGCTGTGAGATACAGGAAGCTGGACTAGATGGGCCTATGGCCTGATCCAGTGGGGCTGTTCTTATATTCTTAACTACAATTCCCAGGAAGCCTTGCAGGTCTCTTGTTGTCTGGTGTGCTCCCTGGGGCATTTGGTGGGCCGCTGTGAGATACAGGAAGCTGGACTAGATGGGCCTACGGCCTGATCCAGTGGGGCTGTTCTTATGTTCTTAGGAATGCGTCTCTTTATGGAGGGTGAGCTCCATAACCCTCTCATTACCGATTTGCCTTTTGCCGTTTAAATTCCTCCAAGTGCTCTCAAAGATGAGCATTGATGAGCATGCCACATCTAGTGCAGGTAGTCAAGTCCAGTAGACTTTCCTTTTTTAACCAAAGACACTCAGGGATAAGTTAAAACCAACTGCATTCCAGGGGTTTTGTTTATATGTCCATCCTGGATCAATAGCCTCTAGATCTCCCAGAATAGTTTAATAAGCATCCTCAAGACAACACACAAGATGGAAGAGAATTGATTGGTTGACTCCTGCTGTTAAATATATATTTCTGGCATGGCACCACATGTGAATTCATTGATTTTTTGATTTTTTTTTTTAAGAGAGGGGGGGAATGTCAATTTCAGTAAGCCCATTTCTATATGCTCTGCTTAGACATCCTGGCTACAAGGCATTTTGAAATATCTCAGTGGAGTGCCTTGGGTATCCATTGTAACCCACAACCCCATGTTTTTGAACTGTAGCCATTTTTATCATCCTTGTTTATTACTCTGCTGTGCATCAGACAGTATGTTGGGAATGTGGAAAGCAACAGAAACAGACCAAACGAGGAAAAATAATTCAGAACAGCGACAGATTTCAAACTGTGGACAGGGAAGCCCTTTGTAAACCCATCAGACATTTCTCAGTGGAAATATCCGCAAAAGACAACTCAGCCACCACTTCTGATGTTTGTGTAGCCACAGGAAAATATTGGGTGTGTTGTAGGATACGCTTTTGATTCATACAAGGGTCATGGTGGATAAGTCCATGAAAGTTATCGGCCCAGTGTGAGGCAGCTGTGAAGAGGGCAAATTCCATGCTAGGGGACATCAGGAAAATTAAAAAAAATCATGAGAATAAGAACATGAATATGATAATGCAAACCTCCAGTGTCACCACATTTTGAATATTGTGTATCATTTTGGTTGCTATACCTCATGAACCCTCACTAACCCCTGGGGGCTGGGGGATAAGAATAGGACCTCAGTTTGGCTGTACTTGTCGTAAGAGGCGACTAAACAGCCACCGGGTAGATGGGACTCGTTAGCCTGGGAAGGCAGCTCATCTGAGAGAAGGAAAACTCTGATCCCAAACCTCCACTGCCTTGTGGCTACATCCAGTCACGTTCTGGCAACTCCTGCGATGCCGCTGGAACCAACCGTATTGGCTTCTGCCTTTCCATTGGACCATTTCAGCAACGTGGAGAGGGGGGATTTGCTGCATGGGTAACAGTCTATCCTCCATATCTACTTTACCCAGGCTTCGCACACTGGATAGGACACTGTTCCAAAACCACTATTCAGAGCGCGATACCGTAGTCTTCCAAGACTGAAGGATGCCAACAACCTCATGAAAGATATCGTAGAATTGGAAAATGTGCAAAAGAGGCCATCCAAAATGATCACAGGGCTGGAGGGCCTTCCCGCACAAGGCTTCAGCATCTGTGGCTTCTTAGCCTTGAAAAAAGCAGTTGAGTGGGGACATGATTAGTACGTATAAAATTATGCAAGGGAGGGGCTCTACTCTGCATGCCACCAGAAGCAAGGAGCAAAAGGGTCTCCTCTGTGGCAGCCCCTTCATGTTCTGGATTCCTCTTTCCCAGAAGGCACCAATGGCCCCATCTCTCTCAGTCTTTCAACTTAAGACCTGCCTGGATACAAAGATGTGTGTCTTATTTGACCCTGGTTTTTATGTGCATAGTTCTTATTTATTTTTTTTATTCTGACTTTTTTTTTTGGTCTTTTTTTTTATGGTTCTTATTGCATGCAATAATTGTATGTAGTCAGAACTGGTATTAGCCACTTGGAAACTATGAGGCCAAAAAGTAGTATCTAATTAGAGAAGTAAATAAATGAAAGATTACAGGGTAAAGGGGGGCTCAGAAGATTGGATCAAAGATGTTGCTGGCTGTGCTACTGCAATGGGAGTCTAACCATGGCATGCAAGTGGCCTCTCTCCTCCCCTTCAGAGGCTCTCCCCCCCTTTGGAGCATTCTCCTCCATTTTGCCCCTGCTGCCCAGAATGATTCCAAAGGGCAGGCGGAGTGGGGGGGCTACTTACATGCCATGGTGAGACTCCCTGCAAAACTTAGTGCTTTGCACCCCTTCTAGCTACGCCATTGTCTATAAGGAACTTGCCACAAACTGCTTGTTTGGGTGTTTTGTCTTTCAGTGGGGAGTCTTTTTGCAGATATGGTTCCTTTTTTGAAAACCCATCATAAACAACAAGAAAAAGTGAAGCCGAAGCTCTCCCAGCTCCCATCCAGAGTTTTTGCCCTTCTGCTTCCCAACGATTTCTTTTTCGACTTGGCCAAGAGACAAAGTGACTTCAGTGGATCTATCGCAAGGTCTCTTTTGTTGGGTACATCGAAGAGCTCTCCTTTAACCTTCTTCTCTGACACATCTCAGAGGATATTAGTCTTGCTGTTCTGCTCTTTACCAGCTCAAGGGCAATTATGTTCTTGCTGAGGTATTATGACAAATGCTGTCGAAAATGGCCTGGGTGAGATATAACTAGAGCCTTACTGAGCAGTAAACCTCCCCTCTAAGATTTATATTATACTCCTGTAGCACTCAAAGCCAGGGCTGTGTTTATTTTCTCCACTGGAACCATATATTTGAGTGTAGGTTTAAGCGACATTTTCTCCATCTTGTTCGCATTTTTCTCTTGCCTGTGGCATTTAACAACCTTCAATCCTGTTCATCTCTGTGTGTTTTTCTCCACCACTCCAAAGCCATTTCCAGTCTGGAGTTCTCCATCTAGCAGGGTTTCAAAGCGGACTAGATAAACTCATGGAAGATGAGAACATCAATGTCTATTAAGCTGTATGATCAGGTCATACATTTTCTTCCCAAGAGAACTTCTCAAGTGCCAGCTGACAAGAGCTGCAAGCAATCAGTAGAGACCAGAATCTGACGTCTGTTTCATTTATCCAGTGCTCACTCTGTGAAAGCGAGCTCCATACTTCTAAGCCATACCATCTGACGCCACTTTCTTTTCTGCTCATCCTAGATAGCTATGGATACTTATAGATGAAAGGAAGCCTCCAGGATGCATCAGAAGTTCATTATCAGCTGGCCCACAGACGCAGAGAACAGATTTCCAGATAACACATAGCATAAATCTTATTCACTATTTAAAATGTGATATAGACATCAATATGATGGATGGGATACAGAGAGAGAGACAAGAGGGACACACCTGTATGTTGCAGGTATCATATGTTGGGGACGAACATGGGGTGGCCATCACTTGCACTCTCCTCTTATGAGCTTCCAGAAGATTCCGGCTGACTGCCGTTAAAAAAAAGAATGAACTCAGTGGATCCAGCATGGCAGGTTTTATGTTCCTAAATAAGATATGGAAACTTAGAATGCATAAAGGCCATGCTGAGGGCCACCAGGAATCAGCAATATCTTAAACAGTGCAATCCTAACTTGCCCTGGAGCAGAGAGGCTGACGTGTCTGCCCTGTATCCAATGCAAGTTTGGGGCAGAAAGTGGCTTGGCCTGGAGCAAGGGGAATTGCTTCCCCTTACCCTGGGGAGAGCTGCTGCAGCTCCAAAGGATCTACTCAGATCTGTGCCACCTAAAGTGGTGGCACATATCCAAGCAGCCTAGAGCTGGCCCGGGCTGCCCAGGAATGGGGTCCAGAGATGGCATAACTGCTGGGTTCTGGCTCCGCATCTCACTCCCTGCTCACCTGCCCACAGGCTTGCCCGCGACCTGCCATCCCCCCACCCCGAAACATCTCCTTCCCGCCCTTCAGACCTCTGTGCTGGCCAAGCTTGGCTAGCATAGACTTACCTGCCCCCATCGGCGTGGAGGCTGGATCTGGCCTCCACAGGTCAGTGCATGTCCCTGCACTGGCCCAGCCAACACACAAGAAGGCGCAAACTGCTTTGCGGCACATTTGCGACCTTCCCAGGCTGGCGCAAGGGATCTCTGCCAGCTGAGCTCTCCTTTAGGATTGTTGTCAAAATCAACTAGCTGTTGTATGGGTGGAATTATAGAAACCCATCACCATCGTCACCAGGCCTAGGTTAATGTTACAAGGTCAGTCTGAGACAAACACAGACCTCGCTGATACTTGCAGGACAGAAGAAATTAGAAGTTATAATATTGGCTGTCTCTCTGGTTAGGAGAGGCATGGCTACTTTAAAACATGGGCTGCCATGCCCACCCCGGGTTGGCCAAGTTACTGAGATGAGAAGTCAGCTAAGCTCCTTCCACATATTTCAACCCTCTGATAGGCAGAGGCAAAATTACCTCCCCTTTGAACACGGGAGACTGGGGAGAGTTAATTGTATGCTGTTTTACATGCATGTGTGAAAATAACAACATTCCCTCCTCTAGTCTTCTCTCTTCCTTCATTTCCTTCTGAGCCTTGCTGATGGTGTGGGTTCCATGCAACGAACACTTGAACATCCTTTTAAGAACCATCTTACCCATCACTGTCAAAAGCTTCAGAGCCAGGCTTTCAAGTCTTTGAGTTCCGAAGCTTCCTTAAGGGCCCATCTTTGGACACCTCCATCATATCTCCCTCCTCTACCCCTTTCCTTTTCCGTTGACAGATGATGAGTAGTTATTTAATATTTCAGCTTTCTTCCTTTCTCCTTTGTATCTAATTCCTTCTGATAAACCTTCCGAGAATCCCCTTTTTATCTCATCATTGTTTACCATCCATAGTGCAAAAACATTTTGTTTGTTTAGCACCTTGTGTTATTCAAAGAGACGGGGCATTTTTCCCCCGCTGTTCACATTACTGCTTTGTTATTTCCTCTTCTTTCCATAATGAGCCCAGCCCCTCTAGTTATTAGATCCTGTGTAACCCAGAAAGGGTTTTGATCTATCTTTTATGTCTTTGTTTACATCTTGGTTTAAGCATATTCCCCTTATGCCTACCCCCTTGTGCCTACGGTTGCTTGTTTCCTATTTGACAATTAGGGCACTATTTATGAAACGAATAGATAATTTGCATGACAATGACTTGTAGGAAATGTGCATTTTCCCCTTTTGAAATACGTTCATTTTCCTGATTCATCAAGTCCCTTTTCTGACAAGGGGCTTCTATATGAGGCAGAGGAAGGAAGTGTTTGCAGTGCTTCCCTTTCATCTGGCATTCAACCACACACACTGCCCAAGGCACACTGAACATGAAAATGAATTTTTGCACGCATGTGGACACATGTTTGCACATGCAACCCAAAAAATGCCTTGGAGCCAGTTCATGTGTAAAACGCTCCCAACCATATTTGTGCAAGCGTGTTACTAAAGGAAAGTGGCACACTGGTTTGAGAAGGAAGTAAGACTGAAGGCTAAGTCACATGGTCCCTATACAGGTGTGACCTCAGTATCCACTGAATTGGCTCATCACTGATACCAAGGTCCACTTTTAAATGGAAAAAAACACCAAAATGAGGCAAAATGAGAAAAAAGCACCAAAACAAGCAAGAAACCAGGAAGGGAGTCTTTAAAGCTTATATTTTCACTGATTTGGTATCCACTGATTTTTTTTTTTTTTTCCAGTCCACTGGGGCTTCTGGAACAGAACTCCAGTGGACAATGAGGCAAGACCTGAATAGCAATGAATGAGAACCCTGCTTTTCCACAGTCTTAGATGGTTTGAAGGAAGCCCCATCCCTGGCATATCACACAGACATTCAGCCGAATGTACATAGGCCATTCCTCTGCATGCATCCGCTCACCTTCCATATATATAGGAAGAAAACATGACTTGAAGGACATAGCACAGCCACTGATCTAGATGGTTTTATGAAGGTGGATTAAGTGAATTCATGGAGGAGCAATCTGTCAACAGGTTTTAGCCATGACAGCTCAGTGGAATGCCATGTTCTGCAGTAGCCTACCTCTCAGTACCAGGATAAGTGGTGGGCAGATTATAAAAGGGGGCAGAACTTCAAAGAGTTGCTTCCCCACCTGTTGGCTTTCCAGAAACTACTGCTGAAATTGGATGCTGCATTGGATGGAATCTGGGTCTGATCCTGCAGGGCTCTCTTTATGTTTTTAATTATATAAAGCCCAAACATTACAAATATACAAACTATTGAGTAGTGAGACAGTTCAATAATCATTGCTAAGATCCAGATTACCTTTAAAGCTATATAATTTACAGTGCAATCCTAATGTAACGCTGAGCCAGCACAGGCCTTCCCCGGCCATAAAGCACTTTTGTACTTGTTTGGGTGCCAGCACAAAGACCTGCCTGCCTGCCTGCATTGTTTGGGTGCCAGCACATTGTTTGGGTGCCAGCACAAAGACCAATGCCAGCCTGCCGGCATTGGATCCATTCCCACTGGCCGGCATAGGTAGGTTCCCACTGGATGGTGTAGGAGGTGGGATTGGGTGGCAGGAGTTTTGAAGGTGGGGACATTTCTGGGCATGGAAGGGTGGAACGAGGAGAAAACCGGAGGTGGGAATGGCTGAGGCCTCCTCCGTTGTGTCCTAATCCTCTCTCCCAGCCCGGACAGACCAACACCAGCCTCCAGGGTTTTGCACCAGCTAAATACCTGGCACAGATCTAAGAAGCCCCACAGAGGTGGCTGGAGTATTACAATATTCCTTTACCCCAAGGTGACCTCCATTCACCTCCTAAGCTGCATAGGATGCAGTGCAGGCCATGTGACCTGGCTGTGCCAGTGCATTTTAGAATTGGGCTGCCCATTATGTTCTGCATAAGTTAGGGAATCAATTCACCACCACGTTCCTCCCCATTCTCTGCAATGCGTGAGCTCTGCTTTGCACCATGTACCTTCCTTTCATGAGATGAGCTTAGACATAGAGCAGGGCCTTTTATGTGATGGCACCTATTTTTGCTCAGGGAACGTCCTGTAGGAAACTGGTCTACTTTCCTACCAATAGGTAGCAATAGAACTTTGCTCCAGTTCCTCTCACCATCTTGCTGCTGCTGCGGTCAGTTTCTTTGCTAACTTTATGACATGTTGTATTAAGTCTTGTGCTCATTTTGCTGATTTACTGTATCTGTGGCATCCTTTTGTTATTGCAAATTGCCTTCCATATGCATTTTTCTTTCTGCAGAAAAAAAAAGATCAACACATTCAACCACCACCATCATCAAAATCTAAACTCTTTCAGCTTTCCTCAGAATTTCTAAGATGTTTCATCTGAAAAAAAAGGTCTCCAAATTGGATTCAGACTTCACTTTAGGCGAAATTTCTCTGTCAACTCTGTTGTGGATCTACCTCTTGTTACTTTTTAAACTTCTGCTCTTTTTTTTTTCTGTTCCCAACAAAGTAATCACAGTTTGTTAAATTTATTCTTGCATGAACTCTCCATGCTCCAAATGCCCAGGGTGACTCTGTATCTTTGAATCTTCCTGTGTAAACAAATTGAAAGAGGAAGGGGGAAGCTCCAGAATCCAACAACCTTCAATAACATTGGGCGCAATCCTAACTGCGCCCTATGTCAGCCCAATGGGCTGGTCTGAGAGGTTCGCAAGCGTGCTGTAAAGCACGTTTACGCCTCCTCGGGAGAAAACCAAGCTGGCGCTCTGAGAAGCACTGGCCTGCGGAGGCTGATGGAAGCCTCCATGCCAGCTTCCCCCCAGCCTATGAAAGGTAGGTGTAGGGGGCGGGGAGGAGAAGGGAGGGAGGCATTCCTGGGTGGGGGGGGGTGATGAGTGGCCCTGGGGGCAGGTGGGGAGCAGAAGGTGGGGCTGGGATCTGGCAGTTTTGCCAGATCCCAACCCCTGTCCCCGGGGAGAATGGAACGGCTTGAAGCCGCTCCACTCTCCTTGGACTTGTGCCACCTCAGGAGGTGGTGCAAGTTCGAGGAGACCCATAGGCACCAGCAGCCCTTACCCAGGGGTAAGGGAAAAGTTTCCCCTTACCTGGCTTAGCCGCTTCTGGCCACAATCCTGCACTGGATACAGTGCCAGCCTCCTGGCTTGCCTGTTCCAGCGCAAGTTAGGATTGTGCCCATTGTAACTGGAGAAATAGGTGTCCTTGTACTTGTGATTAGAACACAATGCCACCATTTTTCCCCCTGCTGACAATGAACTGTGGTCCTGATCCCATGCAGATTTCCTCTGCATTAAAGTTGAAATAAATGGAACAGGCCATGTTGCAATTCTAATTTTAACCCCTCCCTGCCCAAAAGAGCTCTTCCTGCTTTGCAGACAGTGTGCACCGCAACAGAGGGAATCTGCAGTGGCTGCTACCCAGCTAACCCTACAGGGCATGCCTTCCTTCTGCCCAGGGCAACAGCAATGCAGGGACCGCTGCCCAGGGAGCCAAAGAAACTTTACAGCATCTGTGATCAGTGGCGTAGCTAGAGGGGGTGCAAAGTACTAAGTTTTGCAGGCACCTGAATGTGTCGTGAAAGCAGCCCCTCCCCCTCCCTTTCAGAGCCATTCTGGGCCGAGGGAGCAAAACGGAGGCAAATGCCAGAGAAGACCCAGAGAAGAGGCAAATGCCTCCATTTTGCTGCCACCACCCAGAATGGTTTCCAAAGGGGAGGGGAGGGGCTGTTTGCGGCCTGCAAAACTTAGTGCTTTGCACCCCCTCTAGCTACACCACGGCTGTGATAGGAACCAATGAGCTCAATGTCCTTGTTTAGGCTAACTTCAAGGAAGGAAGTGACCTTGTGCAAGGTTCCAGTCTTCCTGCTGGTGCGCAGGAAGGTGATTTACGGCACTTTTGCAACAGCACATGCCTGCACAATGCATGATTTCCCAGCGCGGCCCAAGCATAGGATTGGGCTGTAAGTAAATGCATGGAGGACAGCTCTGTCAACAGGTTTTAGCCATGACGGCTAAATGGAATTTCAAGTTCTGCAGTCATGTACCTCTCAGCATCAGCCCATGATATGGTGCTCGCGTGGCACAGGATGAGGCCCTAAGAGTCTCACAGGTGAGTGAGGTGAGGGTAGCTAGTGTTGGAGACCCTTTGCGTGTATCACTAACAATTTTATTTACTACGTATCAAAAAGCTCCTAGCTTTTTGTGGCTTTTGCTTACAAGGTCAAGTGTGTTGTGCATGCAAAGTACAACTACTCTCGGAATTTTCCAAAAGCTGGTTTTTGCATGTGTGTGTTTGCTGTGAACATTAAGTGTGAGGCCTCCCTCGAGAGTGAGTAAGGTGTCCTCTCCCTTTTCGTCTCATTTCAAAGCCAAGTTGAATCAGGCTCTCCTAGCGGGGACCTAGTGCCACATAAAGTGTGCATTTGAGTGTCGTGCATCTTGCATTCAAAATGCAAGGGGAAAAAATTATGGCCAAGCAACATATACCTATTAAAAAGAATTGAGCAGAAGTAACTTTCTCCTGTTCCAGTTCTCTTTTTCAGTTCTCTGTTCAACCTGAAACCATCTCTGATGTCTTTACATTAAAAAGGGGGGAGGGGAAAACCAATAATAGAAACACAGGTTGTGTCTTGTTATTTTGGTGCTTTTATGAAGGCCATTAGAAGCAAGAGGCCAATCATTTTAAAAATGAGCGTAAATGGTGACAGCCCAACCTTCATTCTGCCCCCTCCAGCTCCAAAATGGTTACAACTACAACCCCTCCAGCACCAAAATGGTGACAACTACATCCTATGGGGTATGTGTGTGTGTGTGGGGGGGGGGGCAGTTGCAGATATCTCCTTCAGGCAAGGGAACAATTGTTCCATTACCCAAACCTAAGCCTATACAGTACAGAGTGGTCTACTCAAACTTGCAACAGCTGAATAGCTATCACAAGTCCACATGGACCCATGCTAGAGGGTCAGGCCTGGGAAGGGGGTTACGATATCGGCATTGCTAATCCTACCCCCTTCAAGGTCTGAGCTGTCCATCCCCCTCCCTCTGCCCCACCCTCCCCATCTCATTCCTCCCCACTGCTGTTCCGCCCTCCCGCCTCCCCTCCCACTGACTTACCTCCTCTGACAATTAGCAGGAGACACATCATCCCAGGCAGGACTGTGCATGCTTTCCCACTGGTGCCGTGGGTGCTCTAGGTAGCATGCTGATGCAACACCTTTTGCAACTGGAGAGCTGACTGCTTTATGGCACTCAGCGCCAGTGGAGTGTCAGGTTTGAGGATGGCTGGTAGGTTTACGATGGGGCTCCAAATGCAATTGGTCCTAAAATGCCTAGGTCTGGGCCAAATTAAACTGAAGCATTCTCCATGTCTTGCTCCATAAGTGAAAACATGTTCTTTGTATACCCCAATCTGCCTATCCTGCTTTTGATTTTGCTTTGAACTTCAGGCAGACAGTTTTCTTGTTTCATAAACATTCTGGTCTACTTGACCTTTTTTGGGTTTGTTCTTGGCTTATAACATGCTGAAACAATGTGAATCTTTGCATCTGTTGTTGGGTCTCGTATGCGCCGCGCAGCTCCTTGATACATAACAGGCAGAGTTATTCTTAAACACAATGCATTTTAATGTAAAGGCAAACGTTTTGTTGGTATGGATCAAACGCTGCTGTTTTAAAAATATCAAAGCTAGCGGTGGGTAGGTTTGAAGGAGGAGGAAGCAGAATTAGCCAGCACCTTTTTGATTAGCAGGTCTAGGAACAACAGCAGCAATTCAGGTAAGGAAAATAATGAAAAGCAACTGGGTTACAGATAATGCTGAGCTCTGGCAACTTTAATCCTGGTTCATTTCATGTCATGGAATCAACACAACAAGTGCAACAAGCAAAAGGAGTTGCCAGAGAGAGTCTTCATCAGAAAGCAAAACAACATCCTCCCAGTTTCGTGCTCCAAAATCTGCCACTGGGCTTGATGGCAGAAACTTGAAACTTTTAAAAATGTTATTCGTCCCTTACATTTCCTGGGTGTGCTCTGAGACGCAAGTGACATGTGCACATGGAGTATTTGGGCATGTGTTCAGGGGTACAGGCGCAATAGCTTGTGACATGCCTCAGTAGATTGATATGGAATAAGGATGAGAGAGAGAGAGAGAGAGAGAGAGAGAGAGAGAGAGAGAGAGATGGGTGCAACACAACATAATTATGCTGGGGGATACACAGGTGTGCACCACTTAATGACGGGGATATGTTCTTCTATCCCCATTGTTATGTGATTAAGTCATTAAGTGAACATTCAGTCCAATCTACCGTGTTTCCCTGATAATAAGACCTATCCCGAAAATAAGCCCTCCCCTTACTGTGTAAGATTCCTCTAAAATAAGCCCTCCCCCGAAAATAAGCCCTATTGAGATTGCTACTGTAGTGAAGGTGATCCCCTGCGCTACACGCTACATTACGGTACCCTCTGTATGCACCGTCCCCCCCCCGAGTGAAACGCACGCCGCGCTCCGAGCTGCATCCAATCAGAGCTGCAGCAGTGAGCGCGTCATCCTGTTCTTCCCCAGTGATTTGCTTGCTGGCGCCATTGAGAGCAGTGCCGCGGAGGAGAGCTGAGGCAGGACAACATAAAAACCCGGTATGTAAGCGGGAGTGAGGGGGCATGATGGAGGATAAAAGAAGAACTCAGGAGGCATGATGGAGGATAAAAGGGGCATGATGGAGGATAAAAGAAGAACTCAGGAGGCATGATGGAGGATAAAATAAGCACTCAGGGGGCATGATGGAGGATAAAAGAAGAACTCGGGGCGTGATGGAAGATAAAATAAGCACTCAGGGGGCATGATGGAGGATAAAAGAAGAACTCAGGGGGCATGATTTGTTCACATTTACCTGTTTATTAAAATTGCTGTCAATGTTCATTAAAATAAGCCCTCCCCTGAAAATAAGCCTTCTGGTGTTTTTCTGTCCAAAAAAAATAATAAGACAGTGTCTTATTATCGGGGAAACACGGTATTGCCTTTGCTGTGTAAACAGACAAACCCTGCCAGACACTAGCTGGCTGCACAGGCTGCTGGATAGAGATTGCCTCTTCTTTGCATTCAGAGCCTCTCTGTTGTGTAAACAGACCCTCTGCTACAAGCTATGGGAGATGTGATTGCCTCATTAAGAGCATCTTTATTGTGCTTTGACCACCGCCGTATATGCGGTCCGTCATTAAGCAAACGGTTGTTAAGCGGTGCACACCTATACAATAATTGAAGGGGAAATCAGGAAATATGCAGTTTAGTGTGCACACAGCTAAGCTCTAAGCCCTTCAATTTCCAGAGAACTTAGTGAAGGAAGCTAAGAATAGCCCATTCCTATGTGATTATGCCTGAGATATTCCTTGGAAGCCTGTCTTGAATTCTCCGCACCTTTAAAAGATAGGTGGATGCGGACCTATGTGAGGACCTTCATGGTGGCGGTATTATGGCTTTAGAATTTCCTAGGGAGGCTTGTCTGACTCCAATGGATGTCTTTTCAAGACCTGGCAAAAAATATTCACCAAGATTTGTATCTAAGACCATCTTCTTCATATGCTTGTTTGCAAGGATCTTTTCACAGGGAGGAGCATTCAGAAGTACCCCCCCCCCAACCGTAGCCTAAAACAGTACCATCCATTCTGAGGTTCTGAGCTGACTGTGACAGATCAGGAGAGAGATCTTGGGGTGGTGGTGGACAGGTCGATGAAAGTGTCGACTCATTGTGCGGTGGCAATAAAGAAGGCCAATTCTATGCTTGGGATCATTAGAAAAGGTATTGAGAACAAAACGGCTAATATTATAATGCCGTTGTACAAATCGATGGTAAGGCCACACCTGGAGTAGTTTGTCCAGTTCTGGTCGCCGCATCTCAAAAAAGACATAGTGGAAATGGAAAAGGTGCAAAAGAGAGCGACTAAGATGATTACTGGGCTGGGGCACCTTCCTTATGAGGAAAGGCTACGGTGTTTGGGCCTCTTCAGCCTAAAAAAGAGACGCCTGAGGGGGGACATGACTGAGACATACAAAATTACGCAGGGGATGGACAGAGTGGATAGAGAGATGCTTGGCCTGGTCCAGCGTGGCTCTTCTTATGTTCTTATGAAGCATAGTAGGCCATAATAGCTTCACTTCGATGCGTGGGTACATCCAGTGTTAGGAGGCTAGATGTCCTTGGTTACTACTAGCAGGGATATATTTTTTTTTTCTTATTGTGAGACGGTCTTAAAAAATGGAACTTCCCACCCAACTTCTGAAGGTTGACAGTAATCTGTGCATATTTGGATAGCTCTTGTGATGTGAGTTTTTAGACCTTTTCCCCTGGTTGACTGAGTTCTTAATCAACCAGAACTCAACTTCTGTGATTATTTAGTCACTTAACAAAGTAACCGACATTGGCTTCATTAAACAACTTCTGTGGTTTAACTTATTAGGCTTGCAGATTATTGAGGTAGTCTCCAGCTGCTACATCAGTCTGAGCAATCTGTTAAACAAATATCTTTTCAGGCTGACATTTTGAATCCAGTGCATCCAAATCCATTCATTATTGCTGCTGCTCTGTAATCTTCATTTGACTGGGGCGGGACTGTAGCTCACTGGTACAGCAAATGCTTTGCTTGCATAAGTCCACAGGTTCAATTCCTCGCATCTCTGGGTTGGGTTGATCTTTGTTAAAAGAAAATATTCTATAGGTGCTCTCCCGGGTCTTGGAAAAGTTGACCATGGCCTGTTATAATGCACTCCTGTTACTCCATGTTTGCACCTCCGATTCTGTTGTTGCTGCCTATCATGTGGACAAACTCTCAATACTGTAGGAAGATAATACAAAGAAGAATCTAGTATTATGATGGGAATGTGTCATGTTGGGATTTTTGCAGTGGCAAACCCACCCCACACCTGGGGTAAAGGTTGATAATGCAAAGTTGCCCCCTGCAAAGTTCCCCCCCCCACTCACCTGGAGCAACACAGAGCCTCACATGGCTCCAGGACCAACCTGAGAAGCCTCCTAAGGCTTCCTGCGGTCTTAAACTGTGCTTTGGGCAAGCCAGAAACACAGATTCTGACTCAATGAGGCTTCCCATGCAGTCCTAAAGGCATGTGGATTCAGCGCCCAGGGCATTTGCCCCATTCACAAAGCACTAGGTCCACTGCTGGATTAATGTTGGACAGCAAGCTTTGTGGAGAGCTGGGAAGTTTTAAACTTGGGAAGATTTAAGATAACCAACTGCTGTTGGGCCATTACTCTAAGAATTTCTAATCAAATGTCACAGCCTCAACATTATTTCTGAAAGATCAAATTTGGGCATACAGGTCATTCCAGAGCCCTCAGTGGATTAAAAAAAAATCAGTGGATACTAAATCAGTAGTGTAGACCTTCACTTGAAGAACTTGTTGCTAGCTGAAAGGCTTGTGGGTTGCTTCTCTCCCTACATCTGATTAACCCCTTCTTTGGGTTCCTGACTTGTTGTTTCTGCCTTTGGAACAATGGCTGCAGCTCTTTTTCGTCCCAGTAAAGTTCTTAACAAAAATCAGTTTGCATTGTGTGGGACTGCTTGATGACCTCAGCTCTGCTAATGACCAATAGGACTCGTACTATTCTCAAACCAAAAAAAAGTTGCTGGCTGGCATGCCTGAGAAAGCAACTGGCTCCAAATAAGAAGCAAGTCTGAAGGATAGAGATCCAAGACAGAGTGGTAGCAAGGCATACCCCTCAATTTGCAGCAGGGACAACTGCAGCTGGAAAGAGTGGTCCATGAGAACTTAACATCTGAACAGGCTTTGAGCAGAAATTCTGTTGATGGAGCTGCTTGTCAGTCTGCGTGGGAGAACTGGAGGCCAGAAGTGAGACCAAACCAGGAAGATCCATTCTGAAATGTGGTTGGTTCTTGAAAGAGAGAACCTCTATGCTTGTAAAAATCCGCTTGAGGGATTTAGAAACGCCTGCCTATGTAAACCGCCTTGAATAAAGTCAGAGGAGTAATCCGATGACCAGAAAGGATCTCTCAGAGATAGGATGGACCACTAGCTGTCTCTTGTAAAGACCTGAGAATATGAAAGACCACCTACATCTGTACAATTCAGGTCATCCCCTATATGAGACTCTCTTATAAGTACCATCACCTATAGAGGTGGAAGGGGCTGTGGCAGGAAACAGGGTCTTCTAAATAGTTGCACGAACCTTATGGAACTCCCTCCCTCTTAATCCATCTACAAACTGCTCCATCCTTCGATGTTTTCAGTGGGAGGGGGGGGGGCTGAAGACTTTTCTTTTCAGACATGCCTCCTGAGTTCTTGGATTTTTAACAGGAAAATCAAGATTTTACAGAATCTGCCTTTTCTTCTAAGGTCTCTGTTGTTCTGCTCTTGTATTTCAATTGTTTCAGGTTGTTTTAAATGTTTTATAAGTTTTTTAAGGGTATCTGTAATTGTTTTGATTATGATTTTATAACTTTTTGCATTTTCTGTTTCTTATGATCTTCTGTAAGCTGCTTTGGAGAAAAGTGGGATAAAATACAGTAAATAAATTTATTTTGTGTCATTCTCTTCTTTTCTTTGTTTTGTTTTCTGTTTTTTGGATTTTTTTAATTGCTTGATTTTTTTATTTATTGTCTTGTAAAGCACCTTTGGATCCCTTTTTGAAGTGGAAGGCCTTGTATTCACTTAGGGCCCAATCCTATCCAACTTTCCAGCTCCAATGCAGCCTCGAAGTATGGGAACAAATGTTCCCATACTTGAGGAATCAGGGGATGGACAGAGTGGATAGGGAGATGCTCTTTACACTCTCACATAACACCAGAACCAGGGGACATCCACTAAAATTGAGTGTTGGGAGAGTTAAAACAGACAAAAGAAAATATTTCTTTACTCAGCGTGTGGTTGGTCTGTGGAACTCCTTGCCACAGGATGTGGTGATGGCATCTAGCCTGGATGCCTTTAAAAGGGGACTGGACAAGTTTCTGGAGGAAAAATCCATTATGGGGTACAAGCCATGATGTGTATATGCAACCTCCTGATTTTAGAAATGGGTTATGTCAGAATGCCAGATGCAAGGGAGGGCACCAGGATGTGGTCTCTTGTTATCTGGTGTGCTCCCTGGGGCATTTGGTGGGCCGTTGTGAAATACAGGAAGCTGGACTAGATGGACCTATGGCCTGATCCAGTGGGGCTGTTCTTATGTTCTTATGAGGAGGCCTCTGGGACTGCCTCCCCACCACAGGATGCAGTGCATGCCCCATGGGTTTGGCTGCACTGGCACTAGAAAAGTGGATAGGATTGGGCCCTGAGTTCCTAACAATACCAGCATTGTACAAAATTCATTTTGACTTCTGTTTTTTTTCCAATAGCTATAGCCATTATCCTAGCTGGGGACATGGCAGCCTAGACAAAATGCCAGTGAAAGTCACATTATTCTAATGCATTAATGTCATGCAAATGTTTCCCGGGTAAACCATACCCCAATGTAAATTTGTTGGTTGTGAACCTATTTTATTCAGCCAGGGCTACGTGTTTGATTTAGGCATAAAGCAAATTAGACTTTCCATATCTCATTACAATGAGCCAACAAAAGGAAGGAAGTAACAAAGGAGGCGTGAGGACGACCATTATTACAGGCTTAGAGTCATTCATTCCAAACTGTCCTGCCTGAACCAAAGGCCACTGAAGTCTCTTGGGAGAGACCTCGCAGTGTGCCTGATAGGCTTTTGATCACGTATAGGGGCTGCAGGGTTGGAGAGGAAAGCTTCAGTGTAATCATAAAATAATAGGCCTGGGTGTGACTTTAGGCCTGCATAGCCCCATCCTTTCTTCCAGCCCTAAGCAGGATCCTCCACAGATTAACCATTCCTTCCACTTCAGGAAGCCTCATCTTGTAGACACAGTACATCCAAAATACGTTATCTTTTACATATTTGACAATCCAAGATTTCCCCTCACATCAAATATGACTGTTGTGATGTCTTCTTCTTCTTGAAGCTGGTATCATGTCGCTCCTAAGAGTGGAAGCTCTTCATTCAGATGCCACCTCAACCATGATTTCAAAGGCATAACTAGGACACAGCCCGAGGTTGCGTACCCTGGTGCCACACCAAGCAGGCTGTTCTTTCCTCCTAGCCCCCATATCATCACTTCTCATGACAAGATGCCCCTCGGGTTCCACCCTAGATATGGAGGAGATGCTGGTGGCTTAGGGTTCTCCTTCAAAGGAGAGCCTGCACAGGAGGAGGAATGGGGGGTTTGAAGCTGCAGACACGTCCTCCTCTGAGGAGAACCCAGAAATGAGTGCCTTGCTATGCTTGCGAGGGCGGAGCGCTAGCTGTAGCGGCTTCATGCCCCTCTTCCTTCTCCTGTGAAGACTCCCCTTTGAAGGAGATGAAATGGGGGGCATGAAGCTGTGCTCTGGGGAAAACCCAGAAGTTGTGCCATGACATTGTGTGACATCACATGGGGGGGGGTGGAGTGTTACATCTCTGCATAAGTTCACCTGATGGCCAAAGCAGCTGACATTTGTTTACCCCCCCCCCCATAGGAAATCTGGGAATAACGCTAGCCTAGTTTATGGACTTCTTGTGAAGATCACCGAGACCAATACGTGGCAATTTTTGAACATCTGCAGCACTGTCCTGTAATGTATTAGGGAGAAATGTTGACTGAAAGACTACTGAGTTGCTGTTTATACAACACAGGAAGCAGGTGCAGGTAAATGGCTTTCACGCAGGAAGTGACTGGTGTGGGGAGGGCCTCAAGCCCTTCAAAAGGGTATCCTACTGCAAAAGGATGTTGAGGACATTTGAGGAAAGAAGGAAAGTTCCTTGAACATTCTGCATGAGCTGACTCACTGTGTGCTTTTGTCATCAGTCCAGTATGCATTCTATTGTCACTGGAGGTTTGCTTGATCGTAAAAAATAATAGAGTCTGAAGGAACAAACAAGGTCATCTAGTCCAACCCCCTGCCTGTAGCATCTCCAACATCTCGTGCCTCTCCAGCAGGTCCCTATTGAGCCTCTTCTTGAAGATCTCCAGTGAGGGAGAGTCTACCGTGTCCCTCCACGATCTGTTGCACTGCCGAACCACCCTGACTGTCAAGAATGTCTTCCTGATGTCTATCTGGAATCTCCTCTCTTGCAGTTTGTGCTCATTGGATCTAATTCTACTCTCAGAGGCAGAGAGTTGAGAACAAATTTGATCCTTCTTCTAAATGACAGCCCTTCAGGTATTTGAAGAGCACCATTATATCCCCTCTCAAACTTTTTGTCTCCAGGCCAAGCAAACCAAATTCCCTCAACCTTTTCTCACAGGGCTTGTTATTCAAGGATGGATACGAAGGGCAGGGCCTTGTCAGTGGCAGCCCCCTGGCTGTGAAATCCCTGTGAGGCCCACCTGATCACAACATTGTCTGCCTTTAGTGATCAATGTAAACATTACTATTTTCTCCTGAGTTTCTTTTGCTGACGGGGACATTCACTAATATTGAGTGTTGGGAGAGTTAGAACAGACAAAAGAAAATATTTCTTCACTCAGTGTGTGGTTGGTCCGTGGAATGCCTTGCCATAGGATATGGTGATGGCGTCTGGCCTGGGTGCCTTTAAAAGGGGATTGGACACGTTTCTGGAGGAAAAAAACCATTACGGGTTACAAGCCATGATGTGCATGTGCAACTTTCTAATTTTAGAAATGGGCTATGTCAGAAAGCCAGGTGCAAGGGAGGCACCAGGATGAGTTCTCTTGTTATCTGGTGTGCTCCCTGGGGCATTTGGTGGGCCACTGTGAGATATAGGAAGCTGGACTAGATGGGCCTATGGCCTGATCCAGTGGGGCTGTTCTTATGTTCTTATGACCATTGGTTTTATCTGCTGCTGGTTTTCTGCCTTATGTTTTATTGCTTGATATTAATGTTGCTGAAATGTCATTGGATTGTTCTATGGAGAATTTTAATCTGACCACCACCTTGATGGTCTTTAAAGAAATGCAGCCCAATCCTATACATATCTACTCAGAAGCCCCATTTTAATCAATGGCACTGACCCCCAGGTAAGTGTGCATAGGATTGCAGCATGAAACTGATTATTTTTAGTCCAGTGCTGACAGAGACATATGAAAATACAGACCCCTCCTGGGGACCACAATAAAGAAAGGTAATTAGACTTATGCTTCTGAGTTTTGTGGAAGATTTCTTTGTTTAAAACCCAGTAAGTGCAGTGTTACTGCGCTCTGTCTTCCACAGTACCTTTTTTGCTATTATAGCTGGTGATTT
The DNA here is from genome assembly GCF_035046505.1 of Tiliqua scincoides. Taxonomy (NCBI): domain Eukaryota; kingdom Metazoa; phylum Chordata; class Lepidosauria; order Squamata; family Scincidae; genus Tiliqua; species Tiliqua scincoides. Next base: position 8,437,134 of record NC_089824.1, on the reverse strand, counting down.
GGAGTTGATTTTTGTCTTTTTGGTCACATTCATTCATAAAAGAGGTAGGGATAAAACAGCACATCATGTTCCATCAGTCCACCAGGGATTAACAGTCACATGGATCCTTCCCTCCCAGAATGGTCTCTTCAGTGATCACCCTGCTTGATTATTATGTAACTTGAAAGTTTGGGTATCTTAATTGGCTCCCTTCCTCTCCTTGTGTACCATGTCTATTAGCCTGCAACCAGAAGGTATGGTCTGTGTCCTTTTTAAACCTATGTCCAGTTTCTAGAACATATACTCACTTTATAGAGTCATTAATTCATTATCTGGCATTGAAAGATTGCTCCTTTCCCGTCTGTTCAGCACCCTAGGAAAGGACATACAATCAGGTCCTATAGTTAACAGTGGATGTGGGATTATACAACCATTGTCTGCCATTCTTTGATCCACTACCCCTATGGAAGCACAGATGGAAGGAGGAAAAAGTGTGTGACTACATATTTTATAACATATGAAATTATGCCATATATAATATGAAATCTTTACTAGGACTTTGGACCTAAAGCAGCTGGTGTGTGAGTTGGAGAAGCCTCAGGGAGTGTGTTGGGCCAGAAAAAGGGGGATAGGATCTTGATGTGCACCAGAGATCCTTCTGTCCTGCCTCTAAACCACCCCCAGTTTGGCCCTGATCCTCCCCCAAACCACCCTTGCTGCCAACTTATCTGCTCCGGCATGGTGTCTCAGAGCAGCTGGCATGCATGCACATAACCTCTGGCCATTTGCACTAGCAACCCCAAAGTGGCAGCAGTGGTGTGGCTTTTGCACCACCAGAACCATGCTTATGCTGATGGCTCATAAGAATTGTCAGTGCAAGTATTATGTCCATGATGGGATTGGGCTACTCATTCATTTCCAACTATCTCCAAGGCAAGCAAGAACAAACTCACCATCTCAACTCTCTGGTGCTTCATCTTAATTCTTCACTGAAGTCTTGGAGATGCTGTAATTGACATGGTCTATTAAATATAATCATCAGCTTACTTCTAACTATTGGAAAAATGAAGCTTTATCCGAGTGACTAATTAGGCAGTGCTCATTAGCCTCCTGTGAAATGCTAAATGTAATCAAATATTTGACTTAGGTATGCATACTTTCAGTTTATCACAGCTCTTGGAAGCATTCAAACAGTTTTTCACACCCAAAATGCCATGTTCAGATCAGTCCCAGAGGAGCCTGGCTGCAGCTACATCAAGCTCTAGATATGAACTCTTGAACTTGCCTCTTAAATGGATTTGAAGGTTCAAAACTGTGCAGTCACTACAGATCATGCCTTTCAAACCTGGTACTTGCATCTCTCACTTCCACATGGCTCTATGCTGTTTCCATCTCATAGTTTGCACTATGTGAGTGTCCTAGATAGCCTAGATATCTCCTTGATACCCAGAAGTAGGTATAATATTTAGGAAATAGGGATGTGTGTTGCTTAACTACGGGGATGCATTCTCTGATCCCCTTTCTTAAGTGACTCCATTGATAGATGAACCATGGGGTGCAGGGTAGTAGTACCACAATTACTTGTGTTAGGGCCATGCTGGACCATGCCCTAACCTCCATGGTCCTCCCCACACTTCAGAAGACCTGTGGGACACAATTGGAAGCCATTTCTGGTTGATGTCCTAGATTTCCAATCACATCCTGGAGCTCTTCTGAGGAGGCCTGTGGAGAGGTTCAGAGAGCCCAGCACACCCTAACGTAAGTAATTATGCCAATCAAAAGTGGTTTGAGAGGGGAGTGACCAACTGCTGTCATATATGCAGTCAGTGGCTGATCAGAAGGTCGCTCAGCAACACTCACTTGTACCAGACTGAGGGATGGGATGTCCAGAATGAGGGATGTGTCGAACTCCCCTTGACAAAATGGCAACCAGAGTACTGAACCTTTTCTTGCTTCCCTTGAAATTATTCAGATGTTTCATCCTTATAGGATGAAACATCCAAATTTATCTGTGTAATTTTACTTTAGATGAAACTTTGTGGCAGTGCACAGAGGCACCATTTCAAATACAAGCTCTAACACGTAGCTCTAGCAACCACGGGACACTTGCCATTCATGTATTTATCGGTCTGGAAGTCACCGCAAAGGGCAATGTGCTCTCCAATCTACTCCCCAACATCCCTTTATAACTGCAAAACCGTCTGGTCACATAATGTTGATCAAGCACCAAGAAATGCAGTAGGTCCTACAGATGCACGTAAAGTTGTTTAATTGGCAAGCCAACTCATGGAAATGAAAGAAAGATGAAATATATTGGAAACACCAGTCTACCTACAGAGATATCAGGTCACAGTTATCGTGGCAGTATTCATTCCTGATCTCGTGGAAGTCTGATTTCTTCATAGGCAAGTGCAGATTGTCCCATCCTGAAGTGCTGTGATGGCAAGAGCAGTTTTTTTTTAAAAAAAACCTCTAAAATCTGCTTCAGTTCAATCAGAATTGTATACCCCAATTCCATCCTCGGATGGCCCAGAGCATGCAGTGGCACTGACACTCACAAACTCTGCTGCATGCTATGGGCCAGCTGGGGACCAGGCAGTGGTGGTGAGGTAAGTACAAAACTTGTATGCTTACCTACTCCATGACCCTGGTCCCCAATAGGCCTACTTGGTCCCCAATGGGCTCTTTTGCTGGATAGGTCAAAGGAGGCATTAGGTCCTGCCCAATCCCCATCTCAATTCTTCCATGAACTGCTCCTTCTGCCACCTTACCTGCACTGACCACCCTGGGTCACCCTAGCCTGCACATGGAACTGCCAGCTGTTTGTACCAGCTGCTCCAAACCCTCGTGACAGTCACGCAGCTTTTGTGCTCCCGCAAAGGGGGCCAACGGCAGCAGACTGCCAGATTGTTCTTCACTAGTGAAATGCCTGCCATTATGATAGATGGCAGGTATATATGCATGCATATATATGAGAAGAAGGTGTGCTATACATTCCCAAGTCCTTGCAGGTGGAGGAACAAATCCATATCTTGTAGAATTGCTGCTGAAGTTTATTGGATGGAAGCCTGGAAAGTAGCTTTGAGGGCTCACTAATGCTTTTAATTATGTTCCTTACAGTCCAATCCTATCAGGGCCAGCTGGTCACAGCCCAACTGGAGCAAGTGAGTTGGTGGGAGGGGTGGGGGTAGAATGAGGGCAAGGAAGGACAACAGGGCAAGAGGGAGCATAATAGGGCAGGGTGGCTTTGAGAAGGGGTAGATGGAGTCAGTGCTGGGCTGGCGCTGACTGCTGCAAGCGTGCCTTATGGCTTGTTTGTGACAGTGCGCACCGGCAGTGGGCCAGCACGCGTCGGACAGGATCAGGCCACTACAGAGGTGTAAGGGTATTTAAATCCCCTTTTGCCTCTGAAACCTCCTGATCCATCCCCACTGGCTACAGCGCTGTTGTTAAGGACAATGAAGGGGTGTGTGTGTCATACACTCACACCAGCAGAGACACTACAGTGTGTATGGCATTGTGATCCTACTTCCCTCCATTACCACACTGCAGGAGACGACCCAGCTCTCTTGTCCCACAAACCCATTGCAAACTACATAAAAAAGTGAGGAAAGGACACACAATTATGGCGCCCCCCCCCCAAGTGAAGCACTTTTCATTACGTCTCCTTGGACTATTAGGAGACCAAGTGAAAATGAAAAGACAAATAATATGTAATTTTCTCCAACCTCAGGAATATCATACGTTGAGAAAGATTGCATGGGGAGAGTTTGAAAGGCTTCTACACGCTAAAAGGAAAAGTCCCTCTGGGAGGAACCATCTGATTAATGTAATCTTATGATTTTTATCTTGAGACAAGTGACAATAAAAGGGTTCCGCATTCCTTTTCCATCAAAAACACCGTTTCAAGAAAGTGCCCCCGACCTTCTTGAAATTGTCCCCACCAACCCATTGATATGAAAATGTATATCCCACAGCTTGGGAGAATGCAAGCCAGCCACCTTCCAAAGACCGGAACCACTGTTATAACCACAGTGCACAGGATTGGATACTTAAATAATTCCTGAACTGTTCTTTAAGAATTTGGTTTGGAACAACAACAAGATACAATAAGGGGGGGGAGCCGATTCAGCTTCAATAATTCCCTCTAGGAAACCGATAACATAGACATTTTTATGGATTTATCTCTAAATAAGTGATGGTAGGATGTTCATTTTCCCCGTTCCAAATGCATCATTTTGCAAAACTGACTTCATCAATTCCGGAAGCGGTTGCTCGCCTCCTCTGTGTGGTTTATAGTTAAATACATGTTCTTCAGCATGCGAAATGCAAGATGGCATGAACTGCTATTATACCTGCAGAGCCTGTGTCATTAGCATTAAAAGTTCACATAATTTTTTTTTTTTTTTTGGAAGGCATAAAAATGGAATTGACAGTATCACGCTCAGCTGAATATGTAATTTCCCTCCTTGTGTCAGTGTTCAGAAGCGATGGTCCCTCACCAAAGGCTACTGAAAAAACTCCACAGTCAGGGAATTAAGAGGACAGGTCCTCTCATGGATTGAGAACTGGTTGAAGATCAGGAAACAGAGAGTGGGTATCAGTTGGCAATTTTCACAGTGGAGAGAGGTGAAAAGCAGTGTGCCCCAAGGACATGTCCTGGGACCGGTGCTCTTCAACTTCTTCATAAATGACCTGGAGACAGGGGTGAGCAGTGAGGTTGCAAGGTTTGCAGACGACACCAAACTTTTCCGAGTAGTGAAGACCAGAAGTGATTGTGAGGAGCTCCAGAAGGATCTCTCCAGACTGGCAGAATGGGCAGCAAAATGGCAGATGCGCTTCAATGTCAGTAAGTGTAAAGTCATGCACATTGGGGCAAAAAATCAAAACTTCACATATAGGCTAATGGGTTCTGAGCTGTCTGTGACAGATCAGGAGAGAGATCTTGGGGTGGTGGTGGACAGGTCGATGAAAGTGTCGACCCAATGTGCGGCGGCAGTGAAGAAGGCCAATTCTATGCTTGGGATCATTAGGAAGGGTATTGAGAACAAAACGGCTAGTAGTATAATGCCGTTGTACAAATCTATGGTAAGGCCACACCTGGAGTATTGTGTCCAGTTCTGGTCGCTGCATCTCAAAAAAGACATAGTGGAAATGGAAAAGGTGCAAAAGAGAGCAACTAAGATGACTGCTGGGCTGGGGCACCTTCCTTATGAGGAAAGGCTACGGCGTTTGGGCCTCTTCAACATAGAAAAGAGTCGCCTAAGGGGGGACATGATTGAGACATACAAAATAATTCATGGGAAGGATAAAGTGGATAGAGAGATGCTCTTTACACTCTCACATAACACCAGAACCAGGGGACATCCTCTAAAATTGAGTGTTGGGAGAGTTAGAACAGACAAAAGAAAATATTTCTTTACTCAGCGTGTGGTTGGTCTGTGGAACTCCTTGCCACAGAATATGGTGATGGCGTCTGGCCTGGACGCCTTTAAAAGGGGATTGGACAAGTTCCTGGAGGAAAAAATCCATTATGAGTTACAGGCCATGATGTGTATGTGCAACGTCCTGATTTTAGAAATGGGCTATGCCAGATGCAAGGGAGGGCACCAGGATGAGGTCTCTTGTTATCTGGTGTGCTCCATGGGGCATTTGGTGGACCGCTGTGAGATACAGGAAGCTGGACTAGATGGGCCTATGGCCTGATCCAGTGGGGCTGTTCTTATGTTCTTATGACCATTGGTTTTATCTGCTGCTGGTTATCTGCTGTCTTATGTTTTATTGCTTGATAGTAATGTTGCTGAAATGTCATTGGATTGTTTTATGGAGAATTTTAATCTGACCACCACCTTGATGGTCTTTAAAGAAATGCAGCCCAATCCTATACTTCTTATGTTCTTATGTTAATGCTGCCACCCCCAGGCTTGCACCCACCAAGATTCCCTGGAGAGTCAGCCAAGACCTGCATGGCTGGTGAGTTCATTGCTAGGGTCACCTGGGCAACCATGGAATGAGCTGCTAACTCCACTGCCTGCATTACAGAGACTGAATGAGCCACTAATGAGCCAGTGACTTCTGGCACTGCACCTGAGGTTTCCAAGCCAGACTTCTGACACTGCTCCTGAGGCTTCCAAGGCAGGCTCCTTGGTTGTTTGGGCGGTAAGAATACTAGGAGGGTGGGTTCTGCACTGGAAAGGCAGCAGGGCCACACTTGCCCATAAGGCAGGCTCCAATGTAAAGGGTTCAGCTGGTGCCAATAATGGAACTGTGGTAGCAGGATGCAAAGCTGGGAGAAGAAGCAAGTCAAGGGGGCTGTCCTGTGGAGAGGAGGAGTAAGCAGGTGCTATAGAGCCCCCTCTCCTCTCCAAACAGCTTTGCAGTGATAGGGGAAAGCTCTCCAGGCCAGAGTCCTGCTGAATCCAAAGCTCATCTAGCACTGCTTCCTGTACCTCACAGTGGCCCACCAGATGCCTCAGGGAGCACACAAGACAACAAGGTACCCGCATCCTCTTGCCACTCCCTTGCACCTGGCATTTTGAGGTACCCTATTTCTAAAACCAGGAGGTTGTGTATACCCATCATGGCTTGTAAGCTGTGATGGACTTTTCCTCCATAAATCTCTCCAATTCTCTTTCAAAGGCATAATTGCTAGACACCATTACCGCATCCTGTGGCAAGGAGTTCCACAGACTAATTGCATGCTAGGTAAAGAAATACAGGATCAGTAGGTTTTTTCCCAAGCTGATGGATGGCTCTGAGGTGTTTCTGCAAAGATGAGCCAGCTGGGCCAGGACTTGTGCAGGTATTTAATTTTTGCTGGTACGTTACTGCATGTGATCTTTCCATGTTTCCTGTGACAAGCCAGCAACCTGCTATCCTTTTTGGGGAGACCCATTTCCCTTGCAGCTGGGGCAGCCCAGTCCTGAGACCAGCTGAACCCACTTGTTCAGGCAGGATGCCCCTTATCCTGGATTGCCTGCCACATCTCTTGACCCAGCTGCCCCATCCCCTTCCTTTGCACGCTGCGGACAGCTTTCCTCTTTCTCTTCCACCACTGCTTGTTGTAGAAATTGTTAGGGGAGAGAATGCCACAGCTATTATAGATATTATGCATTTTAGGGAATGCTTAGATTTTTAAAAAATCTGATAAAAGCAAGACTTCGGCAAAAACCACATACACAGAATGGTATGAGAACAATTTTGTGTATCTACTCAGAAGACCCATTGAGTTTCATAGGGCTTACTCCCAGGAAAGTGTGCATAGGATTGCAGCCCCAATCTGGGTAGATAGGGATGCGCCTAAAATTCTCCTTATCCAACGTTCTCTCCAGTTTTTGGAATTCCAAATGAATTTGGTCTTTTTTTTCTGATACTGGGTTATTTCTGTGCAGTGATTTATCAATGAGCATTGGTTCAGGTACCAATAAAACACTGTACCAAAAGAAACTTGACCTTCATGCTAAGAACTTCCTAACAGTGACAAAAGATTTCACAGAGAGGTGAAAGACTAAAGGGAACTAGCATGAAGTTTATAGAAGGTACAGGTGTATCACACAGAAAAGTCTTCAGTCCATTAACTATTGAAAACCACAATAGAGGCAAAATGCATACGTTGCACCTTCAGATAAATATTCCACGTTGGAGATATGTTGCAGTTCATAACAAAATGGATAAATCATTTATTGCAAGGAATTTGCTCGCTGAAGGGGGAAAAAATGAATCATCCAATGAATCTCACACATTGCTTGTTGAACTAAAAACGCATGACTTGCTTCGTCAGCTAAATTGCCGATCGTGTTGCAAATCGCCTCTCTTGCAGTCTGCAAGCCTGCAAGAATTTGCAACTACCAGCAAAGCTGGGAGGTATATGTGAAAATCATGAATTGATAGTGCAAAACCATAGAATCTTTGGTCACCCACATGCCAGATTAGATACACTGCAGGAACCCTTTAAGGAAATGAGATCATGTTTGGGACCCGGGAGCTTGAGTCAGGAACCTTGTGGCCAGTGGGCTTGACTTTTCATATGCAGCAGCAAAAGTGGAACCCTGGTTGTTTTGGCTGTACCTCTGCAGGGCTCAGGTAAGAAATTATAAGAACATAAGAACAAAAGAACAGTCCCTCTTTTGACTAGGGACTGTTCAAAAGAACTAGGACCTCTAATCCAGCTTCCTGTATCTCACAGTGGCCCACCAAATGCCTTAAATTATGTAATTGAATGATACCCAATGAAAAGTAATTCCTGCATGCAGAAAAGCATGCCAGGAAGATTATCCCTGGTCTGGTTTGGATGCAATTTTCCCATCTGACCAGCCCAATGTGGTCAGAATTATGCACACTCATATCTTAGCTTCTCCCCTCTTGCCCAAAAAATTCAGCAGTTTTTCTTTAATTATTAACATAATGCATAATTAAATGAAACAAGCAGTCCAGTCTTATCAATATCCTTTTCCGCTAATGCAGCTGCACCACCAGAGTGTCCTGTGGGGGGCAGTCCCAGGGCTCTTCTCCAAGTAATGAAACATTTGTTCCCATGGTACACCTTCACTGTCCCAATGGGTCTCCTATGACCTGAGCCAGCGATTTTTCTGGCTCAAAGCTGAGTGGACCCAGGTGGAACCGCCGCCACCGGCAACCATTGCCTCCCTCTCCCAAAACACCCCCATCTCTGCCCTAGTCCCCCCTCTTCCCCTTCCCCACCATTGGTGTGGCTGCATCAACTGGCCTCATACTAAAGACATGTTCAATAAAATTGTACCTTTGTGTATTTCTCTTCTCTGGGTTACTGATGAATCTTGCACCTGCCTGATTCGAGTCCTCTTCTGATTATAGATGGGTGAATGACATCTGTGGGAAAAACCAGTTCTGAGCTCCTGACCAGCCCAGTTAGGTACACCTTGCAGTTCCATCTGGAATTCAGCTTCTGAGAAACCCCCACAGGGGTTGTGTCCAGACCCTGTTTTCCACTTAAGCTACCTAATGCTCATGCAGTAAGGAGGCAGTGCCATTTTCACACACTTTTCCTTCCCTTTCCATGTCCCTGAGTGCTTCTGTCTCTCCAATCTTCAATAGCATAGCTAGAGTGGTGCAAAACGGTAAGCAGGGCAAGCTCCTAAATGCGAATGTAAGAACCGCTCCCACTGACCCTTGAAGCCATTCAGGTAGTAACATGTAGTTGTACTGCCTGAATGGCTCCGAGGGTGAGTGGGAGGGGCCGCTTACACCCGCATTCTATAGTCTGCATTATTTTCCAGTGGCATCGCTAGGGAGATGCAGGGGGTGCGGGCCACACATAAGAACATAAGAACAGCCCCACTGGATCAGGCCATAGGCCCATCTAGTCCAGCTTCCTGTATTTCGCAGCGGCCCACCAAATGCCCCAGGGAGCACACCAGATAACAAGAGACCTGCAAGGCTTCCTGGGAATTGTAGTTAAGAATATAAGAACAGCCCCACTGGATCAGGCCATAGGCCCATCTAGTCCAGCTTCCTGTATCTCACAGAGGCCCACCAAATGCCCCAGGGAGCACACCAGATAACAAGAGACCTCGTCCTGGTGCCCTCCCTTGCATCGGCATTCTGACATAGCCCATTTCTAAAATCAGGAGGTTGAACATACACATCATGGCTTGTAACCCGTAATGGATTTTCCCTCCAGAAACTTGTCCAATCCCCTTTTAAAGGCATCCAGGCCAGACGCCATCACCACATCCTGTGGCAAGGAGTTCCACAGACCAACCACACGCTGAGTAAAGAAATATTTTCTTTTGTCTGTCCTAACCCTCCCAACACTCAATTTTAGTGGATGTCCCCTGGTTCTGGTGTTGGGGAACACACCACTACTGGCCAAAATTTTTTAAATCTTCAAATAATGGTATTTTTGAAAAATATCATCATGTTATATATCATCTAATGCATAATTTCATGCAGAATGTAAAGAAACAAACCATGCTGAATTATCTCTAGTCTATCAAAAGTTATAGCCAAAAAACCTGCAGAGCACGGCAATGTTGCATCACCATAATCACTGCCTGGGGCACTGCCCTGCCTCCTGCATGTGAGGAGGTCCATCGTGGGGGGTGATGTGCTGGCCTCCAGCACCGGGTGATGCAAACCCTAGTGTCACCACTGCCACTTACCATTTTGCACCACTCTAGCCATGCTACTGCTTCCGTAACAGGTTGGGAGGGGGGTGTTATAGGAGACAGAAAGGCAAACTGCAAACAGAAGATAGTACCAGTGGATGGCGGAGGCTGAACAAAAGGACTAAGGACAATCCTAGGTATGGCATTAGAAACATGCAATGCAATGGAGAGAGATATAATAATTCAGTAAAAAATGAGAGTTAAAAAAAAAAAATCCAGCACAGAAGTGCAGTGAAAACACAGCAAGGAGTTAAAGGAAGCCTTGGGAAAGAGTCATGACATCTGACATATGCTGGAGGTCTGTTTTCTCTCTCTGTGGCCACTTTCTGAATTTTAAAAAATAAATGTTCAAATGCCATGTTAGGAGACGTGTCGAATGGCCTGCCTCTTGCTCCTGAGCTCCGTTCTTTGCCGGATATAAAGATAGCACAGGTCATGTCTCTGCCCCCTTCCCACAGATTGCTTTAGGAACAGCCAATGCTTAGCATGAAGGAAGCGCAGAGGGACATTGGCTCATTGTCAGTGAAGGTCACAAACAGAATATGAAAACCACAAACATCATATTTAGAATTGCACAGCGAGATGAAGTATCCCTTTTTCAGAGCTGTTAAAATTTTTTTTCCATGTTTTTCCCATCATTGTCCAGATTTTAAGAGCCGCCCTAAATGTTCTCAAGCCAACATTTCAATGGAAAAGCAGACCTTTTGTGGGGAAGGAGGTGTCCCTCCCTCCCTCGTTGCTTTCAGAGGGCCCTTTATTGCCTGAGAAGGCAATGCTGTTTTTCAATGTTTGAAAAACAATCTTCATGCTCAGTTGGGGACCATGCAGTTGGCATGATGCCACACAGCCAACATAACTATGTGGCATCATCACAAAGCCAATTCAGAGTGAGGGGCAATGCTCCTGCCCTCACTCTTAAAGGGCAATGCCTTTTATCTCTCATCACAGCTCCTCATAAAAATTAATTTTGAATAGCTAGAATTTTATATATTGGGATGGCAGATACCATCTCAACTACCTTTTATTTTGACCCTAGTCGGTGGTGTAACTTGAGGGGGTGCAAAGCACTAAGTTTTGCAGGAAGCCTCAACACGGTGTGCAAGCAGCCCCTCCCCTTCCCGTTCAGAGCCATGCTAGGTGATGGGTGCAAAACAGAGGCATATGCATCTCTTTTGTGCCCACCACCTGGAATGGCTCCAAAGGTGATGAGCCGCTTGTGCGCTACAGTGAGGCTCCCTGCAAAACTTGGTGCTTTGCACTCCCTCTAGTTACACCACTGGCCCTAGTTGAATGTGTGTACATGTGTGCACCCCCTACCCCTCCACACACACAGACCTTTTATTTTCAATGATTCTGCATTATGCTTTCTTTTTACATTTTCTTTCGCTCTCTTTAAAGAAATTATTTGCTTCTTATCCCCTTTTTCATGTATAGTATCCTTTAATTTTATTAGTGCACTGCTGAATTTGCTGGGCTCACAAAGCATTCTTCTGATGCCATTGCTATTCAATGGAGAGAGTAAAGCATATTTTAGCACAGTGTCATTATCACACCCTTTGACAAGAGGATGAAATGCTGTTTTGCACTATCACTGGAAAGCCGGCTGTATCCCGTGGTTCTGGACAAGTGATATACAGTGGCTTCACAGGAACTGTGTCTGTGAACAAGGTGAGAAGTTTTGGAATCAGAGGTCCAAACTTCTCATCAATGTGATTTGTTACTAACCTAATTTCAGTCTAGGTCAGTTTTTTTTTTTCCCCCACTTAAGGTTTCAGAGTAAATGAAAGGTCTTTAAGAAACTGACAGCCCAATCCAATGAAGGTCTTGCACTGCCGGAACCAGTGTCCTGGCAGCATGGGGTTTGCTACAGCTGTCCCAAGATGCCACAGGCCATTCAAAGCAGCTGGACCACCACCGCAAGTGGCAATCAGCTACGTGCTAGTGTTCTGGAAAGGAGTCCCAGCACTGGGGTGGGTGGGAACATAAGAACATAAGAATAGTCCCACTGGATCAGGCCATTGGCCCATCTAGTCCAGCTTCCTGTATCTCACAGCGGCCCCACCAAATGCCCCAGGGAGCACACCTGAAAATGAAAAGACAAATAATATGTCATTTTCTCCAACCTCAGGAATATCATACGTTGAGAAAGATCGCATGGGGAGAGTTTGAAAGGTTTCTACACGCTAAAAGGAAAAGTCCCTCTGGGAGGAACCATCTGATTAATGTAATCTTATGATTTTTATCTTGAGACAAGTGACAATAAAAGGGTTCCGCATTCCTTTTCCATCAAAAACACCGTTTCAAGAAAGTGCCCCCCGACCTTCTTGAAATTGTCCCCACCAACCCATTGATATGAAAATGCATATCCCACAGCTTGGGAGAATGCAAGCCAGCCACCTTCCAAAGACCGGAACCGCTGTTATAAGCACAGCTTACAGGATTGGATACTTAAATAATTCCTGAACTGTTCTTTAAGAATTTGGTTTGGAACAACAACAAGGTACAATAAGGGGGGGAGGGGAGCCGATTCAGCTTCAATAATTCCCTCTAGGAAACCGATAACATAGACATTTTTATGGTTTTATCTCTAAATAAGTGATAGTAGGATGTTCATTTTTCCCTGGTTCCAAATGCTTCATTCTGCAAAACTGACTTCATCAATTCCAGAAGCAGTTGCTTGCCTCCTCCGTGTGGTTTATAGTTAAATACATGTTCTTCAGCATGCAAAATGCAAGATGGCATGAACTGCTATTATACCTGCAGAGCCTGTGTCATTAGCATTAAAAGTTCCCATAATGTTTTTTATGCTCCAGGGAGCACACCAGATAACAAGAGACCTGCATCCTGGTGCCTTCCCTTGCATCTGATGTAGCCCATTTCTAAAATCAGGAGGTTGTACATGCACATCATGGCTTGTAACCCTTAATGGATTTTTCCTCCAGAAACTTGTCCAATCCCCTTTTAAAGGCATCCAGGCCAGATGCTGTCACCACATCCTGTGGCAAGGAGTTCTATAGACCAACCACATGCTGAGTAAAGAAATATTTTCTTTTGTCCGTCCTAACTCTCCCAACACTCAATTTTAGTGGATGTCCCCTGGTTCTGGTGTTATGTGAGAGTGTAAAGAGCATCTCTCTATCCACTTTCTCCTTCCCATGCATAATTTTGTATGTCTCAATCATGTCCCCCCTCAGGCGTCTCTTTTCTAGGCTGAAGAGGTCCAAACGCCGTAGCCTTTCCTCATAAGGAAGGTGCCCCAGCCCCGTAATCATCTTAGTTGCTCTCTTTTGCATCTTTTCCATTTGCACTATATCCTTTTTGAGATGCGGCGACCAGAACTGGACGCAATACTCCAGGTGTGGCCTTACCATCGATTTGTACAACGGCATTATAATGTTAGCTGTTTTGTTCTCAATACCTTTTCTAATGATCCCAAGCACAGAATTGGCCTTCTTCACTGCCGCTGCACATTGGGTCGACACTTTCATCGACTTGTCCACCACCACCCCAAGATCTCTCTCCTGATCTGTCCCAGACAGCTCAGAACCCATTAGCCCATATGTGAAGGGAGTGTGGTGGGGGTGGGTGGATCAGTGGGGGTGGAACGTGGCAGAGAATGGGATGGGGAGGGGGCAGATTGAGGCTGGGAAGTAGGTGATATCGGCAGCAGTGATAGAATAGCAGTGATATCACCAATAACCTATCCCGCTTCCCAACCTCAATCCACCTTCCTTGGTCCACTAGGACTTGTGTTTATTCAAATGGACACAGAAAAGGACATGAGCCTGCTTCCCACTTTGCATCTCCAGTTATTTCTCTTATACCCCCATCAAACTGTCCAGCATTTAAACATTTTAAAAACAGTCTTCAGATATGCCATAAAAGCTAGGAAATGTCTCATTCAACAAACATAAAGGGAAAAGAAACAAGAAAACCCTCCAAACAATGAAGACCCCACTGAGCAAAGATAGCTCTGAAGTGTTCCTTCTTGAGCGACTGAAAGGGCCATCCAGCAGAGTTACAAAGGCCTCGGATGCTCTTTGTAGGAGAGCTGCTTCCTCCACTGGTATGAAAGGGACCATCGCCAAAGAATAAGAGCTCCTTAGGTCCATAGGAATACACAAAACACACTGAACTGGGATCTATGCAGAAGTCCTGCTGGTTCTTAAAATGTGAAAATAAGATGGTGTAATAATTTCCAGGACTGGATGTTATGCTGTTTCAAAAATGAAGAAATTCTGTGGATTGGGGCATGGGGAGGCATGCTAATGCCACCATCATGGGGCCTGTGTTTCTAGAGTACTTCTGATTCCATCCTTCCCATGTAGGTTTTTTTTTACATTCTTGATTACTGGAACAGTAATGGATGGAGAAAAAGGAACCAGGTTGTTCCCACGATCCCAATGAAATAACAAGGTACAGACTTCACATTCCATTCATGTGCTCCAAAATGCATATTGCAGTTTAGTAGATGTGCTCCGACTGCCTCCATTGACCATGAACAAGTCCTGTTTTGTGGTACCTGTTTTGTGGTACCTATTCTTGGTAAATCAGTGTCAATTATGCACGGGATGGACAGTGTGAATACAGAGGTGCTCTTTTCCCTCTCACATAACACCAGAACCAGGGGACATCCCCTAAAGTTGACTGTTGGGAGAGTTAGAACAGACAAAAGAAAATATTTCTTTACCCAGCATGTAGTTAGTCTGTGGAACTCCTTGCCACAGGAAGTAGTGATGGCATCTTGCCTGGATGCCTTTAAAAGGGAATTGGACAAATTTCTGGAGGAGAAGTTCCTTACGGGTTACAAGTCATAGTAGGTATGTGCAAGCTCTTGGTTTTAGAGGCAGGCTGCCTCTGATTGCCAAATGCAGGTGGCGCACCAGGATGTAGGTGGTGTCTGTTGTCTTGTGTGCTCCCTGAGGCATTTGGTGGGCCACTGTGAGATACAGGAAGCTGGACTAGATGGGCCTTTGGCTTGATCCAGCAGGGCACTTTGTAGGAGTGCCCAGAAGTTGACCATCTCTGAAAGGTGTTGTGTGCTTTGCCATGTATATCGAATTGCATTCATGTAAATGCATGAATATGAATGTTAGATGTTAGAACCTCATGTAGTGCAAGCTGCCATTTCCTATTGTGGGGTTCATTATGAAGTGTCAACAGCCTGTTGATAGGACAATTTATATATATTTTCAAACCCAGTTTATCAAAGAATCCCCTTTGCTTTCAAATCATTGCCGGACATTACAAATCATTGTGGATCACGCTGCCGATTAAATAATTTACAGCCCAATCCTATGCATGTCTACTCAGAAGTCAGTCCCATTTGAGTCAATGGGGCTTACTCCCAGGAAAGTGTGAATAGGATTGGTCTGTCAATAAGCAAATATTTCTACCCTTTAATGAATTTGCTCAGATAGATTGTATCTTCCCAAAACCACCTTAAAAAAGCAAATCTGTTTCTTTTCTCTCACACGCACAGACAAAGTAAATTATGCTTTTGCTAATGGATTTTGCCATATTGTCTCAAGCTAGGGTAAATTAAAGCAAGAGTGTAAACCCAAGAGAAAAAGATGATTTGTGGTTTATTTTATTAGTGTGCCGAGATGATCCTGTGCAGGGGGGACCGCTTCTGGTGGAAAATTGATCCTCTTAATTTATATTTTCTCACAAAACATTAGAGGTGGCACTTAGACCATAGTTTAATTCACGCAACAATAATCATACGCAAGAGCCAGCTGTCTACATTTCCCTTTATGGGATTTTCAACGTCTCCAGTCTTTCCCCATGCAGTTTGCTTTTTATGGACAGTGACAAAGAGCTTGCATGGATAAATTAGACTGCTGGAATGGGGTGGGAGGGGTATAGCTGACGTCCTGTTTTGATGCAGTCTCTCAAGTTTTCAGAAGTGTCTTGGGAATCCAGCTGTCAGTCTTGATTTCCTAGAGAGCATATCAAATTCCATTTAATAACCATGCGCCCGCAAAGAGTGTATTGGATTTCCAACAGATACTCCTGAAAGCTGGACTCTTGCCTGTGCACCGTCTGTCCCTGTAGACCAGGCACCCAGCATTCTGGCGCTTCTTGCTGGTAAATCACTGCTTCAATTTTGTGCTTGTTTTGCTTTTGGTGGATGCCTTATGAAAAGGTGAATGGTGTGAGCTGTGTTATTTGCCACCCATCAGGTTTCAGCTCCTTCTCCAGCTTTATAGGAGTTAAATATCTCACTTGCCTACATAAGAACATAAGAACAGCCCCACTGGATTAGGCCAAAGGCCCATCTAGTCCAGCTTCCTGTATCTCACAGCGGCCCACCAAATGCCCCAGGGAGCACAGCAGATAATAAGAGACCTGCAAGGCTTCCTGGGAATTGTAGTTAAGAACATAAGAACAGCCCCACTGGATTAGGCCAAAGGCCCATCTAGTCCAGCTTCCTGTATCTCACAGCGGCCCACCAAATGCCCCAGGGAGCACACCAGATAACAAGAGACCTGCAAGGCCTCCTGCGAATTGTAGTTAAGAACATAAGGACAGCCCCACTGGATCAGGCCATAGGCCCATCTAGTCCAGCTTCCTGTATCTCACAGCGGCCCACCAAATGCCCCAGGGAGCACACCAGATAACAAGAGACCTCATCCTGGTGCCCTCCCTTGCATCTGGCATTCTGACATAGCCCATTTTTCTTGCCTCTTGTCTCTAGGGCACATGTAAAAGTTGCGTGCCTCTTATCTCCAGTGCACATGGAGAACTAAATGCACACACATGAGCATCAAGTCACTACATAGTCAACAGAATCAGTGGCATAGCTAAAAGGGGTGCAAAGCAGTAAGTTTTGCAGAGAGCCTCACCGCAGCATGCAAGTGGTTCCCTCCCCCTCCCCTTCGGAACCAGGCATTCGCCTCCATTTTGCTCCCACTGCCTAGAATGGCTCTGAAGGGGAAGGGGAGGGACTGCTTGCACAGTGCATTCAGATCTCTGCAAAACTTAGTGCTTTGCACCCCCTCTAGCTACGCCACTGCACAGGGCCTCCAAGAGGAATTTTATCAGGGGGTACACATTTTCTTTTGGGCTCTTTCCCAAAGGGGATGGTGATGAGGGGGGTGGGCAAAACAGGGGTAGGGAGAAAACAAAACAGGGCAGGGGGAGGGTGGCAATAACCAGAAAAGTTTTTGGAGCCCAGGTCTACCTACCTGCACAGTATTGGAAGCTAGATACAGTAATATGGAAAACCAAGTGCACTCCTCCCAGATTTGGTACTGTATTAAGGAATGCCATGTATGCCTTCCTTGGCCCAGCCGATATGGCTTTTGGCAGCAACAAGCATCTCATGAAATCACCAAGTTTGGATGAAACTGGAAAATCTAAGATCCCAGGAAATTTCTGGGCCCCCTCCTTTGTCTCCTGGGCCCCCTTTTTGACCCTGGGCCCTGGTACAAATTACCCCCTTTACCTCCCCTCTTATGGGCACAGAATGCAGGGTCACCTACTTGCGTGTAACACGTCGCCTGTTATTTTGAACTGTTAAGAAACATTTGTAGGGTCATTTTAATTTGCTAACGTAGCTTTCAACAGAAGGACAAACAACGTTTCCCTCCACGGATGGAACTCCTGATGGCCGACGCAGTCGTTGGGATGCCAGCCTTTGATTTTCAAAGTGCAGGAGAGGTTATTGCTTAGGAAATGAATACAGCAAATGCAGCAGAACTTCAGCAAAGTGTGAGGTCAAGTCTGGGAAATGGAAAATATCGGCAGGGAGGCAAGCTGAAACTGAGAGTAATTCAGTCCCTTCTATTTCCAATATATTGTGTCAAGAAGTAGCTAACCACAAGTGACACCAGTGTATAAAATAGAGTCTGTCTTGTGCTATCTTCCATTGTGGTCACCTGGTGACCATCAGGAAACAGCTTATCATCTCAAATTGGTAATGGGCCATCCGCCATGCGCAGGCCTTAGCAGGTGACCAGTCACAACAGCTCCTGACTCCAGGTCTGCATTTGGAGCTTTCTCCTTGTGCCTGTCAGAACTTGTTCAGCGACAAGCTTCAGCTACCATTCCCAAGGCTGCTGCAATAGTCACCACACACACAGCCCAATCTAGTCCAGGATTGGGCTGCTGGGATCTAGACTTTACAAAAGCAGAAGAGTCTTCTGCTGTCATAAAATGGCTGCTGATGGAGTACACAGCACTTGATCAGTGGCCATTTTCCTAGCCAGCATTTTGGAGGGCCATTTTGGAGTCAACCCTGACACTCTTCTCTCGATCGCCTACAGGTAGACCACAGCTGTGATACAAGGACATCTGCAAGAGGGATCTGAAGGCCTTAGGAGTGGACCTCAACAGGTGGGAAACCCTGGCCTCTGAGCGGCCCGCTTGGAGGTAGGCTGTGCGGCATGGCATTTCCCAGTTTGAAGAGACACTTGGCCAACAGCCTGAGGCAAAGAGGCAAAGAAGGAAGGCCCATAGCCGGGGAGACAGACCAGGGACAGACTGCACTTGCTCCCGGTGTGGAAGGGATTGTCACTCCCGAATTGGCCTTTTCAGCCACACTAGACGCTGTTCCAGAACCACCATTCAGAGCGTGATACCATAGTCTTCCGAGACTGAAGGTTGCCAACAACAACTCCAACCCCACCAATGGACCCCACCATGCCCAGTGGAGAAGTTAAGTCAGCAGTGCAGGCGGTTTTAAGTTAGAACCCACCCCCTTTTAGATCTTTGAACATTAAACGCTTTTGTGCCTTCAGTCTTGTCTCTTTTTCCTTTCCCAGCCAAATTAGAGAGCCGGCAGCACCAGAGCTGAGGAATCTCCACCAAGAAGAACATTCAGAGCTTCACAAAATTCTGGCACGAACATCTGGCACCCAAGTAAAGCGTTTCTGGAAAGAAAATGAAACAAATTAATAACTATAGAGACATGCAGGTAATATAAGTTTTAACTACAAGCTGCAATTTCTTTCCCAAGGGGAGGAGAAAGGGATAAATCCAATTTCCACTCCGGCAACTTATTTTGAATGTTCCGAGTCATTACTTATAAAGCCCTGCACTGTCCATTTGTGCACAAATGCACTTGAGCTGGTTTTAATTAAAAACAACCTTAATAGCTGGCTTATGCTGTTGAAAAATAATTGGTTTTGCAGTGCGATATTTATGTAAGAAATGTCCTCCTTTTATGAAACGGCTCAGTGTGACTCTACTGCCGCCAAAGTTGACTCAGCCCTGTAAATGGCTAGCATTCATAGGGCCTGATCCTGGAAAAGCTCGGGCTGAAGAACATGGTGGATACAAGCCTTGTGCTGGGGATCTCTCCCAACATGTGGATATTGCCACATTACATAAAAAAAAGTGATCACTTTTGAATGAGACTGTTGGTTCACCTGGGTCAATATTGTTGACACTGAGTGACGGCAGTTTCCCAGACAGACTGAAGCTGCAACAGGCTGGGGAGGTTGGCAAACCGATGAGGGGTGCCTTGCATCTGTCTCTCTCTCCCCTCCTACCCAGCCACTCCAGGCTATGCTCCAATTCTCTTCTTGCCCACCGAGAGTGATCAAGATGAGGATTAGGGCAGCGGCAACCCCCCCCATAAGAACAGCCCCACTGGATCAGGCCATAGGCCCACCTAGTCCAGCTTCCTGTATCTCACAGCGTCCCACCAAATGCCCCAGGGAGCACACCAGATAACAAGAGACCTGTAAGGCCTCCTGGGAATTGTAGTTAAGAACATAAGGACAGCCCCACTGGGTCAGGCCATAGGCCCACCTAGTCCAGCTTCCTGTATCTCACAGCGTCCCACCAAATGCCCCAGGGAGCACACCAGATAACAAGAGACCTGTAAGGCCTCCTGGGAATTGTAGTTAAGAACATAAGGACAGCCCCACTGGATCAGGCCATAGGCCCACCTAGTCCAGCTTCCTGTATCTCACAGCAGCCCACCAAATGCCCCAGGGAGCACACCAGATAACAAGAGACCTCATCCTGGTGCCCTCCCTTGCATCTGGCCTTCTGACACAGCCCATTTCTAAAATCAGGAGGTTGCACATACACATCATGGCTTGTACCCCGTAATGGATTTTTCCTCCAGAAACTTGTCCAATCCCCTTTTAAAGGCGTCCAGGCCAGTCGCCATCACCACATCCTGTGGCAAGGAGTTCCACAGACCAAGCACATGCTGTGTAAAGAAATATTTTCTCTTGTCTGTTCTAACTCTTCCAACACTTCCCCGTTTCTCCAGCCTGTTGCCACCAATGATCGCAATGCTTCCCAATCTTCAGCATCCCACGATGCCCCTGTGCACTGCAAATGCAGCATGTGGCTCCTGGAAGTGACTGGTGATTATGACCAGAGACCAGAGATTCAGAGGCCACATGGGATGGTCTGAGCCTCCTACCTCCTACCCTGCATGATCTTGCTGCTGGCCAGCCAGTGGTCTGCGATACCCCAGGGAGTGCCTTGTGATGCCCCAGGGCAGCACGATGTATGGTTTGGGAATCCTGGATTATAGAGATGGTGCTGGTTCAGGAGGAAGCAGCCAGGCCACCCTGTTCTGATCTCTTGCTTCCACAAACAATCAAAAAAGGATTGCTTCATTTTCTTCTCCTTGTGGACTACCAATTCAGGTGGCAGATTCACTTGGGCTCAGTCACATGCGCCAGGAATCCCTGGATCTTGCATTCATGTATGAAGCAGAACTAACTTACTCCAACATGGGTAAAGAAATGTCTTGCTGGACAGGGCATCTGCCTCCCGGTGGCAACAATCCAGTGTACAAGATTACAACCAAATATTGTGCGAACAGCTTGTGCCAACATAGATAGCGCCAATATAATTGAAATGCGCTTTGGCAGCATGTGCACCCTCACATGTCCCTTACAATGCTCAGCATTTTGCACTCTCACTTGATATTTTTATCCCGGTGCTTCTAGGAACTCGATAACCTTATTAGCAGAGTATCATGTTCATAGTACATTTGGGCTTTGTTCCCTGGCAATAACTGGGCTGCTCTATCCAATTTTGGTGTGTGTGTTGGTGGAACTCGTGCAAGGAGAGCGCCCTACAGGTAGACCACAGCTGCGCTACAAGGACATCTGCAAGAGGGATCTGAAGGCCTTAGGGATGGACCTCAACAAGTGGGAAACCCTGGCCTCTGAGCGGCCTGCTTGGAGGCAGGCTGTGCAGCATGGCCTTTCCCAGTTTGAAGAGACACTTGGCCAACAGTCTGAGGCTAAGAGGCAAAGAAGGAAGGCCCATAGCCAGGGAGACAGACCAGGGACAGACTGCACTTGCTCCCAGTGTGGAAGGGATTGTCACTCCCGGATTGGCCTTTTCAGCCACACTAGACGCTGTTCCAGAACCATTTTTCAGAGCGCGATACCATAGTCTTTTGAGACTGAAGGTTGCCAACATATGTTGGTGGGGGGAAGATCTCTCAGTGGAGCATTCTGTGTCAGGTCTATGTTCTGGATAAGGCAGAAACACAGCCAACAAGGTGGTTCAGGAACAGGTGCAGATTGCTGGAGTCAGCAGGATCAGCAAACACCTGTGACTGCCTCACCCTGGGTGTGGCTTAGCCTACACTGATTGGCCACTCCAACTACTTAATGTTTGGTCTATTGAGCTTCCAGTGCAGCAGTAGGAGTGTAGTAGGAGACTACTGAACTGCTGCCAGTAACTTGGGAGGCTGGATGTGAGTACATACATGTTGTTACTGACCATGGAATGAACTTTGACTGTGTATCTTGGAAAGCTGATTTGGATTTGTTGTTTATGGACTGACTGCTCATCGTGCTGACTAGGAACGTTTACTGATTATTCTACTTGTGATAACCCTTGATCTGAAATATAACCACTGCATTCAAAGAACTCTGCTGGTGTATGCTGTTTTGTGTGCCTGCTCATCCACGGTTCCATACAACTCTTTACCAGACAAAGGGTTGCAACTCTAACAACCTGGATATCCTGACATACAGGTGTGTCCCCATATCCACAAGGGTTCTGTTCCAGAACCCACCCCCCCATGGTTACCTGAAACCAAGGATATGGGTGAATGCCCACCCCCCCACCCTCAGGAGATGAGGGGACCTTTGCTCCCCTCACCTCCTGAGGATCCTCTGAGCCCCAGAGTTCAGATTACATGACTTGTGGTTTAATAGAGAAACTGGAAGTGATGTTTTTAATACCTTATAAGGCATTCCAGTTTCTCTGTGAAACCGGAAGTCACATGTTTTGAGCTCTAGGGCTCAGTTCGAGCTTGGCAGAGGCCATGGACGGACGACAGTGGCCTCTGTTGGACTCAGATGACCCTCCAGAGGCAAGGGAAGCAGAGCTCCCTTTGCCTCCAGAGGGGCACATGTGGGAGGCCCATGGACCTGATCCACGGATAACTGGATTTGTGGATAAGGGATTTAGGATTCAGGGGTCCCTGTACTTGCGTTTTGGTTTTTTAAAATAACAATAATTTGTGTCTTTTAATGGGTTAATAACAAGGAGCTTGAGACGAACAGGAAGAAAGGAACCTCAAGATGTTATATTACCAACCCAATCCTATCCTGGACTGGCCCAGAGTGTGTAGTGGTGCAGCTTTTTCTGAATGCTATGTGCTGGCCAGGGAATGGGCAGTGATGGAGGGTAAGTAAAAAAAGTTTTTAAGTTACCTACACTGCTGTGCCAAAGTTTCCAATGGGTCTACTCGGATCTGCATTGTACAAGGGGAGAGGTTAATGTCCTCTCTCTGCACCTGTGGTCCCAATCCTGATTGCCTCCCCCCCCCCCCACACGCACACTTCAAGTTGAAAATTCTGTAACAATCCCTGCCTTGTACGGGGTGATATAAGATAATACATTTAAAGACCATTTCAAATTCCCCACACTGCCATAGATGCAAGTGATCCTACCCTGCCCTATAGATTCACTTCGTTATCTCACTCAATTTCCCAGGAGCTCCGGCTGGTGTACATGAAAGTCTGCCCTGTTTTATCCTCCGAGCAACCCTGTGGATTGATTCTGTTGACAGTGATGAGCCCAAGTGAGCTTCATTTCTGAGCAGAGAGTCGAGTCCAAGTCGGCCCATGTCAATCTGCTGTGCCACAAGGGTCCTGTCACATTCCCTCTGGTGTGTCAGCATCAGCGCAAGTGGAGGCTTCAGTTTTGCCAGTGGGAAGAAAAAGTAGCAAAAGATCTATTAGCTGGGAGATGAATCAAGCCTAATGTCTAACTATGTTTGATCTCCTTAATGCACTACATGTGTTCTTTTTGATTGCCGGTGTGAAAATAATGGCATAAATGGGAATTAGCTTCCTTGGCTATTGTCCAAGTGACGCTCTTCTGGTTGAGATACTTTGGATAATTAGTTGACTTAAGTCATCCTGCTGGATCTCAGGGTTTTTTTTATCCCTGCTGCCTTGTAGCTTAGTGGTGATGGTGGGGGGAACCCTGTGAATTATTATCTACAGCATTACACTGAAGTGACACTGTGGAAATGTCATCCTATGGACCTTGTCAGTTCTTTTTTCCTTCCGATTATCTTTAATACCAACAAAGAAAACAAATTCTTGAAAGTCCTGGCATTTATAGTTGGCTCATTTCAGAAGGAAAAGAATTCTGACCATTCTCAGTAAACAACCTCTCCTTTCCTTACATGTTTACACAAGCGTCCTGCCATTCATTGCATCAACACTGGGCAGTCTAGTCCTGATTTTAAAAGCAGTTCTCTTCAGCTGTCTGGCTACACCTCCTGCCTTGTCTCTTCTTTGCTTTGCAAACTTTGTCCAAAAGTTGAATCCATTGAGGTGCATAAACATAACCAGTGGCGTAGCTAAGAGGGTACAGGGGTAGCAATTGCACCAGGCAACAAGTTTTAGGGGGGCAACAAGCTGAGCTTGATACTAAAGGTCAAAATTGTGAAAACCTTGGTATGTACAAATAATGCCATCATGCTATATATCACTGGAAAGGTGATTTAACACTGAATGCAATGAAACAAACCATGTTGGAATATCTGTATTCTATCAAAAGTTATGGCCGAATAACCAGAAACCTTTTTTATTTACTTGCTTAATAAATTTGATTTCATCGTGAGGGAGGGCTGCAAAATCTTCTTTGACCCTGAGCAGTAGATGCCTTAGCTATGTCACTGTCCCATTTTTCACTCTTTTAAAAGTCTGGGTGTGATGTCACTTCCAGGGCATCATTTTGCATTCAGCACCGGGCTACACTTTCCTTAGCTATGCCACTGCACACGACCAGACGGCATGGGCAAGAGTGACTGGACATTGGAATGAGATCGGGTTCCCAGTGGTTGCCCAACAAGTACACCTATGGATCTGTGCTTGTGCATCTCTTCTCACTCACTCTTCAAGGAGTGAGTAAGGACCATTTAGTAGTGGAGTTAGTAGCTAAAATTGAATTTCTTTCCTTGGAAATGTCCAAAAACATGTGGGGAGGCATGTGCTGAGGATTCGGGACTGCAGCATTAGAGTTTTTGTAGAGAAAATGACAGGATGGATGAGATTGAGATTCACCTTCAGTTAAGCTGCTGACCTGGTTTTCAGGAAAACCACCTAAGCCAGCAGGGCAGGTTAGAGAAGAGTAAGGGCCCAATCCTATCCAACTTTTCAGCACTGGTGCAGCTGCAAGGCTGCCCCTCAGCGAGGGAACAAATGTTCCATTTCCTTGTGGCGATCTCCATAACTAGCTTCCCACCACAGGATGAAATGCACACCCCATTAGCACAGCTATACCAGGGCTGGAAAGTTGGTTAGGATGTGGCCCTAAGTAGCCATGTTTATGGAGAAAGTGGGAGAGGGAAAGAAAGGCAGGAATGCCAGGAAGATCCAGGTTCAAATCCCTGCTCAGCCATGAAACATCCTGGGTGGCGTTGGGCTAGTCACTATCTCTCAGTCTCACCTACCTTGCAGGGTTGTTGTGAGGAAAAAAGGAGGGGCGGAACTTTGTCCACCATCCTGAGCTCCTGGGAAGAAAGGTGGTGTAAAAATGTGAAGTGTCCCACAGCCTAAGAACAGCCCCACTGGATCAGGCCATAGGCCGGCCCACCAAATGCCCCAGGGAGCACACCAGATAACTGGTGCCCTGCCTTGCATCTGACATAGCCGATTTCTAAAATCAGGAGGTTGCACATACACATCATGGCTTGTAACCCGTAATGGATTTTTCCTCCAGAAACTTGTCCAATCCCCTTTTAAAGGCATCTAGGCCAGATGCCGTCACCATATCCTGTGGCAAGGAGTTCCACAGACCAACCACATGCTGAGTAAAGAAGCTGCACACTGCTGCACACAGGATACGATTCTATGCACAAAGCCAAATTCATGCATTGCTGTGAGCCTTTGTGACATGGCTGCTCTCACATCACTGTAAATGACATCGTAAGTGTGGAGCTAACCACCATGCTTGCTTCAAACATTGCAGCAACTCCGACAACATTCAGTTAATATAAATCGAGCCAATGTCTGAAGGGGGAGGGTACATTCTGAAGCTGCTAGAAGGACAGGGACAGCACAGGAGAGGGGGGGATAAGGCATGGGGCTCATGAAATGCCTTGCCCCCAGGGGAATGATGGTTTTCAAGGAAGTAGCAGTGGATCAGGAAGCAAATCTCCAGTCCCAATTCCTGCAGACTCTTCACTGGAGGTACGCAAAGTATGTTGGGTGATGTGAGCCCATCAGGTGCTACTCCGCTTCCAGGCTGCACCAGCTCAAGTTTTGGCCATGTAATTTTTAAAAAATAATCTAGAAGAGATATTATTCAGAGGCTATATAATTACAACTTGCTGTTTTAGTGAGCATTCAAGCATCCATTCAGTCTGATGAAAAGAAAATGAAGAAAATGCGAATCTATTCATTTCTTGTATATAACCCACCAGGATCATATTCAAAAGCTTAATGAGTTGAATAATTGGGCCTTCTTTTCTATGCACCAGCAACATGCCCTTCTCCACAATTAAAATGGCATCAGACTGGGAAATCTGAACCTACCACTCAACTCTCCTCGTAGAAGCCAGCAATGTGTGAGAAAGGTCAGTCGTGTAAAAGAAATTAAACAGGTTCTGCAGCAAGGATTTAACTCAGATGGGAGACTGAGGCTCTCCAAACTGCAAAGGTGATGAAAAGTTCAGTCAAAGTAAGATGCGCAGAGAAGGGTACTCATTAATGTCTCCAGAGTAGGGCACAAACACTCGGTTCGTTCATATGGTGTACCTATGTGCTTAACGGTGTGATCAGATATGGTACTCATGGGAGAGGGAAGTATAGTACCCCACTCTTGCTTCCCAAATTCTGCTGGCTTCAATGACCTAGTTCTCACGGAGGCCGTGAACCTGTTTGTGGGTAGCCTGCGCCAGACTGCACAGGGATACATGTGTGATTGGATGCTCAGCTGTACAAAAAAAACTCCCACACAGAAAACTAGATGTTAAGGAGAAGGGCTCTGGTCAATCAGCACGCACTGGAAGGAGCAAGAGGAATGTGGAATAGGGCAGGGAGAGGGACATATGGTATGGAGCATGGTGCGGGGAGGAGGGTGGACTGAGACTAGGAGGGGAGACTAGTGTTGCTGCCAGTTCCTATCATCCTTCCTGGCCTTGATATGCCTTCCTGAGTCCACACAGGAAAACCATTCAGGCAAGCGGAGGCTTCCCCCCCCCCCCGGGGAAGGAAACAAATGATCCCTTAACCAGAGGAGACCTATGAGACAGCCCTTCTGCAGGATGCAGTGTGCTTTCCAGTGCTGCTGTGACAGCCCACTTCTACCTAAGTTTTCCAGTGTCAATGTAGTGGCACCAGTGTGGCTTCTGCTGTACCCTGCAGGGAATTTTGGCTGCTGGAAGTCTCCTCACGGTAAGAGGACATTTGTCCCTCTGCACCAGGGTAGGTCCCAAGCAGCCACAATGGTCAACCCAGACCTGCACCAGCAATATTGCTGGTGCAAGTCCTCATTGACCCATGTCAACAGGTCAGGCCCAAGAAGGGGGATAGGAAATGGTGCGAAGCAGCACCATGGATCCTGCCCCCCCCCCCGGGACTGATCTTTGCAGTCTCACCCTGTCACTTTCCCCACCCCATTACACCACTCCCCACCCTGCCCTACCCCTGCATCACACTCCGCTGCTTCAGTGGGCATGGCTCTGGAGCTCGTGGGAAGGCTTCAGCCTTCCTGCCAGCACTGCCAAAAGAGATGCTGATCCAAAGCGCTTTATGGCAGTTTGTGACCGTGCTCAGTCCTGCTGCGCCAGCGGAGTGCATGCTTCGCCAATACCCTTGTTCCATATGCCTTGGCCATAAGCCCCTCTCAACACTGTTAAATGTCGAGCTCCACTAAGCCAGCTGCACAAAGGTTCTTGTGTATGTGTTTGGTTCCCTGGTACGCCACATGTCGCGTGTGTCTCAGAGCACTCCCAATGGCAGCATCAGTGGCATAGCTAGAGGGGGTGCAAAGCACTAAGTTTGCAGGGCGCCCCACTGTGGCGTGCAAATGGCCCATCCCCCTCCCCTTTGGAGACATTCTGGGTGGTGGGAGCAAAATGGCGGTGTACCTCCAAAGGTGGAGGGGGATGGGTCCTTTGCCTGCTGAGGTGAGGCTCCCTGCAAAACACAGTGCAGCCTACGTACACCTCCGTTTTACTCCCACCATCCATGGCTCCAAAGGGAAGGGGGACCTGCCGTTTGCCTGCCGTGGTGAGTCTCCCTACAAAACGTAGTGCTTTGCTCCCCCTCTCGCTTCACCACTGTATTTATTGCAAAACTCAACCCAGAGACTGCAGAGTGCAGCTTGTGGGTACCACTGCACCTACGTTGCATGCAATGGGTGCAAAAAATGTATGTGAGGACAGATTAGCTGTCATGAGTATACTCTATGCCAGTGTTTCTCATACTGTGGGTTGGGGCCCACTAGGTGGGTCGTGAGCCAATTTCAGGTGGGTCCCCATTCTTTTCAATATTTTATTTTTAATATATTCAACTTTATGCTACCATGGTATGCGACTGCATTTGGGGATGTGTTACAGACCTGTACTTTTAACAAGCTCCTATGTATATTCTTTTAACAGTGGTTAGTAAATGGGACTTACTCCTGGGTAAGTGTGGGTAGGATTGCAGCCTAGGATTGTTAAAAAATTTTCCTGCTTGATGATTCCACTTCCGGTCATGACATCACTTCTGGTGGGTCCTGACAAATACTCATTCTAAAAAATTGTGTCCCGGTGCTAAATGTGTGAGAGCCACTGCTCTTTGCAGTTTGTATACTGAATGTAATATGCAAAAAGAACTCCTATTCTTAATGATGGTGCTTTTTTTCTTTTGCATATTATATTTGTACCAATGATTAAAAAGCTTGACCCTGAAAGAGCTGCTGAAAAATAATTTTGCTCCTTTATCTCATGCTAAAATGATTATCACCTCTCCAACATATCCTTTATGCTACCCTCCTCCCCTGGCTTGCTTCATTTTTTTTTCCTTCCCCATTTCATCTCTGCCCACAACTTGATTGGAACATGGGAATATGTAATTATCCAATGCTCCTTTCTTCTTCCCGATTTTAAAAAAAGAGAGGGCGCTCGCGAAGGTGAAGGGTTATGTGGAAGCATAATTAATTGTCTAATATCATCTTAATCAACATTTGTTCCTTTTTAAAGTCTCTCTGCATTCCCTGCCAGGCTGGGGGGGGGGGGAAGGAAGGGAAGCTGAGAGAGAGGTCTCATTAATGATGAGACACATCACAAGAAATGGGTTTTCAGAAGGACGTTTTCATCCATTATTAGGAAAGGAGTTGGAGTGAAACAACATTTTGCTAAGGAAGGTGGATTACGGGGATTTGCAGGCAATGGATTCCCGTGTTATTGAACATGATATTTCCAAGTCACGTGTCCCCATATCACCCTGCCTAATGAATTGAAGTGTCAGGAAATGGGAGGAGGCCATGCAGGGGGAACAGAAATGCAATTTAATGTGACATGAATCATTTGCTGGCCGGCTGTAAAGTATTGATGGAATTCCACATGAAGGGTTTCTATGATAGCTATTGTTACAGGGAGCCACGCTGAATGCGTCGAACAGTGCCTGGGTTTAAAGGCAGGGTGCAGAAAGAACAACGGCCCAAGTTCATTGTGTCACCATTGCGCGGCTATAATTGGGAAAGTAGTACGTCTCATTACGTCCGGAAGCAAAACTTTGAAGCCTCTCTCAACAATTTTGGCATCCTCGGGGAAACAGACGTATGGTGGACCCAAACAAAAGGGAGGGGCACCAGCCTGGGTGCAGTGGATGAGATGATCAGGACTTTGTGAAATGATATCAGTGCCCCAAATTTGTAGTAGTGTATCTGGAAGGATATTCCCAATGTTTGTGACATTGTTAAAGCTTCTTTTTCAAATTCCTTTGTTTCCAGACTACAGGAGAACAAGCCCGAATTCATGCATAGTTAAGACTTCTTAGGAATCTCCTTGAACGTTGCAGTGAGATCACAGCTTCAGGAAGGAGACATACACAGCACCCCAGTGCTGGAAAAACCCAGCAGGGTTTGACTCTAGTCGAGTCACTGCAGAGTCACCACCTTCCATGACTCAACTCAAAAAAGAGTCCCAACGAGAACACCTTCTGAGTCTCCAAGTCACCCTTTAATAACTGTAATGGACTCGAGTCGAGTTGCCCCCTCCCTTTAAAAAGCCCACTGCAGAAAATATTTGGCTGCTGCCAGGCTCCGTGTGTGTGTGTGTGTGTGTGTGTGTGTTTCTTGGAGTTCTCTTTACTCACTCCCCTGCTGTCCCCATCCATCTGAAAATAGGACAGGAGGGGTGGGAGGGACTGCACGAGAGTTGGGACAGAAGCGGTGAGAGGTCATGTGCAGCAGCTTGGAGGCTTACCAGGACAACCCAATCCTTGGCAGCCCTACTCAGAAGTAGTCCCACTTCAGCTAGTCATTCAATGAGGGTTGCTCCCCCAAGAAGCCATAAGGTTGGAAAGCAGAACCAGGCAGAGAGTTTTCTTGTGCCTTCCTGCACTTCTACAGCCAACTGTAAGGCAAGAAACCCTTTGGTTTCCTCCTGCTCTCCCTCAGTCAATAAGAATATCCAAATGCCCATCCTTTGTTCAATGATCATCTGTTCCTTCCTTCCTATCAGAGATGGGGAAAAAGAGCTCACTCCCATCCAATTCATTAACCCTTCCCTGCCTCCCAGAATGCTGGCCCCACGACATTTTTTCATGTGGCAGGCACCCCCAGACACAGGCAGGCTCGAGCCTGCATGCATGGGAATAAGCGCCGAGTCAGGGGCTCTACACGAGTCTTTTTCAGAGTCTTCCACGCACGCGACTCTTGAGTCGCCGAGTCACCGAAAAACATTTTTGATACTCGAGTCTGAGTCACCTGACTTGAGTTCCCAACACTCCAGCTCCCCCACCCAGACAGCCCAAGCCTCTTCTGGATCGGGCTCTCATGAGCAGCTAGTGGAACTGACCTCCGCTGTTGTAAAATGGCTACTGATGGAGCACACAGCAGGAGGTGAAACAGGAGAGGGAAAGGGGAGTAACGGGTAGCAGGGTCTGCAAGAGGGAGTGAATTTGGTAGCAACGGTGTAATAATAATAATAATAATAATAATAATAATAATAATAAAACTTTATTTTTATCCCGCCCTTCTCCCTAACGGGACCCAGTGTACACTGGACCCTATCCTACTTTTTTCGCAGCCTCCCTTTTCTGTCTTCAGATTTGTGCCGGCTAAAGAGTTTAGCATATGTGGCTTTTATAGGGTAAGCAAGTTTGGTCACCCCACAATATGACAATGACTATGAAGACCCGTCTAACTATTTAAAACAAGTTAAAATCAAGTCTCTAAAAGGAAATAATATGCCTTTACAAGGTAGCAAATTTATTTATTTTTAACCTCCGGAGACTTGCTGGAGCCCACACTGGCCTGACGCAACTGCTCTCAGTGTGAGGGCAACTGTTTGACCTCTCACGTAAGCTGTGGGATGAGGGCTCACTCCAATGCTTGCTGTTTCACGTCTGTGATGCAGTAGCGGCAGCAAAGGAAAGGCCAGCCTTGCTTTGTGCAAGGCCTTTTATAGGCCTTGAGCTATTGCAAGACCTTCATTCATTCATATAAGTTCATCTTTAATATATTCATTTATATAAACTTATGTAAATTTATTCAAATTTCAAATGTAAATTGATTCTTTTTTTCCCCAGCCCCCAAAACAGTGTCAGAGAGCTGATGTGGCCCTCCTGCGACAATCTTTGGACACCCCTGACCTAGAGAAAGAGGCCTTGTACTAGTTAGTTGGCAACCTTCAGTCTTGAAAGACTATGGTATCGCGCTCTGAAAGGTGGTTCTGGAACAGCGTCTAGTGTGGCTGAAAAGGCTGATTCGGGAGTGACAATCCCTTCCACACTGGGAGCAAGTGCAGTCTGTCCCTGGCCTGTCTCCCTGGCTATGGGCCTTCCTTCTTTGCCTCTTAGCCTCAGACTGTTGGCCAAGTGTCTCTTCAAACTGGGAAAGGCCATGTTGCACAGCCTGCCTCCGAGCGGGCCGCTCAGAGGCCAGGGTTTCCCACCTGTTGAGGTCCACTCCTAAGGCCTTCAGATCCCTCTTGCAGATGTCCTTGTATCGCAGCTGTGGTCTATCTGTAGGGCGCTTTCCTTGCACGAGTTCTCCATAGAGGAGATCCTTTGGGATCCGGCCATCATCCATTCTCACGACATGACTGAGCCAACGCAGGCGTCTCTGTTTCAGTAGTGCATACATGCTAGGGATTCCAGCACGTTCCAGGACTGTGTTGTTTGAAACTTTGTCCTGCCAGGTGATGCCGAGAATACGTCTTGTACTAGCCTTGTACTAGCAAGGTGCATTTAGCCAACTCATAGATTGCTCTCCCCCTCTCCTTCAGTTGCAACAATATTATGCCCCCCCCCATACACACACCTTACATCTGCCCCCTGTCCTTATGCCCTGATCCTATCCTTCCTCTGTACTGTATCCAGTGGGGAGGATCAGGAGACTTTGGAGGGAAAGGAAATTGAAAAGCAAAATGCAGCAACAGGTGAGAAGGAGGCCACACTCCAGGAGTGGCACCATACTGATTTGCCTTTGATTGAAGTATGTTCATGGTGGTGGGGGGGGGGCTAAATCAGAGGTGGATTGGAGCAGGGATGTGACCAGGGCAGTTTGGGGGGGGGGGAATGAGATCTGGTGCTCCCATCCCAGCCTGACATGCTTCTTGGGCCAGCAAAATAGCTGGCATAAATCTGAATAGGTACACAGAGCAGCGGAGGAGGCTTTCAAGCAACGGTTTTTGATTTGTAGTTTCATTTTGCATGCTGTCTGAGGATAGGAATAGGCCATTAGGCTCATATGAACATGGTCTTCTGTTCTTCCTTCAGCAGATGGCAAGCAGCAATTCCCTGAACTCACATTTCTTTCCCCCACCCCACGACTCTGCCCACCACAATGGCTTCCTTGTTCCTCTCATGCTACAAGAGCCACTGGATTTCTCTTTCAAAAAATAGATATACAAACAAACAAACAAACCCAAGTTAGATTTTATCTGTTCCTAAATAATTTGGCATTTAAGAGAAGCAAAGGACATAGATTGAAAAGTCTCACTATACTCTCAAATCACTTCAGGACTTCAGAGTTTCAGGACTTAAGAAAAACGTACCCTTGAATCACTTCACTATGTTAAGCTATTTCTTGGTCTCCCCGCGGTATCATTTTCTCTGAACCACACCCAGCAGTCAATTATAGAAGGTGAAATGAGGACAAGTGAGATAAACCCTAGAAAAGGAATTTGCTCGCTTTTGATGACTCGGTTCAGGCCCCCGAATGCTGTAGTGACAGAGCTTTCAAACTGCATATTAAAGAAGCTCTGCACTGCACATGAGTGTGTTCTCTGAGCTTCTTGGATAATTTATCAAAGTCATCATTTCGGATACACCAGTCAGTGGCATAACTTGGGTGGGGCAGCAGGAATTCCTGCTTCAAGTGTCATAGAACATAAGAAGAGCCCTGCTGGATTAGGCCTCTGACTCTGGATTTAATGTTGTGCAGTACTCAGGACCTGGTTAGAGAGGTCAATGTTACTGAGCCATTGGGAACAGTGATCATGCTGCGATCCGTTTCGACATGCACATCGGGGGAAGAATACCAGGCAAATCTCTCACAAAAACCCTTGACGTCCGACGAGCGGACTTCCCTCAAACGAGGAGGCTGGTTAGAAGGCGGTTGAAAGGGAAGGTAAAAAGAGTCCAATCTCTCCAGAGTACATGGAAGCTGCTTAAAACAGCAGTAATGGAGGCCCAGCGGAAGTGTATACTGCAAAGGAGGAAGGGCTCAACTAAGTCCAGGAGGGTGCCCGCCTGGATAACCAACCAAGTTAGAGAGAGAGCGTAAAGGGCAAGGAAGCTTCCTTCTGTAAAAGAGAGCAACTAAGATGACTACTGGGCTGGGGCACCTTCCTTATGAGGAAAGGCTACAGCGTTTCGGCCTCTTCAGCCTAGAAAAGAGACACCTGAGGGGGGACATGATTGCGACATACAAAATTACGCAGGGGAAGGCTAAAGTGGATAGAGAGATACTCTTTACACTCTCACATAACACCAGAACCAGGGGACATCCACTAAAATTGAGTGTTGGGAGGGTTAGGACAGACAAAAGAAAATATTTCTTTACTCAGCGTGTGGTTGGTCTGCGGAACTCCTTGCCACAGGATGTGGTGATGGCATCTGGCCTGGACGCCTTTAAAAGGGGATTGGACAAGTTTCTGGAGGAAAAAATCTATTATGGGTTACAAGCCATGATGTGTATGTGCAACCTCTTGATTTTAGAAATGGGCTATGTCAGAATGCCAGATGCAAGGGAGGGCACCAGGATGCAGGTCTTTTGTTATCTGGTGTGCTCCTGGGGCACACCCTCTCTGGTGTGCTTGGTGGGCCGCTGTGAGATACAAGAAGCTGAACTAGATGGGCTTATGGCCTGATCCAGTGAGGCTGTTCTTATGGCCAAAGGCCCATCTAACCCAGATTCCTGCATGTCACAGCGGCCTACTAGATGTATTAGGGAGCACACAAGACAACAAGATACCTGCATTCTGTTGCCACTTCCTTACACCTGGCATTCTAAGGTTGCCAACATCTAAAACCAGGAAATTATACATACCCATCATGGTGTGTAACCTATAATGTTTCCTCCAGGCCACCAGGATACAAGTCTCTTGTTCTGAGGTCTTGTGTATTCCGAAGCACCAGGTGGGCCACCAGGTGACATACAGGAAGTTGGACTAAATGGCCCTTGGGCTGATGTAGTGGGTCTCTTCATATGTTCTTATCAGTTCACCACTCCCCCTCAACTCACTTCTCGTAGCAGGCACTTTAGTGAGCCTTATGGTTACACCAGCCCTTCCAGACAGACTTGCTTTCCAACATGATGTTTCAGTATTCATTGGATTTTACATTCTCAGCTTTTCAGGAATATGTGTGAAAGGTATTGTAACATATCACAGCAGGTGTTTTAGTTCTTCTCTAAGCCACAATAACTTATCCTCTAGCTAGAGGTGGGAGAAAATGGTGATAACGAAATGAAAACACATAATACCGGTTTCTGCACTTCCACCTTTGGAAAACACCCCAATTCTCTCCCACTGTCTTTTTCCATCTCTGTTACCCCTGCTTGATATTTTCTGTCATCTCTGCCTTCCCCCCAGCAATCCTAAAGCCCAGTTTTAAGGGCTGCTTCTAGCCAGGCCCGCAGCCCTGCAACTGACTGTGATCAGCCATCATTTCTCCCAGTCCGAAGAGGGCGACTGGCAGTGTCTCCTAGTGGCCACAGCTGAGTTCATTGGAACATCAGCTGCTGCAAGGGCAGAGAAAAGATTCCAATATGTCCCCAGATCTTAGACACCTATTTTGCCATCTAAATACATAAATAGGTCATGGCCTTCTTTCAATTTCATGCAAAAAGATCTTAGTCGCTAACATCTATCATCAATACACCTGAAGGAGTTTGAGTGCCAATGCTAGATTTGCAAGAAATAAATTACTTTTTTATTCACACCACAATAAATGGCTTCAACTGCAAATATAGTGTACTTTCTTTCATGTTAGAACCTTATAAGCTGTACATTCTTGCCACAATTACCTCCTGAAGGCTGTCTTCTCTCAGGATGATTTATGGACTCCCTCGTAAGGACAAATTTTTTGATAATGCCAGGCAGCGGTGAGGAGTCATTCTTTCCCCCTTTTTACTCTTTTATTTTTAAATAGACTCCAATCTGAAATACTGTATTTGACTTGATCAACTTCATAACCCTTCACTAAGGGTCCTGAATGGCAACAATCCATCCTGCAGTCACTCCACTAGACAAAACCAACTTGAAATCAGCTTTTAAGAGACCAAACTAAACCCAAAGGACCTATATAAAGTGGTGGTCCATGAGAAGAAGGCCATAGGCCTCTGTAGATGTTATCTAACTGTGAAGACTCTTCAGGTGTCCATAAGCATGTCAGCAAGCTCACCCACACCACTGTAGCAACACCCATCCTCTCTAGGGACAGCATTTGTTCTCCGCCGGCAAGCATTACCCCACAATATGGTTTGTCCCCCGATTACAAATTCTGAATCATTTACAATCATGGGAAGAAAGTCACATGATAGACCACATTTGCTTATGGAGACAAGAGTGGGGAACGAGTGACAACAGTGGTGTGCAAAGTGGATGGCAGCCGGTGCGCCCCCCTGCAGTGTTCTAGGTATTTCCCAGGTTTTCCACAGGGAGTGGGGTGCCCAGCACTTGCTCTTTGAGTCCTCAATAGAGTGATGCTGGGCCTGCTTGCCCTCTCTTGGCCCAGTTTGACTCCAAAATGAAGCCATTTTGGAACAGGGTGTGCTTCAGGCACAGGTGTGGGGGTGACATAGTGACATGGGGGGAGGCAGAACTCTTCTGAGCTACAGAGTGCATTATTATTATTATTATTATTATTATTATTATTAATTTATACCCCACCTTTTTGCCCAACGGGCACACAAGGCGGCTTATAAACACTTTAAAAATACAACATTTAAAAACAATCATTAAAAACAATTTACAATAATTAAAAAATCTAAAAACAAACAAACCCCGTGGATTTTCATATAAAAAGCAAGAACGCCAGCCAGCCTGTCAACAATTAAAAGCTTTTTGAAATAAAAAGGTCTTCGGTCCACGCTGAAACGTTAGCAACGAGGGAGCAGTTCTCAGTTCTAAGGGGAGGGTATTTCACAGTTCGGGGGCCACCACTGAGAAGGCCCTCTTCCTGGCCGCCACCCCCTCACATCTCTTAGTGGCGGCACAATCAAAAGGGCCCCCCAGATGATCTAAGAGCATGGGCAGGATTGTAGGGAAGGAGGCGGTCCTTCAAATACCCCGGACCCAAGCCATAAAGGACTTTAAAAGTCAAAACTGGCCCAATGGCCCAATCTTACAGGCACACTGAGCCACCAGAACTCCTCTGTGTGCCCGCTGTCATCTAACAAGCCCCAATACTTGTAAGTTAGCATGGAGAGCGGATGGTAGGTGGGTGGAATGGAGCAGGGTGAAACAGGGAGGAAATCAAGGTTCGGAAGGGTAGCATCAGTGGCACTAATGCAGCCTATTCCCCTTTCTGACCTCAATCCGCCTTCCCAAGGTTCGCTTGGACTTGTACCAGCAAAACTGCTGGTGCAGCTCAGTGCAGACCCATTTGAGAAGCAGAGATGTACACCCGGGCAAGGAAACAAATATTCCCTTATCTGAGGAGACCTCTTCGAATGTTCCCCCTTCTGCAGGATGCAGCATGCACTTTGGTAATGTAGCTGCATGAGGAGGGGGGGGGTGATAGGATTGGGCTGTCAGTTGTGGAAATGAGGCTTTCAAGTGCTGGTTAAGCTCCATGGTTAGAGAATACTGCATAGAGCTACAGTGGTGGAGAAAAATATTTAGGAAGACCATCCTAATTTGAATTCCCTTAGGACTGGATACTTTCTGATAAAAAGAATGTGGACATTCACTTACTGAGTTTTTTTGTGTCATATGTTAGTCACCTTTTTTTTTTTTTTTTACACAATCAGTTACATAGATAACAATGGGAGACAACCAAGAGAGCCATCAGTTTGAATGAACAGACATTTGTCCTTCTTCCCTAGAAGAAAACTAATCTCAATCTTGGAAGTAGGACATATTTTTAATCAGAGCAATGGCATTGAGGAAAAGATTTGTTCATTTATGTTTTAAATGTGTAGGCCACTTTTCTGTACAGTGCCCCAAAGAAGCACATGTCAAATTAAAATATTTTACAGGTATGTATCGTCTGTCTGTCTGTCTGTCTATTATGACAAAAAAATAGCAGAGTGATCTTCATTAATTTATGAAAGATTAATGGGGTAGGGGACCAGGCAGTCTTCCCAGGAGAGGGAGTTCAAATTTGAGTGCTATGACCAAGAAGGAATTGCAACCATCGATCATCAATACAGTATTGGCAACCTTCAGTCTCGAAAGACTATGGTATCGCGCTCTGAAAGGTGGTTCTGGCACAGCGTCTAGTGTGGCTGAAAAGGCCAATCCGGGAGTGACAATCCCTTCCACAGCGGGAGCAAGTGCAGTCTGTCCCTGGTCTGTCTCCCTGGCTATGGGCCTTCCTTCTTTGCCTCTTAGCCTCAGACTGTTGGCCAAGTGTCTCTTCAAACTGGGAAAGGCCATGCTGCACAGCCTGCCTCCAAGCGGACCGCTCAGAGGCCAGGGTTTCCCACTTGTTGAGGTCCATCCCTAAGGCCTGCAGATCCCTCTTGCAGATGTCCTTGTATTGCAGCTGTGGTCTACCTGTAGGGCGCTTTCCTTGCACGAGTTCTCCATAGAGGAGATCCTTTGGGATCCGGCCATCATCCATTCTCACGACATGACCGAGCCAACGCAGGCGTCTCTGTTTCAGCAGTGAATACATGCTAGGGATTCCAGCACGTTCCAGGACTGTGTTGTTTGGAACTTTGTCCTGCCAGGTGATGCCGAGGATGCGTCGGAGGCAGTGCATGTGGAAAGCGCTCAGTTTCCTCTCCTGTTGTGAGCGAAGAGTCCATGACTCGCTGCAGTACAGAAGTGTACTCAAGACGCAAGCTCTGTAGACCTGGATCTTGGTATGTTCCGTCAGCTTCTTGTTGGACCAGACTCTCTTTGTGAGTCTGGAAAACGTGGTAGCTGCTTTACCGATGCGCTTGTTTAGCTCGGTATCGAGAGAAAGAGTGTCGGAGATCGTTGAGCCAAGGTACACAAAGTCATGGACAACCTCCAGTTCATGCTCAGGGATTGTAATGCAGGGAGGTGAGTCCACATCCTGAACCATGACCTGTGTTTTCTTCAGGCTGATTGTCAGTCCAAAATCTTGGCAGGCCTTGCTAAAACGATCCATGAGCTGCTGGAGATCTTTGGCAGAGTGGGTAGTGACAGCTGCATCGTCGGCAAAGAGGAAGTCACGCAGACATTTCAGCTGGACTTTGGATTTTGCTCTCAGTCTGGAGAGGTTGAAGAGCTTTCCGTCTGATCTGGTCCGGAGATAGATGCTTCTGTTGCAGTTCCAAAGGCCTGCTTCAGCAGGACAGCGAAGAAAATCCCAAACAAGGTTGGTGCAAGAACACAGACCTGCTTCACTCCGCTTCGGATGTCAAAAGGGTCTGATGTGGAGCCATCGAAGACAAATTGATTGTCTTCGATCATCAATAGCAATAACAATATTTATAGGCTGCTTTAAAAATAAAAGTTCACATCTTCCTGGCGGATATCAAAGGGCAAACAGGTGCATGCAAGAAAAGACTGTCCTTCAGACCCAAACTGTTCAGACTTTTAAAGGTACTGACACTTTGATTTCAGGAACGCAATAGAAGCAAATGCAGATTGAATAGAAATGGAGTCAGACATTAACATCCACCTTTAGTGCCATGGCGCCGTACCAATCTACCCCCTTCCCTGGCTATCCATACACTTAGTGTACAAATGTATACACATATATACAGTTAACACTGTAAAGACTCTTCATCCTGCACTAATGTAGTATGATTTTGGATGTTGTCCAAATAATTGCTATCACCATTGCAGTAGAAGGTTAAAGTAAGAAATATAGATATGAAACAGTGGCGGACCTGCCAGTAAGTAAAAGGGGCAAATACAGAGCCTTGCGTGCCTCTAGGACCGCATGGAAGCCTCACTGAGGCTCCCAATGCAGTTTGAAGCTGTGCTTCTGGTTTTCTGGAAGCACAATTTAAGAGCCCAGGGAAGCTTCAGTAGGCTTCCCCAGTGTGTCCTAGAATCATGTAAGGCTCCATGTGCTCCAGGTAAGTGGGGGGGGGCAGATTTGTGCATGGAGCATCCCATGGGGAGCACCATCACAGACCTTTGTCCCACGGTGTGGGGCTGGGGAGGTCTGCTGCTGGTACGAAATGATAGAAGAATAGCGGAGCAAATATAACTGACCAGCAACTGAATGATATTGAACAGATACCTGTTGTAATTCTGGGAGAATGGGACAGAAGAAGACAGCATTTCTCCTGTGGGCAGCGTGCATCTCACTTGCCTGCAAGCCATCATTGGACAACTGTCACTGACAGGTAATGCTAATACAGTTGGAAGATACCGTAGATGGTTTCGTGGGCTTGAGGATAATTCAGTCTGCCTAAAAAGACATAAGCTAATTTTGAATGAAATCCCTTTACTGTCATCTGCTACAGCACATTCAATTTAGATAAATCCTTGGACCGAGATTCCT
The DNA here is from genome assembly GCF_035046505.1 of Tiliqua scincoides. Taxonomy (NCBI): domain Eukaryota; kingdom Metazoa; phylum Chordata; class Lepidosauria; order Squamata; family Scincidae; genus Tiliqua; species Tiliqua scincoides. The sequence goes on along the minus strand of NC_089824.1, from coordinate 8,397,242 downwards.
CAGACTGAGATATGCTGCTAAGCAAATAGAGGCAGAATTGGGATGTTAATAGCACCCAAATGAATGCTCAGATTTTGTGCCCCAGCTTCGAAAAAGAAATCTATAGAGATACAGTATTAACAAAAATTTAATGATGGCAAACAAAAGGTAAAGCGGAAAGGTTAGCAATTTTCGAGAGACGGAGGAAGTTCAGAAGTGCTTGCACTTTCATAGCAAGTGGAGTGCGTATTCGAGAAGCAGTGTTAGCTGGCTGGTCTATATGTTAAATAGACTGTAATTTGGAAGACAAGTAGAACTGGAGGACTTCCATTACCTTTGAAGTGCAGGCAGCCAAACAGAGTGCAACATAATCAATGACGGTACACAATCTCCACGTACAGTGGTGCCTCGCAAGACGAAATTAATTTGTTCCGCAAGTCGTTTCGTATTGCGAAAATTTCATCTTGCGAAGTGCGGTTTCCCATAGGAATGCATTGAAATTTAGTTAATGCGTTCCTATGGGCAAAAAAAGTCAGAACAAAGTCAAATTTGGTTTACAAAGTGTTTATTAAGTACTCTTTAAAGGCATACATACTGTACAGAGGATTTCAAAAATTTCAAGCACAAAACTTCAACTTTTAATTTTAAAAATTAGTCTTGCGAAGCACGGCCATAGAAAAAATTAGTCTTGCGAAGCAAGGCATAGAAAAATTCGTCTTGCGAGTCACCAGAAAAAATCACAAAAACGCTTCCGTCTTGCAAGTTTTTCGGTGTGCGAGGCATTCGTCTTGCGAGGCACCAATGTACTTGCAAACTTGTCAAATCCGAGGCTTCCAACACTAGATGCACGGATTAAATATTATCAGCTGAATTCAGGGCTTGCAAGAGTGAAAGAAAGATCATCGAAAGGAACTCTTCCTGTCCTCTTCAAAGCTTCCCCCTGTGCCCCTGAAAAATCTGTCTTGGGAGTTGCAACTGAGTTGGGCACAGAAGTTGTGGAGGAAAGGTGAATTGGAAAGGTGCCAATTATTTGGTCCAGACAATTGTCCTCCCCGTGTTAACTCACGATGGCTTCCAACAATGAAACACTAAAATATAGCAGGATACCGTACTAAACGACAAAGCTACAAGGATTAAAAACAGCAAACTCAACAGAGGCATAAAGCAGTGATTTTCAACCAGTGATCCACAGCACATTGGTGTGCCATGAATGGTTCGCAGGTGTGCCGTGACAGTTTGGGGTACAGTCATTTATTAGTAGGGCCTTTGGGCAGTGGTGTTGCTAGGGGGTTCAGGCTGCACCAGGTGACACCACTACTAGCCCAAATTTTAAAATCTTGGTATTTTTTTAATAATACCATCATCGTATATATCTATTTATTTATTTGTAGAATTTATATCCCGCCTTTCCACTCCAGAAAGGAGCACTCAAGGCGGCTATGTGATTTGATCAATTTGATGTGTAATTTCATGCAGAATGCAATGAAACAAACCGAGTTGAAATAATTCTATTCTATCAAAAGTTATAGCCATAAAACCAATGAGGCGGGGCAATGGTGCATCACCACACCCACCGCCCAGGTCATTGCCCCACCCAATGCGTGGGAGGAGGTCCACCATGGGAATGACACTCTCCCATTATGGGGCCTCCTATACTGGGTGACACAAACAATTGTGACACCACTGCCCTTTGGAGATGTGAGCCCCCCACCAGCAGCATGGTGTGCCCTGTCAATTGTAAAAAAACTGATGAGGAATCAGCATCAGGAATCCCCTGGGTACAAACCCAATTGGCATCTGATCCAATGGATCAGATTAATCCTTTTTTTTTTTTTTGCCCAGTTTAACTTCCAAATCACTTGTTGCCAGGTGTTATTTAAATAGAGAAGATCCCCAATTTACATAAGCCTTGAGATACATAATTTAAAACTTGCACAAGTCATCCTGTAAGCCATAACAATGACAAATGGATGCCTGTCTTTTTTGCACAATTCCTTCCCTCACCTCCAAAAACCCCTACACAGAGCTGTGCAAGTAAGGGAGCCAGAATGGAACCATTACATAAGTCAGAGAGTGCTGTTACTCATTAATGTGACATAGGAGAAATTTATATTATGTGCTAGGGTGGGAAGTGGGAGGGTCAGGTATGTTGCTGGGAAGAGAGGGGAGGAATCGGAGACAGGAAAGAGGTGGTATGGATCTGGAGTGATAAGACCCCTATGATGATCTTATCCACTGTTTCAAACCTCCCTGCCTTTAACCTTTTTCTCCTCCTCCAAGATAGGCAACATATGTCCAAGGAAAACCACTACCACTTGGCCAACCTATCAAGATGTCAGTAGAATGTTGTCAGGGGTCGAGCCCTTGTCCGACCCCTGCTTTACCTGGCTGCAGGCCAGGGGCAGAACTGCCTGGCTATAGAGCTGCCACCACCTCTCCAGCTGACCAGGTAAGTCGTAGGGCAGCTGGGTGGGAGAGACCGTCCCCCCAGGGCTCACCTGACCTGAGCAGTGAGCAGGGCCGGGTCACCATTAACCACCAAAGAGGAGGGAAGCAGGCCAGGGTCAGGGCCCCTTTAAGCCTAGAGAGGGAGGAAGGGGAGGAGCTGAGGGTGTGGCTGGGGAGGATAAAAGCAGGGAGGCCTGTGATGACAGGCAGTTCTAGAGAGGGAAGGTAGGAGGCTGGAGCACCTGCCTGAAGACCAAGGGCCTCAGATCCTGCCTCCAGGGAGGAGGACAAGGGTGTCGTGAACCCCCTCCCCCTGGCTTGGTCTGAGGCTTCCCCTGCAAGGAACCCCAAGGAGGTGGACACCCCACCCAGGGGTCCTATGAGACCATCCAGCCGACCCTCGGCACCCCGCCAGATGACGCCCTGAGATCCCCCCTTTTCGGGGCACCCCCTCACAAATGTATTTTTATGCACCTCTTGAAGGCTGCACATTGTCCAAGTGTCCCCCCCCCACCCACTGGAGGAATGGGAGGGGATTGGGGCCAAAGTCTCTTTATAAATATTTCTAAGAAGAAACGGGAATTAACCAAGCTTTTGGCTCTTGCTTGTTAGTTTTGTAGGAAAACCTCTGGTGACATACTTATTTTGATCTCCTGGCTACCCATCTCTGCAGGAGCAGTTCAACCCCGAACACAAGCAGAAGAGCATCTTTGTTACTGATAAGCAGCGAATGTGTGGGGAGAGGGAGAAATGCTGGCAACAGCCCTATAATTGGAAGGGAATAAAACCTTGCTTGGTTCCTTTCTTCTCTGCATAGTTGCTTCCAAAGCAGCCTGCAGACAACGTGTGCACTGAAATATTTCAAAACAGTCGCTGTAGGTGTCATTTTTGCTAGATGTAAAATCCTTTACGTTGACAAAATAGTCGACATTATTTCTCTCATTTCATTCTGGGCTTTGTGTAAAGTGGTGACTGAACTCTTCAAAACATTTCAGCACCGATATCCTTCAGCGTGTGTAAGCTGGCAAATTTTGTCGGGCACCATCTTTCAAGGAGGAAGCGATGGATGGGTGCCCTGTCTCTTCTGGAAACCAAACAGACCAGAAACAACACAAAAGGTGCAAAGTCAGAGCACCTCACAGAACTGTGTCATCCATAAATTCCAGAAGGTTCTCCATGGCTCCAAAGGGCTTTGATGTTCTGACTTGGGGCCAATGGTGTAGCTAATGAACGTGTAGCCTGGTGCAGAGCTCAAAATGATGCCCCAGAAGTGATGTCACAACCAGAAGTGACATCACACCCGGGCATTTTTAAAAGTGCAAATTGGGGGGCAATCTGCCTCCTCCCCCCAGTAGTTCACCACCCATTTTATCTGCCACCTCCCCTCCCCCCCCAGCCAGTGGCAAAGCTAAGGCATCTGACTGCTACTTGGGATCAAAGAAGATTTTGTAGCCCCCCCTTCACAACAAAATCAAATTTAATTAAGTAAATAAATAAATAAAAAGTGTGCCCCTTATTGGTTAGAGACACCGTGCTTTAATGAAGAGGGATGGTTATTCTCTTTCTGTTAAATATAAGAGGAGCACCACTTGAAAAAGTGCCTTTTTACCAATTAGCAGGACTAGCTGTATTATAATACATGGAAATGAGAGCTGATTCATATTAGCACCTTATTAGTTCCATGCTGAATCATAACAACATCTCATTGGCTCTCAGAACAATCAGTCTCATAGGTCAGTTTTGAGTTAAAGAAATACACTTTTTGTTCCTTAAGGCAGTTGTGTTTTCGTTTGCTGGTTAATTGGCCGTAACTTTTGTTAGAAAACAGATATTCTAATGTGGGTTGTTTCATTGCATTCTGCATCAAATTACTTTTCCAATGATATATTACATGATGGTATTATTTGTACATACCAAGATTTTTCACAATTTTGGCCACTAGGGTCAAGCTCACCTTGTTGCCTCCCTACAGCTTGTTGCCCAGTGCAACTGCTACCCCCTGCACCCCTTAGCTACGCCACTGCTTGGGGCCCAATCCTATCCAGGCCTTGCACTTCCAGAACTCCTGTTGCAGCTGTGCAGGGCCCTTTACGGTGGTACAGAAGTGGGGCCACAGTTGGGTGCTTCCAGGCTGCTGCTGCAAATGGCCAGGGTGACAAGTTACAATGGAGGACAGAGTGCCTATCCCTTTAACCATTGTATAGAAGAGGGAATCTTGGCAGGTGCAGCTTTTTAAACCCTCCCATGTTGAGCTGCACCTGCCTAAATCCGCTCTTCTATACAGTGGTTAAAGGGGTAGGCGCTCGGTCCTCCATTGTGTCTGGTCACCTTGGGCATGACACATATGGCAATGACTCCCTGACACTCTGCAGCTCTAGCTCAGTTGGAGACTGGGGCGTGTTGTGTGGGGAGGGGGACGGCAAGGTGGAGGAGAGGAAAGAATGGGGGTCTCAGTGGCACTAGCATGCACCACGATCCTATCCCCTCTTTTGGAACCCTTCCTTCCTTTCTCTTCAAACATATGCCCGCTATATAGCTGGTGTGGGTTCAAGGAGGCTCAGAGGCCACCAGATTTCCTGTACTTACGTAAGTAGAAAATACATCTGACAAGCTTCCTGATCTCTCCTCCCCTCATTGGCTGCAGCGCATGCTCTATCAGCCTGGTTGCGCATTGTGGTACTGGGAGGAGGAGAGGATTGGGCAGTTCATGTGTTGACTTTGGCAGCAACCAAGCAAGGTAGCATTTATGAGGGAAGTGGTGAATTGGGTGGTGAGCAAAAGTTGGGTGATGGGTGGGAATATGAATTACCCAGTTCAAGATACCAGGTTCCAATAAGAGGCAAGTCCAGACCCATGACCCATGCCCATGAAAGAAAGCCTTCCTTTCATCATCTCCCTGCTGCCCTCTTCACTTATGCGCCCTGATTTTATTTAGCTAGTTTGAGGGACACAGCGAAATAAGCTCTTAAAAACGGAAATACATGAATGTTTGTCTCAGACCTGAGCATTAAACATCAAGGCATTCTGGCTTTGATATGTTAAACCTTACACTTCTGCACTATAAAAAGGTGAGCACTACAGTTGAGGTGAAACTACTCTCAGTGCCTTCTGAACATTGCTAGCAGTATAAAAAATGCCTTCCTTTCTGACAGTTGGGAAAATGTTTGCAGATTTATTTACCTTGTCCTCTCTTGATCTCACTTTGCCTCAGTTCCCTTTGATATTGTCATCTTGTGCCCAGGACTGATAGCATGTGATTTAGGGATCAATTTAACGGAGCCTCTGTTCTGCCAGAACATGAATTCCGAGACATGAGGCAGAGACTGATGTCAGGAAGTGTCTGTGGGCCCAATCCACAGACTGGTGCTCACCACTGGTGCGCACTGTTGCAAACATGCTGTTTACAGCCCTCAGCATCGGTGGAGCACTGTTGCTAGCTCAGTGTTGGCTAGTGGCGGTGGACCACCAAAGCTTGGCCGCTTGGCCAGTGAGCGGAGAGGTATGACTGCCAGTGAGCGGAGAGGTATGTGAGACTGCCAGTGAGCGGAGAGGTATGTGGGGGAAGGTGGGGAGGAGGTGTTTCAGGCCAGGGGGAGGTGGAGGTAGGGTGGGGAAAGGACTGGGGGAGGGAGCAGGGCAGAAGGCAGGCGGGATCCTGAACCTCTGTGTTGAGCCATCTGCCGACATGGAGGTTCTTAATCTACCCTTGGGTCGCCGTAGAATCGAGTAGCCTCATTGCGGGGCTACTCACCTCAGCCATGGGAAGGGGGACAAAAATCCCCTTCTCTCGAGAAGGCAGTGGTGGCACTCTGGGGTGTGCTGGATGCAGCGGCAGCCATTTTCAGTGCCACTGCAGCCCCACATGCCCAGCAGCTCAGAAGTGGGCTGCCCATCAAGGCCAGGAAGGGGGTATTATCAGCGGCAGCAGCTCTGCTGATATCATATCCCCCTTTCCAGCCTTGATCCACTGACCTAGGTCCACTTGGACTTGTGCCAGCAACAAGGAGACCCATTGCAAGTCCAAGGAGACCCATTGGAACAGAGAAGGCTTATCTCAGGGAAAGGAATAAATGTCCCCTTACCTTGAGGAAGGCTTTTACATCTGCAAACTCCACAGGATACAGCATATGCCCCCTTGGCAGGGCTGCTTCAGTGCCAGGGCAGTCATGCTGGATTGAGCTGCCCATCATGTGGTGGTCCCTGATTGAGTGGGATCTCCGGCATCTCTCATTCAAGAAAGAAAAGCTATAACAGACTGGGGGGGGGGGGGAGAAAATGGCACCAGAGTAAGAGCAGCAGTCAGAAAAACAAAGGCATTGGACACGAGTTGGAAGCAATGAATATTGGCACAATCAACAAGGATTTTTGGGATGGAATAATTTTTTAACCCACAAAAATTCCTGTATTCAATTTGATGATCAAATCAGAGCAGCATTTCCCAAGCTTTTCAGCACCAGAATCCACTTTTTAAAATGACACTATCAGCACATTCTAGCTTTGTGAGACAAAAAAAGTGTTATTTCATCAGCCACTCAAGCCCCTGGAGTCTGTCTTCTTGAGTGTTTGTGAGCTCCACATTCATCAGATTGGGACCATCAGATTGGGTGAATTTACATTGCCCTCGGCCTACCCTTCGAAGTGGACCGAGGCACAGTAACCTACTCTTGAGTAAACATGCACAAGTGGCTCAGTTTCACTTTCCATCAGGCTCGATACATTTTCTTTATCAGCTTGGGGGGAAGGACTTCCTTCTCAAGAGATTTCTGGGGCCTGCGTTCATCGAATTGGGACTATTCTGGCGTCATTGCATTCCCCTCGCCCTGTCTTTCAGAGTGGACTGAGGCACATTTCTCTACTTATGAGTAAACATGCATGTGCTGCTCTATTTTGGTTTCCAGAGAGCTCAGTACATTTTCCATATTAGCTTGTCTGTTTTTCAATCCACCACAAATTGGGCTATGACCCACTGGTGGGTTGTAACCCACAGTTTGAAAAACCACTGAATTAGCGGATATTCGGTGCAGCCTGATGCCAGCCCTCCAGACCATTTAACACCAATGCCAACTCTCTAGACCAAAAGTGAATAGCTGTTTTGTAACCCAGTGAGGTCCTTCAAAGTCCAGGCAAACGTTGTCTAGATAAGGCAGAATAGGTGGAATCCTAGAATGGTCTGACAACAGACTTTAGCCTCTCTCCAGGAGGCAATTACCTGGCCATCATTTGAAGCCAGTGACCTCTCTATTTCTGGCAGACCTTTCAATTCCAAGGAAGACATCTCCTTTGGAATTTGTACTAGCATCCCGTGACTGAGAGTGCCCAGATAATCACCCCTCTTCAGCGCACTCAGCTATCAGGAGCCTTGCCAAGAATCCTGACCTGAAAGCAGGATCTAGAAGTGGGGGGAGGGAGGGAAATCCTTTGTCGGTTCTAATTAGGATCAACACTTTTTGGCTGTCTTAATCAAATGAGGATTGCTCCCCAGTCTGGGCTGGAAAATTCATTAAAGTGTCTTCGTTATTCCACGCCTTCTGTCTGGTGAGCATCACCTGGAAAATGAAAGAAAATGTATATCCTTTCAAGGTTCATTTGAGAAACGCTTGATCAAGTGAGAGAAAGACTTCCTTCTGGAAGCTCTGCCCTACTTTTGAAGCATTTTTAAACTGGATTGTATTTTTTTAAAGATCAGTCTTCAGTTTGTGTTTTCTCTGCCCTTCTCTTTAAACCCCCATATTTTGATAAAGGATAGCGCCAATCATCTGACAATTAACTAAGGGTATGCAGCACCCCCTCCTTTTGAGATATTATCAAATAGAGTTTGTCTTCCTTTGAAATTCCTTCATTTCTTGCCTGAGGAGACTTCCCCCCCCCCACTTCACTTTGAATTTAACTTTGGTTGAGATTTCTGCGGCAATTATAATAGTGCTGGACCAAAAGTTTTCCAGTGAGAAGTTTGGGGCAAATTCTTGAGAGCATTTGGGGTGAAATATGGGGCAAAACCACCTCAACTTTTTGGAAGGGGAGGGGTTCGACTTCCAGCCACATTCACCAGCATGCCTTCCAACTCCTTTCAGCATTCCCCCCCCCCCCAAATGCCTTGGAGCACTATGTCATGACACCATATGTAATGACACCTCAACTTTTTGAAAAGGGGGGGTCTGGCTGACTTCCACCCTCATTCACCAGCATACCTTCCAACTCTTTTCAGCGTTCCCCCACCAGAATACCTTGAATCACTATGTCATTTTGAGAGGCACTTTGGGAAAAATGGTAACCATTACAGAAAAATGGTGACTGCCAATGGGTGAGTATGTGCCATTTCCCCCAGAATGCCCCTCCAAAAATACAAGATACAAGATTGTATCATAAAGTTTCATGAAGCACACCATGTGGGCCCTTGAATGCATCAATTGTCACATTGGTGTGCCGCAAAAGGTCTTCAGGCATGCCACAGGAGCACAGAGGCTGAAAATCACTGAAAAATTATTCCGAGTTTGGTGGAGGAAGTGGGACAGAATTCATTACTACACACAGTTGTCCTAGAAACAGAGCCACAGAACCCAGAAGAGTTTCCTGGATGTCATAAGTGACATCACTTATGGCAAAGGCCGTAGAGAAGACCATAGAGGTCAGTGTGCTGTGAGACTGAAAGTCACTGCTGTAATAAGTGTGGGTCCTCAGTCAATGCCCAGCTCAACAGAACCACAACATCGACCCTGCTCTGTGGTCTGGTGGATGGATCTGGTAGATACAGCCTTTGGAGCTCATCTGAGTACTGAGCAAGGCCATCACTGCAGCATCAGACAAGCTTTCCGTGAAACCAGTGGCATAGCTTGAAGGGGTGCCAAGCACCAAGTTTTGCAGGCAACCTCCCCACAGTGTGCAAGTGGCCCCTCCCCTCTGGAGCCATTTCAGGTCGTGAGCGCAAAATGGAGGCATACACCTGGCTCCAAAGGAGAGGGGCCGCTCGCATGCCGTGGCGAAGCTTGCTGCAAAACTTGGTGCTTCGCACCCCCTCTAGCAATGCCACTGAATTGAACAGTGTTCTGCTGAAGTCTGCTTCCTGGTAGGCTCAGTTCAAGACCCTTCCCTCCTGCTTTACATTAGACTCATTAGATCTGTTCAGAACCCATCCAGAGGCTTTCTAATCTGAGTTGGTCTTATAATTACTAAGGGCCAAAGACATGACGTTTATTTAATGAAGCTTAACAGGTGAAAGATAAACTGTGTAGAGGTGAAGGGATAGGGCTGTATATTGGCAGCAGAGCCTGTGCATTGCATGAAAGTGCTTTGCTGAAGGTCTCCCCATCAGTCTCTGAAAGCATCTCAAGGTAGGGCTGGAAAAGGCCTCTACCAGTAACCCTGGAGAGTCACTTCCAATCATAGCAGACAAGAGTGAACACATTGAGCCACAGGCTCCATTTTATAATTGGGTAGCTTATCCAAAATGTGCCCTGATCCTTTAAGGCAAATGTTAAAGAAACATTATATGTTTGTTCCTTGAGTGTCTGCAACAAACCTTCGGTTCTGAAATGTTGATCAGAGGCATCACTAGGGTTTGCAGCACCTGGTACAAGAGCTCATTGTGTCGTGACGGACCTCTTACTGTAGCGGACTATTCAGAAAAACTTACAATATCATGCGCACAGCTTAAATACAGTGGCATCACTAAGGTTGGTATAACCCCCACTAACTGTATTTATTTTAATATACAACAGTACTGGTCACTCAACAAAACAATAAACCCACAAAAAAGTGGTTAACTTGATGACACTCACACAGGTGTTCTAGTATTAGCTCTGATACATGGAAATGAGACCTGACTCCTACTAACACCTTATTGATTCCCTGCTGTATCATAACACCTTATTGATCTTTTTTAAAAATGAAATCCACTTTTTGTTACATAAGGCAGTTGTGTTTTCTTTTCCTGGTTAATTGGCCACAGCCTTTTGATAAAATACAGATAATTTAACACGGTTTATTTTGTTACATTCTGCAAGAAAGTACCTTCCCAATGACATAACATGGTATTATTTATATGTACAATTTTTTAAAAGGTTTCCAAAATTTTGGCCACTAGTGGTGTACCACCCTGCCCCCCAGGGTGTCACCCAGTGTGTTTCGCACCCCTGCACTCCCTAGTGACACTAGCTGTTTAAGTCATGTTTATTATGCATCACCATGTCTCTTCTATCTTAGAAGGCCTCTTTGGCCTTTTCTACATCCGGGAGACTCTGTTTTATCTTTTTAATAAGGTGCCCATGTCCTTATCTGGAATTTTCTTATGCTAAGGTCACAATGCAGGTCCCATCATCTTGGGGAGCCTCTCTCATACTTCCACCTCTTGACTCTAGTGAGCTTTTAGCATTTTTCTTCTTCCAAATTGACATTTCCCTTCTGCCATGCAATCTAGGTGGTCACCCTGCCATGTGTGCTAGATGGTCAAACAACCCTGGGGCATGAAGTCATTTCTTTTCCAGTGACACACATTTCCCCTTCATAAGTTTTCAGTACTTATTATATTTCGATGTGTTCTACTGACATTCAGAAACTTCCATTTCCACCCACCCACTACAGATAAATCAGACGCCGAGTTAAATTTGGAAAAAAAATTTCAACCCTGTTGGAACTCGGGGATCAAAAATATGAGATGGTAAGGAATGTAAGTGGAGCATAAAGCGCAGTGCCGTAGCTACAGGGGGAATGGCACAGCACGTACTGCAGGTACCAAAATGCACCATATAGTGACCTCTCCCACTTGCCATCAGTTTCTAAGGCAAGTGGGAGAGTCAACTTACTGTGCTCCCCCACCCCGTAGCAATGCCACTGATAAAGTGTGAGATAAATTAAGTCTAGTTCTAAGCTACATTCTCTTCACAGGCTAACAAGCTTGGGGGGGGGGGGGTTTGCAAACAGGGATAAATGTTCATCCCCACTTACCACTAATGGTCATTCCCTGCTGCTGTCCAACACACAACCCAAACCTAACCTGTACTGGAACAGGCAGGTCAGCTGGCCTGTCCCATATCCAGCATGGGGTTGGGGCTGGCTATGGCTCAGCCCAGGGCAAGGGGAATTGATTCCCCTTACCCTGGGTAACATGGCAGCAATCCAAACTGGGCTACTTGGATCTGCGCCACCTAAAAGGGTTGTACAGATCCTAGCAGCCTGATCTATGCCGGGTCACCTGGGAGTCGGTTTAGGATTTGGCCTAAGCGCCTGGACACACCCTCCAAGATGAGCCTAAGCCCAGTGGAAAGAAAACAGCTGTATAGGATGGAAAGGTGCATAAACATAACAGGATTGGAGTATGTGAAAACTGCACTGGTTGAAATATAGGCTGATGCAGTAATGCAGCCATTACTAATCAAATGTTTATTCCATGCGCAAATGGAGATTGAAAGGAAATCTGTTGATGGGTCTGTTTAACAGCTTTGGCTTAGATGTTCTCAGAAGAAATTTATGAAGCTTCTTATTTTATATGGATTACTCTACATCTCAAGTGTTTATTTACCAGGATTATGTTAGGCTCTCTCCATAAAATTGACAAGATGGAGTTTAAATGAAATAGACTTGCAGAGTGATCAGGTGTCATTCTAAGTCCTGAATGCCCTGGACAGAGGCCAAGGTTCCCCCCCCCCATCATACCATAGGATGCTTTAACCCTGCATATGAGGGTATGCAATTTTGAGAGAGGGGGATGATGGTTGTGGGCCACTGTGGGCCTCCAAAGATGCTTCAATTCATCTACAATATCTCAGGTAATGACAGCAGCACTCCAAAGTATTCTGCCCTATTTCACTTTTTAAATTTCTGTATTGCTTTTTTGCTAAAGGCAGACTGACAAAATACACAACAAAATCACATTCCATAGCAGTTCAACCAAAATAAATCATACTGAAAAGTTTAACTGAAAACAGTGCCAGTTAATCTACCTAATAAACTACGAATAAAGTGGTCCAAGTTAAACCCAAGTTCAGACTGTTGTCTTTGGGGGGGGGGATGCAAGGGTAAATAGAATGCCAGATGCAGGGGAGTGGTAGCGAGATGCAAGTATCTTGTGGTCTTGTGTGCTTCTTCTGATGGCCTCTGTGAGATACAGGAAGCTGGACTAGATGGGGCCTGGGCCTGATCCAGTAGGGCTCTTCTTATATTCTTATGTACCTACCTCTCCTTTTTGTCAAGTCCTGCCTAGCCTGTTACGGACACTGGTGCGCAAGAACCAAGGAGCAAGTTCTTTATGAGGGAATAGGGTCCGAGACTGATGTTTCAAGGGACTCCCATACTGGAGCCTTATCAGCCTTATACCTACTCTTAAGGTCTGAAATTGGCTCCAGAGTTGGTCCTGATCAGACTCAAGGGGCAGACTCAAACTGCAACTCAGAATGCCATTCTTGAAGTTTCATAGGAAGCTCTGGTTCACAAGAGTGGTGAGTGTCTTTTATTATTTATTTATACCATGCAGGGATAGCAGCAGCAGCATGGAAGCTCTTTCGTGTGATCAGCTACCATTGTTCTCCATGATGTAGGGGTGATGTAGCATCATTCCACAGGGATTCCTGGGAATGCATGGCAGCTAGATGGAGCCATCTGCTGGGCATCACTCAGCTATGGCTACTATCGCCTACCAACGTTTGGCATAAAATAGTTTGGTGTTTTTTCAGAAAGGAAACTTCAGCTGCCCCTAACCCTTCCCTGATTAAGAACTTTTCCTCTCCCCCCTAAAGTTCTGAACCCACCCAATTTCATCACATTCAAATAGGGGTAAAACTACACAACTAATATATATATATATATATATATATATATATATATATATATATATATATATATATATATATATATATATAGTATACTATATATATATATAGTATATATATATATACTCAACAAGTGGGAAACCCTGGCCTCTGAGCGGCCCGCTTGGAGGCAGGCTGTGCAGCATGGCCTTTCCCAGTTTGAAGAGACACTTTGCCAACAGTCTGAGGCTAAGAGGCAAAGAAGGAAGGCCCATAGCCAGGGAGACAGACCAGGGACAGACTGCACTTGCTCCCGGTGTGGAAGGGATTGTCACTCCCGGATTGGCCTTTTCAGCCACACTAGACGCTGTGCCAGAACCACCTTTCAGAGCGCGATACCATAGTCTTTCGAGACTGAAGGTTGCCAATATATAATATAATATAATATAATATAATATAATATAATATATATATATATATATATATATATATATATATATATATATATATATATATATATATATATATAATGCCCTTTGTTTCTTTTTAGTAAAACTTAATGATTCACTGTAATTTCTAGTAGTTTGTGTAGTTTTACCCCCATATATGGTAACACCCATATATGGAGTGTTTCCATAAACTAGAAATTTCATAGCTGAAAGCCCCATTTACCTCTGGATCATTCACCCTCACAAGTCTCAATGGGGCAACCAATACCACTTGGCTTGGCCCTCTCATCAAAGAAGTTACAAGCTGACTGCTAGCTACTGCCTCCCACAACAAAGCAACATAGCACCCTCAACTTTGCTGCAAAATCCAAAAGGGGGGCACCCAGAAGAATGCTCCATAGGTGGGCCAGGGGTGTCCAAACATTTTGGCAGGAGGGCCACATCATCTCTCTGACACTGTGTTGGGGGCCAGGAAAAAAAATAATTTGCATTTAAAATTTGAACAAATTTACATAAATGAATATAATACAGATAGAACTTATATATGAATGAATGGTGGTCTTGTGATAACTCAAGGCCTATAAAAGACCTTGCACAAAGCAAGGCTGATCTTTCCTTTGCTGTTGCTTCACAGACATGGAACAGCAAGCAGTGGAGGGAGCCCTTGGTCCACATCTCATGCAAGAGGACAAACAGTTGGCCCTCATGTTGAGAGTAGTTGCATTAGGACAGCGTGGGCTCCATAGATCTCTGGAGGGCCAGAGGCTCATGGGAGACAGAGGGCTCCCCAAGGGACAGATTGGGGTCCCCAAGGGCTGCAAATGACCTCCGGGCTAGAGTTTTGGCACCTCTGGGTTAGGCTAACAGTTCCTAAACTTTCTAGCACTGTGACCCACCATGTCCTCCACAGTGAGTTGTGACAGTATGCTCCCTGTATAGCAAAGGTCCCCAAACCGTGAGGCATAGCTCCCTGGGAAACCATGGAAACCAGCCAGAGGAGCCACGGAAACCTTGCAAAATAACACATGCCCCTATACAATATATCGGATTGTAGCCCTAATGGGGGAACTTTGACCAATAGCCCAGAAGGTTGAGGGAGCCACCAGTCAAAAAAGTTTGGGAACCACTGTGAATGGTTTACAAGCCCAGTGCAATGCAGAAGTAACCTCCAGGGTCTCCCAATAAAGTGTTGGGGTGCTGGAGGCAGCATCATGTCGGGCCCAGCGCAGATAGGGTTATGACCCACAGTTTGGGAAATGGTTTGCTATGCAATTGAATATATCTTTCTTTGAAGTATGGACTGAACCCATCCCCTGCCCTGGCACCTAATAGGCTTCAAAGAGAACCTGATTTTGGTGACTATTCCCGGACAGTCATCTTGAATGTTGGTAGCTCCACCTCCCTCATGTAAGTGCAACAACAAATGACACCATCTCTCTTTGATGATCTATAGCAGCAAAGAGCTAAGAGCTCTCTAGCCCCCAAGAGGTTCAGAGACTATAGTTTTCCATGCTGTGCCTCCCTTGCTCATAGCACACAAGAACTGTTATTTTCATAGCAAACTCAGCAAGACTGAAAAAAATACTGTAGCAAACGACTGAGTGAGTGACTTACATTATGGCAGGATCAGGACCTTCATCATACAACATCTTATCACTCAAAGACAGGAAACCTAGAATATATATAAACCCAACAGTTAACCAACTGGTGTCTGGAGGAAACCTGAGAGAAAGGAAAATATTGGCAGGCCTGGGGATTCCCAACTCATTGACAAATGAAGTACGAACAAGTGAGTGATGGACAATGAGATTCTGAAGTAGAATGTTTGTGACAATGTCTGGGGAATGACTCTGTGCTGGGGTTTTTAAGAAGTACCCTTGTGTCTTTCTAGGGAAGGACTTCTGCTATGGGGATAAGACCTTCTCATGTCACAGCAGAAGAAAAGGGTGCAGTAAGGAAAGAGGATTAAGGCATCATGCCAAAACTTTTCCTTTATAGAAAAGGTAGGTTTTAGTAAGGGATGTGAAGGAAGGAACATTACACAAGCGTCCCAAGAGGCAGTTTCAAACATAAGGGGCAAGAAGGGAGAAAGGGTGTAGATCAGTGGTTCTCAAACTTTTCTAACTGGTGGTTCCCTTGACCTAGTGGGCCATTGGCTGGGCCTCTCCATTAGGATTACAATTCTATACATAGGATTGTATAGGGCAGATTTTTTGGTAAAGATTCCATGGCTCTCTTGGCTGGTTTCTGCAGCTTTCTGGGTAGCCACAGCTCACAATTTGGGAACCATTATCATAGATTGTTAAGGGAGCAGGCAACTTTGGTTGGTTGAGGGAGGTAGAACTGCAGGAATTGGGGTTATGGGCAGGAGTTTAATGAGACTTCAGCTTTGAGGAGTAGGGAGGAGTGAGGTTATGAAAACTTAAGAAGTGCCCTGCTGGATCAAGCCACAGGCCCACCTAGTCCAGCTTCCTGTATCTCACAGTGGCCACCAGAATGCCTCGGAGAGCATCCAGGCCATGGAAATCTTTGGAGTTAAGGATGAGGAAGTTGTCCTGCATGCAAGAGAGAACTGGATGCCAGTGGGTGGGTGGGTGCCAGGATTGTGAGTGACAGGAAGGCAGTAGAGTGGGTGGCATGACTGGTGTGACAAGAGATGTGAATGATAATGATAATAATACAGGTATTTATATACACCGCCTTTCTAGGTCCTCAGATTTCTCCTCAGACTTTATTCAAGGCGGTTTACATAGGCAGGCTAATTTAAATCCCTGAAGGGATTTTTACAATTGAAAGAAGGCTCTATCTTTCAAGAGCTACAACAATTCAGATGTTTTGTTCTGATCTGGCCTCCATCCTGGCCTCCATCCTCCCACGCTCAGAGCAGATGGAATAGCTCGGCTCAGCTTGTAAGCTGCTCCAAGGTCGCACGGTGCCGGTGGCCTCGGACTGGCGACCTTCGGATGTTATCTTCAGGCAAACGGAGGCTCAACCCTCTAGACCAGACCTCCTGCCCATGATTTAGTATGATTTAGTAGCAGCAGCAGAAGGGGAAGTTTTCAGGAGTCCAGGCAAAAGATTGTCAGAACCAGAGTAGAAAATGGATAATTTTTTTGCCTTCTAGTCTGCCTATTTGCATTCTGATCACAAATAAATAAATATAGCCATGAATATATAAAGTTCCATTCATAGATCCATTGTTTCCAGTATTGATGTGGTGAGGAAATAGCTCCCATAGACCATATTCAGGATGGCACCCACTGCCTGCCGTATATGTTAATGATGGCTTGAATTTCACAGTGAGGCAGAGAGCTGAGATGCTTCTGCAAGTGATTAGTTGTGGATGAAGAGAGCCTTCACAGATAGAGCCTCCCTTCTAAGGAGTTTAAAGTCTCTACCATGTTTGGTTAAATAGACAACGAAATGACAGCTTATCCCCCAAAAAGACTCTTAAATTAGAAAGAAATCTGCCTCACATTGAGCTTAAGAAAATCTCGGTTATCTTTTTTTTTTTACCCCTGCAGCCCTGTAAGACATGAAGCGTTTATATAAAACTCAGTCATAGTTAGTGAGACTACATAAAAATCACCAACATGATCTTTGCCACCATTTTCATCATTCAACTTTTGTACAGGAAGCCAGTACTCAATGTGACAATCAAATCAATGCACGTTGGGGGAAAATGTGTGAGAAAAGTGTGGGTTTTCATTTGTCAGCAGAAGGGTATCAAAGATGTTTCTTGGTGGATCACCAAAAGTAAGGAATATGGGTGCCACTGGAGTAAAGGTCATGTTTTGTAGCCGCCTCAGACTCTTTGTAGAGGAGGAATATATGACAATGTCAGTCCTAAAGGTTCACTGGGTCTAGCTGGATTTGGGCAGGCTGGAGTGGGAGATGATCTTAAGGTATCGTATCTGGTATAGGGAAGCACTTTGTCCCACCCCTCCACCAATGGCCACCTTATTTTACATATTTATTTTCATGATTTGAAATTTCTCAGATGTTTCAAACAAGCAAAAACATTTGAATTTTCTTCAACATTTAACTTTCATTGAAATGCAGCTATAGTTTTGCAACCCATTCTTACCCAAGCTTCCTCAGAAGGCAATTTCATGGTGGGGAATCTCTCCCATCCTGGCCGGCAAGATAATTAGGACATATTACACAGGTCAACACACATTTTACTTCCTTAAACATTACACCAATTCCTGGGTATATTTGGGGTGCCAATTCAAAAAATGTTTATCAAATGTTTATGAATTCAAAAAATGTTCATCCAGGGTTTAGGGATAGCCTGCCTATGTGAACTGCCTTGAATAAAGTCAGAGGAGTAATCTGATGACCAAAAAGGCGGTATACAAATACCAGTATTATTATTTGCTAGGTGATTTAAAAACAGCCTTGCTGACCTTTGTGATGCAAGACAGTGTCATTAGGCAGACAATTCAATCAGTCTCTCTCCAGCCAGCCATTTTCAACCACTGTGCCATGGCACACTGGTGTGCCACAAGTGGTCCACAGGTGTGCCACAGGAATTTGGGGGAAGGTCATTTATTAATAGGGCAAATGTGAGATGCGAGCCCCCACTAGCAGCATGGTGTGCCTTGTCAATTGTCAAAAACCTGGTGGTGTGCCTTGACCATTTTAGTGCCTTGTCAGTGTGCCGTGAGATGGAAAAGGTTGAAAATCACTGCTCCAGGCACTTAGAAAGCCTTCAGTCTGAGCCAAGGACCCTCCCTTCATCCAGAGCAGATAATCCACTGGGGATTACCCTTCTTTCATATGCTCAGGAGAGAGGGGTCACTTGCCTTGGAGTGAAACTGTTCTAAGTGCCTGGAGAAAGAATGATTGATGGATTGTCAGCCGGCTGACCTCTCACATTAATGAGGCTATTGTTAAATGACTTTTTTCCTTTAATTTAAAGGGCCCTTCTCATGATGTTGAGATAAAACTGCGGGTGAAAAATTCATGAATAATTAGGTTATACTTGAGATCTAAATCAGGTTGCTTTGTTGGTCTATTAGAATAATATTCACAGCTGAATTAAAGACCAAAGCAATGACCAGGAAAAATGTGTAGACAGTAACTAGAGTCTAATCCAGTGGTTCTCACACTTTTGCACCAGGACCCACTTTTTGGAATGAGAATCTGTCAGGACCCACCGGAAGTGATGTCATGACTAGAAATGATATCATCAAGCAGGAAAAGTTTTTACAATCCTAGGCTGCAATCCTACCCACACTTGCCCAGGAGTAAGTCCCATTGACTATCGTTGTTAAAAGAATATACATAGTAGCTTGTTAAGAGTACAGGTCTGCAACATTTCCCCACAAGCAGTCACATACCATGGTAGCATCAAGTCTAATATATTAAAAATAAAATATTGAAATGAATGGGGGCCCACCTGAAATTGGCTCACAACCCACCTAGTGGGTCCTGACCCATGGTTTGAGAAACACTGGTCTAATCAGTATCTTAATAGCCACTCGCCCCCCTCCCCCAAATATGTGGTGACTGTACTGTGTTTGTCTGTAAGATGGTAGCTCAGCACACTGACTGCCCTATTAAGGGAGTGTGATAAAATCCCTGAATGTTCCTGTGTTTTCTGTTCCTTCTTTGTATTTTTCCAGGTTCTTCTCAGCGTTTTCTGTGTGCTTTCATTATTTGGGGTATTTTCACCCCTTCCCACGTAGCCCACATGCAAGTGACAGAAAGCAGAACTGGTTTATCTATTTCCAAAAGGTGGGATGAAGCGAAGGCAGCAAGGAGTGTCTTGAAGGCAGCAAGAAACATGGGGAAACAGCTATTTGCTATCTGACTGACATCTCTATAAAAATGTGATGGTGTGCTACTTCACACATGTCGATCATGCTTGCTGGCCCAAGGCTCCGCAGTGCTCGAAGCAGGATGTCAAGTGCTGCCCCCATATCTGGGGATGTGCCAGCCTCTGCTCCTCCTATTCCCTGGAATGGAAAAAGAGGGGGGCAGAGGAGGTATGGAGGAGAGGAGAATGGTAGGTTAGATGCCGAGTCTCCACTTGGAGCATCTTAACCACCACTCTCCTCTCCTTCCTCCACACTTCCTCCTCTGCTCTGTTCCCTTCTTTCTTTGTGAATAGAGGGAGGAGGAAAAGGAGCAATGGAGGTGACTGGGCAGACAGTGGTGAGAACCTGCTGCCCATCTGCCGGCTTCCGCAGTCAGGGATGGGGCAGCCCAACTACAGCCTTACTACAAGTTCACCTAAAGCAGGTGAGTCAAACGTAAGGTCCATGTGCCAATGCAGCTCATGGAACGTCTTTATCCAGTCCCCATGATAATTAGGCTCTCCCAGAACCACAATTTCAGCAGCACTGCTTCTGCCAAGGCTCTGGGAGGGGGAGATGGAAGGAGGTCTCCAAAGGAAGGGAATGCTATGGGGAAATGAACAGATCAAGAGGGGTGAGAGAGACACTACTGAGGTGCTGGGAGAGCCCAATGATCACATTGGCGGCCTTTTAGCGGTGCTGAATCTACTGAGGCATCACTTTGCAGAGCACACATCAGCTGCTGAGCTGTGAAGCACGGGCGTCGCTAGGAGGTGCTGGGGGTGCAGGCTGCACCGGGTGACACGCCAGGGGGTGACACACCCTGGGGGAGGATGTGCTAACTTTGCAGCTTTCGGAGCTACCCCATCATGCCATACACCCTTGGATGCAGAATGTCCAGCAGAGTGCAATGCAAAAAACTGAATTGAAATAGCTCCTTTCCTTCAAAAGTTTTGGCCAAAAACTCAGAAAGAAAAAATGCATGGAGCCCTATGGAAAGTAAAAGTGACCCATATTGCACGTTTACTCATGAGTAGGCATACTTGCCATAGTCCATGGGAGAGGGCAGGCTGAGAGGAATCCAAGGACACCAGAATGGTCCCGATCCAATGAATGCAGCCCCCAAAAACACAAAAGGGAGGAGGTCCCTCCCTCCCAGCCCTATGGAAAGCTAAGCAGCCTTATTGCTTAGCACGGCATGGGGCAACGCAAATCCTAGTGACAACACTGCTGTGAAGTAATGCTGTGGCATGAACAGTGTTGCTGAGAGGGCAGCCCGCATGACAACTGGGCTCTCTCGTACCTTGAAAATATGATTAGTGTATTGGCAACCTTCAGTCTCGAAAGACTCTGGTATCGCACTCTGAAAGGTAGTTCTGGAACAGCGTCTAGTGTGGCTGAAAAGGCCAATTCGGGAGTGACAATCCCTTCCACACTGGTCGCAAGTGCAGTCTGTCCCTGGTCTGTCTCCCTGGCTATGGGCCTTCCTTCTTTGCCTCTTTGCCTCAGTCTGTTGGCCAAGTGTCTCTTCAAACTGGGAAAGGCCATGCCGCACAGCCTGCCTCCAAGCGGGCCGCTCAGAGGCCAGGGTTTCCCACCTGTTGAGGTCCATTTCTAAGGCCTTCAGATCCCTCTTGCAGATGTCCTTGTATTGCAGCTGTGGTCTACCTGTAGGGCGCTTTCCTTGCACGAGTTCTCCATAGAGGAGATCCTTTGGGATCCGGCCATCATCCATTCTCACGACATGACCGAGGCAACGCAGGCGTCTCTGTTTCAGCAGTGCATACATGCTAGGGATTCCAGCACATTCCAGGACTGTGTTGTTAGGAACTTTGTCCTGCCAGGTGATGCCGAGAATGCGTCGGAGGCAGCGCATGTGGAAAGCGTTCAGTTTCCTCTCCTGTTGTGAGCGAAGAGTCCATGACTCGCTGCAGTACAGAAGTGTACTCAGGACGCAAGCTCTGTAGACCTGGATCTACAGAAAATATGATTAAGATTTGCATATTAAGAAAATATGATTAAGAAATAAGAAAATAAGAAATAATAAGAAGAAGAAAATAATAAGAATAAGAATAAGAATAATAAGAAAATAAGAAGAAAATAAGAAATAATAAAATAATAATAATAAAATAAGAAATAATAAGAAGAAGAAAATATGATTAAGATTTGCATATTTTCTTATTTGCAACAGATGAGTTCCTATACCGCAACAAAGTGCTTATTTCTGACCATCCCTGTATAATGACATCACTTCCTGATTATTGATGTCATTTCCAGCCCTCAGCAGGTGCCTTGAATGCTATTCAGCCTGCTGCATGAAACAGGTCTGACACCCCTGAACTAAAGAGTCAATCAGAACATAAGGAGGAACTGCCAGGTCAGGCCTGTCTCATTTCAGAAGCCCACAGGTAGGGCATGAAGGCAGCAGCTCTGCCCTGTTGTCCCCCCTCTCCCCCAGTGGGCCATCATTCACAGACCATCACTACCCATTCCAACTGGGATGTTTCTCAGCATGGATCATTGTATTCCCCCAAATCCAGAGGTTATTCTGCCGCAACCTCCATTCTCTCTGAAGTGACATCCATCACCCAACGTCTAGATCTCTTCACTGCTCACTAAAGGATTGGCTGCACCCAACTTTAATAGATACCTATCAGGTATTCATGATGCCTGCCATTTTTTATGTGTGAATGTGTTATTATCTGCGAGACCTCATTACCCAAATAGAATCCATTCTGGTGCTGCTAGCTTGGTGCTCAGGAACACATTCTAAATGATCCAGAAACATTGGCTGCCACCCAGTAGGGGTGGATTGTAGGTTGGGCAATTTATTTTCACAGAGTTTGCCTTCAAAGGGGAGACCAATCAGATGGGTCAGCTGGGCCCATGTCTTGCCAACACCTCTCTGCTTGTGTCCTGCCCAACAATGGCAGCAATCCAATCTGAATCAATGAGGCTTCTCCCAGGAGGATGGATTTCCTGGGTAAGTAAAGGCTTGGAAGTTTGTATCCCTTGCTTCCCACTGAACTGACACAAAGGGGGGAAAAAAAATCACACTTTCTGCACCATGAATGGCAGTTCCTGCCTGGCACATGGGGCAAAAGATTTCCTTGCAAATGGTCATTTGTTGGAATCCTGAAACAGGACGATGTGCAAATTCTCCAATGTGGTACTCAAAGCATATCAGTCTTGCCAGAATTAGCTCATCTGACTTCAGGATTCCTCAGAACAGGGAGTAAAGTAATATATTTCATCACAGCCTCTTCTACAGACATGTGAAATTCTATGCATATGCACAGTGGCATAGCTAGAGGGGGGTGCAAAGCTTTAACATTTGCAGGGAGCTTCACCGCAGCAAGCAAGCAGTCCCTCCCCCTCCCCTTCAGAGCCATTCCAGGCAGTGGGAACAAAACAGAGGCGTCCACTCCGAAGGGGAGAAACTGTTTGCATGCTGTGGTGAGACTCCGTTAAACTTAGTGCTTTGCACCCCCTCTAGCTATGCCATTGTGCATATGCAACCCTGTCCCCCCCCCTTGAGAAATGTCACTAGTCTTATTAGAAGTCAAATTGAATCAAAACTCGTCACACTTTCCTGCAAATGTTGGAGAGTGTTGGAAAACACTTCCATTTTGTGATGATTTTTCAGAAACGTGTCTGAATTTTTTAGAACGGTGTAGACTGCCCTCTCTTGCTGTCATGCTCAGTTGCCATCACTTGTGATACAAGTTAAGGTCCAAATGACATTGGACTTGAAATATGAATCAGACTTGGAAGGGTTCAAGTTCGTTTGCCTCCTGTTCAGCCTATGCTCTGGTCACCTAAGGTCCTTTGAAAAGCAAAGTTTTAAGATAGCACCTCAGTGTTCCAACTGATGATATCACTGCTGAGGGAGCAGTCCCGGGGCTCTGCATTTCTCTCCCCCCTCAGCTACACTCCTGCTCAGGAAGCTACCCAAAAGCTTTAAAAAAAACACCAAAGATTTCCACCTCGCCAAGATAGCTATTTTCAGTCTGCATGACCATGGCATGCAAGTGACCCCTCCCCTTCAGAATCATTCTGGGTTATGGGAGCAAAATTGAGGCAGTGCCTGGAATGGCTCTGAAGGGGGGGAGGAGGGGCCACTTAAACATATGAACATAAGAACAGCCCCACTGGATCAGGCCATAGGCCCATCTAGTCCAGCTTCCTGTATCTCACAGCGGCCCACCAAATGCCCCAGGGAGCACACCAGATAACAAGAGACCTGCAAGGCCTCCTGGGAATTGTAGTTAAGAACATAAGAACAGCCCCACTGGCTCAGGCCATAGGCCCATCTAGTCCAGCTTCCTGTATCTCACAGCGGCCCACCAAATGCCCCAGGGAGCACACCAGATAACAAGAGACCTGCAAGGCCTCCTGGGAATTGTAGTTAAGAACATAAGAACAGCCCCACTGGCTCAGGCCATAGGCCCATCTAGTCCAGCTTCCTGTATCTCACAGAGGCCCACCAAATGCCCCAGGGAGCACACCAGATAACAAGAGACCTCATCCTGGTGCCCTCCCCTACATCTGGCATTCTGACTTAACCCATTTCTAAAATCAGGAGGTTGCGCATACTTGCATGTTGCGATGAGGCTCCCTGCAAAACTTAGTGCTTGGCGTGCCTCTAGCTACGCCACTGGTCCCAAGTGATTTGCATGAAGGCCTGGCAGCTCTGGTTGGAAAGACTTTCGGGATGTCAGCTTTGCCTAGCACACTGAAGAGACAGAGGGTACAATCCTAACCAGTTCTACTCCGTAGTAAGTCCCATTGTGTTCAGTGGGACTTACTCCCAGGGAAGTGAGATTAGGATTGCAGCCACAGCCAAAGAAAGCAGCAAGCATTGTGCAGGACCAGAGATCTGGCTCAGACAAGGACACTTCCTCTGCTTTTAAGGTTGTTTGCAAATGTTTCCACAACTTCAGAAAGTGACCTCATTCACAAAACCTTTTAGCATTCAGGTAAGACCAGCAGGGACTGCCAGGCTGCTGTAAATGGCATGGGAGTCCCAGGTTGCCACTTAACCAATTTCCCTCTGTGCACAACAAAGGTGATGCAGTTTGATTGCTGGTCCTCCCTTTGAAAGGCTTTGCATTTCTGTATATGGTAAAAGTCTTGTCAATCAAAGCCAGTTGGCAGGGGCCATTCTGTGCACAGCTAGCCAAGCTTTCTTTTGCTGCCTCCCCAGGACTAGCCAAATGGCAAATGGGTTTTCTCAGTAGAAATTAAGGTAATTGGAAGTGGGGTGGGGGTAGGGAAAGCTCACAAAATCCTGGTAATGCACATTTGCAAAGAGACTTTCACATAAAATATCCCTATTCAGATTTGATTCATTGCATTGGTTAGCAACCTTCAGCCTCGAAAGACTATGGTATAAGAACATAAGAACAGCCCCACTGGATCAGGCCATAGGCCCATCTAGTCCAGCTTCCTGTATCTCACAGCGGCCCACCAAATGCCCCAGAGAGCACACCAGATAACAAGAGACCTCATCCTGGTGCCCTCCCTTGCATCTGACATAACCCATTTCTAAAATCAGGAAGTTGCGCATACACATCATGGCTTGTACCCCATAATGGATTTTTCCTCCAGAAACTTGTCCAATCCCCTTTTAAAGGCGTCCAGGCCAGACGCCAGCACCACATCCTGTGGCAAGGAGTTCCACAGACCGACCACACGCTGAATAAAGAAATATTTTCTTTTGTCTGTCCTAACCCGCCCAACACTCAATTTTAGTGGATGTCCCCTGGTTCTGGTATTATGTGAGAGTGTAAAGAGCATCTCCCTACAGCACCCGGTATTCCCAAGCGGTCTCCCATCCAAGTACTAACCAGGCCTCACCCTGCTTAGCTTCCAAGATCAGGCATGTGCAGGGTAAAACTTGGTCTAGTGGCAAGAGTGTGGAGCCATGGCTTAGGAGATGTGGGTCCTTGAAGATCCTGCTTAGCCAGGAAAAGCACTTGGCAACTGTGGCCTGGACACCAATCTTATATACATTTAACTGGGACCAAGTTCCATTGAACTCAATTAAACTGATTTCTGACTTCTGTTACAGCACAAACCTATGCATCTTTACTCAGAACTAACTCTCATTGTGTCCAATGGGCCTTACTCCCAGGAAAGTGTGTATAGGATTGCAAATAGGCTCAAATCCTAACCAACTTTCCCGCAATGACATAGCTGTGCCAATGGGGCGTGTGCTGCATCCTGTAGTTGGGTGGCAGTCATGGAGGCCTCCTCAATGTAAGGGAATGTTTGTTCCTTACCCTGCTGCTGGAAAGCTGGTTAGGATTGTGCCCTTAGTCACTCACTCATTCTTTCTCTCAGCCTCACCTACTTCATAGGCTACAATCCCCCACACACTTACCCGGGAACACAGCCCACTGAAATCAGTGGGGTTTATTTCAATATAGGCACACCCAGGCTTGCACTCACAGGGTTGTCATGAGTAGTACCACTGCTGGGGAGGGCACAACTGGGGCAGAGTGGGTACCATGCCCCAGGACAGGGCAGGGGTGCGACAGCCTCATCTCCCGAGTATCCTCTGAGTGGAGCTCTGTGCCATGTTATTTGGTGGAAGGCCTCTCCTGTCCACCTCTCCCAGAGAGTTTGAGAACCACTGGCTTAGTGCATCAGAAAGGGCAGGCGGAGATGACTCTAAGGACATCAGAATGGTCCTGATCCAATGAATGCAGCCCCCAAAAACACAAAAGGGAGAAGGAAGTCCCTGCCTCCCTTCCAGCTGCAGTCTATTGAGCCCTATGGAAAGCAAAGCAGCCTCACGGTCATGTTTCCTCACGAGTAGACAGATGTGCCTTGGCTGATGGTAAGACCAGCAAAGGGGAATGTGAGGACACCAGAAGGGTCCCGATCCAATGAAGCTGGAGCACAAATGCTCCAGAACACAGCCTCCCTCCTACTAAAAAGGACAAAAAAGAGGCTTCAACTGGTAAGGGAAGTTTTCTATTTTGCACTTGCAAAGCCAGGTGGGTCTTTTTCTTGATAAGCCTGAAATAGAAGAACTTTAAACTGGGCACTGGGGAGGACTGAAAATCTCACCAATTCTTTTTTTTGGGGGGGAGGGGGGTTGGTTATTGCAGGTAGGCTACAGAGTAAGCCCCATTGACCACGATGGGACTTACTGCAGAGTATATTCACTTGGTGGAACAGATTCACTTGGCTCCCCTTTATTTAATTTCTTTTATTTTAATTTAATTATTTTAATTTGCTTTATGATGTCACTTCTGGCCATGACATCACTTCCAATGGGTCCTGGACAGACTGCTAGTCTTAAAAATGGGTCCCAGTGCTAAAAGTTTGAGAACTGCTGCAATAAGGTGTTAGTAAGTTGACACAGGGTGTGTGTGTGTGAGAGAGAGACACTCTACAAGTTTTCAAAATCACTAAAATCAGAGTTTGGAGGACTAATACCATCATGTTATATATCAATCAATGCGTAATTTCATGCAGAATGCAATGAAACAAACCACATTGTAATATCTGTGTTCTAACAAAAAGTACAGCCAAAAAACCAGTGGGGGCAGGGCAGTGGTACATCACCACGCCCACCACCTGGGGCATTGCCCCGCCCACTGCATGGGGTGACGTGCAGGCCTCCCGCACCAGGTGACATGAATCCTAGCGACACCACTGTTTCATAGCAAAACCTAAATTCAGCATTTCATAAGGGCAGTCAAAACAAATCATATTAATAAGGCAGACTAAGACGGCACAAGCCCTTAACAATCCACACAAGGGCTAAAACTAAAAATATGTAAACAGGTCCAGATTGTCATGAACATAATCATTCCTTAATATCATAAAGAGTGTAAAAATAAGACACTGGGGAAAGAAAGTTATTCTGATGTTTGTAAGTGACAATCCCTATATTTATGGTAAATGAAAGTTATATATGCTGGGATTCCAGCACGTTCCAGGACTGTGTTGTTAGGAACTTTGTCCTGCCAGGTGATGCCAAGAATGCGTCGGAGGCAGTGCATGTGGAAAGCGTTCAGTTTCCTCTCCTGTTGTGAGTGGAGAGTCCATGACTCGCTGCAGTACAGAAGTATACTCAGGACACAAGCTCTGTAACCTGGATCTTGGTATGTTCTGTCAGCTTCTTGTTGGACCAGACTCTCTTTGTGAGTCTGGAAAACGTGGTAGCTGCTTTACCGATGCATTTGCTTAGCTCAGTATCGAGAGAAAGAGTGTCGGAGATCGTTGAGCCAAGGTACACAAAGTCATGGACAACCTCCAGTTCATGCGCAGAGATTGTAATGCAGGGAGGTGAGTCCACATCCTGAACCATGACCTGTGTTTTCTTTAGGCTGATCATCAGTCCAAAATCTTGGCAGGCCTTGCTAAAACGATCTGCTGATTGTTTCTGCTGAAACAGAGACACCTGCGTTGGCTCGGTCATGTCGTAAGAATGGATGATAGCCGGATCCCAAAGGATCTCCTCTATGGAGAACTCGTGCAAGGAAAGCACCCTACAGGTAGACCACAGGTGCGATACAAGGACATCTGCAAGAGGGATCTGAGCGGCCCGCTTGGAGGCAGGCTGTGCAGCATGGCCTTTCCCAGTTTGAAGAGACACTTGGCCAGCAGTCTGAGGCAAAGAGGCAAAGAAGGAAGGCCCATAGCCAGGGAGACAGACCAGGGACAGACTGCACTTGCTCCCGGTGTGGAAGGGATTGTCACTCCCTGATTGGCCTTTTCAGCCACACTAGATGCTGTGCCAGAACCACCTTTCAGAGCGCGATACCAGAGTCTTTCGAGACTGAAGGTTGCCAATACAATATATACTGGGCAACATGGTATTGGGTGAATGGATTTTTTTCTCTCCTTATGATCTGGGGTGAATATTTCACCTCTTTTTTGCCCACTCTTAGGTGACAAAAGTGGGGGACATTTTGGCAGTTACAGGTAGCCATAGTTCCTGGTAGCATCCCTTTTCCCCCCCACAATGCTCCATCATTCTGGGCTCAATCTGCTGACACAAGGCAACACAAACTTGTGCCAGTCATCGTTTTACCAGATTCCTGGTCCAAACTTCACTTAGAGAATAATGCCCACTTTGAGCTAATTAGCTCCCCTTCTTTCCCCAACAATGACCCTAGTTCTGCCCTGTTGGACCCCACCTCCAGAGCAGCTCACCTGTTCAACCTGCAGAGGTCCTCCTTCCTCCCCTCTCCTGCCAACAGCACCATTGTCCTTCACAGGTCTTAGGCATGGCAACCAAACACCAATCTCAGTATCTCCAGCAGTTTCTGCTCCATAGTCCATTAGCGCCTCAGTCCATTTCTCCAGCTTGCCTCCTTCTACTACCTATACCAAACACTTCCTTCATTAAGTGCTTTCATTCCTGAGGGCCCTATTGCCTTCAAGTGGCTGCAGCTGTGCAGCACACTTTCTGCTGAATACCCAGGCCTTAACCCTTAAAGGGGCCACTGCTGACACCACTTCCTATCTCTTTGCCAGATCTTCCAAGATTCCAATACAGTCATTTAGTTGGCACAAGTTGCCCCATTGCTCTGGCTGGGGCAAGAGCAGATCCTGGGGCAAGGGGGCAGATGTCCCTTTACCCTGTGGAGGCTGCCAGCATTGCAAAAATAAATAAATAAATAAATCCATAAGATGAAGTGCTGGACCACTGCATTGGTGCAGGAGGGAGGTGGATAGGATTGGGCTAACAATGATTGTAGAGGGACAAGTGACATGATTTGCAATAGGCTTACTATGGGGACAGAAAAAGAGGAGTCCAAGAAAAAAAAAACCAAGACTTTGAGACCTCAGCAGGGCAGATGGTGATGTTATTGATGGAGAGGGATTATCACCTCACAATAAGAACATAAGAACAGCCCCACTGGATCAGGCCATAGGCCCATCTAGTCCAGCTTCATGTATCTCACAGTGGCTCACCAAATGCCTCAGGAGCACACAAGACAACAAGAGTTTGCTCATTTCTAAAAAACAGGAGACTTGTAACCCAATTTAGGCCAGATGCCATCGCCACAGTGGCAAGGAGTTCCGTAGACCAACTGCACGCTGAGTAAGGAAATATTTTCTTTTGTCTGTCCTCTCTCCCAACACAGTGGATGTCTCCTGTTTCTGGTGTTGTGTGAGAGGGTAAACTTATTTTATCTGCCCTTATAGGGATTTGAACCCCCAGCCTCTGGCTCTGCAGGCCAGCACTTTTATTTGTTGGCATCCTTCAGTCTCGGAAGACTATGGTATCGCGCTCTGAACAGTGGTTCTGGAACAGTGCCTTCTCCAGTGTGCGAAGCCTGGGTAAAGTAGATATGCAGGATAGACTGTTACCCATGCAGCAAATCCCCCCTCTCCATGTCACTGAAATGGTCCAATGGAAAGGCAGAGGCCAATACGGTTGGTTCCAGCGGCATCGCAGGAGTTTCCAGAACGTGACTGTGTTCAGCCATGAACTGCCTCAGGGACTCCGGCTCCGGATTTTGCCTCGAGGTTGACTCCTGAAGCCTTTTCCATAACTGGATGTAGCCACAAGGCAGTGGAGGTTTGGGATCAGAGTTTTCCTTCTCTCAGATGAGCTGCCTTCCCAGGCTAACGAGTCCCATCTACCCGGCCAGCACTTTAACCCTTGAGCTACAGGAGTTCTTCCCCTGAACTATGTCTCTTTTTGTACCATGCAGTTAAGGGGCAGGGAGAAATTCACATAAATAGATGGAAGGAAGTGAAAACCGCAGTAAATCTGTTGGTCTTTAAGGTACTACAAGACTTTTTTGTCCAGCAGTAAACTACACACGCTCCAATTCCAGAATTAATGTTAGAAATTATCACAGTTAAACCAGGATTTAGGAGCAGTAGAAGACAAGGTACGGGGAGCTAGAGATCCATAAAGAAGAGAACGAGGAAAATCCTCTGCCTCCCTTTGACAGAGTTAGAGGAAGACACCTTGGAAGATAACAGATATTTGAGAAGATTTACACTTCCATATTGCCACAGTTTGACATGAAAGGCCACATTACAAGAATCTTTAGCAGAGTGATAATGACTCCATGAATTTTGCACTTGATCTATACTTCTCTCAACTGAAAAAGTGTGTGTGTGTGTGTGTGTGTGTGAGAGAGAGAGAGAGAGAGAGAGAGAGAGAGAGAGATGTATCTCACAAGACCATCACCACTACAGAAAAGGACAATTACCCAGTCAGTTGTGGAGCTCCAGGCTTGAAACATGTCTCCCTATCTCCATAAATCTTTCCTCCTGCATCTCAGTGGTCAATAAAACTAAATGTGACCTTGTGTAAAATGTGCTGGGTTTTAATTGCAACAGGGTTATATATTAGATTAGGGCTAAATGTATTATGCTGTCAGCCAATATGTCAATTCTGGCAGCACACCAAGGCTGGGACGATGCCTCATTCTTTGCAATCTGTGTTGTTGGCCTGACGCTGTGGTTTCAGAGCCATTTTTGGCTTTCTTCGTATGATGATGAGGAAAACCATAATGTTATATATCAGTTTGTCACCAAAGGATGGGGTGGTGAGACATGAAATAGCCTGGTTATCTGATCTGTCTTCACTTAGTACATAAATATTCTTCACTTCTCTCCACATTTCAAGAGCCATCAACCCAAAATCACACATGTACATTAAATAGCAGGCCTCTTCATACATTCTCCTGGCTGTGTCTGCCACTGGGAAGCCAACGTGTGCAGCATCCCAATCCCGCAATGAATTACACAGGCCAACACACATTTTGCTTCCTTAAACGTTATACCAATTCCTGGGTATATTTGGGGTGCTGATTCCAAAAACGGCATCCGTTTTGCCCTATTATGTCTAGATTTGGAGACACGGCATAGCCTCTTTAGTGAATGGTTCAAGCAGCTTCTTCATGAGGAAGCCTACACCATGGCTTCCTCATGAAGAAGCTGCTTGAACCATTCACTAATGAGGCTATACTGTATCTCCAAAACTGGACGTGATAGGGCAAAACGGATGCCATTTTTGGAATCAGCACCCCAAATTCATATCAAACCACCATAAAGTTTGGGAAAAAACTTTTCTGACCCTCAATTTTGCAGGCCTGTGTTATTTGCATGAAGATCTACCCGTGTGGATTGGGCCAATAGCAACCATTCTAGGGAAACCCCTAGACACAGTCACTCGTCACTTCGCGACATTCCAGCCAATGACGAACTGCATATATGATGGTCTCAGTGGCGTCACTAGGGTTCACGTCACCCAGTGTGGGAGGCCAGCGCATCACCCCCATGCAGTGGGCGGGGCAACACTCCAGGTGGTGGGCGTGGTGATCTACCATGGCCCCCCCTCTGGTTTTTTGGCTGTACCTTTTGATAGAATAAAGATATTTCGACGCAGTTTGTTTCATCTCATTCTGCATGAAATTACATATTGATTGACATATATCATGATGGTATTATTTTTGCAAACTATGATTTTAGTGATTTTGGTCGCTAGTGGTGTCACCTGCCCCCAGGGTGTCAACTTACTAACACCTTATTGGAGCAGTTCTCAAAGGTTTAGCACTGGGACCCACTTTTTAGAATGACAATCTGTCCAGGACAGATAAAGCAAATTAAAATAAATAATTATAAATAAATTAAAGTAAAATAAATAAATAAGGGAAAGCCAGCCCTGTTCCACCAAGTAAATTTTCTCTGTAGCCTGCCTGCAATAACACCCCCCCCCCCCAAAAAAAAAACAAAAAAGAATCAGTACGATTTTCATCCCTACCCAGTTCAGTTTAAGTTCTTATATTTCAAGCATATCACTATCAGGACCTGCCTGGCTTTACAAGTCTGAGAGCCCAATCCTATGCCTGTCTATTCAGAAGCAAGTCCCATTATAGTCAGTGGGGCTTACTCCCAGGAAAGTGTGGATAGGATTGCAGCCTAAAGCAGAAAAAAAATTTCACCTTACCCTGTCAAGCCTGTTTCATTCTTTTTATGGGGGGGGGGGCTGCCTTCTGGAGCATTTGTTGAGCGCCAGTTGCATCAAATCAGGACCATTCTGGTGGCCTAACATTTCCCTTTGCCTGACCTGCCCAGGAGCCAAGGCACATTTGCTTACTTGCATGTAAACACAACCATGTGGCTTAGTTTTGCTTTCCATAGGGCTCAATACATTCGCCAGCTTGGAGGGAAGGACCTCCTTCTTGGGTGTTTTTTTGGGCTACATTCATTGGATCAGGACCATTCTGGTGTTGTTGGATTCCTCTCAGCCTGCCATTTCTGATGGACTAAGGCATGTTCACCTACTCATGAGTAAATGCACGATACGGCTTGGTTTCACTTTTTATTGGGCTCCATGCATTTTTTGTTTTCTGGTTTTTTGCCAATAACTTTTGAGAGAAAGGAGATATTTTCCTCCTGTTTTTTGCATTGCATTTGACTGGAAATTCCACATCCAACAGTATATAACATGATGGTATTATTCCTAACCACCACGATTTTAGCGCGTCACCCTCCCAGTGCATGTCAACCCCCCCTTGCATGTCACCCGGTGTAGCCTGCCCCCTCCGCACCACCTAACAATGCCACTGGATGGTCTGTCATTGGTGTACTTGTTTAAAACCTCACACCTTACTGTTTGTAGTGGAGACCCCAGAGTCTTCTTCTGGGGTTGTACCAGTTGTAATCCATGCTCTAGTGTGTCAGGTTTTTGGCATCCCAGGCTTGAGATTGTTATTAGCCAGGATGTGGCAGGAGGTCCTGATACCTGGGCCTGGCATGAAGCAATCAGCAAGGCAGCACTGCTGATGCAATCAGCTGCACCTGTTGCAGGTGGGAGTCTCGTGACTCTGGGAAGATGTGTGCAGAGTCATGTACGCTATGGAGGAATGGTGCAATGCACCACTGGACAGCCAATCAGAGTGGGTCACAAGACTGTCTTGTGACTATGAGGTTGCCCTACTCTGATTGGCTGGCCCCGGTATATATGGGGCAAGCACAGACACCAAGCTGTGGGTTGTTGTTGTGTTTCTGTGTGCTGCTGGTTTGTGTACTGATTTTGGACTGCCTTCTTGTGAGCGTGACCTGCTGCAACCCTGACTTCTGGACTGTTTGACTGACTACTCTTCTGCCTGCTCCTTTTACCAATACCTGCTTCTGCAACAAACAAGCCTGTGTCTACTTCTTTGGCTCTGTTTGGGATTGCCTGCTTCTTTTTGCTCTCTCCCTAGGCTCCCTATGCCATTCTGCTATTGGGAAAGCAAGGGCTATCCTCCCTTGCTGACCTGACATAGTGGCCTCTGTGGTCCTCAGAAGCCTCTGAAAGCTATTGCCAGTTTTCAGAAGCAAACTAGAAGTAGGTTTCAGAAGCTTCTGCGGGTCATTCTGAGGCCTGCAGAGGCCAGTGGTGCATGGATTTTGATCCTAGAAGAGGCCTCTGAGGCTTCCACAACCAACACTAAGTATTTGCATAGTGATGGCTTTGCTTAGCAACAAAGTTATCCCCGTCATTAAGCAACACATATCTGTATATGTTCTCCCCTGTTATAGGTGTAGTTGTGGTTTTTGCATAGCCATTTGGTCTCTTGTGGCATGTTTGGTGTGGGCTGGGCGTAGGAGTGGGGATCCGCTGTGTTTACCAACAGCAAACTTATCTAGTGTGATCAATGGCTGGTACCTGACCCATGCCAATTTCAGCAATGGTACAAGAGGCCTGTGTTACCACCAAAACCAGACTTTGCATGATGCTTGCATGAGCATCTACCTGATGTTCATGTTAGATAAAATGTCTTGATAAGCTGCAACTTGTCATCCTATGGTTGGATTATCCAGCAATATCTCATTGTGTGCCCACATAAGCTTGGCCATTTCATTCGACCACTTACCCATTTTGTCCCACGTGTTCATCACTTTTCGATGACTTAAAAGTGTTTGACTGTCAAAGCTGTTGTAACAATAGGCTACCTCCTTGCCCTCCTGTGGCCTGCAAATTGTCAGAGACCTTTGCTGAGATAATTTCTACTTGACTGTAATAGCAGCAGACTCTCCATGCTTTGCTCCAACTGAAGCGAAATTACTATAAAAGAAGAAATTCTATGAGTATCTCTGAACTAAAGGAAGGAATCCAAATCCTATCAGCTTGTTATGAGAAGTGAATCTATTAAAGCATATCTTAAAGCAGGCACAATCATTATTCCTTTCCATAAACCCCTGCAGAAATGTGGAGGTAGCCTGTATTTGTTGTTCCCAGACAAATGGGGGGACGGGGGACAGAACCCAAGAAACAACATAGTGTAGCTAACAATAGAGGTAACATTTACATTTGAGTTCAGCTTACAGGCAATAGGGAAACTGGGAAAATTATTTTCCTGAAACCTATCACAGCTTTCTCCCTTGGCTATTTAGTGTAGAAGAAATGGGATCTATTATCTTGTCCAAGCCTTTGAAAAATTATCATTAAGGGTGACAGGCCTAAAAGAGAATTGTGTGTCTCGTTTTGCGGCAAGGACTGTATTCTGGCAATGTGGAACCAATTCTGTACATAATGGAAGCTACGTACAAAGAAATACTGGCGCCATTGATGGTCTGGTGCTTGAACCAGAACATCAGCATCATAACCTGATTGACGACAATGAATGAAACTTGATTGGTGACTGGAAGTAGGACGTTCTGGGCTGGAAGTAGGTGGAAGTTGTACTGGAAATAGAAGGGAGTTCTGGGCTGGAAGTAGGGCTGACTGGCTGGCTGTGATGGCCAGGGTGTGGGCTGGGTAATAGGCTGGGTAATAGGCTGTGTCAGTGCAAACATGCTTATGTATACAGACAGATGAAAGGAAAGCCTCACCCTTGCATGCTGTGGTGAGGCTCCCTGCAAAACTTAGTGCTTTGCACCCCCTCTCTGCCTATGCCACTGGAGGCTTAGTTGCCCATTGATCTCCAGTGTGATTCTTCCATTTGTACAGAAGGGTAACTCGAAGATGGGATTATGCCTTTGGGATCCGGATGACCTTGTTTCAGAAACCGTTTGGTACTGCTGTTATCTGATTGAATATTCTGGTTGCAACTATGTTTTATTGCTATTATTATGCTGCTTCCTTATTGTTATTTTAATTAGTTTTAATTGCTTATTGATATTTGGAGAGCCACTTTGTTATAGCCCATTGAAAAGAGGGAGAAAATGGTTTGCAATAAATAAAATAAGGATACAGCTGTTTATCTCTTGACTACTAAGGATGCTTTCCAAATTCACTTCCCTGGATCCAAATTCTGTATCAGCTGGTCTTCTTTCTAAAATGGAACTGAGTCAATAGAAATGGTCCATGGTTGTTTTTTTATTTTTAAATGTTGTAGAGTGTTGTGCTTGGGGGAGGGGGGTCAAGCAGCCTCCAGCCAAAAACCATATTCTGACCTAATTGAGTCGAAGGTGAAACTTGGGGACCTAAAATGATTAATTCTATTAGGGGAAATAGGAGGAAGGTCTATTGTTTTTGAAACATTTTGAGAGTGAGGGCTCACCAGATTATCAACAGCAACACATATGGCCCAGAATGTTTCAAACACCTACTTGAGAGAAATATGGGGGAAACATGGCAGCTGGCTAGAGCTGCCACCATGTCATGAAAATCTACAACATCATCACTGCCTTCCTTATAACCATATAACTTATAACTCCCTTATAACCCCCTTCTCTGCCTTCCTCCCTCCAACCCCTACCTTACCTGCTTACCTGCTCTGGTCAGTGTCTCCAGCATGCGGAAGGCCACTGTCCTCACCGCTGAAAGGCCCACTGCGCTCATTGGCAAAGGCTGCTTTACAACAGCCATAAATCAACCTCCATCAGTGCAATGCTAGTTACGCCAATGGGAGAAGGGCCATTGGTCCATTACTGCAGTTAGTGCATCCTTTCCAGCTGCCATATTTTTACCCCCACAAAAGCAGCTATCTGTTGATGCAACTCTCCCTCCCTCCTTATTTCATATCTTTCCAATGCGTTGTGCCATAAACAGCTGCACGTGGCCCCTGCACAATCAATATATTTCCCCCACGTGAATGTTACATGAGTCTTAGAGCATGCCCGAAAACAATTATGGAGCAGTGGCATAGCTAGAGGGGGTGCAAAGCACTAAGTTTTGCAGGGAACCTCACCGCAATGTGTAAGTGGCCCCTCCTCCTCCCCTTCGGAGCCACTTAAGGCAGGGGGAGCAAAAAGAAGGCATATGCCTGGCTCCAAAGGGGAGGGGCCCCTTGCACACCATGGTGGGGGTTCCTGCAAAACTTAGTGCTTTGCACCCCCTCTAGCTACTACACGGCTATGGAGAAGAACTTAAGTATAGGCATTTCACATGCAATGTCCTCCTTTTTCTCCCTGGAGGTAAGCAATGACACTGAATTGTATGCTGATTTATGGGAGATTTATGCAGAGACTACTTTGGAATACTTCTTGAATAACGGTGTGTACAATTACTAGGCTTCTGGTTTTTACAACCTTTGGAAGAGATTGATTTTTGGTCATTCCTGTCTCTACTGCTATTTAAGTCTGGGCCATGATGTAAACAGACTCTGACCTGACTGAATATTTATCTGAGTGCCAGGCTACATTCTTGGACTGAATAATTCTTAACCACCAAAGAAGCCTCCAGGGTTTTGTTTAGTAAATCACTTAACGGGGAGGTCACACCGTAAGTGTGCTCAGGTTAAACGACATTTCTTATTGAGTAAATATAGACAAGCCTCCCTGGGAGAAATTCTAATTGGGTGTAAGAGAAGCATGCTGTCGAGAGCCATTGCATCAAGGGGTGGTGGGAGATCTCCTATAGGGAAGTAATGTTCTAGCTTAGTCTTTCCCAAAATTTTTAGCACCAGGATTACTTTTTTAAATGACATTCTATTGGGACCCACCAAGATTTATGGGATAAAAATGTTTCCTTTATCCAGTCAGTCAAGCCTCTGTTTTTTATCCTTTTTAGGATCCTGTTTTATGCTGCCTTCTTGAGCACTTGTTGAGCTCCCTGTTCATCAGATTGGGACCATTATGGTGGTCTTGCTTCCCTTTTACCTGGCCTTCAAAAAGAGCTGAAGCACGGTTGCCTGCTTGTGAGTAAATGCACATGTCTGGCTCAGTTTTGCTTTCCATCGGGCTCAATACATTTCATGGTCAGCTATCAGCTTGTTGGTTTTGCAGCCCACCAAAAATCAGGTGGCGACTCACAGTTTGAGAGCTGTGGTTCTAGCTGAAATTCAAGGATTGGCACTGTGGTCCAGGACAATTTATGTCAAAATACATGGGATTATCTTTAAGGTACTTCTTTGCATTCAGATATCTTGTTTATAATTCTCCATTGTTAGATCTAATTTGGTCCTTGAGTGCAGCTGATAAGGACATATCCAGGTTTGAGGGATCCCTCAGCACGAAAGTCTTTTGGTGGACTCCATTCTATGGAAGCACAGAGTTTTTTGCCCTTTTAAATTTTTTGATGCAGCCACATCGGGGGAAGCAGAGCTCCTTGAAGCCTCTGGAAGCCTTATCAGTTTCCCCAGAATGACTCTGATGCAGGGTCAGTTGGGGGCATTACTGGGAAAGTAAGTTGCTAGTCACCCAGTGCCAAGAGAAGTACCAGAAAAACTGTGTCCTAGATCAGTTGTAATGGATTGCCCCAGTGCCCTGGGCAGTGACATCATGACATCTTGTGACATCACTCTTGGGTTCTTTCCAGGTTCTTGTTGTGGCTGCTTTCATCCCCTATTCCATCTCTTTGGAGGCTAGGGGCCTCCAAAGCCCCTAAGGGAAGTAATGGGGTGCATGAAACCACCAGTGCACCCTCCTCCAGAGAGAACCCAAAAGTGACTACCTTGAGCCACTTGCAGCGCAAGGCAGTTGGAGACTGTTGGAGCCCAAACTGGCCCACGTCTACTGTTCATGATCATCAGACAGAAGCTGCAGGCTGAGTTAGAGCTAGGCATTATACAGTTTCCATGTGTTTTATGCTTTTTCTGGGCATTATTTTAACCCCCCTCCAACTGCCTCTGAACAACTTATGTCTCCATGTGTTTCTGGCTTAGTCTGGATGTTTTCACTGTGCAAGAGGTGTGTGGCAAACAGTTCTTAGTTCTCATGTGGCTCTACATTCCTGTATTATAGTTCTCATGTGTATTATAAATAAGCTCAATAAAATTCATTTGTTCTGTCTCTAATATATTCATTTATGTAAATTTATGTAAATTTATTCAAATTTGAAATGTAAATTCATTCTTTTTCCCAGCCCCGATACAGTGTCGGAGAGATGAGGTGGCCCTCCTGTCAAAATGTTTGCCCACTCCTGCTTTAAATAAAAGATATAAAATCAACATCAGCCAGGGCAACCTCAATGCAAATGAGAGAGCTGATTAAAAACCTTGTCACTGAGACTTTCTCAACATTCAGAAACTGTTGCAGATAAAGAAGAATATCCAGTTCCTGTCTGAGGGCATATAGCAGGCCAGGCCAGGCCAGAGACTGATATTACCCACCCCTGGGGACTCTGAGGCGTGAATATACATAACCCAGGGGAATGACTGCTCCAAGGAGCAGTGACAAAATTATGTGGCTCCTGTCTCCATCTCCTCCCTCCAGCTCCTTACAGAAGCTACAGACATATTTCATATTTCACTCTGCTCCCACTACACAATGGGAAAATCAAATAATCAAAGCGCACTTCTATCAAGTTTCACCATTGATAAGTGATTTAATTTCAGGCTTAGTTTGCAGATTCCCTTTTGAACAGGGATGCTAATTAAAGTGGCTTGATGGCAAAAATTACAAGCTATCAACTCACGGTCTGGCTTCCTTGACAGCAATAAGACAATGTGCCCCCAGAGCACAGTCCCAGAGGGTGGTTGGTTGGCAACCTTCAGTCTCGAAAGTCTATGGTATAAGCCTACAGCACCCGGTATTCCCAGGCGGTCTCCCATCCAAGTACTAACCAGGCCTGACCCTGCTTAGCTTCTGAGATCAGATGAGATCAGGCATGTGCAGGGTAGCCTCATTGAAGACAGTGCTCAGAAAGTTAGTAGGGGTGGCTGTAAGTCCATGGCGTAGCTAGAGGGGGTGCAAAGCACTAAGTACTGCAGGATGCCTCACTGCAGCGTGCAAGTGACCCCTCTCCCTCTCCTTCAGAGCCATTCCAGGTGGGGGAAGCAAAACAGAGGCATTACACCATGCAACGGTCCGGCCTGCCCAATGGGGCTACTTGGATCTGCTGCAGTTCAAGCATACCCATGTAAAGCTGGCAGTTCCAGGAAGGGGGCTAGGATATGGCGGAGGCCTGCTCCACCAATTCTGCCCCCTTCCTGGGCCTGGCTTGCCCCCATTCACCTTTCCTGTACTGAAAATGCCCCCTCTCCATCTCCATTCAACCTTGCCAACCCATACAACTTGAAACTGAATGTACAAACTGACTCTGTTGCCAATACCGAGTTAAGGTGATGCAAGGCAATGAGGAATTCCATCACTGTTGGCAACCATCAGTCTCGAAAGACTCTGGTATCGCGCTCTGAAAGGTGGTTCTGGAACAGCATCTAGTGTGGCTGAAAAGGCCAATCTGGGAGTGTCAATCCCTTCCACACCGGGAGCAAGTGCAGTCTGTCCCTGATATGTCTCCCTGGCTATGGGCCTTCCTTCTTTGCCTCTTTGCCTCAGACTGTTGGCCAAGTGTCTCTTCAAACTGGGAAAGGCCATGCTGCACAGCCTGCCTCCAAGCAGGCCGCTCAGAGGCCAGGGTTTCCCACTTGTTGAGGTCCATCCCTAAGGCCTTCAGATCCCTCTTGCAGATGTCCTTGTATCGCAGCTGTGGTCTACCTGTAGGGCGCTTTCCCTGCACGAGAGGAGATCCTTTGGGATCCGGCCATCATCCATTCTCACAACACGACTGAGCCAACGCAGGCGTCTCCCAGGAAAGCATGTATAGGATTGCAGTCTTAGGACCCAGTCCTATCCAACTTTCCAGCACAGATGCAGCTGTGCCAATGGGGTGTATACTTCATCCTGTGGTCAAGAGGCACTCATGGAGGCCTCCTCAAGGTAAGGGAACATTTGTTCCCTGACCTCAGGGCTGCATGGTGGCTGCATCCATGCTGGAAAGTTATCTGCTTCCTTGTGATTTATTAGAACCGTTCGAGAACGTAATTGTTTTTCCAACCCGTAATAATGGTAATTTGAGGACACTGTCACTCCATCACCTTCGCTTGGGTCTGGGCCAGACCAGGTTGCGCACAGACAGCATATGCAATTTCATTAACCTGAGGTCACCTGCTTCTTCAGCTGTAGTTACCTGCAAGCACATTTAAACTGAAGGTGACAAGCCGAAGATCAGGTCAAAAGAGGTGGATGGCAGGCTGGTGTGCCAAGCATAAAACACAAATGCAAACTAAATGCACATCACTGGGTTTGGCTGTCAAAAATAATGTGTGCTTCCTGCCACATGGATTAATTGTGGAAACAATCATAATTTGAGTTGGTATTCTGTTGTGCACTGATACACAGTTTATGCTCTTTACAGTCGTAGTTACCTTCTTTACAACAACACTAATAGCCAAATTCCATCCTTCCCCTCCCTACCAATGCAGCCACACAGAAAGGCTTGTACTGCATCCCGTGGGCAGGGCCGTCTCATAGGTCTGCTAAATAAGGGAATATTTGTTTCCTTAGTTGGGGGTAAGCCTCTGAGACCTGAATGGGACTACTCCAACCTGCACCTACTCCTTCCTCCGGGTAGAACCCAGAAGTGACATTGTGAGGTCACGTGTTGAACTGCCACATGTGCTGGGACAGTGTGTTATGCATACACAACCTAGTGCAGAGGTCTTCTGGTGAAGAGATGATACCTAGGTAACAGCATAGAGTGTTGCCTGACCCCACTCTCCCATTGTAAGCAACCTACTGGTGTGTTGTTAATTTGCATAGTTGTGTGCTATGAATGGGACCCAAGGGTGCACCAGGTTTCTTTCAGCACCACCCTCAGATCAGCATCACACCTCACTGGGGAAGGAGGTATGCCTGCCTCACTTCTGCTGCCTGTGGCATCCCTCCCATCTCAGAAAGTCCTCCCATAAGGACTTGTTTTTGAGTCAACTCATGGGGGTGTGTGTGTGTGGAGATTCATGACTTCTCTTGAGTCAAGCCTCACTTGACTCGCCCATCCCTGCTGCCGCCACAACCAGTCTCATACATAAAACAGGATTAATGCCCACAAGCTGAATCAAGCAGGTCACACATTTGCCCAAGATGGACATCAGAAGCATCTGATGTTTCCTAGAGGCTTTCCTGCTCATCTTGCTTCTAGGACTGGGAGCCTGGACAGCGTGAGCAGAGGGTAGAGAAACTACCCACAGAAGTAGCCTCAGAGTTTTTGCTTTATTTTCCGCTTTTAGCATACCTGCCTACCTCTCCCCAGTTCAGTCTCAGCTTATACACTCAAAGAGTGAAACAGCAGTAGGTGCCATTACTAACCTCTAGGCATTATACTTTGACATGTCCTTCTCTTTCAGGATGCTTTGTGCACCCTCTGTGAATAAGCATAAGAGCATAAGAACGTAAGAACAGCCCCACTGGATCAGGCCATAGGCCCATCTAGTCCAGCTTCCTGTATCTCACAGCGGCCCACCAAATGCCCCAGGGAGCACACCAGATAACAAGAGACCTGCATCCTGGTGCCCTCCCTTGCATTGGCAGTCTGACATAGCCCATTTCTAAAATCAGGAGGTTGCACATACACATCAGGGCTTGTAACCTGTAATGGATTTTTCCTCCAGAAACTTGTCCAATCCCCTTTTAAAGGCATCCAGGCCAGATGCTGTCACCACATCCTGTGGCAAGGAGTTCCACAGACCAACCACACGCTAAAGAAATATTTTCTTTTGTCTGTCCAACTCTCCCAACACTCAATTTTAGTGGATGTCCCCTGGTTCTGGTGTTATGTGAGAGTGTAAAGAGCATCTGTCTATCCACTTTATCCTTCCCATGCATAATTTTCTCTTGCATCCCCAACTGCCATCTCTTGCTATTCTTTGTCCTGACAAAAGTTCTGTGCCTTTAACAACATCTCAACCGGCAGGCATCAAGGCATGAAATTCCTCAATAATAAGCTGTTGGTTTGTATGTAAGTCAGTAGAAAAGGTTATCTTGACTCTGTTTATCAGTTGACAGATTTGGTAGCCACCACTGAAATTTTTTAATTAAACTCCAAGTTGTGCCAGGAATATGAAAGGGTCGTGTTCTTCTCTTTTTAAAAAAGAAACAATGTGAAAATGAAAACAAGCAAGAAAAAAAACAGCATGGGAAGATAAGGCTTTGAATAGAAAGCATCTGTTTTCTGTGAGCCAGTACAGTGGCAGGAGGAGCTGGTACAACAGAGATAATTAGGTAGGGGCAGTAGCAGGAAAGCTTTTACCAATGGAAAAGGGCAGACTCATCCTGGGGGCTGATGGAAAGACAGAAGAGGCAAGAATAGTAGAGGATGAATGCAAACAAATATAGTTCCAAGCATTTAGATTGTGCTTCAGTTTTGTTTCAGAGACATGGGAGTTAAGGATTCTAAGAAGGATATTATTGAGCTGGAAAAGGTGCAAAATGATCAGAGGTAAGGCTAGAATATTTGGGACTTTTTGGCTTGGGAAATAGACAATTAAAGGCACAATCCTTACCCACTTTCCAGCACCTACATAAGTGCAATGTAGCTCCTAGGGAAGGGAATAAACATTCCCTTACTTTGAGGAGGCCTCCATGAGTGCCACCCAACTGCAGGATGCAGCACATGTCCCATTGGCACAGCTATGCCAGTGCTGGAAAATGGGTGAGGATTTGGGCCTAAGGGGGGATGTAACCAATGGCCCAATCCTATCCCCCACTGGCCTCCAGTGCAACCTTCATTATATCCCATAGGCCAGCAGGAGACCAAGCCATCCAGGAGAGTTAAGTCAAGTTTTGCTAACCTCCTTTTCCACTGCTTAGCCCCCAATGGGCCATCTGAGATCTATTCTAACTCTTTTGCTGGCCTAGATCTGTTGTACTTCCTGAGTATGCTAGACCCAAAAGAGGGGTTCCAAATCTGGTGGACATGGCTGCTGCTGAGATCTGCCCCCATCCTTCCCCCCAATCCAGTTCATCCCAGCCTGATCCCCACCCTAATCCACCTCCAACCAGCCTCTGCTGCCAACAGACTTCTGTCAATGGCCGGTTTGGGGGGTGTTGCTGCCACTGCGCAGCTTCCTGGCCTCTGCAATAGTGGCAGCTCTCCGCAGAATCACAAAATAGCTGTTGCACCAGCATCCTGCACATATAGGACTGAGGCACGAGACCTATAAAATGATGCAAGATGTGGTGAGATAAGTTTTTTTCTTTCTTGCACACAGTACTAGAACTGCGTCATGCACTGAAACTGTTTGGCAGGAGATTTAAAATGGACAAAAGGGCAACATTTAGTTGTTCCCAAACTGCCCCATGGTGCCTGAGCGTGCCATGGTAAACTCACAGGGACACCATGTGAGTCCCCGATGTTCTCTTCTTCTGGCTGTCCTGGAAACTGCCATCTTAGATCACACAAGATCTCACTTGATTCTCGTCAAAGAATCATGTGAGATCTTGTGAGATCTAAGATGGTGGTGCCCATCTTCCCGGATCAACAGGGCATTGCCAACTTGGCTCATGCAATATCTCGCATTATTCTCATGAGAGTAAGAGGTGATTCCTGGGAGAGCCAGGAAGAAGAGGCAGCCATGAAAGATGGGCTCCTTGAGTCTGGAAAGTTTGGGAACCGCTAACATAATTCCTCTGTTGAATCTGTTGTCATAAGACAGGGGTGCCCAATCCCCGGCCCTGGGGCCACTTGCAGCCCTCAAGGACACCCAATGCGGCCTGCTGGGAGCCCCCAGTCTCTAATGAGACTCTGGCCCTCCAGAGACTTGCTGGAGCCCGTGCTGGCCCAACACAACTGTTCTCAGCATGAAAGCCAACTGTTTGACCTCTCCC
The DNA here is from genome assembly GCF_035046505.1 of Tiliqua scincoides. Taxonomy (NCBI): domain Eukaryota; kingdom Metazoa; phylum Chordata; class Lepidosauria; order Squamata; family Scincidae; genus Tiliqua; species Tiliqua scincoides. The sequence continues at coordinate 8,352,857 of NC_089824.1, read as the reverse complement.
GTGAGCTGTGGGACAAGGACTCCCTCCACTGCTTGCTGTTTCATGTCTATGATGCAGCGGTGGCAGCAAAGGAAAGGCCGGCCTTGCTTTGTGCAAGGACTTTTATAGGCCATGAGCTATTGCAAGACCTTCATTCATTCCTATAAGTTCCATCTCTAATGTATTCATTTATGTAAATTTATTCAAACACAGTGTTAGAGAGATGATGTGGCCCTTCTGCCAAAAAGTTTGGACACCCCTGTCATAAGATATGGGGATGGCCACCAGCTTGAATAATTTTAAAAGGAGATTGGACAAGGTCATGGAGGAATAGGTCTGTGGGTGGCACCTAGTCATGATGGCTTTGTGCTGCCTCTGGGTCCAGCAACAGAATGCACGTGAATACCAGTTTGCAGGAGAGCAAATGTACCTTTTTCTCCTGCTTGTGGGTTTCTGCAGGCAGTTGGTGAGCTACTCTGAACCAGATGGGTCTTTGACCTGATCTAGCAGGGTTTTTCTTACATTCTTATGCAGCAAATGGAACCAGATACAATACAGTCCATTCATTCTGAAACAACAAAACCTCATTCATCTTAAATATGTATGGACAAACTTTCTCAACCTGCAGCACTCCACAGGAGTTCGAAGCGGTAGTTGCCTCCCGGCAACAGACTTGTTGAAACCCCTGAGCCCAGGATACAGCAGCATCACATGGATAAAAAGTGGCATGGGTAAAAATGGGATGATGCCTTTGTGGAGTGCTATGGTTCAAGCTGAATTTACTGTTTTAATGGCAAATAGCAAAAATGAATGGTGACAAAAATGAAAGTTAAACAAATGGAAAATAACATGAATGAAGATAACAATAATTCAGTGGTGTAGCTAAGAGGGCAGGGGGTACATTAACCCGCGTACCATGCAGTGAGGGGGTGCCAAACTGTACCCCCCTCAATGGCTGACTCATCCCTCTGAGTGGTCTTCTGAGGCTCAGGGAAGCCAAGTGCAGCCTCCCCAAGCCTCAGAAGGCCTCTGAGGCATGGGGAACAGTGGCATAGCTAGAGGGGGTGCAAAGCACTAAGTTTTGCAGGGAGCCTCACTATGGCATGAAAGTGGTCCCTCCCCTCTGAAGGAATTCCAAGATTCGTCTCCATTTTGCTCCCCCCCACCTGTAATGGATCCTAAGAGGTGGGACTGCTTGCATACCGCAGTGAGGCTCCCTGCAAAACTTAGAACCCAATCCTGAGCTCGTACTGCTTGCGCTCCGCTGGCCGTGACTGTCACAAACGTGCTGTAAAGCATGTTCGCAGCCCTCAAGGCCAGCCCAGTGCAGGAGGTGACTCAGCGCCGGCCGGCGCTGGGCTAGCACTAGCGGATTGCCGGAGCTCTGCTGCTCGACTGTTGTGTGGACCGCTGGGTAGCAGAGGAGTGAGTGGGGCTGTGGGGGAGGCAGGGGAGTGTGGGAAGAGGGTGGGGAGGAAGCGTGCCAGGAGGAGGGAGTGGGGGGAGGGAGGGGGAACAGATGGAGCTCTGCTCTGCCATGGGCCCGACGCAGAGTCTTCTGATTCTATGCAGAAATGAGTAACCCATTGTGGGGCTACTTGCTTCCCCTGAGAAGCCAGCGGTGGCTGCCCTGTTGCGCATAGGATGTCGTGGCAGCTGTTTCAGTGCTGCAGCAGTTCCAGCACAATGGGTAACTCAGGATTGGGCTGTGGGTGCTTTGCACCCCCCTCTAGCTATACCACTGCTGGAGATGCTCTGCAGGAAAATTATAAAAAATTTTGTGGCCTGGGTACCAGATGCCTTAGCCACTGCAAGAACTTAAATAAAAAATTTAGTGAAAAAGAGAGACCAAATACAATTGGCACACCTATGGCAAAGGGTTCTTCCCCCCCCCCGGGAATCAGCCCCATCCACAGGGTTCGGTCATTTGCTTGCAACCCCTGCCCCATGGGACCTGCTGATGGATAAGTAGTTTCTAACCAACAGCCATTCAGGATAGGTTTTGCTCATGCATTAGCAGCCCCCCATGCAGGCTTGGAGAACATTTAAAGGGCACTTTAGTATGTGCTTGAAATAGCCTTTTTTTTCCCCCCTCCTGGACTTGAAAACATTTATCAATGTTCAATTTGGAACAAATATGTGCTTTACTCTCGTGGTGGATTGCACAGAACAAGTAAACAGTCAACAAGAAGCCCCTGAAGACACACGACAAATGAACTGCTGCTGCAGTAATGATTAGGAAATGCATGGAATTATTAAGTATGTTCTTAACAGGATGGTTGTTTTCACAAGAGCTGAAATCAATCAATCACAGCAAAGCATTTGCAGAGTTTTGCTTCCTTTCCACAGTGGCAGATGGAGGGGCTATAACTCGGGGCCAAACTGCGTGCTTTGAATGCTGATAGTCTTGGGTTCAATCTCGACATCTCCGGTGAAGGCATTTTAGGTAGTAGGGCTAAAAAATATACATCACTTGAAACTGTGAAGGGCCACATCTAGAAACATTCATATCCAGGAAGCATCGAACAACTGACTGCTTGGCAGAGAAGACATAGGAGGTCCTCCAGAACCAACACTTTGTGTCTTCAAGTGGGTTATCTCATGAAGCATTAGTGCTGGGGCATCACTGGTGAGGGACACACTGGGTGACACCAATTGGGGGGATGACACCGTGGAGAAAAGCCCACCACATCTTCAGACCGCTCCAAGCCACTTGTGAGAACACAAAGAAGCGACCTGGCTCACAGTGGCCAAAGATGGCGGAGCAAGGAGCCACTGGAGCCTTTTTCTCAGTGGTTTTTGGCTACTGTGAGCCGCTTCTTCATTTCTCACTAGCAAAGAGGAACTTCATGCTCTGGAGAGGGTTGGCAGCCTGGAAATGATTGGCAATGACATGAAGACGTCATCACATCATCACCAATTACTTCCGCATTTGCGCACTGGGTGGGTGACACCAAGGGTGACGCATAGTGTTAAATCAAAGGTAGCGATGCCACTGCATTCATGTGCAAACCAGGTACCTCCTCGCAGATCATGTTATAGTGAGCACTTCAGTTTCCCATCATGCTCCCAACCCAGTTTCATTTCATACACTGAAATTAGTGGCTTGATTAGGAATGTAGACATCTAGCTGACGTTATGGCGCGGCAAATTCCTTCCAGGTTCCCTCAAAGGTCACTGGGTGGCACTGAGTGTGTATTGCTTCTGTGAAAGGGCAGTGGTGTCTCCACCACCCTTCCTGGAGGATTTGAGAGATACATAATTTACACTCACGGGTCTCCTTTAGTCCACCTCCATCAGTCTTGAGGAAATCAGGTCGATACATTTTGGTTGCTGTTACAGTACTTTTATTTTCTTTTAGACAGCTCATGCAGTGGTGTAGCAAGAGGGGGTGCAAAGCACCAAGTTTTGCAGGGAGTCTCACTATGGCATGCAAATGGCCCCGCCCTCTCCCCTTTGGAGCCCCTGTTTTGCTCCCACTGCCCGGAATGGCTCCAAAGGTGAGGGGAAGAGGCCACTTGCATGCCGCAGTGAGGCTCCCTGCTAAACCTACTGCTTTGCACCCCCTCTAGCTACACCACCGAGCTCATGCATTGTTCTTTTCACAATTTCTGGCAGGTATATTAACATTTTGCTACTGGTACTGACTAAATAATTATTTTTTCTGGAGGCTCAACTGAAAGGTTAACCTTAGCGTTTGCCTCTAAATGTTTTAAATTGTTTCCATCGTAGTGCCATTAGAGGAGAGCTGCGGACTAGATGAGGTTTAAAATAAAATAATAAAGAGAAAATCCAAATTACATTTTCATTGGCATTAAAGGTAAAGTGAAAATTAAATTGGCTTCAGCAATGAGGGGAAAAAAATTAATGCGAGAACATGCTGTATTATTGCAGAAATTTGGCTGTCGATTCAGGATTTTGAGAATCTTTTTTATTAGTGTTTATGCTTGTTTGAAATGCCACAACTCATCAGTTTTTAAGGATTAGAGATTAACGGAGCTCAAATTGGATTAGAACCGGGGGTGAGATTTCACACTCAGGCCTGAGGCCCAGGCTGGAAGAGTTTCTGAGTCAGGGGTACTGATCTGGCAAAGAAATTATAACACGTATTTCACCCAACCTGCACCTGAAGTTCCTCTGCCTAAGAAGGTGTCTTACGCTAAGTCAGACCAGGAATCTATGCAGCTCAATACTGCTGGATGGCAGTAGCATCTCAGAGTTCCAGGTAGAGGCTTTCCCCCCACTCTATAGAGATGCAATCCTGGGATCATCTGCCTGTAAAGCATGTGCTCTACCATTGAGCAGTGATGGAGACTTGAGTCCCGCAACTCACTCCCAAGTCAAACTTAAGTCCTGTCAATCACTGACTCGGGCTCAACTTGGGACCGAGAAGCAACAACTTGGGGCTTGACTCTGGACTCGAAGCCATTCTTGTGTCTGAGTCGCTGTGTGTGTTGCTGACTGGTTTTGCCGGCACTTCCATGTAGCACCACAAGACCTTTTGAGAGATACCTTGCCCAGGTGGCTGCAGGCTGTCTGTAGTACTTTGATCACCGCTGACAGCGGGGAGAAGGCATTTGGAAGTGCCTGCCATCAAGGGAGTGTTTACCACTACCACCCTTACCACACACTCCCCACTCTCCCACATACCCCCTACAACCACCCTTTTTTCTCTTAAATTTGGCTCAGAGACGTGAGACTTGAAACTCAGACTCAGCTCAAGAATTTGAGCAAGCACTTGAGACTTGAAGGTCAAGACTTGACTCAGAACTTGGGGTTAGGGACTTCACATCACTGCCATTGATCTATGGCCTTAGGCACGAAAGGAGCAAAATTGTACATCTCAAAGTGCCCAGAAAGGCAGTCAGTCTCTGAGTGCTTGTCTGGGTCTACTTCCTTCCCATATGTGCTCAGGCTGGCTGTGGGATCCTCCTCCTGCAATGAGATATTATCTAGTAAGATCAGGGACCACCCACCCCCCAAGCTGGACTGAATTTCCTGCTTTGAACAGTGGGCTGGGTGTCAGCAAACTGCCATGGGTGTGACGTGCCCTAGCTTGCTCCATCCAGCTGCTGTGATCCTCACCAGCTCAGGACTGGGGTTGCTGCCCCTCCCACCCTCTTATACTTTGGGCCTTTACTGACCAGGCAGAGAGGATTGTGGGAATTCCACTGTGCATGGTCAGTTTGGAAGGTGAACTGGGGGTCACAGAGATGGGCAGGTATGGGGGTGGCATACATGGGCTCATGAGTACAAAGGAGTAAAAGACAAGCCCTGATTATGAGGACACTAATGGACAAGTCCTAAGAGTGTGTTGGATGGAGGGAATAGGAAGCAGGTATCCTCTCACTGCCTGGGAGGGCACCAGGGAGGGCACCAGGATGAGGTCTCTTGTTATCTGATGTGCTCCCTGGGGCATTTGGTGGGCCGCTGTGAGATACAGGAAGCTGGACTAGATTGGCCTATGACCTGATCCAGCGGGGCTGTTCTTATGTTCTTGACTACAATTCCCAGGAAGCCTTGCAGGTCTCTTGTTATCTGGTGTGCTCCCTGGGGCATTTGGTGGGCTGCTGTGAGATACAGGAAGCTGGACTAGATGGGCCTATGGCCTGATCCAGTGGGGCTGTTCTTATGTTCTTATGCCATTATCATGTGTTTCCTGTATCTAATTACAGAATCCCTCAATAGAGCTTATATGTCAAACAACAGAAAAATGTTGTTCAAGATTTATACATGGACTACATTGAATGTGGATCCTGAACTTCCATAACAAACCTCTGGAGTCCTACCCTAATAAAGCATTTGCGTTGTCTTGTGTGCTCCCTGGGGCATTTGGTGGGCCACTGTGAGATACAGGAAACTGGACTAGATGGGCCCTTGGCCCGATCTTATGTTCTTCTTATGTTCTTATGAGTGTGCAAATGTATACTGCTGGCACAAGACACACAGTAGTTGCATAAAAATATTCCTTGCCACCTTTTTGAATTGCTGTCTCTGCTCATGCAGCTCATGATAGAGATGCCCGTAAGCAAAAATGCACTCCGTTTCAAGCGGGGAATGCCATATGCCCAGTGACCACAAAACAGGATGTGGCCTTCAGTCCTTACCAAATGGGTAACTAACTGCTCATTTCACTGAAATCCAAGATTGGTAGCTCTTCAATAGAGAGAGGCTAGAAGATGTTCGAAAGAACCTGGAGATTATTTTGGTCGACATCAATGCACTGGAATACCTGGTGGAGAGGTTGGTAGTTGTGTTAATTTATTAGCAGCCCAACTTGTTAACTGTGCATTGAGGCTTGGCAGACTTCCAAAGAAGCCGAGAAGCAAACCCTCTTATCCTCTATTTCCTCCTGGAGCCTCTGAAATTCAGTTTGGGCTGTTCAAGTCTCTCCCCGATCCCCTCCTTTCTTGTGCGATGGCAAGACAATTCCCAGCTGTTTCCCATAATCACAGGTGCATCACATCTTCAGCTCGTCATGATGATAAAATAGTTGGTAATGAAGGTTTCCTAGGAAGACCCCAGAGGTAAGTCTGAAGGTGGGTGGGGAAGGTTTGACAGTTTGCATGTGATGGTTGTTTGCTGGGAAAATAAGACTGCTGATGTCCTGGGGAGCAAACGCAACAAGCATCCTACCAGCTGAGATGGTGAATACATTGTGCTCTGTTCCCGTCACACGCCAAGGGCACGCAGCACTTCCCACATGCTGGACTAAAGGCACCTGTTCAGCCACAAGTAGGCAGCGGGAGACAAGAACTTCCATTCAGCAAACAGCATATGGTATCTACTTTTAATTTCTCTGGGTACTTAAAGTGTCAAGCACTGTTAAAACCTGTCATCAAATCCCCTTAGTTCTGTCATTCCATTTAAAGATACATAGTTCAATATAGAAATGGAGCAATGTGCTGATCCCAGAGACTCAGGTCTAATCTGTGCATTCAGCGCAATTATGTAGTCCCGTCCCAGTTGTCTGTCACTTAGTATGGAACAATCTGGACCCCGAGCTTTAAGTAAAAGCCCTGCACGTTTTTTAAGCCCATGTATCTCATTTGTCTCATCTGCATCATGGGTTTCGGAGTTAAGCCTCAACCAGTGGCGTAACTAGAGGGGGTGCAAAGCACTAAGTTTTGCAGGCGTTTGGATGTGCCGTGCAAGCAGCCCCTCCCCTTTAGAGCCATTCTGGGTGATGACCAGGCACTGATGAGTGACAGCAGCAAGCAATAGCAGTGGCAGCAAAAGCAGCAAGGAAACAGAGAGAACATTCAAGTTGCCTCCTAAAAAATGCCTCTCGATATGGGTGGCGCCATCTTGCACTCATTGTACTTACACACAGTACTGAAGAAGATGATCTAGGGATAAAGTGCAAGAGTGGCATAGCATAGGTGGGGCAGGAGGTACATTGTTCCAGGTACCATGCCTGGGGGGTTGTCAAGTGACCTCCCCAGACCCGACTGGAAATGCCTTCCAGTCATATCTGGGAGGTGTTCTGACACACAGGGAGGCCATGTGTGGCCTTTCCTTGCCTCAGAAAGCCTCCTGTAGGCCTTAGAAAGGCACATCCAGTTTTTGCAAAAAATCAGAAGTGTCTTTCTTAGGGTAGGGGGTATGTTAATTTCTTTTTTGGGGGGGCAGGTGCCAAATGCCCTTACTACCCCACTGGGATGCACCACCTCAAGGTGAGGTAGGTGAATGTGGCCATCCATGGAATTCCCATTGAATGTTCCACTCATTCCGAGTTGAGAGTTTCAAGGCATTGGGAAGAATGGGATCAATATTCAGGTTTGGTAGCATCCTGTCAGCTTCTGCCATGATCCAGGGCAGTAGCTTTCCAACTGCATTCTGGGGGAATGCCAGGTTTCCTTGGAAACTTATCTAGTGAGAGTCAATGATGACATGGGGGCATGGAGAGTGTTGTATGTCTCTTTCGACCCAATCTAAAGGTGAAGTAATTGGGATGCCCAAAAGCCTGTCCAATGGCTATACAAGTAAGTCATGTGCACTGTTGAACATGTCCCAGGATCCTCTGCAATGCAATGGAGTTCTGCGTCAAGCTCTCATGGCAGGTAAATCAGTGCAGAAAACAGCCCCTGAACATGGGAAGTCTGAAAACCACTGGTGTAGGAGACATACTCGCAGATTCAGCCCACAGCATCTTGGGCACCTGCAGACAGGCAGCAAATAAACAGAAACAGAATCTGTGGAATGTTAATTAAAATTGACTTTGCTCATGCACAGGAATTCAATGCTGAACATCACATGGCTCAAACGTGGGGGAGGCTTGTCAGGAACAGATAGTTACTCCTGATTCACTTCCTTGTTGATAAAACGACATCAGGACATCTTGCAAAGTGACTTATTGATTACTGTGTTCTTTACCCTTGGTTTTGTGCTGGCACTGGAGCAATACTTTATATTATACCACACAGTCAGAAGAAGGCTTTAATGCACATCAAGAATGAACGAGCTTCACACCCAGAATGTATTGGCAGCTCTTCAAGGAATTCCCTCCATCCTGTTACTTTGAGCTGTGCCCAGTATTACATTCAAGAGTTATAATAGAAAGTTTGGTATATATATCAAAACTGTGAAGAAAGTGTTAGTATAGGGAAATATTGTGGGAAGATGGCCTGCTGAATTATTTAACCAGGAAGAAGAAGAAGAAGAAGAAGAAGATGATGATGATGATGATGATGATGATGATGATGATTGTAATGGAAGATCAGAAGATCATCAGGTGGATGATGTGGTGTTGACAGTGATCCCATGTTTTGACAGCTGTTTGACAGCTCTGGGAAGGGCAGGGCTGGCTCCACAGCTGTAATCAATCAAGGCCAATGGAGACCTGGATGGACACCTGAGCTTCATTTGACCTTGATGAGACTTTGAATGGACTGAAGAGATGGCTCAGCTGAGCCTAACTTGGACTTCTCACAGCTGAGCTGGATTTGGATTTAACAAGGGGCTGCAGGATAAAAGGCAGCTTCAGAAGGAGCAAAGGGCTGGTCAAGCAGGACGCTGACCAAGAGGGCTACCTGACCCAGACCTACAGGAAGAGAGGACTGCCAGGACCCTGCTGGAGGAGACACACTGCTGGAGAGGAGGAACTCTACTGCAGAAGACTGGACTGTGTTTTGGAGACGGATTGGACTTGGAGGCTTCAGACGTTACCCCCGGAGTTAAGTGGAGTTTTGGGGAGGGAAAGCCTCTGGACAAGGGGACTTGCAGGGAGTGGCTGTGTTTGTAGCAATAAATTCTTGTTATTTGCTATAGATAAGGAGTTCTGTGTTCATTCCATTGCACACTGCAGCTGTTGTTCCTGGAAAAGGAGGGTGTTAATTAGCCAAAAAGCGGGCATTAAAAGGGAGTTGGGATATTTGGACGGGACAAATTGCCGTGGTCGGCAGGAGTCGAGAATGTGGCAGAACAATGATGATGATGATGATGATGATGAAGATGAAGATGAAGATGAAGAAGAACTCAAAGTAATACCAGAGCATTTAAAAAAAAACAAAAAAACCAGCAGGCTTAGCTCCAAGGTAAATTAAAAGCTTTCCAAAGGCAGTGGAAAACCAGGCTTGCCTGGTTTCACAAGACCAGAACTTCCATAGGTGCCACTATAGAGCAGGCCCTTCAATGCAACATGGTCAACTGCACCTCCAAAGAAGGAAAGATGTGTGAAAGAGCCATATAAGTTTGTCTTAGCGAACACAGCAGGAAATCACAGGGAGTCAATCCTTTCGGTGTCTTAGTCCTAAACCATTTTGAGTGCACTCCTTGCCTGATCTTCAGCCAACACAAGTCCCTTGCGCTGGCCCAGGAGTGTTACAAACGTGCTGTAAAGCACGTTTGTGACTATTCTGGAGCAAGCCAGGCCAGTGCAAGGATGTGCATCAGCCTTCCCGCACCAGATCTGGACCCAGGGCAACCAAGGCAGGCTAGTGCAGGAGGTTGGAGAGGTGGCGGGAGGGCATTTCAGGAGCAGGAAGTATTTTTGAGTGCAGAAGGATGGACTTGGAAGTGGATGGGGATCAGGGGAGCGGGATCGGCCACTGCACCTTAGGACACATCTTAACCCCCACTCCAGGCCCAATCTGCCTGCGATTTAACTCTAAACTGTGCCCAGCACGGATCAGTAGCCAATGGAGCTGCTACCATATCAGGGTCATGTGAGTTCGATATCTGGCATTGGCCAAGATACTAGCAGTAGTATTCTGCAGTAGTAGCAGTTTCCCGAACAGTTTTCAAGGGTATACTGTCACAGTTATCCCCCACCCACCCGCATGCCTGACTCCCAGAGACTCTGGGTGGCAATGTTCAAGACCACATCAAATAATAGCCCTGTAAATCAAATGGATAAACACTACAGAAAATAAATGCTGTTCTGGCTCTTGGCAATTATCCACCAACATCCCCTTGCACCCCCAACCTCAAAATTCCAGGTTGATGAGCTTCATTCAGGTTGGGGGGTCACAGGTTTTTCAGGCCTGATTGAGACGAACTCAAACGTCACTCAGAAAACAAACAGCTGCAACATAGAAGCTCGGGAAAGAAGGTTCTGTTGCCCTTGGCGTGTAATGTTGCATTTCACCATGTTAATATAAGACCCCAAAAAATAGGGAAATAAATGTTCTCTGAGAGACATTTTCAATGAGGCCAGGCCTCCCACTGAACCTAAAAGGGAGCCGACAATGAGTTAGTTTCAAGAATCACTGCTTTGTGAGAAATTACATGCATTATTGTGGGAAGATGGCCTGCTGAATTATTTAACCAGAAAGATAATGATGCATGCCTCAGTAAAAATTGTTTGGTGTAATTACAATTTTAGCCACAGGTCACTAGGCTCATGTTCATTGCTTCCTTCTTGAAAAAGAAACTGGACGTGAACTTTCTTTTCCCAAATTGCAATGGCTACTGTACCTCCCAAAGTGTGATCATTAGACGCAGCCAGTCCATTTATGAGACCACCTGGTTGGCAACCTTCAGTCTCGAAAGACTATGGTATAAGCCTACAGCACCCGGTATTCTCAGGCGGTCTCCCATCCAAGTACTAACCAGGCCTGACCCTGCTTAGCTTCCGAGATCAAGGTATAAACCTACAGCACCTGGTATTCCCAGGCGGTCTCCCATCCAAGTACTAACCAGGCCTGACCCTGCTTAGCTTCTGAGAGATCAGACGAGATCACCTGATAACCCAAATTGCAACAGGTTGCTAGGGGTTCAAGAGGACTGTGAATTGAGGGTGCCTTTCACACCAAATCTGCCACCGCCACCTCCTTCCAACCTGTCTCCAGTGCAAGTTGCATTGATCTGTTTCCTGCTCACTTGAGGAAGAAGTAGTTCATTCCTCTCCTTTGCTGGTATCTTGGACTCTCCACACACACACACACACACACACACACACACACACACACACACACACACACCCGGTTTTCAGTGCTGTCTTCCACTGAGCCACAATATCAATCCCTTGTTCACTGTTGTCTAAGTTGAGTGGCAGTTGATCTCTAGGATTCCAACCAGGGTCTCCTATAAACCCACCTGGAAATGCCAGGGATTGAATCTGGAACTGTCTGTATGGGAAGCTGGTGCATGGCCCAGTGGCATAGCTAAATGGGGTGCAAAGCACTAAGTTTTGCAGAGTGCTTCACCATGGTATGCAAGCACCCCCTCTCCAGTTAGCGAGAGCAAACTGGAGGCACATCTCATTAGTTTTATCAAATCTTTTTTAGGCTTCCTTGAAATTCCTCAGTTCTGGTGGTCAAGGCACATGCAGCAAAACTAGGCAGCCACAAGGCTGCCACCTAAGGGGGGTATAATGGACCATATCATTTCAGAGTACAGTTGGTTGATGCCCTGTGTAAATCACCCTGCAAGCTGAACACCAGCACAGCAAGGGGTGAACTGGGACTGAACCTTTTCCTTTGAGGAGCTGGAGGGGGTTTTATATATTGTCTGCAGGGCATTTTACCTGGAGGAGCATTACCCCAATGTCAGTTGGAAGTGGGACAGCTCATCCTACCAGCCAGTGGTGCAGCTAGAGGGAGTACAGAGCACTAAGTTTTGTAGGTGCCTAAGCACACCGTGCAAGCAGCCCCTCCCCCTTCCCTTTGGAGCCATTCCTGGAGGTGGGAGCAAAATGGAGGGGTACATCTGGCTCTGAAGGGGAGGGGACCCCTGGCACGCTGAGATGAGTCTTCCTGCAAAACTTAGTGCTTTGCAGCCCCTCTAACTACGCCACTACTACCAGCCCTTCCGTTACTCCTCCCTGCAGTGTGTGAGCAGCCAAATTCACATACGTTCATAAAAAAAAAATTGATCCCATTCCATTAGAATCCCGACAATCTAGCTGCACTCTAAACATTCTGGCATTCACACACATACACACCTGGCAACAGACCCAGAGGTCAAAGGCTAGGCAAGGTCTTCTGCCTGCTCTGTTGGCAAATGTAAGCTGGAGAGTTTAGCCTTGGAGATGGTATGAGATCAAGGAGAGTCATCCAGATGGCTGGGAACAAAATGCAGGTGCAAAGAGCCAGGAAGATATGTAGGCTGGCAGAAATAAGTTTTCCCCAAATATCCTTATGAGATGGGGGAGGGGGGAATCACAGACACATACACACAAATAGCTTGTAGGAGGCAAAGGAAGGGGTGAAAGGGGATCTTGAGTTCCTGCAAACATTTGTTCTACCTAATTGACGCTCATTATTACCGACACCAAAACAAAGAGAGATTTATTTCCAAGAGGAAAGACCACTCAGTCGGAAAAGCCCCCTGACTCCCCATCCGTCCTTAACACACTGTAAAGGAACCCTGTTAATATCCCACTTTTCATCTCTCCCCCAAACCTCCCCCCCCCCCAATTCCATTCCAAACTTAGTCTGGAAATATACTGCAGGCATTGTCTGACTTGCAAAATATTATTTCAATTAGTTGAATATCATTCTTTACAGGATTCAGGTCAAATGAGGGGTAGAGCGGCATCCAAACCAAACAATATATGTCGGCAATAAATATCCGTTGGTGAATTATTCATACCGAACAGTACAGGTGACTCCTCAAGCATTCTGAATTAACTAGAATTGATTTCTCACTTTTTTTATGCCTAGTCGTACAAGCTTTTTTGTACTTTTACTTCTCCTTAACAAATAAAGTATTGATTTAACTCGGTGGAACATGTTTTATTTAAACTTTGGCCTTTGTCAGCAACTTGCTCCGGTACCCAGAAGCCTCTGCTCTGACTTTCCATTGTCTCCGGCTCCTGAAGGTGAAATTCACTGGAAAAGCTTTTCTTCCGAGCATCTAAGCGATAGAAATATTTCTGGAATTGCTATGAGCAGTACCATAAAAAAGCACACAGCATGTGCTTAAAAGCCTGTTAAAAAAAATAAAATAAAAAATGAGACATTTGGCTTTTCATAGCACAGAAGTTCACTTGGCTCTTTTTTTTTTAAAAAAAGGCCATTTTCAAAGTCAAGGAGTTTTCCTGAAAACTGCAGCCAATTCAAGAAAAATGTTGTCCTTTTGCCCCCTCCCCTTTATATTGACTTGTATTTTGGAAATAAAAATTCTTCTGATGCTGGAAAGACACATACACAAAGAAATGTGGTGTTCAGACATCAGGAAATGCCTTGTTAAATGAATCACAGAGTCCAATTCTGAGTCTCCTGAACGGGAACAGGGATAGGATGCTGGTACAAGCCTATGGTGCCAGGAACCACACCTCTGCCCCCACTCCATCTCCCACCCTCCTCCCACGCAGAAACATCCCCAGTCCTGCCCACCTCCATATTTGGCATATCTGTGCTCCTGTGGGTGACGAGTAGCAGCAGTGGCTGCCGATAAGGCCACCATTTGCAGCAGTGGTTCCAAAATGAACACCAGCAACATGCTGTGCACAGCACCATATCACCATTTACAACAGCAGAACTGAGTTCTCTTCTAAAGCCAGTGTTTGGAACGGGCTGTCAGGTGGCTCCATCTAGTCCAACATTCTGTCCTTAACAGTGGTCTACTAGATGCCTCTAGGACAGTGATTCTCAAACTGTGAATCGGGACCCACCATTTCAGGTGAGTCCCCATTCATTTCAATATTTTATTTTTCATATATTGGTGCTACCATGATATGTGACTGCATTTGGGGAAATGTTATAGACCTGTACTTGTAACAAGCTACTGTGTATATTCTTTTAACAATGATAGTAAAGGAAACTTACTCCTGGGTAAGTGTGGGTAGGATTGCAGCCTAGATAGTTAAAAATTTTTCCTGCTTGATGATGTCACTTCCGGTCATGACATCACTTCCGGTGGGTCCTGACAGATTCTCATTCTGTCCCGGTGGGTGCTAAAAGTGTGAGAACCACTGCTCTAGGAAACTTACAAACAAGGCACGATGACAGCAGCCCTCTTCCACTGTGTACTTCCAATACCAAGTTGTCAGAGGTAGATTTCCTTTGAACTTGGAGGCTCCATTTAGCTAACTTTGCTGAGAAAATGATTCTCCATAAAATGCTCCGATCCCTTCACTTAGAGCCATCTAAACAGTCTGCCACTATCACACTGTGTGGCAGTGAGTTCCATAAGTTGTGAAGTTCTTCAGGCACATGCATTTAGATAGATAGATAGATAGATAGATAGATAGATAGATAGATAGATAGATAGATAGATAGATAGATAGATAAGAGGGAGGGAGCGATAGATAGATAGATAGATAGATAGATAGATAGATAGATAGATAGATAGATAGATAGATAGATAGATAGATAGATAGATAGGAGGGAGGGAGCGATAGATAGATAGATAGATAGATAGATAGATAGATAGATAGATAGATAGATAGATAGATAGATAGATAAGCTTTAATGCTGCTCTTTTATCTGCTGTTTTTATTGACTGACATTTTTAGTGGCCATTTTTATTGACTGACATTTTTAGTGGTTTTATACTGAATATTTAAGATCATACTGTTTTTACTGTGATTGTTTTATTTATTTATTTATTTATTTATTTATTTTGCAAACCAACATGGAAATGTTTATTGAATGCAGGTGTAGTATCTGGCAAATAAAAAAATAAATAAATAAATAAATAAATAAATAAATAAATTCTTCTCTTGAAGCCCCTCCCCCCATCTCCAGTATTTGACATATACCCTTGTCACTGCTACAATATGCAAGAGAGCACTCCCCAATCACTCCCATGGGAATACTTTGTGAAAGTCACTGTTGGAGGATCGAAGTGAACCTGTATGCCTCTGACTCTGCCAATTGCGTGTTTGATATTTGACCAACTGGTCTTTGTAACTGGTTGTCCATCTTAGATGGTGATAAGTTTCTTACACTTCCAGTACAGCAGGTGTTATGTGCAGGGATGGATGGATGGAAGCCTCCGTTTCTGTTCCCTCTGAACTGTGCATGATTTATATTCTGAAAAATCACCTTACTTATTTCATCCTCTTTCACTGCCACTACCTGTTTTTCACAGAATCATTGTGAGCAGATTACGGGAGGTGGGGAAAGTGTCTGCCATTGGCAGGGGGGGCTGACATTTTTTTTGTCCTAAACCTCCTCACAGAACAACATTATGTCTTGATTTAACATAACCTGGAAGAGATTCTGGGTAAGAAAAATGGCAACCATCGGCTATTGATTAGCTATTGATTATAGAGTGCTTTTCTGGGCCTCCTAATGCCTTATAAGGCATTAAAAACTTCATTTCTGATTTCTCTGTGAAACTGGAAGTTCCATTTTTTTCACTGCGGACAGACGTCCGCAGTCTCTGCTGGTTTCAGACAACCCTCTGGAAGTGAGAGGAGCAGAGCTCCCCTTGGCTCTGGAGGGGGGGCAGGCACTTATTCCAGAATGGAACACCCCCCCCCCGTGGATATGGGTCACGCCTCTACTGTTGCCACTCCTACATTTCATGGCTCCAATTTTGCTTCCAGAAAATCTCCATGGAGAGTGGGGCACATTGATAGTTTGGTACAATTAAAAGCAACTATCTTCCAAGCAGTAAACTTAATCGTACGGGTTGCTGTTTCATGGTATTCAGTGCAAAAATCTATTAGAGCAGTCCAATTTGCACTGTCCTGCAATTCATCTCTTTTTATTAGGCCTGTTCGTATATTTATGTTATAGAAGTAAAAGTGTCTCCTTCTGCAATTGCATACAGTAATTTGGAAGCAATGCTACAGGGCCCTGCAGTTAATAACCCCCTCCCCATGACATTACAATTCCTCCATTGTAGATGGACGAACGTACTATGATAGCATTCACGCTGGTGCCAAGTCTTGTAAAAGAGAGGCGATTATCAGGCCCATTGGAAATAATTGTGAGTTCCATTTGTTAGGGCAGTTAAAAGATTTTGCGTTCCAGTCTTGAAAAATTAGCTTGGATCCCAACCTAGCTTTCCTTCAGACTTCACAAGTGTACAATTTGCCACCCATCATGTCCAACTGAGCCTGCACAGCTGGGTGTGGCGGCTTGCTTGGGGAGCCATAGACCTCCTGGGTTTGTGGCCTGTCTGGTACTAACAGTTGCCAGGCCATAATATCTAGCTGGTAGGTTGTATTTGTTTAGACAGGTCATACATCATGCGTGCCTATGGATTACCTGAAATCAAATCCCCATATGAAAACCATGCCACTTAAGAGAGCCTCCTCTTCTTGGTCACTGTTTCACGATATGCTTTTGCTTTCTGTTTGTCCTGGAGGACTGCTCACATGTTGCACAGTGGCCATGAGCAGCTGCGCACTGAGTCCAGTGGTGTAGCTAGAAGTGGTGCAAAGCACTAAGTTTTGCAGTGAGCCTCAGTGCGACATGCAAGCATACCCTCCCCCTCCGCTTTGGAGGCATTCAGGTCAATGGGAACAAAATGGAGGCGAATACAGGGAGGCAAGGTGGTGAATGCCTCCATTTTGCTCCCCTCACCCAGAATGGCTCTGAAGGGGAGGGAAACACTTGCATGCCATACTGAGGCTCCCTGTAAAGCTTAGTGCTTTGCACCCCCTCTAGCTATGCCATTGACTGAGGCAAATACTGGGAGACCATTTGGCTCAGGCCTAATTCTTCCACAGTATCTCATTACTCCATCCCCTTACTCTACTGCCCTGGATCGTAGCTTTCTGTGGGCAAGCCATGCATCTCCAATACGGGATGGCTGCCACATCCAAGTTGCTGAACCCCAGGATGCAACTGTAATGCTTGGATGAGAGAATCACAGGGGACAAGTGGATCATTTAGGAAGTTGACTAAAATGTTCTGCAGTACTGTAATCATTGCAGTGAAACGCAAGGGTGAGCAAATGTTAAGCTATTAACTTCTGGTGGGTCAACTAACGTGTCCTGGTTGTTGACTCAGTCCTAAATTAGGTTGGCCTTGGGCTACTCCAGCAAGGCACATGTAATCTCAAGTACTTACCCTACTCCACCATGCCATAGTCTCCTATGGATCTCCTCAGACACGAACCAGCTCTTTATCTGGAGCAAGTCTGAGGAGACGAATTGGGTGTGCTGGCTGCCATTGAAAGGGATAGCATCCGCCACAAGTCACCTGCACTTTGTTCTACCCCCTCCTGCCTCCATAACACCCCCATGCTTCCCCGTTTTGCTCCATTGCAGCCTCCCTCGGCCCCGTTCCGCCTCCCTCACTGACCTAGCTGAGTCAGCAGGCCTGCCCTGATCTGCTGCCACGAACAGGGGCACTCCAACTTATGAATTATGACAGGATCCACTGTCAGAATGCTGGTTCCAGAAGTAGACAGTGGGCTATTGTTCTTTATATTCCCCCCTCCCCCACCATTCCCAGAACTTGTATCAAAAATCTGAGTAAGGATAAAGAGGGATTATCTTAATATGTGCAGTATGGTAAAGTGAAAATCTGTGTAGCGGCAGTACATATAAAGAGAGAAGAGTGTAGGTCCTCTCTGCCAGGAGAGTGAGCCAAAGAGGATGGGGACAACAGCTGAGGTGCCCCCCACCAGCTTCCCACCTCCCTAAGCCTGCCGCTTTGGGATGGACCGTTCCTGGTTTAGATCCACTAGCATTTCCAGTTACATCAGTTTCCTGTTAGGCTTGGAATAAGGTGTACTATTTACGGATAGCTCTCCTGTTTGGGGTTTTTTAAATCTTTTTTATTCTAATCTTGAAAGTTCCTAACAACATAGTCCTGGAACGTGCTGGAATCCCTAGCATGTATGCACTGCTGAAACAGAGACGCCTGTGTTGGCTCGGTCATGTCGTGAGAATGGATGATGGCCGGATCCCAAAGGATCTCCTCTATGGAGAACTTGTGCAAGGAAAGCGCCCTACAGGTAGACCACAGCTGCGATACAAGGACATCTGCAAGAGGGATCTAAAGGCCTTAGGAATGGACCTCAACAAGTGGGAAACCCTGGCCTCTGAGAGGCCCGCTTGGAGGCAGGCTGTGCAACATGGCCTTTCCCAGTTTGAAGAGACACTTGGCCAACAGTCTGAGGCAAAGAGGCAAAGAAGGAAGGCCCATAGCCAGGGAGACAGACCAGGGACAGACTGCACTTGCTCCCGGTGTGGAAGGGATTGTCACTCCCGGATTGGCCTTTTCAGCCACACTAGACGCTGTGCCAGAACCACCTTTCAGAGTGCGATACCATCGTCTTTCGAGACTGAAGGTTGCCAATATAATATATGATCCTGAGCCCAAGATCAAGAGAAGCCTTCCCAAACTTAACAGCTCTAAATCACTCTTCATTCCAACAAGCTATTCTTTGCTGTCTCAGTCACTCCTTCACCCTTTCTAGTCAGAGGTCCTGTAAAAGAATGTTCTATTTTAAGAAAACATTTATACTCAAACCCTCCCCACCACTCCACTGTGTTCTCCTGCCTGGAAATTACCAGTGGCGTAACTAGAGGGGTGCAAGCACTAAGCAAAGCACTAAGTTTTGCAGGGATCCTCACTATGGCATGCAAGCAGCCCCTCCCGCTCCCCTTCAGAGCCGTTCCGGACTGCAAGAGCAAAACAGAGGCAACGCAATGAAGCTCCCTGCAAACCTTAGTGCTCTGCACCCCCCTCTGGCTATGCCATTAGAAATTACTATATTTCATTCCCTCAAAGTCAGGGCGCATGTCAAGGAAAACTGCCCTACTTGTGAGCCTTGTATTGCTTATAGCGTCGGAAGCTTCAGTGAACTGCCTCGAAACAAGAAACAGTGGTCAATGAGGCTATCTAGTGTTTGTGGCTCCCTCAGTGACGTTCAGGAAGGAGTCATTCTGTCTCATCATCCCTTCCGAAGGAACCGACCTTGTTCAGCATCTAGGGGACAAAAGCCTGGGCAAAGCAACAGTGATACAGGCATCCTCCTTGTACCTGCTGATCCACAGTTTCACCTATCCGCAGTTTTCAAACTCCCCCATGTCATGCTCTTTACTCACTTCTCTTCTTTGCAAACCCTTTGCAAAAGGGAGTTTATTCTTCCTTTTGCTTTGGAACAGAAAGCAGGAAGCAGACAGCAAGAACTTAGGTTCATAGCTACTAGAGGCAGTGGCATCACTAGGGAGGTGCGGGGGGGTGCGGGCCACACCAGGTGACGCGCCATGGGGTGACATGCCCTGGGGGAGGACGCTGTAACTTCACGGCTTGCAGAGCTACCCCTTCATGCCATACACGGTTAGATGCGGAATGTCTGGTGGAATGTAATGCAAAAAGCAGAATTGAAATCGCTCCTTTCCTTCAAAAGTTATGGCCAAAACACCAGAAGGAAAAATGAATGGATCCCTAAGGAAAGTGAGCCGTATCACATGTTTACTCGTGAGTAGGTGCACTTGCCATAGTCCATCGGAAAGGGCAGGCCGAGAGGAATCCAAGGACACCTGAATGGTCCCAATCCAATGAATGGAGCCCCCAATAACACGAGAAGGATGTCCCTGCTTCCCTCCCAGCTGCGAGTCTATCGAGCTGGAAACGAAGCCACGTGGTTGTGTTTACTCCTGAGTAGGTGAACTTGCCTTAGTCCATCGGAAAGGGCAGGCTGAGAGGACTCCAACAACGCCAGAATGGTCCTGATCCGATGAATGCAACCCCCAAAAACTCACGAGAAGGAGGTCCCTGCCTCCCAGCTGCCCTATTGAGCTCTATGGAAAGCAAAGCAGCCTCACGGTTGCGTTTACTTACGAGTAGGCAGACGAGCCTTGGCTGGTGGTCAGGCCAGGCAAAGGGGAATGTGAGGACACCAGAATGGTCCTGATCCCATGGAGCTGCTCCAGAAGGCAGCTCCAGAAGGCAGCGTCTCCCCTCCCCCCAAGAAGGACCGAAAAGAGGCTTCAGCTGGTACGGGGAAGTTTTCTATTTTGCACGTGAAAAGCCAGGTGGGTCTTTGTCTTGATATGCCTATAATAGAAGAACTTTAAACTGGGCACTTGGAGGGCTGGAAATCTCACTGATTCTTTTTCGGGGGGGGGGGTGTTATTGCAGGCAAACTACAGAGTAAGCCCCATTGACCACTATGGAATTTACTTCTGAGTAGACATGCATAGAATTTGGCTCACAGGCTGCAATTCTACCCATACTTTCCTGAGAGTAAGCTCCATTGACCACTATGGGACATACTTCAGAGTAGACATGCATAGGATTGGGCTCACAGGCTGCAATCCTACCCACACTTTCCTGAGAGTAAGCCCCATTGAACATAATACGACTTACTTCAGGGTAGATACACTTGGTGGAACAGGACTGGCTCCCCCTTATTTAATTATTTCTTTTATTATAATTTAATTATTTATAATTATTTATTTTAATTTGCTTGATGATGTCACTTCTGGCCCTGATATCACTTCCAATGGGTCCTGGACAGATTGTCATTCTAAAAAGTGGGTCCTGGTGCTAAAAGTTTGGGAACTGCTGCAATCAGGTGTTAGCAAGTTGACACAGGGTGTGTGTGAGAGACTCCAGTTTTCAAAAACACTAAAATCAGAATTTGGAGGAATAATCCCATCATGTTATATATCAATCAATGCGTAATTTCATGCAGAATGCAATGAAACAAACCACATTGAAATATCTGTGTCCTAACAAAAGGTACAGCCAAAAAACCAGTGGGGGCAGGGCAATGTTACATCACCACACCCACCACTTGGGGCGTTACCATGGGGTGACATGCAGGCCTCCCGTCCCAGGTGACGCGAATTCTAGTGATGCCACTGACTAGAGGATCTCCTGTTATCATTCCCACTATTGCCTCCAGTAGCAGGTACGGTCTCGGTTCTCACTTTTGCTTCCTGCTTCCTGTTCAAAAGTGAAAGGAAGAAAAATCTACCTTTTTCCTGAGTCATGAGTGCAACAGGGTGGGAATTTGAGTAAGGTTTGCTGCTACCCACGATTTTGACTATCCGTGGTAGCAGCAGGAACCCCTCAGATAATTCAGCAGTCTCCAAAGTGGAGACCACTGTGCGCCGGTGAAGGCGTCCCCAGCGTGGAAGAAGCTTACCGTTCCTCCCAGCGTCCTCTCCATTCTAAGAACATAAGAACAGCCCCACTGGATCAGGCCATAGGCCCATCTAGTCCAGCTTCCTGTATCTCACAGCGGCCCACCAAATGCCCCATGGAGCACACCAGATAACAAGAGACCTGCATCCTGGAGCCCTCCCTTGCATCTGGCATTCTGACATAGCCCATTTCTAAAATCAGGAGGTTGCACATACACATCATGGCTTGTAACCCATGATGAATTTTTCCTCCAGAAATTTGTCCAGTCCCCTTATAAATCCTTCCAGGCCCAATGCCATCACCACATCCAGTGGCAAGATCACTGCAGATCGCCCCTGACCTTCACGGTGGCCAGACACTTCTGGGGTCTGTTGTTCCAGCAGGCTTTGTGCCCAGATTTCCAGGCATGCGCAGCTGGCTGCTGCGAAGATAGGGGCAATCTGCAGCAGAATGGAGAGGCCTGTGGGCAGAACGGTCAACTTTGTTCACCTGGGGGAAGGAACGCGATGGGCGCTGGATACGGTTTGCAGGTCAGGGTTTGGCACCTGCTGCCCTAATTCTTACTGAACACAATGAGCTTACTTCTGAGTAAGGTAAATAACACCATTTTTAAACACTTCTAGATACAGCCTTGAATGGCTTGGACTGGAACAAGGCCTGCAGCGACATCTTCAGACGCGGCCCCAGCTTCATGCACGAGGCGAGCGGCAGGGTCTCATTGCTTAGACGTACCAGCGATGCTGGCGAGAGGGGTTCAGATTTACGGTGATGATTGTTATTCAATCGAAAGCGGCATTGCCACAAGCGCATTGGCGCCTGGATTATGCTGTGCTGCTGGTTACAGTTTACCTCAATGAGAGCTTGAGTGGAAGTGAGGTCTGACGGAAGAACGCGGCCACATATTCCTAGCCGCGCATCTCTATTTTGCATTCTGCTCAGGCCAGCACATTTTGTAATGAGGTCTTAGCACAAAACAGATGTATTTGAAAGGATATTGTTGACATTGTTCCTGTGAAATTACTGGGTATATTCAGCTCACTACTAATGCCCTTGACCTTTTGAACGCATCCATTGATAGCTGGGTGCTGTTAGTGCCACTGCATCGTTATATTAAAATGAAAGAGGAAAGCGAAGACGCATCTGGGCTGGCAATTTACATACAGATGAATGTCTTTAAAGAAACAGAAACAAATTCACATCCTGGGACGGGAGGATATTTCTCCAAAGAGGCTTTGTAAGAACTTGGTCTTTTAACCGCCGGCTCTCGTTTAATGACTTCTCCCGTGTACGTCCCCCAATGCTTGTACCGCTGACAGAGGATGTTACATGCGCAATCAAGAATATGATTTCTAAACCAACAAAACAAAATGGAAAATAGCAAACAGAGACGTTAAGGCAGCCACACTGCAGAACAGCCCCGAATCAGAGCCACCGGGGCCAACAAAACAAATTGCTACGATCGCAAACAGTGCCCAAGCCCAGAAGCATAATGAAATAATCAAGCCTCTGCTTAGTGCCTGGAGGAGTATGAAGCTGTTGCCAGCAGTAGCATAGCTACAAGGGGGGGCAGCACAGTAAGTATTGTGGGTGCCACAATGCACCATAGAAGCAGCCCCTCCAACTCACGGTTGGAGCCTTTCTGGGCAGCAACGGCAAACAATAGCTATGCTACTGGAAACCAAACAAGCTCCAGAAGGAAGTCCACAATATCATGGCCATGAATAAAAAGTCACCATCTGGGCATTACGTCTTTGATGGGCCCGTCCTGGTTGCCAAATGATGACCTTTTCCACAAGAGAAACCCCACTGGATCCCACACTGCAGTGGTGTAGAAAGGATGGGGAGCTCTGGTGGAATGTGGTTTCTCAGGTTTGGGCTGCCAATGGGAAGAGGCTGACAGCGGCCATGGGTTGATGGTGATTCTTACCAGAAACTGTCTAGAGCAGTGATTTTCAACCTTTTGTGTCTCGTGGCACACTGACAAGGTACTAAAATTGTCAAGGCACCCCATCGGTTTTTGGACAATTGACAAGGCACGCCATGCAGTTGGTGGGGGGCTCACATCCCCAATGGTCCTACTAATAAATGACTCTCCACCAAACTCCTGCGGCACACCTGGGGACTATTTGCAGCGCACCAGTGTGCCATGGCACAGTGGTTGAAAATGGCTGGTCTAGAGCCATTTCAAGGATGGTTCTAAGCAACTCTCTGGAGAAAAATAGCATCCTGGGAAAATGTTTGCGAGCCTCTTGCCAACTTGAGAATAAATGAGCACTGCACCAGGTTCTTCATGCCATAGATGTGCAACAAGATCGGTTCCTTCAAATATGGCCAATACTTATACAAGTAACTATAAAGAGGAGGCAGAAGCCCCTGGGATTCCACTGTGTTGAAAACCACCACAGCATCACCGGTTTCAAAGCTGGAATGAAGGGGATCGATCAATCAAGCTTCATACCCAAGAAGTTCAGAGATGGGGGATTGGCCTGTGAGGGAGAGAAGATCTCCAGCATCATTGCGGCTTGGGCTTCTTCTGGAGCAGTTGACCATTTATTCTAACAAGGAGACTGCTGCTTTCTGGGCTTACATTTGCTTTTAGAATCCCTTGCACAGGAGAAAGGGTGGACAGCTCACAGTTTAAAATATGCACAAGGAACATGACAAAACACAAAAGGCAGTAGGAGGGGTTGGGATTCTGCTCTCACAGTTTATTTACCACATTTGTTCTTTGGGTGTGGAATGCAAAAAGCACAAGGTGAGGAACAGCCCAATCCTATAGGGGAGGGTAGTCCCAAAGGCTTTGAAACAAAGAGAGCATTTGTTCCTTGACCTGTGCCAGCAATCTAGTTCAGATCCTTGTGCCAATTTTAGGGTCAGGAAGGCACTGAATAGAACATCACCAATGCTCCTTGCTCAGAATCTGAGACTCCCCATGCCTGAGTTTCATCTAAAATGTTATGTCTTTTTTTTTCTGTAGTTTCATCTTCTTCTTTAGTAATGTTGTTGTTTTAGACGGAGTTATGGTCTTTGGGACCTTTTTGAGTAAGCAAGTTGGCAAGATGAGCCAAATGGGATGTAGAAGGGAACCAGATGTTTCACTGACATTTCTGTGCAGGATCAGGGAGCGTAGCTGAGTTAAAACCTGTTCATCAAGGTTGGTCATCAAGGATGAGGGAGTTGAGCAAGGATGAACCAAGAAGGGACAATTGTAGCTCAATCTTCTGGCCAGACCTTTCTTGGGATGCAACATGAGACCCAGAGTTATGAGCTCCATCATCTACACTGGTCTTGGGGATACAGTTTCTATTTTCAACAAAGCTGTGGCCACCTGAGGTCTATACAGTAGTATAGCTAGAGGGGTGCAGAGCACTAACTTTTGCATGGCACTTGACCATGGCATGCAAGAGCCCCTCCCACTCCCCTTCAGAGCCATTATGGGCCACTAGAACAAAACAGAGGCTCAAGCACCATGAAAAACTTAGTGCTTTGCACGCCCTCTAGCTACACTACTGTGTCCTTATATGGTTGCAATGCCCCTTAATTCCCCCCCCCCCCGTCAAACTCTCATTACACATTGGCTGTCTTCATTTTTAGAAAGATAAGTGGCTTCCTTGCTGAACTGCACTCATGAATCTTACTAACCCATGAATAATCCATGTATTTATTTCCATTCAGAGCAAAGTCTTGATTAAATATAAAGGAAGTTAACAATGACATTTCAGGACTCAATTTTTTTAAAAAATTTTCTCCCAGGCCGATAACATTACCAGCATAAAAGGATTATCACAAAGGTTTGCACAAGATTGAAATTATCTTCCATAGAACCATGACAAGTGCTGAAGAGGTAACGGAGAATTCAAGCTCAGTATTCTCCATGGTTTAGTCTTATCTATCTTTATCCATCACTGTGGATTTTAAAGATGGGGCAAAATAATATGTCGCAATATAGGTGACATTCAATCCTCCTTTATAGTGAGGTTTCTGAGCATCACCTGTGAAACTCTGGGTAGCTTTCTCTCCTGCTCAAAAAAAGGTCACTTCAGAATAAGGAGATAAATAAATATGGATATATTTTCAATAGTGCTGTCTTAAAATGTCCCCTCATCCATTTTCACTGCCTAGTAATAGGCAATGAAAATGTTGGCTGGGGGGAGAGATTTTGGTAGAGGTGGCATCTGGTGTTGGTCCTGTTGGTTTCTGGATGAGGGTTCACCTGACCTGGCCAACTTCAAACTCAGTTCGTGTAATAAGCATGAGGCAGCTGGGCCCAAAGTGGACCAAAGATCGCTCAAAGGAGATTCAGGTGGTGTGGTAAAAACTGTGGCAAAAGAAATGTAAGAAGGTGATACTGGAGGCCAAGCGAGACTATGAGGAATGCATGGCCAGCAACATTAAGGGGAATAATAAAAGCTTCTTCAAATATGTTAGAAGCAGGAAACCCGCCAGAGAAGCGGTTGGCCCTCTGGATGGTGAGGGAGGGAAAGGGGAGATAAAAGGAGACTTAGAGATGGCAGAGAAATTAAATGAGTTCTTTGCATCTGTCTTCACGGCAGAAGACCTCGGGCAGATACCGCTGCCCGAACGGGCCCTCCTGACCGAGGAGTTAAGTCAGATAGAGGTTAAAAGAGAAGATGTTTCAGACCTCATTGATAAATTAAAGATCAATAAGTCACCAGGCCCTGATGGCATCCACCCAAGGGTTATTAAGGAATTGAAGAATGAAGTTGCAGATCTCTTGACTAAGGTATGCAACTTGTCCCTCAAAACGGCCATGGTGCCAGAAGATTGGAGGATAGCAAATGTCACGCCTATTTTTAAAAAGGGAAAGAGGGGGGACCCGGGAAACTATAGGCCGTTCAGCCTAACATCCATACCGGGTAAGATGGTGGAATGCCTTATCAAAGATAGGATCTCAAAACACATAGACGAACAGGCCTTGCTGAGGGAGAGTCAGCATGGCTTCTGTAAGGGTAAGTCTTGCCTCACCAACCTTATAGAATTCTTTGAAAAGGTCAACAGGCATGTGGATGCGGGAGAACCTGTGGACATTATATATCTGGACTTTCAGAAGGCGTTTGACACGGTCCCTCACCAAAGGCTACTGAAAAAACTCCACAGTCAGGGAATTAGAGGGCAGGTCCTCTCGTGGATTGAGAACTGGTTGGAGGCCAGGAAGCAGAGAGTGGGTGTCAATGGGCAATTTTCACAATGGAGAGAGATGAAAAGTGGTGTGCCCCAAGGATCTGTCTTGGGACCGGTGCTTTTCAACCTCTTCATAAATGACCTGGAGACAGGGTTGAGCAGTGAAGTGGCTAAGTTTGCAGACGACACCAAACTTTTCCGAGTGGTAAAGACCAGAAGTGATTGTGAGGAGCTCCAGAAGGATCTCTCCAGACTGGCAGAATGGGCAGCAAAATGGCAGATGCGCTTCAATGTCAGTAAGTGTAAAGTCATGCACATTGGGGCAAAAAATCAAAACTTTAGATATAGACTGATGGGTTCTGAGCTGTCTGTGACAGATCAGGAGAGAGATCTTGGGGTGGTGGTGGACAGGCCGATGAAAGTGTCGACCCAATGTGCGGCAGCAGTGAAGAAGGCCAATTCTATGCTTGGGATCATTAGGAAGGGTATTGAGAACAAAACGGCTAATATTATAATGCCGTTGTACAAATCGATGGTAAGGCCACACCTGGAGTATTGTGTCCAGTTCTGGTCGCTGCATCTCAAAAAAGACATAGTGGAAATGGAAAAGGTGCAAAAGAGAGCGACTAAGATGATTACGGGGCTGGGGCACCTTCCTTATGAGGAAAGGCTACGGTGTTTGGGCCTCTTCAGCCTAGAAAAGATACGCTTGAGGGGGGGACATGATTGAGACATACAAAATTATGCAGGGAATGGACAAAGTGGATAGGGAGATGCTCTTTACACTCTCACATAATACCAGAACCAGGGGACATCCACTAAAATTGAGTGTTGGGCGGGTTAGGACAGACAAAAGAAAATATTTCTTTACTCAGCGTGTGGCCGGTCTGTGGAACTCCTTGCCACAGGATGTGGTGCTGGCGTCTAGCCTAGACGCCTTTAAAAGGGGATTGGACGAGTTTCTGGAGGAAAAATCCATTATGGGGTACAAGCCATGATGTGTATGCGCAACCTCCTGATTTTAGAAATGGGTTATGTCAGAATGCCAGATGCAAGGGAGGGCACCAGGATGCAGGTCTCTTGTTATCTGGTGTGCTCTCTGGGGCATTTGGTGGGCCGCTGTGAGATACAGGAAGCTGGACTAGATGGGCCTATGGCCTGATCCAGTGGGGCTGTTCTTATGTTCTTAACTACAATTCCCAGAATGCCTTGCAGGTCTCTTGTTATCTGGTGTGCTCCCTGGGGCATTTGGTGGGCCGCTGTGAGATACAGGAAGCTGGACTAGATGGGCCTATGGCCTGATCCAGTGGGGCTGTTCTTATGTTCTTATGTTATGTTCTTATGTGGTGTCACCCCCTCCTGAAGGTGACACCCAGTGCAGCTTGCCCCAGCCGCACCTCCATTGTGATGCCATAGGAGCATTAAGGAATGGACTGGGTTCCAACAACCCAGTTTGGAGTCTTTCTTTCTTTCTTTCTTTCTTTCTTTCTTTCTTTCTTTCTTTCTTTCTTTCTTTCTTTCTTTCTTTCAATGAGCAGTGGATATTCTCCCAGTGTTTCTGTATAAATATTCAATGATGTGGGTGACAGCACCGACCCTTTTAGCACCCACAAGGCAAAGGAGCATTCTCTGATCACCACCTTTGGATACCCCCCCCCCCAACACAAATAGTGAGACCGATTCAGTATGAAATTAGTAGCACCGGCCAGATCCAAATGTAGTCATGTAGTATCACAATGTGTCATGGAACTTGCTTCCGGTAATGCAACACAACCTTATGCACAAAGTTCTGTGAGTCCTTCTGATTCCATGTGGATTTCAATAGCCATTGAATACATGCGCCTTTTGCATTATTCCAGTGTGCTCATGTGGTTTGCTGAGCCGCTTGAGGAAGCCGAAAAAGGGGGGAAGCTCTTTATTTGCTCTACTACATCTCTATTTCCTATTAGATGGGAAACAATCAACCAAGAAAGGTCTTTATTTATCCTCTTTATTCCTTTACTCTGTCCAATACAGGAAACGTATTATTAAGCAATCAAGAATGTGCCACAGCAATCATAAGGTGATTATATTCCAACATTACAAGTGGCAAAATGCTGCCAAGAAAAGCTTTCTCTTGAGAGGCGGTGGTTATCTGCAGAATATGAATTTTTATTAGGGAGTGGAATATGGGAGAGGATGGAGGTTGGGCTATTTCACTCTGCTCCTCCATTAATCAGCAGGCTCTGGTTCTTCTGTCCCTGCTACAAATTCAGCATAGACTTGGTTCACACATCTTTCAAACCAGGGGCATCTTGAGGGTGTGTGGCACCCCAACCCCTTTTGTCTGCACATGCACACCAATCACATCTGAGGTGCGCCAATCACTTCCGGGGCCACACAGCTCTTGCGCAAGCTCCAGCACTATCTCGATACAGGGGCTGCAAGAACATGTAGTTGGTAGTGTTCCCAGATGGGGGCCAATAACGGGGAGGTACGTTTTTCAAGGCCGTGTAAAGCGGCCCCTCTCCCTTGGACTCGGAGCCGTTTGGGAAGGTGAGAGCAAAGCTGAGGCATCTCCTTCATGGCTCTGAAAGGGAGGGGGGCGTTTTACTTGGGTGTCCTGAAAACTTACCGCTTTGCCCACCTCTAGGAGTGACACTGGATATAGTCCCATTACAACATCTAGTTGCTTCTTGAATTTTTCCTGGGTGCAGATATATACACTCCAGAATGCCCTTTGGATTTTATGGTGGATGAGAACTGTGCAATTGTGCCCCAGAACCTGCTCCACTGGAGTCTGTTCACTACCATCAGGAATCCCCAGGGAGCCAAAGGGGAGTTATTGCAAGCTTTCTTTTCTCTATGGCAGTGTTTCTCAAACTGTGAGTTGGGACTCACTAGGTGGGTCACAAACCAATTTCAGGTGGGTCGCCATTCATTTCAATATTTTAATTTTATATATTAGACTTGATGCTACCATGGTATGTGACTCCATCTGGGGAAATACTTTTAACAGGCTATGTATTTACTATGTATATGCTTTTAACAGTGATAGGGGAGGAGCAAAATAGAGGCGATGCCTGGAATGGCTCCAAAGGGGAGGGGGAGGGCCTATTTGCATGCTGCAGTAAAGTTCCCTGCAAAACTTAGGGCTTTGCACCCCCTTGTAGCTACACCACTGCTTGTCCGCATTCTAGAGGCATCGGAATGACTGCTTCTGAAGCAGAATGCTGGGGCAGACTGTCCGATCCAGCAAGGTGATCTGTAGCACAAAGTAAAATGTGTACCAGACACCTATCTTTTTCTGAACAAGTTCCACTCGCAGATAACATCTTTAAGCTTGGGGGGAAAGCACAAGGTGATCCAAGGAGGTCAGCCATTCCTTGAAGCTGGAACAGCTGCAAGGTGAGTGCTGGCTATTGTGTGGTTGTCAGGACCTCAGTCTGTGGTGCATTTTTTCCTCCAAATTCATTGACAGCAATGACTTTTATGCAGAGTAGCATGTGACAAATTGATTTTTTTTTCTCATTCTTGCAACTTTGAGCTGCCCTTTAAATGCGCGATGTGTCAAAGCCACAAAAGGGAGGGGGACACCTTGGCCTGCTTCATTTGCTTCTCCTTTGATGAATCCTATCTTTGTTAATATCAGCGTATCTGTTTCTTATTTGATCATTTCTGCTCAGCCCCCACCCCGCCTTTTCTCTTCCCTTCTTCCTTGAGGATCTATTGCTGTGATTTCTTGGTCAGGACCCTGATTGTTGATACAGAATGAATCGCCCCCTACCAGTTATTTTTTTTTTTTTTTTCTATTTTCATTTGAAAATTATTAGAATTTTAGAATCCATTAGAAAAGCCTAATCATTATGACCTGATGAAATCAAATTCTTCATTTTGCCCTCCTTGTCATAATTTAGGCTTAAGGGTTTGTCTAATCAACTTTTTTTGGCACAAAAAGCAAAAGGCTCCAATGATGGGAGACCTCCCTGCTTGGGTGAAATGGTCTTGCTGTTCAGTTAAAGACGCTTCAATTACGGTAGGCTTAATTTTAGATGTCTGTTTTATTGTCGCTCTCATCTGCCTGACCCTCTTCAATATGTTTTCTCAAGGTTGGCTGTTTAGATGCTGTCAATATTTCTCCTCGTGCATAACTGAAAAATGGTCCAACGCTGTCAAACAATATTCCTATCGGCTCAGGATAGGCAACCAGTGCCAAGCGCCAAGTACGTGTCGAGTCAGCTGCTGTGCCTAGAAAACTGCTGCTGGGGCCAACAGCTGTTCATGAGGCATCCCTTTTGGGCCATCCAGATGCCTTCAGGGTCCACAGGCACTGAGAAATCTCACTCAACTTCAAGAAATTTGTTTGGCTTTCTCAGAAAATTCTCAGACGTTTCTCCTTTGGAGGTCTCCTGAAACTGGCTTCAGATTTCATAGTTTTGAAATTGCTCACATTTTAGGACCCACTTCCATTCAGAACTTGTAGGGTTCCTTGAAAGTCATCACAGGGGGCTTTGGGTCATTGCAGAGCCCCTGGAGCCTTTCTTCCCAGGGCGCAGGTCCTACCAGACTGGCTGAACACCTCAGATAGATACTTGAAGGGCTCTATAATAATGTAGATGCCCCTGGGGTGTTTCATCAGTGAATACTGGGAGAGTAGACAGTTGTTGGCCCAGCAGAAGCATTCCCAAGCAGACATGGTACTGCAAGCTGTACCACTTGGCCAAACTATGATAGCGGCCTCCAGAAACTTCTGCGTTTATTCTTGCATTTATGCAAGCATTAAACAGGAACCCTTGCAAATTCTGAGTAGTTATCATGTGTCTGCTGGGTCCATCACCCCAAACAGAACCAGTGGCATAGCTAGAGAGGGTGCAAAGCACGAAGTTTTACAGGGAGCCTCACCGCTGCATGCAAATAGCTCCTCTCCCTCCCCTTTGGAGCCATTCTAGGCAGGGGAAGCAAAACAGAGGCACTCACTTCTGTTTTGCTCTTCCACCTGGAATGGCTCCAAAGGGGGAGGGCCTTTTGCACATCACAGTGAGGCTCCTTGCAAAACTTAGTGCTTTGTACCCCCTCTAGCTATGCCACTGGTTCTGTTTGGGGTGATGGACCCAGGAGACACATGATAACTATTCAGAACTTGTAAGGGTTCCTGTTTAATGCTTGCAGACCCCCCCCCCCCCGGAAGTTTTTCAAGCAGTCATCAGGAAGGCCTGCAAAGCCCAGCTGATTTTCAAGCCGAGCCTGTGTGGGTGTAAATGCTTGTCACTAGGCACTAATCACAGCACATGTAGATTGTCCCAGCCCTGTGTACATGATTTTGCAAGGTTTCGTATCAATGGAGAAAGAATCATACATCCTATTACCACAGTGGATGGGAATACAGCCTCAGAAATGCTCTATTTAAGGATTAAAAAAAAAAAATAGCTAGAACATGTAAGTAATAACATGCAAATAGCTTTCCTCCCCCCTTCAATGTTTACAATGCAGAATACATTTGTGCTTCTTTGATGGGCCAAAATGCACCCTCAAGATGAATTGTCAACCAGATGTTTTGTCAAACATTCACTTCTCTTGCATATTGTATTTGCTAAATATTTGAGAGACATTGGTCAATATTTACCGCCTGAACAAAATCTATTAAAATAACGGCGGGCCTGACCTTTGCAAAGAGAGCCATTTTCTCGATTGCAAGCTTAATAGGCTTTGCAGTGAAATTCAGTTGAATCCATTCACAACATTACCTTCTACTCTGGCAAAAAGCATATTGCAAATGGAGATCTATTGCTGCCCAGTCCTATCTCAGCCTTTTGCTGCTGGACCTCTTCCTCCAGCACCACAAGGTCCTTTGCAGCAGCCTAAAAGGTGGGCAGCTGTTGTGCACTTCTGGGTCACTGCTGCAAATGGGAAGAGAGGTGGCACAAACGCAGGGTGCTACCAGAGGTTCCACCGCTCCTGGTAAGTTGGCAGCAGGGGTGTATGGTGGGTGGGGAGAAGGAGAGCAGGAGCATATCGGGAGAGGAATGGAGCAGATTTCAGTTATGCTGGTTATATAGCTGGTGTAGGTCTGAGATCCACAGGACACCAGGAGACCTATGCAGAGGAAGAAAATATTTTTTTTTCCCTTGGGCAGGCCTTTTGATTCCCTCCCCACCCCCCAGGAGGCACAAGATGCTGCCATGGGAACAGCACATTGTACAAGTGGAATTCTGCTTGCACTTCCTTTGATCCAGGCCATGATCAATAGAACCATGATCTTACAGTGGAAATATCTGTGGTTTTATAGCACAATCCCACGCCTGTTTGGTTGGCAACCTTCAGTCTCGAAAGACTATGGTATAAGCCTACAGCACCCAGTATTCCCAAGTGGTCTCCCATCCAAGTACTCACCAGGCCTGACCCTGCTTAGCTTCCGAGATCAGACGAGATCGGGCATGTTTATTTAGAAGTAAATCCCATTCTGTTCAATGAGGCTTAGTCCCAGGGAAGGCTGCAATTCTATGCACACTTTCCTGGGAGTAAGCACCATTGAACACAGTGGAATTTATTTCTGTGTAGATGTGCACTATTGGAGAGACATCTATATTTGTGAATTCTGTGTGTGAATTCGGAATTGGTACACATCGTGTCCTATTACAGCAATTGTACTTTAATTCCAAAAGTCTTATTTGATCTCAGTTGTCTCTGATTCTGTTCAAATCTCTGTAAGCATTTCTTCTCTCTAGCTTTGAGAGCCTGATATAACATGTAACGTATTTCAGCTATATTCCACACAGATGACTGTCCTATGCCTTGTTTACGTTTGGAAATTGAAAACTGAAAAGTAATTACCTCTTAGCAGAGTGAAAACAGGTTTTGTCACATGGTTAAAGGAATCCGTGTTCTGAAGAGAAGGTTGCTGCAATCAGAAGCGTAGCTAGAGGGTGTGCAAAGCACTAGGCGTGCAACTGGCCCCTCCCCCTCCCTTTCACAGCCATTCCAGGTGGGCGGAGCAAAACAGAGCATTCATCTCCATTTTGCTTCCCCCGCCCAGAATGGCAGAACAAGAAATTCCATCAGTTCACATCTATAATCCTATTCAATCAATCACCTTCTCTCTGAGTTTGGCGCACACAGGAAGGGGGATGTGAGAGCATGCAATGCTAGCCATGTGCTGCACCAGTGTGCTCCTTGATCACGCCCCATGTCATTCCTGTAATCAATGTCTGTCTGAAGAAGCCAACATTTTACTCAGCAAATGATCCTTGTCATGATTTAGGAGTTGAACTCCATGCAACCAAGGTTCTAAGTTGAAGGTTCTAACCCCTGCTAACTGGTTAAGAGGCACTTTTTCAAGTGGGTGCTCCTCTTTTATTTAGCAGGGGGAGAGTAACTGGCCCACCTCACCCCAGCAGTGTCTTTTCTAGTGGCTGCCTGCTGGTGTTGCATCTTTTTAGATTGTGAGCCCTTTTGGGACAGGGAGCCATGAGATATTTGATTTTCTCTGTAAACCGCTTTGTGAACTTTTTGTTGAAAAGCAGTATATAAATACTGTTGTTGTTGTTGAAGGGAGAACCTGTCCACATGTCCAGTGCAGGTGCAACTAGGGGTTTTGCTACCTAGTGCAGTAGGTTGAGTGTGTCAGGCAGGTTCCCACTTTCCCCATGTTTATTGATCAAGGGAAAATTACGGCTGAAATAAAGACCATATACAAACTATTTCTGAACGTTCCAGCCCAATGATCTGTCATTATCTAGCCCGACTAAGAATCAGGATGGGGCTATGAAGATAGCAGCAAGGGGGTTGCCGGCCACCCAAAGGGGTGGGACAAGTTTGGAAAAATAGTTGCGTTCTAGATGGGGAAGTGGAAAACAGAGATGGAGCTGTATAGACTGCCTCTCCCTCCCAGGTCATTCCAACTTCCCAAGTTTATTTTCTACACAGATAAGCCCCTATTTTGCTAATGAACACGAGGCCATTTGCAGTGTAAAATAAGAGCATATGTTCTGACAAGGTAAAAAAGGGGGTGGAAGAAGAAAAACAAGCAACTTCTGATTCTTATAGACTATTTCTCGTCTTGTGCAAGGAGAACTCGTGCAAGGAAAGCGCCCTACAGGTAGACCACAGCTGCGATACAAGGACATCTCAAGAGGGATCTGAAGGCCTTAGGAATGGACCTCAACAAGTGGGAAACCCTGGCCTCTGAGCGGCCCGCTTGGAGGCAGGCTGTGCAGTATGGCCTTTCCCAGTTTGAAGAGACACTTGGCCAACAGTCTGAGGCTAAGAGGCAAAGAAGGAAGGCCCATAGCCAGGGAGACAGACCAAGGACAGACTGCACTTGCTCCCGGTGTGGAAGGGATTGTCACTCCCGGATTGGCCTTTTCAGCCACACTAGACGCTGTTCCAGAACCACCTTTCAGAGCGCGATACCAGAGTCTTTCGAGACTGAAGGTTGCCAATACAAGACTATTTCTGATTGTCATCATGAACACAGGAAATGGTCACTAAAGGATTTAGTTAGGGGAGGGCAAAGCCAAATAGCAGCTGGTCCCAGCCAGGCCAGTGGAGTGCGCCTTGCTGTCTCAGGGCCCAATTCAGAGTCCTGCGCACCTGCTTACCGCTGGTGTGCAGTGTCAGAAACATGCTGTAAGGCACATTTGCAAACCCTTACCGTGGGCCCAGCATGGAGCTAGCCCAGCATGAACCTGCACTGGGCCAGCTCTTGTGCTGTACTCATGTTCTACCACTTGGTGGCTCGCCCAAACCACTAGGCGGTGCAGAGGTGAGTGGGGCCATGGAAGGAGGCCGGGGGAGGCGTTTCAGGGCGGGGGGGAAGGCGGAGAGAGGGCAGGGAGGAGATGTGGTGAGGGAGGGACTGGGGCGTAAGGGATCAGGACTGGGAGAGCTCAGCTCCACCAAATCTTGAGCCCCATGTCGGGCCATGCGGACTGATACAGGACTCTGATTCTGTGCCAGCTCAAGAGCCACTGCAGAATTGAGTAGCCCCATTGTGGGGCTACTTCTTTTACTTGAGGGAAGCGGACAAAAGTCCCCTTCTCCCGAGGAGATGGCAGCAGCTGCTCGAGGCACGAAGCATCCTGTGATAGTCATTTTGGCGCTGCGGCAGCCCCATGCTCCAGGCAGCCAGGATTGGGCTGCCCCCTTGCGCTAGCAGCTGTCCTGAAATCTTATGGCAATGAATTCTTGATTGCCTGCATCTTGAAGTGGGCTGAACTGAAATAGGCTTTACTGTCCTCTCCAGGCCTGTATCGAGAGGCTTAGCACAGTGGGTCCAGGGCCCATCTGTGAATGGTTCTGTCCCAATCAAGTGGATCCCACCTGAAGTTAGACTGGAGGGGGATGACTGCACTAAGAATTCCTGCAACAACACGGCAATTGCTATCAGAAATTGAAAAAATAAAATAAAATCAGAGTCCCTCTGCTTGAGAGAATTTTCTGGCCTCAAATACAACAGGTCCTTCTTAGCCTGGTGAAGGTTAAGGTAATGTGTACTTCATAAGTGAAATCGCTAGAGTAAGGGAAATGGCTTTATTAGATTTATCAGTAGCCTGTTTTACCCAGGCAGTGCACAATAGTGGCTCTGTGCTGAAAAGGATGAGATTACTGTTCAAATTAATGAACTGAAAAAAGAAAATCGAAGAGCTGAATATTAAATGCACTCATATGAAGTTCCTGAAGATAGAAATTGAGGAAGTTTCCCCAAAGCATAACACTGGCGGTGCCGCGAACTGTCATTCCGTTAGCAGCGCTATCACAATAATGGCACAGGAAGCCTGCTGTGCCCGGGGAGGAAGGGAAAGTTCCCCTGTTTGTCTTTCTTTTCTTTCTCAAGCTATAATGAGTTTGGCTAGACTGGAAACAAATGATGAGTATAAAGTATAAAGGTCAGAGAAGGTGAACTTCTCAGGCCACGTATGGTTTGAAGTGAAGCCAACAG
The DNA here is from genome assembly GCF_035046505.1 of Tiliqua scincoides. NCBI lineage: Eukaryota > Metazoa > Chordata > Lepidosauria > Squamata > Scincidae > Tiliqua > Tiliqua scincoides. The sequence goes on along the minus strand of NC_089824.1, from coordinate 8,316,368 downwards.
GAGTCCAGAGGAGAAACAATTCACACACACACTCCCAGGAGTGCAGGAGCTCATCGTGGCACCTCTGCCATAGCCACACCCTCTTTAGTAGCAGAGCCAAAGGGGGTTCAAAGCACTAAGTTTTGCAAGGAGCCTCACTGCAGTGTGCAAGCGGCCCCTCTCCCTCCCCTTTGGAGCCAGACGTACACCTCCATTTCGCTCCCACCACCCAGAATGGCTCCGAAGGGGAAGGGCCGCATGCACACTGCAGTGAGGCTCCCTGCAAAACTTAGCACTTTGCACCCCCTCTAGCTATGCCACTGACCCTATTAACACTATACCAAAAGGACCTTGATGGTGCAGCTGCACTGAGAAGGTGCACTGTATCCAGTGGTGGGTGAATAGGTGGTTGGGGAGAGACTTCAGTAGGGAAAGGAGATTTAAATCCTCCTTTCAGAGGCAGAAGGCCTCTGAAAGCCTTCTGCCCCACAATGGGGCTCCTCTGAACTAACAGCTCTAACTGGTGCAAGTGCAAGAAGAGAAAGGAGGTGAGGAGGAAATAGGATCTGACATGTGCCATCCACCCCTGCCTGAAGCCTCCCTGCCTCTTGTCCCTCCCCTATCACTACCCCTTTCCACACCCTCCTCACCCCATTCTGTCCTCGCCACAATCTGAACACCCCACCCCTTCTCACCACCTACCCATCCCCTGCTGGCTTACCTGCTTTGGCATGGGAGGGCTCCAGCTTTCCCACCAGCACTCTGGCAGTGCGCTACTCACGTGCACTGTGGGAGGACACTTTACGGCAGTCAGTGCTGGGGGAACACTACCTAACACTAGCTCTGTCAATGGCACAGCCCAGTAGGATTGGGCTGCTCGACTCTGAACTATGTCAGAGGTGGAGCAGTGCAGTGACAGTACCCTGTTCACATCTCTTGAGCTGAATTCTGAGGGTCACAGCCACAGAGAGAACAGACATCATAGGTTCACTGGCACAAGAACATAAGAACAGCCCCACTGGATCAGGCCATAGGCCCATCTAGTCCAGCTTCCTGTATCTCACAGCGGCCCACCAAATGCCCCAGGGAGCACACCAGATAACAAGAGACCTGCAAGGCTTCCTGGGAATTGCAGATAAGAACATAAGAACAGCCCCACTGGATCAGGCCATAGGCCCATCTAGTCCAGCTTCCTGTATCTCACAGCGGCCCACCAAATGCCTCAAGGAGCACACAAGACAACAAGAGACCTGCATCCTGGTGCCCTCCCTTGCATCTGACATTCTGACATAGCCCATTTTTAAAATCAGAAGGTTGCACGTACACATCATGGCTTGTAACTCATAATGGATTTTTCCTCCAGAAACTTGTCCAATCCCCTTTTAAAGGCGTCCAGGCCAGACGCCATCACCACATCCTGTGGCAAGGAGTTCCACAGACCAGCCACACGCTGAGTAAAGAAATATTTTCTTTTGTCTGTTCTAACTCTCCCAACACTCAATTTTAGTGGATGTCCCCTGGTTCTGGTGTTATGTGAGAGCGTAAAGAGCATCTCTCTATCCACTCTGTCCATCCCCTGCATAATTTTGTATGTCTCAATCATGTCCCCCCCTCAGGCGCCTCTTTTCTAGGCTGATGAGGCCCAAACGTTGTAGCCTTTCCTCATAAGGAAGGTGCCCCAGCCCAGTAATAATCTTAGTCGTTCTCTTTTGCACAAAGGTTTGTACCCTGCTAGAACATGACTTCCTTTGCAAAAGTTTGTTTTAGCCAAGTATAATCCAGACCACATAGTGATAGAATCAGACAGTTCTCTTATTGACACCTGGGTCTCCCCTCCCCTCGATCTGCTGCATTCAATATATTGCTGCAAGATTTAATGAACTCTATACTGTTGGTTGTCTTGTAGGCAGAAAGTGACAAAACATGTTTTAAAACAAATAAATTGGTGGGCAATGGGTTCAGATGTACAAATGCTTCAATAGTTAACGGGGGAAAAAAAAGGGGAACCCACAAGTTAAGGGAAACATTGAAATGAACTGAAAGGTTACTAAACTGCTTGTCTGGATTAATCTATATAGTTACTCTCATCTGTCTCTTGGCTTAGCAAGCAAGGACAATATCTTTGGATGCTTCCAAATTCCTGCTTGGATCCTTGAAGCTCCCAATTCCCTGGTCTTGTTTCTCAATGGAACAAATGCATGAGGAATCTTTCATTGTTCCCTTTTCTATTTTTTAATCTTTGCACAGAGCACTGTACATATCTAGTGCACCACACCTCACAGTTCATGCACATTTCCCACTCCATCCCCTCACATCCCCTCATCCCCTCACATCCTCACATCCCCTCATCTGCATGTGAGATTCAAAGAAAGCAATCTTGCTGTGACTGAAGGGCACATGTGCATCGGTAAAACACTGCACACAAAGAATACTTATGCATTCATACATGACTGCTTTGTTGCAGAGTTCTCAGTGTGGACACACACACTTCGCTCGTGCAAAAATAATACATTGTAAGCAGTGGCGTAGCTAAGGAGGTGCAGGGGGTAGCAGTTTCACTGGCATCAAGCTTTAGGGGGGCAACAAGCTGAGCTTGACACTAGTGACCAAAATTGTGAAAACCTTGGTATGTATGAATAATACCATCATATATCATTGGAAAGGTAATTTAATGCAAAATGCAATGAAATAAAACATTGGAATATCTATATTCTATCAAATGTTATGGCCAATTAACCAGAAAATGAAAACACAACTGCCTTATGGAATAGAGAGTGGATGATCTTAACTCAAAACTGACCTATGAGACTGATTTTTCTAAGAGCCAATGAGATGTTATATGATACAGCATGGAACCAATAAGAATATGAGTCAGCTCTCATTTCCATGTATTATAATATAGTTACCCTGCTAACTGGGTAAAGAGGCACTTTTTCAAGTGGTGCTCCTCTTATATTTAGCAGGGGAGATTAACTGTCCCGCTTCAGCCCAGCACAGCATCTCTAACCAATAAGAAGCACACTTATGGGGGGGGGGGGCTACAAAATCTTCTCTGACCCCAGGTAGCAGGTAGATGCATTAGCTATGCCACTGACTAGGGGGTGGCAGCAGAGCAAGTGGGTGGCAAGCTTCTGGGGGAAGGAGGCAGGTTTTCCCCCAATTTTCACTTTTTTAATAGCCCAGGTGTGACGTCACTTCTGGTTGTGACGTCACTTCTGGGGCATCATTTTGAGCTTGGCACTGGGCTACACAATCATTAGCTACAGTACTGATTGTAAGAGATGCAAAGGACTGGACAGTTATAGACAACTGTGCAGAAAATTAATTTGGTATTTAAAATAAATTTCAGGAATAATAGAATGAGGACCTTGGAGGTCATCTAATCCAACCCCTGCTCAGTGCAAGTGCCTATGGAAAGGTGGCCAGCCAGAGTCAACTTGAAATAGAACACAGGAATGGAATGCAAGACCGAGGGAAGTTGAGGATCAGAAAGGACTGGAATGGGGGAAATCTATTATCCCCGATTATACCATTCACTCTTTTTTAGGTTATCCTAACTTGGGAGTTGCTGAAAAGTTATGGCAATTATTAGTCCTATTGCATCAGTTTGAGGACATTGGTAATATTGCCCCGTTACGCTTATGCATGCAGTTTAATTACATATAATGACTTAAATGTATGATTTGCATATAATCAGAGGATCTAGTGGTTAATTAGGTGCTGCTATAATTATTCTAGGTATGCGAGTGTTTGATTAGCAAAGTCACAATCCTGAAAAAAAAAAGAATGAAAAGCTTTCTCTTTGATTACCAGATTCAACATTTTTTTTTTTTGCTGTTCTTTACTCAGTATTCATTTAATAAATCAGATGAAGGTGCCTTAACACCTGCAAGGTGTGATTCTGTGATGATCAGAATCAACATGTGACATTGCATTATGCTGCATACATTTTTTTTGTGGCTGATGTTTGTAAAACATTTTTTTTCAAAGTGAATGGATTCTATGGAAACTACTTATTTCATGTTCCACTTTCCAGGCTGTGGTGAATTGGTTCCTTTACAATTAATCCACCCAGGGCAGAGATAAGAGGATGAAACAAATTCCTTCCATAGACAATAGCTTGATTGGCATGATTTAATGATAAAAAGAATTGATAATAGAAATGCATATGGCTCTGGGAAGGTGATCATTATAGTTCCAAACTGTTCCTTGTCATGTTCTTACTTTTCTAAGGCTGCAATCCTAACCACACTTTCCTGAGAGTAAGCCCCATTGAACCAGATAGGACTTACTTCTGAGTAGACCTGGTTGGGATTGTGCCCTTAATCGCATCCCTTCAACACACTACCATAGGATTCTGCACCAGGGTCCAAAATGATTGTGCAGATTTAAAATGTTTCTGCACATAGTGCACCAGGACATTCTGTATTTTTACTTCCAAGTACAGATCCCTTATGCTGCATCCGAAGTTATTATTTACTTATTTATTGCAAATAGTTACTGGGTGAACTTGGGCTTGTGGCAGCAATTGCGTTGGCACAAGCCTGCACAGACCAGAGTCAGGGGATGAAGGCCAAGAAGGAGGACAGGATATCAGCTGCTCTGCTGTTGCCTATATCGCTTCCTTCCATCCTCAAGCCAACCCTCCCTGTCCTTGCAGGTTGCATTTAGTGCATTATGCCAAAAGCACATTACTGCCATAAATCATGTTACTGCTGTAAAGCATAACTGCCGTAAAGCATGCGTATTCCACTGGCATGACTTTACAGGATTGGGTCATAAATTGAGTGACCAATATATTTGTTAAGCTGAATGGCTGTGAAGTGTGCAATTCAGTGACATCTATGCTTGAGAGCCTATATATCCTTTAAAAAAAATCATGATATGCATTTCCTTCGCTGTGCATTTTTAATAGTATTTTGCCATATATTTGTGACACATCCTTTGTTTTGTATACTTTTCTCTTTTTTCCTTTTCCATTTGCATGCAAAATTCAAATCAAGCGCACTTAAAAAAAAGAAAAGAAAAAAATGAAAATACATATGGAACCAGATACATGACCAGTAGATCTTAAATGGAAATCTGTTGCTTAGGACCTGGGAAAATGAACTGCTGATGAACCTTAGTGATGGGTTTTGCACATGGCTAAACAAAATACTGAAAGCTTACACATACACACACACACACACACACACACACACACACACACACAGAAAAAGAGAGGGGGGAGAGAGAGCTTGGTTGTCCTATTAAAAATTGATTCAAGAAGCACTGGGAAGTTACATGGCATCTTCCCTGTGAAGCTGCAGGCTGGCTTTTTTTGTACTGTGGAACCGTGGTGTGTCTCTATGGAGTTCTATTGAGTTGAGAGTAGTCTACAACGGATTCCTATGGTGTTAGAGCATGGCTGCTTTGTGGAATGTGAAAAATCGATACATTGCCTGGCTATATTCATTGACCTTGATTTTGACCAACCCCCAAAACACTGGAACTCCTGTAACCCCTGAGGAAAGAGTTCATGTGAAGATGGAGTACATGTCCTCATTTTCAGCTAGCTAAGCCTGGCACATTGGACTCGATGGTTTCAGCATTTCCCTCTATTATTTGTGTCATGGTCTTCAGGATCACCACCAAGTGTGCAGTGGATCATCTATGAATCACAGTTCACGGAGTTACAGGGCACCTTGGTGTAAGCTGTGAAAATAACCCTTCTTGGTATCCTTTCAGCTCACCAGACAGGGCAGTACACCTTGATGGCACACAGTCACCTGTGTCTCTACTCCACCATTCAGAAAGTCACCTCAGACAGGGCAGGAGGTCCGGTCTAGAGAATAGAGCCTCCATTAGCCCGAAGATAACATCAGAAGATCGCCAGTTCGAGGACACCGGCAGCTCCCTGAACGGCTGAGAATGGCGAGACCTTGAAGCAGCTGACAAGCACAGCTGAGTGATTCCACCTGCTCTTGGTGTGAGCAAGAAGCATCTTGGCTGCCCTCCATGTGAGAGATGGGGCTGCTTGTCAGCCTGCCTGGGAGAACTGGAGGCCAGAAGTGAGACCAAACCAGGAAGATCCATCTGAAATGTGGTTGGTTCTTGAAAGAGAGAACCTTTGTGATTGTAAAAATCCCCTTGAGGGATTTAGAAATGCCTGCCTATGTAAACCGCCTTGAATAAAGTCAGAGGAGTAATCCAATGACCAGAAAGGCGATATATAAATACCTAGTTATCGTTGTTGTTGTTGTTATTATATATCAAAAAAAGGATCTCCTCTATGGAGAACTCGTGCAAGGAAAGCGCCCTACAGGTAGACCACAGCTGCGATACAAGGACATCTGCAAGAGGGATCTGAAGGCCTTAGGAGTGGACCTCAACAAGTGGGAAACCCTGGCCTCTGAGCGGCCCGCTTGGAGGCAGGCTGTGCAGCATGGTCTTTCCCAGTCTGAAGAGACACTTGGCCAACTGTCTGAGGCTAAGAGGCAAAGAAGGAAGGCCCATAGCCAGGGAGACAGACCAGGGACTGACTGCACTTGCTCCTGGTGTGGAAGGGATTGTCACTCCCGAATTGGCCTTTTCAGCCACACTAGATGCTGTCCCAGAACCACCTTTCAGAGCGCGATACCAGAGTCTTTCGAGACTGAAGGTTGCCAACACAACTATATATCAAAAGACAATAAAAATGCAATATGCATGTAAACAAATAAAATGAAAAATGAACAGGAGATGAAAAGGACAAGGAGGCCAGCAAATCAAACATAGAATTGGGATTTTAGAAAGCAGGAGATGGGCAATATTGTCAAACACATGCAAGTGGACACGATCAGAACTTCCCAGTTTCTAAAATGTCCCATTGGCACTGCTATGCCAGTGCTGGAAAGCACTGACATAAGGGGTTAGGACTGCGCCCTGAGACGTAACTTAACCAAAAATAAATTACATTCACTCTGTAACTTAAGGCATTGTACTAGTTCTGCAACCCAAATTCACAACACATATCATGTTGTTGCATTTCTCACTATGTCTGTAAGCTACTTTTGGCAGCCTGCTTCTAAAGAAAATGCAATTAATGGAAAGAAATCTATTCCTTACTGTAAGGAGGGGGGGGGGGTCCCATTTCTCAAAGAGATTCAGATTATTATTTGGACCCTGTGACCACCCCGAATTTCTGATTGCTGTCCCTATATAGGTTTCGCCTCCCAAAAATATTTGTAGGTAATTTTTCGGGAGAGGAATGACGGCAGCACAAGAACAATAGAAAGACAATGAAATTAAAACATCAAACGGTTACGTAGAATGAAGCCAGGGGTTGTTTCCATAGCAACAGGCCACATTTGCTATAATTGAAGCTTGTTTTAGCAGCTGTGATGGGGAAATAAGGTACCAGCTTCTTCAGGCATAATAGCATTTCAGGACATGCATGGGTCTTGCTGACCATTGTCATTACAAGTTCTGGTTTTTGTTTTTTAATCTCTCTCTCTCTCTCTCTCTCTCTCTCTCTCTCTCTCTCTCTCTCACACACACACACACACACACACACACACACACACGTAACGTACAGACATGAGAGGAACAATCATGTGTGGAGACCCTGGCCTGTGGCTCTGTGCTCTCTTGCCATTACTCCTTTAAGCACCCATGGGTGCAATCCTGACTCCCCATTAGATTGGCGCAAGTCCCTTGTGCCAGCCCAGGAGGGTTGCAAATGTGCCGTAAAGCGTGTTTGCACCTCCCCGGGAGTTGGGTGGGCCAGCACAGTGACACACACTAGCCCACGGAGGCTGTATCCAGTCTCCGTGCCAACTTGGGAAGGGAGGATTGCGTCGGCTGAGCTTGGCTGACACCGCGGTTTGGGGTGGGGGGGAGGAGGCAGGAGGGGAGGCGTTCTACGGTGGGTAGAGTGCAGTCCCGGGGGCAGGTGGGGAGTGGGAGGCGCGGCTGGGACCTGGCTGTTATGCTGGATTCCAACCCCATTCCCTGAGCAGCGTGGAGTGGCATGAAGACACTCCATTCTCCTCGGACTTGTGCCACCTCCTGAGGTGGCGCAAGTCTGAGGAGACCATTGGGGCCCTGTTGGTTAAAGGGAAGAGTTTCTCCTTGCCTCCGGCCTAGCCACTACTGTTCCCAATGTTGCGCTGGATACAGCGCAGGCCTCCTGGCCTTTCTGTTCCAGCACAAGATAGGATTGTGCTGCATGTTACTTGTCTGGCTCTTTGCTTCCCAGGCAGGTGCCCAGTACCAAGCACACATGTTGAAATGCGTGTCTCTCTGTGGTTGTAGCAGGTGGTGACAAGTGGAGACACCACGGTGGCTGATGTGACCTTGGCCCAGTGACAGAACTTGGGATTGCTTATGAGCATTAAAGCACTTACAGGAATAAACTGCCTGAAAGCATCACCCCAGAAGTCTGCCTCTTTACACCAGCAGGCTCCAAACCCTGGCCCATGGGCTAGATCCGGTAGATCAAGATTACCTATCTGGGCATGGCAGTGGCCAAAGCTTTCTGTTTCCTATCATCTCAGCTAATCTTCTCAGAAACTCACGCTGGGCAACTACTTCTGCCCAGAAATCAGGGCGCTGAGCCTGCTGGGATAATGGGCAGTGGTAGCAACAAGAAAAAATGCACACCTTACACCCAGTACTGTGTTCTCAAGGTGTTTGCACAGGGAGGACAGGGTGGTGGCCAGGTGAGCACTGGTGGAGTGAAAAGAGGATGAGAAGTATCTGAGTCCAGGGAGAAGATGTGGCAATCCTCTTGGAGACATTTCCTGCCATTTGCTCATTGTTCTGTCAGAGAGAGAGAGAGAGAGAGAGAGAGAGAGAGAGAGAGAGAGCGCTCAATACTCTGCCTTAGGAACTGTGGGGGGCAAGTTCTGATTTCATTCTCAGCTATCCACACCTCTCCCATTTCTAATTCAGTTATATGCTTATTATGAGGTCTGGGTAAGTAAATGGCAGCAAAGTATCCTCGCTATGTAATTATATTTGAAAATCCAGAGCCATAGCAGTTACTTTTATTAGCAATAACAATTATCGGGTCTTTTAGCTTGTAGGCTCAAGATAAAGTAATGGCTTGTAATGAAACCATAATGACAGACTTTACATCCATGTGACGGTGACATGAAAAATACTCTTTATTTTGAGAGGAAGCAATTAACTGATCCTTGATAGGAATGTCAAATACCAACAGATAGAAATATATAGGGGTGGCTTGGGCTATCACCTCCTCAATCTTCTCCTTACGGTGCATGCCAGTCTGCCCAGACCACTGTATGTGGGCATGTGCCTTGATTAGGGCATACACACATTAAATCCAGTGCATAGTGGCCTGAACAGCATGATCAATATCCAGCATACAACTTGGAGTTGGTTGTGTGATTTGGGATCACAGGGGATCATTAGAAAAGGTATTGAGAACAAAATAGCGAATATTATAATGCTGTTGTACAAATCTATGGTAAGGCCACATCTGTCCAGTTCTGGTCGCCACATCTCAAAAAGGATATAGTGGAAATGGAAAAGGTGCAAAAGAGGGCAACTAAGATGATTGCTGGGCTGGGGCACCTTCCTTATGAGGAAAGGCTATGGCATTTGGGCCCCTTCAGCCTAGAAAAGTGACGCCTGAGGGGGGACATGATTGAGACATACAAAATTATGCAGGGGATGGACAGAGTGGATAGGGAGATGCTCTTTACACTCTCACATAACAAAAGAACCAGGGGACATCCACTAAAATTGAGTGTTGGGAGAGTTAGGACAGACAAAAGAAAATATTTCTTTACTCAGCGTGTGGTTGGTCTGTGGAACTCCTTGCCACAGGATGTGGTGATGGCATCTGGCCTGGATGCCTTTAAAAGGCGATTGGACAAGTTTCTGGAGGAAAAATCCATTACGGGTTACAAGCCATGATGTGTATGTGCAACCTCCTGATTTTAGAAATGGGCTATGTCAGATGCAAGGGAGGGCACCAGGATGCAGGTCTCCTTATCTGGTGTGCTCCCTGGGGCGTTTGGTGGGCCGCTGTGAGATACAGGAAGCTGGACTAGATGGGCCTATGGCCTGATCCAGTGGGGCTGTTCTTATGGCCAACACATAGTAGCACAAGAGATGATGAAATATTGATCGTATGCCCCCATGCCATCTGAGAGGGAAACTAAGGCTAAGCACAATCCATATCTAGGACATCATTTTAACTACAGATTTATTTTCTGACATTAGGGGAGATTAGGTATGATGAACTGGTTTAGTGAAATGTTATAGCATGTACTGAGGCTGTAATCCTGGTCTGCCACTGCTGGTTTCTCTCAATTCCTATGAATGAGATGAATTCAGCTATGAATATCACTAGCTGATATATAGCACAGTACACTAGTCTAGCCTCAGTTTTCCAAGGTCGCACTGTCACTGTTTCTCCCTGTCACATGCATGCCTTTATGGCTACCATGAGTTGTGGACATGAGTCAAGCAGAGAAGATAGCACAGTGGAATCTTCCCACTCCTGAATGTGGGAAGCTGCCACATACTGAACAAGACCTGGTGGCTGGTATTTTGCTTTCCCAAAATGCCCTGGATGTTGTGCTGTTCTGGGATGCTGTAGAAAAAAAGTGTGGCAGCTACTACAAAAATGGTACCACAAAAATGTGATGGACCATACAATGCAACACAATGCCTGGGTTATTCTGGAAAATCAAAATGGTCGCCATACATCAAATACACTCTCCCTTTGATCAAATTCCAAATAACTGGGGGCCCAATCCTATCCAATTTTCCAGTGCCGGTGCAGCTGTGCCAATGGGGCATGCACTGCATCTTGTGGTGGGATAGCAGTCACAGAGGCCTCCTTAAGGTATGGCAAAATTTGTTCCCTTACCTTGGGGCTGCATTGCGGTTGCACTGGTGCTGGAAAATTGGATAGGATTGCACCCTGAATCGCTTATGGCCAGCCAAAGTCACCGATGCTGTTATCAAGGCTCAACCCAAATCCTCCAATAGATGCATGACTGCTGAGATGTTTTCCTATTATCCTGGTCTTGCCAGCATTTGTCTATGCCTGGTCTTGCCAACATTCACATTGCAATATGTTCTTCCACTTCCTGGTTTGTATAATTTAGAATTGATGTCACGGCACACTATTCTTTCACATGTCATGTAACCTCCAATTTCTGTTCATTATAACCTATAATGTGTCTTTTGTGATTCATCAAATGACATGAATGTGCTTCATACCCCCAAATGACTTGATCTTCTGTTGAATGAGGGGTGTTAGTTGAGACAAATAAGAAATTAAGGGGAGAGGGGGGGGGAAACACACAAGAATCACCATGTATAAAGTGGTGGGCAACAAATGCAAGGAGATTTCAAATAGGGCAAGTCTGAAAGGGGTACCATAGGGGTGATGTCGGAGCCAATTCACAAGTCCCAAAATGGCTGGGGAAGGATAGGGCATGAAGGTTGACTAGAGCCACTGACCCCAATTTCTAGCACAATCTTATCCCTATTATTAGGAAGAATCCACTTCCAAATAGTGAGTTCAAATAAAAAGACCCTTGATTGATATGCAGTAAGAGAAAGCAATACCCAAGCCCCCTAAATCACCACATTCACATACTTTTCTTACCCAATGTCCAGCACATTGTGATCTTACATAGCACGAGCTAGGCTGGAAGGATATGATGGAACAGTTCTCCCTGGGTCTCTTTTGGGTTCTTCTTTTAACCCCTCTAGGGCTGTTCTTCCCATAGGTCCTCTTCTGGGAGGGCCCTCTCTGTACACATTACTCACCCTTGGCCAAGAGTAGTCTCCTGCACCAGAAAATTCCATTTCAGCTTACTTCACTGAGGAGGAGGTATACAGACATCTTCTTTATCAGCCCACACTGGACCCCAGAACCCTCCGCTCTCTATCTGCTTTCACATAGCCTTGAATTCAAATAAGTGATTGCCAAATGGAGACATTTGGGGCTTCTTCCTTTGATTACCAAGCCCTCTTTCTCCTCAGAGAAATTGCTAACACGTTAGAGCCTGTGGACACTTACCTGAGAGTAAGTCTTATTGAGTTCAGTGGGGCTTATTTCTGAGTAGACAACCATAGGACTGTACTGTGTGAGTATTAAAGTTCATCAGTTGTGCTGGCCTGGTTTCACATCCTTCTCCATCTTCATTGTCTTCCATCGTCTCTTGTGAACATGTGGTACTCTTAATGCGTGGTCAACCCTACATCCACATTCCTTGCATAATCTCTGTTTTATAATTCTTGCCATTCATTGATTACATATGTTAAAAGAAGAGGGTTAAGGAGAACTGCAGAGAGTGAAAAGGAGGCTCTGCACTCATACTAACTCTGCAAAAATCAGGTTACCTGGGCAGAAAAACAGGTTCCAAGAAGCAACTGCCACTGGGAGATTGTGAGATCTCTTAAGAAATGTCTATTGTTTTGGGGGGGGGGGGAATGTTTCTCTAGCAGGTTCCCATGTGGAGCTCTTCCTGGTTTTCTAGGCCATGGTTTGCTTCCATTCAGAGTGATTTCCCCATTTCACTCCATTTTGCCCCCAGTAACTCTCCATCTGTGCTGTGTACATGACCTACCTTCTTGAGTTCCATCATGAGGGACTCCTTACTCCTGTCTCCTTTTACCCCTTTGTCTAGCTGTACCTTTGCTGACCTCTGGAAATATTCTCATGTAATGCTGCCAGGCTGCTCTGTCAGTTTCACTTGAACAACTATAGCCTACAGAACAGGTCCCAAGTTACTTTTCCTGCGCTAAGTTACCATAAGTTCACTTTTCCTGCGCTATCCTTCTCCATTTCCAATTCTCCGGAGAGGACATTTTTTTTACTCAAAGCTCTTTTTTTGTGAATTCTTTTCTTTTTCTCTCTCCCATTCACCAGCCAAGTTGTCTCCACATTTCAAAATGCTGACAGTGTTTTAATAAAGTCCTGTCATGCTATGGGCAAAGACTTTTTCAGACAAGGGGGGAAAATATATTCTTAGAGTTGCATGGAACTCCATTTTTTCCTTTCTTCAGCCTCTTTTTATTGTAACAGCTTTGGGATTGATCAGCAGAGTAATTTGAAAGAGAAGATGAGGAGAAGCAAGCAGAAGATATGGCTGTCATTCAGCTTGGCATGGTTGAAATTGCCAAAGAACATTAACTCTCCCAGTGCTAAGATGCTTGTTTCATTCCTCCAATTCCACGGGCATCAGAGATCAATTTTCTAATGGAAGATCAGACCACAAATTTTTCCTGTGAATATTGTTCACCAGAATATTGACTCAAGAAGAGGTGCAATATTTTCATCACTCATTCACTGATTGCTTTAAGATAACTTGAGTTCTGTATAACAGAAACTAATATGAAGATGAGATTATATCAAAAGAGGGGTTTGAACTGGAAAGCTACACAGCCGGAATCCATTAAGAACCTGGATTGCCTTTCACAAGGTTTGACTAAGCACCAATTTATATGAGATAGGGAGCATGTGAAAAATGCTTAGCCATGCACATGGACCAGCATCTTAGTTAAAGATCCCTCAGCTATTTGCTGAGGTCTGAAGACTGACAAGGAATTGGCCACACAAACAGCATCACCCATTGGTGTAGCTAGAGAGGGCACAAAGCACTAAGTTTTGCAGGGAACCTCACTGCAGCTTGCAAGCGGCCCCTCCCTATTCCCTTCAGAGTCAGGCATACACCTCCATTTTGCTCCCCATGCCTGGACTCCGAATGACTCCAAAGGGGAGAGAGAGGAGACGTTTGCATGCTACAGTGAGGCCCCTGCAAAACTTAGGGCTTAGCACCCCCTTTAGCTATGCCACTGGCATCACAAATAGAATAATCAGCAGTCATGTTTGATAGATTTGCCCCAATGCCATTTCAGATGCTTAATCCCTTGCTTAATCCCATAATCAACCCAATACTATGCATGTCTACTCAGAAGTAAGTCCCATTAGAGTTAATGGGGCTTACTCCCAGGAAAGTGTGGATAGGATTGGGCTGTTTAGTTAGGAAGAAACAATTATGAATGGAATAAAACAGGGCAGGGGCAGAAATTCAGTAAATAAAAATAAATAAAATGAGTTCCAACTCAATTGGTGTAGTCAAAGGACAGCAGTTTCCATGGATCCCATGGTAATGTTCTAGATTATGGCCATATTCATTTGATGCTTCTGCCTTGGAGCCTTCTTTCCTTTGGGAAAAAAAGGCACAGCCTTGTGACCACTTGAAGACTAACTTGTATTGAAGCATAAGGTTCTAAGGAGCCCACTTAATCAGAAGCATGGAGTGTGTGGATGTCCAAGAAGATCAGATGCATTGTGAGATAATTCTTGAATTGCCCCTGACTTCTTCCAGGCATTGAGGGTGCTTATGTGCCAGCAAACATATTGATCATGGAGTTTTCCAATGTGACAGCATCATACGTAATAGCCCCTTCAGTCCCCACTACATGACAATGGAAAAACAGGTTGCTTTTCAGATAAAATACAATATATATTCTAAATTACCCAGATGGATAAAACCACTTGAAATAGCAACCAATCCGAACTGGATTAAAAAAGACCAAAATAAATCATACAGCGACCTGCTGAATATTAAAGGAGAGATCCTAAGCAAGTCTGAGTTAGAAGAGAAAGGAATAAAATTGGACTGGTGGAACAAAATGCAAATAAGAACAAGATTACGAGAAGACCAAAAAATAGGTTATAATGAAGAAGATATAAGTTTTGATAAAATATTTTTGATTGATGAGGGGAAGTATATAAAAAAAAATGTATAATTTTCTCCTTGAGATAAGAATGGAGGATGAAACAGTTAAAGATGCAATGGTGTGTTGGGCAAAAACTTTTGGATATAATATATCAATGGATGACTGGAACCAAATTTGGAATACACATATTAAGATAACTAACACAGTGTCTTTTAAAGAGAATCTATATAAAATGTTTTATAGATGGTATCTAACTTCAGAGAAATTAGCAAAAATGTATTCTGGGTTATCAAATAAGTGTTGGAAATGTAAAGATGTTGAAGGAACCTTTTATCATATGTGGTGAACATGTGAAAAAGCAAAGAAATACTGGAAAATGATACATAAATTGTTGCAAGAGATATTGCATTGTGTATTACCATTCAAACCAGAAATATTCCTCCTAAATGTGACATCAGAAATCAAAGACCAATGTAAGAAATACCTTATTGTACATATTGCTACAGTGGCAAGAATATTGTTTGTGCAAAAATGGAAATCTACAGATGTGCCAACTAGAGAAAATTTAATAGACAAAATTTATGAAATAGCAGAAATGGAAGTTTTAACAGAAAGAATGAAAGAAAGAAATTTAGGTAGAGTAAGAATATATTGGAAGTCTTTTTATGACTGGATAGATAATCTTAGTTAAAAAAATATTGAGTGTTTCAGTAAATTCAAATTTTTATATTGATAAATATGATAGCCTTTGTACTGATGATTATTGTGTTTGTTTTTTTTTTAATTGAATGATGCATGTTGTAATCTAGGGCCAATACCCTCATGTGTGACCTGTGTTGTACCAGCCGTAAGTATAACCCATTTTCCTTACCTGTATTGTAACAAATAAATAAAATATTTTTTTTAAAAAAGAAGAAAAACAGGTTGCTTTAAACCCTCCTGAGGATTCCAGAAGGAAGTGCAGTTTGTAGAGCGTAAGAGCCCTGCTGGATCAGACCAAAAGTCCATTCAGTACAATTTTGGGTTTCCAACAGTGGTTAGATCCCTCCTGGAAGTTCCCAGGAGGTCTGAAAAGCTATATGGCCCCACTTGTGGCCCTTACACCCAACATCTGATATTCAGAAATACCCTGCCACTATAACGGTTTTAGAGAGATGTTTTTCCCCTCTCACATAACAAGAGAACCAGGGGACATCCACTAAAAACTGAGTGTTGGGAGAGTTAGAACAGACAAAAGAGATTTCTTTACCCAGCATGGAATTAATCTGTGGAACTCCTTGCCACAGGAAACAGTAATGGCATCTTGCCTAGATGCCTTGAAGAAGCAATTGGACAAATTTCTGGAGGAAAAGTTCATCACAGGTTACAAGTCATGGTAGGTATGTGGAAGCTCTTGGTTGTAGAGGTAAGCTGCCTCTGATTGCCAGATGCAGGGGAGGGCACCGGGACTCAGGTTGTGTCTGTTGTCTTGTGTGCTCCCTGAAGCATTTGGTGGGCCACTTTGAGATACAGGAAGCTGGACTAGATAGGCCTTTGGCTTGATCCAGCAGGGCTCTTCTTATGTTCTTATGTGTGCAAATACCACTGATCATCTGTGAAGTGGCCTGATCTCCTTTTAAAGCCACCACCATCACATCTTGTAGCAGTTGAAAAGGTCTCTCACTGATTGACAGGCCGTTACCACAGCTGTTCCACCTAGTCTAACCAGATGCCTTTCAGTTGAAATTCCTGCACTGTTCTTTGTACTTGCTGAATCTGTTGGCATTACTCTAATGAGACAGCTGAAGGAATGTCACCTTTTAAAGTTAATAGATCAGCTTTCTTTAAACAAAGCTGGTAATATATGACTTAGTGCCTCCTCTCTCTCTCTCTCTCTCTCTCTCTCTCTCTCTCTCTACTTTATCCACAAGATGCAATTTTGTTGCTTGTACCAAGACACCATTCTGTCAAAACAGTGGTAGGCACACAAGATTCAATGCTCTTTGGAAGGTGCTGATTTTTTTTAAAGCTCTTGAATATTACTGTTGTGCTTCTCAGAGTCCCTAAGTGAATGAATGAGAATTTGTGTCACTGGGAGGTGACAAAGGTATATAGATTTAAACCAGGACAATGCAGCGTCAACTTTTTCTATACAGGATTTAGAAGTTCCACAGAGGACGCAAATAATAACTTCACGGGAATCACTGTCTACACACAGTCATCGGGGAATTAAATGGATTGGCTTTTATTCCATTCCGACAGATATTCTGGCAAGACTTATGTGAACCGCAGAGGCAAGCAAGCGGTGATTACAATGAAGTGTACAGAAACTGAGGCTTAATACACAACCTTCCAGTCTCCTCACACCTCTCTTCTATGCAAGGTGATAAATGTCCTTTTGATAAGATGTCAAGAAGTACCTCTTGAATCTCATTAGATATATGAAGACCTCGAACTCTGACATTTATTTCCAATGGTAACATATTGCCACAATGTGGCATCTCTACTGGGTTTGGCCTCTGTGCTGAAATGGATGGGCATTGATTTTTTTTTTCTTTGACAGGAGGGTGTTGCACTGGGAATAACCTGAGGACAAGAGTCAGAGTTACACCAAGATGAGATGCTGAATTTGCAGCTTCCTGAAAATTTGCAAAAATGTTGGGAGGCCATTTCAGAGAAATTAAAAGAGAGAAATTAAAGAAATTTATATCAGAGAAATTAAAAGAAATTTCAATAAGATCAACAATATACCATTTTATTGAACAGCTAAACATGTATCTCCCAATGACAACACAGGCCTGGAACGAGCTGGAATCCCTAGCATGTATGCACAGCTGAAACAGAGACGCCTGTGTTGGCTCGGTCATGTCGTGAGAATGGATGATGGCCGGGTCCCAAAGGATCTCCTCTATGGAGAACTCGTGCAAGGAAAGCGCCCTACAGGTAGACCACAGCTGCGATACAAGGACATTTGCAAGAGGGATCTGAAGGCCTTAGGAGTGGACCTCAACAGGTGGGAAACCCTGGCCTCTGAGCGGCCCGCTTGGAGGCAGGCTGTGCAGCATGGCCTCTCCCAGTTTGAAGAGACACTTGGCCAACAGTCTGAGGCAAAGAGGCAAAGAAGAAAGGCCAACAGCCAGGGAGACAGACCAGGGACAAACTGCACTTGCTCCCGGTGTGGAAGGGATTGTCACTCCCGGATTGGCCTTTTCAGCCACACTAGACGCTGTTCCAGAACCACCATTCAGAGCGCGATACCATAGTCTTTCGAGACTGAAGGTTGCCAACAACAATGCAATGAGACCAGTGCTGGCTTTAAGCCAGTTGGACCAATTGCTCCTAATTTGAGCCCGAGCCTAAGGGGCCCCTGAGCTAGGGTAATCTACTCTAATCTTGTCAAATACAGAGAGCCAGGGTGGTGTAGTGGTTTGGGAGGTGGACCTGGAAGATGCAGGTTCAAATCCCACCTTAGCCATGAAGCTTCCTGGGCGACCTTGGGCCAGTCACTTTCTCTCAGCCTCACCTACCTCACAGGGTTGTTGTGAGGACAGGGGAGCACCTGTGTACACTGCCCTGAGCTCCTTGGAGGAAGGGTGGTATAAAAATGTGAACCCCCCCCCAAAATACATCTATCAACACATTGCAATTGACACTTAACACAACACTCCAAGATTTATAGAGAACAGCAGTGATTTAAATTCTCTCCTGAAATCTTAAAAAGTCAGTAGTGTTTATAGTTTGGTTTTTCTTTTTTAACTGTACTTGAATTATATGATAATTATAGAACAGTGCAAACATTTATTTCTATGAAAATCATTTCACAATCACTAAAACCAGTGGATTTGTAACTATTTACTTTTCAAAGATAATCTACACTTAGTGTTTACTTGTAGGCTTACAGGTATGCAATTTTATATTAAAATATATGAGGGTCGCCCAGAAAGTAATGCACCACATTTTTTTTCTCAGCCTACAGTAATGGTACGAATGTGAAACTTTAGATATACATTATTTGAATTTTCAGGAGTGCGCACACAAATTTTTGGTTTCTTCAGACAGATAGCATAGCTGCAGCAGTGTTTCGAAATGGCGTCTGTAAGTGATGTACGTTACAAGCAGCGTGTCGTCATTGAATTTCTCACTGCAGAGAAAGAAACTGTTGGGAACATTCACAAACATTTGTGTACAGTTTATGGAGAATCTGCAGTCGACAGAAGTACGGTTAGTCGCTGGGCACAGAGGGTGAGGCCATTAGAAGGCGGTTCGGCAGAGCTCCAAGATTTGCAGCGTTCGGGGCGGCCATCCATGGCTGTCACACCTGACAAGACGCAGCTTGCTGATGTGCTCATTCACAAGGACCGACGCATAACGACTAGGAAGTTGGTGCTGAAGCTGTCAATCAGCAAAGGAAGTGTGGGTGCAATCATCCGTGCTCTTGATTACTCAAAAGTGTGTGCACGATGGGTTCCGCGCTGTCTTACGGTGGACCACAAATCTCTCAGAAAAAACATTTCTTCTGAGTTGCTGAAACGTTTTGAAGATGAGGGGGAAGCATTCTTGTCCAGGATTGTGACAGGGGATGAAAACTGGGTTCACCATTTTGAGCCCGAAAAAAAAACGACAGTCGATGGAATGGCGTCATCCTCAATCTCCACAGAAGAAAAAATTCAAAGCAACTGCTTCCACCGGTAAGGTCATGATCACTGTGTTTTGGGACTGTGAGGGCATCATTCTCATTGATGTGATGCCAAGAGGCAGCACCATTAATTCTGAAGCTTATGTGAAGACATTAACCAAACTCAAGAAGCGCTTCCAGCGACTTCGGCGCCATAACAACCCAGGTGAATGTTTGATTCAACATGATAACGCTCGGCCTCACACAAGTTTGAGGACTTTGGAACACATCACTAAACAGGGTTGGACTGTGTTACCCCATCCACCCTACAGCCCTGACCTAGCTCCCTCAGACTTCCACTTGTTTGGGCCATTAAAGGATGCCATTCGCGGAAGGCATTTTGAGGATGACGAAGAGGTGATTTGCACAGTGCAGAAATGGCTTCGTGACCAGAACAAGGTGTGGTACCGACAGGGCATACATGCCCTTGTGTCTCGCTGGAGGAAGGCCGTAGAACTGGACGGAGATTACGTGGAAAACTAGGGAGTGTAGAAGAAACATCATTATTTCTTGTGTGTAAGTTTCATTGTGTTCAATAAATAATTGTTGAAGAAAAAAAATGTGGTGCATTACTTAAGTGCACATTATCATTGCTTTCCATTCTACCAAAGAAATATATATAATTAAAGGTGTTTGAAAATGGTGTTATTTACCTTACTCAGAAGTAATCCCATTGTGTTAAATAAGACTTGGGCAGTCATTCTATCTTACCGAAACAAACACCTCTACCTATAATGAATTTTGTTTATATCTCTAAGATTGTATAGACCTTGACTGTGAACGTAGAGCCCCTCAAAAAATGTTTCCAATCGGGTCCCACAGTTCTGAAAGCTGGCCCTGAATGGGGCATTTTCCTTCTGAATACAACACTGAAGACCTGTAACTGGGAACCGATGATCAAATGTTGATTTGTTTATCATGGTCAACTCCAGGGGAATAGATCTCTATTCTCAAACTCATTGGTGCTGTATGTAGTGCATCTGTGAATTCTGTGATGTTTGAGCAAATCAAGCCATAGTGTGGTGGCACTTCTTTTAGGGATGAGTGGAAGTAGGTCTGCATCTTATGAGTGCCATCCAAATTCTTTTTTACGTTGCTCAAAATTCCTTCGATCCCAAATTGTGTGTAGGTTTCCCAGGTAAGTTTGGTAAGATTCTCAGGTAAGTTTGGGACTCACTGCCTTAGATTCTTTAACCCACAGAAAACCCTTTGGATTGATCCAGTAGAGTGTTTCTTATGTTTTCATACTTAATCACCTGAACACTGAAGTGAGTGGCCTGCAGACTGCTGGGTTGAACATGTCTAACTCCCTAAAAAACCACACTAGCAGTTCCTGCAAAGAAATTCAATTCCATCTGTCTGGGTGGTTTAAGTTCTTCCCTAGTTCAATCCACAAAGTGTTGGGGGAGGTGTCACTGAGTTATTTCCAGCATGGCTTTGTAGGCAGAAAGGAATTTCACCAATATGGCTCTGCATGCATGTTGCTCATGGCAGTGGCGTAGCTATAGGGGGTGCAAAGTACTAAGCAGCGTGCAAGTGGCCCCTCAGATTTGGAATCTTTCCGGATGGGGGAGCAAAATGGAGGCATTTTCCTAAGTTTTGTTCCCCCTGCCCAGAATAGCCCTGAAGGGGAGGACGAGGGGCCACTTGCAAGCAACAATGAGGCTCCCTGCAAAACTTAGTGTTTTGCACCCCCTCTAGCTATGCCACTGGCTCACGGTCTCTTTCCACATCATTAAGCATTGAAACCTTGGTGGGGGGTCCCCTTTTTGTAGCCCACAGGGAAAAAAAATATGCAATGTTTTGGGGATGAATTCAACTTTCCTTTACTGACCGTGATCTCTTTTTTGATCTATCAGTTTAATTTATGCACCCCTCCTTTTTTTTTTCTTTTAAAAAATTATGTTTTAAATTAAAATTATTTATTTAAAATGTTCTTGTTCCATCTTTCTATCATAGAATATCCATGGTGACAAACAAGATAAAATAGATGTATGATTGCATTTGATTGTTCCATTTTATTTATACATTACCGGCTAACTTTGGTTGTCCTTCCAAAAGGAGAATTACAAACTTGAAAACAAATTAAAACCACCAGTCATTATGCACATACTATTGTATTGGCAACCTTCAGTCTCGAAAGACTATGGTATCGCGCTCTGAAAGGTGGTTCTGGCACAGCGTCTAGTGTGGCTGAAAAGGCCAATCCGGGAGTGACAATCCCTTCCACACCGGGAGCAAGTGCAGTCTGTCCCTGGTCTGTCTCCCTGGCTATGGGCCTTCCTTCTTTGCCTCTTAGCCTCAGACTGTTGGCCAAGTGTCTCTTCAAACTGGGAAAGGCCATGCTGCACAGCCTGCCTCCAAGCGGGCCGCTCAGAGGCCAGGGTTTCCCACTTGTTGAGGTCCATCCCTAAGGCCTTCAGATCCCTCTTGCAGATGTCCTTGTATCGCAGCTGTGGTCTACCTGTAGGGCGCTTTCCTTGCACGAGTTCTCCATAGAGGAGATCCTTTGGGATCCGGCCATCATCCATTCTCACGACATGACCAAGCCAACGCAGGTGTCTCTGTTTCAGCAGTGAATACATGCTAGGGATTCCAGCACGTTCCAGGACTGTGTTGTTTGGAACTTTGTCCTGCCAGGTAATGCCGAGGATGCGTCGGAGGCAGCGCATGTGGAAAGCGCTCAGTTTCCTCTCCTGTTGTGAGCGAAGAGTCCATGACTCGCTGCAGTACAGAAGTGTACTCAGGACGCAAGCTCTGTAGACCTGGATCTTGGTTTGTTCCGTCAGCTTCTTGTTGGACCAGACTCTCTTTGTGAGTCTGGAAAACGTGGTAGCTGCTTTACCGATGCGCTTGTTTAGCTCAGTATCGAGAGAATGAGTGTCGGAGATCGTTGAGCCAAGGTACACAAAGTCTAAAATTAGGAAATTTATAAGAATTCTAAATGAAAACATGGAAATAGCACCAAGTAGGGGCTCTACTGCAGGTCTTCAACCATCTGCCATACAATGAAATGTTATCTGGAACAGGGCCTTTTTGCCAGTGGCACCAAAAATGATAAAATCACACCTTAAGAACATAAGAACATAGGAACTGCCCCACTGGATCAGGCCATGGCCCCATCTAGCCCAGCTTCCTGTATCTCACAGCAGCCCACCAAATGCCCCAGGGAGCACACCAGATAACAAGAGACCTGCAAGGCCTCATGGGAATTGTAGTTTAAGAACATAAGAGCAGCTCCACTGGACCAGGCCAGTGGTCACAGTACAGCTTCCTGTATCTCACAGCGGCCCACCAAATGCCCCAAGGAGCACACCAGACAACAAGAAGACCTGCAAGGCCTCCTGGGAATTGTAGTTTAAGAACATAAGAACAGCCCCACTGGATCAGGCCAGAGGCCCATCTAGTCCAGCTTCCTGTATCTCACAGCGGCCCACCAAATGCCCCAAGGAGCACACCAGATAACAAGAAGACCTGCAAGGCCTCCTGGGAATTGTAGTTTAAGAACATAAGAACAGCCCCACTGGATCAGGCCAGAGGCCCATCTAGTCCAGCTTCCTGTATCTCACAGCGGCCCACCAAATGCCCCAAGGAGCACACCAGATAACAAGAAGACCTGCAAGGCCTCCTGGGAATTGTAGTTTAAGAACATAAGAACAGCCCCACTGGATCAGGCCAGAGGCCCATCTAGTCCAGCTTCCTGTATCTCACAGAGGCCCACCAAATGCCCCAGGGAGCACACCAGATAACAAGAGACCGCATCCTGGTGCCCTCCCTTGCATTGGCATTCTGACATAGCCCATTTCTAAAATCAGGAGGTTGCACATACACATCATGGCTTGTAACCCGTAATGGATTTTTCCTCCAGAAACTTGTCCAATCCCCTTTTAAAGGCATCCAGGCCAGATGCCGTCACCACATCCTGTGGCAAGGAGTTCCACAGACCAACCACACGCTGAGTAGTGTGGGGGAGTTCTTGGGGGAGTTCACCCTCTATTGGTATCTCAGCAAGTGAAGGCTATGCTTTTTCTCAGTGCCTTTGTGGCCCTCACATTTTGAGGGAAAGCTCTGTTTGTTCTTGCCGTTCTTTTGCATGGGCATTTTGTGCTTTTTTTGGGGGGGGGGGTGTAGAGGAATGCACTTTAATTCTAAGTTTGTGGCCACTTTGGATATTTTCCACCAAGTTTAAAAGGCAAAATATGAATATTTCTCTTAATTAAATAAACAGGACCAAAGAACTAGGATCTACGGTTTGTGTCACCAGCATGAGAGAGAAAAAGAGAGCGGCACATGTGCCATCTCTGCCCTTGGTTGTTTAATTAATGTCATTTTAAATGAAGTAGACAATGTGAGCTCCAGGGAAATCTACCCTGGTAAGTAAGCTTACATAGAACAGGCATTGTTTGAGAACATAAGGAGAGTTTAGCCTAATATTTCTGAAGGAGCTGCCTGCTCACGCCATGAGGCATGCCTGGGCATATTCAGGGATATAATTAATGCAATGCTGCTTTCATGGGAGCTTTGGCTGCCTCTTCCCCAAAGAGAGAAACCCGTGTCTGGGCTTGTTTTGCTGTAGCTTGCAGGTGGAGGCTAAATGTAACTTTGCATGTAGAAAACAAGATGCCACAGAGAAGACTCCGCTAGGATGCTCCTCGATCACTAGCTTTTTGGTGGAGGAATCATCATCATCATCCTCATTGCATGGAGGAGCTTTCAAATGTGAACCCACCAGCAGTGCGAGTGATCTAATCAGGGTACAGGTTTGTGAGACTAGGCTGGTTTCTCTGCTCATTGAAATGGATCTTTCCAAAAAGCTGTTTTCATAAGAACATAAGAACAGCTCCGCTGGATCAGGCCATCGGCCCATCTAGTCCAGCTTCCTGTATCTCACAGCGGCCCACCAAATGCCCCAGGGAGCACACCACATAACAAGAGACTTGCAAGGCTTCCTGGGAATTGTAGTTAAGAACATAAGAACAGCCCCACTGGATCAGGCCATCGGCCCATCTAGTCCAGCTTCCTGTATCTCACAGCGGCCCACCAAATGCCGCAGGGAGCACACCAGATAACAAGAGACCTCATCCTGGTGCCCTCCAGGTGCACCGGAAGGGCACCCTCCTGGTGCCCTTTTCACCCTCTTTCATTGCCGATTGCTAGATTAGCTACCCTTAGCATTCAGGACAGCTCACCAAAGTCTCTGACTGCCCAATCCTAGCCTGCGTGGGTGTAGTGGGGCTGCATGGCCTCACTGCATCCAGTGCAGCTCAGGAGCAGGCTGGAGGTCTCCTCAGTGTAAGGATATATTTTTTTTCTCTTACCCTGAATAATGCCCAAGACTGTCCTATGGGGCTACTTGGATCTCTGCCAGCTGTATAACTGGAAAAAGTCTGAGCAGCCCAGTGTAATGATGGGAGGCCTGAGACATGGGTTAGGATACAGCAGAGAAGGTCTCCGCCAAGCCTGTCACCTCCTGGGCCTGACACTCATCTCGTTCTTCCCTCCTGTGCCCCCAAACGCCCCCTCCCTGACTCCCGCCC
This sequence comes from Tiliqua scincoides, assembly GCF_035046505.1. Taxonomy (NCBI): domain Eukaryota; kingdom Metazoa; phylum Chordata; class Lepidosauria; order Squamata; family Scincidae; genus Tiliqua; species Tiliqua scincoides. Next base: position 8,291,501 of record NC_089824.1, on the reverse strand, counting down.
ACCTCTCCCAGCTACAGTTTTAACTTGGCATCATACTTACCTCCACTGGCAGCCAGACCTCTGGATGGTTGGCAACCTTCAGTCTCGAAAGACTATGGTATAAGCCTACAGCACCCAGTATTCCCAGGTGGTCTCTCATCCAAGTACTAACCAGGCCTGTCCCTGCTTAGCTTCCCAGATCAGGCATCTGCAGGGTAACAGTTGCTGCTTAATCAGAGCCTCTGGATACAACTGGTGCAAGTTGGCACTGCCTACTCTCTGGGTGTTGCAATGTGCCTGATAGCATGTTTGCTCCATCCTCCAGTGGCACAGGGGCCCCTTCTTAGAATTGTACTGTGATTCTATCAGGAGTGCTAATAAAGGCTACGTAAATCAAGGCAGATCACCATCTTCTCTCAGGCAGTGCTCTTCAGGGGACCGGGAGGAGGCCTTTCCCCACCTTGCTACCTGAGATCTTTCACTGCAGGTGCTGAGAGCTGAACATGGGACTGTATGTAGGTACAGGTCCCTGCTGCGGACTCGTACAAGCAGATTTAAAGTCACAAGTATAAAAAGAAAGTATAAAAAGAAGGAAAAGAAGTATGACAAAGGCACAATGGCACAGAGAGGTGATTGGGGGAGGTTCAAGGAGCATAGAGGAAAATTCATAGCAAGGTTCAAAGAGCTTCTCTAGGACATAATCAAGATTAAATTACAAGCAGAATATTGCAGTGGCTGTTCTGGTCAGACTGATCTTCATTTTTATTACTACTTGAATTGGTTTTGATTCTGTTTGTTTTCTTGTTAAAATCTGCCATTGCTTGAGTTGTTCTTTGGCATTATATGACATTCTCTTACTTTACATTATTTCTTCTTTGGCCATATTTATTCCGCAGGAGATGTAGGGCTAATGTGAGGACTAGTTCATGGCAAACCAGCACCTGAACCCACCTCAATTCTACTATACTCAGTCCCTTATCCCCAACAGTGCCAATGCGCTGTCAAGCCCATGAACCCCCAAGTTCATATCATATCATACCTGCACACACAAATGTGCACACATGCCAGTGTGTACCACATCAATAGTGCACATCAGCCTGGCAGCCACATTATCTTCTTATGTGCTCAATGGATCCACAAGAAGAATAAGGAGAGCTTATCTCTTTCTCTGATATCCAGGCAACCACCCGCACTGCTGATTCCTTGAGTGGTAGATGGGGGATTTCCCAGCATTTTCTCTGGAAGGAGCTAGAAGAAGTGGTAGCAATGACAGTGGCCCTCGGTTGGAGGTAAGTTGCTACTGCCGCTTACCATTTAGCTCTATTTACCTCCAACAACATCCAGTTTCACCACCACTTCTTCTAGTGAAGCATTTCTCAAACTGTGAGTCAGGGCCCCACTTGGTGGGTCATGACTCAAATTCTGGTGCGTCCCACAGAACCTTCAGTGAAAACACAGGTGATAGAAAAATCAGATAATTAATTGCCTCAAACCCTGAGGCTATTCAAAAATCATATAGCTGCTACATGTCCTGCGAATAGCTGAGCTCCTGCAGTTTGCAAGCTTGTGTAAATATAGGGAGATCTGTGTTTGAGCATCCTTTTTCTAGCGTGTTTTATTCCAGGTCCGTCAATGGCAGGTAGCAGGGGCAGGTGAAGCCTGGATCACATAAACAAGCCCCTTAAACCTTAAAGTTATTTATTAGGGCTGCCTCATTATGAGAAATGGAGCAAGGCTTTTTTAGCAAACAAACAAAATATTACTTGTAAATAAATAAAAATAGTATTTCCTTCTAGATCACCTTTTTTAAAGACCCATAAAGGTGGGTTGGTTGATAGAGTGTCATTTTAAAAAGTGGGTCCTGATGCTAAAAGCTTTGAGAACCACCGTTCTAGTGGCTAATGCATGAGGAGAGGACAGAGTCAACTGCCAGACAGGCAATGAGTGGGCACAAGGTACCGGGTCACCTTATATCTTTTCTACCTGGCCCCTGCCTCCCACCAAATATGAAGTTTTCAACTGGTTTTGTGACTGGGCCAGCCTTGATTAAGATGGTATTTCATGATGTGCCTCTGGCCCTGATTATCAGTAGCTGTTTTAGAAATGATATTTCTGTCCTAAGTCTTCTTGTCTATGCAATGTGGACACCACTTTGCAAAATAACTGTTATCGTTATCTGTTATCTCACCTTTTTTAAAAGATTGCATTGCAAAAAGCAATACATCTGCAGGGATTATTTGTCCATGCCCCAGAATAATTATAGCAACAGACCAAAGAACTGTGGTGCCCTTTAAAGCAAGAGATTTTGTGCCCTTGGTGTGCCTAGCTAACATATACCCATTTAATGGTTTGTAGCGTTAGTCACTCAGAGTAACAAGTGAGTTGCTCGGTAAGTTGATTCTGGAGAATAATTGCATCTCATCTAAATGTACTTGAGCAGGTGACAGCCCCCTGCAGTCCTCCCTAAATGGATTCTTGGTGGGTGTTAATCCTTCAGAACTTTTCGACATATAAGTGCAAGTTGAAAAGAAAATGGCCTTTCCCATCATGAGCTGAAGGCTAGGAAGGAGCGCCTTTAGATGCTGAACTTTAGAGTCAGAAAGGGAACAAGGCCTATCAAATGTGAAAATGGAGGGCACACTTCAGAAGAAACCATGATGGACTCTTGCACGACTCCCTCCAACTTGTATATTGGTACCAACTTTAAGTTCCTTGCGCTCTTATGTGCTGCAGTACATAACAATATCTTGTCTTTCTGTCTTTCTTTCCGCTGTTGTGCCATGATTCATTCATTCTGAGCACCCAAATTCCTGTAGTGGAATTGCAGAAGACCCCCCCCCCCCAAGGATATATGGCGTGGTGTCAGCAGTGGCCCCTTGTGTTGACAGTTGGCAGCAGCTCACCTGCTGTCAGAGCAGCTTGGGCAATGGCAACCGCATATTTCAGCAGTGGATTGTGAGATCTACCTTCATGTTGCGTGGACAGGACTGGGCCAAGAGCTGCGTCGAGATAACTGCACACAATAAATGCGAGGAATGGAAGTACAAAGTCATTGCTCTGATTTTGTGGACAGCAGCTCAAATAAGTGCAATGATTCAAAAAAATGCCCTTGAATGTCATTCCAATGACGTCCGTCAAGTTGTAGAAGCACATTAGTATGTGAAAGGGACTGTCCAGATTTCATCACAGGAGTATTCTTGATTCTTGGGGATTGTTCAAATTAAGGTAAGTCATTCATAAACTCTCATGTATAATTCATATTACAACTCAGTGCTGAAAAAAGGAGAGATGAAACAAAACACTGTGTATGTTTTGCTTTGCTTCACTCAAATTACTATAATATGGCTTTTGATACCAAATATGTGCTACATACAGCTGTGGTGAGGTTCATGATTACATCTCCCATTTTCTGAGTATCAATAATAGAATCAGGCAAGAGCCTTGAGATTTGTAGTCTTTCTGTCACTCAAAGATGTTTTGTAGTGTAAATAGCCTCTCTGTACATGGCACATTGTTGGACACAGAATTGTTGGACACATTGTTGGACACAGAATACTGGATACAAAGGATCTAGGTGTGACCAGATGTGCTTTAAGACACATGTAATCGCCCGCAGGCTTGGGGGATAAAACCAGTCTGCAGGTGGCTTGTGACCCACTACAACAGAACTTGGTTTTTAATCAGGACAAGAGAGACTGTGTGCAACACCGTTTTATTTACAGCAATGATACGTGTGTAATAAGAGGGAGGGGAAAATCAAATGTGAAATGAAGTGAAACAGATCAGTTGCTAGGTAGCCAGGGGAAAAAGCCTAAGAGGGAGATGTAGGTCTACAGACTTGGCAACGGGCTTTCAGCAATTAGGGAAAAAAAAATGTGAGTGGCCTGCAGAGAGTTTGAAGGGAAGATAGTTTTAAAATGACTCTATGGCCAAGTGTACAGGACTTCTCTTGTATCTGCTGCGTTGCTCTGAACAGGAAGAGATGCAGATGCTTCAGGGCTAGATAGCCAAGATTTCTGAGACGTGGCGGGGGGAGGTTCGGGGGAGTAGATTCAAGACGGCAGAAAGGGAAGGGAACAATGGGCAGAGAGACAAGGAAGTCAATGCACTTTCTAGGGAAAAGGCAATGAGGGTTTGCAAAGCTGCTTAGCAGGGGCTGAGTTGGAGTTTGTTCAAACTCAAAGGAGGGGGGGAGAAATAAAAGAGAACAGGAGGCAAAAGGGCAGGAAAATACATTGATTGCGTAACCAGTGTTGGCACAGAGATGCTGGGGTAGCTCGATGAGAGGCTGATGTGTGGCACTGCCTGAGTGGCTCACATCTCACACTCACCAGGGAGTGTCCCTCAAGGGACACCAGTATGATACATCAGTATTCAAGCTGTTGGTTGGATATGCTGAGTTCAAGGTGCTAATACTATGTTCCAATTCCTCTCTTCAAAGAGGCTTTGGTTCCTTAAACAGCTCTGAAACAGGAAGCTATTTGACAGGCGTTGATGTCCCTCGGGAGAGGCCATAGTGGTCAGTGCTAGATTGCAGGCCTGACATGTCAGGTTCATTTCCCAACAACTCCAGGTCAGGTAGATGCAAATGCACTGCCACTTATTGTCAGTGCTCAGCAGGGATGGACCATGACTCGGATGACTGAGGCAAGTCAGGATAACACACGTTTTCACAACTAGTATGGACTCGAGTCACTCGTGTCAAAAACCTGGGCACTGATTCCGTACTCAGGGATTTTACCTAAAAATAAAAAGACTCTCATAGACTCGTCAAAACTCTCTTTTCTGTGTGTACTTAAAAAAAAAATTGCCACTTCTGGGGCTTGACTTGCTTTTCAAAAAGACTTGAACTTGAGTCGAAATGAGTCATAAAATGGCCCTGGATGTGTAATGATGGCTGCCATAATGACACATGGACAACACAAGTCAAGGGAGGTGGAGATTTGGGACTCAACCTGAGTCTCAGCGCTGTGGCTCCAGAACATCCCTGATGCTCAGTACTTATAGCAATGAGTTCAGTTTCCTCTCCTGTTGTGAGCGGAGAGTCCATGACTCACTGTAGTACAGAAGTGTACTCAGGACGCAAGCTCTGTAGACCTGGATCTTGGTATGTTCTGTCAGCTTCCTGTTGGACCAGACTCTCTTTGTGAGTCTGGAAAACGTGGTAGCTGCTTTCCACGTGGAAAACGTGGAATGCTGCCTCCGGCGCGTTCTCGGCATCACCTGGCAGGACAAAGTTCCTAACAACACAGTCCTGGAACGTGCTGGAATCCCTAGCATGTACAAAGAGAGTCTGGTCCAACAAGAAGCTGACAGAACATACCAAGATCCAGGTCTACAGAGCTTGCGTCCTGAGTACACTTCTGTACTGCAGTGAGTCATGGACTCTCCGCTCACAACAGGAGAGGAAACTGAACGCTTTCCACATGTGCTGCCTCTGGCGCATTCTCGGCATCACCGGGCAGGACAAAGTTCCTAACAACACAGTCCCGGAACATGCTGGAATCCCTAGCATGTACGCACTGCTGAAACAGAGACGCCTGCGTTGGCTCGGTCATGTTGTGAGAATGGATGATGGCCGGATCCCAAAGGATCTCCTCTATGGAGAACTCGTGCAAGGAAAGCGCCCTACAGGTAGACCACAGCTGTGATACAAGGACATCTGCAGGAGGGATCTGAAGGCCTTAGGGATGGACCTCAACAAGTGGGAAACCCTGGCCTCTGAGTGTCCCGCTTGGAGGCAGGCTGTGCAGCATGGCCTTTCCCAGTTTGAAGAGACACTTTGCCAGCAGTCTGAGGCAAAGAGGCAAAGAAGGAAGGCCCATAGCCAGGGAGACAGACCAGGGACAGACTGCATTTGCTCCCGGTGTGGAAGGGATTGTCACTCCCGGATTGGCCTTTTCAGCCACACTAGACGCTGTGCTAGAACCACCATCCAGAGCGCGATACCATAGTCTTTCGAGACTGAAGGTTGCCAATACAAATAGCAATGAGTTAAGTGGACCAGGGGTCTGATTTGGTACAAGACAGCCTTCTATCTTCATTTCAACATGGAGATCTGGACTAACTGAACTCTTTGTCATACCTGTAAAGGATAGAAGATCTTGCCCGAAAAGGAATTTCTGGTTCATCTATAACCATGCATACATGTAACTGAAATGAATGCGCATTCTTTCTGTGTTTACCCTTTCCTTAGTTTCCACGCCCACTTTTGTTTGCCCTTCACATGTTATTGTAAGCTCCTTGAGACAGGGACACGTCCTCTTGTATTTTTCAAAGCAGCAGGCATGCTGATGACACAACAACAAATACATTTGGCAGAGAATATTGTGCATAAGGTGAAATATGACATTGAATGGGGAAGGTTTTGGTCAGGAGATCAGAATTATTCCAGGTGGGATACACAGATTTCAACAGCAACCATATTTCACCAAGAACAATATTTTGGGTTGCCAACAAAATTTGGCCTAAAGCAAAATTCAGAACAAATCTGGTGGCTCATCCTCAGAAACACTGGCAAAGTTCTGAGGCAAGCCAGAGATTTGCAGTAACGCTGGCAACATTTATCGGGGGAAGTTTCACATATTACTAGCAAAATTCAAGGCATCGCTGGAGGGTTTTGCTCAGCTGGGATGCCATTGCCCAGTCCAATCCCCCAGCTGCCCTGCCAGAATTGGCTTTTGGGCATCATAGCTACGTTTGCGGCATTGGAGAACACAACATGCTATTGCATGCTAGCGGGCTGCTGCCACAAACGGCAAGTGTGCTGGCCACATAGCAGTGGCTCATCTGCCTTGCTCAGCACCAGTGCTGGCATGGCACAGGGGATGGGCAGTGGGCAGGAAAGTAACAGGGCAGAGACAGTGAGCACCAGGGTGGGTATCAGGGCTGCCAGGAGGTGTGTTAAGGCAGGCAGAGGGCAGTTATTGGTGGCAAAGGAGACGCCAATATTCTAAGGACTCTGCTTGGCCTTGCCATACTCACTTGGGTATGCTTGGACTAGTGCCAGCCAAACAGCAGTTTCAGATCTGATTAGAACCAAAGGGCAACAGGAGGCTTTCCCGGAGACTTCATTACTTAGAGGAAGTCTCTTAATAGCCCTACCCCCAATCATAGGATGCAGTGCGTACCTCCATGGTGTGACTACATTGGTTCAAGTGGAGGGGGATAGGATTGATGCATAAGGTCTGAAGGGGACCATGAAAATTTCCATAAGAGTTGATATCAGGCAGCTAGTTGGGGGAATCCCTAGCCCGTATGCACTGCTGAAACAGACGCCTGCGTTGACTCGGTCATGTCATGAGAATGGATGATGGCCGGATCCCAAAGGATCTCCTCTATGGAGAACTCGTGCAAGGAAAGCACCCTACAGGTAGACCACAGCTGCAATACAAGGATATCTGCAGGAGGGATCTGAATGTCTTAGGAGTGGACCTCAACAAGTGGGAAACCCTGGTCTCTGAGCAGCCCGCTTGGAGGCAGGCTGTGCAGCATGGCCTCTCCCAGTTTGAAGAGACACTTGGTCAACAGTCTGAGGCTAAGAGGCAAAGAAGGAAGGCCCATAGCCAGGGAGACAGACCAGGGACAGACTGCACTTGCTCCCAGTGTGGAAGGGATTGTCACTCCCGGATTGGCCTTTTCAGCCACACTAGACGCTGTTCCAGAACCACCTTTCAGAGCACGATACCATCGTCTTTCGAGACTGAAGGTTGCCAACATGAGTTGGGAAAGCTCTCTTCCAGCTTACCATCTCCTTGGAGTTTAGACCACTTCCACCATCTTTGCATGTGGTAGTGTGCGCAAGGAGGATGAAGAGGGTTACCTCTCTCCCTTTGCATCCAGCACCGTCACCACTCCTTAGTCTCTAATGACCAGTGGAGGGAATGCTGGGTGCCCAGCATTCTCTCCATTGCTATTAGAGAGTGGATGCAGGAGCACTAGATGCTGGGGAGATAGGTAAGGCGCCTAGTAGGTGGGTGAGTGGGCCCCACTTGTATGCCCCATCGATGGTTTACACTTGGGATGTGTGTGCTGCATGGGCAGGCAGGGGCATTGGGAAGAGTTTCAGGTGGTAGTTTGGCACAGACCACTCCTGCTGCAGTAGGGAAGGACTTGGGGTTCAGGGGAGCCAGGATAGTTTGAGAAATGGACATAGACCTGGAAGAACCAGGTTCGAAGATTTCGCTCAGCCAGGAAGATGACTTTGGGCCCGTTGCTCTCTTCAGTCTCACCTACCTCACAGGGTTGTTGTGAGGACAAATGGAGGGGAGGAACTATGTACATCACGTTGAGCTCCTTGGAGGAAGGGTAGTATACGCACATGAACATAAATAAATACATACATCTTGAAAGTGAGTACTAAAGGCCAAGAATTTGGATCAGAAGACCATACATCACAGAGGCAGGAGTCACTGGGCTAAAGCACACCAGGCTGAAAGGAAACCTGCCAAGACATACGATGTGGGAAAACATTTATTTCATTACAATGTTTATAAAGCACTTTTAACTCATTTTGCAGCCATGGCAAACAGAGAGAAAATGAAAGGGGGGGTGGCTGGGTGGGAAGGAGGGAGGGGCAAAAAGCAGTAATGCAATCAACACACTTTCGTACAAGGACAAACGATCTCATTTGGAAACTGAACAGGCTCTTCTTACCTGCTGAGCTTAATTTCCAAATTCACTGCTCCCATTAGGGACAAAGATATTTGTTCTCACATTTATTCAGTACATTACACTTCCATCTACAGTTTGGGGAAAGAAAAACAATGCCTTATGGGAATATCATATTTTCCCGCATGTCTTACGTTAGTGGAAGAGCAGGGACTACTATCAGCTCCTCGACCATCCATCCATCCATCCATCCAGACCAGGGGTGTCCAAACATTTTGGTAGGAGGGCCACATCAGCTCTCTGATTCTGTGTCAGGGGCCAGGAAAAAAAAGAAAAGAATTAATTTACATTTCAAATTTGAATAAATGTACATAAGTGAATATATTTGAGATGGAACTTGTATGAATGAATGAAGGTCTTTGCAGTAGCTCAACACCTATCAAAGGCCTTGCACAAAGCAAGGTCAGCCTTTCCTTCACTGCCACTGCTGCATCACAGATGTGAAACAGCAAATAGTGGAGGGAGTCCTCATTCCACAACTCAGGTTCTCACAGGTCAAACAGTCGTCCTCACACTGAGAGCAGTTGTGTCGGGCCAGCACAGGCTCTCACAAGTCTCTGGAGGGCCAGAGGTTCACTGGAGACTGGGTGCTCCCTGCAGGCCTGATTGGGAGCCCCCGAGGGTCGCAGGTGGCCCCCAGGCCAGGGTTTGGACACCCCTGATCTAGACGGACGGACAGAAAGACAGACAGACAGACAGACAGACAGACAGAAAGCACTTTTCCACCACTTGCTAGAGAGATAGGCAGCACATGGATGTGCGCCACCACAGATCCCAGGGAGGGGGTGAGTTGTGTCGGCTGAGCTTGGCTGATGCAGGGGTTGGGGTGTGTGTGTGTGTGTGTGTGTGTGTAGAAGGTGAGGAGGTGGAGGGAGGGAGGTGTTTTGGGGCAGGGGGAGGGTAGGCGGCAGGCGGGACCATAGGTAGGCGGGGAGCAGGAAGTGGGGCCAGGACCCGGCAGCTATGCCGGATCCTGACCCTGTTCCGGGGCGGCCCAAGGCAGTCCCGGCCTGCTCGGATTTGCACCATCTCATCAGTTGGCACAGATCCGAGTGGACCCATTGGGGTTGCTGCAGCACAGTATGGGGTAAGGAGAAATGTTTCCTCTTGCCCTGGGCTGGCCTGAAGTTAGCCCGGTGGCCTGCCTGTTTCCAGCACAAGTTAGGACTGCACTCTGAATTTTCTGTTGAGTCCTGTTCTACTTCCACTCTGGGATGAAAGGAACAGAGGATATGGGTGCCTGGATTCTCTCTGCCTGCTCTCTTATTGTTCTGACATTCTGATATTGCTTCACTTCTGTTACATTTAGCAGCACTGGGGTTCCAGAGCAGGGGGGCACACTAAGTTTCCTCAGGAGCCTGGCTGCTGGTGTAGAGTAGTCCTTCCTCCTTGCTTTTAGAGTCAGCCACGACTTCGAAAGGATGCATGACATCAGTGGCGCCCCACGGACTGGCCACTGATACAGAAATGATGGTGGCAGCGGTGGATTGGGGCAGGAATTGGGCTGGACCACGGAGAAATATTGCCATCCTGATTGAAACACTACTTGATATTAAAAAAAAAATTCCAAAGGACAGCCAACCAACAACCTTTAAGTTGTCCGTAGATTTTGCCTGAAACCTAAATCAGTGTCCAACTTCCTTCTCAGTTTAAGAAATAGAGAGATTTTGTGTGAAGCCCAAAGAATTTTGCTATGACCTTTAGAGTGCAATCCTAACCCCTTATGTCAGTTCTTTCCAGCACTGGCATAGTGGTGCCAATGGGACGTGTGCTGCATCCTGCAGTTGGGTGTCACTCACGGAGGCCTCCTTAAAGTAAGGGAATGCTTGTTCCCTTACCTCAGAGCTGCATTGCCCTTATGGAAAGCACTGACATAAGGGGTTAGGATTGTGTCCTTAGTTACTTTGATCCCCAACTATAGTGAATGTGCTTCAGTGAAGAGAATAATTTTTCTGTCTTAGGGGTATCTGTAGATATTAAATGTAACAATGTTCAATTTCTGACAGTCATTTATGAAGGCTGTGTAAGTATTTTGTGGGCTCTCACATGAAATATTCATTTACATCTGTCACCTGTCCATAAATGCGAGATTTATTACTGTCTCAAAATCGGGTGAATCAGTGGCGTAGCTAGAGGGGATGCAAAGCACTAAGGTTTGCAGGAGCCTGAACATGCCGTGCAAGGGACTCCTCCCCCTCCCTTTGGGAGCCATTTTGTGCATGCGCCTTTGTTTTGCTCCCCCACCTGGAATGGCTCTGAAGGGGAGGGGGAGAGGTCCCTTGCATACTGTGATGAGGCTCCCTGCAAAACTTAGTGCTTTGCACTCCCTCTAAGCTACATCACTGCTGAGCAGTCAGGAGAATTTGACCTCTTCCTCCCATGTTTTCTGACCAGCATAATTTTTTTAAGTCTTACCGCTTTAAAACTTTACAGACACTCTTTTCATGTTCTCTTTCTCTCTCTCTCTCTCTCTCTCACACACACACACACACACACACACACACACACACACACACAGTGAATGGAAATCACTTTTACTGTGATTTCACACCACTGGGTAGTGTGTGTGTGAACAACGCATGATCGGCTAAGATGTTCTTTTCCCTCTCACACAACACCAGAATCAGGGGACATCCACTAAAATTAAGTGTTGGGAGAGTTAGGACACACAAAAGATTTTTTTAAAAACCCTGCGTATAATTAGCCTCTGGAACTCCTTGCCACAGGATGTGGTGATAGCATCTGGCATGGATGTCTTTAAAAGGGGATTGGACAAATTTCTGGATGAAAAGCCCATCACAGGTTACAAGCCATGATGAGTATGTGCAACTTCTGATTTTAGAAGTAGGCTACCTCAGCATGCCAGATGCAAGGGAGGGCACCAGGATGCTAGTCTCTTGTTGTCTTGTGTGCTCCCTGAGGCATCTGGTGGGCCACTGTGAGATACTGGAAGCTGGACTAGATGGGCTTTTGGCCTGATCCAGCAGAGCTCTTCTTATGGAAAGACCTAAGTGACGAGCCATTGAAATGCATGCTGCTAAAGTGCTGGCCAGCATCATAAAGAGACTGCTCTGATGCTACTGTTGGTCTGTACAGACTTAGGAACCTAGTCAACCAGCTTATCATATTTGCATTCACCAGCTACTATGTGGTGAGTGGTACTACGGTTTAGTCCTAATCAAGCACTGTGCCAATGGATCTTGTGTTCCACTGTTGTGTGCTGTTGCAAAAGCACCGTAAAGCACTTAGTAACAGTGTAAAGAGCTGGTGTGCAGCCTTCCCAAGTGTGCTGGCAGCTGGAGGGACACCTGCCAGACCATGTAAGTCTGGGGGCGAGTGGATGGGACAGAAAGGGGGTTGGATGGCTGGATCAGGCCCGGGAGGGGAGTAGGATCACCTGTGCTGGTACACACTGTATCCTAACCCCCTTCCTGGACCTGATCGGCCTGCACACAGCAACTTGGACTTGTGCCAGTGAGCTGGCGCACGTCCAAGTTGACCCGTAGTAGCTGCTGGAGCTTACCCCAGGGCAAGGGGACAAATGTCCCTTTACCTCAAGGAGACCTCCAACAGCCAAAAATCTCCTGTGGGATACAGAGTAGTCATGCTGGTACCACTACATTACTGCACAGGGATTTAGATAGGATTGGGCCGTTAAAGGGTTTAACTAGCACAGACTCTCCACACCTCCCAATTGCACAAAACCATTTTCCCCCATTGGATCTGTGAACCAACCCAGGCCTGTAAGCACAACCTGTCTATTTAGCAATGGGGAACTCTGCCTATACATTTACTTACACATTCAGGTTACATGGCAGGTCAAGGCTACGTATTGATTTTGCTCCACTAAAATAGATGGGTTTTGTTTAACGCTGGGAAAAATGTGCGCCATTTCTCTGACACCCAACTACTTCTTTAATAGTCTTGGAATAATCTATATTTCATTAAAATGATGACTTACTGTGCCCTGAGTATTCCCCTGTCTTCTTAACTATTGATTTAAGCCAGTTTAACACTTGTACAGCATATAATAAATTGGCTCAGACTGGCAGCCTTTTGTGATGAAATCATTCCTCAGTATATAAATACTATACAGGCCTGCTTGAGAGATGCTCTGTAGGTTTGTTTCAAAGACAAAAGAAAAAAAGGAGCCAGAGTCTGCTTTTCATGTATATATAAATGCACGACAAATGACACGTGGATAAGTAGAAGGTGCAGCTATCCATATTTGAAGTTTGATTTATAAGGGAAGGAAGCTTTGCACTAAATTCTGACTGTAAACCCGTTACCCATAAAGTATTTAGTAGAGTCATCCATCATGGAGAGCTTTAAAGGGGGCTTTAATGGGGCTAAGAAGTTGAGAGCTTGTGAATCACTTGCATTCGAGGGCAGCTGTTAGGAACTTTATAAGTGCCAATTATTCAAACTTAGCTAAGCCTTTTACTCTTAATCAGAAACTGTTGACTCCTTATATCCCAATTAGGCCCTGGCAAGACAACAGAAGGAGGTCTAATCTGATATGGGTGGATAGATGTCTATGAACAGGTGAGAATTTGTTTATGGCAACTTGGTAATTCTGAACCACTGCAGAACACAAGTGGGGTACTGCAAGATTTAGTGTTTTACCCACATCAAACAAATCCCTGTGCATGGAAAGCTAATGCATCAGGAAGAAGAGTTCTAATTTAGCATTGTCCCTGAGATGCTAGCTTTCTATTCAGACATGCAAACATGCCTTCCTACCTCACCATGTGTTCAGTTGCATTCTGAACTTAGAGATGTACAGAACCCCAAACCCCCTCCCCGAGAAATGTCTACATGAAATTAATTTGGTTTTCCTTAAACATTGCCCAATGTTGCACCTTAGGAGAATCCTAAAATGCACTTGCAATTCTATGTTGCTTGAAAGATGTGGAATGGCAGCAGGACAACTGTGCCATGGGCATTTGCAGAATGCATAAATTAGCTCTCAGGTTCATGTCACAGAAAGCCACAATGTTAAGCACCTACATGCTTTTTCTTTTCAATGGCTTCCCCCTTGGGCATATCCAAAGGGGTGCTGCTCACATTCTTAATTCAGATCATCTTTTGCAGACAGCCAGAGGTGGCTAGCTCATACCCATTGATGCAGAGAGATGGGCTTTTGTCCCATGGAACCAATAGCCTAGCCCTGCGGTTTTCAAACTCTTTGGGTGTAAGTCTTTGCGGGGGCGGGGGAGGCAGCAGGGGCAGGGGGAAGGCAGCGACACAATCCCCAGGATCGCATCGCTCAGGGGGCTGCCCCAGGTCAGGGAAAGGGAGAGTGGAACGATCTGCTCTGCCTCCGCAAAAGTGGTGGGAGCATTCTATGAGTAGGAGCAAGGAGCAATGGATTTCATTGCTCAATGGGCAATGAAATCCATTGAGCAAGTCAGGGATGGTAGGGAAAGCATCCAGACCAGGAAGAGATCACAGGGAAGTAGTGGTGTAGCTAGAGGGTGTGCAAAGCACTAGGTTTGCAGGGAGCCTCACTGCAGCATGGAAGGGTACACCTCCATTTTGCTCCCACCACCTGGAATGGCTCCAAAGGGGAGGGGCCCCTTGCACACTGCGGTTAGGCTCCCTGCAAAACTTAGTGCTTTGCACCCCCTCTAGCTATGCCACTGCAAGGAAGCTCATCTTGTAGAAAAGGTAGACTTGGGTTCTGCTCCAGGTTGGACTTCTGTCCTAATGGGCTGAAAAGTTTCAGGAACATGTGTGGCCTCAGACCCTCCTGGATAGAAAAGATCAGCTCATAGTTATTGGACCACACAAGAGCTGATCTTGTAGTCCTTGAAGGTTCCTGTCTCACATCAATTATGGAGTCAGTGAGGCCCAAGGGTGAGGGACTGTTGGGACTCACATCAAGTGATAAGCTGCAGGGAACCAAATTGGAAGGCAGAAAGTCTGCCTTCTACATTCTACCCCTTCCTTTTCTCCTTCTTTGCACAGACCCTTTAAACAAAGCAGGAAGGCAGAGGGCATATGGCAGAGATGGCATTGGCTGGCCAGTCACTTTCAGCTAGCCCTGTGTAGAGGGTTCCCCAGAGCTGAATTCTTGAAATAATCTGAGAAGAAGGACTCACTCAGGGTTAAATCCTATCCTGTTTTCCAGCATTGGTGCAGTCGAAATGCAGCCCCAAGGTAAGAGAACGAAAGTTTCCATACCTTAAGGAAGCCTCTATGATTGCCTCCCCACCATAAGATGCAGTGCACGCCCCATTGGCACAGCTGCACAGGCACTGGAAAATTGGATAGGATTGGGCCCTCAGTCTGGGCTGCAACTGTCCCAGTACTCTCCTGATGCTGAAGTTTCTGATTTCATGTCTTGGGCCCTGATTCCAGGCAAGAAACTAACACATGTGAAACCCTGTAAGCGTTCAGGAGATTATATAAGAGCAATCTGTTATGTAAGACCATAAGAAGAGCCCCACTGATTCAAACCAAAGGCCCAGCCAGTCCAGCTTCCTGGATCTCACAGCGGCCCACCAGATGCCCCAGGGAGCACACCAGATAATAGAAGACCTACATCCCAGTGCCCTCCCTTGCACCTGGCATGTTGAGTTATGCTTTCTATGGATGAGAGATCCCAATTCCATACCTTGGAAACACTGTTCTGGGCAGTACAGGACATGGTGTGTGCTCTCAGATGCCAGCACAACAGCTCTGTCGGTGCAACTATAGCTCCACTGGCAGTGACCAGGGACAGATCTACTATATAAGAACATAGGGAGAGCCCTGCTGGATCAGGCCCAGGGCCCATCTAGTCCAGCTTCCTGTATCTCACAGAGGCCCACCAGATACTTCAGGGAGCACACACAAGACCACAAGATACTTGCATCTCGCTGCCACCTCCCTGCATCTAGCATTCTATTTATGCTCACACACACACACCCCCAGCAAAGACACCAAATTGCAGTTGGGTTTAACTTGTGCTACTCTATTAAGCACAGTGACCAATTTGAATGAATGAAACCTACTGAATATACCTTCTGTCCCTCCCCAGTCTGGGGTAAGTGAAAAAAACTGCCATCCATGGCCAATTTGGATGAAAGAAAAAAAATTCGTACCCGGCCCTCATGATGAGCAACCAGCTTATCTCAGACTGTACACACCCATCATGGCTAGTAACCTGTGATGGAGTTTTCCTCCAGAAATCTGTCCAATCACCTTTTAAAGGCATCTAGGCTGGATGCCATCACTCAGACCTACTCAGCTAGCTAAATAGCTGGTGCAGGTCTTCCTGAACCCACATTGTGGGATCAGGTCCAGGAAGAGGATACAAAGTTGGTGGCACCACTCCACTGATCATACCCTCTCCTGGGCTGATCCACCCATATCCCACCCCTGTCTTAGCTGCCCCTGCCCATTTCACCCCTCCCTGCCCTGTTCCATATTCCCCACTCCTTTCTGCCAATCCTGCTGACTTACCTGCTCCAGCAAGCGGCAGAAGAAGCCCAAGAGCCAGTGGGAAGCAAGCAGCACCAGCACAGGAAGTGCACCACCAGCAGATGGTGTACTTAGAATTGGAGCCCTATGCTCAGATTTCAGGATCTCTCAAGAGGCAGGCTTTCTCATTCAGTCTGTGTCATGAATATGTACAGTTGAGGCCTAGTAGCATGTAGAGCCTGAACCAAAGTAAACCAGTAACAGAGAAGTGGCTTGCAGTTCCTAAGCTGCAAGGATGTGAGCCAATGGAATTAACAACTCAATGGAAGGTGATAATGTAGCACCTTTGCAGACAGAAAGATGCCCATCAAGGAGGGAATGCAGCTGTGGACCTCCAGTGGGGAGGGGAGAGCTGAGAGGGCTAGCATCCAGCCCCACTTCGGGAAGTTTCTGTCCCCAAGAGCTTCTGATTGGACAGTTTAAATGAGTACAGAGTCACCTCAGTCCTGTTAGCTGAGAAGTATAAGAACAAAGCCCAAAGGGTGTGTCTTGGTCTTTTTGGTGGAAAAGGTTGTGGGTGCAAGATCCTGCAGGGAGAGCCTGTTCCAACAGGGCAATGTGGCCTGATAGGTAACTGGGAGGAAAGATCTACAAAAGAAAGCTGACCCAGGTGAGAGTAGGGAATAACAGAGTTAGCCAGTTAGCTTTGTTATTTTTATACTGATATGTTTCCTAGGCTATATAAAGAGCCTAGGCCTATATAAAGAGCCATGGACTCTTCGCTCACAACAGGAGAGGAAACTGAGCGTGTTCCACATGCGCTGCCTCCGACGCATCCTCGGCATCACCTGGCAGGACAAAGTTCCAAACAACACAGTCCTGGAACGTGCTGGAATCCCTAGCATGTATTCACTGCTGAAACAGAGACGCCTGCGTTGGCTTGGTCATGTCGTGAGAATGGATGATGGCCGGATCCCAAAGGATCTCCTCTATGGAGAACTGGTGCAAGGAAAGCGCCCTACAGGTAGACCACAGCTGCGATACAAGGACATCTGCAAGAGGGATCTGAAGGCCTTAGGGATGGACCTCAACAAGTGGGAAACCCTGGCCTCTGAGCGGCCCGCTTGGAGGCAGGCTGTGCAGCATGGCCTTTCCCAGTTTGAAGAGACACTTTGCCAACAGTCTGAGGCTAAGAGGCAAAGAAGGAAGGCCCATAGCCAGGGAGACAGACCAGGGACAGACTGCACTTGCTCCCGGTGTGGAAGGGATTGTCACTCCCGGATTGGCCTTTTCAGCCACACTAGACGCTGTGCCAGAACCACCTTTCAGAGCGCGATACCATAGTCTTTCGAGACTGAAGGTTGCCAATACAATGTTTCCTAGAAGTTTTATGCCTCTAGCATTTGCTGCCTTTTGTAACTTATGTAATCCCAGTGCTTTTTTTGTGGAAAAAAAGGTGCAGGAACTCACAACTTGTTAAACTTTTATTTATTTATTTATTTTATTTATTTATTTATTGGAGAAATAAAATATTTTTTATGTGCTTCTTTTTATGTGCTTCCCCCCTAAAGATGAACTTACTTCTGAGTAGACATGCATAGGATTGGGCTGTCAATGTCCACATCTCCTTCCCCCTAGTTACTTTTTCTACACTGTATAGGTGCACTGAAAAATACTGTACAGGTGCACTTGTAGCATGTAGTATGTAGTGTGGCACTACGAGGAGAGGAAGCAGTGAATGGATTCCAAAAAATGGCTTACATGAGTTCCATGTAGTAAAATTACTCTAAGCAACTGTGGGAGTAAGAACAAAAAAGGAATTCTTACACGAGAGGGGTCCTTAGGTGCACATAGAAACAGCTACGTTTGCAAACAAGCGATTAAATATGGTTTAATTCAGGTATCAGAATACTCTGTGTCTTTGGGAAGGCGCTTGGCATGCAATTGTATGTTTTCTGCTGCCCTGAGCAGCTGCTGTGCATTGCTGGAGAGGAGCTGCAAACGCTGGCTGGCGGAGGGCATGCTTGTGGGGGAAGGATGAGGAGGATCTCTGGCAAGGCTGGACAGCATGTTGTACACATGTAGAAACCCTTTTCACCTGCCCTTAGCATGTGAAAATAGGTGCAGATATATATCTCTGCTAGGATTAAGAGCCCAATCCTAGGTATGTCTAGTCTGAAGTAAGTCTCGTTCTAGTCAATGGAGCTTACTCCCAGGAAAGTGCCTAGGATTGCAGCCTAAGAGCCCAATCCTATGCATGTCTACTCAGAAGTCCACTTTAGTGAATGGGACTTACTGTGGATAGGATGGCAGCCTTAGAGTCCAATCCTGTGCCTGTCTACTCTGCCTCTGTTTTGCTCCCCCCTCCTGGAATGACTCTGAAGGGGAGGGGCCCCTGCAAAAAGGTGCCGGAACTCCGTCCCCCCCCCCGCGTTCCATTAGAAAAAAAGCCCTGTGAAATCCTATGTATTTAATAAAGTAAAAATCCTTTTACTAAGTTGTTTCATCGTCTGTTGGGGACAAACGTTCAGAATCCTGCCTAGCCGTTCAGCAAGCTATCAAATCCTCATTGAGGACTAGTAACTTGAGGACTGAGGCTTTAATTAAAGAAAGTGCTCAGTGCCTGCAAGGGATAGAATTAAGCCTAGAGGGTCTCAGTGTCCCTGGACGGAGACACTGGCACATACAGGGTGGTGGCAGTACTACCGAACAGGGGTCCTTGAGGGCTCAAGCGTTCGAGAACCAAGAACTCTGAGCACCCCAAAAACCCTGACGTGTACGACAGACAGTCTGATACCAGGGTTGTCAACCTTCAAGGACTGACTGGGTATTTCCAGGGATCATCAATCTTCATGTGGTTACAAAATGCAATCCTAGATATTTTAACAGGCCCTTCTTCGCTTAACAATGTTACATCATGATGAGAAAAAAAAAATCCAAGTATAGCTTATAGCAGAGTTGGCAAGCTTAGTTGATGAGCAGTTGCTGTAAATCTGGACCCTTCTTCTCAGAAGGGTGGCAGAAGCAAAGGGACTACCACTGGGCAGATGCCATCTCTACCATACCAGGTGTTATTCTTGCTGCCGCTGCTTCTCTAAGCAGCTGGTATCAACAGATTCCAGTCTTAGATTGCCTTTTCCAGATTCAAAACCATAGCACTCTGTGGGCAATGAGGGGCACCAATATGGACCTGATGTTTGGTCAGCAGTACTCAAGCCAACCATCAGCTTAGTTTATTACTGACAGTTGTCTCTTTCCTGAAGTCTGGAGGTGCACAATCTCTTGTTAATACCATTTGCTGAGAAATGATAATACTGCCCTTCAGGAATTCTGCTGACATTTAAGAAAGAATAATAACGATAAAATACCCTCGCGTGTCAGCTTATTTGAATTCCAGATAAGTGCCACTTGGGTTCAGATTGGCGTTCAATCCAATGGAGAGACATTTGCCTTTTGAAAACACATCACCTAGCATCATAATAGTGTGTCTAACTCTGTGTATTGTCCTGAATTTCCACGCTTAAGTTCTCCCACCATTTAACCGTGCCAAGATCGGGAAGAAGAACTGAAAAAAAGATCTCAACAGCCCATATTCCCCTCAAGGTCCCCTGCCTACTCTTTCTCAGCATAATAGAATCCTCCTCCAATATTCATTTTAGTTCATCCCCCACTATAAAAATGACTTTTTTTTCCAATCAAAGCACTGTACTCCTTCCAAAGACATTAAGGCAAATGACAGAGACAGAGTTAAAATGACAAGGACAACCTTGCTTGATGCGAGGACAGCAGAGAGATTTGGGGAGGGGGAAGTGAACAAAAAGAAAAAGGACCCAGGATTTTGCTCAAGGACACCCAGCTGCTTGTCCCCATCAAGACCACAATGCCGAAGGTCGGCTATCATCAGTAATCCATAGACTGGATCCAGCCACAGGTGCAACTTTATCTAACCCCTCAGTGGTCCTACTAAATTTGCATCCAGATGTAGTAGATATAATTAAAAAAGCAAGACTCAAATGGTCATCACAATTTGTTTTTCCTGGTTCAAAAGTCTGAAGCTCTGCTGGCTGTCATTCTCACCTCAATTACAGAGTGAGCATTATGGAACTACATCATGTGAGTTGTACACACTCCCCAGCACTCACCATTCTCTGTGAACTCCCAGTTCACATCTATAGCACTATAGATGTGCTATAGCATGCTATACATGTTGCTATAGCAACATGGGAAGACATCCCATGTACACCAGTAGATCACCAGTACACCCCTGGAGGAGGTAAACAGGTGCAGAGCGTTGAAGGGACATGGGGAAGGGGTTAAAAGTGTTGGAGGTGGGCAGAACAGGACAGTGACAGGATGGGGAGGAGGGAAGTTCAGGCCTGGGAGGGGGGCAGGATTGTCAGCAGTGGCACACACCAAACCCTTTCTCGGGCCTTATCTACCTTCATGGAGAAATGTGCACTTGGGTCAGAAATTAAGCTGATGCAGGTCCAGGTTGCCCTATAGCAGTTGCTGGGGCTTACCCCGGAGCAAGGGGACAAATGCCCCCTTACTCCAAGGAGAACTCCAGTAGTCCAAACTCTCCCTCTTGATGCAGCAGAAGTCGCATATACACCAGGTAAAACACATAAAACAAAGCTGCAGAATCTGAATGCGTTTTTCCAAAGATTTTCAGTGCCGTGCTCCAAACTTCTGCGGGCCATTTGTGGCAATGTGCCGTGGCACACTGGTTGAAAATCGCAGATCTAGAATGACTTTGAAGTCACACCTACTTGCCCTTTCCCCTGGCTGGAGCAGTATCAAGGGGCTTATGCAGATTTTTTTTTTTTTACAGGTATTTATATACCACCTTTCTTTGGTCGTCAGATTTCTCCTCAGACTTTAATCCAAGGCGGTTTACATAGGCAGGCTGTCCTAAACCCCCGTAGGGATTTTTACAATTGAATAGTTCTAGTCTTTCATAGAACTCCTCGTTCCAGCTGGATTCCTTCCCGGTCTGGTCTCTCTGCTTTGGGGGAGTTGGTTGTATCCTTATTTCTGCACAGTTGTTCAACATGTACATTTATAAACAGGTACATAGATTATTATGTTTTATGCATTAAAACTTATGCACCGTAAGTTTTCAGTGCTTACGCCTCTCAAGAAAATGTAACCTCTGAAGGTTGGACTAAACTTCCTGGCGCTTGGGAAAGGGAAGGGCAAAAAAAACTCCGGTCCTTTAATCACATGTTTGGAAGTGACTCTTCAAGCTGTATAAACTGAAGAAACCCAGGGAAAACAGCCAAATCAAAACTGTTTACTGACATGATTGACTATGACAGCTGTTATGGAACCATTACAAGCCATTGTGCCAGGAAGAGCTTGGGGAATATTTTGTGTGTAACTGACCTGATGGGCCATAACAGTTCCAGTAAAGTATCCTTCAGTCCATGTAGCAGAGAAAAAAAATGTTATGTTTTAAGAGAGAAGAGCAGAAACAGAACAGAGAGAAGGATGGAATTTTAAAACAAAATGTGCTTTCAGAGTGCCCCCTCACTACTTAAGAAGGACTAATAAACTGCTTTTTTAACCGTCATATTTAAATATGTAAGAAGCACCTCTTTGCAATGAAATGTAGCAATCATCCTACAGCTTAAACTCAATTGAGTTGCGCAAATTCAAGTATACCCCTCCTCCAAAAAAAAAAAAAAAGAACCAAAAACAAAAGCAAAAAAACAATACAGTGGGTCTTTTTAATCTGCAGATTCAGGACCCACAGATTTGACCCACTGCAGCTTCCAAATCTGTGGCTGGAGGACCCACTGAAGACCTCACAGACATGACCAGAATCTTGTTCTGGTCATTTCCAGGAGGCTTTCTGAGACCCGTAGAGGCCCCGTATGGAGAAAGCCCCTTGGTGGGTTCTCTTTCGCAGCAGATTCAGAACTCACAGATTTGACCCACTGTGGGTTCTGAACCTACGGCTGGAGGACCCTCTGAGAACCTTCCAGGTGCAACTGGAACTTCATTTGTCCTATTATGTTAGCACATTTTGCTTGAAGTTGGTATAATTTACACATGTTTAAATTACTTGCTGAAGTCACCCTTATCAGCTGGTTCACTATTTTGTCTCCTGTCTTGAGAAGAGTTGCTGGCAGCTGTAAAAGTGCATCTGGGTTATCTCAATAAAAGCACCATGGTGGAGATGCTACAGGGACCCTGGGTAATAATTGAAGATAAAATATGGGGTACCTGGCCAGGGCTACATGACTATAGCATTCCAGTTGACATGGTTCAGGGAAAGCAGGGATTTTCTGATGGGATCCCAGAAGTATAAAGATGTGTCTCTCAGAACCAGAGGGTTGTCCAGGTAGGGGCCACACTGTCAGTCTGACCAGACTCCACATCTCTTTGTGATTAGATTGCAGAAGTAGACCCTGGAATGTAAGTTAGATCTTAGTGGAGCTAGATTTGTTATGTTATTTCTTGTATTGAAAATCCTACCCCTTTTACACACTTCCTGTGTTCCCCCTTATATGTTGGCAACCTTCAGTCTCGAAAGACTCTGGTATCGCGCTCTGAAAGGTGGTTCTGGCACAGCGTCTAGTGTGGCTGAAAAGGCCAATCCGGGAGTGACAATCCCTTCCACACCGGGAGCAAGTGCAGTCTGTCCCTGGTCTGTCTCCCTGGCTATGGGCCTTCCTTCTTTGCCTCTTTGCCTCAGACTGTTGGCCAAGTGTCTTCAAACTGGGAAAGGCCATGCTGCACAGCCTGCCTCCAAGCAGGCCGCTCAGAGGCCAGGGTTTCCCACCTGTTGAGGTCCACTCCTAAGGCCTTACTTCCTGTGATTTTATTTCTGAATAAAACCTATTTTATTCTTACTCAATATGTGTGTTTCTTTGAAACTGAAAGGGTTTGTCTACCTAAATCCACCCTTAGATCGTTTGTCATTCCCTCCAAAGTAGAAGGTGCAGGGGTAGAGTGGAGGAGGCATAGATCATGTGTTATAAACAAATGCCTCTCCATTAACTCTGCAGGGCTGTAAGTGCTTTTGGAGAAAACAACTAGCTGTTGCAAGGGGTGCTGGAACTACAAGATGGGCACCACCGGAAAAGCCAGTTTCCCTTTGAGAAAGTTCCCTCAGCATCACACCCCTCTGTACACCTGTCCCTGTGGCTAGAAAGGAGGTAGCCTGTGTTGGGGTTGAATTTAGTTGGAAGTGCACAGAAACCTGTTTGGATGTGCTTGCTGATGAAGCAGACATGGGGAGTGGGAGGTCCACCTAAGAACATAAGAACAGCCCCACTGGGTCAGGCCATAGGCCCATCTAGTCCAGCTTCCTGTATCTCACAGCGGCCCACCAAATGCCCCAGGGAGCACACCAGATAACAAGAGACCTGCAAGGCCTCCTGCGAATTGTAGTTAAGAACATAAGGACAGCCCCACTGGATCAGGCCCTAGGTCCATCTAGAACAGCTTCCTGTATCTCACAGCGGCCCACTAAATGCCCCAGGGAGCACATCAGATAACAAGAGACCTGCAAGGCTTCCTGGGAATTGTAGTTAAGAACATAAGGACAGCCCCACTGGGTCAGGCCATAGGCCCATCTAGTCCAGCTTCCTGTATCTCACAGCGGCCCACCAAATGCCCCAGGGAGCACACCAGATAACAAGAGACCTGCATCCTGGTTCCCTCCCTTGCATTGGCATTCTTACATAGCCCATTTCTAAAATCAGGAGGTTGCACATACACATCATGTCTTGTAACCCGTAATGGATTTTTCCTCCAGAAACTTGTCCAATCCCCTTTTAAAGGCATCCAGGTCAGATGTCGTTACCACATCCTGTGGCAAGGAGTTCCACAGACCAACCACATGCTGAGTAAAGAAATATTTTCTTTTGTCTGTCCTAACCCGCCCAACACTCAATTTTAGTGGATGTCCCCTGGTTCTGGTGTTATGTGAGAGTGTAAAGAGCATCTCCCTATCCACTCTGTCCATCCCCTGCATAATTTTGTATGTCTCAATCATGTCCCCCCTCAGGCGCCTCTTTTCTAGGCTGAAGAGGCCCAAACGCCGTAGCCTTTCCTCATAAGGTGCCCCAGCCCCGTGATCAACTTAGTCGCTCTCTTTTGCACCTTTTCCATTTCCACTATGTCATTTTTGAGATGCGGCGACCAGAACTGGACACAATACTCCAGGTGTGGCCTTACTATCGATTTGTACAACGGCATTATAATATTAGTGGTTTTGTTCTCAATACCTTTTCCATTGACCTACTGGGAACCATAGCAATGACCAGGTCACTCTGGTCCTTATGACAGAGACAGTACATGCTTGTTGAATTTAAGGGAGTTTTGACTATATGTGCAATTTTGATTATATGTGCCAACCTCAGGACATGACTCCCATGTAAGATGTGGGCTAACAGTATATTCCATTCTCAAAGTAGCATCAGTCTCCTTCCTCCTTCATTTCCCTTAGCCTTGTGGAAATCCTGCTGCAGACCTGTGTTAGAACCCTGACACAAAGCTGTATATATAACTTGGGCAGCACAATGCTAACTTGCATTGGAGCAGACAAGCCAGCGTGCCTGGGCTGTGTCCAAGTTTCGGGCTGAGTGCAGGCCAGCCCAGGGCAAGGGGAAATAATTCTCCTTAGCCCGGGTAACACCGCAGCAGACCAGAACCTCCCTGTTGACTCAAATGAGCCAGCGCATATTCAACCAGCAACATCTAAGAACATAAGAACAGCCCCACTGGATCAGGCCATAGGCCCATCTAGTCCAGCTTCCTGTATCTCACAATGGCCCACCTAATGCTCCAGGGAGCACACCAGATAACAAGAGACCTCATCCTGGTGCCCTCCCTAAGTACATAACCAAAGTATGTACTCTCCACCAAAGTACATAGCCACAGGATACTGGTAGAAGCACTACTCCTTCCAAATATGGGAGGCATTGTAAGACTGAAGAAAGAGAAGATCTACAGCCATATTTATATGGTACATACAACCTGTGCATACATTATTATTAATTTGTACACACATAACTATTCATGTTACATGCAATGCACATGTGGCCATTCATGCATTAAGCACATGACATGTTTGAGGGATCTAGACCCCTATGGAATTTAAAATGAATGCATTTACCTGGAAACATGTCCATGACACGTGTATACATATACAATGGAACACATGAGTAGCTCTTATGTTGAATCCTGACCAATACATGAGCAGAGGTACATGCTACCCCTTCTTTGTTGGCAGATGAGTTGGTTGTTGTGGGAAACAGAATGATGGATTTGTTGGACTCTTGGGCAAAGCTCTTATGGTACGGTACATCCACAGCACTACCATTTATACTGTAGAAGGATCACTTCTAGCAATCTCAACAGCTCCTTTGTCTGGGAATTAAGCAACAACTACAGCATATTACTGAAAAGATTTTTTCCCCCAATATCTTGCTATGCTGGACAAGCACTTCACAGGAGAGTTTTGTTTCTAAAAGCTGAATAAAAGAAATACTCGTACAATAACACAATACTAAAATACAACTAATGATTGGTGGGTGGGAGAATCCCAGAACTATTTTGTGCAATCAACAGGCATGAGCAAATCAGCTGACAACACGAACCCCAACATATTAACCTGCTGGATGCTATAAAAATTGATTAACAGTTTATTGCAATGCCTGTTAAACATACATTAATGCCATCATGAGTTATTTATACTGCAGCCTGTGAAATTGACTTCCTTTCTTGTAAATACCATTGCTAGTGGTGGATCCTAAAGCCATCTGTTCCTTGCTCCTGTAATATTTGAACAATACCTTGAAGCCAGAACTAGCCATTGTGGCCTGACAAGCATTTTTATTTCTTTTGATTTGAATGTGACATGTTTATACATGTGAATGCAGCACTGGGTGCTTCCCAGGAGAGCGCAACTCAGGCCAGTACCATCATTTCAGAAGCAGGCAAGAGAGATTGCACAGGCCAAAAGAGAGACCACACTTTTTATTGTCAGAGCAATCATTTCTGCCCACCTTATCAGGCTGACTTGGAGGATGCCTTACCTGATGTTTGCAAAATTCCATGGGCAGGTGCACCTCGCTGGCACAGCACATTTAGGAAGCCACATCCTGGAAGCACTCTGATTTGGTGCAACAAAGATATTCGCAACATAAGAGGAGGTTCTCCGACCTCAGCTGTCCTCATCAACTCCATGATCAAATTCCATCAAAGAGCCATGGCGATGGAGCAACTGGCCTGCTGAGCTAGCTACCACACCCTCAGCAAGATGCAAAACAATAGTGGCACTGATTTAGGACTGGGATGAGCCCACATAAGAACAGCCCCACTGGATCAGGCCATAGGCCCATCTAGTCCAGCTTCCTGTATCTCACAGCGGCCCACCAAATGCTCCAGGGAGCACACCAGATAACAAGATACCTCATCCTGGTGCCCTCCCTTGCATCTGGCATTCTGACTTAACCCATTTCTAAAATCAGGAGGTTGCGCATACACATCATGGCTTGTACCCCGTAATGGATTTTTCCTCCAGAAACTTGTCCAATCCCCTTTTAAAGGCATCCAGGCTAGACGCCATCACCACATCCTGTGGCAAGGAGTTCCACAGACCGACCACACGCTGAGTCCACACAACAGTTGTCAAGTCAAAAGAGAAGGGTCTTTGATGAACTCACCCCATAAAAGATCCCCAAGGATTCTGTGGGAGAAAGATATATACAAGGCTGGGTCACCTGACTCCTGTGTCTTTGGCCTTTCATTTGTCTGTTTACCTTCCTGTCACTGTTCATTGAACCACTGTTGCTCTCTTAAACCATCCTCATTCTAGCCACAACCCAAGGATCACATGCCAAGCCAGCATCGAGGATTGGTGACCACTGCTCCTTTCTTTTCCCCCCTTCCTCCTTCAGCCTGGTCAACCATCCTCCTCATCACGCACTCCCTTCTCCAGGGAAAACCCTGCTCTCTTGCCCTGCTTCCCTTCTTTGACTACACCATGGCTACTACATTGCTCCTGCTATCTAGCTTCTGCCTAGCTCACCATTTCAAAACCCTGCCTTGAAAGAGATGAACAATTTGGTCCTGGCATCCCAGCCCTGTGACACCTGCAATGCAGCACGGACCAAACAGAAACCGACTGATGACTTTGTTTCTTACAGCTGCTTTGACACTGACCCACAAACTCCTTTGTTCAGACAAACTGATGACATGCTTCGTGCCCCCAATGGCATAGCTAGAAGGAGTGCAAAGCACTGAGTTTTGAATGTGGGAGGCTCTGTTCCCACCACCTAGAATGGCTTCAAAGGGGTGGGCACAGATCATTCAGGCACCTGCAAAACTTGGTGCTTTGCTACACCACTAGGTACTCTAGCTACACCACTGAGTTCCCCAATCATTTTCTTCCTCTGTGTGTATGTGTGCATTTCTAAATCAATTTCAACTATTTTAGTGGAAGCCTGAGACTAACCCCAGGCCTCTGTGTTAGGCAGACATAAGAAGAGCCCCACTGGATCAGGCCAAAAGCCCATCCAGTCCAGCTCCCTGTATCTCACAATGGCCGACCAAATGCTTCAGGGAGCACACAAGACAACAGACACAACCTGGTGCCCTCCTCTGCATCTGAGAGGCAGTCCAGCTCTAAAACCAGGAGCTTGCAGATACCTACCATGACTTGTAACCCATGATGACCTTTTCCTCCAGAAATTTGTCCAATCCCCTCTTACCCCATCTAGGTAAGATGCCATCACTACTTCCAGTGGCAAGGAGTTCTACAG
This sequence comes from Tiliqua scincoides, assembly GCF_035046505.1. NCBI lineage: Eukaryota > Metazoa > Chordata > Lepidosauria > Squamata > Scincidae > Tiliqua > Tiliqua scincoides. The sequence goes on along the minus strand of NC_089824.1, from coordinate 8,263,668 downwards.
ACTAATTGTATTGGCAACCTTCAGTCTCGAAAGACTATGGTATCGCGCTCTGAAAGGTGGTTCTGGCACAGCGTCTAGTGTGGCTGAAAAGGCCAATCCGGGAGTGACAATCCCTTCCACACCGGGAGCAAGTGCAGTCTGTCCCTGGTCTGTCTCCCTGGCTATGGGCCTTCCTTCTTTGCCTCTTAGCCTCAGACTGTTGGCAAAGTGTCTCTTCAAACTGGGAAAGGCCATGCTGCACAGCCTGCCTCCAAGCGGGCCGCTCAGAGGCCAGGGTCTCCCACTTGTTGAGGTCCATCCCTAAGGCCTTCAGATCCCTCTTGCAGATGTCCTTGTATCACAGCTGTGGTCTACCTGTAGGGCGCTTTCCTTGCACGAGTTCTCCATAGAGGAGATCCTTTGGGATCTGGCCATCATCCATTCTCACGACATGACCAAGCCAACGCAGGCGTCTCTGTTTCAGCAGTGAATACATGCTAGGGATTCCAGCACGTTCCAGGACTGCGTTGTTTGGAACTTTGTCCTGCCAGGTGATGCCGAGGATGCGTCGGAGGCAGCGCATGTGGAAAGCGCTCAGTTTCCTCTCCTGTTGTGAGCGAAGAGTCCATGACTCTCTGCAGTACAGAAGTGTACTCAGGACGCAAGCTCTGTAGACCTGGATCTTGGTATGTTCCGTCAGCTTCTTGTTGGACCAGACTCTCTTTGTGAGTCTGGAAAATGTGGTAGCTGCTTTACCGATGCGCTTGTTTAGCTCGGTATCGAGAGAATGAGTGTCGGAGATCGTTGAGCCAAGGTACACAAAGTCATGGACAACCTCCAGTTCATGCTCAGAGATTGTAATGCAGGGAGGTGAGTCCACATCCTGAACCATGACCTGTGTTTTCTTCAGGCTGATTGTCAGTCCAAAATCTTGGCAGGCCTTGCTAAAACGATCCATGAGCTGCTGGAGATCTTTGGCAGAGTGGGTAGTGACAGCTGCATCGTCGGCAAAGAGGAAGTCACGCAGACATTTCAGCTGGACTTTGGATTTTGCTCTCAGTCTGGAGAGGTTGAAGAGCTTTCCGTCTGATCTGGTCCGGAGATAGATGCCTTCTGTTGCAGTTCCAAAGGCCTGCTTCAGCAGGACAGCGAAGAAAATCCCAAACAAGGTTGGTGCAAGAACACAGCCCTGCTTCACTCCGCTTCGGATGTCAAAAGGGTCTGATGTGGAGCCATCGAAGACAACAGTGCCCTTCATGTCCTTGTGGAAAGATCTGATGATGCTGAGGAGCCTGGGTGGACATCCAATCTTGGGGAGAATCTTGAAGAGGCCGTCTCTGCTGACCAGGTCGAAAGCCTTTGTGAGATCTATGAAGGCTATAAAGAGTGGCTGTCGTTGTTCCCTGCATTTCTCCTGCAGTTGTCTAAGGGAGAATACCATATCAGTGGTGGACCTGTTGGCTCGGAATCCACACTGCGATTCTGGATAGACGCTCTCTGCAAGTACCTGGAGCCTCTTTAGTACAACTCGGGCAAACAGCTTTCCTACAACGCTAAGGAGAGAGATGCCGCGGTAGTTGTTGCAGTCACCCCTGTCACCTTTGTTCTTGTACAGCGTGATGATTACAGACTAATTACACGCTACTAATTACACGTACAGACTAATTACACGCTGGGTAAAGACATACTTTCTTTTGTCTGTTCTAACTCTCCCAACACTCAACTTTAGTGGACGTCCCCTGGTTCTGGTGTTATGTGAGAGGGAAAAGAACGTTTCTCTATCCACTCTATCCATCCCCTGCATATAAGACATGCATAACCATCACTTCAGCTCCTCAAATTAAGTGGGCTCTCCTTTGAATTTGCATTACTGGTTAAAAGGGTTTCTTTGGTGGGAGAGTCTAGATCCCACATCTCAATGAAGTGAAATGATGTAACAGTCTACCAAGGGGATCATGGTTCCATGGTTCAGGCCACAGTAAACCGCTATCCAGTAACATCCTTTTGCCGTGGCCCAAACACCAGAATCCTTCTCACTTCCATTATGGATTAGCAGACCCAGATCTTCTCTACTCTTCCCCTTGGATCATAATTCAAAAAACTTGATGTGACAACTTTACTTTGTGATTTTCCTAACCACACAGATATAGAGAGATTCATGTATGCATGTACCTTATATGATGAGTGCAATATCAAGTGAAGACTAGTATGCTTGAGTGAGGCATCACAGATCAAACACCACAGATACAACTTTCATGTTGTCTCAATCAATTCATTTTAATTGAGTCTGTGCACACAAGCCGCTGTGAGGTTCCAAGCATTGACCATATGGGGCTGGGGCACCTTCCTTACGAGGAAAGGCTATGGCGTTTGGGCCTCTTCAGCCTAGAAAAGAGATGCCTGAGGGGGGACATGATTGAGACATACAAAAGTATGCAGGAGATGGACAGAGTGGATAGGGAGATGCTCTTTACACTCTCACATAACACCAGAACCAGGGGACATCCACTAAAATTGAGTGTTGGGAGAGTTAGAACAGACAAGAGAAAATATTTCTTTACTCAGCGTGTGGTTGGTCTGTGGAACTCCTTACCACAGGATGTGGTGATGGCATCTGGCCTGGATGCCTTTAAAAGGGGATTGGACAAGTTTCTGGAGGAAAAATCCATTACGGGATACAAACCATGATGTGTATGCACAACCTCCTGATTTTAGAAATGGGCTATGTCAGAAGGCCAGATGCAAGAGAGGGCACCAGGATGAGGTCTCTTGTTATCTGGTGTGCTCCCTGGGGCATTTGGTGGGCCGCTGTGAGATACAGGAAGCTGGACTAGATGGGCCTATGGCCTGATCCAGTGGGGCTGTTCTTATGTTCTTATGTTCTTATGACCAATACATTGATGAGAAGCAAATGTTATGTGTGCACATGTCAGCCAGGCAGTGGCAGAGTTTTCAGTTGTGGAGCACATACTGCCACAAGTCCCAGGTGACAACTAATTGCCTATTTAAAAATCAGATATTGTAGCTGCTAATTACCCTGCAAAGAGCTGAGCTCCTGCAGTTTGTAAGCATGTGTAAATATAGGGAGATAAATGTTTGAGGGTCTTTTTTCTGGTTGTTATTATTTCTTTGCAGATATCATTTTCAAAAAGTCTGATAAAGTTAGGTGGGTCCCAATAAAGTGTCATTTTAAAAAGTGGGTCCTTTAGTGGCACTAAAAAGTTTGGGTACCACTGCCATATACACAAGTTTGTGCCTTTTCTACAGTGGATTAATTAACCTGGAATAATTACAACCATGTGAATATTATCATGGCATTTATCCAGACATCTGATTTTTCTCTATGTCCACAGAACACATCGGTAGGCATGGAGATGCTCTATCATTAATGTTTAAATAGCAGCTTCTGTTCCTGTGTGGCAACAATGTCCTCTCTGGGATGGTGCAGTAGGCAGCTTTGGATTTGGCTGGGTGATTGCTTGTTGCTTAAAAAAAAAAGAATGAATGTAATGAAGGTTAAAGCAAAATTATTAATCTTATGTTCAGCCGATCAAATTTTACAAGGCACATCATGACTGCGTCTGGATTGCCTATTACTTTGGGTTTGTAGGAGTTATAATATAAAATGCCAATGGAGTGGAAAGCAAATGCATTTCAGAAATAGATGTCTATGATTTCCTTTTGCTCTGGCTATGGACTTGCAATTAGAGAGCTGTTCAGGTATTACCTTAATGGACCAAGTGTGTCTGTTGCTGAGGGTTGACCTTGGTCTAAAAGGCATCTCTTGGCAGGGCCTGCCCTAATCAGGTAGATGGTCATCTTCCTTATAAAGAAAGTCATGAATCACAAGGACATTTAAACTTGGTGATCTTTTGGGTGTGACATCTAGGATTCAGAAGTAGTCTACTGATGAACACAGAGGTTCCATTAAGCTACTTCAAACCTTCATAGGCCAGGTTCAGCAGCCCAAAAGTGCTATCGTGAAGAGGTTGGCAACCCTCAGTCTTGAAAGACTATGGTATAAGCCTACAGCACCCGGTATTCCCAAGCGGTCTCCCATCCAAGTACTAACCAGGCCTGACCCTGCTTAGCTTCTGAAATCAGACGAGATCAGTCATGTGCAAAGTAACAGTTACTATCTACCATGAAGAAGGACACTGATAAAGTGTTCCCTATCTGAATTTATTTTCAGATTTGGAGGCATTGGCACCAGTGGTGTAATTAGAGGAGGTGTAAAGCACTTAGTTTTCCAGGGAGCCTCACCGCGGCATCCAAGCGCCCCCTCCCCCTTCCCTTTGGAACCATTTTGGGTGGTGGGAGCAAAACAGAGGTGCATGCCTGACTCTGAAGGGGAAGTGGAGGGGCCACTTGCATGCTGTGGTAAGGCTCCCTGCAAAACTTAGTGCTTTGCAACCCCTCTAGCTACACCACCGGTGCCAGAAAAACCTTCCCTGGCACGAAAGGAGCTTACCGTTCCACTGGGGAGTCTTCTCTCTGTGCCGCTGATCGCCACCAAACTTCAAATCAGACAGCCACGTCTGCCCGGAAATCTGTGTGCAAAGCCTGCTGGGGTGACGGAACCCAGAAGCAGCAGCTGGCTGGTGCAAGGTCGGGGCGGAGGGGGTGATCAGCAGCATAGAGAGGAGGTTCTCCAGTGGAACAGTAAGCTCTGTTCACTTGAAGGCTTGCAGATCTGTGGGCCGGAATTTGGCACCTACTGGTCTAGGAGAAGATACCATCACATCTTCCTCAAAACCCAGGCTTTGCACGCTTAAAAATACGTTACCATGTTTTAAAGAGGTGTCACATCGATAGACAAATACCGACCGACAAGTCGCTAAAAGGCTCCTATTTTCCCCCCTTCTCGCTTTTGGTTTGGTTTAACATTTTTCACTAGGACTCCATGAACATCATAAGCCCCTAATATCCTTGTTAAATATTTTATAAAAATACTTCAGCAAAACAGAGCTCCGCTCCAGGCTGTGTGAGTGAACACTGCTCTCTGTGAGGTTTCAATTAATTTTGCAGAAGGATATTTAATGAAACGTTTGCTTGGAAAACAGCATTTTGAAAGCACTCTCACCGACGGTGCTGGTAGCCTCCATTCTTTTTGAAATACCAATTACTGCGCCTTAGTGAATCATAAGTAAGAACCAGTTTATCAGTTGCCAGATAGCTTATTTTGCTTTTGCCTGAATACTTACAAAAAACAATTACATATACTGCATTTAATAATATGTGGCACCTTGCAAGAGCCCTGCTATTATTTTTGCATTTACATGTAATTGCCTTTGGTCCAGCTCGCTCCGTATTGTCTACGTTGATTGGCAGGGCTGCAATGGCAGGTAGATCTTTGGCACAAGAACACAGACTCGGCCTCCAATCCATAGCTGGCACTGAGTCCCATCTATCTGCTGAGTTCATGGCAGGGATGCTACCCTGGGTAGCAACCGGGTACCAGTTGGCACCCAGGACATGGGGGTGCTTAGCACTGCAGAAGAATGTCCTGCAATGACAATGACAGAACAACAGCAATGACAGAAAAGCAGTGGACGACCAAGGAACATGAGATGACTGTGATCCAGTTTTTTATATCTTAAATTCTCATAGGAAAACATTGCACTTTGTTATTGGTTCTCATCAAACACCATTGTTTTCTGATTTGGTAGCCTTGATTGATATCTCCGGCTCCAGATAGGTGCCTGTCTTGTTTTGCATCCTGCAGGGGATACAGCAATGAACTCTTGATTTCAGACCATGGCTTGAATTAACATGCACCTCTTGATCAGATGCAGCAGTGGAATTGGTGAGGGCCAGTGGCATAGCTAGAGGGAGTGCAAAGCACTAAGCTTTGCAGGGAGCCTCACCATAGCGTACAAGTCACCTCTTCCTCCTCCCCTTTGGAGCCATTCTGGGAGGTGGGAGCAAAATGGGGGTGAATGCCTGGAATGGCTCCAGAGGGGAAGGGCTGCTTGCACATTGCAATGAGGCGTCCTGCAAAACTCAGTGCTTTGCACCCCCTCTTGAGATGCCACTGGTGAGGGCAGCTACCTGGGGGGGGGATTTTTCTTTTGTGTCACTAATGACTTGGTTTTCTCCAAGCCAGGAAGCTCCCAGGATGTGGCTTTGTTCAAATGTGCTGTGCAAGCCAAGTATGGAATTTCCCTAAAAGAAAGGCAAGGCTTCTCTCCAGCCAACCATCTAGAGTGGGGAAGGAGGATGATGACTCCCACAAACCAAAGTGGTGGCCTCCCTTGAGGCCTCTTGCCCTCAGCCTAATCCAGCCAGGAGACTGGCTGGCTTGGGTCAAGCTGTCCTACCACCCAGTGCCACATACATGCATCAACCAATGTTGCATATCAATGTGCCCATCCTATCTGGGCCTTGCGCTGCTGAAACTTGCAGGGGGGATATGTTTAGGCTGTAAAACAAATAAAAAGCTTTTCAGGCAACAATGCCAATGAGGGTGAATAAAGTCAACTGATAGGGATATGAATGGAAAGTTTTCCACAGGTGACTGACTGAAAACTGTTGGCAACCTTCAGTCTCGGAAGACTATGGTATCGCGCTCTGGATGGTGGTTCTGGCACAGCGTCTAGTGTGGCTGAAAAGGCCGATTCGGGAGTGACAATCCCTTCCACACTGGGAGCAAGTGTAGTGTGTCCCTGGTCTGTCTCCCTGGCTATGGGCCTTCCTTCTTTGCCTCTTTGCCTCAGACTGCTGGCAAAGTGTCTCTTCAAACTGGGAAAGGCCATGCTGCACAGCCTGCCTCCAAGCGGGCCGCTCAGAGGCCAGGGTTTCCCACTTGTTGAGGTCCATCCCTAAGGCCTTCAGATCCCTCTTGCAGATGTCCTTATATCGCAGCTATGGTCTACCCGTAGGGCGCTTTCCTTGCACGAGTTCTCCATAGAGGAGATCCTTTGGGATCCGGCCATCATCCATTCTCACGACATGACCGAGCCAACGCAGGCTTCTCTGTTTCAGCAGTGTATCCCTACAAATGGGGGTGGTGGGTGGTGTATGGGAAATGTTAGTAAAAAAAAAACTGGCCCATTTCTGAAACTGGTCATTTCAGCCCAGCCCTAATAGCTGCACAGTACCCATGTACAAGCACTTAGCAAAAAATTCTTTTCCCTGAAAAATATACTTGCTTGAAGTGCCTCAGACTTGACTTTTCACAGAGCCGAATCTCTGAAGCAGCTCACACAAAAACAATCATTAACATAAGACCATGCGCAGTTGCCGACGGACAGTCTGGAAATGGGGACCAAAGAAACAATGGATTGCGCACTTTTGATTTTGGCTGAGAGCAAGAGCTTCTTGCTGTGAATCTCACCTGTACGTCTGGCTTCATTACTGAAATTATCATAACTTTCCTCATCAGCCTCTGAGTGCTGAAGGACTTGAAATCAAGAATCCAGGAGTGCCAGAAATGCCAAGTTTATCTTGCTTCATTTCCTCATCGAACACTTGGCTTCCTTCGTTAATGTTTGCGGGGTTTTTTTGATTTTTTTTTTTTAAAACAATCCCTGCACAACCTGCCGGATGGTCTAATCAAGCTGAGTTTTCTTTCACTTAACTTAATTGGCCAAAATGGTCTTTCACAGATGCAGGTCATTGCAAGGCATCCCAGAAGCAGCTTGATCACATTGAAAGAGACTGGTCTGGTGGACAAAGAGCCAGTGGACATTTCAAAGGACAGGCAAGGTCTATAGATTGCCCATGAAAGCTCAAGGTAAGGGCACCATACTTTGTAGTCCAGGGTTTGTAAAGACTTATTCATGAGTGGCCTTGCAAAGGAAGTCGAGACATTAAGACAGAAAGTGGTAGCAAAGAAGGTTGTGCTTTAACCAGAAGCTTCTTCTCACACTCCAGGGGGAGGAGTTAAATCTCAGGATGGGGACCAGAAACAAAGGGACTACCTACTTTCTTCTTGGATGCAGAGCTTTTGATATTCATCCCACATCTCACATTCATCCCATTTTAGAAATGGGCTATGTCAGAATGCCAGATGCAAGGGAGGGCACCAGGATGAGGTCTCTTGTTATCTGGTGTGCTCCCTGGGGCATTTGGTGGGCTGCTGTGTGAGGAAGCTGGACTAGTTGGGCCTATGGCCTGATCCAGTGGGGCTGTTCTTATGTTCTCCATCCATCACATTCAACCCATAAGCTTCCAGGCAGGGCCAAGATCTTCCCCTGATCCACCAGGTTCCAAACTCTATCACCATCAGACTTACCCAGCCTCTCCACCTGCTAGGTAGCACACCTGAGAATTAGGGTACCAGGAAAACACCTGGTTTGAATGGATGGGATCCTCCCCCTTACAACCTTGGGAGTAAAGCTATCAGCTTTTGATTTTAATTATCCTGTGATAATTAGCCTGTGAAACCCAGGAAGCTGGACTAGATGGGCCTTTGGCCTGATCCAGCGGGGCTCTTCTTATGTATGTTCTTATGTTCTTATCACTGACCTCATGGGTGGAGCTAAAACCATTAAAATCAGTCAGGCAATGTCAAACCTGGTGGTTAAAGGAGAAGTCAGAGAGGCAGAGTGAGCAAGGCATGGTGGATCTGATAAAATCAGGCAGACTAAAGGGCCTGGAAGGTCCTGTCTTTTCAAACTACAGAACCAGGAACCTGGATCATGTTGTTCTCTGGAGCAGACTAGAAAAAACGGCTGGTTGGCAGCCAAAATTCACTGTTCCTAATAATAATAATAATAATAATAATAATAATAATAATAATAATAATAATACAGGTATTAATATACCACCTTTCTTGGTCTTTATTCAAGACTTTATTCAAGGTGGTTTACATAGGCAGGCTATTTAAATCCCTGTAGGGATTTTTACAATTGAAAGAAGGTTTTATCTTACAAGAACCACAACTTCAGATGTTTCTTTCTGATCTGGTTTCACATTCTGGCCTCCATCCGCCCACACTCAGAGCAGATGGAATAGCTCGGCTTCAGCTTGTCAGCTGCTTCAAGGTCGCACGGTGCCAGTGGCCTTGAACTGGCGACTTTGTGGAGGTTATCTTCAGGCAAATGGTGGCTCTACCCTCTAGACCAGACCTCCTGCCCCGTATCTGAGTATGAGCAGCTACTAATCGTTATTACTTTGTTGTTTTTATTAGGATTTAATTTATTAGGATTGAAGTGATTTAATATTAATTGATATATTGATTCAATATACATTGCATAGTCATCTTTTAAAAACCCACAGTATAGATGCCTTTGGAGCGACTGGAGGAAGACACTGAATTCAATAAAGAACAGTTAACATTTATTGTTGAAATATTGGAACCCTAGTAGATTCCTTCTGTTTTGTTCTTCTTCCTTCTATTTTTACCTGTTACCCTACCATCTGTTTTACATTTCTTACCTGCTAGGATAGGATCTCCATCCACTGGGAAAAGCTTCTGTGCAAGTCCCACTGATAAGATTGGGAGTCATGTTATGGAGCGACAACAGCTGAATTGGTCCTTGCAGATTCAAGCCAGTCTGGAGACTCTTTCCCAACAGATAGATGTATGTAAGGAACAATTGGAAGATGTGAAGAAACAAGCAGAAGATAAACAAGGGAGTGAAAAAGCGGACAAGGAGGAAAATCAACAGGATGATTAACAGGACGAAGAAGAGACGCTGATGGGGATTAAGAAAGATAAGATGGACAGAGTAACAGGAGTGCACAAATCACAAAATTTGTTGGAACAAGAAGGAGAAAATATATCCCAGTTAACTGGAAGAATGAACACACCCTATATAAGAAAGTGTGGATTTATCAGATTCTGTTGTAGAGATAAATTATTAAAGATATTACAGGAGAAAAAATGGAGAGTAAGAAAGAAAAAGAACCCTGAGGGGGAATCTGAGGGTTAAAGAAAATGGGAGGATTTATTCAGCTAATAACAATGGTCCAAATTTATTTGAAGAAAAAAAAAAGAATACGTATGAAATTGATAAATTACAACATATTAAAAAATATAGCTGGAATTGTAAACATGTGGAAGAATTGTTTTATATGTGGTTATTATGTCAAAGGAAAAAAAGTGTAATTAGATTGGAGAATTAGATTGGAGTTGAAATAGCTGAGGTGGTAATTTTGGTAATTCGATGATTTTGTTTGAATATTAATGAGCAACTGAAGTTAGTTTACGCTTGGTAGAAAGTGAATATTTAGCAAATATAGTATAGGGCATTAGAGAAAATTTATTGTATATTATATAAATAAATGGATAAATCAATAAGAGGTAGAAACAGATGAGTAAGTAGATTAGGAGATATAGTATGATAAATTAGTAATGGTATATGGTATTTAGCACTCCTAAATGTATGTTATATGTTTGTATGTTTGTGTGTGTTAATGAAATAAATAAATAAACAAATAAATAAATAAATGAGGGTGACACCCTGACCTCCTGCACTGGGTTACTCAAACCCTCATAATCTTAATGGTTCTTTCTTTGATTCTTGCAAAGGATTTATGTGTTTGTTTTCTGGAATCTATAACTAAAACTCTGTGGTGTGTTTTTTTTGGGAAAGGAGGATGGATTTGGATTTCCAGGCAGTTCTCCACTATGGTTAGCGCTGTGGTGTGGACCTGTGAAGCAAAATTACAATTCCCAGGGAGCTATATGTAGAACCTCCCATATGTAGAGCTATATGTATATATATATATATATATATATATATATATATATATATATATATATATATATATATATATATATATATATATACATACATACATATACATATGTTCTATATGTAGAACATATGTAGAGCTATATGTAGAACCTCCCATATGTAGAACTATATGTCAACCTCGAGGCAAAATCTAGAGCCGGAGTCCCTGAGGCAGTTCATGGCTGAACACAGTCACGTTCTGGCAACTCCTGCAACGTCGCTGGAACCAACCGTATTGGCTTCTGCCTTTCCATTGGACCACCATTTCAGCGACGTGGAGAGGGGGGATTTGCTGCATGGGTAACAGTCTATCCTCCATATCTACTTTACCCAGGCTTCACGCACTGGAGAGGACACTCTGTTCCAGAACACTATTCAGAGTGCGATACCATAGTCTTCCGAGACTGAAGGATGCCAACTGAACTATATGTAGAAACACTTTGAAATCACATTAGGATTTTTTTTTCCTACACGCTGATCCAAATCAAGCCAAGGGGACCCTTCCCATGAAGTTGGGGCTATAGAATTACATTCTCTCAATTTATGCAGAAACAATCTGGGATGCCTGCTTGCACAAGACTGCATAGCTTTTTAAGCTAATTTCCTTCCATCAAAGTGAATGGAAAGAGACTGGCTTAAGTTAAAGAACTTGGAATTTCAGACTTAACTAGTTTGCAAATCACAACCACGCATCCTTGATTAAACCTTTTCCCCAAGACACCTACACATTTCCTGTCTTTTAATTTCTTTTCTCATTAAAGAAATATATAGTGTCTTTGGCTAGCTGGCTAAATTAATATCCCCTGGTATTTGATTTTCCATTCTTTCTTCAGCTTAGATGACTCAAGGATGTAAAAATTGGTTTTCCCAGTGACTGCTGCCTTAACCCTTATTCACTCCCTTGTTTCCATCAACCCATAACCTGTGGCTGAATTAAAAGAGCAATTTGAGTAACGGTTTAGAGGAGTATAAAGAAGCAGATTTAAAACTGGCCAAAATCAGTACCCTGGAATTTGAAACCCACTATCTAGGTGGGAATTCCAGTGGGTTGCAAAGAGCCACTTAAAAATCAGATAATGTTAATTCAAAAAGACCCAAAATTTTGTTGTCCCGTTCACAGGTAGCAAAGTTGGGATGGTTATTTTGGGGATGGAAGTCAAAGCCAAGTGAATTGACAAGTATAACTCCTGATGGTGGCCCGCTAGCCCAGCTCTAATTTCATGCTGTTCCACAGCAAAAAATGAGAGTTTAACAGCACAGTTCTATGTCTACTCAGAAGTGCTTCCTGTTGTGTTCAACTGGGCTTACTCTCAGGAAAGTGTAGATAGGATTGCAGCCTCATTGACAGTAACAGCCCAATCCTATCGAGGTTGCCAGTCCAAAATGGCTGCCGCTGTATCCCACAGGGCCAGGGAGGTAGCTGGAGGTCTCCTCAGGGTAAGCTGGCAGGTGGAGGTCTCCTTCTGTTGGGCCCTGGCATCCCCTATGGGTCTACTCAGATCTCTGCCAGCTCAATCAGTGGCACAGATTCAAGTAGGCCCGTGTATGGCGGTCAAGCTCAGGATGGGGGTTAGGATGCAGCAGAGGCCTCCTCCACCGTCCCAGTCAGCCTCCTGAGCCTGAACCATCCTCCACCTGATCCTCCTTCTGCCCCAAAATGCCCTCTCCCCATACCTGTTCCACCATCCCCTCACCACCACTTGGTGGTTTACCTACCTCAGTTGGCAGGCACAGCACCAGTGGCAGTGGAGGCTTTACACCATGTTTGTGATTGCGCACGTGCCCGACCCACCAATGGGAGCCGGTGTAAGGATCAGGCTGAAAGAAATCTACAGCAAGGAGCATCTGTACACGCGTCAAAAAAGTGGTCTTTGAGCACATGGTCAGCTGAATTCTGACTGTACATCAACAGAGCCTCATGTAACATTCTGAGCTAGAAAGGAACTTTTTTAAGAAGTAGTAGATGGGTCATAATAAAGCCAAGCATTAAGTGCTGGACAGACAAGTCAGTGCCATCACTATCGGCAATTCCACTTGGGAAATCCAATTTGTAAATGGAAATCAGGAGTCCCAGGACATGGTCTGAAGGTATGTGCTGCAGACACCTTGCTGAGACTAAGAGGATTTAATCAGGTCACTGCTTGGAAGGCTGACCACCTGAGCAGGTTCTCCACTTGGGAAAAAAGGCAGAATATAAATGTAATAATGTAAAAAAAATTTTAAGTCACTGAATGACACCTTCTCCACTACTCTACAGCTTGTCAACAAAACTTTCACCTGATGAATTACAGCCTGCCTCACAGGTAAAGCTGTCTTCCCAGAGGAAAAGGTGGCAGTCTTTCGTTCTCAGAGCCTTACATTGAGCAAGTTGTGCAATCTGCCAATTCCGTTCTAGTCTGAAACAGTCAATTCTTATTTCCTAGCCTTGTGTGCAAGTTTATAAAGCATTTCCATGTCATTGTATTGACTGGAAATGATCTCTTAAGCTGCGCAGCTCACTTAACAGTGTCAGAAGAGATGAGCACATCATATTGTTCCTGTTATGTGTGCTGTTTTTCAAAGTGGATGCGCTTCTTCAGGCCTTCTGCTGGATGAATTTGCTTCTGCGTGCGGCAGTTTTAATTCAGATGAAGCAACAAATACACACGTATCGAGCCAGCCTGACACTTGGGAAAGGAGAACTTTGCTTGAAAGCAAGAGAAAAAATTAGGAAATTCATGCATTCAGAATCGTGGTGGCCTTAGGCCTGTGCTATATGTCGGCCTCCTAGCCAAATCCAGCCTATCAACTGAGGGCCCAATCCTATCCAACTTTCCAGCACCGGTGCAGTTCTGAGGTAAGGGAACAAATGTTTCCTTATCCTGAGGAGACCTCTCTGACTGCCTTCCCACTACAGGATGCAGCAATGCCTCAATGGCATGGTTGCACTGGCATTGGAAAATTGGATAGGTTTGGGTCCTTACTCAGCAAATGTCTAACCACATCTCCCTGAAATGCTAGTTCAGGGCCTGATCCAGACTATAGCATAGCTAGAGGGAGTGCAAAGCACTAAATTTTTGCAAGGAACCTCACCGCAGGCATGCAAGAGGCCCCTCCCATTCAGAACCATTCTGGGCAGTGGGTGCAAAATGGAGGCACCACTGGGAAAGGGGTCTTATGTACAGTGAGTGAGTGAGTGAGCGAGCGAGAGAGAGAAAGAGAGTGAGAGAGAGAGCCAAAAGTTTGGAAGAGAGCAAGAAAGAGCATTATGAAATGGCTGAAGGTAAATTGGCTTGTTGGGCTTGCCTCTCTCAGAGGACATGAAGTAGATATAGGAGACCTTCTGCCTTAGATGTGCCACTTACAGACCCCCCAGGTCAATCTCAACACTTTTAATTGAGCCTGGATGACAACTTGAAACTTTCCCTGTCAAAATGGCCTTTGGTGGGCATTGATAAAATCATCTGCTCTTTTAAAACAAGATCTTGTTTTTGTATCCATTCACTTCAGGCTTCTCCACCTGGAAGAGCAAAAGCATCTCGTATATTACCTCCATTGAATAAAATGGCCTCTGGCTTTATAGCACGTCATTAGGACTCAAATGATGTCTGAGAGCAGGCCAAACGAAAGGGACCGGTCAGCCAAACTGGCTCAATCTTATGGGGGATGATTCAAGTGAATAGAGGTATGAGGCTAACATCTGCCCTGCTCATCACAGAGCTGCCAAAACAGTCATGTACACAGTTCAGTGCTGTTCCAAAAGCTGTTCGGCCACAAATAATAAGAAGGCTTCAATGGGCCAGAGTTTGGCTTCAGGTACTCATCAGGCAATCTGTTGTTGGCTCTGAAGACAGAATATTCTGAACATTGAGACAACCAATTCAGCATCTCAAGAGGTGTGAGGGCACACCAGGCCACTGCAAATGGAGTTTTTCAGAGCTCAGAACTGCAAGGCTGCTGAGAAACTTAGAAATCATGTGATGGGAGGTCACCTATCTACCACTTTCAGTGTGAGAAGTGCCCATCTAAGGAGGGGGGCGGCATGTCCGGGGGGGGGGGGTGGCATGTTGCAGACCTGCCCCAGGTTGCAATGAGAGAAAGTCCACTACTGCACAGTTTCACTGATCTGCAGTTCCATGGATACCAGGGACACCCTTTAAAAAGGGAGGTTGAAGATCCTCCCTTCATCTTGCATTCTGGGGCAACATTGGGTGAAGAGAGGACCCTCAGAGTGACCAGAAAGAGGCTGCTAGCAGCTCCGAAGATTGCCTGCAGCCATCAAAACGCAGTTGTTTCGCTGTGCGGAGGTCAGCAGAATGTACTTTTATTTTATTTTTAAATTTATTTTTTTTCTTTCCCCTTTAATTTCCCAACCGTTTTAAAGGGTGTACCCAGTATCCATGATTTGCGGTATCTGCATGGCGGGGTGGTGTTCCAGTATGGAACACCTGCAGATTTGGGGGTATGCCTGAGGGCCAACATTCCCCACAACGCCCCCTCTCCCCCGAAGACCTCCATTCCCCACAACCCCCTCTCCCTCTGCAGGCCTCCATTCCCCACAACCCCCTGTCCCCCTGCAGGCCTCCATTCCCCACAACCCCCTGTCCCCCTACAGGCCTCAATTCCCCACAACCCTCCCCTGTCCCCCACAGGCCTCCATTCCCCACAACCCCCTTCTCTCCCTGCAGACCTCCATTCACCACAACCCCCCTCTCCCTTTGCAGACCTCCATTCCCCACAACCCCCCTCTCCCCCTGCAGGCCTCCATTCCCCACAACCCCCTGTCCCCCCACAGGCCTCCATTCACCACAACCCCCCCTCTCCCTTTGCAGACCTCAATTCCCCACAACCCTCCCCTGTCCCCCACAGGCCTCCATTCCCCACAACCCCCTTCTCTCCCTGCAGACCTCCATTCACCACAACCCCCCCTCTCCCTTTGCAGACCTCCATTCCCCACAACCCCCCTCTCCCCCTGCAGGCCTCCATTCCCCACAACCCCCCTGTCCCCCACAGGCCTCCATTCCCCACAACCCCCCTTTCCCCCTGCAGGCCTCCATTCCCCACAACCCCCCTTTCCCCCTGCAGGCCTCCATTCCCCACAACCCCCTGTCCCCCTGCAGGCCTCCATTCCCCACAACCCCCCCCCTCTCCCTCTGCAGGCCTCCATTCACCACAACCCCCCCTCTCACTCTGCAGGCCTCCATTCCCCACAACCCCCTGTCCCCCTACAGGCCTCAATTCCCCACAACCCTCCCCTGTCCCCCATAGGCCTCCATTCCCCACAACCCCCTTCTCTCCCTGCAGACCTCCATTCACCACAAACCCCCCTCTCCCTTTGCAGACCTCCATTCCCCACAACCCCCCTCTCCCCCTGCAGGCCTCCATTCCCCACAACCCCCTGTCCCCCTGCAGGCCTCCATTCCCCACAACCCCCCCTCTCCCTCTGCAGGCCTCCATTCACCACAACCCCCCCCTCTCACTCTGCAGGCCTCCATTCCCCACAACCCCCTGTCCCCCTACAGGCCTCAATTCCCCACAACCCTCCCCTGTCCCCCACAGGCCTCCATTCCCCACAACCCCCTTCTCTCCCTGCAGACTTCCATTCACCACAACCCCCCCTCTCCCTTTGCAGACCTCCATTCCCCACAACCCCCCTCTCCCCCTGCAGGCCTCCATTCCCCACAACCCCCCTGTCCCCCTGCAGGCCTCAATTCCCCACAACCCCCCTTTCCCCCTGCAGGCCTCCATTCCCCACAACCCCCTGTCCCCCTGCAGGCCTCAATTCCCCACAACCCTCCCTGTCCCCCACAGGCCTCCATTCCCCACAACCCACTTCTCTCCCTGCAGACCTCCATTCCCCACAACCCCCCTGTCCCCCTGCAGGCCTCAATTCCCCACAACCCCCCTGTCCCCCTGCAGGCCTCAATTCCCCACAACCCTCCCCTGTCCCCCACAGGCCTCCATTCCCCACAACCCCCTTCTCTCCCTGCAGACCTCCATTCCCCACAACCCCCCTGTCCCCCTGCAGGCCTCAATTCCCCACAACCCCCCTGTCCCCCACAGGCCTCCATTCCCCACAACCCCCCTGTCCCCCTGCAGGCCTCAATTCCCCACAACCCCCCCTCTCCCTCTGCAGGCCTCCATTCACCACAACCCCCCCTCTCACTCTGCAGGCCTCCATTCCCCACAACCCCACTCTCCCTCTGCAGGCCTCCATTCCCCACAACCCCCCCCGTCCCTGCAGACCTCAATTCCCCACATCCCCCCCTTTGCCCCTGCAGGCCTCCATTCACCAGAACCCCCCCTCTCCCCCTGCAGGCCTCAATTCCCAACAACCCTCCCCTGTCCCCCACAGGCCTCCATTCCCCACAACCCCCTTCTCTCCCTGCAGACCTCCATTCCCCACAACCCCACTCTCCCTCTGCAGGCCTCCATTCCCCACAACCCCCCCCCCCCGTCCCTGCAGACCTCAATTCCCCACACCCCCCCTTTGCCCCTGCAGGCCTCCATTCACCACAACCCCCCCTCTCCCCCTGCAGTCCTCAATTCCCAACAACCCTCCCCTGTCCCCCACAGGCCTCCATTCCCCACAACCCCCTTCTCTCCCTGCAGACCTCCATTCACCACAACCCCCCCCCATCCCTGCAGACCTCAATTCCCCACATCCCCCCCTTTGCCCCTGCAGGCCTCCATTCACCACAACCCCCCTCTCCCCCTACAGGCCTCAATTCCCCACAACCCTCCCCTGTCCCCCACAGGCCTCCATTCCCCACAACCCCCTTCTCTCCCTGCAGACCTCCATTCACCACAACCCCCCCTCTCCCTTTGCAGACCTCCATTCCCCACAACCCCCCTCTCCCCCTGCAGGCCTCCATTCCCCACAACCCCCCTGTCCCCCTGCAGGCCTCAATTCCCCACAACCCCCCTGTCCCCCACAGGCCTCCATTCCCCACAACCCCCCTTTCCCCCTGCAGGCCTCAATTCCCCACAACCCTCCCCTGTCCCCCACAGGCCTCCATTCCCCACAACCCACTTCTCTCCCTGCAGACCTCCATTCCCCACAACCCCCCTGTCCCCCTGCAGGCCTCAATTCCCCACAACCCCCCTGTCCCCCACAGGCCTCCATTCCCCACAACCCCCCTCTCTCCCTGCAGACCTCCATTCCCCACAACCCCACTCTCCCTCTGCAGGCCTCCATTCCCCACAACCCCCCCCGTCCCTGCAGACCTCAATTCCCCACATCCCCCCCTTTGCCCCTGCAGGCCTCCATTCCCCACAACCCCCCCTCTCCCCCTGCAGGCCTCAATTCCCCACAACCCCCTTCTCTCCCTGCAGACCTCCATTCACCACAACCCCCCCTCTCCCTTTGCAGACCTCCATTCCCCACAACCCCCCTCTCCCCCTGCAGGCCTCCATTCCCCACAACCCCCCTGTCCCCCTGCAGGCCTCAATTCCCCACAACCCCCCTGTCCCCCTGCAGGCCTCCATTCCCCACAACCCCCCCTTTCCCCCTGCAGGCCTCAATTCCCCACAACCCTCCCCTGTCCCCCACAGGCCTCCATTCCCCACAACCCACTTCTCTCCCTGCAGACCTCCATTCCCCACAACCCCCCTGTCCCCCTGCAGGCCTCAATTCCCCACAACCCCCCTGTCCCCCACAGGCCTCCATTCCCCACAACCCCCCTCTCTCCCTGCAGACCTCCATTCCCCACAACCCCACTCTCCCTCTGCAGGCCTCCATTCCCCACAACCCCCCCCCGTCCCTGCAGACCTCAATTCCCCACATCCCCCCCTTTGCCCCTGCAGGCCTCCATTCCCCACAACCCCCCCTCTCCCCCTGCAGGCCTCAATTCCCCACAACCCCCCTCTCTCCCTGCAGACCTCCATTCCCCACAACCCCACTCTCCCTCTGCAGGCCTCCATTCCCCACAACCCCCCCCGTCCCTGCAGACCTCCATTCCCCACAACCCCACTCTCCCTCTGCAGGCCTCCATTCCCCACAACCCCCCCCCCGTCCCTGCAGACCTCAATTCCCCACATCCCCCCCTTTGCCCCTGCAGGCCTCCATTCCCCACAACCCCCCCTCTCCCCCTGCAGGCCTCAATTCCCCACAACCCCCTTCTCTCCCTGCAGACCTCCATTCACCACAACCCCCCCTCCCTTTGCAGACCTCCATTCCCCACAACCCCCCTCTCCCCCTGCAGGCCTCCATTCCCCACAACCCCCTTCTCTCCCTGCAGGCCTCCATTCCCCACAACCCCCCTGTCCCCCTGCAGGCCTCAATTCCCCACAACCCCCCTGTCCCCCTGCAGGCCTCAATTCCCCACAACCCTCCCCTGTCCCCCACAGGCCTCCATTCCCCACAACCCCCTTCTCTCCCTGCAGACCTCCATTCCCCACAACCCCCCCTCTCCCCCTGCAGGCCTCCATTCCCCACAACCCCCCTGTCCCCCTGCAGGCCTCAATTCCCCACAACCCCCCTCTCCCCCTGCAGGCCTCAATTCCCCACAACCCTCCCCTGTCCCCCACAGGCCTCCATTCCCCACAACCCCCTTCTCTCCCTGCAGGCCTCCATTCCCCACAACCCCCCCTCTCCCTTTGCAGACCTCCATTCCCCACAACCCCCCTCTCCCCCTGCAGGCCTCCATTCCCCACAACCCCCCTGTCCCCCTGCAGGCCTCAATTCCCCACAACCCCCCTCTCCCCCTGCAGGCCTCAATTCCCCACAACCCTCCCCTGTCCCCCACAGGCCTCCATTCCCCACAACCCACTTCTCTCCCTGCAGACCTCCATTCCCCACAACCCCACTCTCCCTCTGCAGGCCTCCATTCCCCACAACCCTCCCCTGTCCCCCACAGGCCTCCATTCCCCACAACCCCCTTCTCTCCCTGCAGGCCTCCATTCCCCACAACCCCCCCTCTCCCTTTGCAGACCTCCATTCCCCACAACCCCCCTCTCCCCCTGCAGGCCTCCATTCCCCACAACCCCCCTGTCCCCCTGCAGGCCTCAATTCCCCACAACCCCCCTCTCCCCCTGCAGGCCTCAATTCCCCACAACCCTCCCCTGTCCCCCACAGGCCTCCATTCCCACAACCCCCTTCTCTCCCTGCAGACCTCCATTCACCACAACCCCCCCCCGTCCCTGCAGACCTCAATTCCCCACATCCCCCCCTTTGCCCCTGCAGGCCTCCATTCACCACAACCCCCCCTCTCCCCCTGCAGGCCTCAATTCCCCACAACCCTCCCCTGTCCCCCACAGGCCTCCATTCCCCACAACCCCCTTCTCTCCCTGCAGACCTCCATTCACCACAACCCCCTTCTCTCCCTGCAGACCTCCATTCACCACAACCCCCTTCTCTCCCTGCAGACCTCCATTCACCACAACCCCCCTCTCCCTCTGCATGCCTCCATTCCCCACAACCCCCCCCCCCGTCTCCCTGCAGGCCTCTATTCCCCACAATCTCCTGTCTGACCCTCCATTCCTGCATCATCCCCTGGGGACTGGGAATAAGAATAGTCTCTCAATAAGAATTCTCCTAAGAAGCAACTAAACAGCCACCAGGTAGATCGGACTTGTCAGCCTGGGAAGGCAGCTCATCTCAGAGAAGGAAACTCTGACCTCAAACCTCCACTGCCTTGTGGCCATATCCAGTTATGGAAAAGGCTTCAGGAGTCAACCTCGAGGCAAAATCCGGAGCCAGAGTCCCTGAGGCAGATCATTGCTCAACACAGTCACGTTCTGGCAACTCCTGCGACGCCGCTGGAACCAACCATATTGACCTCTGCCTTTCCATTGGACCATTTCAGCGATGTGGAGAGGGGGGATTGCTGCATGGGAAACAGTCTATCCTCCATATCTACTTTACCCAGGCTTCGCGCACTGGAGAGGACACTTTGTTCTAGAACCACCATTCAGAGCGCGATACCAGAGTCTTTGGAGACTGAAGGTTGCCAACAACAAAACAGAGGGGATAAATAGAATAGATCTGTAATAGATCTTGGAGGAGCAGGATCTCTCCTACAGTAGGAGTGGTGACATTGGCAAGAAGTGCTGCCTCTGAAACTGTGTTCAAAGAAACTGAGCATCCAGTTCAGCAGGAGAGAAATGATCGAGGGGCACAAACGAGGCTGTTGCATTCCCCAAAGACTAACTGAGACACAGTTTGTCGCATACGTACATTAAAACCCATTTCTGCCCACCCCACATTTGATCCCTCTTGCATATGTGCAACGCTGGGCAGAAATGACTTTGTACATTTACCAGGGAGTAACAGCCCAATCCTATCCAATTTTCCAGTGCCGGTGCTACTGTAACAATGGGGCATGCACTGCATCCTGCAGTGGAGGGGCAGACAAAGAGACCTCCTCAAAGTTAAGCTATTATGCTACTGTTGACATGTTTCTCATTCTGGAAAGTGGTAAGTCATTTCCTCTTCAACACACTGTCTTCTCTCGGGATGCCAACTTTCATCTTGTAACATTTTCTGCTTTTTTTTTGGAATCCATCAAATTGCGCTTGTGATGCATTGTCAGAAATCATTAGGCCCGTGGCAGCCTCACCAAATGCCAGCCACACCACTGCTACTTCCACCCAGGCTCTTTCTGGCTGTGTTTCTCCTCTGATGAAGATTGCAAGTGATCGTCTGTCAACAAGTTGGGATCCAGGCATCCCACATCTCCTGCTAAGCTTTAAGATTAAAAATAGCCCTGCAAGAGGTTGAGGCAAAGGTTAATAAGAGAAAAAAATAAATGTTGACATCCGACCTGATCTTGATGGCATTCTATAGAAGACTCACGTGGCAACAGTCTCATAGATATCCATGTTAAGGCGGTCAGGATGTCACCTAAGCAGACAGGTATATTCTTGAATACCCCATTACTTGGGAGGAGATCTCAATCTAGAGATTCAAACTAGAGATTCTCAATCATTACTGGGGTTTCTCTATTTCTTTGGTAGAAATATTACTACTACTGCAACAACCTCTATTGGCATCATAGAAATATTAACCCTCCTGTGCTCCCTTATCCATAGTGTTGCCAATTTCACTGTGATGGCCCCTACCCACTCCACCTCTTCCCAAGAGAGAAGGTGTTACTGAGAGAAGGTGTTAATGTTACTGAGCCATTGGGGAATAGTGATCATGCTGCGATCCGTTTCGACATGCATGTCGGGGGAAGAATACCAGGCAAATTTCTCACAAAAACCCTTGACTTCCAACGAGCGGACTTCCCTCAAATGAGGAGGCTGGTTAGAAGGAGGTTGAAAGGGAAGGTAAAAAGAGTCCAGAGTGCATGGAGGCTGCTCAAATCAACAGTAATAGAGGCCCAGCGGAAGTGTATACCGCAAAGAAAGAAGGGCTCCACTAAGTCCAGGAGGGTGCCCGCATGGCTAACTAGCCAAGTTAGAGAGGCCGTAAAGGGCAAGGAAGCTTCCTTCCATAAATGGAAGTCTTGCCCTAATGAGGAGAATAAAAAGGAACATAAACTGTGGCAAAAGAAATGTAAGAAGGTGATACGGGAGGCCAAGCGAGACTATGAGGAACGCATGGCCAGCAACATTAAGGGGAATAATAAAAGCTTCTTCAAATATGTTAGAAGCAGGAAATCTGCCAGAGAAGCGGTTGGCCCTCTGGATGGTGAGGGAGGGAAAGGGGAGATAAAAGGAGACTTAGAGATGGCAGAGAAATTAAATGAGTTCTTTGCATCTGTCTTCACGGCAGAAGACCTCAGGCAGATACCACTGCGCGAACGGCCCCTCCTGACCAAGGAATTAAGTCAGATAGAGGTTAAAAGAGAAGATGTTTCAGGCCACATTGATAAAGATCAATAAGTCACTGGGCCCTGATGGCATCCACCCAAGAGTTATTAAGGAATTGAAGAATGAAGTTGCTGATCTCTTGGCTAAAATATTCAACTTGTCACTCAAAATGGCCACGGTGCCAGAGGATTGGAGGATAGCAAATATCACACCGATCTTTAAAAAGGGAAAGAGGGGGGACCCGGGAAATTATAGGCCGGCCAGCCTAACATCTATACCGGGTAAGATGGTGGAATGCCTCATCAAAGATAGAATCAGCAAAATGGCAGATGCGTTTCAATGTAAGTAAGTTTAAAGTCATGCACATTGGGGAAAAAATCAAAACTTCACATATAGGCTAATGGGTTGTGAGCTGTCTGTCACAGATCAGGAGAGAGATCTTGGGATGGTGGTGGACAGGTCGATGAAAGTGTCGACCCAATGTGCGGCGGCAGTGAAGAAGGCCAATTCTATGCTTGGGATCATTAGAAAAGGTATTGAGAACAAAACAGCTAACATTATAATGCCGTTGTACATATCTATGCTACGGCCACACCTGGAGTATTGTATCCAGTTCTGGTTGCCACATCTCAAAAAGCATATAGTGGAAATGGAAAAGGTGCAAAAGAGGGCAACTAAGATGATTACTGGGCTGGGGCACCTTCCTTATGAGGAAAGGCTATGGCGTTTCAGCCTCTTCAGCCTAGAAGAGAAGCCTGAGGGGGGACATGATTGAGACATACAAAAATATGCATGGGAAGGATAAAGTGGATAGAGAGATGCTCTTTACACTCTCACATAACACCAGAACCAGGGGACATCCACTAAAATTGAGTGTTGGGAGAGTTAGGACAGACAAAAGAAAATATTTATTTACTCAGTATGTGGTTGGTCTGTGGAACTTCTTGCCACAGGATGTGGTGACGGCATCTGGCCTAGATGCCTTTAAAAGGGGATTGGACAAGTTTCTGGAGGAAAAATGATGTGTATTTGCAACCTCCTGATTTTAGAAATGGGCTATGTCAGATGCAAGGGAGGGCACCAGGATGCAGGTTTCTTGTTATCTGGTGTGCTCCCTGGGGCATTTGGTGGGTCGTTGTGAGATACAGGAAGCTGGACTAGATGGGCTATGGCCTGATCCAGTGGGGTTGTTCTTATGTTCTTAAGGTCAACAGCAAACAGGGTGAGGTAGGACATTGTGGGGGTTTTTTTGGTTCAAGAGGCCACTTAGAGCCCAATCCTACCCCCCCCCCCACTTTTGACAATGTAACCACACCAATGGGGCATACTCTGCATCCAAAGATGGGGGAGGGGTGAATCAGGAGAATGGTCAGAGGTAAGTAAAAATATGTTCTACATACCTCTGTGTAGGCCTCCTGCTGGCCTATGGGTCTCTGCAGGCCTATGGCAACTATATATCTAGCATAAGTCTGAGAATAGGGGCAGGATGGGTTGGAAAAAGGGGACAGGCTCCTGGCACATGCTGGTGCTGCTGGATCCACCCCTTACCTTCCCCTCTCTACCTTCTTCTCCCTGCCCAGAAACTCTCTCTACCCTCCCCTCCCTGCTCAAGATACACCTTCAGTGCCAACTTACCAAGAGCAGTGGAGCTTCTGAGAACTGAGGGAGTGCACGCTGCATTTCTGCCCATTTGAAACAGCGTTCTGGAAGTGAATGACGGTGGCCCAGAGAGAAGCAGTTAGGGGATGCAGGGGAGGCAGAGCCTCACCAGACCCCAACAAATTAAAAAGAAAAGAAAAGTAAAGAAAAGAAAAAAAGCCCAAGGATTCTACCTGAAAAAGAACCCTGCCTTTCCATGCTGCTACTTTCTGCTCCAGCTCAGTCAGTGACTTAAACAGCACACACACACACACACACACACACACACACACACACACACACATTACAGTATACATGAAGGCTCCTAGCAGCTGATTCGCTGCAATCATGACTGGCTTACAATGAAAAAAAAGGCTAGGCACCTGCATCAGCAATAGCTGGGGAGGCAGTAGGCAGAGTTGCCTCACTTCAAAGAAAGCCATGAAAACATCAGGGAGCATGTGGGAAGGGACCAGTTCGCTAAAGCAGCAAGGGAGGCAGCTATCCCACTGCCTCAGGGTGTGTGTTGCTGAGCTCTTCCAGCTCTGAGTGGGGCAAGAAGAGGTGAGGTGTTTTAAATTTATTTCCAGAGAGAGAGAGAGAGAGAGAGAGAGAGAGAGAGAGAGAGAGAGAGAGAGACCACAATCCTTACCCACTTACCCACTTTAAGGTAAGGGAACAAACAATGCCTTACCTTGAGGGGGGCATCCATGAGTGCCCCCCAACTGCAGGATGCAGCACATGCCCCACTGGCACAGCTATGCAAGTGCTGGAAAGTTAGTTAGGATTGCACCCAGAGAGAGATTATTCATGTGGCTGTGCCTCCTCGGCCTGGACCTCACCACATATCCCTGCGGTGGCCCAGCTTCTGTGTTTCAAGCTTTATTATTACTTACCAAGTATAATCTGAGAGTCTACTGCATTAGAACATTCAGCTTATGCTCTAATGCAGTGGACCCTCAGTTAATACTTGGTAAAAAATTACAAAGCTTGAAAGCTGGACCACCTCAGGGATGTGTGGTGAGGTCCAGGGCCAGCGAGGCACAGCCATGCTCATGGTGTTTATGTTCATGGAGAGTGGACCCAAAATGACCTCAGCAATTCTGATGGGCTCCCACAGTTTCCCCTGAGTCTGGATGCATGGGAAGCCCAAACTCTTTCAACGAATGTGCTTCTGGAGGTCGCCCCAGTCTGGCTCCCGCTCACAATTTTCCTGAAGCTCATGGAATGATAGTTCTGTCTCGCCCCAGGGTCTCCAGTGAGGCAGGCGAGGCAATGTGTCAAAGCGATCTTAAATAATAGGTAGTGATTGGTATGAAATTACTCTACCCCACATGCTGTCTGCCAATTACGTGTGATTAATCAAGAGCATATGATTGCTGGAAGACACTCTCTGCTCCTGCCAAGAAATTCTTTAATTTAGCTACAATATAAACAAACAAACAGAATGGAGAGGGGGCAAGAATGTAATGAACCCACGGGGCTGATTTGCATAATGGAAGGCTATATTTGGGAAAATCAAGAACACAACTTTGGAAAAAAAAAATCACAAAACACTATCTAGTAGCTTCTCGTTAATCATACACTGGCCCAACAATAACCATAAAACTATATGAGGTTAACTGCTGCTTGCCATTTATTTTACACCCATCACACTGTTTGTGTGCGATGAGGGCTTGGCGCCCACTTACTAGATGCAAATCATCCAGCTGGCTTGGAGACTATTTATTATTGGAGATTATTTATTTGTTTTTGTTTTTTTCTCATGGAAGAAAGTGGGCTAGAATTTAGCGTTGGCAACCTAGAAGGAGACGTTGATGGAACGTAAGTACCTGAATTATGCCAAGCAATTCTTCAAGGTGCTGAATTGTTAATAAGTGACAGCTGGGTGAGAGGAGAGTGTGAAAACACAGAGCTGGAGATAATTATGGAATGTGTTTCTGACCATGGACAAAAAGGCAGGAAGTCTGCTAAGATGCGGTCTGCGAAAAATAGATTTTTCCACAGGTTCATCGCTTTGATGGATGACCTTGACAAGTTCTCTCATTAAGGCTCGAGCTAGATGTGTTGAGAAATCTGTCATCACAATTTCATTTTTTAATACTTGTTTTTAAAAACGTGTGGACCCTAAAAGGACATATCTGCAGTATTACCCTTTTGCATGCTATCTTCCTGACAAAAACTGCTATTTGGAGGTTCGACTCTCTGTTTGGAGAGAGAGAGAGCTATTTGGAGGCCGCTGCTCCGGTAGTGATGAGTATGAGCCTTTGGCTTGATTCAGCTCACCCCTGAGCTGGGACCCTTTGAAAAGATCTAGCCCATACAAGATGGAAGGAAGCAAGTCAACTTAGGACAGAGACAGAATCTAGAGCCTGAGGAGAAGGCCTGTCAAACCAACAAATGGAAGACCAATCTGGGGCCAGTAACGGGACACCACCAGTTTATAGTTTGGGGAAGGATAAGAACATAAGAACAGCCCCACTGGATCAGGCCACAGGCCCATCTAGTCCAGCTTCCTGTATCTCACAGCAGCCCACCAAATACCCAGGGAGCACACCAGATAACAAGAGACCTGCAAGGCCTCCTGGGAATTGTAGTTAAGAACATAAGAACAGCCCCACTGGATCAGGCCATAGGCCCATCTAGTCCAGCTTCCTGTATCTCACAGCGGCCCACCAAATGCCCCAGATACTCAGCCACCCACATCAGCCGGAGTAGCCTCTGCCTTGTTCCCAGGTGGTCAGGGGAATGAGTTAGCACTGATTCATCAACACTCTGGCTTGACAGAGTTGGTAATTCTAAGACCATCTCCTGGATTATATCGAAATGTTTCAGGGCAAACTCTCTGGTGGCAACAAGTAATGGATGATACTCAGACTGAAGATTCAATTCTTTATGATACACAAATGTCTGCAAGATTCCAAGGATTTTTCTTCGGGATAATAGTAATACTCTTCAAAATTTGAACACTCTTTTATTTAATGAGAACAGATGTGGAAATTCTGTATGGGGATTGTGGCCAGGCTGCCCACCCTGCTGTGACCACCCCCTTCCTGGCCCAGGCTCTTGATAACTGGGACTGGGCATGGGGAAGCAGCCACCCGGTCTGCCAAACCTGTGCATGGCAGCAACCTGGCTGAGGTGCATGGAGTCATGGCAAGGGGCACAGTGGGCTGTGTGATCATTCCGATCATGTTGCCACCATCCCCCCACGCCCACAAGCACTTAGAGCAGCTCAAATTCTACAGAAGAATTTGAGAACTGCTTCTTTAGGCCAACATGGCACATTCACAGGAGTGCCATGGGATGTCCCCAGTTGCCCCTCCTTCCTCCAGGTGCCACCATCTTGGTTTTCACAAAATCTTATGAGATCCTAGATGGCAGCACCCAAATCTCACAAGGTTTGGGCACCGCCATCTTGGATCTTGTGAGATTTTGCCAGATTCAAGATGACAGTGCCAGGTAAGAGCTGGTAAGAAGAGGATGAAGGGGCATCGTGGCCCAGATAAGTTTGGGAACCACTGGTTTAGCTCCTAATGTCCCTTTTGTTTGGTTTCTGTTTTATTGTATGTCTACAGAGAAAATTGAGAAAACTTAATAAACTTCTTGATTTTTTTTTAATTCTTAGCTATGTGTTTTTTAAAATCCTGCATAACTGTTGACCATCCACCATGTGCATCTTTGGGAGGCAAAAAATAAGGAACAATAAGACCAGTGATTTTTCCCTGGAAGCTTGAGCCAGGTTTAAAATTGCATGTTTTACTCTGCCCTTTGCTCTGCCTAATTATTTAGGTTCTGTACTAATACATGTTGGCAACCTTCAGTCTCGAAAGACTATGGTATCGCGCTCTGAATGGTGGTTCTGGAACAGCGTCTAGTGTAGCTGAAAAGGCCGATTTGGGAGTGACAATCCCTTCCACAGCAAGTGCAGTCTGTCCCTGGTCTGTCTTCCTGGCTGTGGGCCTTCCTTCTTTGCCTCTTAGTTTGTTGGCCAAGTGTCTCTTCAAACTGGGAAAGGCCATGCTGCACAGCCTGCCTCCAAGCGGGCCGCTCAGAGGCCAGGGTTTCCCACCTGTTGAGGTCCACTCCTAAGGCCTTCAGATCCCTCTTGCAGATGTCCTTGTACCGCAGCTGTGGTCTACCTGTAGGGCGCTTTCCTTGCACGAGTTCTCCATAGAGGAGATCCTTTGGGATCCGGCCATCATCCATTCTCACAACATGACCGAGCCAATGCAGGCGTCTCTGTTTCAGCAGTGCATACATGCTAGGGATTCCAGCACGTTCCAGGACTGTGTTGTTTGGAACATTGTCCTGCCAGGTGATGCCGAGGATGCATCGGAGGCAGCGCATGTGGAAAGCGTTCAGTTTCCTCTCCTGTTGTGAGTGGAGAGTCCATGACTCGCTGCAGTACAGAAGTGTACTCAGGACGCAAGCTCTGTAGACCTGGATCTTGGTATGTTCCGCCAGCTTCTTGTTGGACCAGACTCTCTTTGTGAGTCTGGAAAACGTGGTAGCTGCTTTACCGATGCACTTGTTTAGCTCGGTATCGAGAGAAAGAGAGAGAGAAAGTGTACTAATAACATTTAGTTATTTAACATTTAGTTAAGAGAGAAAATGTACTAATAACATTTCCAAATATCTAAGTGTTGTGG
This sequence comes from Tiliqua scincoides, assembly GCF_035046505.1. Taxonomy (NCBI): domain Eukaryota; kingdom Metazoa; phylum Chordata; class Lepidosauria; order Squamata; family Scincidae; genus Tiliqua; species Tiliqua scincoides. Next base: position 8,234,978 of record NC_089824.1, on the reverse strand, counting down.
AACCGTCATGGATGGTCTTTTGCTGATATATGTCTAATGTTCTGTCTTCACCCTAGATTGCAGATATTCAGTCCTGAGCTCAGTCAGAGCCAGAGGGGAAGGCATGGAGCCACAAAAAGCAACCTCCAGGGCTTGCAGTCTCACTGGTATTTCCCAGCGGCAATGCCAGGCCGAAGACCTGTTTGCCTGATTAAGCTTGCAAGAATCAGTCCTGACTTTTGCAAAACACTGTGCAAATAAGATCTGTGGAGCATCTTGGTTTATCAATTCCCTTGTGATTAAGCAGCATGACCGACGGGCTCAGCTGAGACAGTTTGGTCAGTGCTTAAAACAGTGATTATTGGATAAGCCCTATTAAATTTCCTCTCCGAGAAGGTTAACGTCGTGTCAACTAAAGACATATCATTGTCCTTAATAATATCATTCTGGAGCCAGTAAAACTAGCATACTATGTAGCGAGCCAACCCATCTTTGAACAGGAGGATTGCGCTATAATGACAGACTCTTTGAGTATGGTAATTTCACTTTTAGAAAACTTAGCAATGGCAACAAAAGCACAGTAAGGAGCTTTAAGGATCAAATTTTCGGATAAGTGATCTAGCATAATCGGAGATTTTGAAGAGACTAGCAAAAAAAAAAAATGCTTAACACATTTGTGTCACCGTAATGTTTCAGTACAATAAGTTTGATCTGCTGAAAAAAGAAAAAATGTGCCTAAAAGTGGTTTCTCAAATGGCTTGCTTCCCATTCACTGATATAAGAAAAAGAAAACACATATATACATATGTTGTTATCCTTCCTTCCCTCAAACATATTCTCCCTTCTCTCATATTTCTGCCACACCCACTTTAGATTTAGATTGCAAACTCCTGGGGTCAGGGATCAGACTTTTACATATGTTGCTCTGCAAAGTATTGTGTACAGGAGCCCCCATATCTGTGGATCCTGTATCCACGGATTCAGTTACGTGCGGATCAGGTCCACAAGGCCCCCCTGTAAACACCCTCTGTGTGTGACCCCTCCGGAGGGCCCTCCCGCATGCCCCCTCCAATCCTCTTGCCTCTGGAGGGTCCTCTGAGTCCAGCAGAGGTCATGGACATCAGTCTGCTGCCTCTGTCAGGCTCAGATTGAGCTAAGCAGCTCAAAACACCTGACTTCCGGTTTCATGGAGAAATCTGATGTTTTTAATGCCTTATAAGGCATTAGGAGGCCCAGTGAAATCCCAGAGGAGGAGGATGTCCTCAGCCTCTGCTGGGCTCACCCTACAGAAACAAGGGGAGCACAGCTCTCCTTGGCTCCAGGGGCAGGCATTCACCCATATCCGTACATTGGCAACCTTCAGTCTTGAAAGACTCTGGTATCGCGCTCTGAAAGGTGGTTCTGGCACAGCGTCTAGTGTGGCTGAAAAGGCCAATCCGGGAGTGACAATCCCTTCCACACTGGGAGCAAGTGCAGTCTGTCCCTGGTCTGTCTCCCTGGCTATGGGCCTTCCTTCTTTGCCTCTTAGCCTCAGACTGTTGGCAAAGTGTCTCTTCAAACTGGGAAAGGCCATGCTGCACAGCCTGCCTCCAAGCAGGTGGCTCAGAGGCCAGGCTTTCCCACTTGTTGAGGTCCACTCCTAAGGCCTTCAGATCCCTCTTGCAGATGTCCTTGTATTGCAGCTGTGGTCTACCTGTAGGGCGCTTTTCTTGCACGAGTTCTCCATAGAGGAGATCCTTTGGGATCCGGCCATCATCCATTCTCACAACATGACTGAGCCAACGCAGGAGTCTCTGTTTCAGCAGTGCATACATGCTAGGGATTCCAGCACGTTCCAGGACTGTGTTGTCTGGAACTTTGTCCTGCCAGGTGATGCCAAGAATGTGTCGGAGGCAGCGCATGTGGAAAGCGTTCAGTTTCCTCTCCTGTTGTGAGCGGAGAGTCCATGACTCGCTGCAGTACAGAAGTGTACTCAGGACGCAAGCTCTGTAGACCTGGATCTTGGTATGTTCCGTCAGCTTCTTGTTGGACCAGACTCTCTTTGTGAGTCTAGAAAACGTGGTAGCTGCTTTACCGATGCGTTTGTTTAGCTCGGTATCAAGAGAAAGAGTGTCGGAGATCGTTGAGCCATGGTACACAAAGTCATGGACAACCTCATATCCACCCATATCCATAGTTTCCATATCCATATCCATATTCCATATTCATATCCATCCACCCATATCCATGGTTTCAGATAACCATGGGGGGTTCCAGAGGGGAACCCCCACAGATACATGGGCACACCTGTACACAGGTGACACATTATTACAAAGGAACAGACTAGATAATGCATGTACTGTGTGATGCAGGCCTTCACATTTCATTATTTCAATGTAAACCCTAGGACCCTAATCCAGATAAGAACTGCAGTTGTGGGGAAGGGATCTTAAGTCAATGCCAATGGGGGTTTCCTACTAGGGCAAGTAGCAGTCAGGGGGAATTGCAGCAGAGGAAAAGGGTTAAAGCCCCCCTTCTCCATTGTGGTTTCACCTCAGATCAGGGCCCAGTGCAACTGCTATCTGCATTGACAAAACACTTCAATGCATATGTTTACACACTGTCCCAATCACGTGATAGATGTCAGGCATATGAGTTTAGATTCAAGACTGTTAGAAGCGTAGGTCTCCAGGCAGTGCACAATCAAGGAACAAAAGTGACTCAACAAAAAACAAATGCTTATAAAATAATCACATTTCAAACAACAGCTATCACCAAGTGATAAAATCTAGAACTACAACGGACAAAATTCCGCTAATCCAGATGGAACGCCTGGACAAATAAAAAAAGTATTCACCTGGCACTCAAAAGTAATCAATGCTGGCATCAGGAGAGCTTTTCTGGAGAGGGCATTCCACATATAGGGCGTGAAGGAAGGAAGGAAGGAAGGAAGGAAGGAAGGAAGGAAGGAAGGAAGCCTCTCTTGCCTGATCTCAACTGTGGGAAAACTTGGAAGAGGGCCTCCATCAAAGAATACAAAGAAAGGGTTTGGGCGGTCACTTGTGCAGCTGGACCCACTTGGTCCAGGAAGGGGGAATCAGCAGCACCAGCATGTACCACATGCTATCCCCCTTTCCAAACCTAATCCACCGACACAGGGCAATGCGGACTAACACCAGTGACATCTAATAGTCCTGTTGTGACTGCTGGGGCTTACTCTGGAGCAATGGGATAAACATCCTCTTATCCCATGGAGACCTCCAGCGGCTGAAATTGCCTCTGCAAGATGGAAGATAATTAAGGTAGGACTGGGCTGTTGGTTTGCTCTAGCACAGCTTCCTATGGTCCATTATCCAATGATGTACATGGGAAATAGGTGCTGTAGGCTTCCTTCCCCACTTGAACTGGGACCATACAGGTGCTTCTGAGAATCCCAGTTTCAGTGTTGCTAAGTAGGTTAATTCAGCATGACAGAGTTATATAAAATCATTGCAGCTAAATTGCTAATGGAAAAGTAATTCTCCTTTTCCAATTCCTCTCCTTTCAGAAACTGGCTCCAACACTTTCATAGCTTGTGTTGTCAAAAGAGGTACTCATGTGTACGAAGGTTGCTCAGGCATGAAGGCCTTGGCAGGAAGCGTTGTCTGAAAACAATGGAAATCTGCACAACTACTGGGCACTTCCCATACATTGTGGTGATGGCAACTGGCCTGGACGCCTTTAAAAGGGGATTGGACAAGTTTCTGGAGGAAAAATCCATTACGGGGTACAAGCCATGATGTGTATGCGCAACCTCCTGATTTTAGAAATGGGCTATGTCAGAATGCCAGATGTAGGGGAGGGCACCAGGATGAGGTCTCTTCTAATCTGGTGTGCTCCCTGGGGCATTTGGGGGCCACTGTGAGATACAGGAAGCTGGACTAGATGGGCCTATGGCCTGATCCAGTGGGGCTGTTCTTATGTTCTTAAACTACAATTCCCAGGAGGCCTTGCAGGTCTCTTGTTATCTGGTGTGCTCCCTGGGGCATTTGGTGGGCCGCTGTGAGATACAGGAAGCTGGTCTAGATGGGCCTATGACCTGATCCAGTGGGGCTGTTCTTATGTTCTTAACTACAATTCCCAGGAAGCCTTGCAGGTCTCTTGCTATCTGGTGTGCTCCCTGGGGCATTTGGTGGGCCGCTGTGAGATACAGGAAGCTGGACTAGATGGGCCTATGGCCTGGTCCAGTGGGGCTGTTCTTATGTTCTTAAACTACAATTCCCAGGAGGCCTTGCAGGTCTCTTGTTATCTGGTGTGCTCCCTGGGGCATTTGGTGGGCCGCTGTGAGATACAGGAAGCTGGACTAGATGGGCCTATGGCCTGATCCAGTGGGGCTGTTCTTATGTTCTTATGTAATGAAGCTCGCACAATTACAGAGCTTCCGCATCTACTGCTGGTGAAGGGTGATGGCACAGACCGAGCTGGAACCAAAATAAAACGTCCAATAAATATGTGAATTTGTCAGCATTTCAGAATTCGGATTCAGATTTCACCACTGTTCAAAATTTGCTTTTGAACTTCAATGAGGTCACTGCAAGCCAAATCCAATTGCTCTGTAGTGCTGGGACATCATCGTGGTCACTACAAAAGTGACCATAAATGAAAATTGAACGTCACAAAAATTCAGCGCAACACTACCCCTGACATATCACTATCTTATGTTCTAACAAGGACTTTGCCCTTTGTACCTCACTGTGCGATGCTAACTTGCGCTGGAACGGGGAGGCCAGAAGGCTTGCCCCATATCCAGCGCGGGTTTGGGGCTGAAAGTAGCTCAGGCTGGGGCAAGGGGAATCACTTCTCCTTACCCCAGGGAGAACTACTGCAGCCCCAATGGTTCTACTCAAATCTGTACAACTTATAAAAGTGGTGCAGATCTGAGCAACCTGAAGCTGCCCCAGGAATTGGTCAGGATCTGACACAAGTGCCAGTTCCTGGTTCCACGCCTCACTCTTTTGCTGCCTGCCCACAGGCCCACCCTCCTCTACCCAGTAATGTCTCCTCCCCACCCTCCCTGTGTCGCCCCAGACTTTTGTCCGTTGGCACAGAGGCTGGATGCTGCCTCCACAGCCTGGCACATGCCCTTGCACTGGCCCAGCTGACACTCGAGGAGGTGCAAAGGGCTTTACAGCACATTTGTGACCCTCGCAGGCCAGCACAGGGGACTTGTGCCAGGCCAGCACAATCTTAGGATTGCGCTCTCAGAGGTTTACAGATTCCAATGTTAATACCACAAATTTGTTTTTTCCAACAAGTTTCTCAGATAATTTCAAATCATAACTTGCCTCCATGTCTTATACATGCTGCATGCGGCCCAGAGATATGTGCCTTAATGGGGATTCAAACAATCACATGGATCTTCACTGCAAGCACTGCACATGAAATGCAGATGAAATTATGGTTGGTACCAATATGGCCGATACAAAATGATGCTACTTTTGAGGAGGGTCTTAGCCCAGTGATAGAACATGTGCATTCATGTAGAAGATTCCAGAATCAATTGTTAGTACCTCTAGGCATGGCAGGGAAAAGACTGCCCCCCCAACTCTGGAAACTCAGTATGATCACTGATGCAATCAGTGATTATATTCTTTACCAAATGTCTCCATCACGTGGACTCCATCATCTGGCCTCAGACTTCACCATCATGATGAAAACCCATCTTGGCATTTAACAGAATCAAAGCAGGCAATCAGATTGGCATGTTTTATATCAATCATGGGCTAAAATTAGGGTTATGCAGAACCTCCAATCGCATGCTTAAAGAAAGCATTGAATATGCCTCATCATCCTATATCCGCCGCGGCTGTGTCCTGCTTACATAAATCAAGCTGGAGGATATGCTCTGTTCCCCCGGGGGCAATCAAGTTGGCGTCTGCAGATAAGCTTTTATGAAATGTTGCTCAAAATTAAGTAGCCTCAGTGGGACGCTATCGGTCTGCTTGATAGCGATCTAAAATGGCTAACGGGGGTAAAGCTAACTTGACAGTTCTCCGAAGTACAGTGGCAAATTACAAGATGAGTAGATAAATTTGGCTTCGTTTATCATTTGGAAGTGGAGATGAGAGGCCTGCAATGTAAGGTTTGAGGCGCTTGGGAACTGACTACTGTTACTGCAGGCCAAACCTCCTCATGCCTGAGGCAGCAGGCCATATGCTGCCCCCCCTGACAAGGTAATGCAAGAGGGGACAGAGCAGAAGTTTGGAGGGGAGAAAAGTGGTGGGCTAGAGCCCTCAGTGGTCCTTCCTCCTTCAGCATGGCTGCTGTGATTTGGCAACAGCTTTGGAGAAGGAAGCAAGCCCTGCCCCTATCCATCTCATAAGAACATAAGAACAGCCCCGCTGGATCAGGCCATTGGCCCATCTAGTCCAGCTTCCTGTATCTCACAGCGGCCCACCAAATGCCGCAGGGAGCACACCAGATAACAAGAGACCTCATCCTGGTGCCCTCCCTTGCATCTGGCATTCTGATATAGCCCATTTCTAAAATCAGGAGGTTGCACATGGCTTGTAACCCATAATGGATTTTTCCTCCAGAAATTAGTCCAATCCCCTTTGAAAGGCATCTAGGCCAGATGCCATCACCACATGTTGTGGACAATCTCGTTTGATTGAGTGAGAAGGGGATGTGGCAATGGCTGGGCAGGCCACAAACTGTGGGAGGCAGTGGGTGGGTGTGGGGTATAAACACCCTGTGCCAGTTTACTCCCTCTCAAAACGATTGCTCAAAGCTGCAGTTGGGCCCCTTATTGGGCCTCATCGGTGATCCACCCCATCATCAGGGGCTCCCTGGCCAAGCTGACACTTGAACCATCAGTACTAGTGGCACCAATTGCCACCAATGTGCCACCAGGTGGATGCATGAGGGCAGCCCGGAGTAAGGCTTTGCCTCCACAACATGGTACTGTCACCAACTTCAGTGATCTGCTTTTGGAAGAGTGTTAGCAGGTGAGAATGTTCTTAGCCACTGCTACACTGCATCTTTGCACGATATTCTGGAGCACCTTGGCAGAGAAGCTGGTGCCCAGCAGATGTGATCACTCTGAGGAGTGGCTGTGTTTTAACTTTTGATGCAGAAAGAAGCCCACTCTCACTTGTAAGCCCTCCAGGCTTCTAAAATTGACCAGCATTTTCCTGGATTTCAGGGGCTGTTTCCAATTTTGGCCCCCCTTCCAGAAACTGAAAGTCGTCCCTGAAAACCAGTCGGAATGCTACCTCCCAGAATCAGAACAGCTCCATATTCATATGCCTATATGTTTATACAGGTAGTCCCTGACTTACATACAGGTTTTCTACATCATGTCCTTCCAGAATCACAGGGATGTATTGATAAGGAGGTTCTCCTACAGTGTTCCTCTGAAGCCATTCCACCATTCTGAGTTTTCTCAAAGAATTTTCTTTATTAAAAAAAGGTTTAATCTGAGCCTTACCTGAGAAAGCTCAGGGGGAAAAAATACCCTCATGCCTAGAGCATCCACCATCACTACACTACTGCATCCTGTTTCCCAGTATTTTCCTTTGAGAAAGGGGAAGGAAAAGGACACTAATGGCATCTTTTCCTGGTAGGAACTGGGACTAAGGGCTCAATCCTATCCCCAGCTGCCACACAAAATGGTTACACTGTTACCTTGCACATGCCCGATCTCGTCTGATCTTGGAAGCTAAGCAGGGTCAGGCCTGGTTAGTACTTGGATGGGAGACCGCCTGGGAATACTGGGTGCTGTAGGCTTATACCATAGTCTTTCGAGACTGAAGGTTGCCAACCATCCCGCTGGGCTTGGGAAGCAGCCAGAGGTCACCCTTACCCCATGTAGAACCCGGCAGCCCTGATGAGTCTACTCAGAGCAGAACTGAAGTGTCCCATGTCGGTTTCTGAGTTCCAGGAGGGGGGATTCATGGACTATCTCAGCCATTTTCAACTACTGTGCTGTGGCATACTGGTGTGCCGTGAATGGTCCCCAGGTGTGCCGCAGGAGTTTGATGGAGGGTCATTTATTAATAGGACCATTGGAGGATATGAGTCCCCCACCATCTGCATGGGGTGCCTTGTCAATTGTCCAAAAACTGATGGTGTGCCTTGACAATTTTGGTACCTTGTCAGTGTGCCACGAGATGAAAAAGATTGAAAATCACTGGACTATCTGTATATAACCTTTACTGCTGTCCCGGCCTCACTCCTAGGCCTGAATCACCTCCTTCCCCCACCAAGTTTCACCCCCTCCTTGCCATTTTTAAAATGGGGAACTGGAAGGTGGCTATGCCCAAGACTGTAAATGCTTTACATATGAGCCTTTGTGGGCAACCAGATTTGTGTAAAAGGCTCAAGCTTTTGTGATCACTTTTAAGCTTTTGAAAGTATTTTAATAAACCCACTTGCAGAGGTTTGATCTTTCTGCGAGTGTTTGCTTGGAACTTGTACCATTGTTTGACCCCATTTTGAGTCAGCAGTGGGGTGTTTCTGCACCCCTAGATGAAAGCACAGGAGTGTAGCCAGAAACAAAAATGTGACACTCTGATGTGCGGATAAAAGACAAAACTATAACAAGGAATCAAATAAACCAATCTGTAAGGCCGAAAATGAAACATGATGAATCCAGTATGTTCTAGTCCCTGTGGGTTAGAAAGAACAGTGTCTGTATAAAAATGCTCACAAAGTTGGAGAAGACACGGTCTTGTAACATGAGATGCTACCGTAACCATGTTAACATCCCACATTGCTTGTTCTGGGACTGGCATACTATCAGAATTCAGTAAAATAAAATAAGCCCCTGCTCCAAGTCTCACAGGACTGAACTGAAAGAGGGAAGACTTTTCATTAAAATATTAGGTAGCAGCCAAAGCACAGCATTTTGTTCAGCAGTTTGGAAGGGAATAAATCACAGTGAGGCATGAGTTAAGAGACCTAGAGCACAATCCTAACCCTTTATGTCAGTTCTTTCCAGCACTGGCATAGCAGTGCCAATGGGACACGCACTGCCTCCTGCAGTTGGGTGTCACTCACGGAGGCCTCCGCAAAGTAAGGGAATATTTGTTCCCTTACTTCAGAGCTGCATTGCCTTTATGTCATAAGAACATAAGAACAGCCCCACTGGATCAGGCCATAGGCCCATCTAGTCCAGCTTCCTGTATCTCACAGCGGCCCACCAAATGCCCCAGGGAGCACACCAGATAACAAGAGACCTCTGCTGGAAATCACTGACCTAAGGGGTTAGGATCGCGCCCTATTCAGAATGATGGCACTGTCATCCAGGAAGCGGTGACCTCAAAGTTAAATCCCAAGCTCCTCAGCACCAGCGGTACGAGCGTACCGCTGGTGCTGGGTGTTGCAAACATTCTGTAAGTCACATCCATGACACCCTGTACTAAGTCAGTGCTAGCGCCAGCCCAGTGGCAGTCGGTGCTAAGCCCATAGCCAACCGCTATGAACTGTAAAGGAAGAACTCTTGTCAGTGGTAATGTTTGTCTGGGTGGGGGGGAGGTGTTCCAGGCCGGGGGGAGGGCGAGGCAGGGGAGGAAGCAGGACGGGATAGGGCAAAACTGGCAGAGCTCTGCTCAAGCGGATTCAGAACCCCCTGTTGGGCTTTCTGCCTGACATGGAATTTTTTGCCACTCTGCACTGGAAAAGTAGCTTGCACAGACTTGAGAAGCCCCATTACAGGGCTTGGGGCTTTTCCCAGGAAAAGGTGACAAAAGTCACTTCCCCTGTGGAGACCTCCAGTGACTGGAGGATGCAGTGACACAAGATGCAGCGGCAGCATCAAATCCGATTAGCTGTGTAGCACTGTGATATCATTGCCTCCACAATGTGAGTTCCCATTGGCTGTTTGTGGGCATGTTCCTGCTTCTTCCATTTTGTTTGTGTGTCATACCTCATATTGTAGTTTCAGTTTTGCTGTAGGCAAAAACAGAAATGAAACGTATTGGCCAGGAGAAAAATTGGAGGAGAAAATTAGCAGCAAAAGAACTTTTGCTTTGGAGAAATGAAACGTAAAACTGGCCCTCTGATTAGGAAAAACCAGAAAGGTTGTCTGGTTTCTTATATGGGTTTCATTAAGCCAGCGACTTTCAAACTCTCTGGGAGTTTGAAACTGCTGTAAGTCCTTGCGGGGCCAGGGGGAGGCAGTGGCACGATTCCCAGGGTCAGGGGGCTGCAGGGGCTTGGCTGCATGTACCTGAGCCTCCTGCAGCCTGCTGGGGGTGTGGGCAACCCTGTGCAACCTTCTGCAGGGCTCGCTGAAGCTTCAAAAGTGAAACTGGAGCGATCGCGCTCCCCTTCTGGTTTAGCGGAGGCGGGGCGCAATCACTCCACTTTCACTTCTAAAGCATCGGGGAGCCCTGCAGATGCTCGCGCAGGGCTCCCTGAACCCCCGGGAGGCTGCAGGAGGCTCTGGTGAGTACAGCCAAGCCCCTGCAGCCCCCTGAGCAGTGTGATCCTGGGGAACACGCTGCTGCCTCCTTGCTGCCCCTGCCCCTTAAGGGGGCACAGGCCAGGACCCACAGGCTGGGGTGTTGCAACGCCCCAGTTTGAAAAGACATGGGTTGAGCCATAAAGAAAGAGGCTTGCCATAACAGAGCAGAGAGTGTTGCTGTTTGAGAAAGAGAGGGTTGGGACAAGATGCTCTCAGAAAGAGAGCTGCAGTTGGGAAATCATTGTTGGCATCCTTCAGTCTTGGAAGACTATGGTGTCACGCTCTGAATGGTGGTTCTGGAACAGAGTGTCCTCTCCAGTGCGTGAAGCCTGGGTAAAGTAGGTATGGAGGATAGGCTGTTACCCATGCAGCAAATCCCCCCTCTCCACATCGCTGAAATGGTCCAATGGAAAGGCAAAGGCCAATACGGTTGGTTCCAGCGGCGTTGCAGGAGTTGCCAGAACGTGACTGTGTTCAGCCATGAACTGCCTCAGGGACTCCGACTCCGGATTTTGCCTCGAGGTTGACTCCTGAAGCCTTTTCCATAACTGGATGTAGCCACAAGGGCAGTGGAGGTTTGGGATCAGAGTTTTCCTTCTCTCAGATGAGCTCCCTTCCCAAGCTGACGAGTCCCATCTACCCGGTGGCTGTTTAGTCGCCTCTTATGACAAGTACAGCCAAACTGAGGGCCTATTCTTATCCCCAGCCCCCAGGGGAAAAGTTGGGAAATAAACTAGACTAAAAGCTGAATCATGTACGAAGTGGGACTTCTCCAGCAGGAGCACTGACAACATCAGCAGGAGTGCTCAGATTTCTCAAAGAGGGGATTTTTTTAAGAAGAGAAGAAGCATTTGGGGCCGTAGGATGTATCATCACTCTGTCCCTGCTGGGTTTTTTTGGCTACAACCTTGGATAGAATAGACACATTTCAACGTGGTTTGTTTCATTGCATTTGTCAGGAAATTATACATCGCTTGATGTATAACAGGATGGAATTATTTAAAAATACAATAATTTGGGTGAGTAGTGGTGTCACT